>NC_037354.1:40174208-41533683 GCF_002263795.3 Bos taurus | reverse complement strand
ACCAATGGCATCATAGACCTATTTTAGCAAGATGCTTGACAAAGTCTTATAAGGTATCCTGGGGTGAGATAGTAGAATATGACCTGAATGGCAAAGAATGAATACATGAATTGAACAACTGTTAATTAATTCATTAATGTCAACTGAGCTACTGAGCTTTTTCCTGTGAAAAAACTGTATTGATTTGGATGAAGACAGAGTGGATTACCATCATTGAATGGTTATGAATAGTGGAGATAACATAATCATGTATATAAGATGATCTGATGAAAAGTCAGATAAAATTTAGAGAGCACAATATAGAGTTCTGCATTTATTTTTATTTTTATTTTTTTGAGTTCTGCATTTAATATAAAGTGTAAATAGGAAGTTGCATGGTGCTGAGTTAGGGCAGCCTTGGATGACGGCTGTATAGAAGAAACAAATTAAGTCAACAGAGTGATCTGGTGGCAACTATGAGAAAGAAAGTCAAGTGCAATCTTAGAGAAGGAGTGACAGAACATATTCTTGCTCCCCTTCCTCCCGTTTTCCATGGTCACCCTGGGTGCAATGGGGACTTGATAACCTTCTGGTCTGTGCTATGACGGGAAATCACCATGGGCAAGAGATAGCCCTGTTCATTTTGTTATCGATCCACCAAGGCATCTGTCGGGACACTCCTAAGAAACTGGCTGACCTTCGACGTAGTGAATTACAGAATGAAAGATCCAAGGTCCTTCGAGGAAGGCAGAAGAATGGACAACCAAAGGGGGCGAGGAGAGAAGGATGAGGTGTTGACACAGAAGCCGACCATCCAACGAAACAGGAAAGACCAAAAGAAGTCCCACGGAATCAACATTTTAATTCACGAAATCCTTAGCACTGAAGACGAAGGGGGGAAATCACACTAGTATAACTGTTTTTCATATAAAAAAAATGAAATTGAATCCCTATCTCATGCCATCGAAGAGAAAAATCCATTCCAGGATGCACTGTAAACTTAAAATACGAAGGTAAAATGAAGAAGAAATATTTAGAAACAATGAAGAATATGGATGGAAGGATTTATTAAGCAAAATTTAAAAATCACTTGGCATAAAAGAAGAGATTAATATATCTGACCACATTATACACACACACACACACACTTATGAACTAAAAGCCAAATGGAGGGATGAAATGAGCATTTCACAAAAGGAAGCGTCAGTGGTAAATAAGTATGAAAAGACATTCACCCTCCTTAGAAAGACAGTGCCTTCTGAGGCCACGATCAGATACACTTTAGGTGGTAAAATGCAAGAGTACACCTTACCAAGTACTGTCAAGCACACGGGGCAACAAAACTCTAACACAATGCTAGGGGGAGTGTCAACAGGTTCAATCTCTTTGAATAATAATTTCGAATTAGTAAAAAATGCATTTGCTCTCTGACCCAGCAATTCTGCTCCTAGGGATACCCTCACTCATGTGCACCTAGAGACGTGTGCAAGAAAATTCACATAGCAGGGTTGTTTGTATCAGCAAATCACTGGAAATGAACTCCTCAAACAGGAAATAACCCCAGGGTCCATCCACAGAAGGATAAACACGGTGATATGTTCACCCAACAGAATACTATACAGCAGGGGTAAGTGAGCAAATCCCAGCCTTAAGGAGTAGGTAGATAAAACTTAGGAATACAATTGTGAACAAAAAAGCAAGTTATAGGACATTAGATACAGCATGCTACTATTTTTACAAAGCCGACAGACAAGCACAAATTTAAGATATTTATTACTTAGGGAGATAAACACACATCATAAAACTTTAAAAAGTTCCTAATGATAAATATTATACTTATAAAGTATATCTCAGTGGAAGGAAGCAAGATTTAGGAAGAGCAAGGAACATTCTATATATATTCAATAGCAACCATACTGTGATGTTCGATTCCTTAAATTGGGCATGGAAGTCTTACTTCATGATTAAGTTTCACAGCCTACATACATGTTATAACATGTAAATAATTATAAGGAAAATAGCAGAGCGACACATACACACACCAAGGAAAGTGGGCCTTCTTAACTGCATCAAAGCTGACCATGCATCACTTCCAGGGGGTCAAGGTGTAAAGGAAGGTTTTGCTGCTTTCTTTGGATTTCAAGTGGGTTATCAGTCAAACGACAGGTTAAAAAGCTTTCTTTCTGTCTTTCTGGAAATGAGCTGGTCTGCCCAACTTTCCACTAATTCTGTCAGCAGGGCAATGCTCCAGCGGCACACTTCGTAGTTAGGAGGGAGCATCTCAGCAGTACTCGGTGCTGTTTCACTGCAGCTGTGTATCATCTTCAGTCCTTGGGGCTATATTTTGTGAGAAGTATTAGACAAACTAGGCAGTTTCTCGGGAAAGCTAATGTAGACATGAGGCTGTCAGATATCCATTTCAGATGAATGGCTAACTAAATTTGAACTTGAGTCACTCAACTGAGAGGAAACAGGAATTAAGAGCAATGAGGCAGATGACTTCAAAAATGAAGAAGAAACGCTGTCAGGTATAAACATTTTCAGCTTTATTCTGCCTGCAGAATGGCCACCTACTACCAATGGATAGAAATGTATTGAAGCCTGCTTAAGCTTTGAAAATTAAAATATCAGCTCACAGCTGCGAGCAAGATGACTAAGTAGAGGGTGGCTATTAGAGTCCAAGAATTACCTAGAGCTGTTATGGAATGTTATGCTCGAAAAGGAGGAAAACAAAGCTTAGAACCTTTTCCCTTATAATGGATTATATTTTATAATCCAGACTGCAGGCTTATAGTATGCTTTTGGTCTAAATTTTTAATAAGAGTAGATCATATTTACTGTGAGCTCAGTTGTATCATTTATCTTTCACTCCTTGTAATCCAGTTCCAGGGACAATGGCAAAGGATAAGTGACTTTGGTCCTCAGTAACCATCTTGCTCTACGGAAGCTACTTAACCTCTTTGACTTTCAGTTTCCTCAGTTGTAGAGCAGTACCCCTCTGCACAACTGCCCCACAAATCCATCCACATTCTAGTCCCAGGGACCTGTGAGTACAGTACCATATTTTTGTAAATGGGATTAAGAATTTCATGAAGAGGAGATCATCCAGGAATACTCAACTGGACCAATACAATCACAAAGGCCCAAGTTCTTTAGAAGAGGGATGCAGGGGGATGAGAGACAAGGAGAAGATTGGGCGATGATGGGGGCAGAGATCGGAAGGATATCCTTTGAAGATGGTGGTAGGGCCCGTAAGCCAAGGAAAAGGAGCGGCCACTAGAAGCTATAAACAGTCAAGGAAATGGATTCTCCCCTACGGCCTTCAGAAGGAACCAGGTGTGCCGACCCCTTGACTTCAGTACCACGGGACACATTTCAGAATTCTGATCTCCGCACTCTGAGATGATCCAGCGGAGTTGTTTAAAGTCACTAAACACATCATTGTGGTAATTTGTTACAGCAGCAATAAGATGCAAACTCATTGTGTCACAGGATTATGGTGAGGCCCCAATGAGATAATTTAGTAAAAGTTCTTGGCATCTATTACCGTTATCATCCATCTAATTTGCCCCCAGGGAAGGCTCAGTCTCACAGTCCGCTGTATTAGTGTACCCTCAGTTATCCACCTTCATAAGCCATGGTTATATCTTCCTGTATACTGAGGAAGCTGAGAAGAGATTCTGGACAAGAGTCAGGCGTTCAACAGCCATTAATGGTGAGGGTCCGGCTGGATGCTGGACTTTTCCAGGCCTTATTCCTCAGCCATCAGTAGAGGCTAGATCCTTTCAAGCTCAAAAATGAAGAATTATATGCTCACTTAGGTAGCCTAATACATTCTTCCTGAGTCCACCCCCCCACCCCCCACCTTCTGGTCGAACCTGTAGCCAGTGGCTGAATTATCTAGTGCCAACTGCCCCTAGCTTATCTTTGCTCAGGACACTGATTAACCAGGCAGGCCTAATTCTGCGATTAATAAAACAAAAAGACAAAAAGAGGTCAAGCAGTTCCTAGCTTAAATTTATGCTTAAAAAAAGGTATTCAATGGTTCACAAAGACTGTTCCTAGCAAAAAAAAAAAAAAAATCCTAGCTCCAAGAGTCCGGGGCCCTTCTGTCTTTAATTCAAGGCTCTCACTTTGGAGAACAGAGTTGGCCGTCCATTCTCATCAAGCACTCTGCCCAGGCTCTTATCCTCCGAAGTGGCAGGACGTTTGACACACTTTCCTTGTTGCTAAAGGTGTAGATAGCTGTACATGGGGATCAAAAATGACCAAAATAGAACCACCACCGAAGTGCCCTGGAACACAAGCTCTTTCATATCTCTGCTTTTTCCAACTCACCATGGAGAGAAAGTCTGTGAAAAATGCTTTGCCATTTATAAATTATTCTGTCATGCAAAGCATTTTTTTTTTTTTTTAAACTCAGTGTGGGGTTAGATGTCATGATAGAGACACAGCCAATATTTAGCTGGGCACACAGAGGCGCAGTGACTTCAACTTGAGAAAATCCAGAAAACTTGATAAAACAGTTGCAAAATAAGAATAGATCTTAGCTAGAGAAAATGAGAAGGACATTTTGGGGAGAAAAAAAATGGTATGTGCAAAAGCAGAAAAGCCTCCTCTAAACATAGTAAGAAGTTGGTGTGTCTGGCATGCAGTGCGGAGGGACAGACAGCAGCAGGAGAGGGGGCCGAGGTCCACGCCGGGCTTGCGAGTGTTCTTACCGAGAGTTCTGCCATGAAACGAACAGCTATCATCCAGGAGGTGGCATGTTCAGATTGGGGGTTTTTTTTGGAAAATAAAAAAACGGTAGACGATTCCAGGATGCTGGAGGAGTCCAGTCCTGGATGAGGGCTCTGCGGTGGGAGGCACCTAAGGGGCTGCGTGGGTGGAACCTGTCATGAAAAGACGTGGATGTTGGGGAGAAGTCAGAGATGGCCTGGGGGTTTCTGGCTTGGCTCAGCACGTACTGGGCGACATCACCAGCCAGTCACTGGAAACGAGAGCAGAGGGAGAGAGCACAGTCCGGGGCCACAGACATTACGCGGAGGACACCGCACAGATGCGAGGTGAGGACTCAGAAAAGTAGACAACAGAGCCACCGGGGCCAAGTGAGGCAAAGGAGACCGGAAACGCGTGGGCAGGGGCGCAGAGATAAGAAGGAAGGGAACTGAGCGGGCAGGGAGCCCGGCGGGTCAGCGGTGCCGGACGAGCGCGGCGTCCAGGCATCAAGGGCAACCCGGAGGCAGGACAGCGGCGCACCCAGAGCCCGGCCTCTGCGCGTGCGCGGGGCGGGCCCTTCTCTCCGGGACTCGGGTTTCTCCCCAATGCCCTATTTCCCCGCGTTGCGCAGGGGCCATGCGCAAGCTCCGAGCTCGCCATGTTTGCCTTCGGAGCCGCGGGGACTGAGGTTTCCCAGGCTCTCAGGACACCAGGAGCACAGCCAAGCTCCAGCCGCAACCGCTGAAATAGTGAACATCGAACTCGCGCCTGAAGTACTGAGCCAGCAAGATGGGAAACAGCATCCGGGCCCAGGAGTGACCGTGACGCCCGAAGCCGTGCGCGCCTCACCTCTCCAAGCTGTTCAGAAGAGCAGACAGCCAGGCCTCTGCACAACTGTTGTCTTGCATAAACGTATAAGTACATTTTATTCAAGTATGGTTGATTTACTTGTGTTAGTTGCAAAGTGACTCAGTTACCCATATATGGCTATTCTGTTTCAGATTCTTTTCTCTTGTGGGTTATTATAAGATATTAACTATAGGCCCCTGGGCTATGCAGTAGGTCCTTATTGTTTATCTTTTTATACATAGTAATATGTATATGTTAATCCCGAGCTCCTAATTTCTCTCTCCCCGTCTTCTCCCTTTGGTAACTATAGGTTTGTTTTCTGTCTGTGAGTCTATTTCCGTTTTGTGAATCAGTTCATTTAATTACAGCCTAAATGACTACAGAAATCAAAGAACTACAGTAATACTTACGGACACAATAATCATTAAATATGCCTTTTAAGAGCAAGCGCTGGGGACAGACGAAAAACCACACTGATGTACTGAGCCTGGGTGATGCAGAGAGGAAGGGCGGGTGCTGTGGGAGAGGAGGCTGGAGGGCCGCAGGCACCATGAAAGTGTTTCACCCAGGCCTTCAGGTCAGGAACGTGGCCTGTCTGAACACATGGCATCAGTGACAGACACAGGCTTGACCCACTGCTGGACTAGGAAAGGCAGAGTCAGAACTCAAGGGTCAGGTTTCTTAAATCTTCCATCTGTGTATTTTGAGTTTATATTTACTCTGCTTGAGTAAATTAGAAGATCAATGACAGCAATTAGTATTTTTTAGTTTCACCCTGAGTTTGGCTGTCAGAATACTGGTCATCAGAAAAGCATTCTATGTGTCAGGCATCTGGTACCACCATGAGGCACTGATTTGCTGAGGTTGCTGTTCCAAGCTTAGAGCATCCACTATTCCCCGAATGGGTGGCCTGGACGATCACGTGCTTCTCACTGTGTCTGTCCAGCTTCTTTCAGCTGCTCCAGGAACTCTGCTGCTGCTGTTGCTGCTAAGTCGGTTCAGTAGTGTCTGACTCTGTGCGACCCCATAGACGGCAGCCCACCAGGCTCCCCCGTCCCTGGGATTCTCCAGGCAAGAACACTGGAGTGGGTTGCCATTTCCTTCTCCAATGCATGAAAGTGAAAAGTGAAAGTGAAGTCGCTCAGTCGTGTCCGACCCTCAGGGATCCCATGGAGTGCAGTCTTCCAGACTCCTCCGTCCATGGGATTTTCTAGGCAAGAGTACCGGAGTGGGGTGCCATTGCTAATCAATACTAAAAACAAAGATCCATATACAAAATGTCAAGTTCTCACATCTGACTGGTCTAATAAAATCCACTGGAAAGGGAACATCCTTAAATCTCATAACAAAGGGTTAATTCTAAAGAGATGACTCCATCCCTACAGCGATCCTGTGTATGTGGCCCAGGCCCTTTTGCTCCATGAAGCATCAAATAGGGTAAATGATCTTTTTTATTTCTCTGAATTTATGCAAGGTCCTGCTGTCTTCATGCCCGAAGCCAGAAGGGAATTGCAGGAAAGAAGACAAACATGCTTTTGGGCCCAAAGAACAAATGTTCAACAGGAAATGGGCTCATCTTCCTCTGAACTCCTACAGAGCTCTGGCCCTCCCTGAGGGAGCAAACCATCCCCACCTTAAACAGTTCTTATATATGTTCATACCTCAGAGCTTCGAAGATCTTATGAAAAGCCCGAAAGAACTGTTTGGCCAAACCAATATTTGGCAAGCTGTACATGAGCAGGACTGCATTTTAATGTAATATCTGAATAATAGCTTGTGTTTTCATGGGCTTTACACTCTACTAAGATGCCTTTGCTTTCTTTAGTTTAAGCCTGAATTTTGCTATGAGGAGCCATGAAATTAGAAGACAACTACTTCTTGGTAGGGAAGCTATAATAAACCTAGACAGTGTGTTAAAAAGCGAAGACATCACTTTGCCGACAAAGGTCTGCATAGTTCCAGAAAAACATCTACTTTTGTCTTATTCACTATGCCAAAGCCTTTGACTCTGTGGATCACAACAAACTGTGGAAAATTCTTCAAGAGATGGGACTACCAACCACCTGACCTGCCTCCTGGGAAATCTGTATGCAGGTCAAGAAGCAACAGTTAGAACTGAACATAGAACAACAGACTGATTCCAAATAGGAAAAGTAGTACATCAAGGCTGTATATTGTCACCCTGTTTATTTAACTTATATGCACAGTACATCATGCAAAATGCCAGGTTGGATGAAGCACAAGCTGGAATCAATAACCTCAAATACACAGATGACACCACCCTTATGGCAGAAAGTGAAGAAGAACTAAAGAGCCTCTTGATGAAAATGAAAGAGGAGACTACAAAAGTTGGCTTAAAACTCAACATCAGAAAACAAAGATCATGGTATCTGGTCCCATCACTTCATGGGAAATAGAAGGGGAAACAGTGGAAAGAGTGACAGACTTTATTTTTTTGGCTCTAAAATCACTGCAGATGGTGACTGCAGCCATGAAATTAAAAGACGCTCACTGGAAGAAAAGTTATAACCAACCTAGACAGCATATTCAAAAGCAGAGACATTACTTTACCAACAAAGGTCCATCTAGTGAAAGCTATGGTTTTCCCAGTAGTCATGTATGGATGTGAGAGTTGGACTATAAACAAAGCTGAGCCACGAAGAATTGATGCTTTTGAACTGTGGTGCTGGAGAAGACTCTTGAGAATCCCTTGGACTGCAAAGAAATCCAACCAGTCCATCCTGAAGGAGATCGGTCCTGAATATTCACTGGAAGGACTGATGCTGAAACTCCAATACTTTGGCCACTTGATGCCAAGAACTGACTCATTGGAAAAGACCCTGATGCTGGGAAAGATTGAGGGCCAGAGGAGAAAGGGACGACAGAGGATGCCAGGCAGGGCCCGAGGGCTGTCCCCAGGGATGGGGCCACCACCTCCCAGGCGACTTCAGATGAGACAGGTGCCATCAGCCAAGGGCAGTGCTACAGGGGAGGATGGCAGGGCGAGGAGCTGGCAGCCACTGGAGGATGGGCATGCCAGCCTAGTGATGGGGCCTGGGGGCCCACTGATCATACCTGTTACAGGCAGCTTCTCACGCCTAGAAGACTGGCTTGATGAACAGGTTGTTGCCCTTTCGTGGGGGATTTGGGCAGCCTCAGGGAGCCAATCCTCTGCCCAGAAACAGGCTGAGTTAACCTCTGACTTTAGAAAACCATCAACGTAAGTTTCTGTGTTCTACCTTTCATGATCCTCTGTAGCCTCTAACTGTGTGTGGGTGATTTTGGTTCATCGTGGTCACGTGGTGACAGTGCGCGCACAAGACTCCACGCATCTGGTTTCCTCTGCCCCAACCTCTGAGCGTGCCTCTTGGGGACGGAGGGGTCAATAATTCCCAAAGGCAGCCCGGAATATTTTGGTATGAAGTTTCAAAGCATGTCAACAATTACGTCTTCAATGTAAGCAAAGAATCTATTCCCTTGTAACTTACATTTGCCAAAGTCATGGACAGGGAGTCTAATCCTTAGGTAAATGTCCATGCTCAGATTGTCCCACTATGTCATGTGTGATTTCAGATCTCTTTACTCTTCTGGTTCCGGCCCACTGGAAATTCCAGTTTGTCTTTGACCGCATTAAACAGGTGCCCAGAACTACCCAACCCTCCAGGAGTGCCGTTGACCTCCATGAGCAAAGGAGAACTAGTCTTCTTGTTCTGCACACAGCTGTTCAGTTAACAGAGTTTCAAAAATTAACTTCATGATTCGAATAAGCTCCATGACATGCCCAGTATATCACCGATTTATGCCAACTTGTAAACAACTCGTGTAAATATTTTTGCACATACTGTCTGTCTCACCCCATGCCTACTTTCTAGATTGATGTCCTTTAACTTAACTACAGACTTTGACACCTATTTAGCTTAAAGTCCATCTTGGATGAGTTGGCCCACCGTCATTTCGACCTGAAATGATCTCTTTGGATCCTAATTGTGTTACTCAAAGTACATGCTGTGCTTTAAGGCCTTACGTCCACCACAACTTTGATAAATATGCAGTCTGTATCTTCACTAAACTTGTTGATATAAAACAACACTTTGGGCTTCCCAGGCATTCCAGTGGTTAAGAATCTGCCTGCCAGTACAGGAGACACGGGTTCGATCCCTGGTCTGGGAAGATTCCACATGATGCGGGGCAAGCGAGCCCAGGCAGCACTTCCTGAAGCCTGCGTGCCCTAGAGCCCATGCTTCACAACACGAGGAGCCACCGCAGCTGGAGAGGAGCCCACGCAGCACCAAGGACCCAGCACAGCCAAAACCAGGTAAGTCAGTCTCCAAAAAATGACTCTTTAAAGGAACACTTTGATAGGACTAAGAGTGGATTTTCAAAGCCCACTGTTAATGACTCCCTCCCAGGAGCACTGTAGTTCTCCCACAGCTTCGTTCATGCCTGTTCCCAGACCCAGTCTAAATCTGACCGTCAACTGACTCTTTCAGATATATATTCTGATATGCTGAGTTTCAAAGGATAATTAATTTCCAATAAAATATTTGTACTTCCATTCATTCCATAGAAAAATAGGATATCAAGCTGGTACTCATTTGATGATTGAAAATAATCCAAGGAGATGATTTTAGAATTTAAACATTGTTTTCTCCCATGGAGAAGAGGATGCTGAGTCTGGGAGGGGCCGTGGGGAGCCCTGGCTGGGGGCACGTGGAACGCACCTGATCCAAGGAAAGCAGGTGACAAGACTAACCGACTGCATTATTTCTCTAATGCCCCATAGCTTCCCTGGTGGCTCAGCTGGTAAAGAATCTGCTTACTTGAGTTCGACCCCTGGGTTGGGAAGATGGCCCCTGGAGAAACGAATGGCTACCCACTCCAGTATTCTGGCGTGGAGAATTCCATGCACCGTATAGTCCACGGGGTCGCAAAGAGTCGGACACAACTGAGCGACTTTCACTTTCACTTCTTTCCTTAGCCAATGACCACAAATGTAGTAGCTTCAAACAACCAAATCTGTTATCCCGTAGTTTCCGTGGGTCAGTCCCATGGGCCAGGTTAGCCCAGCCCCGGCTCAGACCTCATCGGGTCAAAACCAAGGTGTTGGCTGAGGTTTCAGGTCCTCTTCCAAGCTCACTGGCTGGCTGTGGAATGCAGTTCCTCCTGTTGCAAAACTGAGATCTGCACTTTCCTGCAGGCTCCTGCAGCCCCTGCCCCCACCGTGGCCCCTGTATGGCACTCTGCTTCAAGGCCAGCGGCAGAATCTCTCTCTCTGCCTTCCGCTGGGGTGCAGTCCCGTGTAAAGTGGCCCAGAGAGTGACAATCCCATCATATTCCCAGGTCCAGTCCTTGGCGAAGAAAGGGGGATCCCAGCAGGGCGTGGGAATCCTGGAGCCCCCTAAGACCTCCCCCCAACAGTGATTAACTCAGGGAGCCGCAGGGACCGTCAGGAGCAGGACACAGGCTGGAGAGGCCCCCGGTGCCCTGCTGCAGTTTCAGCTTTCTCCTGAAAGCAGTGCGGGCGTGTTGACGGACACCTGTGCCTTCGAGAAGGTGCCGGAAAATGTCGTAGGTGGCGGGGCTTAGGATGGTATTCTAGGAAGCACAGCAGTGCCAGAGACACCATGCAATGAGCTGAGGCAATGCACGGAAAGCACAGTATCATCTACATACACACGTGAATCGCCTGCTTGTAACTGATCCCCTCGCTTGCCTACCCGACAATGTGAGAAAGGTACACGGTGCTTTGCTGTGCTGCTGTTAGGATGAAGTGTGCCCTTCACACACCAGACAGGAAAGAACACAAGTAACTTACATCACTAGAGAGCCCTCTCCAAACAGAAACATTCTAACGCAAATCCCTGAAATTTAAAAAAAAAATTTTTTTTTAAGACTTGAGCCTATTTCTTTAACTTGCTGGCTCCCTCAAGAAAACACCTTTAAGGGGCTTCCCTGTTGGTCCAGTGGTTAAGAATCCACCTTGCAGCGCAAGGGACACCAGTTTGATACCTGGTCCCGGAAGATCCCACATGCTGTGGGGCACCCAAGACCCTGCACCACAGCTACTGAAGCCTGAGCGCCCTGGAGCCTGAGCTCGGCAGCAAGGGAAGCCACCGCAGCGAGACGCCCGCACCTGAGCTCAGCAGCAAGGGAAGCCACCACAGTGAGAAGCCCGCACCCCGTGACTGGAGAGCAGCCCCCCGTGTGCTGCAACTAGAGAAAGCCCTGGTGCTGCACTGGAGATCCAACACAGCCAAAAATAAATATTGTTTAAAAAACACATTTAAAAACAGAAATAGTCACTGATATAGAAAACAAACTTCTGGGGAGGCGGTTAAATTAGGAGATTGGGATTGACATACATACACTGCTGCTGCTGCTGCTAAGTCACTTCAGTCGTGTCCGACTCTATGCGACCCTATGGACGGCAGCCCACCAGGCTCCCCCATCCCTGGGATTCTCCAGGCAAGAACACTAGAGTGGGTTGCCATTTCCTTCTCCAATGCATGAAAGTGAAAAGTGAAAGTGAAGGCACTCAGTCGTGTCCGACTCTTCAGCGACCCCATGGACTGCAGCCCACCAGGCTCCTCCACCCATGGGGTTTTCCAGGCAAGAGTACTGGAGTGGGGTGCCATTGCCTTCTCCGATACATACACTACTATATATAAAAGAGAGAACTGATAAGGCCCTACTGCACAGCACAGGGACTCTGCTCCGTACTCCATAATGACCTATGTGCGAAAAGAATCTGAGAAAGAGTGGACACACGTATATGCATAACTGGTGGACTTTGCTGTACACCTGGAACTAACACGACGTTGTAAATCATCTATACTCTAATAAAAACTTTTTAAAAAAGAAAACACGTTTATCTCTGACTTTTGGACAGCAGTCAGCAGACATGTGAGGACCCACACAGATGGGATAAGCATGTGAGGAATTGCCGTTTTTCCACCAATATGGATTTTGAACGGATGAACTACAACGTCATGGTCTGCTGTAACCTTTACTCACCGTGTCTGGTTCTTCTGAAGGCTAAAATCTTTCCAAATATTACAAGTGAAAACCCTGTATGTTCCATTTGTCTTTGAGTTCCATTGGCAACTCTGTCTATACGCTGTAACCTTGAGGACAATCACAGTGTTTATTCTAAAATATAATAATGACAAGAGCTAACTAAAAGCTACTGACTACATGCCAGAGACTGTTCTCAGAGCTTCATATCCTCATACTCAGGTGAGGAAACCATGGCATGGAAGTTGAAGTAGCTTGGCGATTACATAGGTGGTTAGCAGGGGAGCTTGGCCCTGAACCTAGACAGAATGTTCTGCCACAGTTCCCAGCCTTGGGGTGAAAACAGACGCCAGCTCCTCTATGAAGGGGGGGCCTTGGAGGTACTTGATAAATGATTGCTGACCACTTGATAAGTGATGACTTTTGAGGTGGCAGAGTCAAAACTGTATAATAATTAAAGTAATCACTGTGAGATTATGTTACAGATGTGAGGGGTACAAAAAATAATAAATCCAAGAGGTAGTTCTTTAAAACAAGCCAAATAAACCCCAGAATTATACAAAACAAACAAACAAACAAGAAAAAGAGAAGCACAGATACTAAAATTTTAGAAATTATGAGTGAGTACTGTGTTCAATGTTATTATTTAAAAATACTAACAAAAGATAATTTTTAGATACAGTTTGAATTACTAAAGTGGCACAAGCTTAAACAGACACACGGAACAGACAAAATGATTAAAGAAAATAAACTACAAATTTAAAAATAATGTAAAAAGTTGTAAATGCATTATCTGGTTCAAAAACTAATCCAGGTATAGAGAATTCCACAGGGAACTTCTTTTGCATTCTCAAAGAAAATATAATCCCCATAGGTCCAAAGCACAAAAAAAGATTAACAAGTTCTGATCATTATAAGAACTTAACATGTTGGTGTCAAAACTAGAAAGACAATATAACATTCATCCAAAGACCAACTTATTATAAAAATTGATGCAATAATCTGGAACAAACATTGAATACAGCAGTGAGTTAAGAAAATACTTCATCACACCAAGTAGGCTTTACTCCAAGAATAAAAAAAATAAGTAAATACTAAGAAGTTTTATATTATATTACACCATTTTAACAGATCAAAGGCAAAAATTACACAATAATTTTCAAAAAGAATATGATGCTCTGTATCAAGTCTGGTGAATTGTAAACAATTCTCATTGGATACTCACAATATCTTTACAAAATACTCTATCCTCATTTAACAGTGTAAGAAGCTGAAGCTGGAAGACAACAAATAACTCATGGAGTGATAAACAATTTAAGAGGAAGAGGTGCAATGTGATCCCAGGTCTGTCTGGTCATAAATTCTATGATCTGATCTCCTCGTGATGCTCTCCTCACAGAGGATGAAAAAGTGAAAGTGAAAGTCGCTAAGTCGTGTCTGACTCTTGGCGACCCCGTGGACTGTAGCCTGCCAGGCTCCTCTGTCCATGGAATTCTCCAGACCACAATACTAGAGTGGGTAGCTGGCTGTTCCCTTCTCCAGGGGATCTTCCCAACCCAGGGACTGAATCTACCAAAATAATGAAGACATTTTATAGCATTTCAAAACTCCTTTTTGACTAAAAATACTCTCAGCATATTAGGAGTGCAATGAAGTTTCTTTAACATGGTTGGAAAATTCTGTCCTAGCTATTAAAAATAAAAAGCAAGATAAGAATATCATTAAATATATTTAACACTGCTGTGGAAATTCGGGCTAATGGTATAAGACATAGTTCTAGAATAAGAAATAGCCTCTTTAGAAAGGTATTAGAATCATTTTTCTGTATATTATAACTTTTGCTAAGAAAACTCAGGAGAACTAAGTGAAAAAATGATTATCATTAATAAACAGAATCAAAACCAATATATAAAACCAATAACTTTAAGTGAATTCATTGATGAGCTCTAGTAGTTCTCTGGTGATGTCTTTAGGATTTTCTATCTATAATATCATGTCATCTGCTAACAGTGACAGTCCTACTCCTTCCTTTCCAATTTGGATTCATCTCTTTTTCTTACGCACAGTAAAGGAACCATAAATAAAACTAAAAGACAACCTGCAGAATGGGAGAAAGTATATGCAAATTTCCAAGATAAACAAACAGCTATATAACTGAGTCACTTTGCTGTACATTTGCAGTGCTGTAACTCAGCTATGCTTCAGTTAGTAAGAAAAAATCAACAGCTTTTATATAACTGTAACTACCAGTTAGAAAACACGAGAAAAATACCAAATACCATTAAATAAAGAGCATATAATACCTAGGAATAACCTTTATAAATATACAGAACTTGTGTGAAGAAATAATTTTTCTGTTGTATCTAATTAGACTTAAAAAACAGGCAGATTATGAAATGATCAAAAATTGTAAAGATGCAAACTCTTCCAAAATATTTCATAGTTTGTACATAATTCCATGCAGATACATCAGAATTTTTTATTTGAAAATGAATTCCAACATTCAGCTGGAAGAATGCTCAGATGATAACTGGCTAAGGTACATTTAAAATATGGAATAGTGAAGGGGTTAGGGATTATTATATCAGAAATGGAAAACGCCATACAAAATATAATATGGTTCTGCTTCCATAACCAATAGGTATTAAAGAAATAGAATGAAGACCCCAGATACCAAAATGTATATACTAATTTAATTAACATAGATCTAATCACATCTCAACATACAATAAAGGGATTACCCAATAAATGATACTGAAGTAACTATTTGAATAGTTAAAAAATTACATATCTCCTTCATACAACATGTCAAACTGAACTACAGATGGATTACATACTAAATTTAAAAATAAAATTATAAAAGATTATGAAAAATATAGGTGGCTATTTATTAGATACTGGGCCAAGCAATTTCTAAACACAGAAGTAGTAGAGTATATCAGAAAGTAGTAATAGATTTAACTGTAGCAATAAACATGAAAAAAATCACATCTGATAGCACAACACTCGGATTAAAACGCAAACACCAAACTAGGAAAATAATGTCCAGAGACGTGGCATAGAAAGGCTCTTTAATAGAAAGTTCATAGTGAAAGTGAAATTGCTCAGTCGTGTCCGACTCTTTGTGACCCTGTGGACTGTAGCCCACCAGGCTCCTCCGTCCATGGGATTCTCCAGGCAAGAATACTGGAGTGGGTTGCCATGAAAGTTCATAAGCAAAATATTAACACCTCGGTGGATAAATGGGCAAAGAACATGGATCAACAAGTTACAAAAGAATTGTTATACACATCCGATTAACATTCAAAAATTTTAAATGATTAATGCTTATTGCTGCTGAATGGGAGGACCCGAAGACAGTCTCATACACTGCCAGCTGGAATGCAAATGAACAAATACCTTTGGCCACGTCTAAGAAGTATAAACATGTTCATGCCCTTTGATTACATCTACTATCATGCAGAAACAATTAAGAAAATGGCAAAAGATGAATGCGAAGCGTGAGCATTCAACTACGCTTATACACTCCTAAGTACAATATTATATAGTTATTAATTAATCATGTTTTGAAGACTATTTAATGCCACAAGAAGATGCTCCTGGTCAAGTTAACATAAATAAGATAAAAAACTGTATCTAGACCACAGTCCTGATTTTATAAAGTAACAATACATACAGAAAAAACTTGGAAGAAAATGTTATAAAATGTTACAGGGCTTATCTCTGAGCATTCGACTAGGTAACTTTTATTTTCTACGATAAATATCAGGATAAAATTTATTTCTGAAACAATAAAAACAAACCAATGATTGACAAGAAAAATAAGAAGCCAGGCGTATTGGAAATAGCCTTCTAAGGAAATGAAGACGACTGTCTTTTCTGTCCTTCTATCTTAAGGAAATGCTGAAGCAAGTGCGTCATAAGCCACCTCCTCTTCTCAAAGGCATCCCAGAAACCATCTCTCCATCAGATCTGGCTAATTCCTTCTCTGGCCGCCTCCCCCTAGACTCTGCCAACCTCCATCTTCTTCCCACTCAAAGTCTGGCCACAACAAAACAGTCGCAACACAGGAAGCAGGTCTGGAGGGAGGTCAGCATGCTGAGTGATTACTGAGGGAATGATGTGTGTTTCTGCAGAAATGCAGTCTGCCTCTGCTAAATCATCATTTCATAACACTCTCTACATTGGGAGGACTTTTCACACACACAAAAAAAACCCACGCTCTTAAAAATTCTTGTAAAATCTATTTGCAATGATGATGCCAGAAGTCCATTTCTCCTTCAGCAGCATAATTCAGGGAGCTTTACTAAAATCATTGAATTGGTCTCTTAATGAAGGATATTCACCATATATTCACTGGGTGCCAACTATTGAAAGTGAAAGTGGTTCAGTCGTGTCCGACTCTTTGTGACCCCATGGACTATACAGTCCATGAAGTTCTCCAGGTCAGAATACTGGACTGGGTATAGCCTTTCCCTTCCCCAGGGGATCTTCCCAACCCAGGGATCGAACCCAGGCCTCCTGTATCACAGGCGGATTCTTTACCAGCTGAGCCACCAGGGAAGCCTGGGTACCATCTAGGGTTCTGGGAAACATAATGTGGGTGTGGGTCTGGGGAATAATAGTTTGCAGAGATGTCCACACCTTCAGCTTGGAACATGTGAATATATTATATTACATGGCGAAAGGGATTTTACAGATGTGATTAAGGTAAGGATCTTGAGACAGGGATAACCACAGAGGTTGCTATAAGGGAAAGAGGCAGGAGGATCAGAAGACGTGATGTAAGATGTAGAAGTCAGGTGACTCGGGGCCACAAGCCAAGGAATACAGGCGATCGCTAAGAGCTGGAAAGGCAAGGAAACGGATTCTCCCACACAGTAGCCAGAAGGAACAAAACCTGGCTGACCTATTTTGAACTTTTATTTCCAGAACTATAAGATAAGAAATTTGTTTTAAGCTACTGAATTGCTGGTAATTTGTTATAACAGCAACAGCCAGTGAACAAGTGATATTCAATGAAAGCTATAGACTCCACATTGAACATGTATCGCCTTATTTTTCTTATTTCTTATTTTTGCCAGAATTTCCCAAACTGTGTTACAGTGAATGCAAGTTCTACAAGCCACTGCACAATTTTAAAGTGTTCTCTAGGCAGATGAATACACTGTGTCACCCTTTTGGAAAGTCACAATGTACTTTAGTATCTTAAAGACTGAATACTCTTCACTATGATTAATCCAAAATTCTCTAAACTTATTTGACCATAGAAACTTTTCAACATCTGTTTATATTAACATTATTAATGGCAGCAAATTGTTTTGCATCCCTGAGCCTTAGGCTATAGGGATGAATCCAGTGATTAAACTACTTCCTGTAACTGAAACAAGTTTAACAAACTGGTAGACTCTATCAATCTCTATGACACTTAAAACATGCTGTATTTTTAGCTGTCTTCATAGGTGGGATTTTTACCCACCCATCAGGAAGTTAAGTTCCCAGAGGGTAAGTGTATGTCTTTACAAACCCATCTTCTGTAGCATCTTTCCACAGGGAGCTCACATTCCAGTTGATAGGACATGCATGTATTCATATGAAAAACAGACATTTTGGGAAGGCAAATAGATTTTTGATATCTAGCTTGATGTAACCCAGAGTATACAGATACATTCTCCTCCTTCACTGCATGGCCCTCTTTTCCTTCTGATCTTAAAGTCTGAAGTCCTGAAGTGATATTAGACAGGCTGGGACCTGGGACCCTTGGCTGCAGTGCCTGCACTTGGACATACCTCTCCTTGAGCTACAAAATACAAGGAAGCTCTAAGGACTAAAAATAACCGCACGCGTGCACAGTTAGGGCAAATTCTAGACCAAAAGATACAAACAAAAAACCCAACCGCCACTTCTGAAGAGCCAAAGCAAAAAAACAAAAACACGGCATCAGGAGCAAAAGCAGGGTACTGCACATGCCCCCTGGAGAAGGCAATGGCACCCCACTCCAGTATTCTTGCCTGGAAAATCCCATGGAGGGAAGAGCCTGGTGGGCTGCAGTCCATGGGGTCGCTGAGGGTCGGACACGACTGAGGGACTTCACTTTCACTTTTCACCTTAGTGCACTGGAGAAGGAAATGGCAAACCACTCCAGTGTTCTTGCCTGGAGAATCCCAGGGACGGGGGAGCCTGGTGGGCTGCCGTCTATGGGGTCGCACAGAGTCGGACACGACTGAAGCGACTTAGCAGCAGCAGCAGCACAGGCCCCCTGCACACACTACCACAAAGAGGCGGGCAAACCACCTAAGCCACGCCTCCAGCCCAACCGCTGGACCCGCCCCTACCCTCACTCCGTTTAAGGAACCAGCTCACCCGCTTCAGGAGCAAGCAAGGAAACCGAATCCTTGTCTTTGTTCCCTCCTGCTGCAGCAGGGGTCCCTGTAATGCCTTGCCTGAATTTCTTGTCTGGCCTCTGATCAGTTTCTATTGACTGGGAAAGGCCAAGAACCTTCATAAGTATCAATATTTCATTGATTTATAAATTATTGTAGTGGTACAGTTGGCTGTTTGGGATCATCACTACATCAAGTAATAATATTGTTAGGGTATTAATTACTCCTCTATTTTCCAAAAGGGACTAAGCAATAGTTCAACATACTCTACATTCTCTCTGGTGGTCGCTAAGTCGTGTCCAACCCTTGCAACCCCATGGGCTGTAGCCCACCAGGCTCCTCTGTCCATGGGATTCTCCAGGCAAGAATACTGTTGTGGGTTGCCAGTCCAGCTGCCAATGACTGACCCTCTTGTTCTCCCTGCAAAGTATTTTTTGCAGCTTTCCAGTCTCCCATCATTATAGGGAACACACTTATGCAAATACAGACTCTGTATTTTTTTTAATAAGAAATCAAGTAATTTTAAAACAAAAGTAGACGAAAACTTTTCAGCAATGTATATTTTAATTACAAAATTAGCAAGTATAGTACCCTATTTCCAACTAATTTTCAACTCAAATCAATGACATTTCAAAGAACTATTTATTTTTAAACTCAAGTAGGAAAAGCTCTGAAACATTTAATAAATGTTATAATAAACTAGCATGAGAAAAATCTACATCAGGGCTTTTTATGTATTGTTGAGTATTCTATGCAATCCACCAGCCTGTAACATCTAGGTTTAGCCATAAGAAAAAAGTTAACTCCTGAACTTAATTTCAACAACACAGGTCTAAGTGAAGCTGCAGTAAACCTAGGGAGAGAGCTGTCTCATGCCATGCCCTTCTTCGCAGTAATAAGGTATGATCCCAGAGGGAGTATGCTTTGTTTTATCTTGTCCTGTTAATATATTAATTCCAAGTTCACTTTTCAGCTGTTATGACACAAGGATATCTTTACTTCTTCTGATTTATTTCTACTTATCCTGTGTATAATCAATGATGCGAGGACCCTCCTCTCAGGGTGAACCACAGTGGTCACCCCAATGTGAATTTAAAGTCCTAGACACCACACATCTAAGGACCGAGTGCTCTGTGACAATCTAGAAGGGTGGGATGGGGAGGGAGGGGACATGGGTGTACCCACGGCTGATTCTCACTGATGTATGACAGAAAGCCACAAAATACTGTAAAGAAATTATCCTTCATTAAAAAAATAAATTAAAAAAAATAAAAGGAGTGGGCGGGGGCTAGATGATGAGTCACCAACGAAAGTCAAGAATCTGATCACTTCTGTGCTTAGAATCTGTCAGGAGTCAGTGCTCTGCAAACAGGAGATGTGGAAAGAAGGATTCATATTCAGTGGTCACCTACTGGTATCACAAGATTTTGAACGATGAAAACACAAGTAGTTGCTTCTTGGTGCCCAACAAGATAGCTACAGATTTTAAGGAATGGGTATATTTGCCATCAAAATTACTTCATTCAAAGACAAATACCATAGGATATTACGTATACTTGAAGTTTATTGATATCATGCAAATGGACTTATTTACAGAACAGAAACAGACTCACAGACAGAGAACACAGATCAATGGTTATCAGAGGGGATGGACAGGGTGTCAGTTAGGGGTTCGGGATTAATATCACCACACTACCGTACACAAAACAGATCACCAATAAAGGTCCTACTGTACAGCACAGGAAACAATATTCAATATCTGATAATAACCTATAATGGAGAAGAACGTGAAATACACACACACACACACACGTGTATATATACATATATGTGTATAACTGAATCGTGTTGCTGTACACCAGAAACTAACACACCACTGTAAATTAACTATGTGTGTGTGTGTTACTCATTCAGTCATGTCTGACTCTTTGTGACCCCACGAACTACAGTCCGCCAGGCTCCTTTATCCATGGGATTCTCCAGTCAAGAATACTGGAGTAGGTTGCCATTCCCTTCTCCAGGGGATCTTCCTGACCCAGGGATCGAACCCAGGTCTCCTGCGCTGCAGGCAGATTCTCAGGGAAGCCCAAATTAACTATATTTCAATTAAAATTTTTAAAAAATTAAAAAAAAATATGACAATGCACTTAATGAGTCCTGAATACATACCATTTTATGATTCCCTGACTCTTCTTCAATAGGAAGTAACTAATATCCAGATTTGGGTATTTAAAAATTCCACATTTTAGTATTTAATTTTATATTTAAACTTTATAAAAATTGAATTTTTGCCATAACCTTCTCACTTAAGTTCTCATCGAAATTATTTTAAAGATTAATTTTATATGGTATCATTCTCCATATCAACTCGACGGCATTTAAAAGAACAAATGAAAACAGGACTGCTTCATTTAGTAAGCATCTCCTGAGGGCCTTATAGGCCCCAGTCACAGAGGCCCTGGGAAAGCGCGCCGGTCCGCTTGCTGGGTGCGCTTCACCACCGAGCAGGGCATCAGCTCGAGGCGTCTGAAGCCAGTAAATCACTCAGAAGACACAAACAGGACCACGGATGCACCAGTCAAGTTTCTTTCAGTGAAAAGAAACAGAACCTCGATGTTCAAATGCTAATGAGAAGACGAGCTTTAACCGGAGGGTCCTCGGGCGCCCGAAGTCCCTGAGGAAGGGCGGCAGGAGCCGGGAGCTCCGTGCTGCCCCGATGCCCGCAGGGTCTCCCGTTACCCGCTCTGCTCGGCCGCGTCCCCGTCTGTCTCCCTCCGCAGCGGCAGACAGCGTTTCCCATCAACGCGGCCAGTCACAGCGAGGCCCCACCAGCCCCAGCAGAGCCCCACCCGGTCGTCACTCCCCACGCAAGGAGCCCGGTGTCCAAACACGCACCGTAACTGCGCTTGTCCCACAGTGCTTGACCTTCTCTCACGCTGAACTTCTGAGTTCAGTCGAACAAGTGCTCATGCCTTTTGTGAAGCTGCCTTGATTTCTGTTGGACAGCTTTTCTTTCTTAGTGATACAAAGGCATTTAATAACATACCACGATTGAAACCATGTAAACCTACTTTGGCCACCTGATACGAAGAGCCGACTCATTTGAAAAGACCCTGATGCTGGGGAAGATTGAAAGCGGGAGGAGAAGGGGACGACAGAGGATGAGACGGTTGGAAGGCATCACCGACTCGAGGGACAAGAGTAAGTTCGGCGAGTTGGTGATGGACAGGGAGGCCTGGCGTGCTGCAGTCCATGGGGTTGCAGAGAGTCAGACACGACTGAGAGACTGAACTGAACTGAAATAGAAATATGTGCAAGCAAACAAGACTAGAGGGAAGACTCTAAAATTCTAATTTATATTTAAGAGATGTAATTTTTCTAGGCTTTCTATAGTGCCTTTTCAAGTGTTTTGTAATATGATTATTTTAATAATGAAAACATTTTATTTGTATGTTTTAAAATGATTTTATATTTTTGTAAATGCCTAAAATGTGTCTAATTCTGAAATGTGACTAATGTAATCTACATTTTGGTGATTAAAAATAGCAATTTTTTAAACAAAATCTTTTCTCCCTGAAAGATATGAAATGTATCTTGTCCTATTTATAATAAAATAGAAAATTACTATTAATTGTGAATGTCTTAGGACTTTGAGGATTTAAGGAAAATCAAGTTAATAGTTTCATAATCTAACTTCAGTGATCAAAGGGCTATAACCTAATAACGACAAAAAACAAGACCTGCGCATGTGAAATAGTCAGCATAAACGCATATAGCATTTAACTGTATGCTTAAAAATGGTTAAGATAGGGGGAAAAAAGTTTCCCTTAGCAAAACTGTTATTGATTAACTCTGAGCAAGGCAATAAAAACTTCCAAAGAGATTAGACAATGAAATTTACAATGTTAAGGATATTAATGATCACCTTGGATAACCATGTGAGCAATTTTCCAGAGACAACTGTTAGCAATTAGGAAAACTAAAATACACAGATAAGCAGTTCTTTCTCTGGCTTGTTCCATCAAAAAGCAGCCTTTAGAGATGGATCTTTATTGAAACAGACTTGGTTACCTCCCATTTTGCCAGGGCCATCAGCTGGAGGTTCATTTCTTAGGCTGAGACACACTCTACAAAGTACCTGCCATGAGATTACCACACAAAACGAAGTCTGAGAGTCTCAGTCTTTGAATATTTTCAACAGATTCAGGTTGTTTGACGACATATGTATTTGGATGGTCAAGAGTTTGCAAGTCCTACAGGGCAGTGGGCCCCAACACCAGGGACCAGCTTCGTGGAAGACAAATTTTCCATGGACTGGGAAGGAGGGGATGGTTTCGGATGATTCGGACAATACGTTTATTGTGCACTTTATTTCTGTTGTTATTACGTCAGCTCCACCGCAAATCATCAGGCATTAGATCCCAGAGGTTGGGGATCCCTGCTTGAGGGAACAGATTGGTGGTTGCCAAGAGGTGGGGGAGGGGGGATGAAAGACTGGGAGTCTGGGATGAGCAGAGGCAAACTGTTACATACAGGATGGAGAGACGAGAAGGTTCTAAGGTTGTTAGCAGGAAACCATGTTCAGTATTCTCTGATAGACGGTAGTGGAAAAGAACATGAAAAGGAGTGCATTTAGTGTATAGCTGAATCACTGCTGCACAGCCAAAATTAACACATTATAGATTATATAAAAATTAACATTTTTATACATTAATATTATGCTGCTGCTGCTGCCGGTGCTAAGTCGCTTCAGTCATGTCCGACTCTGTGCGACCCCACAGACGGCAGCCCACCAGGCTCCCCCATCCCTGGGATTCTCCAGGCAAGAACACTGGAGTGGGCTGCCATTTCCTTCTCCAATGCATGAAAGTGAAAAGTGAAAGTGAAGTTGCTCAGTCGTGTCCGACTCTTAGCGACCCCATGGACTGTAGCCCACCAGGCTCCCCCGTCCCTGGGATTTTCCAGGCAAGAATACTGGAGTGGGGTGCCGTTTCCTTCTCCAATGCGTGCATGCATGCTAAGTTGCTTCAGTTGTGTCTGACTCTGTGCGACCCCATGGACAGCAGCCCACCAGGCTCGTCTGTCCATGGAATTCTCCAGGCCAGAATACTGGCGATATTAACATTATAGATTACATAAAAATTAATTATATAGAGATTATATAAAAATCAACACTATACTTCAATTTTTTTTTTAATTTCTTAAACACACACACACATAAAACTGTGAGCAAGTCCTGGGTACACAATCTAGATTCAGATACAGGAAGGTCTTTCCAGAGAAGACAAGACCTGGGCTGGCTCTGGAGGAGGGGAGACTACAGGCTGGCGGGTGACAGAGAAGGGCCACGTGCCACCAGTTAAAAATAAATGACAGAGGAGCCCACACAAAGGCCAGGGAGGGACGAGTGTGGAGAACGGCAAACCAACCAGCCAAATTAAGGTCAAGGACACGCGTAAGGCACGAGAAGTAAGGGCCGAAAGGCTTGAGTCTGAAGGCCTGGGTCCAATTCTGAATTTAATACCAGCAGTGGGCAGGTACCCAGTCAGTTAGTGGGGACAGAGCGGTGGCTGCAAAGATGGTCAACGAAAAGTAAAGGAAGGATAAAGAGAAACCTCAAGTTCTTTAGAAATGAGGGTTTCCTATTCCTGAACGCAAGTTACTTACGGACGTGTGTCAGTAGCAGCATGGTGAACGCTGTCTATACCAGGTATGATGAATTTTCCTGACTCCAAAACTGCTCCCAAAGGTTTTAATGGGTTCATATTTGCGGGACCCATTTCTGAACCAGAGAGGGCCACTCGCACATTAAAATTCAGCATGCCATACCACTGCCGTTAGCCATTCCCAGGAACAGGTGACGGCTGATGGACAGAAATGCGCTTATCGACTGGAAATTCCCAGGAGCAAGTAACTAACCCACGCTGGGGGCACCATGGGAGAAAGCATGGCAGCACTGCATTTTAGCCCAGCAGGAAAGTAGTCAGATCATTCTCCCTGATTATTAACAGGTCAATGTTTAGTCCAACAGCTCCAATTTGTAGTGGAATTTTTGACGTTTTCTCCTGAAAACTGAATGTCATGTTAAAGGTTTTCTGCATACTATTGTCCACAAATTCTATGACTATTCATATTTGGTTTAGAGAGGTAAGTGAAGATTTTTCAAAATAGGGTAGCCAGTTTATAGCTTATTATCCTTATCTTTTAGCTGAATAGTATACATATGAGAATACCTGAACCCAAAGGAGGCAATTTACCCAAAGGAGGTGTGACTTTCTGTCCAAATGCTAGATTTAGTAACTACTGTAATAATAGGGCCGGAGAATTGATGCTTTTGAACTGTGGTGTTGAAGAAGACTCTTGAGAGAGTCCCTTGGACTGCAAGGAGATCCAACCAGTCCATCCTAAAGGAAATCTGTCCTGACTATTCATTGGAAGGACTGATATTGAAGCTGAAGCTCCAATACTTTGGCTACCTGAGTGAAGAACTGACTCATTGGAAAAGACCCTGATGCTGGGAAAGGTTGAAGGCGGGAGAAGAAGGGGATGACAGAGGATGAGATGGTTGGATGGCATCACCGATTCGACAGACATGAGTTTGAGCAAGCTCCAGGAGTTGGTGATGGACAGGGAGGCCTGGCGTGCCGCAGTCCATGGGGTCACAGAGAGTCTGACAGAACTGAGCGCCTGAACTGAACTGAACTGAACTGTAATCGCAGGGCAAGAGAGAAGACATTTAGATGAAAAATAGTAGGTTAAAAAAAGATATTCACTTGGCTTTCAGGTTCTTGGTGGAACTAATAGCTTTGACTTAAAACTAATACTCACAGAGATAGAAGTAAG
Source organism: Bos taurus (assembly GCF_002263795.3). Lineage (NCBI taxonomy): Eukaryota > Metazoa > Chordata > Mammalia > Artiodactyla > Bovidae > Bos > Bos taurus. The sequence goes on along the minus strand of NC_037354.1, from coordinate 41,507,896 downwards.
ATAATCTAAGCACTCCAGTAGACATGATAAGAATAAATGAGCCAAGAAAAGAAGGGAGGAGAGAGGAAGGGAGAGAAGAGGAAGGGAGGGAAGAATAAAGGGATGACATTAGACCCCCTTGAACAAGTATCACAACTCAATTACCTAATATCTGTAGACAACTGAAAATCTTGTTTGGGACCATGTACTGTTTATTTATAGTCTGAAAAGTCTTTGCATTAATTCTTGACAAATAAAGACAAGATGCTCAAGAAACAGAGGGACACGGAACTGCACAGTGAGAGAGATCTATCTACACAGAAGCCATATTTACAAGTTAACAGCCCTCACCAAAGCTTAAAGTCCCCACATTCCCTCTGCTTTTGAACTTGCAGCTGTAGGTTCAAGCCTGGAAGATACTTTACTCCCCCCACACGGCATTTCTTCTCCCCCTGTGCATTTGTGTACCTAGCGGACAGCTGTTCCAAAGCATTCTTACACTCTTAAAAGTGTACCCCCAACACATACAGAAGGTTTTCAGTCTCAATCCATGGCAACCCTTGCACTTATTTTCCCTAAAGATGAGTTTCAGAGTTATGTAATAATGAACTTCATCCTTTTGTACAAATTAAACCAGGAGTCATAAAGCAGTAGGTAAATGAAAAACTGGGTTAAACAAACCAAAAAAAAGAAAACCACACAACTGACCAAATCTATAGCAGGCTCAGCTTTTTTTGAGAGCGAGAGATTAAGGGGCATGCAGTCAACTGGTATGAAGGTCACCAAACAAAATGTTGCAATCTTAAAGTGCCATTGACATGCAGACTGTCCAGTAGCAGCTTGGAACAATCTTCCCCTTTGCTAATTACTGTCTTAGCCCAAATCATTCATACATGACAAGGGTATGCTACATTTACAGTAAAACATTTAAAAAATTAGGAACATTCTTTTCCTTACTTTGAAATAAAAATCCTGAATATAACTTTTTAAAATTATATTCTCATTCCCAGCTTTTTGTTAAAGTGACCCAAAGGCTCAAAATGTCCACCATTGGTCTCTGCATGGTAGATATGGGCTTGGACAAATCTGTCTTTTCCTCACTCACTGCCTGCCTGCTGACCATGTTGAAATCACCAAATTGTCTCAGTTGGAAATCTTCTGATTTTCACAGGAAAAAGCTGAAAGCCACAAGCCACCAACGACCACAGGTACCTCGCGCTTTCTAAGTCCGTGTCAGAAGGAAGCGTGCGACACAGGGGACCTCCGCGCGTCTCCCACCTGCGGCTGACCTGCGGACTTCCTGTGGGCAGAGACAGCTCCTTGCAAAGCAAACAGCTCCCCGCTCTGCATGGAAAGGCTCATCTACCTCCTCGGTCCACACTGCAAGCATCAGACTCCCTGAGAGTCACTGAGAGAGTGAATCAGACTCACCCGATAAGCACAGAGCTGACCTTTAAACCCCAGCCTCTAATAGAGCACTCCGTGTTTGCCCAAACATTCCGGGTCAGCAGGGTCTGCGTGTACCGAGGTGGGGCGAACCCAGGAGCCAGGCTCCAGCTCCCACATGGCCCTGACCAAGCAGGGCTGGGGGCTGGGCTAGCAGAGGCCCCACACCTGCTATCCATAGAGAGAGAGAGAGAGAGATCTTGGGAGTACACAAGTCAGCTGACGGACTCTTAGCCACCAACTTTGGAAGAAAGGAGAAAAAGAGTCCTACGGGCCCAGGAACCAAAGCTTTGTTTTCTTCGCTTTTACCTAGTCAAAGTATTATTCCATACTGAGTGGTGGTGGTGGTTGAGTCACTAAATCGTGTCTGACTCTTGTGACCCCATGGACTGCAGCCCACCAGGCTCCTCTGTCTATGGGGATTCTCTAGGCAAGAACACTGGAGTGGGCTGCCAGTTTCCTTCTCCAGGGAATCTTTCTGACCCAGGAATCGAACCCAGGTCTCCTGCATTGCAAGCAGATTCTTTACCAACTGAGCTGCGAGGGAAGCTCAGTGGGGTGCTGGAGCTTCAGGCAAAAGGAGAAATCAGGACTACTTCCCCTGGGCTTTATTAAAAATAGATCTTAGTCATCATGGATCTGGGGCATGTGTTTTCATTTTTCAAAATATTGCATTGAAAAATTTATCCTAATTACTTCATTTTTTTTCTTTTTCTTTTTTTTTTGGTGCCCTCATTGAGGGTGTCATTCACCTCACCCTGTTCCTGGCCAAGCTCTGTCACCACACTGCTCTCATTTACATCTTAACCTGGAAATGGAAGCAGATTCATGCAAGAAGGTTGCAATGCTTGCAGGTGAGATAAGAGAGGAAGAGCCCGAAGCATCTCCTGTGTGCCAGGTACTATGCGAGGCGTCTTAGGTACATTCTTTGGGTCCTTACCTAAGAGGAAAGTATACTAATCTCCAGCTGAGGAAGTGGAGGCTTTGAGAAGCAGTCTTCCTTTCCACTTTCTTCCCTCTCGGGGACTGGACCTACCAGGTACCTGATACTGAAGACAGGATCCTGGGAGATGTCCATCATTCCTCCTCTGTGATTCGATGAATTCGTCGCCAACACCTGTAACTGTTCATGGTCATCTACATAGTAAGTGGAGGAGTAAACATCAAAAGATGGCCTGTTTGATGACAATCTCCACACCCCTTTCCCCCTATCTGCTACTTCTTCAAGGAAAGTAGTCAGGGTCACTACACTGTTTCAGTATCTTGGTCCTGGGTGGGCCCGTCCAGGAGAAGGTCAAATTATTTCCAAGTGCTGACTGTTCTACAAATTTACGCATGGCAAGGAGCATAATCTAAAATATAAGCTCTATCTCTGGCCCAGGACACTGCTCTGAGCACCAGATTCCAAATGCCCGATGTTTCCACTTGAGGATTTCAGGCATGTCTGAAACTAAAACATTCAAAACGGGCTTATTGTCCTGCCTTCCCTCCAACTCTGCTTCTCTTGGGTTTCCTCCATCTCAGGACCTGGCACCATCCACACCAGGTGGGCACTCAGACCAGAAACCTGGCAGCTGCCTTTGACACCACCCGTTGCCAACTCCCCATTTAAGCTGTGACCGACACCTGTCCATTTAAAAACCAAAACAATATCCACAACAGCATTTACTAACGCATTCACTCTGCGTGTACTCTTATGCCTGGAGAGAATAAATAACTCACTCAGTCTTCATAATGACTCTGTGAAAGGATTCCTATTATAGAGAAGCTTGTTTGCTCATGGTCACACAGCGAGTAAGAGGGGGAACTGGTATTCTAACCAGTTTGTCTGGCTTTAGAACTCACACTCTTAACCATGACATCCTGTCTCCAACATAATCTCAAATGCATTCACCTTTTTGGTTTCCCACAGCCCCGTCCACGCCACCATCATCACTCACTCAGACACCTGCAAATCCCTCTTAAAGGGTCACCGAGATTCCACTTCTACCTCATCGCTACTCATCAGTCTTCATGAAGCAGCCGACATGGTCTTTTTCAAGTTTATGTCAGGTCATGTCATTTCCTCTGCTAGAACCCTCAACACCATTTCACTACTTTCTGAATGAAATTCAAATTCCTCTGTGTGGGCTATGACCTCCTCTATGGACTGGCTCTTCCCAGACCTCGCCACTTCCTACCTTTCTATCTGACTGAGCAGCCTTCTTGCACTCCCATGCCCTGGGACGTTCTTTCCTGCAGGGCCTTCTTCCTTCTCTGGCTGGTCTGTCTAACCCTCCATGTATCCTAGCCTACTTCCTTGACCCCTCAGCCTAAAGACATCTCCACATTATTCTCTCTCAGCACCCTCTCCTTTTCCCTCACAGCAATCCTAAAATGTATTAACTCTACATTTACTTGTATTTTTTACCTGTTGATTGCCTGTGAGCTCCAAGAGGTACTATCAAGGTGTTTCATCCACCACTTTACTCCCTGTCCCTTTTTCCAGAGCTATGAATATAAACAGTGTAATTACTCATTCAGAGAATAAATTAATTCTGGGGCAGCTCTTTTAAAGATCTTTAAATATTTTAAAGGTTTCTACACATTAACCGAAGAAGGCTCTTTAATAAACATCATTGAGTCTCAAAAAGAACAAATATATGTATGTATGATATATTTTTTATTTCCTATATGTGAACAAAAATTCTTAAATCAAATATTCAATTTTGGAAAAGGCACAGAAGCAAACAAAAAAGGACATTTCTAAAGAATTATTTTGTTAAAAGTCTTACAGGACATCTAGGCCTTTAAAAAGTTCTTGTGTTGTCATCGTGACTGTCCATCCCAATAAGATGAGGATCAAACTCCTGACTGTTCTTATTTAATCCCAATACAGAGTGGTGTTCCATAAATATATATTAATGCTAAGTGATGAGCGATTTCAATCACGTATCTTTTGACAACTTATTTCCCTTCATACTTTAGAGGCTGACTTCCCATTGCTGCCAAATCTTTTATCAGGAAACAGCAAACCATTCACTGCATGTGATTTTTCTACTGTTCTGCTGTGTCACAGAAGTTCTAGGAATATATACAGATACTTCTTTTCTCTATATAATAGATAATCATTTGGTTTGCGATTAAGGCCTGTTCTTTCAGATTTCAATACTTCTAAAAAGAAAATGAATGAATCAAAAAAATTGATTATGAACTATGATAAAAATTTTGCTAATCATATATCTGATAAGAGATGTGCATCTAGAATATAAAAAGAATTCAATAATATGAAGACAACACAATTTAAAAATAAGCAAAGAATTTGATGACATTTCTCCAAGATAGATATAAAAATAGCCAATAAACATATGAAAAGATGCTCAACATCCTCGGCCATAAGGGAAATGCAAACCTAAAACCACAACAAATATCACTTCATATCCATTAGGATAGTAACAATCCAGGAAAAAGAGGAAAATATTAATTATTGGAGAGGATGTGGAGAAGTTAGAACCCTTATACACTGCTGAGGGGAATGTAAAATGTTGTAGCACTTTGGAAAACTTACCATATGACAAGCAATTTTACTCCTAGCTATACACCTAAGAGTAATGCAAACGTATAAAAACATACAAAAACTTGCACACAAATGTTCATAGCAGCATTTATGCATAATAGCCAAAGATGGAGCAACCCAAACATTCATCAACTGATGAATGCAAAATAAACTATGATATATCCAAGTAATGGGCTTCCCTGGTGGCTCAGCTGTAAAGAATCTGCCTGCAGTACAGGAGCTGCAGGAGTCACAGGTTTGATCCCTGGGTTTGGAAGATCCCCTGGAGGAGGGCATGGCAATCCACTCCAGTATTCTTGCCTGGAGAATCCCATGGACAGAGGAGCCTGGAGGGCTACAGTCCAGAGGGTTGCAAAGACTCAGACATGATTGAAACAACTTAGCACAGCACAACACATCTACATAATAGAATATTATTCAGCAGTAAAAAGAAATGAAGTACTGATACATGCTACAGCATGAATAAACCATGAAAACACTGAGCAAAAAAAAGCCAGCCACAAAAGACCACATATTGTGTGATCCCACAGATATGAAATGTTCACAAGTAAATTCATAGAGACAGAAAGATGATTGGTGGTTGCCTAAGGCTGGAGGCAGAATGAGGCACCAGGGGTAATCAGTACCAGGTTTCTTTTGGAGGAGATACAAATGACCTAAAACGAGACAGTGATGGTTACACAACTCTGAAGAACTTTAATTCATGTGAATGAGTGAACTGCATTGGCATGTAAATTACATCTCAATAAAGTTGTTATAAAACTGATGGAATACAGTTTTTATAACACTTTAAAGCTGGACCAATGTTTGGCATTTACAACAGTAGGTGTGACTTAACTAAAGAGTATAATTTACTTTCAAGCACAGAAGATGAGTTTTAGATGAAATGTTCTCACGAAGAAATTATGGTCTCCCTCGCTTCTCATCATTCCTAGTTTCCTACCTTTGTCCTTGTTTAGAGACAGACTTGAAACACAGGGCCAGGTTAATAGAATGTTAGAGTGGGAAGCTGAAACTCCAATACTTTGGCTATCTGATGTGAAGAACTGACTCATTGGAAAAGACCCTGATGCTGGGAAAGATTGAAAGTAGGAAGAGAAGGGGATGACTAAGGATGAGATGGTTGGATGGCATCACCGACTCTAAGGACATGAGTTTGAGTAAACTCCAGGAGTTGGTGATGGACAGGGAGGCCTGGCGTGCTGCAGTCCATGGAGTCTCAGAGTCAGATAAGACTTAGCGACTGAACTGAACTGAGAGTGGGACGAGATGAAGAAATGATCATTTTAGGGGAAGGAAGTTAAGCTCCAGAGAGAATAAATACCTTCTCCAAGATCAGAAAGGTAAGGAGAAGGAGAATCAGAGGTTGCCAGGCCAAAGGTTTGTTTTTATTCTGCGGCAGCACCATACAGAATGGAGAGCCGTGAGTGGCATTTTCCAAGGTGGCCCCAGCCCAGAGCTCTGCACAACTGAGTCTCCTGCATGGAAAGGAGATCCCATTCAAAGTCTGAGAAGGACAGGCATGAGGCTCATGCCTTCAGTAAGCACTGCAGAGCTCCCAGCCACACCCTAGGCACTGTGGGAATAAAGACACACACATTTTTTTTTTTTTTAAGACAGAAGAAAACTGGGAAATTTAGATCTGGGGTCTCTAAATATGAAGAGTTAGGCTGTCATGATGTTGATCTCCTGGGCTGGGCACCTCCATTGATGGTGGTTTAGTTGCTAAGTCTTGGCTGACTCTTGTGACCCTGTGGACTGTAGCTCACCAGGGTCCTCTGTCCATGGGATTCTCCACGCCAGAATACTGGAGTGGGTTGCCATTCCCTTCTCCGGGGGATCTTCCTGACCCAGGGGTCAAACCTGGGTCTCCTGCACTGAAGGCAGATTCTTTACCCATTGAGCCACCAGGGAAGCCCAGCCTCCATTACCCAGGTCCTAAGCAGAGACAGAAGCAAATGGGGTGTTGAAATTGACTCTGATTCCTCTCTTCAACCTACTCAGCAAACCCGTCTGTTCCCACCTTCCCCTCTCCCCCAGACCCTTGCCTTTGAGACCCTGAGCGATCTCACCCAACGGAGGCCTTCAGAGACACCTGTGATCTTCTGTCCCTGAGAAATGTGCATTCATTCTTTTTTTTTTTTTTTGAGAAATGTGCATTCAGAACTGGTTTTGTTTCCCCCGTGTCCCTGAGAGTTGACGACGCAGCATAACTGCAGTTAAATCATTACCCGTGATTCAATTTAAACACTGGTATGAACACAATGCTTTAAAAAAATAATCAAGCCAATCTGTCTAGAAAAGAATTTTTGACCCCCCAAAGTTAATTTTTTACTTCTATATTCCTCTGCTACCTTCCCTTTGCAATTTTCCTCTATTTCAGAAAGTCTGAACTGCCTGAGAGAAGACTGGCTCCCTTCCAAGGGGATATTTTATTAACAGGTGGTGAAGAGAAGTGTGTCTAAGAGTCAGTGAAATACAGGACTGATTTTCACTCTCCTGTTCCTTCTGGCTGACGAGGAGAAACGGCCATGCTGGGCCTGGGGCTGGTTTAAGTGGGAGTGGAAACTCAGGGATACTGTTTGACATCACTATTACTGCTCTACTCTTTAAAAAAATTTTTTTAAGCTTTTTTTTAACTGCTTCACTGAATTTCTCTGTAAACTATTATCTTCTCACATAAGTTGGTAAGAAAGTACATGGCCCTTTAGACTCTCAAAACAAGTCATTTAAAAATAAGTTGAAAGAATTTTTGAAGCTTATAGGAATGCGTTCATTCCATCTGTCTTGGCTGTCACCGGATAGAAACTGCCTTCAAAGAAAAAGAGGTTCCGACAGACACATACACACTGCTATGTATAAAATAGACAATAAGGACCTACTGCAAGGAGATCCAACCAGTCCATTCTAAAGGAGATCAGTCCTGGGATTTCTTTGGAAGGAATGATGCTAAAGCTGAAACTCCAGTACTTTGGCCACCTCATGCGAAGAGTTGACTCATTGGAAAAGACTCTGATGCTTGGAGGGATTGGGGGCAAGAGGAGAAGGGGATGACAGAGGATGAGATGGCTGGATGGCATCACTGACTCGATGGACGTGAGTCTGAGTGGACTGTGGGAGTTGGTGATGGACAGGGAGGCCTGGCGTGCTTCGATTCATGGGGTCGCAAAGAGTTGGACACGACTGAGCGACTGAACTGAACTGAACTGTAGAGCACATGAACTCTACTCAACACTCTGTAATGGCCAATACGGGAAAAGAATATAAAGAAGAGTGGAGATACGTATAAGCTGATTCACTTTGCTGTACACTGAAACTTTGCTGAAACTAACACAACATTGTAAAGCAACTATACTCCAGTAAAAATTTAAAAAAGGAAAAGAAAACAAGTTTTCTCTGCACCTTGTGGGACTGTGAGATAGAGGTTTGTTTTCTTTTTTTAAAAACTGGAGTATAGTTGCTTTACAATGTTGTGTTAACTTCTACTGTACAGTAAAGTGAGTCAGCTCTATGTACACATATATCCCCTCTCTTTCGGATTTCCTTCCCATTTAGGTCACCGCGGAGCACTGAGGCAGGTGCTAAACAGCAGGTTCTCATTAGTCACCTACTTTATACACAGTGTGTGTGTCAACCCCAACCTCTGAAACAGTTTTGTACATGGTAGTAATAGAAGCGTTCACCCGCTTTCCTCCTTCAGTAACCAGCCTGTATACTCTCCAGGTTCATTTAACAAGGCTCTTTCAGACTTTGTATTCATTGAGCCATTAGTTAGCATTTATCCTTGGTTGACAGTGAGGGGGCAAAGGTGGTGATTTGCAAAGCTGGTCCTTATAGAAGTAGTTTTGGGGAAAGAGGATAAAACTAAAAAAATGTGGGGTTCCAGTTTTTTAGTGTCACAAATTGGCAATTTCACCTATCTGTGGGATTGACTAGGCTTTGATGGACTACACATTCTTTGGATAGACGTGAGGAGGGCAGGGAAGGAATTCCTGGTGGAAAGGAGCTTTCTGGCCTCACATCTCTCTAGGCCAGAGGTCGGGCTTCCTGGTGAGGACATGGCTTTCCTTTTTCTTAATTATTTTTATTTTTAATTTAAATATATATATTTTTAAATTTTACAATGCTGTGGTTTCTGCCATACAACAGCCCAGAGCAGCCATAACTGTACGTGGGTCCCCTCCTTCCCTAACCCCTGCCGCCCGCCCTCACCCCAGCCCTCCGGGTCATCAGACTGGGCGTCCTGTGCTACAGGCGGCTTCTCACCAGCTGTCCGTCTCACACCCGACAGCGTATACGCACGGACACCACTTTCTCCATTCATCCTGCTCCCCGCTCCGCGTGTACAAGTCCACCCTCTCCACCTGCGGAGGACACCACGTTGAAAGAAGAGCAGGGACCATCTGGAAGCTCCAAGAACTCTTTAGAGCAGCGATTCACTCACTGCTTCCCTCGTTCACAGCAAAGCCTGGTGGACTTTAACACGTGCCCAGGGCATCCCGTCAAATGCAGGCCCCGGGCCAGCAGGACTGGGTGGGGGGCTGAGACTCTGCACGTCTAACAAGCTCAGAGGGCTGTCGACGGGGCTGGGCCAGGGCCCACATCTGAAGAGTGGGGTTCTAAAGAAATGGAGCAAGATACAAGAAAAGAAAACTGTGAGACTAAGTGACAGTGGTCGTTTTGGGTTGATAATGTATTTGGGCGTCATTTTTCTGTCCCTAAAAGAGGCAGCGGCTGTGTCTGATTGATGGCTTTGGAGCTCTGGTCAGCTGGTTTCCCAGGCTCCAGACCCTATAACTTTGACAGAAGGCTGAAATGATGGTCTTTACTTTACATTCAATTGCTTTTGGGCATTAAAAAAAAGAAGAACAAGAACAACTTCCTTCTCCCCAACTGCAATCTCATTAACTCTCAGTAAGTTAAATATTTTCAACTCTTTCAGGCCACTCAGTAGGGTACCAGTTCATGCATTGGCTGCTAATAATTTAGTTCTTGCTTTCAATTTCCTCTATCAAACCTATTACAAATGGCAAAATTGACTAAGTCAAGAGTCCTCTCCTTCCCTCACACTGCAGTAAATCTTGTATCAGTAGCCTGAAAGAACATCCAACTGATGGCCGAGCCATGACTTGAGTCTACGGAGAATCAGACTCACACTGTTCAACAAGAAAAACCCAACTCCGAACCCACAGTAACACAAGGTGATGTTTAGATAGAGCCTCAGATACCCATGTGGCATGGCCTTTAATCCTCTTTAGAATATACATATGCTAAAGGGAAAAGAATTCTTGCAAGTAATATTTTTCAATTTTTCTTTTTTGTTTCTATTAACTTCTTTTTTCTGCCATGCCACACAGCATGTGGGATCTTTGCATGTGCGTGTGCTAAGTTGCTTCAGTCGTGTCTGACTCTTTGTGACCCCACGGACTATAGCCTGTCAGGCTCCTCTATCCATGGGATTCTCCAGGCAAGAATACTCCAATGGGTTGCCATGCCCTCCTCTAGGGGATCTTCCTGACCCAGGGATTGAACCTGCGTCTCTTACATCTCTTGCATTGGCAGGCCGGGTCTTCACCACTGTGCCACCTGGGGCCTGACAAGCTACTGAATCGTGCCGCCTGCAGTGGAAGTGCAGAGCCCTAACCACTGGGCCACCAGGGAAGTCCCTGTACCTAGTTTTTAGACAAGCACTTATAATGCAAATATTAACTGAGAACATACTTATTTGCATCCTGAGAAGCTCAATATCACATTTTACTTTCAAAATACATTGAAGTCAATAGGGCAGAAGAGTTAAATTTTAGGCTTTCAAGTCTAAGAAGTCATTTCGCATACACCAGAGAGCTTCTGCCTAACACCTTACCGGCTGTCCCACAACTTTGCTACCACTTCCCCGGAATTTAAACAGATTTCATTGAGCACATTATCTCAGGGGCATTTTAGAATGTATTACATGGTGCACTCTGTCATTTGAAGAGCAAAATATATAGGCAAGTTAAAATGACAGGCTTATCCATCTGTGACTTACCTATCTAAAATTAAGCTGAAGTTACTATTTCTTGTTTTCTTGCACACTAAGAAAATAAGTCTACTGGTTTAAAATCTAAAGCTAACATCATCAGGAGCATCAGAGAGTTCAGAGATGATCAGAAAAATTGCACTAAAAAACAATTTACTCTCAATTATATGCATTAATGTGGGGAGTAGTGGCACAGAAAATGTTTAAACCATTGTGTTGGTTTTATAATGCTCATGATTTTCTTTTGCACCAGATTTTTTTTCATTTTCTTAACAGGTCAAACAGACTAATATTTAAATAATTGGCCCCTGTTCCTTTAACCTACCCTAATCAAACTAAGCAGGGAGAACATGAAGGTTTTACTTCATATTTCACTAAATAATTGTGAGAACTTGCCTGCCAATGCAGGAGACAGGGGTTCGATTCCTGGGTCAGGACGATCCCCTGGAGGAGGGCACAGCCACCCACTCAAGTATTTTTTGTCTGGAGAATCCCACCGACAGAGGAGCTTAGCAGGTTACAGTTCAAGGGGTCACAAAGAGTTGGACGTGACTTAGCAACTAAACAACAGCAACAGCAACAATCTTTTCAAATAGACCATTTTCTAGGCAACGGTACAGATTTTCAAATGGCTCTACAATCTTCAAAAGGTTAAAAACCACTGCTAAGAAAGGAATTTAAATCATCACAAAAAAACTAATTCCCAGAACTGCTTTGGAGAAGTTGACCCCAATCTTGGGTTTTGGAGTGAGGCAGTCCTGGCTTCCAGTCTGCATTCTGCCTCTCATATACTGTACCACCTCAGGCAAGTTACTTAACCTCTCTGGGCTAAAGTTTCTTTCTCTATAAAGTGGGATAAGACTAGTGCCTACTTTGCTGGGTCCTTATGAAGACTGAGTATAATGTTTGTAAAGAACTTGCAACCTAGCTATTATACTGCATATGCTCAAGAAATAGTTCAGTTCAGTTCAGTCACTCAGTCGTGTCTGACTCTTTGTGACCCCATGGACTGCACCACGCCAGGCCTCCCTGCTCATCGCCAACTCCCGGAGTTTACCCAAACTCATGTCCATTGAGTCCGTGATGCCATCCAGCCATCTCATCCTCTGTTGTTCCCTTCTCCTCCTGCTTTCAACCTTTCCCAGCATCAGGGTCTTTTCCAATGAGTCAGTTCTTGGTTACAGGTGGCCAAAGTACTGGAGTTTCAGCTTCAACATCAGTCCTTCCAATGAATATTCAGGACTGATTTCCTTTAGGATGGACTGGTTGGATCTCTTTAGCTGTTACTATAATTACTATTATTTGCTTTATTAGCATTGTAAAATAACACTCTGAAGACAGAGGTTTTATCTACCAAGCAATGAGGCATATTATTCTAAACCTTCTTGCAGTTGGCTAATAAGACAGACACGTGGCTAATAAACAATGATTATGCAAAAACAAGACTGGGAGCTGACTGTGGCTCAGATCATGAACTCCTTATTGCCAAATTCAGACTTAAATTGAAGAAAGGGAAAACCACTAGACCATTCAGGTATGACCTAAAATAACTCCCTTACGATTACACAGTGGAAGTGAAGAACAGATTCAAGGGATAGACAGAGTGCCTGAAGAACTATGGACAGAGGTTCGTGACATTGTACAGGAGGCAATCAAGAATATCCCCAAGAAAAAGAAATGCAAAAAAGCAAAATGGCTGTCTGAGGAGGCCTTACAAATAGCTGTGAAAAGAAAAGAATTGAAAATCAGGAGAAAAAGAAAGATATACCCATTTGAATTCAGGGTTCCAAAAAATAGCAGGGAGAGATAAGAACGCCTTCCTCCGTGATCAGTGTAAAGAAATAGAGGAAAACAATAGAATGTAAAAGACTAGAGATCTCTTCAAAAAAATTAGAGATACCAAGGGAATATTTCATGCAAAGATGGGCTCGATAAAGGACAGAAATGGTATGGACCTAACAGAAACAGAAGATATTAAGAAGAGGTGGCAGGAATACTCAGAAGAACTATACAAAAAAGATCTTCACGGCTGAGATAATCACGATGGTATGATCACTCACCTAGAGCCAGACATCTTGGAATGAGAAGTGAAGTGGGCCTTAGGAAGCATCACTACGAACAAAGCTAGTGCAGGTGATGGGATTCCAATTGAGCTAGTTCAAACCCTAAAAGATGATGCTGTGAAGGTGCTGCACTCAATATGCCAGCCAATTTGGAAAATTCAGCAGTGGCCACAGGACTGGAAAAGGTCAGTTTTCATTCCAATCCCAAAGAAAGGCAATGCCAAAGAATGCTCAAACTACCGCACAACTGCACTCATCTCATGCTAGTGAAGTGAAAGTGAAGTCACTCAGTCATGTCTGACTCTTTTCAACCCAAAGGACTGTAGCCTACCAGGCTCCTCCATCCGTGGGATTCAAGTAATGCTCAAAATTCTCCAAGCCAGGCTTCGACAGTATGTGAACTGTGAACTTCCAGATGTTCAAACTAGATTTAGAAAAGGCAGAGGAACCAGAGATCAAATTGCCAACATCTGTTGGATCATTGAAAAAGCAAGAGAGTTCCAGAAAATCATCTATTTCTGCTTTATTGATTATGTCAAAGCCTTTGACTGTGTGGATCACAACAAACTGTGGAAAATTCTTTAAGAGATGGGAATACCAGACCACCTGACCTGCCTCCTGAGAAATCTGTATGCAGGCCAAGAAACAACAGATAAAACTGGACATGGAACAACAGACTGGTTCCAAATTGGGAAAGGAGTACATCAGGGCTGTATATTGTCACCCTGCTTATTTAACTTCTATGCAGAGTACATCATGAGAAACACTGGGCTGGAAGAAGCACAAGCTGGAATCAAGATTGCCGGAAGAAATATCAATAACCTCAGATGACACCACCCTTAGGGCAGAAAGTGAAAAAGAACTAAAGAGCCTCTTGATGAAAGTGAAAGAGAAGCGTGAAAAAGTTGGCTTAAAGCTCAACATTCAGAAAACGAAGATCATGGCATCTGGTCCCATCACTTCATGGCAGATAGACAGGGAAACAGTGGAAACAGAGGCAGACTTTATTTTGGGGGGCTCCAAAATCACTCCAGATGGTGACTGCAGGCATGAAATTAAAAGACACTTACTCATTGGAAGAAAAGCTATGACCAATCTAGACAGCATATTAAAAAGCAGAGACATTACTTTGCCAACAAAGGTCTGTCTAGCCAAGGCTATGGTTTTTCCAGTAGTCATGTATGGATGTGAGAGTTGGACTTCAAAGAAAGCTGAGTGCCAAAGAATTGATGCTTTTGAACTGTGATGTTGGAGAAGACTCTTGAGAGTCCCTTGGACTGCAAGGAGATCCAACCAGTCTGTCCTAAAGGAAATCAGACCTGAATATTCATTGAAAGGACTGATGCTGAAGCTGAAACTCCAATACTTTGGCCACCTGATGCGAAGAGGTGACTCATTGGAAAAGACCCTGATGCTGGGAAAAGATTGAAGGCAGGAGGAGAAGGGGACGACAGAGGATGAGATGGTTGGGTGGCATCACTGACTCAATGGGCACGGCTTTGAGTGAACTCTGGGATTTGGTGATGGACAGGGAGGCCTGCTGTGCTACAGTCCATTGGGTTGCAAAGAGTTGGACACGACTGAGCGACTGAACTGAACTGAACTGATCTTTGACCAAGTCAGAGTTAATAGATTTGTTCTCTAAAGAGATCTGATTTTATTTACTTTAAATAAAAGGTATCTAATCTAGTGACATGAAGTAACTTTGGGTTTTAGCAATTCACTAGCCCTCCAAGAATTTCCTAAATTATAGACCAACTATGGTTTTTATGCTCAGGGGTTTCTAGACAGCCTGCAAAATAAGGAAGGATTTACATTCAGCTGGGTTCAAGACAGCATCTTTCTGTTGAAGAAAGGGTGCCTTCTCAAATGGCTCTGAATGGGACTTCTTAGATGTTATGGTAATCTATAGGACAGACTGCCATTGCAATTATTAAGGATAGTTTTAAGGAATTCTGTTCGAAGACATGGAATAAATTCATCATATATTAAGACAATAAGGCAGTGTAGAAAATTATGGGAAGTCTGATCCCATTTTTGTACACATATGATACAGAAAAATTCCTGGAAGAAAAGACTCCACCATTTCAGTGGTGGGTGGGGAGATGACAGATGAGTGTTCATGAAGAGCATTTCTTACTTTTGTGATCAGAATAATAATAGAAGGTCTTAAAAGTGAATGATTACAAGTTAAAACCCTGTCAGCAGTGTGATAGCCAGAAAGGATCCTAAGTGTCAGGGACTAGGTTTTAAAGGCCAAGGCCCTGACACATTAAAATGATGACCTCAAACAAAATCACCTCCCCATTTAGAGGCCAAATATTGTTCCTTGAAATTGAGATGCTTTGAACAAATAACCTCCATCTTTCCAGTCTGACATTCTAGCATTCTGGATGTGTGACCACATGTTGCATAAAACTTTTTTGTTTTCAAGCTGAGACAGGCTGGGACCCTTTGCTGCAGCAGTTTTACCTGGACAGACCTTTCCTCCAGCAACAAAATACAAAGAACCTACAAGGGACTGAAACTAAATGAGTGCATGTGCAGTTGGGGCAAAGTACGGACAAAAGAGACAAAAAGACCAAGAAAGCCCAACTTCCACTTCCGAAGAGTCAGGGGCAAAAGCAGGGTACTGCACATGCCCCCTGCACTCAACATCCGCAAAGGGAAAGGCGGACCACCTAAGACACCCCTCCAGCTCCCCCCAAGACACACCCTACCCTCACCCTCTATAAAGCACAAGCTCACCGTCCCCTCGGGGAGCGGGTAAGGGAACCTGTTACTTGTTCCTGTTGCGCCCATGCAGGAGGAGCCCCAACAAAACCTTGCCTGAATTTCTTGTTTGGCGTCTGGTCGATGTTCGTCGACTGGGAATGGTCAGGGACCCTGGCCTGTATTAGAGCCAGCCCACAGATGCTAAATAGTGCCACACGGTGAGCCTGGGATGAAGCCCTCTTGTTTTTCAACATTTCCAGTATTGATTTTTTTTTTTAAATAATAAGAATTATTCCTTTGATAATTAAGAACAATAAAAGGTAAAAAAAAAAAATATTTGAAATGGGTCAGGGGCTCAGCATAAGTACGTGTTTACAAACAAGCTGAGCAATTGGTACACGGTATTGTACCTTTGCCAAGGGTTAACGTTTTATTTGATCTAAACAAATCAATGCAAAAAAACCAAAAAGTCATACAAGTGACAGCCACAGTCCTGGAATAAGTGACTCATGTCAAACAGAACAGACGGTTATGCGCAGGAGATGGTCTTCTTGAGAAAAGTCTCAGACGTGAAGTCCTTTGAAACAAACAGAACTGTCGCCTGAAGCATTTTGGGAGCAAGGTATCAGTAAGAGCACAACCCAGTCCAAACTATTAAATGTCAGGGAAATACCTACATGATTAAAATGGTTTCACAGAAATAAGTAGCAAGGAAATCAGATTACTCGAAGCCTCAGAATCCAAACAGAACAAAACACGTTCTCAACTGCTGCTTTCCGTCCCGGGTCTAAAACAAATGTGCAACATCCCACTTTTCAGGAGGCTGCAAGACAGAGAGGGGAGACGCTTCTTCTTTCCTCCTGCTCAGATTGTTCCCCTGGAACTAGTGAGCTCCTCGGCTGCCAACGAGAAGTTTCCTCGAGGTGCTTTTTAAAGGGCATTGAAAGGCGGTAGCGGTGACCCAGAAGCCTGGGAAAAATACCCAGTTTCTCAGGCTACCAGCCCTACCCCCTTCTGGACAAGGCACCTAGCCCAGTGGCGCTAGTCCCCAAAGCTGATCTGCTTCTGTGCAGGAGCAAGAAGCTTTTTCCACCCACGTCGTCGGTAACCCCGCTCCCGCCGGGGAGTCGGGTTACACAACCTGGCTTCCCTCCTGGACAGAGGAGGGGTGCTCGTCCACAGGATCTGCTGGGGCTCAGCGACTGACAAAGAGATTGCCTTGGCCTGATTAGTAAGAACTTGGGCCTGATTTCTGTAGCAAGGGCTCCTTATGAGGGGAGGAAGAAGTAGCTGAAACCTTAACAGAATGTTAAACGGATTAAGATTTCTGCATAACTTTGTTAGTAGAACAAGTGTTTTGAAGGAGGTGGGAAAGAGCTCTCTTTACACCATCTCATTTTAAAATTTGATAATCATCATTTTAAAGGCACAGGTAATTACGTTACTGCTGCATGAAGGAAGCTTAAAAGTCAAGTACGCTACCGGCTACAGTAGCTCCCCTACAGACGAATGAGTTCTGTTTCCAGGGCATGTAAGTCCCATAAAGTTAGCCTAGGTCCAGCTAACACAATCAGCTATGTAATGCTGTACTGCGATAGGTTTATAATACGTCTAACACAAACAATACATAAAAACAAACACAACAAAAAAACATTTCTAATCTTACAGTAGAGTACCTTGAAAAGCACACTGATCACCGCGGCTTTTACACTTGCTTCCGACCGCCCTGGGCTTGGAACAAAGATACCGCACTATCGTACTGTATACAGTACAGTAAAGTGCACACACACACAGCCACGCACAGAACAATGCATACCAGACACGTGAACCAGCATGTGACTGGACACGCGAACACAGCTCCCATCTTTGAATGTACACAACTTGAAGGTTCACATGCAGGGAACTTACTGCACTGTATATAAAATAGATCACTAATGCTGCTGATGCTGCTAAGTCGCTTCAGTCATGTCCAACTCCATGTGACCCCCTGAAGGCAGCCCACCAGGCTCCTCCGTCCCTGGTATTCTCAGGCAAGAACACTGGAGCGGGTTGCCATTTCCTTCTCCAATGGATGCATGCATGCAAAGTCGCTTCAGTCATGACAGACTCTGTGCGACCCCATGGACAGCAGCCCACCAGGCTTGTCTGTCCACGGAATTCTCTAGGCAAGAGTACTGGAGTGGGTTGCCCTTGTCTTCTTGAAGATAACTAGTAAGGACCTACATATAGCACAGGGAACTCTACCCAGTACTCTGTAACAACCTGTGTGGGGAAAGAATCTGAAAAAGAGTGGATATACGTATATGGATGGGCTTCCCAGGTGGCGCTAGTCGTAAAGAATCTGCCTGGCAACACAGGAGACCCAAGAGATGCAGATTTGATTCCTGGGTCAGGAAGATCCCCTGGAATAGAACATGGCACCCACTTCAGTAATTTTACCTGGGAAATTCCAAGGACAGAGGAGCCTGGCGAGCCACAGTCCGTAGGGTCACAAAGAGTTGAACGCACACACACACACACACACATAATGAACAAACGTGGATGCAGAACTACTCGTGTAGGTCACATTCAGGCAGCCACCACCACCACATAGGAGGCTAGTGAGGTGATCTGTTCAATGGTATCTTTCATGAAAGAACTGCTGACACTTTTAAAGTGTCCAAGAACATCCCTGAGAAATGGCTGAATTAACTTGGTAAATATGGTGCTTTTCAACACAAATAAAGATAAATCTATGTCATTAAATTTTGGTCCAAATGATCAATGGTAATAACAGAGTCTTTTAAGTCTCACCTTAATATTTTACTTAACATAATATTGTTACTTTAGCTTTAATTCCTATTTATCTGATATATCAACGTCCATCCCATTATGCTCAAAGTTTTGGAGACTGTGTTTTAGGCATGATGTTTGTAACAGGATATATACAGCTGGAGCTCAAATTCTTCTGCACTCTGGCCACCTTTGTCTTCAAGATGGAGAGTTTAGTTCTTCCTCCTTTTTACTGTGGTTAAATATATATCTGGACCTATTCCAACTGGACCTATTTCTTTGGACCTATTTCTTGATGTTATTTTCTATTGGCCATGCTTCTTTCTTGGTCCTTTCCCCTCTTCTCTTCTGCTATCTATTGAATTGATTAAATTTTCTTTATTCCCTACCTCTGGTTTATAAGTTATTCTATTTCTATGGAGTTCATCCCCAAATCTGTATACCAACCAAAATCTAAAGAGAATCACTGTCTCTATTCTTCTCTAAAATAATAGATGGAATGTGGAAGTTACTACTTCCATTTCCCCTTCACTTCATGCTATTATGGTGCAACAGTTAAGTTCTCTATTATTTTTTACAAACACTCATCAAAAAATCTTACTAATACTGTTGTTGCAATTGTTTTACCAACAGTGCTTATTTAAATTTCCCATGCTGCTGCCGCTAAGTCGCTTCAGTCGTGTCCGACTCTGTGCGACCCCATAGATGGCAGCCCACCAGGCTCCCCCGTCCCTGGGATTCTCCAGGCAAGAACACTGGAGTGGGTTGCCATTTCCTTCTCCAATGCATGAAAGTGAAAAGTGAAAGTGAAGGCACTCAGTCGTGTCTGACTCTGTGCGACCCCATGGACTGCAGCCTATCAGGTTCCTCCATCCATGGGATTTTCCAGGCAAGAGCACTGGAGTGGGGTGCCAGTGCCTTTTCCGTAAATTTCCCACAATATTTACCAGTTTCTTTGCTCATTGTTCTCCCCGTTATTCTTGCTTAATTTTCTTCTCCTTCAAGTGTATCTCTTAACAGTTCTTTCCACATGGTTAATTAGCCTGGTCTGATTTATTTTGACAGGTTTTTAATTTGCCCTCAGTTTTGAGTTCTCCCTTAGCCAGCCCAGAATTGGGGGTTGATAACTTTGCTCAGCATTTTGAAAATCACATTCTGCTGCTATCCAGCCACTGCTATTGCTGGGAGGAGGTTACCTGGCTGTTTGAGGATGGTTACTTTGCAAGTAATGTCATCCCCACTCCCTTTACATTTGACCAGATGCCTTCTCATCAGGATGAGTCTCCATGTGGTTCACTTTCAGTTATCCTGTCCAGGACTCAGAGTTGTCTTTTAGTTTGAACTGCCACATCCTAGCTGTATGCTGGGCAACTTCATCTTCAAGCTATCTTCAAGCTCAGTCATTTTTTTCCCCACATCTGTGTTCAGTCTGTTCTTTCACCAGACATTTTTAGAAAGTTTTTTGGTTTTTATTTTTGTCAAATGTATACTTCCACATAAAGTATCAAATAGTTTTATAAGACATACTATGGAAAACTTCTCTCCCAACTCCTCCTCCCATCTCCTCCACTATCCCTAGGGATAACCACCCTGAGCGCTTTCACGTACTCATGGAAAAGAAGGCTTTAACCTCCATGTTCCTGAAGGCATGAATGTTACCACCCAACATTTCAGTTTCAGGCAGCACCTATTTCTTTACCATCAGAGAGGATGAGAGTCAGCTCCCCTATCTCTGTGCCCTTGTGGACTCTTTTGAGTTAGCTTGTTAGTGGGTTCCTTCTGTTCATTTTTCCTGTTTTCTCTTTCTGATACATCTCTTAAGATGTTGGACTTACAAAACTGACCCTTCATTTATTTTCTTTCTTCTATTTACCACCAGCATCCTTTTCTTCTCCCTTCAAGGAGATTTTCTGAATTTTATCTTTTACTTTGAAGATTCATAAGGCTGAGCATGATTCAGGGTGAAAAGAAGAAATTGAAAGTTTCTCAGTCATGTCTGACTCTTTATGACCCCATGGACTATATAATTCATGGAATTCTCCAGGCCAGAATACTGGAGTGGGTAGCCGTTCCCTTCTCCAGGGGATCTTCCCAACCCAGGGATTGAACCTAGGTCTCCTGCATTGCAGGTGGGTTCTTTACCAGCTGAGCCACAAGGGAAGCCCAAGAATACTGGAGTGGGTAGCCTATCCCTTCTCCAGGGGATCTTCCTGAGCCAGGAATCAAACTGAGGTCTCCTGCTTTGCAGGCAGATTCAGGTACCCCTGGTTCAATATCTTTAGATCCTTGGTTCTGGGCAGCTCAGATTTCCCAGAAAAATGCTTTTTTCAAACTGCTGCCTGAAGAGTGAAGGCCCAGCTTCTAGGATTCTGGAAACCTAGTGGGGTAGGAGGCCTGAGAGTCATGTGTCCAGTATGCATACATTTACCCAATCTACACACACACACACAGACGCCCATGACTTTCCCAGTCTTACTACTACTAATTCTTCAAAACAGACCCAGCAGTACCTCCTCTGGGAATGTCTCCATGATCTTCCTAGTAGACACCCAGTCTGAGCTAGCTCACAGAACCAGAGTTTCCCTCTATCTTCGCAGGTATCCCCCTGCCTCTGTAATTGTCTAGTTAGGTATCTGTCCTTCTCCAAAATCAGTTCTATCCAATTACAGATAGAACTATGGTCACAGAACTATAGCACAGAACACTGTGCTCTTGGCACAGTGACTAGTATTTAATAAACCTGATAGATTTATGTTATTAAATTAATTCTGGAGGCAGCCCAGTTAAGGGAGCTGCTCTTACATGCAGGAGCCACACGGGAGGCAGGAAAGGACCTCAGGTAAACGCCACTGTCACAAACCTTGGGCATCAACATTAGTACTACCCCTTTGCTGTGCAATTCCCCGACAGAACATGGCGCCCAGATAAGCTTTTTCTCTCGGTTGTCTTGTATTCCTTATCATATTTGTACATGTATCTCAGGGAAAGCATTCAACCTACTTCTTAGGATCTGAAAATAATCACTAGTGCTTTAAAATATGAAGGTTTCAGGTGCATGCAAAAAAATCAAACTGCATTGTTACTAAGGAAAACTGAGGTACAAAGAAATCAGGCAAGAAATAGCTACTAGATATTAGTACGTATTGTTGACACTTAGAAGAAAGTGTTGAAGAGCAACAATCTATGAGCAGGTTCTGTGCTGGTAAAGATGAGATATGGCTGAAAATAGGAAATAGTTTGGGTAACTGACTTTTATAACCACCTTATCTGTGACAGGCAGAATCTTGGAGAATCTACATAAGTCTTTCAGTGAGCAAAGGGGAAATAACCAAACCATCTGACGAAGGCTGATACTTCCAATGAAAGAAGTCAATGTTTTCCACAGTCATAGAATTTTTTTAAAGCCAGAGTATCCGTTAGTCCAGCCTCCCCATCAAGGTGTGAATGCTATTGCTGATGGTCCCACTGGAGGGCCATCTGGGTCCTAAGACTGTCCCCCACCAAAGCTGAACCCAGGAACTGATAAGATAGGTTTTAATACTCCCAAGTCACAGTGTGACCCATCCTAACTTTACCCACTGCTCCTAGTTTTGAGTATCACAAAAGTCCACACACCAGACCCAAGCAAGATGCTCTACAAACACTACTCCTTTCGGCTCTTTGGAAAACCCTATGAGAAAAGGAGTGTGTCTGTTTCAAAGATGAAGGAACTCAGTCATGAGGAGTCGGGGATGTCACTAAGGACTCACAGTCACTAACTGGAGAGGAGGGAAGAGAAGAGGCACAGCGTCGTGCATTAGTTAGGAACATGGGCTCCGAAGCGGCTGCCTGAATCTGAAGCCCGGCCCTACCACTCCCGAGCTTTGTGACCTTAGGAACATTGCTCAGCCTCTCTGAACCTACTTCATGAGATTCTTTTGTGTGTGTGTGATGAGGATTAAATAAGCTTTTATGTGAAAAGGGAATTCCCTTGTGGCTCAGCTGGTAAAGAATCCACCTGCAATGCAGGAGACCTGGGTTCCATCCCTGGATTGGGAAGATCCCCTGGAGAAGGGAAAGGCTGCCCATTGCAGTATTCCGTCCAGGAGAATTCCATGGGGTCGCAAAGAGTCAGACACCACTGAGCGACTTTCACTTCATTTGCAACAGTGCCTGGTACTTAGCCCCATAGAAGTATTTGTTAAATGCAGAAAAGGATGGCAGAATTCTCAATCAAATCCAGGTTTATCCGGTTCCAACGTATACACTCAACCAAGACTCTTCAGCATGTTAATCTCTCAAGGGTTGGAAGGTAGGACTAACTACATCCCTGAAGTTTTTCTCTTCTCCATATACTCTGCTGTCCTCCGTGGCCCCTAATATTACCTGGTTGCCAGAATTCTTTTCATCCTTCTGGCTTTTGACCTAACTGAAAGAATGAAATGCAAAATTGCTTCCATACTTCAGGAGATGACAGCCATCTTCCCAGATCTGAGCAAGGTTTTTCTTCTAACTCAGTAGTTTCTAAAGAGAAGGCAATGGCACCCCACTCCAGTACTCTTGCCTGGAGCATCCCATGGACACAGGAGCCTGGTAGGCTGCAGTCCATGGGGTCGCTAAGAGTTGGACATGACTGAGCGACTTCACTTTGACTTTTCACTTTCATGCATTGGAGAAGGAAATGGCAACCCACTCCAGTGTTCTTGCCTGGAGAATCCCAGGGACAGGGGAGCCTGGTGGGCTGCTGTCTATGGGGTCGCTAAGAGTCGGACACGACTGAAGTGACTTAGCAGCAGCAGCAGCAGCAGTAGTTTCTCAGCACCACCTGGGATCTCGCTCAAAACATGGCCTCTCCAGCTCCAGTGTAGACCAACTGAATCAGAAACCCTAGCGATGGGCCCAGCAGTCTTATGTCAATAAGCCCTCCAGGTGATAAGAACCATTGTATTCATCAAACTTATGACCATGGTAGAAGTTGAGACATCACACTGCTTGTCAGCTCCTACTAAACTGACGATGGGTGGTCTCCAGGAATTTGGGCCCCCAACCTGTATTTAATGTAGTGTTGTGCTTTTAACCCTCCTTTGGGTCTTCTTGATCCGGAGCTGCTTCTCCAGCCCCTCAAGATCTCTCTGAATCCACACTCCGGGGTGGGCTTCCTGGTTCTCGCCTCCAGCTCTGTGACTCTGAACATCTGACTTCTCCAGCCCCTCAAGATCTCTCTGAATCCACACTCAGGTGGGCTTCCTGGCTCTAGCCTCCAGCTGTGACTCTGAACATCTGACTTCTCCAGCCCCTCAAGATCTCTCTGAATCCACACTCGGGTGGGCTTCCTGGCTCTCGCCTCCAGCTGTGACTCTGAACATCTGACTTCTCCAGCCCCTCAAGATCTCTCTGAATCCACACTCTGGGGTGGGCTTCCTGGCTCTCGCCTCCAGCTGTGACTCTGAACATCTGATGAGCGTGCCGCTTGTGTCTCCACGGTGTCACCCACAGCATCCACCCAGAGGTGGGGCAGAAGGCTGGGCGTCCTTGGCAGACCCTCCTCCCTCTGCTGGCCTGACATTGATCCCCGGGAACATCAGTTCATATGGTTGTTCAACTTGTGAAATTTCCTATTATCAACCTGCGTATCTCCACTTCGCCCAACAGAAAACCACGAGAGACTAGCTTTGCTTTAAAACCCTGAATAAAAGCTTAAAAAAAAAAAAATTCCTGATGAACAGAACAGCTTTTTGGTAGGCTTCTTAAGTTTAATTTTTTCTACTCCTTCTTCTCCCCCAACAAGGATTGGCCTGGAAGCAGGCACATCTCAAAGCTTTCATATTAAATGCAAAGCTCTGCTTTTCCTTTCATTTTACACTAAGAATTTCTTTTCCAGATATTTCTACTCTACCATAGTCCTACATGGCAGGCTTTCTTTTTTAATATTTTTATAGAATTGGAAGTTAATAAATTTTTCCTAATGCCGTATCAGCTAGCTGAGTGGGAACATTCATATTTATATTCAGGTCTGTCCAAGGTTCATATCATACCTGCTATGTTACATTAAAACTATTGTGGCTGAAAATGGCAGGGAACTTTAAAAAGATGTTCATTGTGATTTTTGAGACCCTCTTAACCCACCATTTGTTCCAGAGAATATTAAACTCAATTACTGATGGTCAAAATAACACATATCACAGCTGCCCAGAAGGTGACATCTTAAAACATCCACGGGGACCTCGCACTTGGTTCCCTTCTACAAGAATCCTCTAAGGTATGAACACATGTGCACGTGTGCGTGCTCAGTCACTCAGTCGTGTCTGACTCTGGGACCCCATGGACTGTAGCCCACCAGGCTCCTCTGTCCATGGGATTCTCCAGGCAAGAATACTGGAGTGGGTTGCCATGCCCTCCTCCAGGGAATCTTCCCAACCCAGGCATCGAACCTGCATCTCCTGGATTGCCAGCGGATTCTTTACTGTTGAGCCATGAGGGAAGCCCTATGAAGACATATCTAGCCACAGGCCATTTCATCCTGAAGAACACCAGCCCCTACAAAGGAAAGGCAGCTGTGCAAAGCCAGCTGTCCCCCACTGCCCTCTCTGCCAGTCTTCACAAAGTCAAGGCCTGGACTTGTTGAAGAAAATGATTCATCTCTCTCTCCAAAGAATGCCGACACCACGTGTACAAAAGATTTCTTTCTTTACATCAATTCCCGAGGACGTTATAATCACTTCATGTAATGTAAGCAATTACGACCTTCCAGGTTTGGTAGACCTGGAAATTTGGTAGGTGAGTAATAATGGAAGGAAAGACTATTCAGGTCTTCTCACGGGGAGATTTCAACGAGTCCAATCAAACTAATTAGCAAAGACTCAGTTTTACTTGGAATAAGAAACACACACTCTGTTGACCTTCCAACTTCAGTTTTGCACTATTGGGCTCAAGTCCCAGACTTTCCATCTTCCTAGGTTGGTAGACCCAGCAGAAGCTTCACTGGGATCACCCACCTGCTTTATCTTCTCATATACAATTTCCTTCCTGTTCTCCATGTTAAGGGGCTGGCCAAATCCTTCTGAGAGGATGATATTATAATTGAGAAAGTAAATAGACCATGAAGTTCAAATGACAAATTACATACACACATTTTTGCCATTTTAAAATATAATAGAAAATACTGTCTTCAATTCTGAGAACTTAGCATCTTCTCAAAAGAGTTCCAACAATTTTGATATTTCAGTTTTAAAGTAGCATTAATAATATATTTAAATATTTGAGTGTCAAGACTCAGAAAACCAAAGAGACAATTAAAAAACAAAAGTTCACCTTGTGCTTCGTTTTGTGATATCACAATAAACTTGCCAATATGGAAACACTCTTACATAGGCTCCCTGACTTACAAATGAGTTTTCTCATTTAACATTGACTAGAAAATGAACAAATCTTCAGAATAAATACAGTCTCCGTTGAAGGGAGACTAAAGTCCAAGTCCACACAATGGGAAAATGTCTTGCAGATTCAATCCTCCTTTGCAGAAGGCAATGGCACCCCACTCCAGTACTCTTGCCTGGAAAATCCCATGGATGGAGGAGCCTGGTGGGCTGCAGTCCATGGGGTCGAGAAGAGTCGGATACGACTGAGCGACTTCACTTCCACTTTTCACCTTCATGCATTGGAGAAGGAAATGGCAACCCACTCCAGTGTTCTTGCCTGGAGAATCCCAGGGACGGGGGAGCCTGGTGGGCTGCCGTCTATGGGGTCGCACAGAGTCGGACACGACTGAAGCGACTTAGCGGCAGCAGGTATGGACAAGGATAAAAAACGATACCTGACACTCAGGCCATTACTCCTAATTAGCCCACAGCAGGTATTACTAATCAATCACACACTACTGCCAAGCTCAGACACGTCAGCCACCACAACCTATTTCAGCTGGCACAGAGCTACTTGACCCTGACTCTGGGGCAGGATGAATGGCTGCTCTGATAGTTAAGGTTTCTTATGTGAAAAAGAGAAGGCTACAGTAATTCAAATATATCCAGCAAAGATTCTCTGATACTTCACAGGAAAAATGTCTCTGATTTCTGGATAGAACCAAGGACTGGGCAGATCATGCATGCTCTGCATAGCTGACCATGGAACTGGAGGGAATCAAGCCTCAGACACTTACAGATGGGCACGGCTGATTCAACCGGGTGGATCTGTATCAGACCAGGGCGTGCTGAAACCTTTACCTTTCTTACTGATTTGAAAACGGTACATATGAAAGCTGTCTAAAATGCTATGCATAGAAGAATGGCTTAATACAATGAGCTGTGCTTTTCAACTGAAAAAAACACAACATCTATGATAAATCACACAGGAAAGCCATGACACTAATATGTGGTTTTCTACAGCTAATGTTCTAAAAACAAAATGTTCTTTTGGCACGGACCTCAAAATTTGTCACGTTCTCATTAGTCTTGAGGGCAACAGTGGTACTTTATACAATTCTAACCATCACGCAACACGGAGAGCCTGAAGTACCGGATTTCTTCTCAAAGGAGCAGAAAATTGCAAACAATACATTATGACAAATACGAATATCTTCAAGTTCATATTATTCAAATTAATATTTTATTTTTTTAAGTAAAAATACAATTTATGGAAAAACATCAAACCCCAATGTTGAGGAACTGCAATTTATTCCATTCAGAAATAAAATATAAGAGATTGTTATAAGGTGCTCCCATTTATAATATCTGTAATATCGTTTCTCATATTGGTTTCCAATGATATATATTTAATATATATTCAACATATGCTCAAAATACATATGCTCATATATACTCAAATTATATAATTTGAACATATATTTTTTTTTTTTTTTCAAAGAGTCGGACACGTCTGAGCAACTTCACTTTCACTTTTCACTTTCATGCATTGGAGGAGGAAATGGCAACCCACTCCAGTGTTCTTGTCTGGAGAATCCCAGGGACGGGGGAGCCTGGTGGGCTGCCGTCCATGGGGTCGCACAGAGTCGGACACGACTGAAGCGACTTAGCGGCAGCAGCATTCACGCTTCTGGAGACGCTGACACTTAAATAGCACCGCTACTTTTGAGACACCCTGGACCTCTCATAACCTGGCGAGTTTCTCTGGGGCTCTAAATTACTCCCTTCCAGTTAACCGATGTCCTTCCATCACTCTACAGCTGTCTTCTCTTGATTTAAAGTGAGCTTGTCTTTGGTTTCTTTTTCAAGATTTTGAGGTAATATTCTCTGACAG
Organism: Bos taurus; assembly: GCF_002263795.3. Taxonomy (NCBI): domain Eukaryota; kingdom Metazoa; phylum Chordata; class Mammalia; order Artiodactyla; family Bovidae; genus Bos; species Bos taurus. The sequence continues at coordinate 41,480,115 of NC_037354.1, read as the reverse complement.
AGCATTGTTTTCTTGAACTTGAGTGTGAAATGTAAAAGCTGTTGTCATGCATATGCCACTGAGATCACTTTACTATTCCTATATGCTATTAACGTTTCCCCAGTTCAGGAATCTGATTTAGGGAATGTAATCGCACTACCTTTGGGGAAGAGTCAAGTGACCACCTTTCATCAGATGCGTATGTTAGATTTTAGTTTTTACAACACTGATCTACATATATAAAGTGATACATTCATTTTAGGAGGATTTCTTTGCTTGTTTGTTTCTTAACCATAACCCCAGCCAGAATTCTTATTCACCTATCAGAACATACATATAAAGATGGGGTGTGTGTGTCCGTATTTTTTTAATGAAATAGATGTTTTGTAAACTGTGGCTTCCTCTAAGACCTTCTCTTCTAGTCTGTTTTACTTAACAACATTTGTTGCTTGTGACTCATTATGTGGATTCAGGGCCCATTAACGTATCGATTATCAAGTCTGAAAAACAACAGACTAGGTATAACAAGTTAGTCAATGCCCACCGGGGTCACCCTGTAACTCTTTTCTATGCTTGCACCCCATGTGTTTTCATAGACAAGATGCAGGCAGAACAGAAGTTCCTCTCCTACTGCAGTGAGCCCCCGGGGGCCTGTACTGAAACGCAGAGTCTGCTTGGGCTGGGCTGGGGTGCGAGATTCTGCCTTTGTGCCTGGGGAGGTATGGATGGACCAGTCTGGGGGTAGCAGGCTAAGAAGAGGGGGTGCAGAGGAGCAGGGCGGTGTGAAACACCTCCCCACCACCACACAGCCCTGCTGCCTCCAAGCGGGGTGGGGGTGGCCTGCGTTCACTGCAGAGGAGGCCCCCTTACGCTTTCATCTTCTCTTCTGTGATCTGGACTCTTGTGTCCTTCCTCCAGAACCAACCTCCGCCAAAACAAGCAGGGACAAGGCCACTCTTTTGGTGACTGCCAGGAAGCCTTCTGGATGGGATCACCCCAAATTGTGGACAATTACTTTGTCTGTCTCAGCAAAGCAGGGGCACCAAAGATGATGCCGGCCAACCAGAGTGTGACTTACTAACCTTTCGTTTCAGGCACCTGTTAAACTGTGTAACCTGCTCATCAAGGTGGACACACTCATAACACACTTCTGAATGTGACGGCAGGAAGTCCTGGCTTTCAAAGCATGATTTCATAATTCTAAGCCACGGAGTCAGAATCCCCACACTAGGAAACATTGATGGTCAGTTACTGTTCCTGGTACCATACTGGCTTTCTGCACCTCCGCCTCCAGAATTCGGAGGATACGTGCATTGATAAAATGAAAATAGTCTTAATTTTGGTGAGGCTGTCTTTTGTGGAATCATTTTGTGCACCTATCTGGAGGGACAGGGAGTGGGCTCACCCACTGCACCCAAGCATGTACCTGGCACATACACATTTGATTAAAAACGTGAACGTATGAGCGTGATTTTTTAAATGTGACAACTTACTTTATTAGCTGATTTCTCATTACAGCATTTGCTTTCTTGAATTGAGCAGGGCGCTTTAATAAGAGGGAGGCAGAAATGAAGAATGGCACCTTCCAAATCACATGTGTTCACGATGCGGAAAGGGAGAAGGGAGGGGAGGGGAGGCAAAAGAGAGAGACAGACAGACAGAGCAGGGCAGCGATCCCTGACCCCCGGGGGATGGGGTGGCAGGTGGAAGAGGCAGCTGACTGCAGATGCCTCTTCCCACCCCCGTGAGGAGCAGCATCTTCGTGAAGGGTAATGACAATTAATGCGGAGTTTGGGGGACAGAGGGGATGAGGGTTGGAACTGAGGTCTAAGGCAGTGGTTTTCTGGCGGAGGGGCTCGTGGTGGAAATTATGCCTCCCAGGGACAACTGGCATCCAAGGTCCGGAGACATTTTTCACCTTCATCACTCAGGAGTGGAACACAGGGCTTCCGGCGGGTGGAGGGTAGGGAGGCTGCCCAACATTCTACAAAGCTCAGGGCAGCCCCTACAGCAAAGAACTGGCAGCCCCCAGATGTCTGCAGTGCCCAGGTTGAGACCATGACCCAGGGGTACAAAGGTAAGCCTGACAGGAGCCAGAGGAGAAGCTACTAGGAAAGACAATGCACTCGGCAGGCCCACTGGACTATTTAGGGCACTGGGCGAGAGAGAGGGAGACAGCGTGGATGGAGATGAGCTCAAGAAGGGGGTCCGGCATCGGCAGCCCGCCCCTTCCACTGGATCCCCAGTCAATCGCCGGTGGGCTCGGTTCCGCTGCTCCCGCTGAAGGCAGCCTACGCCTCTTCCCAAGCACAGGGTGCAGAGAAGGCAGCCACCCTCGGGTGGAAACGCACCATGGGCTGCCCTGTGGGGTGACGCACCTCTGGCGAGAAAGGCTCCCCTGCGGTGGGTGTGGACCCCGCCCCGGCGCCCATCGGCTGGGCTTCCAACTGCCAGAAACTGCATTCCTTTGCCTTGAGGCGTGCTCTTGGCTGCCCAAGTGGCAGTCCTGAAATGCCAGGAAATCAACTGCCTCTTCAGGCAGCCCTGCACCAATGCCAGGCAGGTCTGGATGAATAGGTCCCGGCCCCCTTGCCTCTGGGTTGGGCAACCAGCAGACCTGCTTCACACTGTCTCCCAGGGCTCTGCAGTGTGCCCACAGTGGCGAGGTGCTTGGCAACACCCCCTCACTGGCGGCTGTTCCTGTCCTGCCCCCCTCCCCCCCACTCTCATATGGGTGCTTTCTTTACTGTCCCCCTAAAATAATTTGCATTTCAATTCTCAGCTCAGGGTCTGCTTCTGGGAAACCCAAACTCTAATGGCAAGTCTTTGGAAGGGACACTGGGGGTGTCGGTCACTTGATCCTCAGGTTCCTCGGATGTGGGAGATCTCTGGGTTCTCAGTCGCCCTGTCTCAGAGGGTCCGACCTTCCCACCCCCTGGTCCTGAGAACAGAATCCCGGGATCCGCTGAGCCATGGGCTCTAGACTTACTCCTTTCAGACCATCAGAAACGCGGCTCATGCCAAGTACATTCCAGTCTCTCCCACATCGTTAGCTTGAGGCTGGCAGGGAACCCAAGCACAATCCCTACAAGTCTCAAGTGCCCCTGAAGTCAAACCTCTGCAAGAACTTAAATAAGTAACACTTGACTCTGGGAGGGAGGTCTTACTCTAGTGCCAGGAACAGGCAAAGCTGGAAACAAGGGCGGCTGAGGGTCAAATGAACTTGGACGGATTACCAGGGGGGACCGAAAACCACAGAACAGCAACATGGATCAGCCGTTTCAAACCCCTGCGAGACAAAGGAGAGACGTGAACTGTAAGCCCCCTCGGGGCGATGCTAAATCACTCATCTTCCCTACAGCGGGCATCCGAGATGCTAAGGAATCTCAAGAAAATGCTCGGCGCTTGAGGCATGTGATGGCGGCAGTGTATCGAGGGCTCCCCACGCCACCAGCAGCAGGCCAGTAGACAGCGATGCACCCGACGCCTTCCAAGGACTCTGACTCCTCGGGGACCGAGCCGTGCCCTGAGGGGGTCCCACAGTCTCTGAGGACCGGCGTGCAGCTCAGGGTCTGTCCACAGGAAGCCACTCCTAAGGGTGGCTCTTTACGAGTCCTCTGAAGCCAGTCTTCTCTGATTGTGGGTGCCGGCTGGGTTTCATCTCTGCTGAGAACATCCACTTTGGGGCCCTGATTTCTCGCCAGCGTAGGTGGGGGGACAGGAGATCTTCTATCTCAGTTCTTAGCTGTGTAGAGCTTTTTTTTCTTTCCTTCTTTCTCTTTTCTTAAAAAAAGGGAAAAGAACAGCAGAGCTTTTCTGCCGGGCAATCTATTCCCTTATTTATAATGCAGGACAGCAGCGCCTTGTAAGTGTATATTCTGGTTCATCTGAGGACACACGGTTGTTCATTTTAAAATTAGATTCATCCTAATTATACAAAAACAGCCTGCATGTGGTTGGTCAAAACAGCAGGACAGCATTACTCAGCACCTACCTTCTGAGCCTGCCATCTAGACTCCACTAAACTTCTTTAGCACACAGCCCCTGCCCTCTTAGAACTTCAAATCCAGCAGAGAAATCGCCACCTCATTGACCAATGTGAGGTCTGGGCAATGAACAGTGAGGAAATCCATATAGTAAGAGACTTAACATGTACTATTACCTTTGGACAAAGGGTTGAAGGAAACTGTCATTAAAGGGGTACGTTTCAGCAAGGAAGAAACAGAGATCATTTGGATCACAATCCTAATGAACCAGGGCAGGCCTGGGGAGCTCCCTGCATGAAGGATATTTGGCAGCTGGGTTGAAACAGAAGCAGGAAAAAATATATGCTAGGCTGTAAGGGACAGAGGGCTTCCTTGGCGGCTCAGATGGTAAAGAATCCACCTACAGTGCAGCAGACCCAAGTTCCATCCCTGGGTCAGGAAGATCCCCTGGAGAAGGAAATGGCAACCCACTCCAGTATTCTTGCCTGGAAAATCCCACGGACAGAGGAGCCTGACAGGCTACAGTCGGAAAGAGCTGGACATGACTTAGCACACACAGACAAGGGACAGAAGTTTGTTTTTGGACAGCAGAAAAACATCAGAGCAAGAAGCAAGAGTAGATGCTACAAAAAAAGTCAGTAAGTTAGTCAGCTTCAGCATCACACTCAGCCCAAGTGGGAGAACCAACTTTGTGTTCAAGAGGCTGGAGCCCTGGGCAGGTAACTGAGCATCTATTATTTTTATTTTATGCAAACCCTGAGGGTTCCCTGAGTTCAACAACTGACCACAGAACGTATCTCTTGAGGCTGAAAAATTCCAGGACATCTCTAAAACGTAGAGAAGAAAATGGCAACCCACTCCAGTATTCTTGCCTGGAAAAGCCCATGGATGGAGCAACCTGGTGGGCTTAAGTCCATGAGGTCGCAAAGAAGCAGACACGACTGAGTGACAAACGCTTTGACTATAAAAAGGAGACTGTTACCAGTAAATGCATCCTAATGATTTAAAACTGAAAAAAGAGTAACTAATAATACAAAGTGATCAAGGAAATTTGATTTCCTGCCTTTGGAACAATCAGGCTCCATACTTCTAGGGTGCAGGTTGACGTAACACAATCAATTTTACAACTTCTGAAATAATAAGATAACAATAAGACTGTTTCCCCATGTACCACGCCCTCCCAGGCACTCTGGACTGGCTACACAGTTCATAACCACAATCTCATTTAGTGTCCTCAACAAGGCTGTGAAGTATCAATACTATTTTTATTGTACAGATGGGGTGGCTGGAGTTCAAAGTGGTTAAGTAACTTGTCAGAGAGACCGCAAGCTAGAAGGTGGCAAAGCTGGCATCCAACTCAGTGCCTGAGTGATGCCACCCTCTACCCGTAACTCCTGATCTCCCCCCAGCGCCCCGGCTCTCAACCAGGCCAGGACCCCAGGACCCCCGTTTCCACCCTCCCTGCAATTCGCGCTTTGTCTCTCAGAGAAGGGGGATGTCTCTCCTACCTGCTCTGTGACAGGACTTTAAAATAGGACATTCCTGGTGCCCACACTGCAGGCTACCCTTTGCCCCAGGGATCCTAGTGAGGGGCAGTAACCAGTGGGGCGTGACTGAGAGAAGTAGTTCCTTCTTGTGACGGGATAGCAAGGAGTAGCTGGATTCAAAAAGATACATGCACCCCAAAAGCAATACTACTCACAACAGCCAAGACACGGAAATAACCTAAATATTCACCTTCAGAGGAATGGACAAAGAAGATGTCATACATATATACGATGGAATACTGCTCAGCCATAACAAAGAATGAACTAACGCCATTTGCAGCAACATGGATGCAACTAGAGATTATCAGGCTAGGTGAAGTAAGTCAGAAAGAGAAAGACAAATACCATACGATACCGCTTACATGTGGAATCAAGAATACGGAACAAATGAACCTGTCTATGAAACAGAATCACTGACACAGAGAACAGGCTGTGGCTGCCAAGAAGGATGGGGTCGGATGAGGGATGGATTGGGAGTTTGGGATTGGCAGATGCAAGCTACTATATAGACAGATAAATAATAAGGTCCTACTCTAGAGCACAGCGAATTACACTCAATATCCTATGATAAACCACAGTGGAAAAGAATATTTTAAATAAATAAATATATATATATAACTGAATCGCTTTTATGTACAGTAGGAATTAACACAGCCTTGTAAACCAACTATATTTCAATGAAAAAAAAGTCTTAGCTGGATTCTGTACTTGAGAGGCACTTATCAGGATTAACTTCTTCATATTGCAAGTTTTAATTTTCATAACTACTGAAAAATATTTCACAAAAATAGACTGTGCCATCAAAGACAGCCCTGCTTAGGGTAATATAAAGGCAAATGATTCTTTTTTTACCTTTTACATGTCTTTAGCATGATACCTGTGATCACTGGTTGGTCCCAGTTCTTAATGAAGTACCGGTCCCTTACTCTCAGAAGAAGACATTTTAATAATAATTAAACGATAAGTTTTCAAAAAGGTAAAATATGCAGAGTCAGAAGGAAAGAGCTTCTTTGTTCTCTTCACTGACCTCACTTTTATTATTCATTTCTCTCTTCCACTTCCTTCACCAGATGCATTTCTACAGAACAGGCTGAATATCTGATCAAACACATTAATACATTTATAATTTGGGAAGAAAACAAGCAAATATCCTTTTTGACTAAAAAACACTGGGCTTCTCCATTGTAGTAAGGAATGATAAATAGAATAAATACTAGGAAACTTGCTATTTTTAGTCAAGATATTATGTAATGAGTCATTTATTTAAACTGTCTAAAGCTCTGTAAAACGATTCCAGGAAAATGGCTTCAACTCCTCTGTCAGCACACCAAGAATCAGCTCTGCCCTCTGCTTCCTGATAGCTCCACTTTTCATTTTAGTTTCCTTTAAAAAAATGCCAGCACAAATGAGGACCTCCTGTATAGCACAGGGAACTCTACTCGGTGCTCTGTGGTGACCTAAATGCCAAGGAAATCCAAGAAAGAGTGGATGTATGTATGTACCTATCTGTCAGTCACTGAGTCGTATTCAACTCCTTGTGACCCTGTGGACTGTAGCCCAGCCCCACCAGCTTCCTCTGTCCACGGAGTTCTCCAGGCAAGAACACTGGACAGGGTTGCCATTGCCTTTTCCAGGAGATCTTCCTGATCCAGGGATTGAACCCAGGTCTTCCGCTTTGCAGGCAGACTCTTTACCATCTGAGCCACCAGGGAAGGCCTTATGTATATGTAAGGCTGATTTACTTTGCTGTACAGCAGAAACTAACACAATATTGTAAGCAACTCTTCTCCAGTGAAAAATTTTAGAATGTGTCAGCATCATTAGTAATGTGCCAGTTACACCAGGCTTGATCGGTAAACTCCCAACACTATATACATATTATGACCCACACAGATTTATTAAGAAGTTCCAGATGACAGTCAAAGACTCAAAGGAAAAGGCAGGTGTAGGCAGATTAAAAGTGACCCCGTAAGAGCGAGCAGGAAGGGAGAAAACAGATCTGGGTCAGCTAGGAGGGCGATCCTGCACTAAAACCCAGATGTGGGTTACCTCATCACTATGGAGAGGTTTCCACCACGTAACGCCTGGTGGGCTGCCATCTCTGGGATCGCACAGAGTCGGACACGACTGAAGTGACCTAGCAGCAGCAGCAGCAATGCCTCCAAACGCACCAAGACAGCTCTCTGAGGAGAGCCTCCCAAGAACTGAAAAAGAGTGGCAGAGAAGGGCAGATGACTCCCGCCCCAGCCCAGGGCCGTCCGGGAGGCGGGGCTGCATGTCCCCTCCCACTTCACCAGGTGTGGGCAGGCGATCGCTGTCGCTGGTGGAAGTGGAGCAAAACGATGCTGTGTCCCTTCCAAGCCGAGGCAGGGAAGAGGCCCGTTCTGCCCCGTCTCTTCCCTTCCAGGGGTCTGACACAGTGAGGACGTGACCTCAGAAGCCTTGAGCTGGAGATGGAGGGACCAAGACCCAGGAAATCTGGAGTCTCCGAAATTCACACAGAGCAGAGCCCCCAGTGAATCCGGAACAGCAATGAAAGATACAATTTTACTTTCTTTAGCCCCTGCCCGTTTTTTTTTTTTTTTTCCAAAGCTTGATGTTTTCCTAACCAACACATATGGAGAGAAAAGGTAAGTGTCTCAATCACTTGAAATAATGCATAGAGTTTCTTTGTGCATGGAATTTGATAGAATCATAGATTTTTAAGGCTAAAGTTGTACAGCCCAATTCTAGCAGCTACTGGCCACCAATGGCAATTGAAAACTTGAAATGTGGCTAGCTGAGGTTGAGATCTGCTACAAGTGTAAAATATATACCAGATACTGAAGGTTTAATACAAAAAAGTAAAAATCTCATTATTATTTCATATTATGTCAGTAATTTTTGAATATATTAGATGAAATAAAATATACTGTTGAAATCAAATACACTGGTTGCTTTTTTACTAATTTATAATGTGGCTACTAGAAGATTTTAAACTACCTATGTGGTTCACTTTATATTTCTATTGGACTCCTGCTGGGAGAGTAGGTGTCAGCAAATTACATGTCACTGTTTTTATAAATAAAGCTTTATTGGTACAGAGCCATGACTATTTACATACTACCTGTGGCTGCTTTTCCATTACAGAGTAGCTGAAAAGTAGGACTCTCAGAGTAGTCCTGAAAAGCTCAACATTTGTATTATAATGGCTTATTATACAAAGTGTTTGTAGAAGATCTGTTTTGGGTTACTAAGAAATAAGACCAATGATAAGAAGTATCATGCTAAGGACATAGAGAAGGAAAAGAAATCATTGTTTGTCTTTGTATCAGCCTAGGTACGGCTGTCCTTGACTTACAAGGGTTGTCCTTGTAAAATATTTGCAATATTTTTGAAAATTAAAATTTGCAATATGAAGAACTTAATCCTGATAATACCCAGATAAAGAATAATTTTGAAATTGCCTAATTCACCTACTCTAACTACTTCATGACTAAGGAAATTAAAGCTCAGATAAGTGAAGAGACTTGTCCAAAATATTTTTACTCTAAATTAAGTGGTATTTCCATAAGGTCATTATCATTCATTCACTCACTGATTCATACTCTCCACCCATCTCTAATTTTCATCATTAAAGTAATAAAATCCCTATCAGAAAATCAACACTTAATAGCAGAGGAACCCTTGAGTAATATTGAGCAACAAATAGGCTGTAAGATAGTTTTTAAATTAAGCTTCATTTGAAAATACTTTAAAGAGAACCTATCATGTAATCTGCTTTCAAATTAAACTTGAAATTACCCCAAACGTAGAGCCAGCTTGCTAAAAATATTCCTTATTGGAATTAAATGTTAAAAATTTGCCACATCTTGGAGAAAGTGAAATCTGTTCCCCAAGACTTCACAGCAACATATAACTGCCTCGTTCTAGCAGCTACCCTCATGTCAGTATATTATTCTAGAACCTTTCACTGGGCTCGCCATTTCCAGTCTCCATCCCACTCAAGACCTACTCCAAAAAAACCCTTTCAAAATAAAACTCTCATACACTAACCCTTAGTCTCTTCAAGATAAAACCCACTTTCCTTATTTGGCTTCGAAAGCCTTCATCATGTGGCTCCCACCTGCCCCCATGGCCTCATTTACGGTCCTCTGCACATCCAAGTAAGCTCCTTGCAATCCCCGAATGTGTCATACTTCTATCCCATTTCATACACTTGCAGATGGTTTTCCTACTCCTAGAACTCTCCCCACCCCCCATACACTGTACTTACTCCATCACAGAACTTACTTATATTGTAATTGATTGTAACTGTGGAAGCACTAATTCTACCTCTGTGGGAGCAGTTAATATTTAACACCTCACTGCAGGTCCAGTGCTACGTTACTTCATTTAATCTTCACTGTGTTATAGAGGAGATGGGGCACAAGCAACAGAGTCAGGGGAAGACAAGACAGGAACCCACACATCACCACTCTTAGCCAGGTTCTTAATTCTACACCAGGGGTTTTCAGTGGAGGTGATTTTGCTCCCATGAGACACCTGGCAATATCTGGAGACATTTTTCAATGGCTGCAAGTATCTAGTGGGGTAAGAGGCCAGTAATGCTGCTAAATATCCTATAATACACAGCACAGCTCCTCATAGGAAAGAATTGTTCAGTCCCAAATGTCGATGATTCAGAGGCTGAGAAACACTGCTGATGCTGCTGCTAAGTCGCTTCAGTCGTGTCTGACTCTGTGCGACCCCATAGACGGCAGCCCACCAGGCTCCCCCGTCCCTGGGATTCTCCAGGCAAGAACACTGGAGTGTTCTGCTCTATGCTAAATTAATGCCTGTAGACTGACGCAGGAGACTGAGCATCTTTATAGCAAGGATCTTTAAATGTTCACCATGGGGATCTACCACAGAGCCTGGTACCCAGTAGATGCCCAGTAGATATAGGATGGATGGGTGGACGGATGAATGCAGGAATGGAGGGATTAATGGATGGATGGGTGCGTGGATGGGGGTGGATGTAGAGATAGAGGGCTGGATTGAGGAATGGATAGATTTCAGGAGAAAAGAAACAAGGTGACGTTTTTAAGGCTTGGTTCTGTGGCATCTGAAATAAAAATAAATTGGAAAACACATTTTTAATTAACAATAAATGAATTCATATAGAGTACATTCCAGAGGATGCCTTAGCCTTAGCAATACCTCACGTGTATGAATCTGTAGTGTGAGATCACATTAACAAGCTAAGGGCCTAGGAGTATCTTTCAAGAATCCCTCACAGGTACTATACTACAGGATAAATTGATATGTTCATCATCCACACAGGCCATAATTTACATTGGTTTTTTTTTAGATTTCCTGTATAAGGTTCCCCTGGTATCTTTAAAAAAAAAAAAACACAAATAATACAAAGATATACAACTGTATGCTTCCTCCTGTTGTAACTACAATTCAGATATAAATACATTATTCTAGGTTTCCAGATGCTGGGAGTAAAATAAGGAGGAGAAATTACAATGAAGCTGAGGCGAAATTCAGAAAAGTAAACAAAAATATATAAGGCAGAAATAAACCATTCTATGCCTGGAGTCAATTAATTTATCTAAATACCAGAAATGAAGTCAAGAAAAGATATTTTACGGTTATAACATTTTTAAAGTAACAGCAATTTAGCCTAATCTTTATATCATCACAGTGGCAGCATTAAATACTATTGAATACAAACTGATAGATTTTTCTACAGAAGAGCATAAAGGTTCACTGTGAGTGATCGCTTGTCATAAAATGCAGTAGAAGGGGCGTCCCTGGTGGCTCAGTGGTAAAGTATCCGCCTGCCAATGCAGAAGACATGGGTTTTATCCCTGATCTTGGAAGAGCCCACGTGCAGAGGAGTAATGAGGCCTGGGAGCCACAACCTCTGAGCCCATGTGCCTGGAGCCCGTGTGCTCTGCACCCAGAGAAGCCACTGCCGTGAGCAGCCTGTGCATGGCAACGAGAGGGTGGCCCCCACTTGCCACTGCCAGAGAAAGTCCCGGCAGCAACAAATACCCAGCACAGCCAAAAATAAATAAGTAATTTTAATTAAAAAATGTAGCAGAAGTTAAAGCCTGCCTGCTAATCCACCACAGCCATGTCCAACTCTGCGACCCCATGGACTACAGCTCCCCAGGCTCCTCTGTCCATGGCATTCTCCAGGCAGGAATACTGGAATGGGTTCTCATGCTCTAAAGCAGATGGGACTATTTTTTCGGTAAAGAATCTGTCTGTAGTGCAGGTGACCCGGGTTCGATCCCTGGGTTGGGAAGATCCCCTGGAGAAGGAAATGGCAACCCACTCCAGTATCCTTGCATGGAAAATCTCAAGGACAGAGGAGCCTGGTGGGCTGCAGTCCATGGGGTCGCAAAGAGTCGGGCACGACTGAGTGACTAACATCATGAATTATTCCTCACAACCTTTTGCATCCAACTTTGGCCATTTGTGGCCACACACACACATGAGAATATGGTGATCAAATACATTTTGGTACATGCTGCCCCTGTACACGAGCATAAAAAGCAGGCTCTGGAAACACTTGCATTAAGTTGTTAACCTGAGGACTTCCCATAGAGTAACCAGTATAAACTAAAATCAGGATGTGCCCAGACATTCAGGAGCATGGAGGACGGAAATTGACGACAGGCTTTGCAGCTGGGGACATCAGCAGGGCTGTGGTGTCTTTCGCCGTGGGAACCGCGGCTGCAGCCAGAGACGAACAGTGCCTTTCTCGCTGTACGTGAGAATAGGACACAGACTTGTCAGAGGAGCCTCTGCGAGTACGGACATGCAAGTGGGGAGATACTGATGCAGACGGGAGAGAGAAAGGAAAACGCTGACCCGAGCCCAAAAATGTCACGATCGCTAACCTCAATCATGAACTGCTGAGCAGCTGTTCTGAACAACCAGGGCTGAAATCTGGGGAAACAGTCTTGAGACAAACGAAAGGAAGGAGGAGTGTATCAGGACCTTCCCGGGAACCACTGAACAACCTACATCACAAGTGTCAGAAGACGCAATGGGCTCCGAAGACGACGATCACACAGCCTGCCATCCAAACAAGGGCTGTCTTCTCCACTCTCCTCAACACAGACACTCCTGGGCCTCCAGAGGAGTCAGACAGCGTACTTCTCAAATGAAGAAGATACACCTGCGGTCGATCAGCGTATCTGTCCAAGCTTTTGCTTTCATCAGCTCATCATTCATGACTTTCTGAATAAAAAACCCTGCATTCTTGATCACAGAGGAGAAGCCATGATACCTGAAAGCTCTTTCTTTTTTTAAACTAGGAAGTTGAGTAATGAGTTCAGTTCAGTCCTTTCCTAATTGTTATATGTGCCCCGTCTACAGTCCAGTTTTGGCATACACACACACACATGCAGGAACACACATGCATATGTTATTACACATATTACATACAGTTATCTACACAATGCAAATAATACAAATATTACTGTATGCCGTGTATACACCTATACATATCCATACAAGTATATGTGTATGTCAGAGCATCTGTCATGAAGGAAAAGCTACAGTATGCTTCCTGGGAGAAAGCCAAGCTCCTGGGTCCTAATTCTTGGGTCTCCTGACTTGTCACTTGAAAAGGATACTTAAGTTCAGAGCAGAGCTCAGTTTCTCACTCAATAAAAATAGTACCACAGAAGAAGAGCTGCCAGGACATAAAGTCTCCAAAGTGCCTTGAAATTAGGACAGTATGGACCAAACAACGGAGAAGGCAATGGCATCCCACTCCAGTACTCTTGCCTGGAAAATCCCATGGGCGGAGGAGCCTGGTAGGCTGCAGTCCACGGGGTCTCGAAAAGTCGGACACGACAGAAGCGACTTAGCAGCAGCAGCAGGACCAAATAACATGAGCATTAAATGTAGATCACGATTCTAGCTGTCAGTTGGGCAGATTCCTGAGAAGACGTGGAAATACTATTTGTGACTCAGTAATGTGCACATTCCCCCTCGCCCGCACTGGCCTAAATGTCACAAGTAACTAACACTTTAGGCCCTTAAGGTGGAGAGTGAGCATCCTTAATCAGAGATGCACCAGCCTAAATGTATTCAATCCCAGACCACATGGATCCCAAGAGAGTCCTGGGTGAATCGTGCTGCAACTTACACTAATACACATGGGTGGGAAACCTCACAAAACCATCACCTCCTCAGATTAATAGAAGTTTATTTTATTTAGGGGGCCACGTGAGGGACCCCGACAGGCATTCCATTCCATCACAGTGGAGACCACTTCAGAGTCTCTCCGCATGAACATCACCTAGTGTCTCACAGTTCACTAGGCTGCATGCTGAGCTGCAGAGCAGCTAGAGGGGCCAGGCACACAGTAGGTACACAAATCTTTGTAGCCTAAAAGAGAAATCAAGTCAGGTAATTAAAATGAATTTAAATAAAGCAAGGAGTTCACCTGCCGTCTGTCGTTCAAGCAGCTCAGACACGAGAATAAACTCTTCTAGCAAAATTCTCAGCAACTGAGCGACTTCCCTTTCACTTTTCACTTTCCTGCATTGGAGAAGGAAATGGCAACCCACTCCAGTGTGCTTGCCTGGAGAATCCCAAGGACAGGGGAGCCTGGTGGGCTTCCGTCTATGGGGTCGCACAGAGTTGGACATGACTGAAGCGACTTAGCAGCAGCAGCAGCTGCAAAATTCTCTGCTGTGATATGGACATACAATGTAAGCCAGGCAGCAAACATTCACTTGAACAAAACTAAGTCAGAAGATGACATCAGACACAGTACCAGACAGGACAGAGAAACACGTTCCCTTCTGCCCCTCCCATTCATTCTTCCAAAGGAGCATCTCCCTGAGCCCAGATGTCAAAGCCATGGCTAGATGCGCTATGAGTCAAGGATGAGGAAACCCACAACCCATCATCACGGTTCAGAGGGGAAGACAGAGATGAAACAGACAGAAACAAACAAACTGTCCTGCAGGTGTGCGCTTAGTCACGTCTGACCCTCTGCAACGCCATGGACTGTAGCCCGCCAGGTTCCTCTGTCCATGGGGTTCTCCAGGCAAGAATACTGGAGGGGGTTGCCATTTCCTAGGCCAGGCGATCTCCCCCACCCAGGGATCGACCCTGCGTCTCTTGTGTCTCCTACACTGGCAGGCAGGTTCTCTGTCACTGCACCGCCTGGCAATACAGACTAACGCACAAAGCATCAGGGCCACCTGCTGAGAGAGGTTTATAGCCGCAGGGCCATCTTCCAGAACCTGGACCTGAACCGCCCTCTCAGACTGCTCCAGTTCAAAAGCTTGGCTGAGACACTGGATATTTGAGAAAGTCAGCTTAAAGAACATGTTAACCATTCATTCCTCTAGGTCTGAGCTCTATTTCTGCACTAGAGACAGCGTCCAAAATCTCCACCACTGAGCATCGGAGCTCAGGCCCCCACAAATAAAGTCCCACCAGGTGACTTTCCATTACTATACTTTCTGCATCGTTTTTTCTCTTGCAGGTTGGCAAAAGACTTTACCATATAAAGAGCTTTACTTCATTTTCTGTAGAAATGAAGTTCAAGTTACGTGACAGGATATTTCATGGGAGTATAACTGGTTGGCATGCGTGTAGAGGTAACCCTTTACAAATGTTATCTGATTTATCCTCACAGGTTCTGTACATACTTGCCACCTCAGTGGCCCCCTCCCCACCTTTTCTTTTCTGTTAACTTGGACACAGAAGTTCAGAGCTAAATTAAAAACTGAAACGCAATAAGCACTTATTTCAGTTTAATTTATGCCTAAGATGTTGATCTCTCTTCCTTCATCATTTTTTACTGGTCTCATCACTTTGTGGGCTTTTTTTTACTCTGCATTTACTGATACACGTTTCTGGAAGTCAATACTCTGTCAACAAAAATAAATGACCAGAACCATCCATTGTAATCTCCTTTTAGTCTCAACTGTCACAAGAGTTTTCATGAATAGCTAATTTGAAGACGCCCCCTTGGGTATCACACCTCCGTCACTTGGAAACTCAGATAGTGTAATATTTGCCGTAATTATCAGGTTCAGAATCTGTTTATGAAACGGGGCAAGGAGACAGGAAAGAGGCTGACTGACTGAACTTACGTGCAGGGTAGCGGCCCAGGGTATTTCCTGATCTACCAGCAAGGGGATACTTGTATTGTGTGCTGGGTCTTGAAAGTCCCATTCGCCCCTTCCCCTACAGCTACTTTTGCAGACCAGTGACACCACCACATGCCCTTGGGCCCCTTGGGGCTGCCAAGGCCAAAGGCGCTGCCAGAACTCACTGAGTGAGAAGGCACTGCGATCATCCAGCGATGTCTGTTCCCTGGAATCTCACTCTCAGCACTGACAATGCCTCTGGAACTCATAAGCGTCTGCTGAAACCCAGGGAGCTGAAGGTCAGTGTCTTCAGGGAATGAAGGTAACATGTAAGACAAACCGCTGCTGAGGGTTTCCAGGCACTCAAGGCAAATGCCCCCAGGAAGAGCTCACAGAAATAACTCTGAGTTGTCACAACACAAAACAGGGCCAGCTTTCATATCAAAGGAGAGAAACTGAGCCATTTACACGTGGCGCACACACAGGTACAGACCTTGGCACACCCCATCCACACTCACTCAGATGCTTACTTAAGTATTTGTGGGAACACGGGGTTTGGGCACAACCATTTATTTACTCAACAAAGACTTATCCAGCACCTACTTGTGTGCTAAGCACCGGTCAAGATGCTAGATAATTATGAGTAAACAAGGTAGTCAAGACTCTTTTTCTCATGGACTCTATATTCTAGACAGGGGAGACAAGTACTCAACAAGTAGCAACTGAAATGAACAATTCATATACCAAATAACACCACGGAAGAGGGATAAAGGTAAGCAAAAACAATGCAAGGGTTCTGAGAAGCAATGGGAGCCTGCCTTTGCTCCAACATCAGGGAAGCGCTCTTAAAAGAAGCAACACATAGTCTTACAGTACAATGACAAAAAGGAGCTCAAGAAACCAATCATCTTTACTCTGATTTCCTTCAAAAAGATGAGCATACTAAAACGAAATGTGCAATGTCATTTGTGGCTCCACACACCATGTTTCAGCAACTGCAAAATTCCCAGGAAAGGAAAAGGATCCATGACTTTCTCCACTGGGAAGGAAAGTTCAAGAAACCTCCTTTTCCCAAAGTTGCTAAATTAAAAGGGATCTTTCTTAATTTGCCTCTATAGCTAAATTTGCTACAAAGAGTCTAAAGAGGGGTAAATGGAATGCTAATTTCTCTTTTAATGTCAGTTACTTTATAAAAAGCATTTTTCAATGTCAATAAAATTATGCCTTTGCATTGTAATGCCAACAGGAATTGCTTTATTTAGGAAAAGTCTATGGCTAAATTCAGTATCATTTGCTTTCACTTGTTGAAAAATAGAAGCAAATCACATTTACTAGCAGATGACACAACTTCAACACACAATTAAACTTTGAAATTCATTAAGATTCTGATGATATCTATTCAACATGCACAAATAATAAGTGACTGTTCACCAAAGCCTTCACATATCTCATCTTGAATAAGTTGCTTGATATTGAATTTCTGTCGAAGTCAATTAAAACGCTTAGCTAGCTGGCATGAAAACTCCTGAAAACATCCACTGCTTAGAATAACTTTCATTAAAACACCTTTTTCTTTCCTGTTTCCTAGTCCCTGCCTTGTTTCAGAATCGGAGAGGCAAGCAGCAGTGAATCAGGGAGCTGATCTGTCACTGTGAATATCCAGAATGAATCCGTGAAATATTTTGACTAACATGCAATTTGTATCACTGTGCAATCCAGAGCATGCTATATATTACTGCAATGTAAATATTCATACTAAAAGAAGGTCAAATAAAATTATTGCCCCAAAGGTCTACATTACCCAATATACTGATACTATTAGAAACTGCTGTGCTCTGTTATTAATACACTGTCCAAGGAATGCTGAATTTCTTGAACTTCAAAACAGGTCTTTGACTGACTCTCACAAGCACCTAGGATCAATAACATGCTAAGGAGAAGACTTTGTTTCATGTATTTACTAGGCTTAGTGTTTGAATCTTCACAAATTCTGTGTGTGAGAAGGGCGGATGTCTGCTCAGGTAAACGCTCGTCTCTTCCTTCGCTTCACTTGACGAAACTGTCATGCTTCCAGACCCCACCTTGAACATTTCCATTTGGGGAAAATTCTACATTGAACCTTCCAGACCCAAAACACTCACCCCACCTCCACTGAAAACAAATCAGAAGACTTAAGATTTAACAGTAATAAGAACCTGATGATGGTCGCTGGGAAATAAAAAGCACCACATCCACCAGGAGTAAAAACTCCCCCAAATGAGACCTTCTCTGAGGGGTGGCGGGGGTGGGGGAAAGCGCGCAGCTGGCACCACTGCGCGGATCGGAACCGACTCGAGATGGCCCAGGGGAAGATGCTGCGTCAAGAGAAGCGAAGCAAGAAGCGCGACCCGGAGGCAAGCGAAATCATCCGCAAATCCCCGAGGAGGTGGGCAGACGCCAAGTCGCCAGGCGCGGGCACCGGCGCACGCCACCCGCGGGGTCCGTGCCGCCTGCAAAGCCCTGAGCTGCGGGGCAGCAGAACAGGGGCTGGGGGACCCGCCGTCCCTTTAAACCGGCTCCGCCGCCACCCCCCCCCCGCCCCCACCCCTCAGCCCCGCTGTCTGCCAACCTTTTCCGAACCCTCGTGTCATAGAACTTCCTCATCATGGAAACTTCCACTGGGTTCGGCGCCGAGGATGCCAAACTCCGGGTCACAAGGAGGCTGGCAACCAGCCGGGGCTCGGGGTCCGAGGGCCACGGCCGCCCCAGCCGCCCCGCTCCGCCGCTGCCCACGCCGCGGCTCCCCGAGGGTGCCCGAGCCGGAGGGCACCTCCTCCCCGCGGCGGGGCGCGGAGCCCCGGGGGCGGGCGCCCGGCGGCTGACACCCCACCCACGCCCGCCCGCCCGCGCGCTCGGCGTCGCCGCTCGCACCCCGAGGGGTTCCCGCGACACCCCCGCCCGCCCGCCCTCCGGACAGCCGGACTGTCGCCCCCGCACCCTCGCCTCCGCGCCGTCCTCTCGCCGAATTACCGGGGCGCTGGAGCCGGCCGGGTGGGGCGCCCCCGCCGGGGGAGGCAGCCTGCGGGCGCTGCCCGAGCCCGGAGCTGGAGGGCCGCTTCCCCGGCGCACTCGCCTTATTCATGCAAAGTTAATCCCCGCCGCGTCACGGCCGCCCGCCCGAGGACGCGCGCCCGCCTTGGCCGAGCCCCGCAGTCTCCACCCTCCTCCGCCCCCTCCTCCCGGCGGCGGGGTCCCGGGAGCGCGTCCTGCAAAATGTCAACTCCCCGGGCGGAGAGGGGCGGCCGGGCCGGGGCCGCGCCGCCCGCCGGGGCCGCTCCACTTTTATAGGCGCGGGCGGCGAGCGCGGCCCGGCCGCCGAGTCCCCGCCTCTCGGGCCCGCGCGCCCGGCCCGCTCCGGGCCGCTGCCCTCCTCCGGCCCCGGCGCCCGCGCCGCGTCTGCCAGCCGGTGACCTGGTTTCCCCTCCGGCCCGCCCGGCGGCGGCGGCGGCGGCCCGGAGCAGGCCGGCCCGGATCCTCCCGGGGCGCCGCGAGGAAATGGCCTCCCGGGCGCCCGCCGGCCCCCGACGCCCCCGCCCCCGCCGCGCCCGCCGCGCCCGGCCCGCGCCCCCCAGCCCCGCGCGCCCGGCCCGCGCCGCCCGGCTCACCGCCTCCGCACCTGCCGCCCCAGGTGCGGGCGCCCCGGGCCCCGTCCCGGCCGTGCCCTCCACCCCGGAGTCCTCCCCCCGGCGGCGATGTCGCGGCCGTTTTGGTGGCCGCGCGTCCACCCACCCGGCTGCGTGCGCAGGGAGGTTCGGGCTCGGGCGTCATTCCTCTAGTCGGCAGAGAGGAAGGGACGGGGGACGGGGACACGGGCCGGGAGGGGTGACTTCCAGAAGCCCGGGCTCCGCCGGGCCCCGGCCGCCGCGCTCCTGCCTCCTCCTCCAAACCACTTGTGGCGCGTGTCGGGGCAGACGCGGCGCTCTGGCTCCTCCTGGGGCCTCGCTCCCGCCGGGCGTCTGGCGGTCCCCCCCATCGCCAACCCCGGGACTGGAAGTTTTGGAAAATACCTGGCTTGCGCTTGAGGGAGACACCTCTCTGCACCACCCCGCACATCCTGGGAGCCCGGCGCGGGGTGCAGACCCCGCACGGGTCCAGAAAGACCGCCTGGATCGTTTGTCTTTGCCCGGGACACGTCCAAATAAAACCCGGAAGACAAAAATAATTTATACTCCTGAAAAGTCCTGCCCGAGTCAGATACGCACTTCTAAAATCCACTCCCCACCCTAGTCCTGAAGGCCGAGGGTCCAGGCTGGGACAAGAGGAAGCAGGCTTCTGCGGTTCTGGGCTAGAAGCGTGCTTGTGAAAATCCTCGGTACCCAGAAAACGAAAATGTCATCGGTCAGAAGCTCGGGTTGCCAGAAAGCTATTTGGACGACAGGGTATAATGATTTTCTTACAGATAATATTAAAATAATTCCGACTTCATTATTCAATGTACACATGTATTAACATAACCAACTGTTTTGACAGAGCTTTGACCTTTTTTTAGCCTCAACTGTCTGAACGATGATTTATTGGAGAGTTTTCTAGATCTGCAGCCAGTGACGTGTGTTTTAGTCCCAATTCTTGTGAGCGTTCCGGGGACAGGGATGAGAAGCCTCTTGACAGAACTGTCAAGAATTCAGAAACTGCCCTGCTCCGGGGCGCATCGTTGCAGACCCCAGGATTCCCTGGAGAGATGGAGGGACCTCTCGCTTCAGAGTCCGCGGACCCACTTTCCCCCTGGGTCCTTGGCAAGAAATCCGAGCTTTTTTTTTTTTTTTCCTTCACGCTGAACAAGGCGGCACCCTAGGACTTGCAGGGTTTGTTCTCCTTTTGCAGGGAAGTTCCTGGGCTTTGCTCCAAAGCAGCCCGGGATGTTTTGGTTGGTTTGGAGGAAAGCTGTGGCGTCTGCACCATTTGAACCAAACAGGCGGCCCTCTGGTGGCTAACTGTGGGCGAGAAGCTGGCCACGGAGGGAAAAGCCTGCCCTGAGAGGCCAGCACGGTTGACAGCTGGCCTTCTCGGGGGCCCTGGAGCCCCTAGAACTGCTTTGAATGGACAGGAGGTGGGTGCTAGGTTCTAATCCGCTGGGGCTTTTTTTTTTTTTTAATTGAAGTATACATATGTAAAATATTGTGTTTAATTTTTGCTGTACAGCAAAGAGATTCGGTTTTACACATATAAACGCTTTTTTATACTCTTTTCTATTGTGGTTTATCATAAGATATTGAATATAGTTCTCTATGCAGGACCTTATGTTTATCTAGCCTGTAGTTTACATCCTCTTCCCTAGTATAACTGGGAGCTCGCTTCCTTCTTAAGTAGGAAACATCATACAGAGAACGGAATAAAAGCTGTTGCTTCCCTTTGTTCCCTGACTTTGTTTTTCTGATCTCATTTGGCCTGGAAACTTCTGAAATAAAGAGTAAATGAAAGCTAAATAAACAATGTGGCATTATTCAAGCAATTAATGAAGCAATGTTATATAACAATAAGTGAGGGTAATTTTATTTATTTATTTATTGTTTTGGCCACACTGGCACGTGGGATCTTAGTTTCCGGACCAATCATCCCCTGTGCCCTGCGTTGGGAGCTCAGAGTCTTCACCACTGGGCCTCCAGGGAAGGCCCCAGGCTAGGGCAGTGCTGTGCAGTGTTGAGACAGCGTGCTTCCATCGGAAATCAGCCCACTGAGTCTTCCAGGCTGCGTCACAGTGAGGAAGGGTTACCAACAGGACATGCTGTTTGTTTTTCTAATTTTGCACACGGGGGTACATTGGAGGAGAATTTTATAGGTACCTGATTGAAGGCAGAAACTCGTATTCAAATTGTAGACCACAGGCTCCTATGTCCCGATCTGAGACGGCACGCCAACGCTGTTCTCGTGACCTAGGCTCACCTTTCACCGTAGCCACCATCATTAGCAGGGTCTACAAATTTCAGGCTGGTGGCTTGGTTCAAGGAAGCCAATCATTCATATATTCATGTATTCATCAACTGCTGGGGTAAGAAGACAAATAAGACACAGCAGCCAGCGGGGCTGGGGTTACACTGAAGGCCACGGGGCCGGTGGTGCCAAACAGCATCCAAGCCTCTCTACTGAAAATTTTCATGCACTGTTCATCTTGGATAATTGTTGCATTCATTTTGATGTTTACAATAAGGCATTAAAATATTGTCTCTCAACTACTGAGTTTTTTATGGTCTTTTAAATGTTGCCCTCAAAATGAAGCAAGAGCCTCATTTATCTCATCCTGGGCTCCCTCTGCTGTGACCTCAGTGTTAGCAGAGTCTAATCAGAGAAGTAAATTTCAATTTAAACTGTATTAGTATTTAAGATAATTAGTATATGGTAAGGAACCTCAGGGCTTTCCAGGTGGCTCAGTGGTAACGAATCTGCCTGCCAAGCAGGAGACACTGGTTTGATCTCCGAGTCGGGAAGATCCCCTGGAGAAGGAAACGGAAACCTACTCCAGAATGCTTGCCTGGGAAACCCCATGGACAGAGAAGCCTGGCAGGCTACAGTCCATGGGGGTCGGACACGACTTAGTAACTAGCAGCAACAAAGGAACTTGATGTCAGGTTTAGAAATACGGGTGTGTGGGGATGGAAAAATTGGGAGATTTCACTGAACAGGGCTGCTCGTAAACCAGTCTGTTGAGGACGGACCAGATTTCACCATGAAGTGCTGGAACCAGAAGTACCATTGTAGGTCCCAGAACCAGTGGTTTTTGCTTGTTCGTTCAACAGCTGCTTCTCAAGTTCACTGTGCAACCAAATTACCTGGAGCAAACCCTGGAGCTCTTGATTCTGTTGATTGTCAGTTCCTGGAATGTACTTTGGCTATGAGGGCCCCAGTGATTCTGGTTCATGGCCAGCAAATAAGAATGTCAAATCTGTCCCTGCCCTTCAGAGAAAAGACAGACTTAATAGGGAGATACCATGCTCAAAGTTAATGCTAAAAGTCAAGGTGCAATGAGAAATATATAAATGTAAATTACTAGGTAGCTGCCGGTGAGGAAGACTGGGGTCATCTGGTGAGACTTTCTGTAGAAGGTCCTGGGTGGAACTTGTGGGGAGAAGCTGGAGTAAAGAAAGGATGTCGCCAGCTGTATTATTAGCAGGACCCGGTGGAAAATGAAAATGCAGAGCCCTTTATTCAAGAAACAGGAAAAAAAAAAGTGCCACACTAAAGACAAAAATATATAAAGCTCTCTCTTTTGTTACATGTTCTCTCTTTGGAATGATTATGGTATTTTTTATTTGCTATTTAATATCATTCTAAGTAAAGGAAAACAAGCATTTTAAGTGACTAGCATCAATTTTACTGCTCATTTTTAGATCGTGCAATGCTAGTTTTAAGGGAAAATATAGGAGCATTTAACTCATTGCAAAATCAACACAATTACTCAATCTGTATTTTGTAGCAAGTCTGTGCAGATACTTTGTGGTTTGCATATGCAGATATGTTTTGTTCTCGCCAGAACAGTTGAAACACAGCACAAAACTGACTCAACACTTTTTTTTTTAAATTGAAGTATAGTTGATTTGCAATGTTGTGTTAGTTTCTGGTGTACAGAAAAATGACTCAGTTATAATACACACACACATATATTCTTTCCATTATAATTTATTGCAAGGTACTGAGTACGTTCTTTGTGCGATACAGAAGGACCTTGTTTGTTTCAGGTATAGTACTTGGCTAATCACGAACTCCTAACTTATCCTTCCCATCCCTTTTCCCTTTGGTAACCATAAATTTGTTTTCTATGTCTGTATGTGTTCTGTTCTGTAAATAAGTTCATTTGTATAATTTTTTAGATTCCACAAATACCTGCTATTATATGATACCTGTCTTTGTCTGACTGACTTCATTGAGAGTGATAATCTCTAGGTTTACCTGTATTGCTGCAAATGACATTGTCTCATTCTTTCCAACGACTGAGTAATATTCCATTATATATATGTACCGCGTCTTCTTTATCCCTTCCTCTGTCAATGGACATTTAGGTTGCTTCCACGTCTTAGCTTCTTTATATATGCCCATTCTATCCATACTCCATCTTTGACTTACTGATGAATTAAGAAGAACTGATAAGAAAACAAATTCTGGGTTGCCCCTTTCTTCTCTGTCTTCAGTTAGTTAAAAGAGGGAAGGAACACAAGTAAGAAAGACATGGTAGGTTTTCTTGGTTGTTGTCTTTTTTTTTTTTTTTTTTTTTGCATTTAGAACATGTTCTGTTTGGAATAGGAAGCTTGGCCTCGTGGGGTGTCCCACTTAGTTACAGATGTGACTCGCTTGCCTGGTACCTGACTTGAGCTCTGCTCACCTCCCAGACATCGTGAAGCCACCAGAATTCTGTGTTCAAGGGGCACCAAGACTGCCGCACGCGAGCGGGGCGGGGAAGACCACCGTGGGCCTGTACCTTGTGTGGATCTCCGCTGCTCCAGACTTCATTTACAAAACACAATTCAGAGAGAAATTACTAGCAGTTTCAAAATGGTACAGTCAGAGTGTTAAATTAACTGCCAGGCCCCAAGCATGGGGCCCCGTGTGACTGCACAAATTCCATGCCCGTGAAGCTGGCTGGGGGAGAGGACTTGATTGCTCTGGGAGGAGCCTAGGGCGTGCTGGAGAGTAAGCAGAACTTCTGAAATGGCTGGTTATAGCAAGGAGTGTGTGATACAGTTGACATTTATTAAACTCATATTGTGTTCCAGGTGTTGTCCTAAATGCTTCAAACCCTTTTAAAGTTTGCCCTAGAGCCCTGAGGAGTAGTATTCTTATGCACTCCACTTTTCAGATGTGGGAGCTAAGACACTGGAAGAACACGTCGTCTGCTTGAGCCCAGACACTACTGGCCGAGGCTGCACCCTTAACCAGCCCATCCTGCTCCATGTATGCAGGAGAGGAAGCGGTGGGTAGGCTCCTGGGTGGAGAAAACATGCACGTGTTCTGGGAGTCAGGAGACGGCTCTCTAGTTCCTCCTGTGAGGGGTTGTTCTCTGGGACATCCAGAAGAGGCCTAAATAGCACATGCCTGTTACCAGCAGTAACCTAGAAAATTCCCTGGCTACGTTGTCTCTCCTTGTTTTCCAACTGGCGGTAGCAGATTCTGAGGCTCCTGGGCAGGAAGCTGTAAGCCACAAGCTGGAAGGAGCCTGGGTCCCTGCATCACCGTCCAGAGGAATCTGAGAATATTCACCCTGACCTGGGTGGTATCTGAGTCATCCACTTCTGTTGTATGAAGCTGCTGAAAAGTGAAGCTTTATTTGTTGCAGTAACTTAGTGTTATCCCAACACACCCATCAGCCAAGCCAAACTCCACGAGAACATAAACCATCTTTGCTGTAAACAGATACAGTGCAAAGAGTGAAACAGGCCTAGGTACTTCAACATGCATAAAGCCCTACAATAAAATGTTGTGTTGAAAAAGTTTAGCGATAACTTTTTAATTGAAATATGGTGGTGGTTTTGTCGCTAAGTTGTATCCCACTCTTGTGACCCCATTGACTGTAGCCTGCAAGGCTCCTCTGTCCACAGGATTCTCCAGGCAAGAATACTGGAGTGGGTTGCCATTTCCTGCTCCAGGGGATCCTCCTGACCCAGGAATCAAACCTGGGTCTCCTGCATTGCATGCAGATTCTTTATCAACTGAGTTATATAATTTCAATCAAATTCATGTAATTTCAATTCAAATTTCATTTAATTAGGACTTCCCTGGTAGCTCAGATGGTAAAGAATCTGCCTGCAATGTAGGAGACTTGGGTCGGATCCCTGGGTCGGGAAGATCCCCTGGAGGAGAGCATGGCAACCCACTCTAGTGTTCTGGCCTGGAGAATCCCATGGACAGAGGAGCCTGGTGGGCTATAGTCCATGGGGTTGCAAAGAGTCAGACAGGAGTGAATCAACTAACACTTACATAATAGTAAAATAGACAGATCTTCAGTTTTCAGTTGAATGAAGTTTCATATTTTTCTGTCCTTGTGTAATCAACATGCAGACAAGATAAAAAATGTTTCCAGCAAGTCAGAAAGTTTCTCTGTGTTTTTTCTCTCTTGACAACCCTTCCCTTCTAGAGGAAATGTTATTTTGAATCCTGTCATCAGTTATGAGCTTTGCCAGTTCTTGGACTCCACACAAAGAGGATCACATCATACCTGTTTTCTTTTACTCAAGGTAAAGCTTTTGAGCTCAATTCACACTATGGGTGTGAATGAGAAAAGTTTTCTATTTTTCATAAACATGTGTGATCATTTCACAATTGATGAACATTTGGGTTGTTTCCAGTTTGGAGCTATTACAAATAAAGCATCTGTGTTTGAACAATTCTTTTTGTGGATACATGCACTCATCCCTCTTGGGAATATGCTTAGGAGTGGAATTGCTGGTCGTATATCATTTCTTAATCATTCCGTTAAGGGTCTCTGAGGCTCTAGCACAGTGATGGACAAGTAGACGGGCAATTAGCATTTGCTGACTTCGGTTCATTCTTACAGTTATCACAAATAAAATATTCAAATAGAATCATGTGAAGTCTAAATTGAATGAACAAATAGTATCACAAGTATGAAAACACTCAACATAATATTCGAAACTAGCAGTACCTTATATACAAGCTCTGTTTGCAGCCACCAATCATTTCCTATCTCCCAGAGTTTACTCAAACTCATGCCCATTGAGTCAACTCTGAGAGTTGGTAACGGACAGGGAGGCCTGGCGTGCTGCAGTCCAGGGGGTCACAAAGAGTCGGACACGACTGAGCGACTGAACTGAACTGAACTGAACTGAATTATTTCCTATGAACTAAGCCACTAAAAACCTAAGTATGCATAAATGAAGATGCTGATTAATTAAAGTGCATTTGGAAAAAAGGTGAGTAGGGAAAGGAAGGTAAGAATACCAAAACACTTCTATGTTAAATCTTGATTTTTCAGCTATCTGAAAGGTCAATTTAAGATGAGCTGAGTAATTGCTAATTGGGCTGTAATAACCTATGTTCATTGTGAGCACACAAAAATATGCTGTGGTGTTAAATTCTTTGTCAGTCACAGAGGAAATCTAGGGTTTAAGACACATCATCCCCAAACATGTCAGTTAAGTGTACTTTCTTTGAGTTCTGTTTATATCTATCAAAAGTGGAAATGTAATTTAAAAAAATTCAGTGAAAATATTATTTCTATTTAGGAAGGGAATAAAGTGAATCTTATTCATTTCCATGGAAATCAACTCTAATTCATCTGTAAATAATAACTCATATAATACAATGCTTAGTATTAAGGGTTATTTTCAGATTCTTAAAATCCCTGAGTCATACCTGCTGTGAATGTCATAACTTTGAATTTATTTGTCTTTGTCAGTTTAAAAGAGATGCTCAGTTTAAGGGCAGCACAGGTCTTATTGTTGCTTTCTATTTCCATTATCATAGCTCTCTTTCACAATAAATTTGTCTTAGCCCAAATTTGCCACATGAATTACCATTTATACAGATTTAGAGCAAAACCTTCTTCTGTGATCATGCCAGATAATGGGCTTGAGGTATGAGCTTTAGGTCTATGTCTTTTCTGAACCCTTTGGTCAGGTTAGTGAGCTCCTGTGTGTCTCCGCTTCCTCACCTGTAACAGTGGGGAAAGTAAGCATGCCTGCTTGGTAGGGACGGCGTGAGGGATGGTGAAAGTAATGTGCTGTACACAGAGCTTGGCACACAGCAGGTGGTCACGGAGTATGATCTGTTATTTTGGAAAAAAAATAAATTGATGTTATTGGAAAAACTCAGAAAAATGCCAAATGCTAAAAATCTTCTCTTCATAAGCTTATTAACTCAACAAAAATTAGTAACACTGCTTCCAAGCTGCCCCTGGCTTGGGCTGGCACTATTATGGGCTCTGGAGAGAGAGCAGTCAGCAGGGTAGTCCAGCCCCTCCTCCCCTTGCGGGGCTGAACTTCATTGAGCAGGATGTAAATTCTCTGAAGGAGGAGGAACGCTCCTGTCTTGGCAAAGACTAAGCACAAACCAGATACACGGCTGAATTCAGACTTGCAGAGAGAATGGCTTCTGGCGACAGACTTCTTTGCTGATCTACCAGTTCTAGCCTTTAATGATGATATT
This sequence comes from Bos taurus, assembly GCF_002263795.3. NCBI lineage: Eukaryota > Metazoa > Chordata > Mammalia > Artiodactyla > Bovidae > Bos > Bos taurus. The sequence continues at coordinate 41,452,371 of NC_037354.1, read as the reverse complement.
TTAAGGGAAATGACTCAGTTCTCAGAAAAATCTTTTCGTGAATATTTTTTTCCCATAGCATTTCCTAGCTGCAACTAAACTCTGAAGTTAAAATACCTTTCTCTAACTTATCCAGTTTCTAGGATGATTGGGCTTTTTTTTTCCCAATAGGTGAAAATGCAGTCATTCACAAATCTCCAAATGCTGGGTCTGGCACTGAGCTGATCTACCTGAGCCGTAATTATAATTATTTGTGTTACCTCGACCCACTCATTTGTGTCTTTTCCGGTCATTCCACTCACATAAAGACATGCAAGGGATTGGAATACGCAATTCCTAAAATCCATCCCAGCACTTAATTTCTAAAAGTGAATGCACTTTCATCCCCATTTAATGACCAGAGAAAGACCTTTATTTTATGGAAAGCACTTTACTTTTTCTTAACAATATTTTTGTACTCATTAAACTGGGAAATTTAACTTTTTAAAGCAGAATCCGATACTGTCCTCCACTTGATGAGGGAAAGAGAAAAGAAGCTTCTTTATCTCGATTGTCATAATGGCATTTTCCATTAGACGTGTAAGACAAATGGCAGGCAGCTTTATTTGCTTGTTTGGGTAAAATCAGGGTGAATTTGGCATCACAGTTTGGTTTACTTAATGGCAAGAGAATCTAAAAATTTAGATCATCAAATGTTCTTTTCTGGCATTTCTTTCAACGATTCTTACTCATTCTGGTACTCATTCATGACATTAAAGAATGACGATGATGAACCAAATCAGAGGACTAAATAAATGGAGAGATAGCCCATACTGATGGATAGGAAGACTTAGTGTTGCTAAGATGTCCGTTCTTCCCAAATAGACCTGTCGATTCAATGCAAACTAATTCTAAAGTTTATATGGAGGGGCAAAATGCCCAGAATAGCCAATAAAATAGGGGAGGAACAGAACAAGGTTGGAGAGCTGACATTACCCAACACCAAGACTATAGTGAACTGCAGTAGTCAAGGCAGGGGTACCGGCAAAAGTAGACAAATAGATCGACTGAACAGAACAGAGAGCCCAGAAGGAAATCCTCATAAATGTAGTCAACTGACCCTTGACAAAGTTACAGAGGCAGTAGAACGGAGCAAAGATAGTCTCTTTAACAAATAGTGCAAAGTTGCTGTAAAACACAGGGGGCTCAGCTGCTACTCCGTGACCACCTGGGGGTGGCAGGGAGGTTCCAGAGGGAGGGCATATATGTATACTTAGGGCTAATTCATGTTGCTGTATGGCAGAAACCAACACAACATTGTAAGGCAATTTACTCCAATTAAAAATAAATAACACCTTTTATTGAAGAGTAACCAGGACTGGGCCAGTGGTTGAGAGGCCACCTCCCAGTGCGGGGAACGTGAGCTGGATCCTGGGTCCGGGAGGATCCCACAAGTCTCAGTGCAGCCAAGCCTGTGCTCCACAACTACTGAGCCTGTGCTCTAGAGGCCGGAGCAAGAGAAACAATGGCAGTGAGACGCCCATGCATCTCAACTAAAGAGTAGCCCCTGCTTGCTGCAACTAGAGGAAGCCCATGCAAGCAATGAAGACCTAACAAAGCCAAAAATAAAAAAATAAATATATTTTAAAAATTCCATGTGCAGCAAGGATGATTTCACGTGCTGTAACTAAGGCCCAACACAGCCAAATAAATAAAAGGTTTTTTTTTTTAATAACAACAACAAAAAAAAATTTAAAAGCAAAGGGTGCTAGAACAACTGGACATCCACATGCAAAAAAAAAAGAAAAGAATCTAGACAGAAACCTTACACCCTTCCCAAAAATTAACTTGAAATGGGTCACAAATCTAAATGTAGAACACAAAATTATAACACTCCAAAAGATAACAGGAGAAAACCTAACTGACCCATAACTTTTTTATAACGTCAAAGGTATAATTCACAAAAGAAAGAACTGATAAGCTGAACTTCGTTGAAATTAAAAACTCTTGCCTTGCCAAAGACAATGTCAAGAGAATGAGATGACTAGCCACAGACTGGAAGAAAATGTTTGCAAAAGACATATCTGATAAAAGACTGTTATTCAAAATATACAAAGAGCTCTTAAAAGTCAACAATGAGAAAACAAACAACCCAATTAAAAAGGGGGCCAAGGACCCTAACAGACACCTAAATAAACATGTGAAAAGATGCTCCACATCTTCTGTCATCAGGAAGAAGCAAATTAAAACAACCATGGCACGCTTGTCAGAATGGCCGAAATCCAGAACACTGACAACATCGAATGCTGACAAGGATGTGGAGCAACGGGAACTCACTCAGTTCTGGTGGGAATGCAAAATGGTACAGCTCCTTTGGAAGACAAAGTAGTGGTTTCTTACAAAACTAAACATATTTGTAAGATATTATCCAGCCATTGTGCTCCTTGGTATTTACCCGAAGGAGTTGAAAACTTAAGTCCACACACACACACACACAAAACCACACACAATTGTTTATAGTCGCTTTATTCATAATTGCCAAAATTTGGAAGCAACCAAATGGCCTTCAGTAGGGGAAAAGATAAACAGTGGTCCATCCAGACAATGGAATAGTATTCAGCACTAAAAAGAAATGAGCTACCAAGCCACAGGAAGACCTGGGGAAAACTTAAATGCATATTACTAAGTGAAAGAAGACAGTTAGTAAAGGCTACTTACTGTATGATTCTAAGTATACGACATTCTGGAAAAGGCAAAACTATGGAGGCAGTCAAAAGATCTGGGGTTGCCAAGAACCGGCAGTTGGGAAGGGGATGAACAGGCAGAGCACAGGGGACTTTAGGGCAGTGAAATTTCCCCGGGTGATACTATCATGATAGATACATGTCATCATGCTGCTGCTGCTGCTGCTAAGTCACTTCAGTCGTGTCCGACTCTGTGCAACCCGAGAGACGGCAGCCCACCAGGCTCCCCGTCCCTGGGATTCTCCAGGCAAGAACACTGGAGTGGGTTGCCATTTTCTTCTCTAACATGTCATCATACATTTGCCCAAACCCACAGAAGGTACAGCACCAAGAATGAGCCCTAATTTTAACTGTGGACTTTGGTTACATCAGTGCGAGTTCATTGATGGTAGCCGGCGTCCCACTCTGGTGGGGAATGGGGACGATGCGGGAGGGGTGTGCGTGTTTCGGGGCAGGTGGTGTATGGGGAACGTTGTACTGTCCCCTTAATTCTGTTGTGAACCTAAGACTACTCTAGAAATAAAGGTTTAATAACATTAATAATGATAATGAGGACATTTGAGTTTTTTTTAAAAGCAGGTGGTGGTCATTCCCTTTAGGTTAATTCTCAAATCCGTTTTGAAAAGTGCCAAAGTGTTAGTCGCTCAGTTGTGTCTGACTCTTTGAGACCCCACAGACTGTAGCCCTCCAGGCTCCTCTGTCCATGGGATTCTCTAGGCAAGAATACTGGAGTGGGTTGCCTTTCCCTTCTCCAGGGGATCTTCCTGACCCAGAGGTCGAACCCAGGTCTCCTGCACGGCAGGAAGACACTCCACCATCTGAGCCACCAGGAGCATAGGAGTGACTTGCTGGACCGACTGATCTGAGCCACCAGGAGCATAGGAGTGACTTGCTGGACTGACTGATCTGAGCCACCAGGAGCGTGACTTCTGGACTGACTGCCATGAAACTGTCCTGTCAGGAGGGTCTCAATACTGCCCTGTGTGTCCCTGCTTCCTGGTTCTTCCCTCAGGCTTCAGTGGGGTGTCTGAAAGAAGGTTTTGTGGCTGGTGAGGAAATGCCAGTTGTGAGAATCGATGCTGAGGCACTCATATGATTGCCGTCAGACTCATCAGTTAACTTCCTGTGTCTCAGTTATTTTGACCTACAAGATGGAAAAAAAAAAACCTCGATGCCGAAGCGACTAACTCAAATCCCACTTTAAACGCGCTCTTTGTTCACTTTGGACTGGAGGGAAGGAAAAGCAGGCTCTACCTGTTGAAGCAGGTGATGGGCAGGGTCATTCTTCTAGGATGTAACTGAGGCCAATGGTTGACACTCAGAGGCGCAGAGCCAAGTGTCTGGCTTGAGAAGTTTTAAACGAGAATAATCACAGGTTCCTTTCATTTTCCCCTTGTAACTGAGCAACATCTTCAAAGGGCCCTAACCTATCCCTGCTTCTTTGCTTTGCTTAGGGCACCATGCCAGGAGTTTTTCTGTATCAAGATGAGCCAAATTTTTCCCACATGGCTTCAGAGATTGATACCAAAAGCCAAGAGCAAAGGTCACTGTGTGTGGAGTTGTGAACCAATCTTAACTGTGCCACATTCCACAGGTCAGAGCTCCCCCTCAGTTTAAGCTACACACACACACAGGAGAAAATAAACCAAGGTCAAATAATGTTATGTATCTGCACACAGAACAAGGCGGTCGTGTGTGTTCACCTCATCACAGCTGAAGGGAGGAAGCCTCCTGTGACAATCTCAGTGCTCTTAGCAGCGATGAGAGAAATGTTCACATACAGAAGTACAGGAACGTCATTCTGGCTTATGCGTGAGTTAACTTGAAATTTCCCCCCCCCCATTTAAAATAGACTTTATTTTTTAGAACAGTTTTAAGTTGACAGAAAAAATTGATCAAAACAGAAAAAGGGGCCCCACACCTCTCTACCCCTACACAAGCACAGCCTCCCCTGCTATCAGCGTTCCCCCAAGAGCAGGACTTACTGTTGTTCAGTTGCTAAGTCATGTCCTTCTTTTGCAACCCCATGGACTGCTGCATGCCAGGCTTCCCTGACCTTAGCTATCTCCTGGAATTTGCTCAAGTTCATGTCCGTTGAGTCGGCGATGCTATCTAACCATCACATTCTCTGCCACCCTCTTCTCCTTTTGCCTTCAGTCTTTTCCAGAATCAGGGTCTTTTCCAATGAGTTGGTGCTTCACATCAGGTAGCTAAAGTACTGGAGCTTCAGCTTCAGCATCAGTCCTTCCAATGAATATTCAGGGTTGATTTCCTTTAGGATTTGTTTTTCTTTATTTTCCCTTCACATAAATATTTTATTGAGGCATAGTTGACTTACAATGTTCCAGGTGCACAGCAAAGTGATCCAGTTATATGTACAAATGTATATTACTTTTCAGATTATTTTCCATTATAGGTTATTACACGATACTGTCTATAGCTCCCTGTGCTGCTGTTGCTTGTTGAATATCTATTTTTTAAAAATTAGCAACTGAAGCGACTTAGCAGCAGCAGCAGCATTCTATTCATACTAAAGCAAACAAGTGGAATCAAACTGTCATACAGTTTTTAGCTAGGCAAAAATTCATAAAGTTAACTTGAATTTTATGCTCACTAAAACACCCTGTTTGTGGCGTATCAAATGTACATTGTGAAAAGTGAAAGTGAAGTCGCTCAGTCGTGTCCGACTCTTAGCAACCCCATGGACTGTAGCCCACCAGGCTCCTCTGTCCATGGGATCTTCCAGGCAAGAATACTGGAGTGGGGTGCCATTGCCTTCTCCTGCTTTAACAATAAAAGAAAAGGGCCCACTGACCAGAAGTAACAAATGTCCATGTTAAAGATGACACACCTCTCTTTCTGGGATGCCAAGGCTGGTCCTCCTTTGGTGAGAAGGCTCGCTTCTCAGATGCTGAGCCCACACTGACCCACTGTGTGTGTGCTGGTCTAGTTTTTGAAACCTTGAAGGGATATCTGCCTGACTTCTTTGATGTCCTTTATTATGACAAGATATAAAACTGTGCTGAAAACCGTGTTTCTCTGCAGAAGTTCCTCGGAGTAATCAGAGAGGCTGTCTTTCAGGCTATAGTCCTCTGTTTGGTTCAAATGAAATTATTTTCTATTTTTATTATAGAAAATAATCAACAATATATAATAAAAATAGAAAATGGTTTCATTTGAACTGAACTGAAGACTATAGCCCTGAAAGACAGGCTCTCATCAATAGCAGTCAATATGCCTTGAGTGCATAGCTTTTTATCTCACCTATAAACATTCATTGAGGGCAAAGTTGGGATCAGGAACTGGGCTTTTAAAGATCACAGTGAAGGAAGTAAGATAATCTTTCCTTTCATGGAACTTTGAGTCAAGTGGAGTAGAAAAACATTTAAAAATATATCCAGATAGTTAGATAGACACAGACAGGTAGAGAGTCAGACTTAACAGATGAATAGATGTAGACAGATGATAGATAGACAAATAGATATAGATGACAGATAGATAGGCATATAGATAGATGGATATAGACATGTAAACAGACATAGATAGATGATAGACATATAGAGAGATATAGACAGATATATAGACAGATATATAGACAGACATAGATATATGGTAGTTGGAAATATAGACAGACAGATAGTTGGGTTCAGTTCAGTTCAGTTGCTCAATCATGTCCGACTCTTTGCAACCCCATGGACTGCATGCACCATGCCAGGCTTCCCTACTTGGTTAGATAGATAGATGATAAATAGACAGATAAGAAAACAAAAACAGAAGACTGCATAAAAAACGATGATAGATGAAGGCACTTACTGTACCCGGGGTGGCCAGGAAAGGCTTCTCCGAGGACTTTTCGGTTCAGAGAGGAGGGGTGGGCAGAGGGCAGCAGTGTGAAGGCAGGTGGGGAAGCATTCTAGGCAAAGGGATAGCAAAGCTCCCGGGCAGAAAAAAAGGAGCCTACCAGGAGTCATGGGAGGCTCATAGATTGTTTGATGAGATTTTATTCCCTTTTCATATATTTTTTAGCAATTGTGCTGCACCATCATTCACTTGGTCTGCCGTCTAGGAATTGTTAATTTTCACGTTCAAAAGTAGTAAGTAGATCTTCTGTGGATACATTTCTTCTTCAATCTTTCTTGGAACAATTGAAATAGTATCTGAATAATCTTCTCCCTCCGCTTCCCTATGGCCTTGTACTGACTGCATTTTGTGTGATATTCTTCTCAAGACAGGCCATGTTCATTTTTGAAATATGCCTTTAGCGTCTTTAAAATCTGAAGGGAACGATATTCGAAAGAAGGGCTTTTCTTTAGAATTCTGTAATTGCTCTTCAGCGTGCCATTTTGGCCCACTGGAGGGGGTGTTTACTTTCAGTAAGGGTCTAAAATGAGTAAGGGGAGAGCCACTGGGGGTTTATATCATCATGTGTGTGTGTGTTTTTTTACATGTGTGTGTGTTTGCTTTTGGGTGTGCGTGTGTCTAAGTTCCATGACTGCAGGGTTTGTAAGTTTTCTAACATATCCCAAGCACCTAGCATAGGGCCAAACCCAAGGAAAAGGTTTACTACATATTTGGTGACTATATGGTTTCACAATCCTGCTCTGATTTCTTAAAAGAGGAATAAAAGCTATTACTTACTGAGCATCTATTATGTGCCAGACACCTTCTAAGCTCCCACTTATTATACACAACAACCCTCTTAGAGAGAGAGTATTATTCCCATTTTACAGATGGGAAAATTGAAACTTGTAAGAAATTAAGCAAACTGCCTAAGATAATTTGCTTAATCTCTAAGCTATAAGAAAGGGTTTTATAATATATGGCAGTATCTAGTGGGAGGAAGGAGAAGGCAATGGCACCCCACTCCAGTACTCTTGCCTGGAAAATCCCATGGACAGAGGAGCCTGGTAGGCTGCAGTCCATGGGGTCGCTAAGAGTCGGACACGACTGAGCGACTTCACTTTCACTTTTCACTTTCATGCCTTGGAGAAGGAAACGGCAACCCACCCCAGTGTTCTTGCCTGGAGAATCCCAGGGACGGGGGAGCCTGGTGGGCTGCCGTCTGTGGGGTCGCACAGAGTCGGACACAACTGAAGCGACTTAGCAGCAGCAGCAGTGGGAGGACATGTTAAGGAAAGGCTATCAGGCATAGTAGAATACATGTATAACATATAATATGAGAAACCAGGAGTGAGTCAGGGTAAAGCAATGGGTAAGACAGAAGGAAATGGCAAAAGAATCCTCCAGGAAGTATCCTGAAAAAGAAGAGAACCAACACTCAAATCATTGTGCTGTACGTAGAACCCTTTATCCTGAAGCCCCATCAAGGTTTCCCTGGTTTTGTTTATTTGTTTGTTTGTTTTATAACATTGCTGGATTTGAACAAAACATAATTTAGAGGAACACTTGCTTTTAACTATCACCCTGTTTTAAACTCTGTGCTCCATAAACAGGATAAAAAAACAGAAGGATAGCATATACTTTTATAAGTGCAAGACCATATTTAACCATACATTTATTCAACGTTAGAAAAGGAAAAAACAAATTTCCTGGTGTGGGATTATGCCGTACCCCGATTTTACAGAACCTTAAAGTTGGGAATAACAAATAAAATGATTTATAGGAACTAAATGAACAAGTGGTCATGGTTCAGTGTTATGGAAATGTTCACGCACTTGCATTTTTTAATGAGATATTAAAAATATCTCATATTATTTAATCCATTTATAGCCTAAAGCCATTTAGTTGAACCCAAAGGAATAGAAGTCTCCTTCTTATCTCCAAGACCGAGTTCCACCTTTAGGGTTGCTACATCCTCCCCTTCAAAAAGGATCGTGATCCAGCATGTCAAGTTCAAACCCTCTCAACGGTTTTCCGTTGCCGTTACATTTAAAACAAGATTTGCAGCCAGGCTTTCTCAGTCTCAGCAATGTTCTGGGTTGGCGAACCTTTCTCATGCTTTGCACTGTTGGGAGCAGAGAGGCGGCCTTAGCCTGAACTCCCTTGATGCCAGCAGAGTATCCATCCGCCTTATCCTCCCTTCCCTGCCCCTCCCCAGGCTGTGCCATGAAGACTGTCTTCTAGACTTTGCCACAGGTGCCCTAGGGAGCAGACTCATTCCCAGCTGAGAGCTATTTTTCTCCCTTATTGTCAGAAAGTTTGACCACTGCTGAAATGATTTTCTAGATTAAGAAACTGCTTACTGGCATGATAGAGAAGAGAGAAAATGCGAAGTTTACTAAGAACATATTATTTAATCCATTTCTATCCTAAAGCCATTTAGTTGACTCAAAAACTTAACGTTTTCCTCAAAATACGGGAAAATAAAAAATCAGCAAGCTGACACTTTTAACTAATATATGTCTCACAAACTGCCCAACAGACAGAAATAAACATAGCAAAAAATGATACGATTTTACAAATGTTGCCACAACGTTTTTGAAAAAAAGCACATTCACTAATTATAATCACCTGCAATTCTTTTGTTTGACAGTAAGTTCCTAAAAATGTAGGAAAGAAAATTAATAACCTAGGAAATACGCACCACCCCCAGAATGGATCTGAATATCTTACCCCCTTGCATAGATGACTCTGAATACAGAAACTGTGCATTCAAATTTGTCATTCTAGACTTTCTCTTGCCTTGCTCACATGCTACCCCATTACTCGGTGGAAACACTGCAACATAAAACAATTCATCTTTTCAGAATACATCAGCAGATAAATAACCTACTCGAGGGACTCTACAAAGAAGTTCCTTTTCTCAGGCTGTGGATTAGAGAAAGTGAGGCATACTCGTTGCTAGCGCTGACCGACATCACGAAATCACGAGGGTGCAAAGGACGTGGTTCACCCAGTGCAGGGCGGCTGCCCAATTAGGATAAACAAGGAGGGAGTTATCAAGTGCCCACATGACTGATGGCTAGTTAGCAAACTGTTTACCCCAGAAATAAAAGCCCAGGTCAGGCAGCTACTCCACAGATCACTAGGAATAAAGACCCATCAGACCCCAACCTAGCCTTGACTGAAGACACTCCTTGACCAAAGGACATAAGTGCCAGCAGACAAGCCACCAGTGAAAGCTGACGCATGGTTAAGGGGGTCCTGACTGACAGGGTGCCGCCCAGGGGAAGCAGAAGGGGATCAAAGCAGTCAATCAAATGCGAATGATTTACTTGTTTCCTTTGAACTCTTTTCCTTTCTTTTTTTTTTTTAATTTTTATTGGCATGTAGTTGGAGAATCCCAGGGACCAGGGGAGCCTGGTGGGCTGCCGTCTATGGGGTCGCACAGAGTCGGACACGACTGAAGTGACTCAGCAGCAGCAGCAGCAGGTGATTTACAATGCTGCCTTAGTTCCAGGAGTACAGCCAAGTGAGTCCGTTCTGCATGTACATGCATCTCCATTCTTTTTCAGATTCTCTTCTCATACAGCTTTTACAGAATATTGAATAGGGTGCTGTGTGCTTTACAGTAACGCCTTGTTAGTGTTTGTTTTCTGAACTCTTTTCTAATTAAAACATCTTCCCATCTGTCATTAGGAGTCAACTCCTTGGCAATAGCAAATGAGAGACTGGGACTGTAGGGTGTGTACACATATATGTACACATTGGCTTAACACTGAGCTTTAGCCAAATTTAATTTTTTAAATTCTTTATTCTTTTTTTTAATTTTTCGGCCATGTCACTCAGCATGCGCATCCTAGCTCCCCAACCAGGTATCGAACCTGTGCTGTCTGCGTTGGAAACCTGGAGTCTTAACCACCGAACCTCCAGGGAAGTCCTGTAACTGAATTGAACTGAACAACAAATGTATTCAAGCAGAATATATAGCATTATGCTATTTCACCTTCTGTTCGTTTGCAGCAACCTTTTCAGAGTCACCTTTGAATACAATGAACACAGTCATCTCTGAAATGTGACTGACCACTGACCAGCTGGCCGAGTCTCATGGTGACACAGGATGGCTCTGGAGGCCAAGGTCTGGGTAGTTTCTTTCCTCTGGAACAGACCCAGAAGGGAAAACATCCTCTGAGACCCTCAAGCCAAACCCCACAAATGGTCACTTACGCTCTTCATTGGTCTGCTTCCTCTCACTGTATTTACATTTCTTATCAAGTTTTGTTGCTGGGTTCACAGACCTCTGTAGAGTGGGAAGAGCAATCTAAGAACAGGCTGAAGAGAGAAGGCATGTGTGAGGGGTAAAAACTGCAGGCAGCAAGGAGGCTGTTACCGGGGATTAGAGTTCATTTGCTATCGTGCTGTCAACAAAGACCACATACTCTGAGGCGGTGGCCTACCACTGGATATTATGCCACAGTCACTGTGAGAAGCGATCCTGACTATCAGAGAATCACAGACTTCTGGGTGGGGTGGAGGGGAAGGGGACTCAAAGTCTACCCTGCCCTCCCCTTCCAGACTTTCAAACCCTTCATTGTTCCCGTCAGTTTTCTCCTCAATGTTTTAACCCCATGGGGAATGGTAATATGTTATAATCTGGCTCAGAATTGTTTAATCTAATTGAGAAAGAGTAAGGCAAGGCGAGGGCTTCCCTGGTGACTCAGTAGTAAAGAATCTGCCTGCAATGCAGGAGACGTGGGTTCAATCCCTGGGTCGGGAAGATCCCCTGGAGAAGGAAATGGTAACAACCCACTCCAGTATTCTTGCCCAGAGAATTCCACAGACAGAGGAGCCCGGCTATAGTCCACATGGTCTCAAAAGAGTCGGACACGACTTAGTGATTAAACAACAATGATGATAACAACAAGGAAAGGTGGAGGACAGAATTGGCTGGTACTCTCCGAGGAACATCTGCTCAGAACCATACTCTTTTGCCTCAAATCACATTGGTATCAGCTGATATTACTGGCTAGTCCAGTTTCTACACCTGCATCACTTGTTCAATTTGCCAACCTAGCAGTCACAACAAGAAAGGAAATAAGGTTAGCCTGAGATACTTCCTCTTTGGGAACTCATGCTGATTGATAAGCAATGCCACTGTCTCTTTAAGGGATCATCTATGACTGTTCCTTCAGAAATACACTCTAGAAACGCTCAGGTTCATTTTATGTTCATAAGTTAAAGGCCACACTTTTCTCATCCCTTCTGAAATCCAGATGAACTACTTGATGACTTTGGTCAAAAGGAAAATTTAACTTGTATGTAATAGCCCTTGCTCAGAAAGATAAGATAAAAATGACACTTAAAAAAAAAAAAACTTTCATCAGAAATGGGTAGAAGTAAGAACGCATCCCATGTGAGGTCGGCTTCATTTACATGGAAAATTCACTTGCCAGGGATTCTTCATCTGCTTATTACGCCAGGTACAGGAAGTAATTCTGTAGATCAGTGGTTTTCAGATATGTTAGAAATGTTTGTTTTCAGACATGTTAGAAAGGTGCCCCCAAGACCTTGCTACTAGATCAGAGTTTCTGCAGGGTACAGTCCTGTAATCTGTGTTATAACAAGCCCTCTGGTTGATTCTGCAGTGTGCTGAAGTTTGAGAACCACTGCCTTAGAAAAGAAAACAGAATTAGGATAGTAAAGCTCAGCCTTCCAGGGCACCTGACTTAATGAAAATGGTGATGATGATGGCAGTTTTAATAGATAACCTTTTGTGAACACTTTCTGTGCATTGAAGGGCTTCCCTGGTGGTTCAGATGGTAAAGAATCTGCCTGCAATGCAGGAGACCTGGGTTTATCTGGCTACCAACTCCAGTATTCTGGCCTGGAGAATTCCATGGACAGAGGAGCCCAGCGGCCTATAGGCCATGAGGTCCCAAGAGTCAGACATGACTGAGCAAGTAATCCTTTCTTTCACTTCTGTGCATTGAAGCCTGGTGCTATCTTTTTTAATTCTCCCAAAACCTCAATAAAGTATTATTATCCCATTGTACAGATGAGAGAATGAAGTCAAGAAAAGTTAAGTAGTTTTCCCCAGGGTAGCCATTAGTTGCAGACCTGGGGTACTAGCCCAAGTCTGGTTGATCACACACACACACACACACACCAAGTTCTCACTCTTCACTTGCATGCCATGATGCCTCTCCCAACTTCAGCTCCCTCAAGCTTCTCTCCCTCTTTACCTCCACTTCCTACGACGTCTATCCTGAGGGCCACATCAGGAAAACCCTTTCTCAGCAGCCACCCCCAGCCAGCCCCTCAGCTTTGTTCTGCCCATCCCTTCTTTCCAAGATCCACTGGAAGTCTAACGACATAACACCCAGAATAAACTGAGACTGGTTTTCCCCTCAAATGAACCCAGAGCTTTATCCCTTCTTTACGTACAAACAAGCCACTATCACGATTATAAACTACAGTTCTGAAGCTAGAGGAGACTCTGCTGGGTACCGCCTACACCTTTGCTACCAAGGATGATAACCGTGTGGGCTTCCCAGGCACTAACTGGTGGCAAAGAGCCTGCCCATGCAGGAGACATAGGAAAACGGGTCAGGCTCAATCCCTGAGTCGGAAAGATCCCTTGGAGGAGGGCGTGGCAACCCACTCCAGTATTCTTGCCTGGAGAATCCCATAGACAGAGGAGCCTGGTGGGCTACAGTCTACAGGGTCGCAAAAGAGTCGGACAAAACTGAAGCGACTTAGCACGCACATGCACGATATGCAGGCCAGTAGCGTCTCATTCTGGAAGCTTCTCACAAGTGCAGGATCTTAAACCCCACCCCAACCCCTGCTGAACCAAAATCTACATTTTCACAAGATTCTCAGCTGATTCTACGCACACTGAAATCCGAGGCGCACTGGTTTATTTAGAAATACCCCCTTATTTGACCTGAGGAAACCAAGACCCAAGGAAATTGAATGACCTAGGCAGGGTCACAAATCTAGTTAAATCGGATCTGATCCTGTTAAAAGAAATCTGCTTTTCTCCAGATCCCTGCAGCCTTCAACTCTATGCCAACCCTATTCCTGCCGCTGCCGCTCTGATTATTGAGATCTTCCTAGGTTCTGAACGCGTGCTCATCACTTTACATGGAGTATCTCATTTGATCCTTTACCACATCCTGAGAGTTCAGTAGCAGCTTTGCTTTTTTTTTTTTTCCTGATTGGGAACCAGAAACCCAAAGAGGTTTAAGTACTTGTCCCAAATCATGCAACTTCCAAGTAGTGAATCAGAGATTAGAATTCACATAGTCCGACTTTGAAATCAGGCTTGTAGCTGTCAGATATATACTGCATGTATACCCTGTCTTTTCCTCTGAGTCACAAAGCTTCTGCCTTGCCATCATCCATCTATCACTCTACCATCATTATCTTCTTCATCATCCATTAGTTGTTTGAAGATCAGAAAGTGCGTAAGACGGAGGCATTCTGCTTGATGTCTCTTTAATTTCATTAATCTCAGTGATAGTGTTACCAAGCCTGTCACCCCAGAATCATATCCCAGCCCCTCCCTTAAATAGAAACCAATCACTCCTATTTAAGTTTCAGAAGGAAAGTGCAAAGAGAAAAAAATAAGAACTAGCTAGAACCTACCAGACCCAAGGGGGTGGAGGATTTGACTTCCAGTGGACCCTGAGTCTCATGATATATTTATTCATTGAAATTCATTAGCTAAATGACACACCCACCAGCACCAAGACAGTTGACAGTTGTTGCCATGACAACAACTGGAAAAGCCCTTACAAGGACTGAAAAGGAGAGCTGCATTAGTTCCAGGTCAAAACCACACCCCTGTTCTTGGATAACTCATGACTATTCCTCCCACTCTTTCCAAATCCCTCCCCTTTACCTTAACTCTCCTAGAGATTTGGTGCCTTCACCTGAATTGGGTTGAGAAGTTCATCTGTGAACTAGGTTCCCGCTTCTCCATTCTCTGGCCACTGAATAAAGCTTGTGCTGTTCCTGTCTCAGCATCAGTTTCATTACTGGCTGTGCAAATCTGATTGGGAAAAGAACCTCGCTGGCCAAGATGAGGGGCTTTGGGCTGGGCTAGGACCCCAGCGCAGGTTCGACCAGACCAATTTGGTAACAATAAGTTCAATAGCTACTTGGAAAAGCAAGCAAAAGTTCCCTTACTATTGACCATCCTTCCAGGCCCTGCAGCTCAGTTGTCCTACCTCTCAGATCTCTTCCCTATCACCTCTCTCACCACTTTAGGAGCTTTGGCTTCGAGTTCTCTGCACTTAAGAGGTTGTGACACCCCTGACAAGTAAAGTGGAGGAATAAGAAGTGGATCCATCTCCCTCCCCAGAGCACTCAAATGTTGAAGAAAACAAGGACTGAGGACAGTCATTACTGAGCCGGACCTTAGACAGTCAAGTCAAAGCTATGGTTTTTCCAGGAGTCATGTATGGATGCGACAGTTGGACTATAAAGAAAGCTGAGCACCAAAGAACTGATGCTTTTGAACTGCGGTGTTGGAGAAGACTCTTGAGAGTCCCTTGGACTGCAAGGAGATCAAACCAGTCCATCCTAAAGGAAATCAGTGCTGAACATACACTGGAAGGACTGATGCTGAAGCTAAAACTCCAATACTTTGGCCACCTGATGTGAAGAACTGACTCATTTGAAAAGACCCTGATGCTGGGAAAGATCGAAGGTGGGAGGAGAAGGGGACGACAGAGGATGAGATGGTTGGATGGCATCACCGACTCAATGGGCATGAGTTTGGGTAAACTCTGGGATTTGGTGATGGACAGGGAAGCCTGGTGTCCTGCAGTCCAAGGGGTCGTGAAGAGTCAGACACGACTGAGAAACTGAACTGAACTGTACTGATACCTTATATAAACTGGGCTTCCCAGGTGGCTCAGTGGTAGAGAATTCGCCTGCCAATGCAAGAGTATAGGAGACAAGGGTTTGATTCCTAGGTTGGGAAGATTCCCTTGGAGGAGGAAATGGCAACCCACTCCAGTATTCTTGCCTGAAAGTGCCCCATGAGCAGAGGAGCCTGGCGGGCTACAGTCCATGGGGTCACAAACTGTCACACACCACTGAGGATCTTAGATAAATGAATTGCTTTTGTGTGGTTTTCTTGAAAAGCCAGCGTGCAAAAGGTTGTTTCCAGTAGAAACTTCTGTATTTCAATCATCTTCACATCTGAAATGTAACCCAAGAGTAAACTGGAAACACTCTTTGTGACATTCTAATATAATTATAAAAGTTTCACTTCTCCAGAGCACCTTTAAACAAGTATTTGAATGTTTCAGAATAAAATTTTTCTTGCACTAAGCCAATGCATTCATCTCATTCCATGCACACATATATTGGGTAAGCAAAAATAATATAAGAAAGCATGGATTTAGAAAAATATCTAAATTAGAATGATTTTTAAAAATTTAAATTTGATTTAATCATTAAGCATTGTTAAAATAGCATGTTATCTATGCAAAAGCACATTTTACACAACTTTTCAGAATTTGGCTCCTATGTCCACGAGGTTTCCCAGGCAAGAATACTGGAGTGGGTTGCCATTTCTTTCTCCAGGGGATCTTCCCAACCCAGGGATCAAACTCACGTCTCCTGCATTGGCAGGTGGATTATGTACTGCTGAGCCAACAGGGCTGCCCCGTATAGTGAAATGAACTGCATATATTTGTTCTAGGGTCACTGTGCATCTAGATAGTAAACAGACACTTTAGAAATTGTAGCTCTATGAATCCGAAAGTAGTGCAATCGCACAGATCTGTAATATCCGCAAAGGAAAATAGTCCAGAATTTTATTTATATCTGGAAATGAAATTAGTCTGTTTATTGGTGTTTTCCATAAAGAATATTGCCTTTATGGAGATTTTCATGCATGAACACACACACACAGTATTTAATTCCAAGTATCTTATGTTAGGCTCCAAGACCCTCAAGGTAAGAGGCCTGCCTTATTCGTGCTTTAATTTTTCTCATGACTGTAACATGGGTTTTTTGCCTTAATAAATGTTTGCTGAGCTGACTACCACACCTTAGCTACTCATATCAGGAATTTCTGTTGTGAACTTAATAGGGAGTGGAAAGGATTGGTGTTTTTTTTTTTTTGTGAGACTATAATTTTCCATCTCCTGATTTTTGTGATTTTTTTTTAAAGCTGGTCATAATGCTATATAGTTCTCTGATTTTATTTCTTTGGTACAAAAAAAGCAAATTGAATGCATTGTGATTGAGCCATGGAGACTGGCTGCTTGCATATGTAATAGGGGCTCTAAATTACTGCATAAACACAGCTGCAGTTTCTCAGTCTGGAAGCTTTGAGAAGCATGCCGACTGGTGAGTGGGGGTATTTGGAGCTCTAAATTTAAGGGCATTATTATGAGCTGCAATAGACAATCATCCCGCCTTCTATAAATCTCTGAGCAACTGTAAAACTGGAGTAGGTCTTGCTTAAACATTTGGGTTTCTTATCTATGCCCCAATCTGAACAAGCAAGTTCAACCCATATCTTAAAAGTTGACAACTTGTACTTCATAAAATATATCATCTGCTACTGCATTGGTGAAGTTATCAGAAAGGTAACAGTTTTTAAACCAGCTGTATTCAAATTATCTCATTTTAAAAGTTATTTCAAAGGTCAAATTGATATAAACCATGCTTTCTTACAGTGAAAATAACCTTATGCAGGAAAATAGGTGAAAATATTTACATTTCTATCGCTTTATATATATACATACACAACACACACACACACACTTGTATTAAAAGCCTTTTGCCTGAATTTTAGGTTGAGAAGCAATGAAGAGAGGTAAATTTGAAAATATGTCTTCTGCTAATTTTCAAATCACTCTTATTTGAGGAGAAAAGATACTTCTAAAGAATAGGTACCTTGTTTGCTAAATTTGGTATTTAAATAAATTTAACAGGAAATGTGTCTCATAATTTAAACAGTGCTTTCATAAAATTTATACTTTCAATGCCTTCTTTTTAATATTCCTTAAGCAAATTTTAACAGAATTAACCACTAATTGATGGGAAACAGGTAGAACGCTATTTTATGCCAACAGTTCTTGGAAGTGTTTAATTGCAGCAAATCAAATCAGAAAAGTTTTGCATACAAATTAAATGGGAAATATCGTGCTCTAATACTAACTCAATTAATTCAATAGAAAATTGGAATTAGAGTCAGTGTTATCATTTGGCTATTTTCTATGGCCAGCTAGATTTATGAAGAGTCTATGGACCAAGGTCAGGGCTGGATAACTTGCATTAAAAATTATCTACTTTGTGGTGTATCTTGGGCCAATTATAAATCCGAATACTTTAATAGGTTATCTTCTACTATTACTTTAGGGGATTCAGCCTAAAAACTGGAGTTAACCACTGTTAACACGGAACAATAAACACTATTAGGACAGGCAGACCAAAAAAGCAGAGTAGACAACCTTACCTGCCACCCAACTGTCTAAAATCAGATGGATTTGGGGGTGTTTACAATGTTGAATAATTTCTGATTTTCTACTCACCATTAAAAATGTGGCTAATTAAGATCTGTAGTTGAAGAAGTGTTTGTTTTGTCTGTCTCCTTAAAAAAAAGTGATACTTATTTCTAACATTTTTCAGACCACATGGTTAATTCAAACAACCATAGAAAGCTGACATTTTCCCACTGTTCTAACATTTAAAAATTTATTTCATTGACTTTTGCTTGACTTACAGTGTTGTGTTAATTTCTGCTGTACGGCAAACTGCCTCAGTTATACATATATACATTCTCTTTTCTATATCTTTTTCATTATGGTTCATCTCAGGATATTGAATATAGTTCCCTGTGCTATACAGGAGTAGGACTTTTATGGTATCCATTCTATATGTAACAGCTTGCATCTGCTAATACCGAACTCCCAATCCAACCCTCCCCCACCCCCACCCGTGGCAATCACGTCTGTTCTCTATGTCTGTGAGTCTGTTTTTGCTTTGTAAATATGTTCTTATGTGTCATATTTTAGATTCTACATAGAAGCAATATCATATGGTATTTGTCTTTCTCTGACTTCACTTAGTATGATGATTTCTAGGTCATCCACGTTTCTGCAAATGGCATTATTTTGTTCTTTTGAATGGCTGAGTAATATTCCATTACACACACACACACACACACACACACACACACACACACACACCCCACACTACTTCTTCTTTATCCATTCATCTGTTGATGGACCTTTAGGTTCTTTCCATGTCTTGCCTACTGCAGAGAGTGCTGCTGTGAACATAGAGGCACCTGCATGGTTTTCAGTTGTATTTTCATCAGGACATGTGCCCAGGAGTGGACTGCTGCATAGCTCCATTTTTAGTTTTTTGAGGAACCATCAAATACTATTTTCCATAGTGGCTTTACCAACTTACTTTCCCATCAGTGGTGTTCCTCTTCTCTTGAAAGCTCTTTGCACAAAAATTGCTTCAACCAGAATCATGGTCACAGACTGTTTCTAGACTTGAGACACTGGATTTCAGAATCAGACAGTTCTGGGGCTAAAACTGGATTCTGCTAATGAACTCAGGGACTACAGGTGAGTTAGGTAAATGCTTCAGTTTCCTTTTGTGATAAAAGGAGCTACTGCTGCTCACGTGGCGGGTGTGTTGTGGGAATTAAAGAGCACTCCGCACAGCGCCTGGGGCGTGGGCTGAACTGCCCAGAGCAGGCTTTGATCTTTCCCTGACTTGCCCTTTGGCCTTGGGCATGTTAATGTTTTTGCTCCGTCTCCTTCCTTTGTGGGAACTCCGTGTGTGTCTAACAGCCGACTGCCTCATCAATGACTGGAAGGCAGAAATATTTTTCAAGTGGTAAAGTCCTTGGCAAAAACCAGAGTGCAAGCATAAAGCATAATGAGCATTAATTGTACAACCGAGGGTGGAACTGCCATAGGAGAGAAGCAGCTGGGAGTTCAGAGGCCAGGAGAGATGGGTGGTCCAGCCAGGGCCTTTCCTGGGACTTTCCTGCCCAAACAGCAGCACTGTGAACATGAAGCCCCTGGAAACTGCAACCTGGGCTCCCCAAGCCTGGTGGACTCACCTGGAAGCAGAAAAATGAGGGAGTTTGTGTGCCTGATGCCTGTGGCCTGTCTCCACGCAGAGCTGCTTCTCGGCTTTGAGGTCTGGATTCAGTTGTCACCTCCTCACAGAGGCCTCTCTGACAAGCCCATCTTAAGTGCCCTGTCCGATGGCATGGCCCAGTTTTACTGTTTTCTCAGCACTTAACCATTGGCACTAGCTTGTCCAGGCAGTTGTCAATGTGGGCACTGTTTCTCTCTGCTAGAACTCCTTCAGCATAGGGGCTCAGTGTATTCCGCTCACTGCACACAGTAGGTCTGTGGCCAAAATCTTGGCTCCCTGACCACTGATGCCAAATAGGAAGAAGGAGACAAAGTTTGGAGGAAATAGAAAAGAGTAGCTTTATTATTTTTGCCAGGCAAAAGGCAAACAGCAGGCTAGTGCCTCAAGAACTGTGCTCCCCTCTCTCATAAATACGGAGAGGTTTTATATCCTCATGAAGGTCTTGCATTTTTTCAAGCAAGTTGAGAGTGAAAAGCTGGCTTCAGGTGGCTCAGCAACCTGCTTTGGTATCCCTGAAGTTATCAGCCTGTGACCTTCCTTCTGAAATGCAGAATCTTACAAAGGAGTGTGTGGGGGAGGAGAATGCCAGGTGCAGAGTATAATCTATATGGAGTCAGAGAGTAACTATGTTTTTGAAGGACAAGTCCAGCTATAAGTGTTTGTTAGCAGTAAGAGGTAAAGAAAAACCAAGACTGTTTAACTCTCACAGGCCTGTTTGGCTGCTATGTGCCAAAGGCTGCTGACTCATTTCTATTTGTGCTGTAACAGGTCTTCCATAAATCCCTGGTCTTGGAGCCCTAGGAATTTTCACACGTTACTGGTGGGAGGTACAACTCCTCGGAAATCCCTTTGGCCACGTTTAGTAACGCCCAACACAAGCCTTCTCAAGACTCAGCAATTCCATTCCGAGGTGTGCATCCACCAGAGTGCAAATGTGTCACCAAAAGGCACTTACCAGAATGTTCACAGTATCACTTTCCCTAAGAACCACGAACTGGAAGCTGCCCAAATTTCCATGCAGACAGAATAGATGAACAAATTGTGGTACATCCATACAAAGAAATACTATACAGAAATGAGAGCCCTCAACCAGAGCAAAACCAGGCATAACTCCCACTAACAAGATGATGTGCTGTTGAACGAGCAGAAACCAGACACAGCAGAACCCACAGTCTAGGATCACGTGTATGTAAAGTACAAAACCTGGCAAAACTCTCAGCCTTAGAAATCAGGAGAGAGGTCGCCGCCGCGGGGGATGGATGGATGGGGGAGGAGTAGGAGGAGATGACGAGGTGTCAGAGGTGCTGGTCTTGCTGTGTCTTGGTCTGGCGGCTATTCACACCGGTGTGTGCACTTCGGGAACGTCGGTCCAGCTGCGCACTGTGCGCCTTTCACACAGTCCAGAAGAGAATGGAATCGACACTGAAACGATCGCAGGGGGACTGCCCGGGAGAGTGTGGGAGCAATCAATAATAACTACTTTTTAAAAAGTGCCCGGGGCTTGGAGCCCTGAAGTCGGGTCTCGCTCAGGGCGGGTGGGTCCGTCCGCCCGGCTGGCCCTGGCTGCTCCCGGCGGCCTGCGCTCAGGGCGGCCCAAGCGCCCGGGGACAGAGATGCTGAGCCTCCAGGGGCTGCAGGGCGCGCGGGGGGCCCCGGGGGCTTCGGGGCATGCCTGCCCGGGATGCGCGCCCTTCGGAGCCGCGTGCTTCTCAGCCTCGAACCCCGGCCCCGCCCCCGGCGTCCGGGGAGCCACGTGCCCCGCGCTCCCCTCCACCTAGTCGGGGCCCAGGGATCTGCTCTCCCCAGGGCCGGCGGTCGGCGCCGGGGTCGCCCGGCGTTCGGGCTGGACCCCGCTCGGCCGCAGGAGGGCCGGGCGGCGCCTGGCCCTGCGTGACCCCGCGGCGGAGGACGGGCGGGCGCGGGGCTGCGGGGACGGCCCGGGGGTGAGGGCCCCATAGACCGGCGCTGGCGGGTGAAAGGGTGGGTGGCTCCCCGGAGCCCGGGCCTAGGACGGGACTGCGCGGGACGTCTGGGGAGAGCGCTCCTCTAGCCCATCAGGGAGGGTGGTTGCGGGACTGGGGGACCCCGCGGGCTGGAGACCAGGGGCTGGGTGGGAGGGAAAGGTGAACCTATGGAACCCGGAGTCGGGGTGGCGTGGCCAGGGACGGGGAGGAGGGGCCGGCCGGAGTCTGTCGCGCGGAGAGTCCCTGCGTTGCCAAGTTGGGCTTTAATGCCCCCAGGCTTCCCGAAGCCGCGGCCGCCGGTGGGCGAGCGGCGTCTGCGCGGGCTCCGGAGCCCTGATCCTCTCCGAGGGCCTGACTTCGTCCGCGCGCAGCCGGCCCGACCCCGCTGTGCCCACCTGCCCTTTACCTGGTCCTTCGCCGGGCCCGGCGCGGGGCGAGAGGCCCTCACCTGTGCTTCAGGCTGGGGACCGCGGTCCGGGGGTGCGGGCGGGGAACTGGGGGCGGACGGAGGGAATTGCTGGAGCTCGCGGCCTGAACAATGGCACACCCCGAGTTTCTTTCTACAGGGAAGCTTCTCTTTCGCTGGGCCGACCTCCCCTCCACCGACCAGATTTCCCTCTCTCCTGGGGTCAGTACGAGGGGAGAGTGCAGAGGCCGGGTGGTCCGCCGAGGTCGCCGGTTCTGGTGTGTCTACTTAATTGTGAAGGCATCATTAAAGGGCCATTTATGTCCCAGTCATCACAAAGGAGGGGATCCTATTTTGAAAGTAACAGAAAGTGCAAGTCGCTCAGTCGTGGCCAGCTCTTTGCGACCCGACCCCATGGACTATACAGATCATGCAATTCTCCAGGCCAGAAGACTGGAGTGGGTAGCCTTTCCCTTCTCCAGGGGATCTTCCCAACCCAGGGATCGAACCCGGGTTTCCCGCATTGCAGGCGGGATTCTTTACTAGAGTTTTTCTCAATTGATTATAATTTTCATCTGGGCAGCCAGGGACATCTCCAGAAGATACCAAAGATTAAAAACAGAGAAGCCTGCAGGAGGTGGAGGGCGGCAGGTAGAGAGGCTCACAGCCTTTTCCTAGGGACTGGCTCAGCCAGTTTTTGAGGATGAGTAACCTCGAGTTTTGAGTGAACTCCGGGAGTTGGTGATGGACAGGGAGGCCTGGCTTGCTGCGATTCATGGGGTCGCAAAGAGTCAGACACGACTGAGCGACTGGACTGAAGTGAACTGAACCTATAAGCATTGTTTGGTCTGGTGGAGGGGGAAAAAAAGAGTATACCATTACACCCCTCCCTTATTTTTACCCATTTCCTTTACTTGGTCCTATTTTTACTTGAAAATAGGCCAAGAAAAAATACTCATCTGCCTGTATTATGTACTCAGATTTCCCCCCTAATTACAGGTTTCAAAAAAAAAAAAAAGACAAAATGTAAAGTGTTGGTGCCCCGTCCAGAAACTACTGTAATGATGGTAGAAAAGAAAGGTCCTGGAGTGACTCTGGGGGGATCTGAGCCCTTTTCTCTGCCACTCATTCACTT
The DNA here is from genome assembly GCF_002263795.3 of Bos taurus. Classification (NCBI taxonomy): domain Eukaryota; kingdom Metazoa; phylum Chordata; class Mammalia; order Artiodactyla; family Bovidae; genus Bos; species Bos taurus. The sequence continues at coordinate 41,429,172 of NC_037354.1, read as the reverse complement.
GTCAGGTGATCCCGTTTTCTCTGCTTCTGTTTCTTTAGTAAAATATGGGTGTTACCACAGGTGACCCCAGATTCCAAGTTTCTCTTGAGAGAGATTAAAAGAATTGATTCAAATGAATTTCCACCAGGTGTATGGCTTAATATTTAATTCCCTCTGCACTTTAAGCTGAGGAGTAGATGTCTGAACATACATTTCCTCATCCTGAAATCCCTCTTATCCCCTCCTAATGCTCACAGTGCAGTGCTGATGTCTGGCAGGCTTTGTGTTCAGTTTGTACCATTTGCAAACACAGTGAGAATTACCACGGAACGGTGGAATGGTGGAAAGAGCGGCTATAGATTTCTTGGACCTGAGACACTCACACTTCTCTTTCCATTTTCACTCTAATTAGCACACAACTTTAAAAAGTTGGCTTGAGCACAGCAACACTTTCACACATCCGTGCTAAAATCCTTGCTAATCTTTCCCATGGGATGTAATGCAATTGAATTGACATGCTAATAAATACTGGCAAGGACACAATCACAGTTTGCCCATGATGCATAATTAAAATAGCACGATGCAGTTACTTAAACCTCAGATAATGGCTTCCTCCATGTTGTTGGTTATGTGCTTTCAGGGTTTTATTCCTGGATGTTAATAGCACATTAGAAAGCTACTGGGTTCTTTTGCAAATTGGGTTGTGATCTTAGCTTGCTGTTGCTGTGTGTGTGTCTGTGTGTGTGCACTCAGTTGTGTCTGACTCTTGGTGACCCCATGGACTGTAACTTGCAAGGGCTCCTCTGTCCATGGCATTTATCCAGGCAGGAAAAGTGGAGTGGGTTGCTATTTCCTACTCTAGGGGATCTTCCTGACCCATGGATCAAACCAGTGTCTCCTGTGTCTCCTGCACTGGCAGGCAGGTTCTTTTCCACTGAGCCTAGAAATATACTAAAGCCTAAGTGGCTTTCAGATTGGTCTTGGGCAATTGCTTAAAGCATCCAAACTTGCCTTCAAATTTGAATTTTCTGTTGATTGTGGACTGCCTCACTCTGCTATCTTCAAATCACTGGCACAGCTATGCATGGGCTCAGAGGCCATTTGTATCTACCACATCTGGCATTTGGGAAATCTTAACTTTTCTAAAAGGCTGAGGACAGGAGCATTTGCCTTGGGTAATGAAATTCAGCTTTTGCTATTTTGCTCCAAAGTATTTTACACTGAAAAAGCAACCTTGATTTAGCATTGTCATTGATGACATGCTACAGAAATGCCATACTGTTTGAGTTCTTACATTTCACTTAAGGCTTGTGATTGCTAAATAGTTGATACTTATTAATCTCTAGTCAGGCTGAACAGTTCCACCGCTGACAATTTTTTTGTTTTATGGCCAAGAAGGTTGACATTTTGATGAAGGTATAGAAACTACATGGACATGTGAAAGGCTAAGCTGGCTTTTTATTAATTGAAATTTTGTTTGTTTTATAGTGAGAACTCCTGACCCACTGGAGGAAGAGTGTTTTAAATGTGAAGGTAGCTGTTTTAGTCATCAAGGTAAGTTGTAGTAACACATAGATCCCCAAATCATGGCACAAAAGAGCAGTGCAGGGGGGCTGCCTTGGCTGCAGTGTAATAGTGGCTGTAATCCTTCACGCAGTTATTCTGCGACTCTGGCTTCTGCCTCTTGTGGCTTCTTTATGTCCTAGGGGCTTATATGTTTTTGCGCTGATGCCAGGAAGGATGGAAGGCAAAAGGAGAAGGGGGCAGCAGATGATGGGAGGGTTAAATAGCATCACTGACTCAGTGGACGTGATTTTGAGTAAACTCCGGGAGATAGTGAAGGACAGGGAGGCCTGGGGTGCTGCAGTCCATGGGGTCACAAAGAGTCGGACACAACTGAGTGACTGAACAGCTACAACCAGGTGGAAGGAGAAAGCAGAGTGGAGGGGGCACTAACTTTTGTCCAGTGGCAAAAATGCACAGCCTAAGCATTGGGAATTATGTTTTATTTGGCAGATTTTCTGAGAACGTAGCCCAGAAAAGAATCTCTCAGATCACTCTGAAGGACCGCTCTGAAGAGGAAAGGGAGGATCCAGGATATACAGGAGTTTTTGCAATCAAACAATAACAAAAAAATCCCAGGTAGTTAGAACGTCAAAAGATTACTATTAATTAAAGAAAACTAGACATATTAAGTAAATGAATTTAGTGCCTTTCTGTGTATGGGAAGACGCAAAGTTTGAGTTCATTGAAATCATTTCTTTGACATGAACTCAACTATCTAGGGCCAGACCTGTTTTGTCCATTCTGCATACCCTCAGGGCGCACAGTCTGGGGTCTGCTGCAGTGGCTCCTGCCTTGATGGCCTCAATAGCCTTTGTTTATTGATATGGCAGGCACATTCTTCATCCACAGTGCCTCCTTTTGCTCATAACTTTGATACTTGTGAGGCATTTTATGACCAATTTTGTCCCACTGTGCTAGGAAGACTCATTCCTAGATCATGTGAAGATTCTACCGATAGGCCACTCAGTGTGTTAATTTTTGGACCAGGTCCTATAGATAATCCAAAATTCTTGGATCACCTGTTTCACTAGTCTATTATAATCCAGACAATATTTTCCCTTGTTGCTTCTTTCCATATCTAGAGTTGCTCTGTTAACGGCTAGTCTATGTAGAGTTATTTGTATGATCAACTGTCTCAAAACACTTGTTGTTGTGTAGTCTCTAAGCTGCGTCTGACTCTTTGTGACCCCATGAACTGCAGCACGCCAGGCTTCCCTGTTCTTCACTGTCCCCCAGAGTTTACTCAAACCCATGTTCACTGAGTCGGTGATGCCATCCAACCATCTCATCCTCTGTCGTCCCCTTCTCCTCTTGCCCTCCATCTTTCCCAGCATCAGGGTCTTTTCCAGTGAGTCAGCTCTTTGCATCAGGTGGCCAAAATATTGGAACTTCAGCTTCAGAACAGTCCTTCCAATGACTATTGAGGACTGATTTCTTTTAGGATCAGCTGATCCTTGTTGTCCAAGGGACTCTCAAGAGTCTTCTCCAGCACCACAGTTTGAAAACATCAAGTCATCATAAATTTTGTCAAAGACGTGGTTACATTTGTGTATATAAGAAACAGTCTTATAAAACAGGGTATAAGTAATACAGCTAGTAACATTAATAAAATCATAGTGCAGAGGAGAGATACACAAAGCATAAATAATTCGAAAGCAACAAGAGAGAGCAAATTAAAACAATACTAATGTATAATTTAGTTGTAATCTGGTCACAGTAAGACTTCAGGTCTGCAGGGGAGCCAGCTGCAGAAGCCAGGATATGGAAGGATCAGGTAAAGAGAAAAAGATAAATGTCTTATCTTTATTCACAAAGGTATGCTTGAACTTGTAGGTCAGAGTGTAAGAAGAAAGGTTTTTCTGGAAAACAAAGATTAAAGCCAGGATATTTCAGAAAAAGTCATAAAATTGTAAATTATTTTTATCAGTTCATTCAGTCCCGTGAAGTTAATCTCTGTTAATCTGGATGAAGTCATCAGGTTTTCCAGTAGAGTTTTGTAATTTTTTACCCAGGTCAGTGGTATTTTCTAAAAGCTATCAGAAACTTGTATTTGTCAAGAAGTCCTTTTTACAAACCTTCTTAAATATCTTCATTGTATGAAAGCATCAGGGTAAAACAATTTACTAAAAAAAGTTTAAACAAATAAATTATTATTATTTATAAAACAAATAAGAAATTTTCAATTCATGAAAGGTCTGGTTTCCACATTTGCATCTCCATGTAGTTCCTCTCCTGAGCTGAATTTTCCTCCAATATTATCTACACCGCACAGCTCCTGGAGATGTGTGCTTGCCTTTCTGTCTCCTGGACCAAACAGTTACTAAATTAGTAAACTGTCTATAAATGACAGAAGGCTTAAAATGACATGGTTAGAGATCTGATTACAATGCAGTTTACAAAAAACTTGGATATTCTTGTGACATATAACTTTTTAAGTTATTCTTAAATAGAATTATAGAATTATAATATATTACAATATAAACTTACTAGTTATTTTGAAAGTTGGAATAAGTTAACTTTATTTGCTCAGATGACTAAGGCTCTACTAGCTGTGGAAAAGAGTTTTAAGATTTGTATTTTTCCTTGATAAACCCCCTGAGGAGGTTATGGAAGATTTTGGATGAAGGAGCCTTTTCAGCAATTTGAGTTTTAAAAGGCCTTTCTCTCTCTCTCTCTCTCTTTTTTTTTCCCCTCTTGGTTTCAGGTTTTACCTGATTGAGCTAATTAGGCTCAGTCTCAGGTTATTGTGGTTTATATTTACATTTCTGATTTGGAGAGATTAGCAAGACAAAGGTAGTTGCTTTTAATTCTCCATAGAACTCTTTTGTCACTTAAATGATATTAAAAGATTGATTTAGTGTATCATATTTTCCTTAATTTGCTTTTTTATATCAGTGAGATTTCCAACTAAACTGAAACTTAAGAGTTCCGTGTTCTAGAACTTTAGGATTTATCATGCCTTCAAATGCTGGCATTTCAACAAAGGCCCTCTTTCTGAGTGCACAGGTTAGACCCAGAGCAAAATCTCCATTATTACCTTTATTAACCCCTGAATGTTAGTCCCCAGTTTTACTTTATATTGTAAAGTATATTTCCTGAGACACATATATGCCCTGTCTTATAATGCCAGGCAGGGGAAATATTTCCCAGCAAAGCATATCTATTTCCTAATATAATTAAGCCAAAGAGATGTAACCATCTTATACAAAGTCCATTTATATATACCAATTTTTATAAATGTTCATCTCAGTTCTGTCAAGTTTTATACCTTTGACTTTGGTTTTCATTAGGACCCAACCAACAAGTCTTGATTTTTCAAAGAGTCCTAGAAGCTTTCCTTTCTTTTATCCCCTGAGAAAAGAGAGCTTTCATTATCAACAGCTGTTTTATTGGTAACTCTATGGGGACAAACCAGCTAGAAGGTGGAAAAAGACAAGCTATATTCGCCCCCATGGTTACCAATAAAACAGCTGTTGATAATGAAAGCTCTCAAACATTTACTAATTTAGGAGTTTCTCCAATTTAAAGGATCTATCCTCTGGTCATTGATAAAGTATATCTTAATAGTGACTCAAACCAGTAAGTTCCAAGAGTCTTCCTACCACAGAGTGTGAAGGATATAGTTTTCAAAGATCTAGAAAGTTTGCTCCCCAAAATAGTCTAAGAAAGTAAAGGCCTTTGTTGCACAAGCTGATGCAAAGAAGGTTAAGATGGTAAACAGCCCCTGAGAATTGTTATAATCAGACAGAAGATTGCTCAGAGCCCCAGCTTATTTGATTGGCTGCCAAATGAACACCATGCGTGTGCCTTCCAGATGGAACAGACCAAGCTCTCAAAGCGCACATACATAGACAAAATGCAGAAGATCTAGTAGAGCATTTACATCTCAGACACATGAAGAGAAATGGTGCAAGTTCCCAGGAAGAGCTTTGCTTCTTTAAGGTCAGAATTCTGAAAAGATGTTTTATCAAGCTGGCATTCTCCCACTTTACTGCATATGCAATAAGAGCCCCATCTTAGTCATTTTCAGGGCAAGGTTTCCTTTAATTCCCAATGAAGTGGGTACTTGCAAAAAAGAGCTCCATCTATATATATATATTTATATGAATCTGGCCAGGATGTTAGCTATAGGCTAAGTTTCTGATGCCCCTCATTTCTGTTAGAGATTTATTTCCCATTTTAAAGTTGAATTTGTCTGGGATAAAATTCACTAGTGAAGTTGTGTGGTGGGCCAGTATGCTGCTCATGAACTTAAATCCTCTAGGTTTTTACCTTAAAATTGTTTCAGCTCCTTTCGTGTGTTTTGATTCTGGTTGTATGAGACCACTGTGGGTGCTCAGATCATGGAGTGATCAGTTCTTACTTGTGTACCTGGCAGAGCAAGTTTTTAAGATAAAAATGGGTGAGTTTCTCTACAGGGATGGCTGGAAGCGGCGAGGACTTATCTTCACCACTCTTGCTAATTTCTCAGTTGCCTGGAAAAGCCATTGTCGGCTGGAAGGTGATGTCCCTTCTCTGGAGCCAACAACTCACGTGTAATATTTTCACTTTTATCCCAACAAGTGATTTTCAAGGTAGCTAATTTGAGGAAAGACATCAGGTCAGCCTCCTCCCTAACCACTGAGCATCTTTCAGCTGAACAAGCCTCAGTGTCTTTCAACCGGGCTCCTCCAGCATTTTTCCGGTAGGGAGCTAGGGACCTAAAGCTTTGAGCTAAAGGCACATGTTCCTTTTGTTTACATCTTTCCTAGAACTCAGCCATGCGCCCTCCTCCTGTGGGAAGCCTCGGATAAACAGCCTAGCTGTGTGGTGGAGAAGAGGAAATGGAGTTGCAGTGGACAGTAAAGCCTGGGATACACTTCCGTGTCCTTTCAGATATCGTAGTCATAATAGCTAATACGACTTAGTGCTTCTCCTGAGGGAAAGGTTGTTTCATATACATTTTTTTCACCTAATCCTCACAACAAGCCTGTAAAGTAGGGAGCAGTAATCCCATTTTACAGATGATGAAACTGGTTTAGAGAGGTTAGAGACCTTAAAGCTGCACAGTCAGTGGAAAGCCAGGATTCACACTTAACATGGTGCCTGTCTAGAGGGTCAGGATTCTTCTTCAAGCTAAAGATGTGACATGGACAGGGAGCAAAAAACAACAGCTCACAAATGCCTTCCCCACTTTTGCAAAGACTTGTTCCCTCTCCCTTCCTCACCAAGCCTCCCCCTGGAGACTCTGAGGAGAGAGGCGATTAAATCACCTTAAATCTGTTCTAAGATCTCCGTTTCCAAAGGCTTTCTGTTTCTAACAATACTTGACTCTGTGAGAGACCTTACCCCTGAACTGAACTGAGAGAAACAGAATGCAGCTTCTAACAGACTGACTGGCAAGCTAAGGTATCAATTGTATTTAAATTTCAGTATCAGTAACGCTGGCTGGAACCACCTAAAGCAGAAGGAAGGAAGGGGTGTCAGGACACATTTCCCCTCCTTCCATTGCCTACCCGCTAGAAATGGAAAGTTTTATGTGACAAGAGTTTATTTTGCAAGTTGAAATTTTCCCCTCTTTTGAAAATTAAGGCAGCCTTACAGAACCTTATATTAGGATCAATATAGCAGTATATTTATGAAGTGAAAAAGTGGAGTTTTTCACGGCGTCATCAGTTCAGTTCAGTTCAGTCGCTCAGTTGTGTCCGACTCTTTGCATCCCCATGAATCGCAGCACGCCAGGCCTCCCTGTCCATCACCAACTCCCGGAGTTCACCCAGACTCACGTCCGTCGAGTCAGTGATGCCATCCAGCCATCTCGTCCTCTGTCATCCCCTTCTCCTCCTGCCCCCAATCCCTCCCAGCATCAGAGTCTTTTCCGATGAGTCAACTCTTCGATGAGGTGGCCAAAGTGCTGGTGTACCCATACTGAACATAAATGTATTACTTAGAATAGCCCAGATTTAAGCTTCATTATGGAGCAAGCGTGCTATGATCACATTAACTGTAGATTCTTGAAATTAAATAGTGGCTTGCAGCGTCCATGTAATTTGCTTCTCTTTTATAGCAATGCTTTGTCCTGAAAACAGCAACAAAAAATCATGGTGTGAAAATCAGCTTCAAGTCTGTACACACCTGGATGCAGAAAGTTAGAAAACATCTACTTTTAATTAAGCCAACATTTTGAAATTTAAAGTTTAGAAATCCTTTTCAACAAAGTTGATGTTCTGGATTATTATTTTAATATGTAAGGGTGCATATGTATTCGTAAATTATGAAATTCAACTGGTAAAGATGTAGAAAGGGGACTCAATGTGCTCTTTAAGGCGATTTTCTAAATTCCCTCACGGAAGTCTGTTTATCCTGAACCGGCAAGGCTGCTGCATTTCAATTCAGGGCTGCTTCTGCATTCAGAAGTACAGACTTGCTGAGCTGGGCCAAATCTGTCTATCCAATTACTGGGTAAGAGCTGACTGGGGCTTTAGGCAGAACTTGTAATCTGTACAACTCCATAGTATCAGTGACAGCTGAGTGAAAGAGATGGCCCAGTAGAGTGTATATGTTGAGTGATACACGGAGAAATAGTTCTTGCTGCAAAGAACCAGCTTCAAATCTAACACCGGATAGCAATGAAGTATCCAGAGGGTTGACAAAGTATCATGTGATGGGTCTGCCATCATTTTCAGGTAGAATGGTTTATAATGGAGACAAAGTCTCTGTGAAGTGTTGCTGGTCACTTTGCTGAGCCCTGGTGTGAATGCTTTTATTATAGTCTGATTTAACTACTCTATTTCTCAGTATCTGAATCAATACCAGAAAGAAGAGTGGTAAATAAATATGAATGTGGGTGAAGCATTTTTGAGTCAAATATTAGCTTTGTAGTGACAAAATACAAATTGAGATTATTTCCTATTTTGGTTTTTAAAACAGTTGCATTTTCTATGGAAGGAAAATGGTTTAATATATATTGGATTGCAGTGGGAAAGTGAATCCTTTTTTCTCATGCATGAAAGTCCAGGCAAGAATAAAATCAGGGCAAAAATAAAAGAAGATATTTTAATTCATGTTATCAGTATATCGTATAAGAAACCTAAAACCTCTGTGAGCAAGGTTTTGCTGGGCCCAGCACTTTTAGTGGTAATGAAATTTCACAGCCGTTATCATGACCATCTGGTAATGAATACCTGGGATATCTACTCCAGCAGAAATAAAAACCTTGGTAAAATGTTTCCATTTATAGGATTTTTTTTTTTCTTGAGAGGTGGCAGTAGATAATAGATAACTTAGTAAATGTATGTCTTCATGGTTCAGGAGCCTTACAGTTTTTAATAAATAATGGCTTAAGTTAATTTTTTAATTTAGTTTCTTTTTTTTTTTTTAATGGCAAGAAATTCCACGTGAATTTAGCCTCATTCCATAGCATCGACGCAGATGACTTAGTTCTTAATTTGTATATTCATTGAGAAATGGAGCAGGACACTATGGTTCTTCCCCTCTGTGTCGTCAGCCTGTCTTTTGTCCATAGAAAAATTTTAGCCAAAGAATAAGTTTAATCGGAGAAGTGAGAAAAAGTAAAAACAAAGAGAAACAGTCAAAGGATACCAAATAATAATAATGTGCTCATTGAGCACAATCAAGGGCCTTCAGTTCCTTTTCAAGGGCTGTAGATAATATTCTGAGCCATGTCCTGTGAGCTGTCTTATAGATGCTAAAACCCCCACCAGGTGGAAGAAGTTAACTATATGACGACCAGACTGTAGCCATGACCTGAGCTGCCACAGTTCTGAGAACTGGCCTCAAACAAATGGGAAAAAACGGACCCTGAAACTAAAGACTGACTGCACTTTAAACAAACAACAGTTGGGACTTTCCTCGTGGTCCAGTGGTGAAGACTCCATGCTTCCAGTATAAGGCGCCTGGGTTCCATCTCTGGTCAGTGAACCAAGATCCTGCATGTTGCACCTAAAATCGAGATAATATTGATCAGACCACCACATGACCGATATCGAGATGACTGTAAGAGCCGACTGCGCCGTTTCTGCATGTAGCCTCCATCTATAAAAGCTCTTGTCCCCTGATTGTCAGTGGGGGCGGGTCGAGGGGAGTGAATCTTTGGATAGGAGACCCTCCCGCTCCCCCCCGCCCCCCCTTCCCCCCGCCCTCTGGTTGCTGCTGCTGCTAAGTCACTTTAGTTGTGTTCAACTCTGTGCAACCCCATAGAGGGCAGCCCACCAGGCTCCCCTGTCCCTGGGATTCTCCAGGCAAGAACACTGGAGTGAGTTGCCATTTCCTTCTCCAGTGCGTGAAAAGTGAAAGTGAAGTCGCTCACTCGTGTCCAACTCTTAGCGACCCCATGGACTGCAGCCCACCAGACTCCTCCATCCATGGGATTTTCCAGGCAAGAGTACTGGAGTGGGGTGTCATTGCCTTCTCCGTCTCTGGTTGCTAGCCTCTGAAATAAAACAGACTTCCCTTTCCACCAACCTTGCCTCTGTATTGGCTTCAAAACTACAGGCAGATGGACCCCCACTGTTCGTGACGGTCTTTTTGGTGCCCAACGCGAGGCCGCCGCACTCTCGCGATACCTGGCTCCCGAGTCCCCCACCCCACCCCCACCAGCAGAGCCTCGGCGTTACTACCGCTGGCCGGGATGCTGCGAGGGTCCCGACGCTGGTGGCTCGCTCGCCCTGAGCGGAGGGCTGGGCGGCCTGTTCCGAGCAGCTGCCTCAACCACTTGTCTCAGGGATCATCCCCGTGTCTCCCCTGCTTGGCACTGGCTGCCCGCTGATGCTTTTCCTTGGTGGAATGGAAACATGCGTCTGGACGAGCTGAGGAGAGGAGACCCAGCAAGTCCTCTGGTATGCACGCTGGCAAACTTCTCTTTGGGGCACAAAGTGCTGTTCGGGCGTTTTTGCTTACTGGTTCTGATTATGTCTCTGACTTCGAGGGCCATTTGTGTTGGGACATGTTTGCTTAGGACCCTGTGACTCACCCTCTTGGGAGATTTATGGCAGGTCTGTCTTCTGTGAGCGCCTGTTCCATTTGTAGGGTTGGTAACTTTGTCGTCTTTTGTAAAATGGGAAATTCAGGTTCAATTCATTAGAAAAATTTTAGCTATTCAAGTTGTTGTTGTTCAGTCATTAAGTTGTATCTGACTCTTTGCGACCCCATGGACTGCAGCACGCCAGGCCTCCCTGTCCTTCACCATCTCCTGGAGTTTATGCAAACCCATGTCCATTGAGTCATTGATGCCATCCAGCCACATCATCCTCTGTTGCCCCCTTCCCCCGCCTTCAATCTTTCCCAGCATCAGGATCTTTTCTAATGAGTCAGCTCTTTGCATCAGGTGGCCAAAGTATTAGAGCTTCAGCTTCAGTAACAGTCCTTCCAATGAATATTCAGGACTGATTTCCTTTAGGATGGACTCATTGGATTCCCTTGTGGTCCAACGGATTCTCGGGAGTCTTCTCCAACACCAGTTAGAGAAGCATCAATTCTTCAGTGCTCAGCCTTCTTTGTAGTCCAACTCTCACATCCATACATGACTCCTGGGAAAACTACGACTTTGACTAGATGGACCTTTGTTGCTAAAGTGATGTTTCTGCTTTTCAATATGCTACCTAGGTTTGTCGTGGTCTTTCTTCCAAGAAGCAAGCCTCTTTTAATTCCATGGCTGCAGTTACCATCCGCAGTGATTTTGGAGCCCAAGAAAATAATATGTCACTGTTAGCACTTCTTCCCTTCTATTTGCCATAAAGTGATGGGACCAGATGCCATGAGGTTGTGGCTGTTTCTCTCAGCAATCTTGATTCAGCTTGTGACTCATCCAGCCTGGTATGATATACTCTGCATATAAGTTAAATGAGCAGGATAATATAGAGCCTTGATGTACTTCTTTCCCAATTTTGAACCAATCAATTTTTCCATGTCCCGTTCCAACTGTTGCTTCTTGTCCTGCATACAGGCTTCTCAGGAAATAGGTAAAGTGGTCTGGTAAGACTTTTCCACAGATTGTTTGATCCACACAGTCAAAGGCTTTAGCGTAATCAATGAAGCAGAATTAATTCCCTTGCTTTTTCTGTGATCCAAAAGGTATTGGCAATTTGATCTCTGGTTCCTCTGCTTTTTCTAAATCTAGTTTGTACATCCACAGGTTCTCGGTTCATGTACTGATGAAGCCTAGCTTGAAGGATTTTGAACATAATCTCCTTTCTCATCATAGGGGATTGGAATGTCAAAGTGGGAAGTCAAGAGATACTTGGAGTAACAGGCAGATTTGGCCTTGGAATGCGAAATGAAGCAGAGCAAAGGCTAACAGTTTTGCCAAGAGAACACACTGCTCACAGCAAACACCCTTTCCCAACAATACAGGAGATGGCTCTACATATGAACATCACCAGATGGTCAATACCGAAATCAGATTGATTATATTCTTTGCCTCTGAAGATGGAGAAGCTCTATACAGTCAGCAAAAACAAGGCCTGGAGCTGACTGTAGCTCAGATTATCAGCCTCTTATTGCAAAATTCAGACTTAAATTGAAGAAAGTAGGGAAAACCACTAGGCAATTCAGGTATGAGGCTTCCCTGATAACTCAGTTGGTAAAGAATCTGCCTGGAATGCAGGAGACCCCAGTTCAATTCCTGGGTCGGTAAGATCCCCTGGAGAAGGGATAGGCTACCCACTCCAGTATGACCTAAATCAAATCCCTTATCATTTTACAGTGGAGGTGACAAATAGATTCAAAGGATTAGATATGGTAGGCAGAGTGCCTGAAGAACTATGGACGGAGGTTAGTAACACTGCACAGGAGGTGGTGACCAAAACCACCCCCAAGAAAAAGAAATGACAGAAGCCTACATGGTTGTCTGAGGAGGGCTTACAAAAAGTTGAGAAAAGAAGAAAAGCAAAAGGCAAAAGAGAGAGGGAAGAATATACCCAACTGGATGCAGAGTTACGCAATTATGATTAGGGAAAAAGATTTTTTTTAAAACAATGTATGGCAACAGTATTCTCCAGAGAAAATTGCTTAAGGTGAAACTCTTGAAATTCCCAAACTAGATCTTTTTGCATATGCATTTGGAGAAAGCTAACTTGATAAAACTGCTTTCTGAATTTTGACCCCAATAGAACAAAAATATGCTTATGAGAAAGCTTGAAGTTAACTCTTATCATGTCCTTGAAACACAAACACAGGCCACTTTGCTTGAGACATCAGCTTGGGGTTAATTAGTAGAAGTTTAAAAGGTGTTTGGGTTTACTAAACATGCATCTTGTACCCATTAAAGAGAATTTGTGCTATGAAAGAAATGTATGTTTTTAGAGGTTATAGAGCGTGTTCTTAAGTTTGCCACTCAGAAAATACTGGTATAACAGTGCAATTGCTTGTTTCTTGGTTTAGTTAAGGACTTTTACTTTTTAATATATTTTTATTTATGTATTTTTTAATTGGAGGATAATTGCTTTACAATGTTGTGTTGGCTTCTGCTACACAACAGTGCAAATCAGCCATAATTATATATATCCGCTCCCTCTTGACCTTCTCTCCAAGCTTCATCCACCCCCCTGAGTCATCAGAGAGCACCAGGCGGGGCCTCTGTTGGCAGCGCCCCGCTCGCTATTTCACACGTGACCGTGTGCGTGCGCCGGTGTCACTGTCTCAGTCGTCCTGCCCTCGCCTTCCTCACCCTGTGTACACAGTCCATTCTCTGTGTGCGTCTCCCTTCCTTCCCTGCAAATAGGTTCATCAGCACCATTTTTCTAGATTCCATACATATGCATTGCTGCTGCTGCTGCTAAGTCACTTCAGTCATGTCCGACTCTGTGCGACCCCATAGACGGCAGCCCACGAGGCTTCCCCGTCCCTGCGGTTCTCCAGGCAAGAACACTGGAGTGGGTTGCCATTTCCTTCTCCAATGCATGAAAGTGAAAAGTGAAAGTGAAGTCGCTCAGTCGTACTCTTCGCGACCTCATGGACTGCAGCCCACCAGGCTCCTCCATCCATGGGATTTTCCAGGCAGGAGTACCAGAGTAGGGTGCCATTGCCTTCTCTGACATATGCATTAATATATGATATTTGTTTTTCTCTTTCTGACTTACTTCACTCTGTATAACAGGCTCTAGGTTCATCCACCTCATTATAACTGACTCAAATCTGTTCCTTTTTATGGCTGAGTAACACATTCCATTGTATATAGGTACCACTTCTTTATCCATTCATCTGTCGATGGGCATCTAGATTGCTTCCATGTCCTGACTGTTGTAAATAGTGCTGCTATAAACATTGAGGTACATGTGCCTTTTTGAATTGTGGTTTTCTCAGAGTATATCCTCATTAGTGGGGTTGCTGTGCCATGTGGTAGTTTTTTTATATACAGTTAAAAGAAAAAACCTGTAAAAAAAACACCAACAACTGCCCTATGACCCAGCAGTCCCACTGATGCAGATATACTCTGAGAAAAAGATGGTGAGGGACAGGAGGCCTGGCGCGATGCAGTCCATGGGGCTGCAAAGAGGAACAACCTGGGGACTAAACAGCGGCAGCGTGGTGGTTTAGTCCTACTTTGTTAAGAAGTCTCCAGAGTGTTCTCCATGCTGGCAGTGCCAGTGTGCACTCCTACCAGCAATGCAAGAGGACTCCCTTTCCTCCACATCCGCTCCAGCGTGTAGTTTTTTGATGATGGCCATTCTGATTGGTGTGAGGTGGCACCTCACTGTAGTTTTGATTTGAGTCTCTCTGATGAGTGATGCTGAGCATCTTTTCATGTGTTAACTGGCCATCTCTATATGTTTTTGGAGAAATGTCTGTTTAGGTCTTCTGCCCATTTTTTGGTTGGGTTTTTGTTCTCCTAATATTGAGATATATGAGATGCTTATGTATTTTGGAAGTTAATCCTTTGTCAGTTAGCACTTATTAGGGTCTTTTAAAGGACAATTATTGTGATATGTAATTAAAACTACTAGAATTATAAGGGAAACATTTCAGTATGTAAAGCAAGTGGGATATGTTTTGTTGGCAAGAGAGGTAAAAAAGACTGGAGATATTTTTATTGAGGAAAAAAAGGAGAATAATTTTATCCTAGAGCTGGTTGCTTGTGTTTGGGGGAAAATAAGAAACAAATTAATATCCAGAAAGTGATAAAAAGTCTGTGAAAGTAAAGGGAACTTTGAGAAAAAAATTTTGTATATTGTTCAGGAGTGATTAAAATTAGATTGGATTTAATTAGGTAAATGAACTTTGTTATTAATAGTAAGCTGGTACAAGACTGGAGTTTGGTTTTATTTCTTCCTGTCAAGAGAATAAAATTTTCCTGGAATATTAAGCTGCTTTTGGTAACAGATTGTAAGTTTCTCTCTTGAGCTAACTCTGAGCGTTTCAAACGGCCCCTAGGCATCTTGGAAGAAATATGAAAGTAACTAGGATTATTTGGTGTTTTAATTTACATGGAAAACATCTGAGAACTTTCAGGTCATACTGCTGAACTGGTTAAAAAATTTTAAAAATTTCTAATGGAAATCTATTGTTTTGCTTTGGACTATTTTTGACTCCAGAGTTCAGATGGAGAAAAATGTCTAGTAAAGTTATCACAAAATATAATGACTTATGTATCACTGCTGGCTTTAAGGTTACTGCTAAAAGCACACGTTCAGTGCTTATGTGACGTGTGGCATACGTGATAAAGTGAACTAAAAGCACATGTTCAGTGCTTGTGTGGCGTGTGTGCATACGTGATAAAGTGAACAGCCTGTACAAGCGTGTCCCCATCAGCACACCTCTGGACTTGCTTGCTGTGTCTGATTAGTCTTCCTGCAGTGTGGATAACAAGGCCAGTGTACGAACAAGTAGTAAGCCTAGCACCAAGGGCCATCAGTGAACTCAGAGTAGGCAACAAGCCACTCTGGCAACACTGGAAAATATATTATCAATGCTTTCTGTGGAAAGATTTGCAATTAAAAGGGGCAAATGATGGAAGAAATGTTCACATATTGAGGCATGGGGAAGTCGTTCTGGCATATATATGATTTAATTTGAATTTTAAGATAACAAAGATAGCCTGTTTGTGGCCTATTAAACATTGTACACCTACTTTGACCATTATGGGGGGGGGGGACACATTTTGATGATTATTCTCACTGCAGTATGTCTACTAGTTTTCAAATATTTGTCCAAGTCCTCTATGACAGAGTAATCAGAGAGAGATAATATTTTCATAATATAAAATATTGATGCTAAGCTTGGAACTTGAAATTATTTCCAACTCTGGGTCCATTCCCCAGTTAGGCAGGACCATGCCCTGCTTCCATAGAAAGTAGCCAGCAGTTGTCACATGAGCACCATTCTCTCAAATAACTGGGGGAAATTGGAATAGCAATGAAACAGAAGCCAAGTTCTCTGCCAAGTTCATGACTAACCTTTATGCAAAACTTTATTCCCTCTCTTGTTTGGTACCTGTCCCTCTTCAAGATTAAGGAGTATCAAAGAAAAGTGGGGAGTGAAACAGAGCAGGGCCATATGGTCCTTCCCTCCACGTCCTCAGCCTTGCTTTTGTCATGAAAAAAATTTGCAAAATCATGAGCTTAACCAAAGAAATGAGAAAAGGCAGAAGCAAGGGTAAACTCTCCAACAAGACTAAATAATTATGGTTTAGTGATTAAGAAAAGTCAAGGACTTTTAGTCCCTTCTCAAGGGCTATGGAAAGTATCCTGAGCCGTATCCTTTGAGCTGTCTTCTAGATACTGAAACCCCTACCAGATGGAGGAAGTTAACTATATAATGACCAGACTCTATCCATGACATGAGCTGCCTCAATTTCAATAGCTGGCTTCACAGAAGTGGGAGCACATCAGCTTTGGAACTAAAGACTAGCTGAACTTGAAACACTCACGATGATGCTGGTCAGACCATCACATGACCAGTTTCAAGATGACTGTCAGAGCCGACTGCATGGCTGCTGCAGGCAGTACCCCACCTCCACTAAAAGCTCTTGCCCCCTGATTGTCAGTGGCTGGGGACAGTGGGGGTGGGAGGAGTCAGCCTTTGGAGCAGCGTCCCCCCTCTGCCCCAGGTTATCACCTCCGAAATAAAACAAACTCTCCTTTCCACCAACCTTACCTCTTCACTGGCTTCTGGGCAGCAAGCAGCTGGACCTCACTTTCAGTTACAATTCCACCAGTGTTTATTGAGGGCTTTCTGTTTGCCAGGCCATGGAGAAACAGTGATTCCAGAAACATGGGCTGTGTCCTCAAGTGTACAGTCCTAGAGGAGTGCTTAATTATTCATATGACAAACTTTTTTTTAAAGTGACTACTGTGTGACAAATCCCTGTCTTCATGAGCTTTACAAAATACTGGGGGAAAGCTAACAGTGAACATAATATTGGAAGGCATTATTTATATTTAAAGTGTGTTTCTAGTCCATAGGGTATAGCAGGATCTTGGTTTTTTATCTTGAATGACAATCTCTACCTTTAGGAGGGTTTAGTACAATTATACTTTCCATTATTGCACATTTCCTACAAACCAGGACATCCTCCTACACACTACAATACCACCATCAGAATCAGGAAGTTAACACTGATGTATTACTGCCACCTAACCTTCACACCTCAATCAAGTTTTCCTAGTTGTTCTAATAGTATCCTCTATATAGAGCAGAAGTTTCCCTTCAGTATCATCTGTTGTCTTTAGTTTTTATGTCTTTCCTTGATGTCTGTAACCTTGACACTTTTGAAGAGGAAAGGTCGTTAGGTTTATTTTGTAGACTTGCTATTTGATTTTTTTCCTTACGTTTTCTCTTATGGTTCAGATTATGCATCTTAGGCAAGAATACCAAAGAGGTGATGCTATGTTCTGACTGTATTATATCAAGTGGCACACAATTTCAGTTTGTCCCTTACTGGTGACTTTCGCATTGGTTACCTGATTATGATGATGTCTGGCGGCTATGTGAAGTTATACTTTCTCTCCTTCATGATTCAAAAGCATCTTACAAGGATGTACTTTTGCATTAAGCAGCTCTCCATCTCTTCATAAACTTTGAATTCATTCGTTCTTTTCTTTATATCAGTATGGACTCATGGCTTCACATTTTAATCAACAGGATACAATTAATGTTTGCCATGATTCATTTGCCACTAAGAATTATTTTGTTGACTTTCTAGTTGGCTTCTGGGTCCTTTTGACATGTCCCCATCTTTCTTTGACCATGCCCTTGATTTTGGTACGACAAAAGTTCCAAGTCTGTCTATTTTTTCTTCTGTCCAGTCTTGGGAACCGTGCTTTTCTTGTCCTGGACTCTCCGTCTTTCACTCAGCCGCTGAGCTCACATCCTAGGGTCAGCTCCTCTGGGGCCTCCTCCCACTTGCATCACAGTCACGCAGTTTCCAGTGCTCTTCCTTCCTTTTTGCAGAGCTGAGTTTCTGCACACCATCACTTTCCTACAGCCTGAAAAGTCTTCTTTTAAAATTTTTTGTAGAACAGATTTGATGGTAGTAAATTCTCTCAGCATCTGTTCATCTTGAAATATTTTTACTCTGCTTTCGTTTGGGAGGGCTTTTTTTCTAGATAGATGATGCACAGGTGACAGCCTTCTCCTCTGGCATTTCATTGATGTCGCCGTGTCTTCTGCCTTGCTCTGTTTCTGGTGAGCAAGTGAAAGTGTGAGTCGCTGAGTCATGTCTGACTCTTTGCGACCCCATGGACTATGGCTCGCCAGGCTCCTCTGCCCATGGAATTCTCCAGGCAAGAATACTGGAGTGGGTTGCCGTGCTCTTCTCTAGGGGATCTTCCCAACCCAGGGATGGAACCCAGGTCTCCCACATTGCTGCCAGATTCTTTACTGTCTGAGCCACTAGACAGTTCCCGGGTGACAGCCTTTTCTTTTCAGCACTTTATCGATGCCATCCCATTGTCTTCTGCCTTACGTTGTTTCTGTTTGAAATGTGTCTTTGTCCCTCCTTCTGGCTACTTTTAAAGATTTTTCTTTTTGCATTGGTTTGAACATTGGAGTAGAATGTGCCTGGATGTAGTTTTTGTTCTTCTTTGTTTCTTCTTATTTTTAAAAATATTGCTTAGGATTAGCTGAGCTTTTTGTTTTGGTAGCTTTGTGTTTTTTTATTCTTGGCTTCCCAGGTAGCTCAGCAGTAAAGAATCCTCCTACCAATACTTGAGGAGACTCAAGTTTGATCTCTGGGTGGGAAAGATGCCCTGGAGAAGCAAATGGCAACCCATTGCAGTATTCTTGCCTGGGAAATCCCAGACAGAGCAGCCTGGCAGGCTACATACAGGCCATGGGGTTACAAAAGAGTCAGATATGACTTCGCAACTAAACAACAGCAACACTTTTTTCTGAGCCATTGTTTTTTCTGAAAAGCTTTTTTGTCCTCATTCTTCCTTTTCTTCTGCAGACCTGTTTGCAGGTGTGCTTGCCTGGCTGCTGTTTCGCAGGGGCCACTCGCTGGCAGAATCCCTGTGACACCCAGTGCTGTGCTGCTCTGCAGGCTGTGCTCAGCTCATCGCTTGCACGCTTCTTTATTCCAAGCTTTGTGGGGTCTTGTCCTCACATGCACAGCCTAGTATTCAATTTATGACTGCTGGAAATGCCTGGAACTTTATGGAGCTCCTTCTCTGCATAGCTCCCTCTTCTCCAGTACTCTGTCCTGCAAACCCAAGTCCCCTCAGCAGCCCTGACGTCTAATCTCTCTCCTCAGGTCAGCAAGACCCCCAAGGTCTGCTTGGGCTGCACCCCACTTGCACTGCAGTCTGGACAGTGACTCCAGGCAGAAAGCCAGGGCTATTGTGGGGCCTGCTTTGGAATTCTCCTTCTCCCAGGGACCATAACCCAGTACTGCCTGTTGTCCAACATCTGAACATATTTGTGTAATATTTTTTCCAGTTTTCTAACTGTTTATGTCAGTAGTGCTAATTCAATATGAGTTACTCTATCATAACCAGCAGTGAACACTGAGTAATTAGATGGTATGTTCAGTCGCTCAGTCGTGTCCGACTCTTTGCGACCCCATGGACTGCAGCATGCCAGGCCTCCCTGTCCATCACCAACTCCAGGAGCTTACTCAAACTCATGTCCATCGAGTCGGTGATGCCATCCAGCCATCTCATCCTCTCTCGTCCCCGTCTCTGCCTGGGACCTCAGGGAGCTCCTTCTCTGCAGAGCTCCCTCTTCTCCAGTGCCCTGTCCTGCACACCTAAGTCTTTGTGCATAGAGGAAAACAACAGAATTGGAAAGACTAGAGATGGATGTTAGAAGGTAGTATTATGAAAGAAATAATAGAAGCACTTCCCTGGAGGTCCAGTTGTTAAGATTCCATGCTTCCAGTACAGGGGTAGTGGGTTCAATCCCTGGTTGGGGAACTGAGATCTCACATACCTTTTGGTTTGATCAAAAGAGGGGAAAAATAGAATAAAATGAGCATTAAAAATAAATAAATAGAACACAGTAAGGAGGCTGGATAATGCTGGGTGAGGGAGGCACAGAGTTGAGTCGTAGACCAGGAAGCAGGCATTATAGCTCAGCATGATGTGTATAAGTTGAGAGTATATTGAGCATCTGAAGAGGAAGGGTCACCTAAAACCATCCAGGGGTGTCTGGGAAGACTGCACGGAGGAAGTCGTATCTTGCTAAAGAGCTGAAGGATCAGTAGGAGCTCACTGGTTGATGGGATAGAAGTGAGAGCGCTGACGTGTGTTTCAAGATTGGGGAGAGGCTCAGAGCACACTTTGGCAGAATACAAGTTGTTTTTTTTTTTTTTTTTGGCTGGAATTATACTGCATCATTAATCAAGTCATGGAGGGCCTTGCATGTCATATTGAGATGTCTTCACTTTATCCTGTGGCCTTGGAAAGCTATTAAAGGATTTTAAGCGATTGTGAAACTTGATCGTAACCTCTGAATCTCCATTTCCCTGACTATAGAATGAGCATGTTGGAAACAATGGCATCGATTGTCTCTAATAAATGAGTCTACGTTTTACATGAGGATTCAAGTCTGTATCTATATCAAAAGCCAGTGTCAAATGCCTAATATAAGAGGTCCTTGAAAAGATAATGCTTTTCGAACAATGTTTTGAACCACATATTTTTCTGAGAGATAAAGTGATCTCAACATAATAAAGGAAATTGATGGTGAAACTCAAAAAACAGAACACAAAACCTTTGATTTCTCAATTATCACCATTAAAAGATAGAAAAGATTGACGTATAATAGAAGGTAGTCAATTGCATTATGATATTTATCAGTACATAAAAAATCTAGACAGTGAATAAATGTTTATAGTGAAGGTTTAGTAGAGTCATAAAACGGAGGAGAGAAGCAGAATGAAAAGAAAGGCCACAAACAAGTCTCTTTATTTCCTTGCCAGGTGGGGCACAAAGAAAAAAGGTTGCT
Organism: Bos taurus; assembly: GCF_002263795.3. Taxonomy (NCBI): domain Eukaryota; kingdom Metazoa; phylum Chordata; class Mammalia; order Artiodactyla; family Bovidae; genus Bos; species Bos taurus. The sequence continues at coordinate 41,408,247 of NC_037354.1, read as the reverse complement.
TTTTATTTATTTATTTTTATATTATTCTGGATTAAACTCAATTCAACATTTCTTTGGTTTCACGCTAGGTACTTACAAAATGAAAAAAAAAGAAAAAAGATGGCTTTGAGTATTTTCACACCAAAGGCACTTATAAAATTTGAGGAAGCAGATGCTTCTAATTATTTGTTACAAGCAGGAGGATAAAATGAGAGCAGGTAAAATGAATGACTTCTACATTGATTTGGAGGAAAAAAAATTGTGAACATTAAACTATATTAAAAAGCACACAAATAAATGCTACAGGAGAGGTACAAAGAAACTTCCAAGGAAGACACAAGTCTAATGAATTGAGAGGAGACACGAGATTATCGCAGATGAAAAAGGGTTTGGAATATGTTGCAATCTGAATAGGTCTTTGATAGTTGGACAAGGTAGAAAGGTTGTTCCAGGAAACAACCTGGAATAATGTGGAATGATGGAGGTGCTGGACATATTTAGGAAACATGAGTGTTCTTGAGTGGCTGGAGCTCAGGGCAGCAAGGGGACACAGTTTCGAGCTGGCCAGAGATGCTGTTGCTGCCCTTCCCACATCCCTGCTGGCAGGTCACCCCTCTCCCAGCTCTAATGAGGCCACAGGTCTGCCCTTGTTCAGAGAATCACCCTCCGGTGAACGGAACGCCCCTCAAGAGAGATATCACCTGCGCCTCTGCTGCATCTTCGGCTCATGTGACTGACTGGCGCAGGGTACAAAAGAGCAAGCCCCTTTCAGGGGGACCAGCTGAATTTTCTGGTCGGGAGCAGCCTAGGGACGCGGCTGACACAGACTCCAGCTAGGCCACGCCCGAGCTTAGTTCCCTTCCTTCCCCATCCTACTTCCCGTCATTCGTTTCCCTGGGAGCACGAGCTCCCCATCCATCTGAGCCCCCGTCTCAGTCTCTGCTTATAGGCAGTCAGAGTGAACATGGATGGAATTGGCACGTAGGCGGAGCCAGCGTGGGGAGGGTCTCGGATTGCGTCCTGAGTTTAGGTTTTGTTTAGGCAGTGGGGAACTGACCACGGAAGGTTTTTAAATAGGAGGGGGACTTGCTTCTTTTATATGAAAATGAGGTGAAAACACTGCAGCAATGTAGCTTTTTTTTATGTTTTATTTTTGGCTGTGGGGTCTTCGTTGCTTTTCGGGTCTTTAGTTGCGGCGAGCAGGGGCCGCTCTCGAATTGCTGTGCTTGGGCTTCTCACCGCGGAACGTGGGCTCTAGGAAGCAAGGGTTTCCGTAGTTGCAGCTCGTGGGCTCTGCAGTTTCGAGTCCCGGGCTCTAGAGCACAGGCTCAGTAGTTGTGGCTCACGGGCTTAATTGCTCCGTGGCACGTGGGGTCTTCCCAGATGAGAGTTGGAACCAGGGTCTCCTGCACTGGCAGGTGGATTCTTTACCATCGAGCCACCAGGGAAGTCCAGAAGTAGAACTTTGAAGCTGTAATAAATGATTGAATGTGAGAGAGGAGGTAGGAAGAGAGAAGAAAAGAGGATGTTGAGATGTCTAGTGACAGTCGTTGAGTGTGAGGTGCCAGAGGAAAACCAGTATGAAGATGTTCAGCACGCTGTTGGAAATTCAGTCTGCAACTTATGGACAGGATTGGAATATATATTCAGGAAGCACTACCCATTAAACCAATATTTATTTAACAGCTCTGTGTGTTACTGACACAATGGCAAATCAGACATTATTTGTGGAAGACACAGAAATATTACAGATAGATCAATATACTTGTTTAATTGTTGTAATATACCGAATACAAGGAACTTCCCTGGTGGCTCATCAGTAAAGAATCTGCCTGCAGTGCAGGAGACAGAAGAGGTGTTGGTTTGACCCTGGGTTGGGAAGATCCCCTGGAGAAGGGCATGATAACTCTCTCCAGTCTTCTTGTCTGAAAAATCCCTTGGACAGAGGAGCCTGGCAAGCTGCAGTCTGGGGGATCACAAAGGGCTGGGCACGACTGAAGCAACTGATAAGCACCCACACACTGGATACAAGATGTTGGTAGGATAATTTATTTAAAACTAGGCAATTCCCTAAAGGGGCATAATCTAAATATACAAAATTATAGGCTTCCTTCTGTGCTTGGAATAAATGCTCAGAAAATGAAATGAAAATTAGCTCATTTGTATTGACCACAAAAGCACCAAATATGTATGAATTAATTTAAGGTACCAGACCTTTCTGGGAAAAAAAAATACTATAAAACATTACAGATGTAAAAGAAGATCTGAGTAAATGCATAGACAAGTGATGCTTCTAGTTAGGAAGACCATATTGGACCAATGTCAGTCTTCTCAATTAAACTCTTAAATCCAATGACATTTCAGTGGAATTTTGGGAGAATCTGTCAAACTGATTCAAATATTTATTTGCAAAAACCAAACAACAAGAAAAAAACTCCAATAACAAACCTGTGTGAAAATAGACCAGAATATTTTGAAAAATAAGAATGCATATGGCACTTGTCCTCTTGGACAGTATAGAAAACAAAAAGTTATTGTAATTTGGTGTTTATAATGATGGCATGAAAACAGACAAATAATTTCATGCAACAGTATTAAGAGTCCTACACAGATCTAAGGATGTGTAGCAACTGAATATATCAAAAGTTTGCCTGTAGTGAAGCAAGGGCAGATAATTCAGTAAATTGTATTAGGATGCTTGGCTTTTTGCAAAGAAAATAAATGTAGACCTTCCTACATCACAAGACACATAAATTTATTGCATGTATATCACACATCTGCTATAATATTATATTGTTAACTTGGATAGGAAGAGATGCCTTTTAAAACAGGTATGAAATCTAGAATCCATGAGGAAAGAGATTGTAGATTTGATAGAATTTACAGTTCTGTACTGTTATACGCTGGTACAGAAAGACAAGCAGTTAAATCTAGCAGACCAACAGTACCGCTGACAATCAGAGAGCTCCTGCACAGCAGTAAAAATATACGGCATAAAGTGGGCCAGTTATCAGAACAGGTCAAACATGCGAATGGCCAGTAAACACATGGAGAGAAGTTCAAGTTCACTCATAATTACAGAATGAAAGTTCAAACAAAAATAGCATTTTTTTCTATTAAAATGGCACTTTGTCAAATAGATCTTTACAGCTAGTGCTCCGCTGGATGTATTATAAAGACAATGACTTTTCGTTTGTCATTTGACTTTGTTTACTGTCATTTTTGCCTGAAAAAATGATAAAATGTGTTTTTTTTAATCAAATAGAACAGCCAGCCTATGTGACTCTTGGGTATTCACCAGTTTTCTTCTAGATATTTTAAAGTCTTATTTTTTTTTTTAAATGTTGAAAATTTTATTTTTCTAGATTTAATTTTTTATAAGGAATTGAGCAGTGATCCAGTTAAGTTTTCCAACGGTTAGCCTATTTTCAAACACCTTTTATTAAATAATTCATCTTTTCTCCGTTAACTAAAAATTCTGTCTTTACTCACAAAATCACCCGATGCATTTGTATCCATTTCTGGATTCTGTTTCATTGCTGTGTCTGCTCACCCCTCCACCTGTGTAATGCTATTTTGAATATTATGATTTTAAAGATTTTAAAATGCTGACGGTGCTTGTCTTTTCTTATCACTCCTGTCTTTTTTCAACTTGAAGTATAGTTGATTTACAATGTCGTGTTAGTCTCTAGTGTACAGCAGAAGTGATTCAGTTATCTACCTATCTATAGTTTCATATCTATTATTTCATCATCACTCCTATCTTTTCTGGTTTCTCTTAGCTACTCTAACATATTCATTTTTTTCCAAATGAATTTCAGAGTAATTTAGTATTTTTATTTTTAAAATTGAAAAAAATTTCTTCTTTTTTCCAGTTTTTTAAAGGTATACTGATAAATAAAATTGCATATATTTAAAGTGGACAATGTGATGATACTATGCAAATATACATTGTGAATTATTTACCATAGTCATGTTAAAAGTAACATACCTGTCACCTCACATAATTACCTCTTTATTTATTTTTTGTGTGGTCAGAATGCTTAACATTTACTGTCTTAGCAAATTTCAAGTTTGCAATATAGTCTCATTGACTACAGTCCTTGTGTTATACATTAGACCCTCAGAATTTAATCATCTTAACAACTTAAAGGATTCTGACCAATATCTTCCCATATTGCTCACTCCTAGCCCCTGGCAACCACCACTTTATTTTCCATTTCTATGAGTTAGGCTTTTTTCCCTCCTACATATGAGAGGGATTATGTAGTGTTTATCTTTTTCCTTCTGGCTTATTTCACCTAGCATAATACCCTCCAGGTTCATCTATATTGTTACAAAATGCAGGATCTTTTTAAGGCAGAATAATATTCCTCTGATGCTGGGAGGGATTGGGGGCAGGAGGAGAAGGGAACGACAGAGGATGAGATGGTTGGATGGCATCACTGACTCGATGGACGTGAGTCTGAGTGAACTCCGGGAGATGGTGATGGACAGGGAGGCCTGGTGTGCTGCGATTCATGGGGTTGCAAAGAGTCGGACATGACTGAGCAACTGAACTGAACTGGATTGAATATTCCATCGTATGCATATTTCATATTTTCTTTAACCATTCATCCATCAATAGACAGGTTGTTAAATTATCTTGGCTATTTGAGTAATGCCTCAATGAACAGGGGAGCTCAGCTATCTCTTGAGGTACTTACTGATTTTGTTTGCTTCAGATATATACCTGGATGTGGGATTCCTGTATCACATGGTAGGTCTTTTATTTTTTTCTTTTAAATTGTTTGAGTAGTCTCTCTAGTGTTTTCCATATAGGATACACCAATGAACATTCCCAACAACAGTGCACGAGGGCTTTCTTCTTTCTGCATCTTGGCCAAAATGTGTTACCTCTAGATGTTTTGATAAAAGCTGTCCTAACAGGTGTGAGACTTGATACCTCACTGGGGTTTTGCTTCGTATTTCTCTATGGTTGGCAGTGTTGGGCCCTTTTTCATATACCTGTTGGCCATTTGTATGACTTCTTTGGAAAAATGTCTATTCAGATCTTCTGTGTAATTTTTAATTAGATGACAGTTGACCTTTGAAACAACAAGAAGGTTAAGGACACAGACTCCTACACAGATGAAGATTCATGTGTAACTTAACAGTTGGCCCTCCATATCTGCTGTTCTGCATCCTTGGATTCAACCAACCATAGATTGTGTAGTATTATAGTAGTATTTATTGGAAAACGGAGAAGGTGATGGCACCCCACTCCAGTACTCTTGCCTGGAAAATCCCATGAATGGAGGAGCCTGGTGGGCTGCAGTCCATGAGGTGGCTAGGAGTTGGACACGACTGAGCGACTTCACTTTCACTTTTCACTTTCATGCATTGGAGAAGGAAATGGCAACCCACTCCAGTGTTCTTGCCTGGAGAATCCCAGGGAGAGGGGAGCCTGGTGGGCTGCTGTCTATGGGGTCACACAGAGTCGGACACGACTGAAGCGACTTAGCAGTAGCAACATTGGAAAAAATCTGAGTGTAAGTGGACCTGTGCAGTTCAAATCCATGTTGTTCAAGGGTTAACTATATATAGTTTTTTGCTATTAAGTTGTATTATATGTTTTTAGACAGGGACCCCCATCAGACATCTTGTTTGCACACCCAGTATTTTTAAAGCCCTGCTGTTCCCCAGGCTTCTCGGTAGTTTTCCTTAGGGTCCCATCAAATTTAGAAATTCAATTATTAGCATTCTTTATTATTTTTGACATTTTCTATCCAATATTAAGATATGCTTTTCTATTTATTCATGACCTTTATGGATCTCAGCAGAATCTTAAAGTTTTATTTTCTTTTTTACACTCTGCATTTGTCATTTTAAATTTATCTGTACATCTTTTGCTATTATAGATAGTATCCTTAAATGTACTCTATTGTCTGCTTATTGTTTTTATTAAAAGGCAATTGTTATTTATTTATTAAATAAAATTTTAATAATTTTTATTTATTAAAAAGCTATTGTCTTTTGTATAGTTGTTTTGTAACTACTTTACTAGCTTCCCACCAAACTTTTTACCAGACGTAGGATTTTGTTTTTTTCATTTTTAACATGTTAATTGTTCAACCTTCAAAGATCAGATAAATTCAGTTTATTTGAATGGCTTCAAAATAAAAAGAAGAATCACTTCCAAATTCTATTTGCAATGCCAGCAAGCACTATTTCATAGATTGCTCCTCTGAAGGAAACCTATAGTCTTTTTTGTGAAATTTATGCAAAAAATACTGAATAAGAGCTTATGTTTCTATTACTTTCCTTTAGTTGATAATCTTAAGTTTTCCATGGATATTAGCAAATCATCTGCAAATAGCCATAGGTTTACTTTATTTCTTGTATTTATACCTTATATTTCTCTTTTCTAAATGCATTGTCTGGTGTTTTGCAAACAAGAATAAATTGAAATTTCTTTTATTGTTTCCCTTATCAAGGGAAGTTTTTCTCATTTTTAACTATTAAGCTGAAATGAAATTAGTATCATGTCAAGAACATATCATTTGTTCCTATTTTTACTCAAACTTCTTTTAAGTTAGAAGTGCAATTTGAATTTTATCAGAAGTCAAATTCGGCATTATTTGAATAAGTGATTAAAATTTATCCTTGTCCTTGTAACATGCCATTTTAATACAATAAAGTTATTACTATTTAGGTATTTTTTCAGTATTTTATTTACCATTTTTAATTTTTCTACTATATTATATTTGCTTATGTTTTATTTATTGCTGCTGCTGCTGCTAAGTCGCTTCAGTCGTGTCCGACTCTGTGCGACCCCATAGACGGCAGCCCACCAGGCTCCCTGTCCCTGGGATTCTCCAGGCAAGAACACTGGAGTGGTTTGCCATTTCCTTCTCCAGTGCATGAAAGTGAAAAGTGAAAAATGAAAGTGAAGTCGCTGCATACTTTCTAGAAGTGAGATTGATCTTTATTTGGTTTTTCTTTCTAATTTTTGGAGAGTGAGATATCTATATCAAGTTTCTTTTCAGCATTTTGCGGGCTTCAGGAAAGGTATTTAAAAGATTTCTTCTTCATGTTTTGGTAACTTTTGAAGGTTGAAATAATTTTTCTACCCTCTCAACTCCTTTATAAAAAAAAAAAGTGTACCTGCAAAAATTCTGGCAGAAAGCGCAGTAAAGGTGAAATGGTTGACTTTGGGTGTGGGCTTATCATCCATTTTTCTCATCTTCCTAGTTATCTAAATTTGGGGAAATTTTGAAACATTTTATATTAAATATAAGAGAAGTCAATGAAGGAAAGACAGGGGAAAGATACTTTCTGTATGATGAGTGGTAGTTAATATAATTGTCAGCAGAAAGATTATCTAGGCAGATTTGTCAAAGTTCAGGAAAGAGACAAAAAGAATGTATATTAAAGCAGTGGCCCAAAAGGGAAGGGTGAGGAGGGCGGATGAAGCCTGGAGGCTGGCTGATATGCAGAGGGAGAAGCTACACAGAGAAAATGCTATAAGGGAGAAAATGGAGCTGAAGTCAGAACCTTAAGACATTGCCAGGCACTTAAAAGGCACTGGACAGTTATGTGTGGAATGCATGAAGAAATAAACCCAAGAAACGTGGGCCTAGGAACCCAATCCTCAGCAGAGCACACAGGGGAAGTCCTCAGGGAAATCTGAAGAGGACGCACTGAGCTGGGAGAGAAGGGAGCTTTCAGGAGGGGCAGGCATCAGTGACGGGGCATCTTTGAGAATCCCAGGACCCTGGTATCTTTTAAGAGCAGTTTGAAGAGAACGGTGGGAAACCAAATTGACAGGAAAGGAAAAAGTCTCAAAATAAAGTGAAGAGAACCAGAGACTGACGTCGTAACTTAAGTGGTGTCAGAGTGGAGAGACGATCTTCCACAAAACGAGAGGGGAAGGCAGGACCTCACATTCTTGGCTGAAGAAACTTGCTTTTTGGTTCTTTGAATTTTTTGGCCACCATAATTGCTGATCAGAAAGTGATTTATTTCACTATTTATTTCACTATTACACTGGATCCAGCTGAACTAGTAAATTGACCAGAATAACTCAAGAATACATTTTTACCCCCCATAATTTAAGAAAAGGGCTCCATATTGGTCTGACATATTAGGAAAACAGTTACTTCTGAGCTTTATAGAATTCTGATTGTAAGCAGTCTATTTACTGGTGAACTCTTGATTCCTATTTTTCTATTTCATCTTAGCAATGCAACTGTGGAAAGTTTACATTAACTCCTCCAAAACGAAAGGAACATTGTATACCTCAAAGCCGAGCATTCCCTTTCCTCATTGAGACGGGAAAATAAAAAGAGACTGGCTGTTTGTTCTTGGAGAGCCAGATTCCCGAATAACTGTGCAGAGCTTCATTTTTCCAGTTCCTTGTAGAGCAGCAGGTCTTATCTTGACCTCTCATTCTAAAAGTGCCCTGTCTTTGGAAGTGTCACGGGTGTCCCTTGGGGAAGGGTACATTTTAAAATGCATTTAAAAAAATGTCTTCCGGTGAAAGTTATTCCATTATTTTGAAATCGAAAGTATTATGAGCATCATATATGTTTCACATGTGGGGCTTCCTGGGAATAAGATATGTAGAACAAGCATATGCACAGTGATTATACACGGCTATGGGAGAACTTTATTTCTTTGGAAAAGTGAAGTGAAGTCACTCAGTCGTGTCCGACTCTTTGCAACCCCATGGACTGTAGCCTACCATGCTCCTCTGTCCATGGGATTTTCCAGGCAAGAGTACTAGAGTGGGGTGCCACTGCCTTCTACAGAGGATCTTTCTAACCCAGGGATCGAACCTGGGTCTCCTGCATTGTAGGCAGACGCTTTACCTTCTGAGCCACTAAGGAAGTCCTCTTTTTGGAAAAAGGACAGCTTAAAGCTATAGGATGTAATCCTCTTTGACACATCATTAGCATTATCTGGGAAACAGCTGCTGTGAAGACATGAATATGCTCCCATGCCGGGGGTGGGGGGTATTCCTTTCCCAGTGTGGTCAGAGCAAGCCACGGGCTTAATGTTACAATTTCGACCTCCTATTGCCATAGGATCTGGGAGTCATGCTCCTTGGTATTTACCCAAAGGAACTGAGAAGGTTTATCCACCAAAACACCTACACAGAGGTGATGATAGCAGCTTTATTCAACATTGCCAAAAGTTGGAAACAATTAAACGTTCTTCAGGTGAGTGGTTGTGACACATCCAGACGATGGGATGTTACTTAGTGCTGAGAAGACATGAACTATCAAGGCATGGACAGAGGAGTCCCCTGGTGGTCCAGCACTTAGGACTCTTCCCTGGGTTCAACCCCTGGTTGGGGAACTAAGACCCAACATACCACGTGGCATGGCCAAAAAAAAAAGAAAGATGTGGAAGTATGTGGAGGAAACTTTAAAATGCGTATTCCTGAGTGAAAGAAGCCAGTTGGAAGAGGTGAGCTACCATCTGATTCCAACCATGATATATTCTGGAGAAGGCAAAACTAAGGAGACAGTGAAAAGACCAGCGGCTTCAGGGATTGGAGGGTGCGAGAAGGGATGAATAGGCAGGGCATAGAGGATTTTAGGGCAGAAAGCAGCCTGAGTGATGCCACAATGATGGATTCATGTCATTATACATTTGTCCAAAGCATAGGATGTATAATACAATATCAAAAGCGAACCCTAGTATAAACTATGTACTCTGGGCGACTGTGAGGTGACAAGGTAGGTTTATCAGTTGTAACAAATGTCCTGTCTGGTGGGCGATGCTGACCATGGGAGGCTGTGCATGGATGCACAATGGGTACAGGAGACTCTCTGTATCTGCGCCTCAGATTTGCAGGGACCTTAAACTGCTTTATAAAAGTAAAGTCTTGGGATTTCCCTGGTGATCCCATGGCTAAGACTCTGTGCTGCCAATGCAGGGGGCCCGTATTAGATCCCTGATCAGGGAACTAGATCCTTCATGCTGCAACTAAGAGTTTGCATGCTGCAAGGAAGACCTGGCTCAGCTGAATGAATAAAGTCTTAATTAAACAACCCAACAAACGTAATATTTTACCAGTGATCTGATCTTCAGAGTAACTATGATGTCATTCTTCCTTTCCCTCATACAGCGTCCTGTGCTCCTTCCAGACCCTTGAAAACGTGTTCTGATGTGTTGACAGGGGATGAGTCGGGGAGAAAGGAATGGGGGTGTTCCATGTCTGCTCCTTTTTAAAGACAGTCAAGGCTATGGTTTTTCCAGTGGTCATGTATGGATGTGAGGGTTGGACTGTAAAGAAAGCTGAGCATGGAAGAATTGATGCTTTTGAACTGTGGTGTTGGAGAAGACTCTTGAGAGTCCCTTGGACTGCAGGAGATTCAACCAGTCCATTCTAAAGGAGATCAGTCCTGAATATTCATTGGAAGGACTGATGTTGAAGCTGAAACTCCAATACTTTGGCCACCTGATGTGAAGAGCCGACTTATTGGAAGAGACCCTGATGCTGGGAAAGATTGAGGGCAGGAGGAGAAGGGGACGACAGAGGATGAGATGGTTGGACGGCATCACTGACTGGATGGACATGAGTTTGAGTAAACTCCAGGAGTTGGTGATGGACAGGGAGGCCTGGCGTGCTATAGTCCATGGGGTCACAAAGGGTCAGACACGCCTGAGCGACTGAGCTGAACTGAACGGAAGTACATGTGGTGGACCTACTTTCTCATGGGATGCTTGCACAGCTGATAGGGCTTGGGCACTTCACCTTGTCAGACTCCACATTGAAGAGTCTGCTGCCTCTTCTTACACAGATGTTCCCTTTCCTGACAAGTGTGCGTGGGGGTTACTTAAAGATCAAGAAATACCACTGAATGCTGAATAATGGTGAAGGGTGAAACACAAATGTTTTTTCCACAGGTTCTTGTTTGTTTTGTTTTTGGCTACTCTGTGCAGCATGTGGGATCTTAGTTTCCTGACCAGGGATCGAAGCCACACCCCCTGCAGTGGAAGCCTGGAGTCTTACCCATTGGACCACTAGGGAAGCCCTTTTCTGTTCTTCTGTTTGTAAGCTCCTCTTCTCTTTGGGGATGTGGGATCCCCTCTATAGACTTTGAGGAATAGAAAGCTATTTATTTTGCTAGAAAGCCTCACAAAGATAGGACTCTGTGGGGAAATTTGTTGTCTCTGGGAAGAAATAGGACATGAAAGTAAATTCATGATCTCTATAAAACATTTTTATTTCCTCAAATATATAGTGTTGAATTTTTGTGCTTGTGGGATAATCAGGATTTTGAGAAATAATATGAAAAGTAGAATTCATTTTCTCTTAGAAATTACAGATTGGAGACTTAAGACAAATAACACACACACATATGCATAAAGCTTTTTTTTTTTTTAAATCATGTATTTTGAAAGTGTGAGAGCATTTTATTTTCCTGTCCCTTAGAAATGGAGACTGTTACATAGGTTTAAATAATGGTTTAGGGTACCTGCACTGGGATGGAAAGTGTCCCCCCAAATTTGATGTCTTTCCAGGAACTTCCAAGTGAGACATCGTTTGGAGACAGGGTGGTTGTAAATATAATTAGTTAAGCTGTAGATAGGGTGAGTCCTTAGTTCCTATGATCGGTGTCCTGATAAAAAGAAGAGAAGAGACGCAGAAGGATGGTGGCCACGTGAAGACCAAGGTAGGGAGTGGAATTAAGATGTCACTAGTCTCAGAATGCCCAGGGATGCCAAAGCTGGAAGAGGCAACGAAAGAGCCTTCTCCGGGGGCTCAGAGGGATCATGGCCCTGCCGGCAACTTGATTTCAGACTTCAGGTCTCCAGAACAGGGAGAGAATACACTTCTGTGTCTTAAGCCAACCGACTTGTGGCGCTTTGTTACAGCAGCCCTAAGAACTGACCACGTGTCATAATCATAGAGCAGTCATGATTATTTAAAAATCATGACAAATGCCCAAATACTGGGAAGTGAGTTAGTTAACTGTGGTATATCAGTAAAACATTTTATTACCTATAAATCTGACAATATGTGGACTTTAGAGATACACAGAAAACTCTGCTAAATAATAAATAGCAATCATATAGTAAGGACACAGTGATTATGAGCATAAATATGTAACAATGGAGGTTTAGGAAAAAACTTTATTTTCATATAATTGGGGCAAGATGGTAAAACACTTCTTGTTTATTTCTTTTAATAAAAGGAATAAATGTTTGACATACAAATTTTAAAACAACAAGTCACAAAAATAGTTTGACATAAAAGTCACCTTCAGGTGACTTGAATAGAGACTGGAGATATATTCGGTCTCTGCACACAGAGTAATTCATTTCCTCCTCACTGTGCCCTTAAACCTGAACCTGAACCAGGGGCATGTATTGTAAAAGGACACAAACGGACCTGTAAGGAACTTGATCATGGAAAACTTCAACATAGATTGTGTTGATTTTCTAAACACTGAGTGCACTGCTAACTGGGGCTAACAGCGTCAAAAAACAGTCATGGCTGAGCAATCATGGAGCCAGTAGACCTAGAAGTTTATGACTCTCCCACTTGTTTTTTATAGAATCTAAGCCCTAATTAATACTTCAGGTCCACAAAATGAGGGGACTGGAGGCTTTGGCTTCTGGAGAAATATTTGCAGTGAAAGTTAAGAAGCTGGTGAAACAGCTCATTAAACCAGCCCATCCCTTTAAATGCCATAACCCATGTAGTGATGAAATCTTGCTGGAAACCTCCAAGTGAGCCTTCTGAGCCAGGGTCACTTTCCATTATACAACAGCAGTTGGCTAATTTTCAGGCCAGCTGACCTCTCTTTAGGTGGGAGTATGCCCTTCTGTCTTCTCTAAAAATAAAAATTAAAAAATTAGTCCTCTAAACTATAAGCCTGTTTTTGGAAATTAGTTTGTCATTTTGGTGAGTCTCAGAGGTATCTGTGAGTAGCAAGTGTGGAAGAAAACAAAGTAGAATCCAGTGGCATAAGGAATCCTTGCACTGTTGGCCAAGCCCATGTGAAACACAGTTGCTATTTATCTGAAGAGCAAAACAGGAAGTCATTCTGCAAGGAACCGCCCATTAAGAATCATTTTACATGATGATTTACAGCCCCTGTACAAAACCACCAGTGTTTAAAGCAACAAACACCTTCTGAGTTTTCTATTAAGATTTTTCTTCTTCTTGGACAACTGAAAGTATGGCAATGTTTGATGTATCCACGGTACAAAGGGTCGAGTCATCTACTTACTGATTTTCCAGGGAAAGCGCTATCAATGGGGGAAGTCATGCAAGCCACGGGTTTTGTCCAGAGTTGGTCTTCCCTCCCCACTGGGAAGGAATCTTCCAAATGGCCCGGCAATCACTCATCTTGGTGAAATCTCTCCTTAGAGATTCTCTGAGGAAAGGAAAGCACAGAAGGAATAAATAAAGCACCACAGGAGTAGAAGGGAAAAAATAGTCATACAGTTTTTAACCTTTGGGTGAAAACAGTGGTTCTTGAACTTTCCAGTGTTTTGGATAAATCTTGGTGGGCATATCCCCCTGGGAGCCCTTGCAGGAACTGTTTGGCCTCCAAAAGCATTGGGAGGGGGTCCACGGATGGAAAGTGCTGGATCTAAAGTTAACAAGTCTCCCTCCAAAGAAGGAGAAATCTGAGTCACCAAAGAGACATTTCCTAAGTAGAAATGCAGTCTCAAAGTTAGGATTCTTGATGTGAGAAGGTACAATTGCATTTTTCATTTGAGTAGCTCTAAAAATATTGTTTCAGGCCTTTCACCTGATGTTAGAATGATTGTTATATTCCTGGTGTTACTTTTGTTTTACTTTTTCTAAATAAGCCAGGTGCTCCTAAGAATACAAAGATAAAGAAAAGATGAAAATTTCCTTCACTTGCCCAGATACCTGTTGTGTAATGACCTCACTCCACTGGTCATTTTAGCCTTTTGAAGGTGCTTCTGCTAAACTGATGGCACCTCCTGTAAGTGGCACTAACCAAGATTTTAAGAATACGTCTCTTTGTGAGCGACAATTTTATTTGATTGCCAGCAGAGATTATTTAGAACAGACAATTTCTAGACTTTACATGTTCTCCCAAGTCATAGTTGTTGGAGCGTGAAAAGTGGGCCATTTCCTGTTAGTATTTTGTACCCTGAGATATTTTATTTTTTTCCTTTATTACCAATTTCTGGGAAAGACGATTCTGAAACACATTTTGTTGATTATCTAAGCACTATTAATTTCAGGTCTGAAAATTCCAAATGAGGTGTATTGACAGTCAAGTCTCTTTCTGAGCTTTATGGAGCTTTACTGATGTCTAATCTGTCTAACATCCCGTGGAGAGATGAGAGGCCGTACGTAGATTCCTGAGAAAGTAGTCAATTTAAGTGAGATGACACCAGCGCTGAGACTCATGCCACCTTGGGAAATTAATTCTTCTCATCCCCAAAGTTTCAGTAGATTAAAAACTACCAGGGAATGCACCTTGCCATTTAAGTCTATTTAAGAATCTGTTCTCTTAGTTTAGCTCACTCTTGAGCAAGCTATTTTTCACGTTTTTGCTGGTTCCAAAAGCAAAATGTTGAAGTAGTGAATGGGGACTGACCAAATGATTCTGGCCCCAAACTGCATACATCAGTGCAACTATAACTGAGCAGGGTCCCACAGGGGCGTTCCGGGGACAGACGCCTTCCCCGCCTCTCCTGCTTTTGCTCCTCTCTGAAGGACCCGAATAACAGTATCCCATGTGCATTTCCCAGTTTTTCAGCTGCTAAAACTACCACCAAATGGAAGAAATTAACTACCTGATGATCATGGGCAGGTAGCTCCCAGAACTTCCTGTGGCTAAGGATTGATCAGAGAGCTGTGCGTGAGCTGATCACATATCCTCGATGCCCCTCCCTCAATGTGGCTTTAAAAAATGCTTTGCTGAGGCTTCTCTGGTGGTCCAATGCCTAAGACGCCATGCTCCCAGGGCAAGGGGATTGTGTTCAAGCCCCGGGTAAGGGATCTGGATCCCACCTGCCGTAACTAAAATCCCACAGGCCACAGTGAAGTTAGAAGATCCTGTGTGCCTCATCTAAGACCCAGAACAGCCAAATAAATACACAAATAAAACTAAATATTTTTAAAAATGCTTTGCCAGAACTGTTCAGGGGGTTTGGGCGTTTTTGAGCACAAGCCACGCTTTCTCCTTGCTCAGCTCTGCAAAAACCTTCCTCTGCTCCAGACTCCAGCATTTCGATTTATTTGGCTTCACTGTGTATCAGGCATGTGAGCTTGCATTTGGTAACACAATGAATGCTACAGAGAGGCCATAAACAGAATATATCCGAGAATAAGTCACTGTCAAGTTCTTAGTCGCTATTCTGGAGGTGAGGAATTACAGAGCTGTTCTAAGCTAACATTCTCACATTCCCTGAGAGGGATTTTAAGTTCATCATTAGCTAGTCTTACCGTGAATTGTAATGTTGATGCTGTTGATGTCAATTAACATTTATTGAGGGTATAGTCAAACTGTTATTAATCAATGTACTGTTATTTAATCATCCTTGTAGTTTTGAGAAGTCTAAATAATCTGTAGCAGAAGTAGAGAATTGTAGGTTTAATGGTGGTTTATTTTAAAACTGAAATATTACTGAATTAGAGAATCCTGAAAATGCAGCCAGACTAAAGCTTGAGAAAAGCACCTGTAGAGCAACCCTTCTAGTTTGTTCTGATTTCCTGCACAGATGCTGTCAAGGGTCCATGGTTCTGTGAACATTTGAACCTGTACTAAACGTTGAGGAAATGTGAGCAAGCATTTCCAAGCTAATTTTTATAAATGAAGACACTTTTTAGAAATGAATAGTCACTACATTAAACTAATTTAAATTTACACCCTTTCCCCTGATTCCACTCTTCTCCATTGACTGATGCATTGTCTGCTTTTCAGATCTGGATATTAATTTTCCTACTTCGATAGCTTATTTAATTGAATGCTGTCAATGGCTACTGACTCAGTATATTGAGTGAGTATAACAGATAACAATGGAAAGAGTTCCTAATAG
Source organism: Bos taurus (assembly GCF_002263795.3). Taxonomy (NCBI): domain Eukaryota; kingdom Metazoa; phylum Chordata; class Mammalia; order Artiodactyla; family Bovidae; genus Bos; species Bos taurus. The sequence goes on along the minus strand of NC_037354.1, from coordinate 41,392,239 downwards.
AATGACTGCTATGGACTAGTTAATTCACATGGCAGGCATTCTCCTAACTACTTTCCGAGTATCATCTTACTGTTCACAGGAAAGCATGAGGAAGGTGCTACGTTGTTATTGCTGTTTTGGAGAAGAGGAAATAGTGTCTCCAAGAACTTAAGTGAATAGCTCAATGAACAAAGCCAGTAACCTGGGCTTTCCTGGTGGCTCAGATGGTAGAGAATCCACCTGCAATGTGGGACACCTGGGTTCAATCCCTGGATTGGGAAGATCCCCTGGAGAAGGGAAAGGCTACCCACTCCAGTATTATGGCCTGGAGAATTCCAGGGACAGAGGACCCTGGCAAGCTACACTCCGTGAGGTCTCAAAGAGTCAAACACGACTGAGTGACTATCACTTTCACTTTTCACAAAGCCAGTAGATATGGAGATCCAGTGTTTGAAATCAGTTCTGTTTAACTTCTTAGTCCTAACAAGCTGTTTTTTTAAATTTATTTTTTGTTGTTTTATGGTCTCAATGTCATCTCTGATGTCTTTGATAATATCACTATTAGTTTCTTTAGAATTATCATTTCCTTTTACAGTCTCCATTTTTTCCACTTTTCTCTTTTCTGATTGTTTTTGTTTTTGCCTTTTATATTGTAGCCAAGGTTCTCAACTCTGAATATAACCAAAGACACCTAGAGGGCTTTAAAAAAATACTGATGCTCAGGACCACAGATGAATAAAATCCAAACCTCTGCTATTGGCACATATTTCTTCAAAGCTTACTAGTTGATCTCTGTTCAGATCTGGGGAATCCTTCAGTTCAGTTCAGTTCAGTTCAGTTGCTCAGTCGTGTCTGACTCTTTGCGACCCCATGTACCACAGCACGCCAGGCCTCCCTGTCCATCACCAGCTCCCAGAGTCCACCCAAACTCATGTCCATTGAGTTGGTGATGCCATCCAACCATCTCATCCTCTGTTATCCCCTTCTCCTCCTGCCCTCGATCTTTCCCAGCATCAGAGTCTTTTCAAATGAGTCAGCCCTTGGATGTCTCTGTATCTGTGTCTGTTTAAGCAAGGAAGACTGGAAAACTGACTAGAAAACTCAGGCCCAGATGATTCAATTGGTGAATTCTATTGAACATTTAAAAAAGAAATAATACACTATTTTATACACAGTCTTTCAGAATATAGAGAATGATGGTTCTATTAAACTCATTTTTTGAGGTCAATATCACCCAAATATGAGGCCAGAGAAAAGCACTAAAAATCCATCCATCCATACCAGTAATCCTCGTGAGACCCAAAGATTTTTAACAAAATGCTAACAAATAAATCCAGGAAGGCAAAGTTGATTTAATATTTGAAAATCAATCAGTATAATTCACTTAATAAAGGAAAAAATTATCATTTCAATCAATGTAGAAAAATGTTTGAAAATATTCATTCATGATAAAACATTTAATCAAGTTAAAAGGGGACTTCCTCGTTCTGATAAAGGGTACATATGAAAAACTTACTGCTAATATTATACGTAGTGTTTCAAAATTAAATGCTTTCTCCCTGAGATCAGGAACAAGGCAAGGGTGATCATTAGCACCCCTTATGTTCAACATTTTACCAGAAAGCGTAGCCTTCACAACTAAGCACGAAGGGAAATAAAATGCAAAAATATCTGAAAAGTAAGTAAAACTGTCTCTTCTTGAAGATGTCATGATTGACTATGTAGACTATTACAAGAAATCTATAAACAACTGCTATCTGCAACTATTAAACTAATTTAGAGAGGTTATACGGTCAAATGTCAATGTACAAAAAATGGCATTTTTGTGTACTGAAAGCTGACCGTACCCTTTTTGCATGAAAGGGACCGGGTGACATTCAGCTTCAGTGAAAGGTAGTCTTGGTCGTTTACAGGGACAGCCCATTATAAATATTTCATATGTTTACTCTTGGGCTGATTGATGCCTCAGAGAAGAGTTCTCTAATCTGTCTAGACCATAGTGTTCTGGCTGCCAGTGTTCTGGAGGTTGGGGATTTCAGGAACATCAGTACACATATTTCCACTTAATCCCTATTTTTTGATTCCTCGTTTTTTGCCTAGCATCCCTGGTACATTTACCCTCTCTTGAGAATCGATTGACGTCTTCCACCAGGACGAGGGAAGGACTCTCCCTCCGGAGGGGTAGGGTCTCCCCTGAGGTGTGTGACTGCTTCTTTCAGTCCCCTTCCGTTGGCGTTTTAATTTGGAGCCTCTCTCTCTCCCCCTGCTCCAGAAGTGCCTGTTGCTACCACTGTCTGAGTCCTTTGAGAACTCTGTGCAGGGATGAAGTGGGTTCTCAGTGTTCCCCGCTGCCAATCAGGCTCCAGTCCTGCTAAACTAGTGACTGCTCAGCCATCTGCTTCCAGGCATGCAATATTTTTATTGTTATCCTCCCTTCTCCTGTTCTCCCATTCCTACATGTGTTTGTGAGAAACCTCTTCATCTTTTCCATAAAGTACAGCGAGGATACTTCATGTGAAATTGAAATATCAAGATCACTGATTTAAAGGAATGACTTATTTTATAAAAAGTTAAGTTATATATTACATTTTAGTAATACTTTATACTTATGTAAGGGAAGAATAATCAGGCATCTCATTTGTAGGCTTTAAAGTAACAAGCATTTCACATGGAAAATTCCATATGGAAGCAGATGGAATAATAATATGGTTTTAGTATCTGCAGTGAAAAAAATAAAGAACTAAAAGAGTGTCTGGTTTACCCAATATCAATGAGCCACTTTTCTCTCCATTCTGCCTCTCACATAAACCGTGCATTTATAACTTAGGTCTTCATGGTAGTTAGAAAGAAATTTGGCGTAATTGTCACCATGCCTCTGAGGAAGTGAAAGAATACATTTTAGAGGCAGTACTAATTAATTTAACAAGCCTTAATTGAGAGTTAACCGTGAGGCAGGCACTGTTCTGAAACAGAATGGACCCAGATCCCTGGCCCTCTGAGGATTCCATGCCAGGCAGCAGGCTTCTGATATCAAAACCAACATAAAGGGCACCAAAAACTCCTTCAGTAAATTCTGTGAAATAGGGCACCTGTGCTTATACCTGTGGGTATTTCTTCTTGTATCTGTGTTTTTGACTTCTGTAGCAGCGAGATTAACATTGTATTCAGATTTATTTAAATTTTCCTGTTGTTGCTATTGTGTGTTGATTATAACATCCACTTCTAAAGATGACTTGAAATAGGCTTCCAAGGTACGTACAAAGGTGATTAAAAAAAAGTTAAAGTCAGAGAACTGAAGCAGAGGGAGAATACAAATAGGAAAATAGAATAAAGCCAAGACTGACAACAATGAACAAAATGCATGTAGACAAGACCCATTCCTCGTTAGGCACAGACTACGAATTTCCCTCTATTTCTTTTGGTATTTTAAAGGAAAAACATCATTAATTTCCAGAAGTCAAAAAAATCAGTTATCAGGTGATATAGGCACTTCCCAGGTGGCACTGGTGGTAAAGACCCTGCCTGTCAGTTCAGAAGACCTGAGTCACCAGTTCGATCCCTGGGTCGGGAAGATCCCCTGGGGGAGGGGAGGGCGTGGCAACCCACTCCAGTCTTCTTGCCTGGAGAATCCCACGGGCGGAGGAGCCTGGGGGCTGCAGTCCATACAGTCATACAGAGTCCGACACGACTGAAGCAGCTTAGCACTCACGCACATAAAATATGGAAGTTTCGCCTGTGGATCTTCACAAAAGGATCTTCATTAAGAAATGGAGTGAAAAACTTCCTTACTGAAAAACAAAAAACCACAGGGATTCCCTGGTGGCTCAGTGATAAAGAATCTGCCTGCCAGTGCAGGAGCTGCGGGTTTGATCCCTGCTCAGGGAAGATCCCACGTGCCTCAGAGCAGCCAAGCTCCTGTGCCGCAGCTGCGGAGCCTGCGCTCTAGAGTTTGTGCTCTGTGACAAGAGAAGCCAGCACAGCAAGAAACACACTCACAGCAACTGGAGAAAGCCCCGTGTGGCAACGAAGACCCAGCACGGCCAGAAATAAAGAAAGAGAATTATGTAAACATTACACTTTGACTTTCTCTTAAAGAAAATACAAGAGTGAGTTCCATTGGACTACTTTTTCTTATGTCTTTACTATAGTCCAACTGTGTTAGCGCAAAGAATAATTTAGTAAGAGTGTTATACTAGGAGTCTAAATTAAGAAAATTCTAGAAAACCCTTCTACATATTTGTTTAAAAATATGTGAATTTTTCATTCTCTGTGAGGTTATAATAAATCTACCAATATTTGCAGCTTACAAAATACTTTGTTTCACATGCATTCTCTACTAAGGCAACTTTCCAGTGGGTGTTGTCACTATCATCATCTTTTTAACACAGAGAATCATGCATATTAAATAATTCACACAAGATATCCTAGCCAAGAAATGAGAAACCAATATTGGAATAAAGAACTTTTAACTCTAGATATTGTCTTCTTAACAACTTACCAGTCTCCATTAGCTACATCTAGGTGACCAAGAAAATGCTAACACAGTTGTTTATTCCTTTTAACATTTAATAAACTGTGAAGAGCATAATGTGGACTCAGTAGAGACTGATGAACTATATCTGGCTGTGACTGTGTAGCAACCATCCAAATCAAGATACAGAATATTTCCAGTAGCCCAGTAGCTTCTTTTGTGCCCTTTTCTTGGTCAACATTTATTCTCCCAGCTACTGCTGCTGCTGCTGCGGCTAAGTCGCTTCAGACGCGTCCGACTCTGTGCAACCCCATAGACTGAAGCCCACCAGGCTCCTCTGTCTCTGGGATTCTCCAGGCAAGAATTCCGGAATGGGTTGCCATTTCCTTCTCCAATGCATGCATGCATGTTAAGTCGCTTCAGCCGTCTCCGACTCTGTGTGACCCCATAGACGGCAGCCCACCAGGCTCCCCCGTCCACAGGATTCTCTAGGCAAGAATGCTGGAGTGGGTTGCCATTTCCTTCTCCACTATTCTCCCAGACATCACCAATATTCTGGCTTATATTATTATCAACTTGATCAGGTCTTGAGCATTATGTAGATAGACTCATACTATGTATACTCTTTTATATCTGGCTTTTTTTGCTCATAAAAATGTCTGTGAGATTCACTTATAATATGTATATCATTGCAAGGTCTTGTACTTTTTTAAAAAACAGCTTTATTGACATTTATTCTGCAAAGGATACAATTCATCCTTTAAAGTACACAGTTCAGCATTTTCTAGTATATTCAAAGAGTTATGCAACTATCACCAAAATCTAACTTTAAACATTTTTAACATCATCAAAGAAATCCCATACACATCAGTAGTCATTCCCCATTCTCCTCCCAAGCCTGCAAAGCCCCCCAAACCCATGAATCTATCTGCTTTCCATCTCTATAGTTACGCCCATTCTGCATATTTCGATAAAATGGATGTACATATAATGTTGTCCTTTGTGACTGGTTTTTTTCACTTACCATCATGCTTTCAAGATTCATCCTTATTGTAGCATAGTATCAGTTCAGTTCAGTTCAGTTGCTCCATCGTGTCTGACACTTTGGAACCCCATGGACTGCAGCACTCCCGGCCTCCTTGTCCATCACCAACTCCCAGAGTTTTCTCAAACTCATGTCCATTGAGCCAGTGATGCCATCCAACCATCTCATCTTCTGTTGTCCCTTTCTTCTACCCCCTTCAATCCTTCCCAGCATCAGGATCTTTTTCCAGTGAGTCAGTTCTTCGCATCAGGTGGCCAAAGTATTAGAGCTATAGCTTCAGAATCAGTCCTTCCAATGAATATTCAGGACTGAGTTCCTTTACGATGGACTGGTTTGATCTCCTTGCAGTCCAAGGGACTCTCAAGAACCTTATCCAACACCAGAGTTCAAAAGCATCAATTCTTCAATGCTCAGCTTTCTTTATAGTCCAACTCTCACATCCATACATGAGTACTGGAAAAACCATAGCTTTGACTAGATGGACCTTTGTCGGCAAAGTAATGTCTCTGCTTTTTAATATGCTATCTAACTTTGGTCAGTTTTTCTTCCAAGCAGCAAGTGTCTTTTAATTTCATGGCTGCACTCACCATCTGCAGTGATTTTGGAGCACAAAATAATGTCTGTAATTGTTTCCCCATCTATTTGCCATGAAGTGATGGGATAGGATGCCATGCTCTTAGTTTTCTGAATGTTGAGTTTTAAGCTAAATTTTTCACTCTCCTCTTTCGCTTTTATCAAGAGGCTCTTTAGTTCCTCTTCACTTTCTGCCATAAGGGTGGTGTCCTCTGCATTTCTGTGGTTATTGATATTTCTCCCAGGAATCTTGATTCCAGCTTGTGCTTCATCCAGCCTGCCATTTTGCATGATATACTCTGCATATAGCAAACACCCTCTTCCAACAAAATAAGAGAAGACTCTTCAAATGGACATCATCAAATGGTCAATACCGAAATAAGATTTATTATATTCTTTGCAGCCAATGATGGAGAAGCTCTATACAGTCAGCAGTAACAAGCCCGGGAGCTGACTGTGGCTCAGAGCAGGAACTCTAGGAGAAGGCAATGGCAGCCCACTCCAGTACACTTGCCTGGAAAATCCTATGGACAGAGGAGCCTGGTAGGCTGCAGTCCATGGGGTCGCTAAGAGTCTGGCACGACTGAGCGACTTCACTTTCACTTTTCACTTTCATGCATTGGAGAAGGAAATGGCAACCCACTCCAGTGTTCTTGCCTGGAGAATCCCAGGGACGGGGGAGCCTCGTGGGCTGCCGTCTCTGAGGTCGCACAGAGTCAGACACGACTGAAGCGACTTAGTGGAAGCAGCAGCAGCAGCAGCAGCAGCAGCAGGGAAAACCACTAGACTGTTCTGGTATGACATAAATCAAATCCCTTATAATTATACAGTAGAAGTGACAAATAGATTCAAGGGACTAGATCTGATAGACAGAGTGCCTGAAGAACTATGCACAGAGATTCATGACATTGTACAGGAGGCAGTGATCAAGACCATCCCCAAGAAAAAGAAATGCAAAAAGGGAAGATGGTTGTCTGAGGAGTCTTTACAAATAGCTAAGAAAAGAAGGGAAGCTAAAAACAAAGGAGGAAAAGAAAGATATACCCATTTGAATGCAAGGTTCCAAAGAATATCAAAGAGAGATAAGAAAGCCTTCCTCAGCAATCAATGCAAAGAAATACAGGAAAACAATAGAATGGGAAAGACTAGAGATCTCTTCTTCAAGAAAACCAAGGGAACATTAGAGATACCAAGGAAACATGTCATGCAAAGATGGGCTCAATAAAGGACAGAAATGGTATGAACCTAACAAAAGCAGAAGATATTAAGAAGAGGTAGCAAGAATACACAGAAGAACTATACAAAAACAATCTTAAAGACCCAGATAATCATGATGGTGTGTTCACTCACCTAGAGCCAGACATCCTGGAATGTGAAGTTAAATGGGCCTTAGGAAGCATCACTGTGAACAAAGCTAGTGGAGGTGATGGAATTCCAGTTAAGCCATTTCAAATCCTGAAAGATGATGCTGTGAAAGTGCTGCACTCAATATGCCAGGAAACTTGGAAAACTCAGCAGTGGCCACAAGACTGGGAAATAATCAGTTTTCATTCTAATCCCAAAGAAAGGCAATGCCAAAGAATGCTCAAACTACTGCACAACTGCACTCATCGCACATATTAGCACAGTAATGCTCAAAATTCTCCAAGCCAGGCTTCAACAGTACATGAACCATGAACTTGCAGATGTTCAAGCTGGATTTATAAAAGGCAGAGGAACCAGAGGTCAAATTGTCAACATCTGTTGGATCATTGAGAAAGCAAGAGAATTCCAGAGAAACATCTACTTCTGCTTTATTGGCTACACCAAAGCTTTTGACTGTTTGGATCACAACAAACTGTGGAAAATTCTTAAAGAGGTGGGAATATCAGACCACCTGACCTGCCTCCTGAGAAATCTGTATGCAGGTCAAGAAGCAGCAGTTAGAACTGGACAAGGAACAACAGTCTGGTTCCAAATTGGGAAAGGAGTACGGTCAAGGCTGTACATGTCTGAAATTGCTACTTTGTATAATAGTTCTATTTTTAATTGTTTGAGGAAGTTCCATACTGTTCTCCGGGCTGCACCAGTTTACAGTCCTACTAACTGTGATGATTTCCTTTTCTCACACCCCCACCAGCGCTTGTTTTTCATTGTTTTTTTGAAGGGCCATTTCATCAGATATGAGTGTTCTTTGCAGCTTTGATTTGTATTTCCCTTAGGATTGGTGATGTTGAAATCTTCTCATGTGCTTTTAGGCCATTTGTTCTTTAGAAAAATGTCTATTCAGATCCTCTGCCCATTTTAAAATTGGGTTGTTGATTTTGATGTCAACATGTATCTTTTGGTTATTAATGCCTTATCAGATTTTGAAAAATATTTTTCTTATATCCTGCCACACTGCTGAATTTATTATTCAATATTTTTACTGCTGGAAAAAATATGCATTTGGGTTCTTTTCGGTTTTTGAATATTCTGTATAATACTACTATGAACATTTTTGAATATGCTTTTTGGTGGACATAGATACTCATTATCTCAGATATATACCTCTGAGTGCAATTTCTGGGTCATATTATAGTCAACATACCTTCAGCAAAATTCTATGTCAGTTTGGATAATTTGCTTTTTTCCCATATTTTGATTGTAGTAATGACCAGCTTGAGTTATTTCTTAGAGATATGACCTCAATCTATTAGTGACTAATTGGTATTTATCAAAATTGAAAAAATGGAAAGGATTACAAAAGACTACATTTAACATGATGAGTGTTCAGGACTGTTCAGTTCAGTTCAGTCACTCAGTCGTGTCTGACTTTTTGTGACTCCATGGACTGCAGCACACCAGGCCTCCCTGTCTGTCACCAACTCCCAAACTCATGTCCATTGAGTTGGTGATGCCATCCAACCATCTCATCCTCTGTCATCCCCTTCTCCTCCCACCTTCAATCTTTCCCAGCATCAGCGTCTTTTCCAAGAAGTCAGTTCTTTGCATCAGGTGGCCAAAGTATTGGAGTTTCAGCTTCAACATCAGTCCTTCCAGTGAACACTCAGGACTGATCTCCTTTAGGATGGACTGGTTTGATCTCCTTGCAGTCCAAGGGACTCTCAAGAGTCTTCTCCAACACCACAATTCAAAAGCATCAATTCTTCAATGCTCAGCTTTCTTTAGAGCCCAATTCTCACATCCATACATGAGTACTGGAAAAACCATAGCTTTGACTAGATGGACCTTTGTCGGCAAAGTAATGTCTCTGCTTTTGAATATGCTATCTAGGTTGGTCATAACTTTCCTGCCAATAAATAAGCATCTTTTAATTTCATGGCTGCAGTCACCATTTGCAGTGATTTTGGAGCCCCCCAAACTAAAATCTGCCACTGTTTCCCCATCTATTTGCCATGAAGTGCTGGGACCAGATACCATGATCTTAGTTTTCTGAATGTTAAACTTTAAGCCAACTTTTTCACTCTCCTCTTTCACTTTCATCAATAGGCTCTTAAGTTCTTTGCTTTCTGTCCAAGGTTGGTGTCATCTGCATATCTGAGGTTATTGATATTTCTCCTGGCAATCTTGATTCCAGCTTGTGCTTCATCCAGCCCAGCATTTCTCATGATGTACTCTGCATATAAGTTAAATAAGGACATTAGACAGCTAATAACGAAGATTCAGAATAAGGGGAGGAAAATATTTAGCTTTAAAAAGCATAGTCAATAGACTGTTTTTCTAACAAACTGTAGAAAGTAAACATTGGAATCATTTCTTAAGAGTGAGAGAGCCTAACTTCAGTTTGGTTGCTCAGTCGTGTCCGACTCTTTGTGACCCCATGAATCACAGCATGCCAGACCTCCCTGTCCATCACCAACTCCCGGAGTTCACCCAGACTCACGTCCATCGAGTCAGTGATGCCATCCAGCCATCTCATCCTCTGTCGTCCCCTTCTCCTCCTGCCTCCAATCCCTCCCAGCATCAGAGTCTTTTCCAATGAGTCAGCTCTTCGCATGAGGTGGCCCAAGTATGAGTTTGAAGTATGAGTATGAGTTTGCCATTTATAGACACAGTTTAAAGAGAAATATCAGACTAGCTTCCTTTCCACCTGCCTAGTTTTAGAGATCAGTTCTTTCCTCTATAAGCTAAGTCTCATCCAAACCTAGTCTTTAATGTTGCATTAGAAGTAGTTAAAAGACTAAGTAGTTTAACCTAAATGTAAAGGAGTAAGTTTGAAGAAGTAGATTAGACTGTTTTTCCCATATTGCTCCTCTTCACTGATGAAAAGGGTCAGAAATAATGAAACATTTTTACTGGAAAAATTAACTCAAGAATAGATGTGAGGTTAAAATTTTCCTGCTTTCACAAAATCCTGCCTGCTTGAGGGAACCTTGAACAGGTTATCCAAAATCTTTCTTTGCATGGGGAGATAATGAAAAAAAACATTAAAATATCTTTTAAACTTCAACTAAAAATAGGTAAAACTATACATTTCAACTTTGGCAGAATTTCAGCTCTTAATGAGAAGGGAAAAGGAAGCCAAATTTGAAGAAAAATTGTTAAGTGTATTTAAAGTTTGAGTAATTTATTTTGCGGGAACTTTATAGAACATTTTGATTTAGTGTTTTTGGATACAGATGATGGATTAAAATTCCTTCTTTTAAAAGTCAATGTAGTTAATGATTTGAAAATTTAAAAGATTCTTGAATTAAGGGCACTGTTTTTATTATTATCACTTATATTTGTTTACTTGGAATATTTCTGCCCTTCTTTCCCTAATGTTTTGTTTGTTTGTTTGGTTGGTTGGTTATTTTAATGTCAGTATTCATGGCTTTTCCAATATGGTGACTCCTCCTCATTTTTCTAACAGCTTCTCTGCTTTTAGTTTCATCTGGAACTGGTAAAGATTCCTAGCTCTGAAATCCGGTGTTTGGACCATGATGTCCATTTCTGTCCCTCACTGTTACTTGTTCAGGACCTGCCCTTCTCTCTCACTGAGAAACCTTTCCGCCCTCATTTTCCACCACTGCCTTGCTTACCTGAGCCTTGCTGCTTCTCTGCAGTGTGCAATAGCTATACAGGAATAGTTTCTCCTTTGACTTTCTGGCTTTTGATCTTTGCTAATTCCCAATTTCTGGTGAATAACAAAACAAGTTCTGTTAGCTGTGTGTCTCAAAGCTGAGTTTTTTCTGGAGACGGTGACAGGACAGTTATGATTGGCTGAGCATCCCAAGAGGGTAAATTAGTTTTTCCTGATCGACTCCTGAGAGCCTCCATGTTTTCATGGAGCCATGACCTATTCGACAGTTATTTCTCCTTTTCCTCCTTATTTTCCAGGAGGGCGACGCCTATCTCAAGTCCTGATTCCCACCTGGGCCCCCTGTGTCTGCTTTTCTCAAGTAAGAAGTTGCTTCTTCCTGTCTCATCTAAAACCCCTTCCCTTATCCTCCCGTCCTCTCCCTTCTGTCTCTGTTCCTCTATCATTCTATCAGTTTTGAGTTCCTGTACGAGCACTTTTGCTCTCATCTGCATGTTTTTAACCCTGCTCCACCTCTTACTTTTCTTTCATGGTCAGCTTCTTGGATTTACCTACTCCTTTATCTAAGGAAATATTCTGTTCTCTAAGCCAGTGATTCCCTATGTGGAGTGAGCCATTCTTCCAGGAGATATTTGGCAACGAGTGGAGGTGTGTTTGTGTTACAACCTGTAGCATGGGGTGCTATTGTCTCCTATTGACTAGAGACCAGGGATCCTGTTCAACATTCTACAGTGTCCAGGGCAAGATGCCCCTGGCAAAGAACCACCCAGCCCAAAATGTCACTAGGGCCATAGTGGAAGAACCTTGCTCTAAGCCTAATTTAAACCAAAGTTTTGCCCCTCCAGGAAACTCAAATGCTTTTATGACTGTGTTTACTTCTTTGAGTTTTTCCTTCCTCTGTCTCCTACTTTTTCATCATCTTCTAGGATGAAAGTCAATGCTTGTTGGCTTAGTTCCCTTAATTTCCACTCATATCACTGAATAACACATGATGATGATGAAAATTATGACTCACCCAAAATTATTAAGATCTTTAACAGAATCAGTTTTCCCCTGAGCTCATCACAATGAGCTTGGAAGTGAATGAAGCATCTGGGAACACTTGACCTTGAACTTAGATACATATTTAAACATTTGTTTAAGTATGGTAGATAAAAAATTATCCTTGCTGATTTTTGTGTTGAGAAACACCAGGCTATAGCTATTTGAAGTGAACATTATTAAAGATGTATTTGAAGTCCAATCGCATAACTTTTTACAATATATGCATATTTTCCAGAAATAATAGAATCAAGTAAAAAATAGATTGCTTATACAGATACGGTGAGATCTGTAAAGCTTTACTGTGGGTGTGATTCCCCACACGAGGCTGTGGTGCCCTTGAAAACATCAGTGGATATGGCACCATTCAAGGAGACACCTTGTCCAAAACATTTGCTTCTCTGTCTTAGAGTAGGATACTCTGAGACACACACAAAACAACACATTTCTAGTAAAATAGAAAATAACCTTAACTTCTTCCTGTATTCTGTAACTAGCAGAGACAGTTGAAGGAGTTACTTGCAATCTCTCAAGTCAGAATTGAATTATTTTCCTTCTTGGAGGAAAAGTAATGAAATATCATAAGGGGAAATCTTGGGTAAAATTTTTCATCATAATGATGGAGAGTAACTTGCAAGGTTGAATTATTCAACATATTTAAAAGAAATGTTCAGCTTGCCATTTCCTTTTCCAGGGCATCTTCCTGACTCAGGGATCGGTGTAGGGTCTCCTGCACTGGCCGGGGGAGGGGGGGGTGGTTCTTTCCCACTGCAACACCTGGGAAGCCCGTCTCCAGTATGAGAACACAGCTTGTGATGAGGAGTGTGGCTTGGAGTTTAGACATTTTACAACATTTAATGAAGATACTGCATTAGTTTTTTAAAAAAAAAAATAATGATCAATTTATTATTTTTTTCAATGAAAAAGGCATTTGAGAGTATTCCTTAAAGGAAATAAAGAGACTCACAAGGGATCCAGAGACTTTCTCTGTCCTTCTTACGACCCAAGTAACTTTAAGTCTCACCAAGAGAGTATATAATGAAAGTTCTGTCAGGAAAAGCCTGAACAGGTACCACCAAACTCTATAAAATTAATTTCATTTTTTTTCTAAATTGAAAATCAATATAATAGCCAATGATACAGGTAGAAAGTAAATTTAGACAAGGAACCTGACTGGGTTAGTATCAAGATTTTGAGAATAGAGAAGGAAATAGTTCAAGAATAGGAGTAGAGTTCTAATACTGCTACTAACAGCATTAATATTAGTAGATTTGGATTTTTTCCTGCATATAGAAATGATTTAATTCACAGTGTCTTCTGTGAAATTGACACATGACTCTTTTCAAGGCATTTGTTCAGAAATTGAGAATATCTATAGTGAAATCAAAATATCTATTATGAATGCCCTTATTCCAAGTAGTATAGTTATTTAACAAGAAACAATAAAATTTACTAATGACAACTTCAGCTCTCTCTAAATTATTCATTTTTTTAAAAAAAATCAGCATCAAGAAGATAAAAAAAGAAAAAGAAAGAACTTAAATAGAATTCTTGTTTGATAGTTATTGGAAACCAGTGACTGGAAGCACTTTGTATAGTGTATCCTACAAAGGGCTTTTTAAATTTTATTTTTTGGTTGGTTTTAAAGCTCTTCACCCCCTCCAGGCTACTTAAGGAAACACAAGTGTCAAACTGCTGTTGAAGTACTTTCCTAACTGGAGGAAGAAGATTTGAAATGAGAGTTGCATTTTTAATAGATTAAACTGTATCTTATTTCAAATTTTAGGAACGAATCCTCTCATTGTTCATCTGGGGTATACATTTTTTTTTTCTGCCCCTTCATTAAACTTTTCAGTTAAACCCTCTAAGGGTGCCATCCTGACTTACAGATGCTAAGTAAGAAAAGTTAGCTAACACATACTCCACTAATAAATCAGAGTCTCCTTGCACTGTGCCCCCAAACTGTGTTTTCCTCTGGAAGCACCTTCCATTGTCCCCTGCCAATGCAGGAGAGAGACATGGGTTCAGTTCCTGGGTTGGGAAGATCCCCTGGAGATGGACATATCAACCCACTCCAGTATTCTTGACTGGAGAATCCCATGGACAGAGGAGCCTGGCAGGCTGCAGTCCATAGGGTCGCACAGAGTTAGACACAACTGAAGTGACTTAGCATGAATGCAGACAGGGTTAAGGAAAACCAAAAGAGATATGGGAAGCATCAAGCCAACTTTTCTGGATCATAGAGAAAGCTAGGAAATTCCAGAAAAACATCTACCTCTGTTTCATTGACTATGCCAAAGCCTTTGACTGTGTGGATCATAATGACCTGCGGAAAGCTCTTTAAGAAATGGGAATACAAGACCATCTTACCTGTCTTCTGAGAAACCTGTATGTGGTTCAAGAAGCAATAGTTAGAACCCTGTATGGAACAACTGATTGGTTCAAGATCGGGAAAGGAATACAACAGGGCTGTCTGCTGTCACCCTGTCTGTTTAATCTATACACTGAGCACATCATGAGAAATGCTGGGCTGGGTGAGTGACAAGCTGGAACCAAGATAGGAGGGAGAAACATCAACAACCTCAGGTGTGCCTGCCCTGACCTGGGCGATCAGAGGAAGCTGGAGGTGACCAGGTGACTCTCAGGAGTCTTCTCCTGCACCACAGTTCAAAGGCATCTATTCTTCAGAGCTCCGCCTTCTTTACAGTCCAACTCTCACAACCATGTATGACCACGGGGAAGACCATAGCCTTGGCTTTAAGGACCTTTGTCAGCAGAGTAATATCTCTGTTTTCCAAACACTGTCTGGGTTTGTCATCGCTCCTGCCAAGAAGCGATCTCTTCTGATTCCATGGCTGCCGTCACCGTCTGCTGTGATTTTAGAGACAAGAAGAGGAGCTCTGTCACTGCTTCCACCTTTTCCCTTCTATTTGCCATGAAGTAATAGGGCCGATGCCATGATCTTAGTTTTTTAAATATTCAGTTTTAAGCTGGCTCTTTCACTCTCCTCCTTCGCCCTCATCAAGAGGCTCTTTAGTTCTTTTTCACTTTCTGCCATTAATGGCAGAAAGTGAAGAAGAACTAAAGAGCCTCCTGAGAGTCCCTTGGACTGCAAGGAGATCCAACCAGTCAACCTTACAGGAAATCAACCCTGAATACTTGTTGGAAGGACTGATGCTGAAGCTGAAACTCCAGTATTTCGTCATCTGATGTGAACAGCTGACTCATTGGAAAAGTCCCTGATGCTGGGAAAGATTGAAGGCAGGAGGAGAAGGGGACGACAGAGGATGAGATGGTTGGGTGGCATCTCCGACTCAATGGACATGAGTTTGAGCAAGCTCCGGGAGTTGGTGATGGACAAGGAGGCCTGGCCTGCTGCAGTCCACGAGGTCACAAAGCGCTGGATGCGACTGAGCAACTGAACAACAGCAGCAGCAGCAGCAGCAAGATACTGTCAGGAGCTGGAAGCCTGCCGTGACCTGGGCGATCAGAGGAAGCTGGAGATGACCAGGGAGGCAAGCCTCGTGAGGTGGCTCCCAGTGCTAGAAGAGGTGTTTTCTCAGCTCTGGTGTCAGCTGGCCTCCTGCTTGGATAGGGGGACCTGACGCAGTGTGGGAAATTGACGGAGAGAGCAGGGAGAAGCCCCAGTGAGTCCGTCTGTCCCCTTGAGGCTGCAGTTCCCTCTGGGTGGGCCCTCCTGGCCGCAGCTGCCGCCTGGTGGGCCACCCCTCCCCCACTCAGCGGGGGCGTGGGCTCTTTCTCACGCTGGTCTCTGAGTAGCTCACTGCACCCTGGTCCTCTTCAGCTCTTCCATCACTTTTGAAACCAGCCCACAGCTTTCATCCTCTCTATTTAAAAAATGAAAAATTGTTTGTCTTTCCCTGTTGGATCTTGATAGATACTGTATACTTTTAATTGCTATTTCGAACAGATGTCTTATTTTTCCTTGCACTATTTAGAGTCTGTATCGTTATCTATTTGGTTATTGCTGGTGTAGAGGAATGACTTGAATTTTTAAATTTTTTATACAGTTTTTAAAGGTTACTTTCTATTTACAGTTATTATAAATATTGGCCATGTTCCCTGTGTTGTACAATAATCCTTGGTCCTATCTTATAGCTGATAGTTTGCACGTCCCCTTCCCCTACCCTTAAATTTCTCCTCCTCTGGTAAGCACTAGTTCGTCATCTGTATCTGTGAGTCTGCTTCTTCTTTTGTTATAATCACTAGTTAGTACTCTGTTGTATTTTTCAGATTCCTCATGTAAGTGACACCACACAGTGCCTGTCTCTCTCTGACTGATCTCACTTCAGATTCCTCATGTAAGTGACACCACACAGTGCCTGTCTCTCTCTGACTGATCTCACTTAACGCAATGCCCTCTGAGTCCATCTGTGTTGCTGCAAATGGCACGATGCCGTTCTTTTTGATGGCTGAGTAACGTTCCATTGTATGCGTGCACCGCGTCTTTTCCCATTCATCTGCAGATGGACACTTAGGTTGCTTCCATGTCTTGGCTATTGTAAATAGGGCTGCTCTGAGCCGTGGAGGTGCCTGTATCTTTTCAAATTAGCGTGTTTGTGTTTTTGGATATATACCCCAGAGTGGAATTTCTGGGTCCTGTGGTAGTTCTATTTTAGACTTTTGAGAAACAACCGTACTGTTTTCCACAGTAGCTGCACGAATTTACATTCCCATCAACAGTATAAAAGAGTTAGAAGAATGACATTATATCTACCAACCTGGCTGTACTCTGTTACTAATTTAAGTGTTTGTTGATTCATCTGTGTTTTCTATAGAAACAATCGTCTGAAACAATGCTTACACTTCTTATTGCTTTTGCTTTGCGTGTACCATTGGATAAGACTTTAGTCCTATGTTTGACAGTTGTGGTAATAGCATTCTTTTTTAATTACCGTCTTAATTAAAATGTGTCTATGGTCTATGGTTTTTCCATTTTGGTATAATGCTTGTTACAGTTTTAAAAATATATAGATATTTACAAATTTAGGAAATTTCTATCTATTTCTAGCTTTTTGGCTGTTTTAATAAAAAATTGGTAATAGGCATTTACCATTACTTTTTAGCATCTATTGAAATAATCATGTAATTTTCCTTCTTCAATTCCTTGGTGCTATGGTATATTGCATTGATAGATTTCCTGATATGAAACATTCTTGCATTACTGGAATAAACCCTACTTATGCATGACTTTCTTTTTATAATATTGTTGATCACATTAGCCAGAAGGTTTTGTTCTGTCATCTATTTAATTAACTTTGGTTCCATGTTCATAAGTGAATGAAATGTTTAATTATCTTGCATCCTATCTTATTAAAGTTTTCAAAATTCTAGCTTTTGACTTTATTAATCTTTATGGTTCTTTTGGTGTATTTTTATTTATCATTTAACTTATTTTTAACTATTGCCTTCCTTCTAGTGTCATTGGGTTTTCTTTGCTGTTCCTTTCCCAACTTCCTTCAGTGTTAATTTTTTAAAATACTTTTTTGTTTTCTGCTGTGTGCATTTACGGCTATTAATTTCCCACTGCGTATTGCTTTAATGACACAGACGTTTTTATTAAGTGTTTACATAGTTCTCCACCTCTTAGTGAGTTTACATTTCCCTTAGGATTCTTTTCCTTTGAAGGGGCTGTTCAGTAACAAATTATTTCGTTTCTGTACATTCATATGGCTTTTAAACTTATTCTGTTATTGTTCTCCGGTTTTTCCCTAATGTCCAGATAATACAATAGGTAAGATATTAATCTTTTAAATTTAATTTTTCTAGCTTTAATGAGGTATTGTTGACAAGTAAATTGTTTATACTTAGTTGTACAATGTGATTTTTAAAGGCGTACAACATGATTTAATGTATGTATGTATGTATTGTGAAATGATTGCCACAATCAAGTTAATTAGCACATCCACGACCTCATATAGTTACATTTTTTTGTTGTTGAAGTATAATTGACCTAAAACACTATGTTAGTTTCAGGTGTACAGTGCAGTGATTCAATATTTCTATACATTACAAAATGATGACCACAATATGCCTGCTTACCACGTGTCACCGGTTATTACAATGTGATTGACTATATCAAATGGCTGTCTGGGGAGGCCTTACAAATAGCTGTGAAAAGAAGAGAAGCGAAAAGCAAAGGAGAAAAGGAAAGATATAAGCATCTGAATGCAGAGTTCCAAAGAATAGCAAGAAGAGATAAGAAAGCCTTCCTCAGCAATCAATGCAAAGCAATAGAGGAAAACAACAGAATGGGAAAGACTAGGGATCTCTTCAAGAAAATCAGAGATACCAAAGGAACATTTCATGCAAAGATGAGCTCGATAAAGGACAGAAATGGTATGGACCTAACAGAAGCAGAAGATATTAAGAAGAGATGGCAAGAATACACAGAAGAACTTTACAAAAAAGATCTTCACTACCCAGATAATCATGATGGTGTGATCACTGACCTAGAGCCAGACATCCTGGAATGTGTAGTCAAGTGGGCCTTAGAAAGCATCACTACGAACAAAGCTAATGGAGGTGATGGAATTCCAGTGGAGCTCTTTCAAATCCTGAAAGATGATACTGCGAAAGTGCTGCACTCAATATGCCAGCAAATCTGGAAAACTCAGCAGTGGCCACGGGACTGGAAATGGTCAGTTTTCATTCCAATGCCAAAGGATACTCAAACTACCGCACAATTGCACTCATCTCACACGCTAGTGAAGTGATGTTCAAAATTCTCCAAGCCAGGCTTCAGCAATACGTGAACCGTGAACTTGCAGATGTTCAAGCTGGTTTTAGAAAAGGCAGAGGAACCAGAGATCAAATTGCCAACATCCACTGGATCATGGAAAAAGCAAGAGAGTTCCAGAAAAACATCTATTTCTGCTTTATTGACTATGCCAAAGCCTTTGACTGTGTGGATCACAATAAACTGTGGAAAATTCTGAAAGAGATGGGAATACCAGACCACCTGACCTGCCTCTTGAGAAACCTGTATGCAGGTCAGGAAGCAACAGTTAGAACTGGACATGGAATAACAGAATGGTTCCAAATAGGAAAAGGAGGACGTCAAGAGTGTATATTGTCACCCTGCTTATTTAACTTCTATGCAGAGTACATCATGAGAAACGCTGGACTGGAAGAAACACAAGCTGGAATCAAGATTGCCGGAAGAAATATCAACAACCTCAGATATGCAGATGACACCACCCTTATGGCAGAAAGTGAAGAGGAACTCAAAAGCCTCTTGATGAAAGTGGAAGAGGAGAGTGAAAAAGTTGGCTTAAAGCTCAACATTCAGAAAACGAAGATCATGGCATCTGGTCCCATCACTTCATGGGAAATAGATGGGGAAACAGTGGAAACAGTGTCAGACTTTATTTTTGGAGGCTCCAAAATCACTGCAGATGGTGACTGCAGCCATGAAATTCAGAGACGCTTACTCCTTGGTAGGAAAGTTATGACCAACCTAGATAGCATATTCAAAAGCAGAGACATTACTTTGCCAACAAAGGTCCGTCTAGTCAAGGCTATGGTTTTTCGTGTGGTCATGTATGGATATGAGAGTTGGACTGTGAAGAAAGCTAAGTGCCGAAGAATTGATGCTTTTGAACTGTGGTGTTGGAGAGGACTCTTGAGAGTCCCTTGGCCTGCAAGGAGATCCAACCAGTCCATTCTGAAGGAGATCAGCCTTGGGATTTCTTTGGAAAGAATGATGCTAAAGCTGAAACTCCAGTACTTTGGCCACCTCATGTGAAGAGTTGACTCATTGGAAAAGACTATGATGATGGGAGGGACTGGGGGCAGGAGGAGAAGGGGATGACAGAGGATGAGATGGCTGGATGGCATCACTGACTCGATGGACGTGAGTCTGGGTGAACTCCGGGAGTTGGTGCTGGACAGGGAGGCCTGGCGTGCTGCGATTCATGGGGTTGCAAAGAGTCAGACACGGCGGAGCGACTGAACTGAACTGACCTGACTATATCCCTCATGAGGTACATTTCATTTCAGTGACTATTTTGTAACAGGGGGTGTGTACCCCTTAATTTCTCTCACCTATTTCACTCATCCCTTTCATGTCCTGATACTAATTTTTTTAATTTACGGAGGTTTTCATTTTGTTACTTGATATAGTTAACTTGTGACTGTTGTCTATTGCAAGAAATCTGTGTCAATTTTTGTATAGATCTATAAATTAGTTTTATAGCAGTTTCCCCCATTTTTGCTGTTTTATTTATTTGGTCTGAGAGAGACATGTTGAAATCTTCAATTCCAGGTGCAATTGCAGTTGTATCTATTTTTCCTGTTCTTTTCACAGTTGTTGCTCTACATTTTTTGAGTCTATATTCTTAGGTGCATATGTTCATGTTTTTCCTTTTTCTACCACATGTTTTTGTTCTTTATCTTTTATGCTTTGACCTTTATTTTGTCTAATATTAACATTGCTACTCAGGCTTTCATTTGACTTGCTCTCTGCTTTATTAATCTTGATAAAACTAATCTTCATAAAGGTACTCTCCTACACTGGTTCTAACAGTTGTGAAATTCTGCCTTTTACATGTAAATCATCAATCCATCTGGCATTGATACTTACATATAGTGTGATATAGGGACCTAATTTCATACTTTCTCCACCGAGTCAGCCATCTACGCTTTCCGTCACTCATCTGAAATGTCAGCTCTGTTTAATGACACGTTTCCATACACATGTTGTACTGGTTCTGGGATTCCTATTCACTTCTGTTTGTCTGTCTTTGCTCCAAATACATTGGTCTTACTTACTAGTTTTATAGCGAGTCTTAATATCATGTACAGCAAGTCCTCCTTGTTTTTTTTTTTTTTTACCTCCTGAACGTTCTTTGTATCTTGATCCTTTGTTCTGCCATATAAGTTTTAGAAAAAGCTTGTTGAACTATAGAAAGTCTTGTGGCCTCCTTTTCGGAATGCCTCAGACTAACACGGTGAGTGCACTGCGTCTTGTGTTCATGCACGTGACTGTTTTCCTCATGTGCTGCGGTCCTCTCTAATGTTATTCACTAAATTTCTGTAATTCTTGGCCTACCAGGAATCATCACGTAGGGTACTGAGCTGTTCCTGCCATCAATGCCTAATTTTTGTAGGGCTAAAGTGATAAACACACTACAAGATGACCCCCTATATACAGTGTGCCTTAGTCAGCTTGAGCTGCCATAATGAATATCCTAGACTGGGTGGCTTAACAACAAAAGCTTGTTTCCTTTCCTTTTTTGGAGGCTACAAGTTCAAGACAGAGGTGCCAGCTGATTTGATTTCTGGTGAAAGCTCTCTTCCTAGCTTTCGAACAGCTGCCTTCTTATGCCTGTGGTGGGCAGGGAGAGAAGGAAGGAGGGGAGGGAGAAGAGGGATGGAGTGGGAGGGAGGGAGAGAGAAAAAAAGGAAACGAATCCTCTGGGATCACAGCCCCTGTCTTATGATCTCATTTAAACTGAATTATCTCCATGAAAGCCCTGTCTTCAAATGTAGCCGCCGTGGACTCTGGGGCTTCCCGCATCCGGGTTTGGGGAGCACAGCTCCGGCCGCAGCACCCCAGGCTCTCCCCCTGGTAGCTCTTTGTTCTGTGGAACTAGAGATAAAGGCAGCACAGCCCGCCCAGCCACGACGCGCTCCCCAGCTGAACTCCTTCTTGTCCTCATCCTACCACGCTGTGGCAGCTCCATTTCAGGATGGTTGTGAAAGTGCTTGAAGGATATTCCTTTTGAAACCCAAAAGTGCAGGACAGGGCAGGAGAATGTTGCTCATTTTTCTTACTGCTCCAGCCCCAGTTGGGAAAAGTGGAAAACAGATTAAGTGTTCATGCCACTCTTTCTACTCTTTTAGCAGGAAGAGATTGCTCTCTCTCACAGGGCAAAGCATCAGTTGATCACACTCTGGTTTTTCCCCATCCAGTTCCATCAGCTTTATGGTTAGGAACTTCTTCCAGATGCTGGGCTTAAATCAGTTGTATTCATTTTCAGCATTGTTGTAAGCTTTTCTAACTTCAAAGATACTTAGTTGGAAGGCGAAGGGGCTAGCTCAACACCCTTTTAAATGGAAATGCCCAAATTTACCCATTTTCATATGAAGCAAATTTATGTTTTTTGGCCACACACACAAAAAATCTCAAAACAAAATACCCAGGATACTGGGTGTTGAAATAGGAATTTTTATGAGTGTTTAAATAAAATCCATATTTTCAATCATAGCTATTTTTTTTTCTTTTTTGTGGGTATGTCATCAGTACTGTGAAAATTCTACAGGCCAAATAAATGAAGAGAAGTCTGCCAGAATCACAAATTATATTGAAATGGGTTTGGATGTTTTTCAAGATTTTAGTGTTTTTCTCTATTTATCTCAAGAGTACAATAGTTCTGTTAAATGCTTTCTGGATAGTGAACTCTTTTGTGGTTTTGATCAATAGAAATTCTTCTTCAATTACATATGGTATTTTGTGACGGCAATCTATTACAAAATTATTATTTCCATAGTTTCTAGTGTTGATAATAAACAATTTATATAAATGGATTTTATCTTTCATATTTTGAAGACTGAGATAGTGTTTCTCTAAACTGAAAAAGCTCCATCTTTTTAGAGTTCGAAATTTCTCTTGATAAACTCTTGTAGTGCGGAAGGACTTGCCTTATTGTCATGACCCATGGTGGGCTTCCCTGTGGCTCAGCTGTAAAGAATCTGCCTGCAGTGCAGAGCTGCAGGAGACTCAAGTTCAGTCCCTGGGTCTGGAAGATCCCCTGGAGGAGGGCATGGCAACCCACTCCAGGATTCTTGCCTGGAGAATCCCATGGACAGAGGAGCCTGGTGGGCTACAGTCCACAGGGCTGCAAAGAGTCGGGCATGACTGAAGCAACTTAGCACGCAAGCATGCAATGATATATAGTATAGTGTTTTAAGAACAAAGGTTTGGAATCAGGCACTTCTGTTTAACCTTGAGTGAATAACTAAAGCTTTCTAAATTTTAGTGTTGTAATACATAAAATGTAAATTATAGTAAAACCTACCTTATAGTGTTCATACAGTATTTACAAGACTTATTTGGCATTGTGCTTGCCATAAACGAACATTCCTTAAAAGCTGGCTACTGTTAAGTATTACTGTCCTTGTGAACAAAGATTAAATCAAATTTTTACTTTTCATCTTCTAAAATAGCATTTTCCAAACCAAATGATTGTATATACTAACAACATTTCTATACACTGGAGCCCATAAGTGAGGGAAAAAAAGCAAAGCTTAACTAGTTTTGCTGAAGGATGTCTTGGAAGGGACTTAGAAAATCGTAAAACACGCGTGCTTCTTGAAGTCTTAGAGGAAGATTGCCACATCACACTGTGATTGTGTTATGTTTCCTGTATTGAGAATGGAAGTACGTGCAGCATTCGGGTATGGGAACCAATAGCCATTTCTTAGTATTTTCCATCTTAAACCAATAAGAAAAAACATGATATAAGCTCTTGTTAAAGAGAAGTCAGAATTTTGTCCTTCCAGCAGTTTCAAAGATCATGTTTCCATCTCAAACATCTAGTTTCGACCTCAAATGACTAAATGGAGGAATTATTCTGTAGAGACATCTACTCTCCCTGTGCTAATCCATTCTTCCAAGAGCGGCATTCTGATACCTGGTTTATTTTTCTTCTGCACGGGTCTCCTGACTGGGGAAGCAGGGGTGGAGGCCCTGGGTGAGACCCGAGCTGGAGGACACTCAGTGCTGTGAAGGAAGGTGCGTGAAGACTGCTGGTGGCGAGTCTCCTTTCTTCTAACGCCCTGTGTGTAGGTGCTGCACCCAGCCCTCTCCATCAGAAGTTGGTTAATGGTCCTCAGTGGCCATTTGATTATGCCCACAGGGGTATTACTGCTACTCAAGTGAAAGTGGCTCAGTTGTGTCCGACTCTTTGCAACCCCATGGACTATCGAATCCATGGAATTCTCCAGGCCAGAATACTGGAGTGGGTAGTCTTTCCCTTCTCCAGGGGATCTTCCCAACCCAGGGATTGAACCCAGGTCTCCTGCATTGCAGGCAGATTCTTTACCAGCTGAGCCACTAGGGACGCCTATCCATTCTCCAGCGGATCTTTCTGACCCAGGAATCGAACCAGGGTCCCCTGCGTTGTAGGCGGATTCTTTACCAACTGAGCTATCAGGGAAGCCCACCTCTACTAAAGGGGTTTATTAAACTATTCCTATCAACTACATATACTATTATTCTGGTTAGCTGTCGCTGTGTAACAAATTACATCAAAACTGAAAACAATGACCCTTTTTTCTTTCATGACTTTTATGAGCCAGAAATGTAGGCAGGACTGAGAGAGCTGATTCTTATTTTAAGATATTTGTTTATTTATTTGGCTGCCTTGTGTCTTCTGTTGTGGTGCTGGGTCTCTCTGGTTGTGGTGCAGACTTGGTTGCTCCACGGCATGTAAGGGCTTAATTCCCCAACCAGGGGTCAAATCCACGTCCCCTAAACATAGGGATAAAATAAGGAGGATTCTTAACTACTGGACCAGCAGGGAAGTTTCTGAGCTGATACTTGACTAGAGTCACTTGGTGGCCTTGAGGGTCTAAGAAAGCCAGCTGCCTTAGCAGAGCGGTCCTGCTAAGCCCTCCACGTGGTCACTATGGAGGGTAGACAGACTTCTTACATACTTGATGCTTCCCCAGAGTGAATGTTCTGAGACAAGAAGAAAGAAAGAGGCAGACTTCTGACCCGGTCCCTGAAGTCACCCAGGATTATTTCCACTTAACTTTATTAGTCAGAGAAGGCAATGGCACCCCACTCCAGTACTCTTGCCTGGAAAATCCCATGGATGGAGGAGCCTGGTAGGCTGCAGTCCATGGGGTCGCTAAGAGTAGGACATGACTGAGCGACTTCACTTTCACTTTTCACTTTCATGCACTGGAGAAGGAAATGGCAACCCACTCCAGTGTTCTTGCCTGGAGAATCCCGGGACTGGGGAGCCTGGTGGGCTCTATGGGGTTGCACAGAGTCGGACATGACTGGAGCGACTAAGCAGCAGCAGCAACTTTATTAGTAAAAAGCGAGTCACAGGCCCAGTCCGGATCTAAAGAAAGGGTGGATGAATACACAAGATCATGAACTGGGAGGGCACGGTTCACTAAGTGTCCTTAGAGACTAGTCTCTCTGAGAGGAGTTAGATGAAAACAATTGTTTCAATCCTGCTGTAATCCCAGTGATGCTTTTGCAGCCCTTATCAGTTGGCACCTTAGAAACCTCCTGGTTGGCCTCCTCCTTACTCAGGCTCTCCTCATGCTGATAACCCATACTGGCTGCTGCAAGGTATGTCGACAGTCTTCTCAGTGGGAACTTGGTTAACCTGAGTTCGAGTCTTTGCCATGTGTGACTGATTAAGAATCTACATTCACACTCTGAATCTCAGCTCACCCGCTGCACTCCCACTTCGGTAGAAATCTGCTTGGAATTCTCAGCTGGCCCAGTTCTTCACTATACAGCTCTGCTGCTGCGTCGCTTCAGTCGTGTCCGACTCTGTGCGACCCCATAGACGGCAGCCCACCAGGCTCCCCCGTCCCTGGGATTCTCCAGGCAAGAACACTGGGTTGCCGTTTCCTTCTCCAATGCATGAAAGTGAAAAGTGAAAGTGAAGTCGCTCAGTCGTGTCCGACTCTTAGCGACCCCATGGACTGCAGCCTACCAGGCTCCTCTGTCCATGGGATTTTCCAGGCACGAGTCCTGGAGTGGGGAGCCATTGGACCACGTGTTTAATCCTGTAACACCACTCCAGTTTTATGCGTCCCTGTGTAACTCAGATCTTAAGTAACTGTTGCACAACATCTGCTGATACTTCTGTCAGTGCTATTTATTATTGAAATACTCCTCTTCCTGCTTCTGCCCTTCCTTCTACAGTTTAGTCAACTGGAAATCAAGTGATCCTTTAAAAATCCCTCAGACTATGACACTTCTCTACCTGGAGCCCATTGGTGTCTACTCTTCTTACTTTAGTAAAACCCAGCATTCTTACAATGATTTATGATGCCTGATGTGATGTACACCTGCTTTCTCGCTCCCTGTTCTTATATATTTGTTCATTCGTCCATTCATTCAGCAAGTATCTACTTAGTGCCTACTGTGTGCTAGGCACTGTCTCGTGTGCAGAGAATAAGTGACCAAAGTGAAGAAAAACGCTTGTCTTTGTGGAGTTCCGCCACTCCCGCTCACAATTCTCTATCCACAGTGGTCTCCTTGCTGTTCCTGAAGCCTTCTAAGCGTCTTCCCGTCTCTGGCCTTCGTGTCTGTTGCTCTCTCTGTTTGGGAATGCTCTTCTCCCAAACGTTCACACAGCTTGCTCCCTCACTTCATTTACATTCAAGCATCACTTCTGCAGAATCTGTTTCTTGACTATTCTATAGAAAATAGTGGCCATCTCTATACCATATTACCTTACCCCTCTCAATAATATTTATCACCGTATGATAAGCTGTCTATTTGATTGTTGCTTGTTATCTGCCTCTTTCTAGACTAGAATGGAATATCTATATGGAGAGAGCTCAGCTGTGTTGTAACTCTGTCCGAATCATAGTGGGCATTCAAAAAGTGCTTGTCGAATACCTTTTCGGATTTAATAATATGAATTCTGTTAACAAAAACCAAATGGCTTTTCAATGATTACAGGTCCCCTCAGTCAGTTCAGTTGCTCAGTCGTGTCTGACTCTTTGCGACCCCACAGACTGCAGCACAGAGGGCCTCCCTGTCCATCACCAACTCCCTGAGCCTGCTCAAACTCATGTCCACTGGGTCAGTGATGCCATCCAGCCATCTCATCTTCTGTCGTCCGCTACTTGTTGGAATTTTTAATTTATCTAGGCCATTTAGCTGCAGATGAGAGTGCACTGGTGATTTGAATTCCTTCTTCAAGGTTAAATATTTACCTGCGTTGCGTGCATGCTGAGTCACTTTAGTCATGTCAGACTCTTTGTGACACCATGGACTGTAGCCTCCTAGGCTCCTCTGTCCGTGGGATTCTCCAGGCAAGAATACTGGAGTGGGTTGCCATGCCCTTCTCCAGGGAATCTTCCTGACCCAGGGATTGAACCTGCATCTCCTGCATATCCTGCAATGGCAGGCGGATTCTTTATCACTGGTGCCACCTGAGGAGCCCAAATATTTACCTATAGTAGCATAAAGAGATAGCTTAAGCCCTACTCCATGGTTATACAGAACAGTTCAAAGCCTCATTTGTGGAAGAGAAAATATATGGGAGAAGATCTTGAGTTATCTTTAAATTATCCATATTTTCATATTCATGCATAATGCTCACTCTCAATTAATTTTGTTAGGCAATAAAGCAGCAAATGTTGGTTTATTTTAATTAAAAAGCTACTCAAATTACACCAACACCATTTAAAGTTCCATTACATAAAATAGGCCATCATACATTATGTAGTAACTTCATACAAATACAATCAACTGAATAGAATTAAAAAAATTTGTCAGTGAAGTTCCTTAAATTGGTTGAGTTACCCACTAAGTACCTCTTATTTGTCATTCAGAGACTTCAGATACTGCCTGGGTAGGCCATGCTGCGTGTATAGACAGATTTCTTAGTTATTAAAATTTTTTTCTTTATTTTTTTTCATTTCGTTTGTTTTTAAAGCTCTTTATTTTATATTAGATCATAGCCAATTGATAATGTTGTGATAGCTTCACATGCACAGCAGAGTAACTCAGCCATACTTATACATATATCCAATCTCGCCCCAAACCCCCTCCCATCCAAGTTGCTACATAACTTTGAGCAGAGTTCCCTGTGCTCTACAGTAAGTCCTTGTTAGTTAACCATTCATAGTTAGGGAGTTCGGGAATCAACATTTATGTAGACAGATTTATTTCAATCTTTTCTATCTTTAACTTTCAAGTTACACAGGATTTTGAGCTATTTTGACAATATTAACTCAAAAAGGGGGGAAAAAGTTATAATGGATACTGAGTTCTTCTGATTGATCTGAAGCAATATTAAATAAATTATCATCATTACTCATGAAGGAAATATTAATTATTAATATCATTGATAATTTCACACAGGAGTTGGCAAATCTAGGTTGCAGGACAGACCTGCCTACAACTTATTTTTGTTCAGTCTGAGACCTAACAGTGTTTTTTATTTTTTAATGACTGGAAAAAATCAAATGGAGCACATTTCATGACGTGCACATTATATGAAATTCAAATTTCAGCATCTGTAAATAAAGTTTCATTGGATACAGTCTCAACTGCTTGTTTACACATTATCTATGGCAGCTTTCATGGTGGCTCGGATGGTAAGGGATTTGCCTGCAATGTGGTAGACCCAGGTTTGATCCCTGGGTTAGGAAGATCGGATCCCCTGGAGAAGTGAATGGCTACCCACTCCAGTATTCTTGCCTGGAGAGTTCTGTGGACAAAGGAGCCTGGTGGGCTACAATCCATGGTGTCCCAAAGAGTTGGACATGACTGAGCAACTGACACTTTCACTTTTGTGGCAGCTTTCATGTAGAGTTGAATAGTGTCAAGAGGGTTCAGTTCAGTTCAGTCGCTCAGTCGTGTCTGACTCTTTGCGACCCCATGAATCACAGCACGCCAGGCCTCCCTGTCCATCACCAACTCCCAGAGTTCACCCAGACTCATGTCCATCGAGTCAGTGATGCCATCCAGCCATCTCATCCTCTGTCGTCCCCTTCTCCTCCTGCCCCCAATCCCTCCCAGCATCAGAGTCTCTTCAATGAGTCAACTCTTCCCATGAGGTGGCCAAAGTACTGGAGTTTCAGCTTTAGCATCATTCCTTCCAAAGAAATCCCAGGGCTGATCTCTTTCAGAATGGACTGGTTGGATGTCCTTGCAGTCCAAGGGACTCTCAAGAGTCTTCTCCAACACCACAGTTCAAAAGCATCAATTCTTCGGTGCTCAGCCTTCTTCACAGTCCAACTCTCACATCCATACATGACCACAGGAAAAACCATAGCCTTGACTAGACGGACCTTTGTTGGCAAAGTAATGTTTCTGCTTTTGAATATGCTATCTAGGTTGGTCATAACTTTCCTTCCAAGGAGTAAGCGTCTTTGAATTTCATGGCTGCAGTCACCATCTGCAGTGATTTTGGAGCCCAGAAAAATAAAGTCTGACACTGTTTCCACTGTTTTCCCATCTATTTCCCATGAAGTGATGGGACCAGATGCCATGATCTTCGTTTTCTGAATGTTGAGCTTTAAGCCAACTTTTTCACTCTCGACTTTCACTTTCATCAAGAGGCTTTTGAGTTCCTCTTCACTTTCTGCCATAAGGATGTGTCATCTGCATATCTGAGGTTATTAATATTTCTCCCAGCAATCTTGATTCCAGCTTGTGTTTCTTCCTGTCCAGCGTTTCTCATAATGTACTCTGCATAGAAGTTAAATAAGCAGGGTAACAATATACAGCCTTGACGAACTCCTTTTCCTGTTTTGAACCAGTCTGTTGTTCCATGTCCAGTTCTAACTGTTGCTTCCTGACCTGCATACAAATTTCTCAAGAGGCAGATCAGATGGTCTGGTATTCCCATCTCTTTCAGAATTTTCCACAGTTTATTGTGATCCACACAGTCAAAGGCTTTGGCATAGTCAATAATGCAGAAGTAGATGTTTTTCTGGAACTCTCTTGCTTTTTCCATGATCCAGCGGATGCTGGCAATTTGATCTCTGGTTCTTCTGCCTTTTCTAAAACCAGCTTGAACATCAGGAAGTTCACGGTTCACGTATTGCTGAAGCCTGGCTTGGAGAATTTTGAGCATTACTTTACTAGCATGTGAGATGAGTGCAATTGTGCGGTAGTTTGAGCATTCTTTGGCATTGCCTTTCTTTGGGATTGGACTGAAAACTGACCTTTTCTAGTCCTGTGGCCACTGCTGAGTTTTCCAAATTTGCTGGCATATTGGGTGCAGCACTTTCACAGCATCATCTTTCAGGATTTGAAATAGCTCAACTGGAATTCCATCACCTCCATTAGCTTTGTTCATAGTAATGCTTTCTAAGGCCCACTTGACTTCACATTCCAGGATGTCTGGCTCTAGGTCAGTAATCACACCATCATGATTATCTGGGTCATGAAGATCTTTTTTGTAAAGTTCTTCTGTGTATTCTTGCCACCTCTTCTTAATATCTTCTGCTTCTGTTAGGTCCATACCATTTCTGCCCTTTATCAAGCCCATCTTTGCATGAAATGTTCCCTTGGTATCTCTAATTTTCTTGAAGAGATCTCTAGTCTTTCCCATTCTGTTGTTTTCCTCTATTTCTTGGCATTGATCGCTAGGGGATCATTTGACCCCAATTCTCAAAATAGGAACTGTCTGTACTTTTCCAGAAAAAACTTTGCTGACTCTGATTTAGTATGCTGATTTCTCTAATTTTCTCAGTAGAACATATACATCAAAATTAAGAAAAGCAAAATGCAGACTTGCCATCTGTCCCTTGGACAGTCCTGCTTCATGGCTGTGGAGCAGTTTCAGCCTGTGTTGAGTCCATAGCTTTGGGGTGGGGACTCCCTGACCCACTGCACATGTCCTTCTAGTGAGGCCTATGTGGGATTATTTCCTTGTTCACTGTCTCTCATTCATTCTGTGCATTGTTGTAAATAACATTTCCCAAAGGCAGGCTCTCTCATTAGTAATGACAGCACACATTTTTCTCAGGGTTTATTTTATTTACATCTTTAGAGTATTTTTAGTTATGTGCCTGTGTTAATACTGTAATTTAAATAGGGTAATAATTTAAAGAAACAAAATCCATAAAGTGATACTACAGGTGTAACTACTTGCCATGTAGAACAGATTGTGTCAATATTCATAAGCAAAACTATCACTAGCTTCCCATTAATTTTGATTTGAAGTGAAGATGGTGCTCAATCATGAATTATGCCTGGAGAAAAAACAGGACTGGGTTCATGTCATGAATAAAAAATGGATATCTGTATTTCAGTGCATTACACAGAAGCAGATATTAATCTTTCACTCCTTATCATGTCTAGGTAGCAAGTTTTGGTCTGAATCCTTTAAAACAAAATTAGTGATGTGCTAGGAACCTGAGAAATCCTCACAGACTGGGCTTCTTTTCAGTCTCTCTTTCTGGGTCTGTTTATTAATAATGTCACTGTAACTTATCTAGCTCACAAAGACAGTTATTCTTTATAAAGTCATTGTTATTTTATCAAGAGGCTTACTTTTAAAGTAAAAATGTTTTCTTAGTGATGCTGCATATAAGCAACAGATAAATGTTGACTCCATATGATTTGTGTGACTTTTTAAATAAAGGGAGAGAAAGTAAACACTCACTCTCGCCATTTTTGCTCTAAACTTGAGCTAGAAGAATGCTCGTTTCAGTTCTGTAGGTTTGTTTTATTTCGAGGGAAACTTTTTTCCTAATTGACAATTTCATGGAGATAATTGTAGATTCACATACAGCAGTAGGAAATTATAGAATGAACTTGTGCGTCTTTTATTAATTTCTTTCTCCTAATGAAGATACTTTGCAAAACTCTAGTTAAATACCACAACCCGGGTATTGATTATGGCTATGGCCCACCTGCCTTACTCAGATTCCTCAGCTTGTACTTGGATTTTTTATGTGTATGTTTACTTCTGTACAATTTTATCACATATATAAAGTCACCCCTGCTCTTTTATTACTGTTTAAATTGATGTTTGCCTGATATCTTTTGCTATTTTTTAAAAATTTCAACTGACCTGTATTGAATTTGAAGTGAGTTTTTTGTAAACAGCATAAAGTTGGGTTATTTTTTGAATCAACTATTTACTCTCTGTTTTTTGATTGATGTATTTAAGTACTTGACATCCCAGTAGTTAGTGATATGATAGAATTGCCCAGTGTTTTATTTACTTTTTTTCCCCTTTGGTTTTTGCCTCTAGTTCCCATTCCCATGTTTCTCTTTTTTTGCCTTCTTATAAGTAACTTGAACATATTTAGAATTAATTTTTTTATACTTACTTATAGTGTTTTTGGGTGTCTTTGTGGAGCTTTCAGAAGGCTGCTCTGGGTACAATATGATACGTATGTGATTGGTAACAGCTACTGGTGCCAACACTCTACCACTGTGAGAGACGTGTGGGGAGCTCACTTGCATTTAGGTTCATTTTCCTTCCTTCCTTTTAAATATCATTACATTAAATATCAGGTGGTTTGGGTGTTTTGTTTTAATCATCAAATATAATTCATAAAATTCATGAAGTAAATGACAGCTTACTGTATGTACCTATATTTCTTGTCTCTGTGGTTCTTGCATCTGACGAAGAAGAAAACTTTGTTCATTTTCTAATTTCAGTTTTGTTTGAAGAATGTCCTTTGATCTTTAAGGATAGATCTGCTAGTAACAAAATATTTTAATTTTTTTTCTTCTGAGAATGTCATTATTTCCCCTTTATCCATGAAGGGTGGTTTTGCCGGTGTGGCGGGTTGAATGGCGGTCCTCACAAGGTGTTTATGTTCTAATACCCAGCATCTGTGAATGTCGCCCAATTTGGAAGAAAATGTTTTACAGATTATTAATAATTGAGGTAAGCATTGTGAGATGAAATCATTCAAGTGAAACCTACCTTCAATGACAGTTATTCTTATAAGAGACAGAATAGGGGCAGAGGGACAGATGTGAAGATAGAGGAAGAGGCTGCAGCTTAGGAACGCCTGGCGCCACCAGAAATTGGGAGAAGCAAAGAGTGAGTTCTCCTCTAGAACTCAGAGGCTGTGCAGCCTTATCTATGTCTTGATTTTGGCCTTCTGCCCTCCAGAACTGCAAGGGATAAGTTTCTGTTGTTGTAAACCACTCAGTTTAATACAGCTTCCCTAGTGACCTAATATAGCCAAATAAAAATTTCGTAGTTGGCAGTTCTTTTTTTCATGTATAGAAATTGTTGCAGCACTTCCTTCTGGCTTCCATGGGTTCAGATGAGAAATCTGTTGTTATTCAAATAGGCTTTTCTCTATTGATAATATGTTGCTTTCAGCTGCTTTTAAGATTTTTTTCCCCTTGTTTTTAGTTTTCAGAAATTTAATAATGATGCCTTGGCATGGATTTCTTTGGGAAAGAAATGTTATTTCGGATTTGCTCAACTTCCGGAATCTACAGGTTTGTGTCTTTCACTAAGTTAGGAAAGATTTCAGTCTCTTTTTGGATATTTCTTCACCTTCACTCTCTTTCTCTTTTCCTTCTTGAACTCTGAGGATGCAGATGTGAATATTTTCTTATTGACCCACAGATTTCTAGGTTCTCTTCATTTTTTTTTCTTTGTGTGGTCAGATTGCAAAATTCAGGGGTTTTTTTGTCCACAAATCCATAGATTCTGTTCTCTGTCATCTCTGCTCCACTATTAAATCCATGCAGATTAAAAAAAAAATTGTTATTGTATTTTTCAGTTCTGTGATTTACAGTTGATACTTTTTAAAATAACTTCTCTTTCTTGGATGATCATTTCTAATTTTTTATTCAGGCCAAGAAAATTTGTACGTGATTATGGAAGCATTTTTATGTCAGCTGCTTTAAAACCCTTGTCAGATTATCCCAGCATCCAGTTTATCTCAGTGTTGGCATCATCTGACTGTCATTTCTCATTCAAGTTGCAATTTTCTTGGTTCTTGGTATGACAAGTAATTTTATTTTATTGTATCCTGGACATTTTGTCTATTATGTCAAGAAGCTGTGGGTCCTGTTCAACTCTTTTAATTTCTCATGCAGTCACTCTGGTTAGGTTGATTTGTAGAGCCCGCCTACATCTGTGGGCTGTGGTCCCAATGACAGTTTAATTTTTAAGGCGTTTGTGGTGTTGTTTTGGTCTTCTGGCTTATCTGGTGCCACTGGGACCCCCTGCACCCCTACTGAAACTGCCTAAGGAGTGGAAAAGGTTTCTCCGTACTGGGCCCTGAGGTTTCTCTTAGTAGGGGATGGAGTCTCGGGTTCATATCAAAGAGGCTTCCCTGGCCAGACTCCTGCAGTGACAGCATTAAAATTTCTGCTGTGGGAGATGCAGAACATTTCTCGGGCCAGGAGCTTGTTGTGGCAGGATCTCCCCTAATGGGGCCCACTGGCCACCCCTGTGTCTCTGGGCAGGGGAGGGAGTCTCAGGCCTGGGGAGACAGTGAGACTTCTGGCCAGGCTTGTTGTGTTGAGACCCGTCTTTGAGCTGCTGGATGCCCTCAGCATCTTTTGGCTGGGGGAGGTAAGGCCCCACCAAAAAGGAGAGCATTCGTCCTGGCCATTGATTGTGAGTGGAGCTCTCAACCGGTTCCCCGCTCTAGAGGGGCCGGAGGTTCAGCTGGTGTTGTCAGAGGGTCTTTGACCTCAGGAGGAATAAGCCTACCTAGACTGTCTTCCTGTGCTAGTTTGAGGTCAGGGAATGCTGAGTCTGCATCATCCTCTTCTGGGTGGAGGAATGTGAGACGTGCTGCTGCTGTGTTTTTCCTCCGGGTTCTGGGCCCCAAACCGGCTTGCCTTCTTCTTGTCACCTTGTAGAGTTCTGCTTTTGTTGCCTCTTTTTGTTATCTTCAGAGTTTATAATTTTACTAGGCAGGGAGGAGCAGAGAGACATGGCTTTACGACATCTTGCTTGGACCCAAAGTTTTAGGTAAACATTTAATTCAAATGTACTGTGTATGCAAAGAAGGAATACCTAATATTATGGTTCAATTTTATCCTCCTAAAGTATTCTTAAAAGCCTAACCCCCAGCGCTTCAAAACGTGACCTTATTTGGAAATGGGTGTGTTGCAGTTACAATCACTTACAATGAGGTCCTACAGGAGTAGGCGAGCCCTTAATCCAGTGTGACTGGGGTCACTGAGAAGAGGGGAGAGACACAGAGACGTAGACACGTCAGGGGAGAACGTTAAGTGACAACACGGCGGAGACTAGAGTGTTGTAGCTGCGAGTCAAAGGATGCCACGGACACCAGTGAACCACGAGAGGCAGGAAGACACGAGGAAGGACCGTCCCTTTCAGGTTTCAGAGGGAGCACGGCCCTGTCAACACCTTGGTCTGAGAGTCCAGCCTCCAGAGCTGTGAGACGATTGATTTCTGTGGTTTTAGGTCACCCAGCCTGTGGTACTTTGTTACAGCAGCTCCAGAAACCTAATACACCCTGTATTTAAAAAGTCCCATCTGGCCAGAGGAAAGATGGTCAGATTATGAAACTGAACTATTGATGGATCTCAGAAGTATCACATATTTTCCAAGCCTATAACCAAATTAATTTTTACCAGCCATGAACAATTATTTTTAGAGGTGGGAACACAGGACTGTAAGCCTTCTGCATGCTTCTTTCGATAATATTTTCTATTTCGACACCTACTCACCATAATGTATGGTTAGAGACAAAGCCTTCATTGCTGCCTGGAAACCTGGTTCATCTCTTGTTGAATCCTTTTCCATTTTCCTGCATTTTTTCCCTAAGTGTCTTTTATGCTCTGCAAATTATTAGTTTATCCTCTTTCAAGCAAACTGATTCCAGATGACTTGTCTTCCTACTCATTTTTATAAAACAGAAGATTCATAAAATGAATCCCTTCAACTCTTATCATCTTCGAGGAAGAGTTCAAATTGGCATTGTATGTCCTCTCACATCTTTGTGCAAATATATGTTTTTGAAGATAAAACTCAGCTTTAGGTCCGCTAGCCCCTCTGGGTAGTGGAAAAAACATAATTTAGGTGTACTTACTGGCATTTCTGGACCTCTGGATTTTTTTATTCATAAATGAAAGGTGTCGGGTTGGATTATCTTCAGGTTTACTTCCAATCCTAGCATCTGGAACCAGTTTCAAGAGACCACTCGTGGCAAAGGACAGGCTGTGTGGGAAGATCTGTCCAAAAGAATCATGCATTTAGAGACCAGCTCCTTCCGTTACTTACCCTGCTTTCTCGTGTTAAGCAATGAGCAAAAGGGGGGTCAAGGTGGAACCAGGAGTGTGTGGAGAGCCAGTCCACGTGACACAGAGGAAGTGTGTGTAAATGAGGGGCAAGAACCAAGGACTCAGTATCAGGCAGTTTCATAGTCGTATTCTTTTCTTTTTGAATGTTTGTTTATGTATCTGGCTGTGTTGCAGCATGCAGGATCTTGGTGGCAGCATACAGGAATCTTTTCGACGTGGCTCGTGGACTCCAGTTGTAGTGCATCACTTTAGTTGCCCCATGGCACGTGGAATCTTAGTTCCTCTGACCAGGTGTCAAACCGACACGCCCTGCTTTGGAAGGGGGATTCGTAACCACTGGACCACTGGGGAAGTCCCATAGTCATGTTCTACACCAGTGCTGTCGAGTGGAAATATAACAAAAACCTAAATGCAAGCTACATACACAGAATGCTACAGGTGAGATAGTATTAACAATATGCTGCATTCTTTATTTAATATCAAGTCTTTGGATTCCAGCACATATTTTTTTATTCACATCACATCTCAGTTTGATGACACTTCGTATACTTTAACCACAGGTAGCTGGTTGCTACCGTGCTGAGCAGTGTAGGTCTGTACTGCACACTATCAGTGACTTGCGGTTGCGTTCACATTGCCTCTTTCAGTCATCACTAAACCATCCATCTACTGTTCCCCATCTTCCAGGTTTCTTACTTCTTGCCTTCATCGCTGCTCTTTCAATTTCATATCCACTGTTAGGCTCCAAGTCAGGATTTCACAAGGACAATAATTATCCTCTGAATTCATTTCTTACCTTGACAAAATCAGAATAATAATAATAAAAAAAAAAGCACCAAGAGGGAAAAGCTACAATTTGTTTGAGAACTATTTATTATATTTATATAGTGTTTTATGGCTTTCCATGTCTTTTTGCTGCAATACTTTATTTAGCTTTCACAGTGATCTGTGAAGTTCTCCAACCACTGTTTCCACTTTCTGCACAGTACACTTAGGTGTCAGTATGTTCAAAGCTAAAATGATGATTCTTCCTTTCTGTGCTTTTTTATTTGTCTCAGTATTCTTGAGCTTAGAGAGGGGTGAACCAGCACTTGCTCCATCTGCCTGCCTGGGAGACAACCTACCTACTAACCCACCTAATCTCCTCCCTCTCTCACTTCCAAATCCCTTGTCTGATGTATCACCAAGCTCCACTGATTCGACTCTAAAATATATATTAATTCTAGATGGTTTATTTCATCTTATCTTGATGGTCAAGCCCAGGTCATTTCATGCCTAAACCATCATCATTTTTTTTTATAACTGGTCTTTGCTTCCTTACCAGTTCCCTAATCTCCCCCCCCCACCTTTTTGAAGCACATGTGTATTTATGGCATTTGCCCATACAAAATTTTAACAAGTCCATATTTCTTAGAACATCGCTTCTCCAAGTTTAATGTGAATTCAAATACTCTGAGGCTACTGTGAAGTGCAGATTCTGGTTCAGTAGGTCTGGGCCCCTATATTTTGAGAGATGGTTGTGTTCTTGCTTGCCCCTACCACATTTTCAGTAGGAGATTTGTAGGGGATAAGGTACACACCCCCTAGAGTGGCATACACTGACCCAGCCTCTCTCTAGGTCTCAGCCTTAAAACATATCTTCCTTCATCTCCAATCTGCTGAACCTGCTTATCTATTTTCTACACCCTCCAACCTAAGCCAGTCAGCTTCAACATATGTGTGAAAAGAAAGTTCACTTAAGCTGAAATTCCATATTTAAAATTACCAGACATTTTTTTGTCAGCCCTCCTCATTCTGTCACTAAGAGGCCACTAGGCAGCTGATTCTAACCTCAGCATCCATCCTGCCCTCCCGTGGCTTTTGCTTTCAAATGAATCCAAGGGGATATGTTGGCAGAATTTGTTTGCCCTTCTGTTGGATCCCCTGGTCCAGTTCAACGTGCAGTGGGTTGGAGTCGGGAGCTGAGGGAAGAGCTCCTCCACCTCCCCAAAGGAGATTTACTGGAGCCCACAGTGGCCTGGACCCACAGAGGCCTGGACCCACCGTGGCCTGGACCCCCAGTGGTCTGGACCCCCAGTGGCCCGGACCCCACCGTGGTCTGGATCCACAGAGGCCTGGACCCCACCGTGGTCTGGACCCACAGAGGCCTGGACCCACAGTGGCCTGGATCCCACCGTGGCCTGGACCCCCAGTGGTCTGGACCCCCAGTGGTCTAGACCCCCAGTGGCCTGGACCCCACCATGGTCTGGACCCTACAGTGGCCTGGACCCACAGTGGTCTGGACACCAAGTGGCCTGGACCCAGGGGCTGGTCCAGATGACTGTGGAGTCAGGGACAGCTCTCTGGGCAGCGCTTTCGTCTCTTCTTTCAAGACCATGGACCTTGGGTCTCAGGCAGCTGATATTGTCTGGCTGTCTGAGCTTTGGCTCAGTTTGATCAGTGCACAGGCCTGCTTCCGTCCCCTTTCCAATCAGATATCTGGGTCAAGTCCAGTCTCCAGTTCCACCTCTCCCCCTGTTCACATGCTGGACCCCTCACACTTTTCTGTGCTCGTGTGTTTAATTGTGTTCACTCCAGAAATATTTACGGAGCAACTGCAGTGTGTCCAACACTGTGTGAGACCCTGGGGATACAGCGTTGGAGGTGAGAGCTGTAAATCCAACATCTAACTTGGCTCCAAGTCCTATTTTGAAGAAGAAAGACAGAATGCTCAGGGAACCTGGAGCTTACCCTGCTAACCCCAAGCTCTAATACTTTACCCCGAGGCGTCAATACTTGGTGTCACTGTGTTTCAGCTCCCACAGGCATTGCTATTAAACAAATCACTATTATTATTAGGTTAGCTATTATGATTACCTCTTTTCAGAGGTCAAATATACCAACTACCTTGTGATTAAATAAATTCACTCTCTATGTTAATTGGAACTTCCTGTGGTTGTAAGAAACAGAATCCAGCCTGAACTGTTTAAGCAAAGAGGAGGAAACCATGGAGCCAAGAACAAGGTTGGGCCATCAACCCAAGGGAAAGACAGAGGTGGAGGCAGATTCACAGACGTCAGGAGCTCAGTCCCTGGCTGTGTTCCTCTTTCCCTTCCTCTCCATGCCTTTCCTAGTGGTTTCTCTGTGCTCTTTATGTCGTGTACAGCTTTTGCCATCAGGCAGCGATAGACTGTTTCCCAGTGGCAATCTGGAAGAGCTCAGAGAAGAATTCAGCTATCATTCCTGGACCAGTTACCTGTGGTCCTGGGACAGACAGGGCAGCTTCCACTATGGCCACATGATGGAGGCGGAAAGAAGGGCATCTCCCAGGTGAGGGCGGGAGTGATGGGCACATGATATTATAAATGTCTGTCTGTGATGCCTGGAAAGCAAACCACTATGGTTTCCAAGTTCCAGATTTATATTAATATTTGGATTCACGAAAAGAATTTACAATTCTTGGGAATTTCCAAAATTATAAATTATTCTAAAAATACATCCAAAGTTCTTCATATCTTAAAACTCATTATTATAGATATCTAAAATACTTGAGATTAATAAGAAATTAAGCTGGGAAGCTATTTACCAATAATCATAGCCTGCAGTGAATATATAAACACTGGAAAATGCTAGCAAGCATTATTAGGTGGTATTCCAATAACGTTGGGCTTCCCTCGTGGCCCAGACAGTAAAGAAATCCGCCTGCAGTGTGGAAGACCTGGGTTGGATCCCTGGGTTGGGAAGATCCCCTGGAGAAGGAAATAGCAACCCATTCCAATATTCTTGCCTGGAGAATTCCGGGACAGAGGAGCCTGGTGGGCTACAGTCTGTGGGGTCATAAAGAGTTGGACACGACTGAGCTGCGAAGCACAACACAGCATTCCAATAACGTAACATCCAGATCTTCTAGCAAGGCTACCAAGCCCACTAAATCACATGCCTGAATTGTAAATTAAGGCCTTGTTTTGTTTCTTGTACTTATTGTTCTTTGGGACTTCTTCCAGAGAAGCTGTAAGTACCCTGTGCATATAGGCTGTGAACATGTAATCTATCAACAGATACGAGCCAGAGTGACTGAGTAGACTGATTTTTTTTTTTTACTTCAGTGGGTCATTGTTGCTGCACGCAGGCTTTCTCTAGCTGTGGTGAGTGGAGGCTGTTCTCTGGTGTGTGGTCTTCTCACTGTGGCTGCTGCTGCTGCTAAGTCGCTTCAGTCGTGTCCGACTCTGTGCGACCCCATAGACGGCGGCCCACCAGGCTCCCCGGTCCCTGGGATTCTCCAGGCAAGAACACTGGAGCGGGTTGCCATTTCCTCCTCCAATGCATGAAAGTGAAAAGTGAAAGCGAAGTTGCTCAGTCGTGTCCGACTCTTCGCGACCCCATGGACTGCAGCCCACCAGGCTCCTCCGTCCATGGGATTTTCCAGGCAAGAGTACTGGAGTGGGGTGCCATTGCCTTCTCCCTCTCACTGTGGAGGTTCGTCTTATTGCAGAGCACGGGCTCTCGGTGCTTGGGCCCCAGTAGTTATGGCACGCAGCCCTAGTTGCCCCGTGGCATGTGGAATCCTTCCAGGCCAGGGGCCGAACCCATATGCCCTGCGTTGGCAGGTGGACCCTTAGTCCCTGGACCACCAGGGAAGCCCTAGACTGGTATATTTTTTTAATGCAAATGTCCTTGTTCCTGGAAAAGCCAACCTTGACTTGTAAGTGTAAGCTCTGACTTCTCTTGCTTTCAACTTGGTATCTGTAAATCAACTTCACGTCTGTGAATCTCTTAGAACCAGTAAGCTTTCTTTTCTTTCCGTTTACTTTTGACTGGGGGATAACTGCTTTACAGTGCTGTGTTGGTTCCTGCCAAGCATCAGCATGAATCAGGCACAGGCACGCACATGCTCCCTCCATCTTGAACCTGCCTCCTCCCCGCCGCCCGCCCCCGACCCCCCACCTCTCTAGGTTGTCAGACAGCGCCAGGTTGAGCTCCTTGTGTCATACAGCGACTTCCATTAGCCACCTATTCTACATATGGTAATGTGTGTATTCCAGTGCTACTCTCTCAATTCGGCCCACTCTCTCCTGCTCCCTCTATACCCATAAGTCTCTTCTCTACATCTGACTCTCTATTCCTGCCCTGCAAATAGGCTCATCAGTACTGTTTTCTTAGATTCCAAATATATGCGTTAATATACAACATTTGTTTTTTCCCTTTCTGACTTTCTTCACTCTGCATAGCAGGCTGTAGGTTCATCCACCTCACTCGAACTGACTCAAATGTGTTCCTTTCTAAGACTGAGTAATAGTAATAGTCCACTGTACGTATGTACCACACTCCTTTATCCATCGGTCAGTCAGTGGACGTCTAGGTCGCTTCCATGTCCTGGCTGTTGTAAACAGGGCTGCAGTGAACACTGGGGTACATGTGCCTTTTTCAGTTATGGTTTTCTCAGGGTATATGACCAGTAGTGGGGTTGCTGGGTCATATGGTTGTTTATATTCCTAGGTTTTTTTTTTTTTTTTTAAGGGATTTTCACACTGTTCTCCATAGCGACTGCATCAGTTTACGTTTCCACCAACAGCGCAAGAAGCTTGGCCCCCTTTCCTGCACGTCCTCTCCAACATTTATTGTTTGTAGATCTTGACGGCCGTTCTGACCAGTGTGAGGTGATATCTTATTGCGGTAGTTATTTGCATTTCTCTATTAATTAAATGATGTGGAGCGTTTTTTCATGTGTTTATTAGCCATCCAGATGTCTTCTTTGGAGAGCTATCTGTTTAGGTTTTCTGCCCATTTTTTGATTGTGTTGTTTGTTTTTCTAATATTGAGCTATGCTGAGGTAGGTTCCTTTTATGCTGATATTCTGGGGAATTTTTTTTTTAATTAATAGGTACTGAATGTTGTCAAAAGCTTTTTCTGCATCTACTGAGATTGTCATATGATTGTATCTTTTAATTTGCTAATATGGCATACCATATTGATTGATTTGCATATCTTGTAGAATCTTTGCATCCCTTGGATAAACCTGACTTAATCATTCTGTATGATCATTTTAATAAGTTGTGGGATTCTATCTGCTAGAAATTCATTAAGGATTTTTATATTTATGTTCATCAGTGATGCTAGCCTGTGATTTTCTATTTTTGTGATGTTTTTTCCTGGTTTCAATAACCTCAGATATGCAGATGACACCACCTTTATGGCAGAAAGCAAAGAAGAACTTAAAGAGCCTCTTGATGAAAGTGAAAGAGGAGAGTGAAAAAATTGGCTTAAAACTCAACATTCAGAAAACCAAGATCATGGCATCTGGTCCCATCACTTCATGGCAAATAGACAGGGAAACAGTGGAAACAGTGACAGACTTTATTTTTTTAGGCTCCAAAAACACTGCAGATGGTATCTGCAGCCATGAAATTAAAAGACGCTTGCTCCTTGGAAGAAAAGTTATGACCAACCTAGACAGCGTTTTAAAAAACAGAGGCGTTATTTTGCCAACAAAGGT
The DNA here is from genome assembly GCF_002263795.3 of Bos taurus. Taxonomy (NCBI): domain Eukaryota; kingdom Metazoa; phylum Chordata; class Mammalia; order Artiodactyla; family Bovidae; genus Bos; species Bos taurus. The sequence continues at coordinate 41,349,709 of NC_037354.1, read as the reverse complement.
CCATCTAGTGAAAGCTATGGTTTTTCCAGTAGTCATGTATGGATGTGAGAGTTGGACTGTAAAGAAAGCTGAGTGCTGAAGAATTGACGCTTTTGAACTGTTACTCTTTCTTATGATTTTCATTTGCATGGAGTGTCTTTTCCCATCCTCTCACTTCCCGTCTGTATGTGTCTCTATCTGAAGTCTCTTGTAGACAGCATATATATGGGTCCTGTTTTGTGTCCATTCAGACAGTCCATGTCCTTTGGTTGCAGCATTTAATCCATTTACATTTAAAGTAATCATTGAAGAGTCTTGGGAGAAGACTCTTGAGAGTCCCTTGGACAGCAAGGAGATCCAACCAGTCAATCCTAAAGGAAATTAGTCCTGAACATTCATTGGAAGGCCTGATGCTGAAGCTGAAACTCTAATAATTTGGCCACCTGATGCAAAGAACTGACTCATTTGAAAAGACACTGATGCTGGGAAAGATTGAAGGTGAGAGGAGAAGAGGATGACAGAGGATGAGATGGTTAGATGGCATCACTGACTCAATAGACATGAGTTTGAATAAACTCCGGGAGTTGGTGATGGAGAGGGAGGCCTGGCATGCTGCAGCCCAAGGAGTCGCAGAGTCGGACATGACTGAGTGACTGAATCTAACTGAACTGTCTGGTTTTGGTATCAGGGTGATGGTGACCTCATAGAATGAGTTTGGAAGTGCTCCTTCCTCTGCTATTTTTGAAAGAGTTGGAGAAGGATAGGTATTAGCAGTTTTCAAAATGTTGGATAGAATTTATCTGTGGAGCCATCTGGCACTGGGTTTTCATCTTTTGGGGAGATTTTTGATCACAGTTTCCATGTTAGTGCTTGTGATTGGCTTGTTCAAAATTCCTGTTTCTTCTGGTTCAGTCTTAGAAGGTTGAACTTTTCTAAGCATCTGTCCATTTTGTCCAGGTTGTCCATTTCATTGACATATACTTGCTCATAATAGTCTCTTATGATCCTTTGTATGTGTTATCTCTTGTAACCTCTCCTTTTTCATTTCCAATTTTGTTGATTTGAGTCCATTTTTTTCTTGATGAGTCTGACTAATAACTTGTCAATTTTATCTTCTCAAAGAAGTAGCTTTTAGTTTTATTGATCTTCACTATGGTTTCCTTCATTTCTTTTTCATTTATTTCTGCTATGATCTTTATGATTTCTTTTCTTCTGCTAACTTTGTTTTTTTTTTTTTTTTCCCAATCTTTTTCCAGTTACTTTATGTGTAAGGTTAGGTTGTCTATGTGGTGTTTTTCTTCTTTCTTGAGGTAGGATTCTATTGCTATAAACTGCTGCAGTCCATAGGTTTTGAGTCATCATGTTTTCATTGTCGGTTGTTTCTAGGTATTTTAGGATTTTGCCTTTTATTTCTTCAGTAACCTGCTTATTATTTAGAAATGTATTGTTTAATCTCCATGTCATGGTGTTTTTACAGCTTTTTTCATGTAATTGATATCTAATCTCATAGTGTTTTGGTCAGAAAAGAAGCTTGATATTATTTCAGTTTTCTTAAACTTACCAAGGCTTGATTTGTGAGCCAAGATGTGATCTATCCTGGAGAATGTTTGTCTGCACTTGAGAAGAAATTGTTTTCTGCATTTGAATGGAATGTCCTGAACATATCTTGTCCATCTGGTCTACTGTGTCTCTCAAGGCTTGTGTTTCCTTATTAATTTTCTGTTTTGATGATCTGTCCACTGGTGTAAGTGGGGTGTTAAAGTCCCTTGCTATTATTGTTACTGCCAATTTCCCCTTTTATGAATGTCAGTGTTTGACTTATGTATTGAGATGCTCCTGTGTCGAGTGCATTAATATTTACAATTGTTATGTCTTCTTGGATTGATCCCTTGATTATTATGTTGTATCCCTATCTCTTGTAGTATCCTTTATTTTAAGGCCTATTTTGTCTGATAGAAGAACTGTTAAACTGTTACTCTTTCTTATGATTTTCATTTGCATGGAGTATCTTTTCCCATCCTCTCACTTCCCGTCTGTATGTGTCTCTATCTGAAGTGAGTCTCTTGTAGACAGCGTATATATGGGTCCTGTTTTGTGTCCATTCAGACAGTCCATGTCCTTTGGTTGCAGCATTTAATCCATTTACATTTAAAGTAATCATTGATATATGTGTTCCTATTGTCTTTTTCTTGTTTTTGGTTTGCCTTTTTAGGTCTTTTCCATCTCCTGTGTTTCCTGCCTATAGAAGCCCCTTTAGCGCTTGTTGTAAAGCTGGTTTGGTGATGCTGAATTCTCTTAACTTTTGTTTGTCTGTAAAGCTTTTGATTTCCCCATCAACTTTGAATGAGATTTGTTGGATAGAGTAATCTTGTATTGTATATTTCTCCCTTTCCTTACTTTAACTATTTCCTGCCGTTCCCTTAAGGCCTGCAGAGGTCAGCTGTTAACCATATGGGATTTCCCTAGTATGTTATTTGTTGCTTTTCCTTTGCTGCTTTTACTATTTTTTCCTTGTGTTTAATTTTTGTTGGTTTGATTAATATGTGTCTTGGCATGTTTCTCCTTGGGTTTATCCAGTTTGGGATTCTCTGTGCTTCTTGGCCTTGACTATGTCTTTTCCCTTATTACAGAAGTTTTCAACTATAATCTCCTCAAAAGTTTTCTCAGTTCTTTTTTTTTCTCTTCTTTTTTTGGGGGGGACATTCAAATGTTGGTGCATTTAATATTTTCCCAGCAGCTCTGAGATGATCCTCAATTCTTTTCAGTCTTTTTTTCTTTACTCTCTTCTTCAGCAGTTATTTTCATCTTCCTGTCTTCCAGCTCACTTATTCATTCTTCTGCCTCAGTTATCCTGCTATTGATTCTTTCTAGCGTATTTTTAATTTCAGTGATTGTGTTGTTTATCACTGTTTATTCTTTATTTCTTCTCTGTCCTCATTATATATGTGAAATGATTCTTGAATTTTATCCATTCTATTTTTGAGATTTTTGGAAGGCCTTTACTATCATTATCCTGAGTTCTTTTTCAGGTAGTTTGCCTATTTCCTCTTATTTGGTCTTGTGGATTTTTACCTTGTTCCTTCATTTGCACACTATTTCTCTGCCTTTTCATCTCATCTAACTTTCTGTGTTTGAGGTCTCCTTTCCCCCATCTATAGGGTCACAGTTCCAGTTGTTTTTGGTCTTGCCCTTGCTAAATGGAGTTGGTACAGTGGCTTGTGTGGGTTTTGTGTTGGGAGGGACTGGTGCCTATGTTCTCCTGGGAGGAGGAGGAGGTGTTTTTTTTGGCCTCTGATGGGTAGGGTTGTGTGAGGTGTTGCATTTTGGGGTTTCCGTGGGAAGCCTTTATGCTAATGATTGGGTTTGTGTTCTCGTCTTGCTTGTTGTTTGGGTGAGGCATCCTGTGCTGGGTGCTGCTGACAGCTGGGTGGTGCCAGGTCTTGGATACAGGTGGAAGCCTTCACGGGACTTCTCACTAATATTCCCTTGGGTCAGGAATTCTCCAGCAGTCCAGTGTCCTGGACTGAGTGCTGCAACCCCCAGAGGTTCAGGACTGATCTCTTATCAGGGAACCAAGATCCCACAAGCATTTGTTATGGCAATAAAGAGGATTAAAATGAACACTCTAAAAAGAAAAAACAAACAGAAACCTAGGGGAAAAAAATGAACCCCTGGCAAATGGTAAATGCAAAATCAGTCATATAGTAGTAAAAGCAAAGGAACACACACACACACACACACACACAAAACCAAAACAGTCCAAAGTAAACAAAGTATAAGAGACTGATCTGGTGAGCAAAGGAAACCAAAAATGGTATCAACCAATTAAAAACAACACTAAAACCCAAAATAGAAAACAAGACCAAAGCAGAGAGCCAACGAGGAAATGATGCAAAGAAAACAAAAGAAACTAACAAACATGGTGAAAAAAATAAAGAAAAAAAATAGAAAAGCTAAGTTAAATAGAAGTACATAAAAATATTTTTATGTATATTAAAAAATAACTACACCAAGAAAAGAGCAATGAAAAAAATAATAAAAACAAAAATACCAAAAAAAAAAAAATGCACCCAAAACCCCCCCATGTAACTGCCAATGTAGAGGTACAGGTATATAAAGAAAATGAAAATTGAGATTTAAAACCATTCTTAGAAGCTTAAATAGATATAATAATATATAATAATAATGATGATGACAATAACCACAGCAACAGAGAAAAAAAGAAGAGGGAAAAAGTCCAGAATCAACTACATAACAAATCAAAATACAAGAATAACAATAAATGTTTTTCTCAGGTCTCAGCTGTCAGCATCTTCTCCCCACCGTGATTCACAGCCCACCTGTGCCTCCCTAGGAGACCCTCCGATACCTGCGGGGGGTGTGTGTGTGTGCTCATCTCTGGACCTGTTGTGGGGACAGCTCAGACTGATCTGGCCCTGCTCCTGAGTGTTCTTGCCTCCAGTGTCCATGGCTGCCAGAGGGAGAGTGTTTTCTTTTGTGGGAACACTCATTCTCCTTTTATATATTCCACGGACACAGAGTCTACGTAGTTGATTGTGTGACTTTAATCTCCAGCTTGTACAGCTGGTGGAAATGTTTTCAATCCCCTTCCTTAGCCACTCTGCCTGTGGAGCTCAATTGTGGTTTTATCCCCACCTCTGCTGATGGGTCATCCACAGGAGTCTGCTCCTGAGGCAGCCCTGGAGGACTTGAGTCTGCCTCTGAGAAGACCAGGTGTGAAGGTGGTGCAGCTGCTTGGATCGCATGGAGCCCCACGGCACCAGGTGTGCAGGGAAGCCAGTGGCCAGCAGTGCAGGGGGTATGGCGCTATTAGGGTTTTTTGGTAACTCTTGGCCGTTCTCCCTGGTTAGGACCAAGCAAAGAGTTGGCATAGCTGCTTGGATTGCAGGGACCCTGGTGGCAGCAAGTGTGCAGGGAAGCCAGAAGCCACGGGTGCAGAAGATCTGGCACTATTAGAATCTTTTTCTAGCCTCTGGCACCTGGCATTCAAAGGGCCTCACTGGCTGGTCCTTCTCTACTGCTTGGCATGCCAAGTGTTCAAAGGGCATCCCTGGCTGGGGTCCTTCTCTATTGCTTGGCACATCAGCCACTCAAAGGGCTGCCCTCTCTGGAGTCTTTCTCTGTTTGTAGGCTGCAGGCCCTGCCACGTGGGGAGAGAGACTACCGTGGTGGCTCCACCCTCCACCCTGCGTGACTCAGCAGTAGCACCCTGCCTCCATGGCTGCCTGGCTTTCCTCCAAAGGCATTCCCCACAGCAATCTCCTCCCTCCTGTCTGCTTGGACCATTTCCCTGCAGTCAACAGTAGTCCTCATCCTGGGATTGCTCTCCAATCTCTACCCTCCAGCTTCCAGCCAGTATGTGTTTCCATTCCAATGGTCAGGGACTCCTGCCAGCTCTTGGCTGGTGCTCTGCAAGATCTTCTGCATCTGAAGATATATTCCTGATACATCTGTGGAGAGAATTGTACCTCACATCTACCTACTCCTCTGCCGTCTTGACTCCTTTCAGACCAATAAGGTTTTTGCCTTGATTATTACGATTTAATTCTCATAGGAGAATTATTTCTCCCGATTTCTCAACTGTTTTTTTTTTTTTTTTTTTTAACTTTGGAACTTGTAAAACCATTCTCCTGAAATTCTGGGAAGGAATTCCTACCTGAAACCACTGCTATTTGTACTTAATTTATAGGAAAATATGTTTCAAGTTCCACATGATTGATTTATCACTGTGAAAACTCTTGAAAACACCCTTTCCAGGTAAAGGGGTTTTATAATGTGGCCCATGTGTTTATTCTTCCTTTCCCTGGGGCAGAGATGGATTTATTATGTTCTCACCTATTGCTAAGGGAGTCTGAATGCCTCTTCTCAAAAGAATTTCATGTGTAATTCAGAGAAAGGAGCTTGCTACTTTGTGAGTTTATGATACAATACTGACTCACAGTTTTAACATTGGTTTTAGAGAATAAGGGATAAAAGAAACATTTGCCTAAGTTTTTAAGGGGGGTTCAGGATGGGGGACACGTGTACACCCGTGGCGGATTCACGTTAATAATGTATGGCAAAACCAATACAATATTGTAAAGTAATTAGCCTCCAATTGAAATAAATAAATTTATATTAAAAAAGAGTCTAAAAAGTTTGACTCAATACTGGTTACCCCATCTTTGCACCACAGGACATTACAAAAGGGACCAAACATTTCCTTCCTCTGGAGCATTCACACCCATGTGCCTCCACGGTTTCACTGGGCAATGCAGACAGATTCCTCTGGGGCTGCCATTAATCCTGGGCATCCAAAAGCATCACCATGTTTAAAAGTTGAAAATGCTGACCTGTCTAGCAGAGAACGGAAGAGCGGTCTGGGCCATGTTTGGGCCTGGGGAGATGTTCAGAAGTGGACGTGAAAGAAACAGCGTGACAAGTCGCTGACACTGTGGGACGGTGCAGATGGTTCACGCGTGTGCCTGTCACACGTGTAGAAACCCCAAGAGACCAAGCACTATGAGACGGGCAGGCAGGGAGGGATGAGCCCAGTGCCCGGCAAGCAGACGTTCAGGACACATTTGTGGTGCTGAACTCAGTTCCGAGCATTGGGCTTCCCTGGTGGTCCAATGGCTGAGAATCTGCTTGCAGGAGACACAGGTTCAATCCCTGGTCAGAGAAGATTCCGCGTGCTGCAAAGCGGCCAAGCCCACGGCCACACCACTGAACCTGTGCTCGGAGCCTGGGAGCCACAATTACTGAGCCCACATGCCTAAAGCCCTTCCCCCAGCAGGAGAAGCCACTGCAATGAGGAGTCCATGCCCCACAACCAGAGAGGAGCCCCGCTCACTGCAGCCAGAGAAAAGCCTGTGAAGCAACAGAGGCACCACCAACAATAAAGTCAGAGCCTCGCCGTTGAGGCACCTGATCAGGACCTGATCAGTGAAGCAGTGAGCAAGTGAAAAACTCTTAAAATCATGTCTAACATAGTTCATAAGCAAGGATAAATCAACGAAGGACCACGTTACCACAGCAAAACCCCAATTCCTTGCATCCTTACTCATGACAATCCTGAATTGCCTAGAGTTTAGAGTGTGAAAGAAATAACCATGCATAAGAAGCTGATTGTGGTGTTTATTCAGAATCTAACATGCAGGTCGACTTGTCTAATTGCATCAAAAGTACTAGATGGTGAAAAATATGTACAGAATGATCCATTCTAAGCACTGAAATGACATGAATGTCTACCCTTGAGATTTTTATTGAGAAGCAAATGAAAAAAAATGTAAAGTGTTGAAACAGAACAAAAAAATTGTAAGAAGAAAAAAAAGAAATGATACGGAATAACTGAATCTCAATACACTTGGCTCATCAAGGCTGCTTTATACCTGGGCACCCAGGGAAAAGTTGGAGTCATCATAACCATTTCATCTTTTCAACATTCTGGATTTTGCAAGGAGTTATAGGAACTACTGAGATCTGGCTTTGACCACAGGGTCCTTCATCCCTCTAAAATCTTTCCCTCCAATTGATATGGCCCTCCATCAAGCCCCTCAGTGTCTTGGGGAGTTTCCAGGGGACCCAAGCAGTTAGTGATAAATGAAATCCTTTGGGAAATGCCCACTGAGCAGGATCTGGTGTGATTTCTTGCCTTCATCGCATCCTCTGGGGTCCTCTCATTGTGGGGCGGCATGATGTGAGTCCTGTCCTTGGGCTCATCTCCCCTCTGCCCATCTCAGCCATGAAGCTACTCTGGCAGACAGTTTGGTAACAAGGTCTAGGGATGCTTCCAGAAACAGTCTCTTTTCTACAGTCTACACAAAACTCCCAGCAGTCACCAGAGTGGCCAGCTTTGCTCCCCTCAGCACCTTACATACACCTGTTAGAAATGAGTCATATAATAGCAGTCAGGAAACTCATCGACAGTCCAAGGAGGCCAGTGAAAAAGGCTGAAGTCCTGGAATGGCATCTGCATTGCAAACCCAGACTTAAACCAGAAACCCAGAGAAATTCAAAGATGATTTGAATTTCCAAAGATTTCCAATTCCCCAACACCTTCAACCTAAAAGCAAATAAAAACAAATAAATAAAAGAAGAAAGAAGGAAACATGAAACATGAAAACGATTACTAGGCAGCCATTCTAGGAGGAAGCAATGCCTCTCCACCAGGAAACTACCAGGAGGATGTCCTCAGCTAGTTTTTGAAACTTGTCATTAAATAATAATTTAACTTGTTATCAAATATTACTGTCATCCACATAGCTTTTTAAATGATGGTGGTAATAAAGGAGCTATGTCTGTCAAACAACAAAATAATGTGGCTTTCATTTTCTGTCATGGCAGCAGGTAATGAAATATCACACTATGTTAGTATTGTAGTATGATAGTTTATACCATATTAAAATTATATGGCTGGCTGCAGAATTTCACCAAGGGAAAACTATGAGGGCAGGTTGACCAGAGAAAGTATTTTCTATTTCTAAGGAAAAAAAAAATTAGTGGGAAAAAAATGAATTTAACCTGAAAACCTACTTTCAACAAAAGACATTATTGGGCCTTTCTAGGCAAATGGAATCGGAGAAGGCAATGGCACCCCACTCCAGTACTCTTGCCTGGAAAATCCCATGGGCGGAGGAGCCTGGTAGGCTGCAGTCCATGGGGTCCCAAAGAGTCGGACATGACTGAGTGGCTTGACTTTCACTTTTCACTTTCATGCTTTGGAGAAGGAAATGGCAACCCACTCCAGTGTTCTTGCCTGGAGAATCCCAGGGACAGAGGAGCCTGGTTGGCTGCCATCTATGGGGTCACACAGAGTCGGACATGACTGAAGCGACTTAGCAGCAGCAGCAGCAGCAGCAGGCAAATGGAATACCCTCTCTGGCTCGTTCGATCTTTGACGCACAGTCCATCCACTATCTTCTGCAGTAGCAGGCACCATTGTTGTTCTGCCTACGTAGCCTCAGCTCTCACATTTTTGAGCACTCCTGAGACTCCTTACTTGGGGGTTTTGTCCAGCCACAAGGGTCTACCTAATCTCTGATCAAGCCCGACTAGAAATGCCTAGGAGGTAACGCTTTCTGGAGCCACCCTCATCCAGTGACTGAGGAAGGCTGGTGGGAAAATAACCCCACTGCCTGGCTCCCTGGTTAGAATGGTGCTGGTGGGAGTCAGCATGGTGAGAATTCCCCAAAGGATTGGTCTCTTGTTCTCTGCCCTGTTAATCTGGGGCTACCTGCTGAATCAACTCTTGTGCCTTGTCTCAGGACATGGTTTTGGGGAATGCAACCTAAGATATCCATACAAGGCCCAATTTCACCCATTCCACCACCTGTGTCCCCGCTCCAGTCATCTCGGGAGCATAAGGTAAAACAGAGCCCTTGGCTGCCCTCTCTCTTTTAGCTCGTGTTCACCGCAGTCCCACTTGAAACCCACTCCCTCGTCCTTCCCTCCCTGGACCCAATTCCTAATCCCCCACCTGTAAGCCCACACTCCTCCTGGAGAGGATGAAAAGAATTGCTAATTTTTGCTCTAAACAAACGAAGCCAAACTGATAAAATAGCAGCTGGAAAGACAGGTTGGATGTAGGAAGTCGCTATGCACCTTTCCCATCCTCAGCCCAGGATTTCTGAGGAACATCCGGAAACCCAGACATTTCCTCGGATTGTTGCAGCTTTGATAAAAGTAAGCAGAGCAAGTCTCTGATTCTACATCCACCACCCACTCTTCCCCTGACTCGAAGATAATAAACTGTTTAAAATACTTTGCTTTTACAATTCTGATATATTGCTTCTGTGATTGCTTTCTATAAATACCTCTAGCCCACCAGTTCCTGGAACTGTGGAGGCCTGACGCTTAAACCAACTGCTGTAATTCCGAACAAAACTGACAGCTTTCTCTGGGTTCTCTAATTGGAAAAGTCTCCAAGGCAAAGAACTGGGTAGAAAGAGTATATAAATCATTTCTAAGCAGGTACTTTTGGATGTAAATCAAGAGCTATCTTGTTCTGATTTATCCTACATGTTGTTTGTACTCTAAGCTGATCATTCTTCAAACTTCTTGTTCAACGGGGACCATAGCTTTGCTGTGAACTGTATTTACTCTTCCTCAGTCATTCGTGTGCCCAGCACATGTCATTTTGAACAGATCAATGACTTTGCAGAATTTTCCAGAGCAAGGTCCTAGACTACCTGCATTAGCACCCTGTGGGATGGTGTTTGAAAATCAGATCACCACTGACTGATTCAGTGCAACTTTGGGGAGAGGCCCAGTGATTCCTAGGTACAGAAGCTTGAGAACAGCAGGTTTGGGTGTTCAAATTTGGCAGGAGAGTTTAGGTTACAAAGGTTGAATGTAAGTTTTCCTTGCCTCTCCCAGGACTCTCCACAGTGTTGAGCTCATCATCTGGCTCTCGCTAACTTAGCTAATAAGCACTTATTCTAAGGAGTGACAAAGACTCAACCTAATCCCTTCTGCTGGAAAGATGAAAACATAGTTTTCAAAGAACAAAATGCACTCGAGTTTTCTAATGGGAAAAACATGACCTGGGTAAGCATAACACTCTAGGTGGCAGAAACAGGGCTCCCAATTCCCATCGACTACCTTTGGGAGCAGATGTTTGAGGAACAATGTTCTAGTTTCCGGACTTAGATGATGGGCAGAAATCAAGAAGAGTTGTTTGCGTTTGTGTTGGAAAGAAATATTATTTTCAACTTTTTTCTAAAATCAGTGTTTTTGGTGATATCTGCACTTCAAATCTCATGTGGTCTTATGTAAACATTCTTGGCTTTTCTATCTGTCAAGACACTATTAAGTAAATTCAGTCTCTTTAGAAATAATCATTGTTTCCTGGCCCAGGATTTGGAAGGGTTTTCAAAGTAGAAGACAGATATTTGGCATAGAATCCCACTTGACATTGTGGTGAAGGGATTCATTATGGGCACAGAGTAGAGCTGAACTCAAGGAAGAAGGATTTTTCTTTAGAATCCAATAGTGAATGTGTTTATGGATGTCAGCAGACCATTTGAGAAGACATACATGACTCTAGTGAGTAAACAAATCTCTTCTTCCTGGAACAGAGAACTGTTGTGGGCTTTGTTGATCTGAAAAAGACCAGAACAATAGCAATGTCTTTTAAAAACTCTCAGCTTTCAGAGCAGTGTTCAAAGTACACGTCTTCTGATGAAGAAGTTCACGTCTGCTGCTCACGGTTGGTGGCAGCCTGTGGCATTTCCCCATCAAGTGCTTGGCATTGTTCTTTGGGTATTTTAGGGTGTTATTACATCCTTGTAAGGACATCCCAGATGGTGTTCCTTGTGGTTCGGTATTACTGACCAACCTCTTGTGTCAGCCCTGGTTCCATATGAGAGGTGTTTGCTGTAAGAGTTCATTAATAGAAATGTGGTTGATGAACGTCCTGTAGACTCTTGTACTCTGAATGGTTTTATTAATGCCACTGTCTTTCTAGCCTGGCAAGTTATACACTCTTTAGTCTCTGATTCTTGGTTTCTTTATACCTAGCCAAACACTTTGGCCACCTCATGCGAAGAGTTGACTCATTGGAAAAGACTCTGATGCTGGGAGGGTTTCGGTGCAGGAGGAGAAGGGGATGACAGAGGATGAGATGGCTGGATGGCATCACCGATTCGATGGACGTGAGTCTGAGTGAACTCCGGGAGTTGGTGATGGACAGGGAGGCCTGGTGTGCTGCAATTCATGGGGTCGCAAAGAGTTGGACACGACTGAGAGACTGAACTGAAGTGAACTGAAACATTTTCCAAGACAGAAGATCTGGAAATGCTTCTTCATCACTTGAATACCTGGCAACATGAATGAATACTATTTTGCACAGCTTTTCTGTGTATGAGTCATTGACCCCAGGAGCATAAACCAGTTTTTCAGTTTTAAATCATTTAAACCTTTTGTTACACTCTGCCTAATTAGTGTCCATTGTGTTTAAAAACCCTTTTTATGTGTTTATTAATAGTCAAAGTATTAAATGAAACCATAGAAACCTCTGGAGGAGAGGCAGCTTCATTTCTTTTTAAAAACAAATAATTCACTTAACATCTTTTCTAGTCAAATGAACGGCTTTAATAGTTGAAAATTATCATTTAGTAACTTATTTTTTTTCCCAGCTTTTTGTCTCTTTGAACTTTCACCTCTACAGTCTTCCAACTCCTGAGAAAGGAATATTTTACTCAATCAATCAAAAGTGCCTTTGCAACAGGTTTACAGATTATATATACATGTTTTAAATTTTATGTCACACACAATATTTGGATTTCTGAAATGTTGCATTAAAACACCATTTTTGGAAAGCAGTTTCCATTTCTCTATCATGGATATTGTCATTGAACTGATCTTGTTTGGCTTGGCTTTTTAAAATGACTGTCAGTTTTTCTGCTTTAATTTTTTCCTGAACCCAACTGTATAAGCACACAGCATCAGCCTCGCCTGGAACTTGGTAGAGATGCGGTGTCTCGGGCCTCACCCGCCCCGCAGAACCAGCAGCTGCCGTTTAACAAAACTTATAGGTGAACCTTGTGCACACTGAAGTTGAGAAACTCAATTCTGACCTAGTCCTTCCACCTTATGGTAGAATTTCCAAAGAAAATGAACTCAGACTTCGGTTTTATAAATTATGGTATCTAAAAATACTGGGCTTCCCTGGTGGCTCAGTGGTAAAGAACCTGCTTGCCGATGCAGGAGACGTGGGTGAGATCCCTGGGTTGGGAAGGTCCCCTGGAGTAGGAAGTGGCAACCAGTACAGTATTCTCGCTTGGAAAATTCCATTGGCAGAGGAGCCTGGCGGGTTACAGTCTGTAGGGCTGCAAAGAGTCGGCCACAACTTAGTGACTAGACAACAACAAAGAAAATACCGTGATAATTGGAAGACAGTGAATCCCCAAGGCAGAAGCACCAGGATGGCTGCATTTACTGCGGGGCATCCTGCTGGCAGCTCAGACTGTGCTCAAGGTTTTAAGTGCAACGGTGCTGACGAAGTGACCGCCTGGTGCCGGGAGTGGAGCGTGGTGGGTGTGTGGTGAGGCAGTTCATGGGCAGAGAAGAGACACGCCGGTCTTTGTACACATGCCACACACCGTTGCCAGCAGAGATACAGTCGGACAGAAGCACAGGTCGTTCTGTGGGTGGAAGGTGGGGCAGAGGACGGCTTCCCAGAGAAGATGACTGGATTTTAAGAATTTCACCCTGTGGGCAAGTAAGAAGCTGTTCCAGGCAGACAGACATGAAAACACTGAGACGTATAAACCTCTCTTAAGGAAACTCATGTGGTTTGGTCTTGGTGAATGTAAGCAGTGGGCAGGGTGGAGGGGAGTGCTGAACATTAGGTGGGTCGGAACCCAAAGGACAGATCTGGATGCCCCGTGAGTGCTAGGGAGCTCGGCTTGTGTCAAAGGGGCCTGAAGAATTTTAGATGGAGGAAAAACACAGCGAGCTTGGTGCTTTCAAGAGGTTCCTCTGGCTGGAGTGTGGAGGATGAGACGGGGCCAACGTAGAGCTGGGGAGACCAGGGTGCAGGCGGCTGCGGTGGCCCAGCGGAGACGCAGTGATGCCAGGTGGTGCCAGGAGGTGGTGGCTGGGGGACAGCTCAGGACAGAGTCCAAAAACAAGAGGAGGAAATTCTTTTCTCTGCGCCACCAACTTCTCCCTCAAACCTTTTGAAGACAACGGTTCTTTGCTGAGTTGTAGTTAGAGCAAACACTTCCAGGTCTTTTTAAAATTTGTTTTGTTAAAAAAAATTTTTTTTTTATGTAGACCTTTTTAAAGTCTTCATTGAGTTGTTACAATGTTGCTTCTATTTTATGTTTTGGTTTCCTGGCCACAAGGCCTGTGGGATCTTGCTCCCCAACCAGGGAACAAACCCACAACCCCTGCCCTGGAAGAAGTCTTAACTGCTGGGCAACCAAGAAAGTCTCTCCAGGTCTTTGAATTGCTGTTCACATGCCACGGTTTTGCACCTCTCTCTCTGTTAAGTACTTGGTTGAGTTCTCTCCCACAGGCAGTGGGGTGTCAAGAGTTAAAGAAAAGGTGAGGTGGAGTGGGGAAAGAGACCTGAAAGCTACTGGGCCCCTAAGTATGCCAAGTGCGCCACAAACATTGGTTCATTTAGTTACCACAATCCTGCAAACTAAGTATTATTACCTCTGTTTTAGAAATGGAAAAAAATAAAGCCCTGGAGATTAAGGAACTCCTCTGTCAGCTACAATGAGCGGAATCTGAATTTGCATCCAAAGATGGGTGATTCATATGCTCAACTACTTGGACCTCAAGGATGCCTGATGGAGTTTAATCTACCATTTACTTCCCCCCAGGTTTGCTGAATGTACAGGTAGATGATCAATTGCCTTCTCCAGTTACATGCTTTGCCCACTGAATGAGGTCAGTAGAACCAGTGGGCAAGCAGAGAAGATCTCTGAGTGACCAGGTAGATGACACTAATTCTCTGGAAAAATAAAAAATAAAAAAAAGATGTAATATGCAGATCCTGGTTGACTTTGTTTGTATACAATTCTCTCCAGCTGGGCCATATGTTTCTGCAGCCCACACACGATTAAAAACATGTCAGGAATGACTGGGAAGCAAGTGAGATCTCATAGCTCACAAGCTGACTTCAAGGGACGAGATGGGATGATGTAAAGAGAGCCCGAGGTGTAGAAGTCAAGAAGCGGCAGTCATTGTTTTGGTCACTAACGTAGGGGCAGACAGTCCCAGACTCCACTGGTTCTTGAAGGCATGACTGTATTACAGCACAATGAGTAGCCCTAGGAGTCAAGGTAAACGCCATCTCCCGCCTAAAGGACAAAGCATCCATGTAACATCCCGGACCAGAGGGTCACTCCTGTGTCTACAGGAACCATTTTAGGAGCGTGACGATGCACATCTTTTTTCGGATTAGAAGCTGTTGGCATTTACAGAAGATTCTTATACTCTGTTCAGCAAAGTCTCGGAGCCATGGCTGCCAGCTGTCCACTGTTCAGAGCTTTTTGGCATGTTGCTGCTGTTGTCGTATCTGACTCTTTGGGCCCCATGGACTCTGCAGCGCGCCAGGCTTCCCTGTGCTTCAACATTTCCCAGAGTTTGCTCAGACTCAAGTTTATTGAGCCAGGGATGCCATCCAACTGTCTCATCCTCTTTTGCCCCCTTCTTGTTAAGCTGTAAACAGAGGAACAGCGTCCAGTCAAGTCAGTTCGTCGGTCCTTCAGTTTCCACTGGAAGGAAGTCTTCCAGTCCGCCCTCCCATCTCCTGCCTGGGAGGAGCGGCTCTTCCTCTGTCTTCACCTCCCCGATGTGTACCTGGTGTTTCCAGACCAGCAGCTCTAAGCAGGGAGAGGAAGAAAAGTTAAGGGAGACAGGAGCATTCTTACTTGACAGGTGCCACCCTATACTGGCTCCTAAGTCTCAAAGATTTGGGGGTGGTTTTTTTTTTGGTTTGTTTTTGGCTTTTTATTCAAATATACTTTATGTACAGTGTTGTGTTAATTTCAGCTGTACAGCAAAGTGACTCAGTTATGCATACATGTATATTCTTTAAAAAATATCTACTTGGCTGCATGGGATTTTAGTTGCGGCATGCGGGCGCTTCATGGTGGCACGTGAGATCTTTTGTTTGGGCCTGTGGGCTTCTCTCCAGTTGTGAGCTTGGGCTCCGGGGCGCCCGGGCTTTAGTACTTGCTGTGAGTGGGCTTAGTTGCCCTGTGGCATGTAGGATCTTAGTTGCTGACCAGGGTTTGAACCTGTATCCCCTGCATTGGAAGGTGAATTCTTAACGACTGGACCACCAGCGAAGTCCCCACATTCTTTCTAATGTTCTTTTCCAGTATGGTTTATCACAGGATATTTAACAGAGTCCCCCGTGCTGTGGAGTAGGTCCTTGTTTTTTTTTTTTTTTTTACTAAGTCTCAAAGTTTAATGAGCCCATGAATCACAGGGGGAGCTCATTAAAATCAGGATTCTGAGTCAGTAGGCCTAGGGTGACCTCTAAGCCTCTGCATTTCTAATAAGCTCCCAGGCGACACAGATGATGCTAAGCTATGGACCATATTTTGAGTAACAAGGATTTAGAGATTCCCCTGCAATTCATTTGATGCAGCTAATTAATGTGATTCCTTGAATTCAGTAACTCTCTTTCAGCTATAGCCCCTGGTTGGGGCTTTTACTCCTTTGCTTTTAAAAAACCGCTGCCTTTGACTACTGGGGAAGTGATAGATCACCCCCCTGGTCAGAATACCTTTCAATATGTCATCAGGTTCGGTTTTGCATACCTACCTCTGACCTTCGTTTCACCATGAATACAGTTAACTTCCTAGACATCTGCCTCTCAGCCCCAGAGGACTGTAGCTTTCCATGAAGGGGGAAGGTACCACCCCCCTGCCCCCCAGATGTAGGGAGTGCATGTAGGGGTCTCCCCATGGAGCTGTTGAAAATCACACACTAGGCTTAGGATTGGAAGGAGTGGTTAAAGCTGACAGAATAACTCTCTTGTAAGAAATTGCTTCACAATTCCTCTATCCTTAGTCAATAATTGAACTCCTTTACATTCTCAGTCTGGGTGAAGGGCCGTATATCCTGTAACCAGTTCCAGATATTTCTTTTGAAAATTTACATGTTGGTGGCTGTGCTCAAAACTAAATTTGGTATCTCATGAACCGCAGTGCATCTCTGTGTTTCTCTTCTCTGTGATAAGCATCTTGTTTCCATGTAATATGGTCTCTGAATTTTTACCAATCTCTAGATGCTTTCTCATTTGTGCATAATCTACCTAAAATAAGGTACCTAGAATCAGACACAGAATTCCATATAGGCTCTCCCAGTCCAGAGTTTATTAAGGTGGTGTTTTTCTATCCCCTATGTGTGTAACTTCATTAATGCTCTTGGCAGTTGAATGTATGTGGGAGAGAAAAAAAAAGGGGGGAAAGGGAGGAAGCAATAAATGTGTAATCTTTTCAGAAAATGGAGTGTAGTTGATTTACAATGTTGTGTTAGTCTCTGCTGTACAGCAAAGTGATTCAGACATGCACACACACACACACACACACACACACACGAGTCTTCTTTCTCGTATTCTTTCCCATTATGGCGTACTTTAGGGCATTAAACACAGCCCCTTGTGTGATACAGTAGGGCCCTGTTGCTTCCTTCTTTATAAAGCAATGTGTGTGTTTGTTAATCCTAACCTCCTAATTTATCCCCCCTCCCCCCTCTTTTCCTCTTTGGTAACCGTAACTTTGTTTTCAAAGCCTGTGAATCCACTTCTGTCTCGTAAATAAGTTCATTTGTATCATTTTTTCTTTTTCTATTCTATATATAAATGATATCATGTGGTATTCGTCTCTCTCTGTTTGACCTACTTCACTTAGTATGATACTCTCTAAGTCTATCCACGCTGCTGCAAATGGCAGTATTTTGTTCTTTTTTATGACTGAGTCGTATTCTGCTCATGTATGTAGCACATCTCCTTTATCCATGCATCTGTCAATGGGTGTTGAGGTTGTTTCCACATCCTGGCTATTGTAAACTGTGCTGCTATGAACACTGGGGTGCACATATCTTTTCAAATTAGAGTTTGTCTCTTTTCCCAATAGTGGAATTGCTAGATCATATGGCAACTCTGTTTTTAGTGGTTTTTATTTTATTTTATTTTTAAAACTTTACAATATTGTATCAGTTTTGCCAAATATAGAAATGAATCCGTCACAGGTATACATGTGTTCCCCATCCTGAACCCTCCACCCTCCTCCCTCCCCATACCATCCCTCTGGGTTGTCCCAGTGCACCAGCCCCAAGCATCCAGTATCGTGCATCGAACCTGGACTGGCGACTCGTTTCATACATGATATTATACATGTTTCAATGCCATTCTCCCAAATCATCCCACCCTCTCCCTCTCCCACAGAGTCCATAAGACTGATCTATACGTCAGTGTCTCTTTTGCTGTCTCGTACACAGGGTTATTGTTACCATCTTTCTAAATTCCATATATATGGGTTAGTATACTGTATTGGTGTTTTTCTTTCTGGCTTACTTCACTCTGTATAATAGGCTCCAGTTTCATCCACCTCATTAGAACTGATTCAAATGTATTCTTTTTAATGGCTGAGTAATACTCCATTGTGTATATGTACCACAGCTTTCTTATCTATTCATCTGCTGATAGGCATCGAGGTTGCTTTTTAAAGGAACCTCTATACTGTTTTCCATAGTGGTCGCACCACGTGAGCTTAACTGTCTAGAAACTTGAGATACTGTTAATACAAAATAAATGAAGATGAGGAAATGAAGGGCTGTTCCATTTTAGACGTACTGGGTTTGAAATGCCAGTAGGACACGTATGTGGTAATATTCAGCAAGTGGTAAGAAATTGGAGACTGGAACATACTGGAAGGTAAACTTAGAGATAAGGATTGGGGATCACGCTCATAAGAGAATGTCTGTGGTCTGGGGAATAGCGGATGCCTGCAGGTTGAGCTTAGGGGAGAAGGCAGCCAGTTCAGGCCTAAAGATGGCAAAGACTCATGCAGATTCCAAGAGAAGGCAAAGTATTCTCCGGAACCAGACTGTCACTTACGTGACTCCAGGTGTTTCTTTCTGTGGCCTGCCCCATTATCTGAAAGTGACGTCAGCTTCATGTCTTAGAATTCTCCCAAAGAGGAGTGTGCATGTTGCCACCTGGGAGGGGTCACATGTTAGCTGGCTGATGCATCTTACTTAAGGAACACATTTACCTGATTAATAACCATCGCCACCCACTGCCTCCCAGGCCAGAATCTTGTGAGCA
Organism: Bos taurus; assembly: GCF_002263795.3. Classification (NCBI taxonomy): domain Eukaryota; kingdom Metazoa; phylum Chordata; class Mammalia; order Artiodactyla; family Bovidae; genus Bos; species Bos taurus. The sequence goes on along the minus strand of NC_037354.1, from coordinate 41,330,931 downwards.
TGGAACATGGGATTTTTTTTTAATTGAAATATAGCTGGTTTACAATGTTGTACTAATTTCTGCTGTACAGCTAAGTGACTCAGTTATACACACACATTCTTTTTTGCTCTTCTTTTCCATTATGGTTTCTCCCAGGAGATTGGATGTATTTCTCTGTGCTGTTCAGTAAGTTATTTATTCTTTCTTGACATGAGAGTTGGACTATAAAGAAAGCTGAGCACGGAAAAATTGATGCTTTTGACTGTGGTGTTGGAGAAGTCTCTTGAGAGTCCCTTGGACTGCAAGGAGATCCAACCAGTCCATCCTAAAGGAAATCAGTCCTAAATATTCATTGGAAGGACTGATGCTGAAGCTGATACTTCAGCCACCTGATGTATTGGCCAAAGCCACCAATACTTTGGCCACCTGATGCGAAGACCTGACTCAATGGAAAAGACCCTGATGCTGGGAAAGATTGAAGGCGGGAGGAGCAGGGGACAACAGAGGATGAGATGGTTGGATGACATCACCGACTCAATGGACATGAGTTTGAGTAAAGTCTGGGAGTTGGTGATGGACAGGGAGGCCTGGCGTGCTACAGTCCATGGGGTCACAAAGAATTGGACACGACTGAGTGACTGAACTGAACTGATACAATAGTTAGCAACTACTAGCCCCACTCTTCTGATCCGTCCCTCTCCTTCCCACATTCCCCTGGCCACCACGAGTCTGTTCTCTGTGTGAGTCTCTTTCTGCTTCGTGGATAGGTTCGTTTGCGCCACATTTTAGAGTTCACATGTAAGTGATGTCATATGGTGTTTGTCTTTCTGTTTTTGACTTCACTTAGGAAGATAATCTCTGATTATATTCATTTTGCTGCAAATGGCATTATTTTGTTCTTTTCTTTATGGCTGAGTGGAACATGGGCTTTTTGATGCCTGTGGGGAATTAGAGGTGAGGTCTCGGTCACCTGTGAAAAAAATAGGCTTGGGCAGCAGGGTTGGGTGGACGGGACATAGGAGGATGCTTACAAACATAACAAGGAGACTCAGAATTTATTGTTTTGTGGAAATAGCTTATATTCCAAATGAGTGTATTATTTTGTTGGGTAATCCTCACCTAGCCAAATGATTTTATAAACATTTATGTATTCCAGTTTATTTTTACCCCTCTCTTAAATTGAATTATATATTATTTTTATTATGCTATATGTTTTCTATAATCAAAGGAGTGAAAATGGCCATTGTAGAGAAAAGCATGAAAAAATAATGTAGTAGACACTGGTTTTAAAGGATATTCACAAATTTTTGTATATTCTTCAATTTCAAAAATGCATTTATTTACTTGAATCTGACTTCAAACATTAAATTTCAGAATATAAAATACCAATATAAGTTGTGATTATTGTTTTTATTTCTACAAATAAAATACATGAAATACTTATAATTTAATAATTTAGTAACTGTATGAGATAGTTGAATGTTTCATAGCTAAATGTGTGCTATTAAGTATATATGCTGTACTGTGTTAAGTCACCACAGTTGTGACTGACTCTTTGCAATTCCATGGACTATAGGCTGCCAGGCTCCTCTGTCCATGGGATTCTTCAGGCAAGAATACTGGAGTGGGTTACCATGCCCTCCTCCAGGGGATCTTTTCTACCCAGGGATCAAACCTGCATCTCTTATGTCTTCTGCTTTGGCAGGTAGGTTATTTACCACTAGTACCACCTGAGAAGCCCTATTAAAACATAACTATTTTATATATATATATGGCTTTTAAAGAGTATAAACTATGTATATTGGTTTAAACTCTCATAAGCTGTCCTCTTGACTATGTAAGCAGACTAGTGACATATATTATGTATACATAATCTTTACATTAGATATAGTAATGTGTACTCAGTCACTTGAGTCATGCCCAACTCTTTGCAACTCTATGGACTGTATGTAGCCTGCCAAGCTCATCTGTCCATGTGATTCTCCCAGCAAGAATACTGTAGTGGGTTGCCATGGTATCCTCTAAGAGATCTTCCTGAACCAGGGATCAAATCTGTATTTCCTGCATTACAGGTGGATTCTTTACTGCTGGGACTGAGGAAGTCCCCAATATAGTAATACATCCTGAAAATTTTTTGTTCAGACCTGTTACATCTTTTAAGAAGAACCCCATTCAGTGGCATAATTTCTAGTGGAAACATTTTTAGCACTACACAAGTTCCATAAATTTTGATGTTTGGTAGCTTTTGACATCGACTGAAAATGCAAAGATGAAAATCAAAATTCTACGGATGCTTTAGGAAAATGTGGGGATGCACCAGAATTCACAAATATTGTTGTTGTTATTGTTGTTTAGTGGCTAAGTCATGTCTGACTCTTTGGAACACCATGAACTGCAGCACGCCAGGCTTCCCTGTCCTTCAGTATCTCCCTAATTTTGCTCAAACTCATGTCCATTAAGTCAGTGATGCCATCCAACCATCTCATCCTCTGTCATCCCCTTCTTTTGCCCACAACCTTTCCCAGCATCAGAATCTTTTCCAATGAGTCAGTTCTTTGCATCAGGTGGCCAAAGTATTGGAGTTGCAGCTTCACCATCAGTACTTCTAATGAATATTCAGGACTGATTTCCTTTAGGATTGACTGGTTGGATCTCCTTGCAGTCCAAGGGACTCTCAAGAGTCTTCTCTAACACCACAGTTCAAAAGCATCAATTCTTCTGCACTCAGCCTTCTTTATGGTCTAACTCTCACATCCGTACATAACTACTGGAAAAACTGACTAGATGGACTTCTGCTGGCAAAGTGATATCTCTGTTTTTTAATACATTGTCTACGTTTGTCATAGCTTTTCTTTCAAGGAGCAAGCGTCTTTTAATTTGATGGCTGCGGTCTTCATCTGCATTGATTTTGGAGACCAAAAGAATGAAATCTGACACTGTTTCCATTGTTTCCCCATCTATTTGCCATGAAGTGATGGGACCAGGCACAAAGATCTTCGTTTTTTGAATGTTGAGTTTTAAGCCAGCTTTTCACTCTCCTCTTCCACTTTCATCAAGAGACTCTTTAGTTCCACTTTCTGCCATTAAAGTGGTATCATCTGCGTATCTGAGGTTGTTGACATTTCTCTCAACAGTCTTGATTCCAGCTTGTGAGTCATCCAGCCAAGCATTTCGTATGTTGTGCTCGCAATAATGTATCACAAACTTGGCTTTAAACAACCGGATTTCTAGTTTCCCAAAATTAGTTATTCCCAAATACCAGAGTCAGGGATGAAAATGTATGTGATAAATGCTGGGGACTTCCCAGGTGACTCAGTGGTAAAGAATCTGCCCGCCAGTGCAGAAGCCGCAGGAGACTGGGGCTCGATCCCTGCGTCAGGAAACTCCCCTGGAGGAGGAAATGGCTACCCACACCAGTATTCTTGCTTGGAGAACCCCATGGACAGAGAAGCCTGGTGGGCTACAGTCCATGGGGTCATAAAGAATTAGACACGACTGAGCGACTGAGCTTGCGCGTGCACACACGCACACACACGAAAGCTGGGGGATCCAACGTTTAGCCACCTGGAGCTCCTAAGCAGCTTGGAAAATTATAATGTGATAATTATATTCACAGTGATGACTCTCAGGATAAAAGTCTTAGCTAACTTTTCTTTTATACCTATTGTATTCCAGAAGTCTTAATATCATTTCTAGTGTAATATACCATCTTATTTGGGCTTTCCTTGTGGCTCAGTTGATAAATAATCTGCCTGCAACGCAGGAGATCCTGTTTTGATCCCTGGGTTGGGAAGATACCCTGGAGAAGGGAAAGCCTACCCACTCCAGTATTCTCGCCTGGAGAATCCATGGACTGTTTGGTCCATGGGGCCACAAAGAGTGGGACACGACAGGGTGACTTTCACTTCTCTTCACTTTCATCCCATCTTGTTTAAGTAGCAGGAGGATTCTACTAAGTAGCAGAAAGAAATAGATTGTTTTATCCTCACATTACAGATGAAGAAAAATGGTGTTCTGAGAAATTAAAAGTAATTTTTCCAAGATCCTATGGTGAGAAAAAGGTATCTCTGTGTTCTCTGGTATTCCAGGAGTACTTAAATTCCACATTTCGTTATGTGCTTATTCTTGGAAAGCTGGCAATCCATAGTTTATATGTCTTTGATAAAAGAGAGTACTTCAGAAGAATCTGAAAAGAATAGATACATATATATGTATAACTGAATCACTTTGCCGTACACTTGAAACTATTAACATAGCATTATAAATCAACTATACTCCAATAGAAAATAAAATTTAAATTTAATAAAACACAGAAAAAAATAATAAAAAGTGGACAAAGATTTCTGTAAGAAAAAGAGTGAAAGTTGCATCTGACTGTGACTCCATGGACCATACAGTCCGTGGGATTCTCCAGGCCAGAATCCTGGAGTGGGTAGCCTTTCCCTTCTTCAGGGTATCTTCCCAGCCCAGGATCAAACCCAGGTCTTCTGCATTGCAGGTGGATTCTTTACCAACTGAGCTATCAGAGAAGCTCAGAAAATAAATCAAATATTTGCCACTTGCTTCTGCTTATTTCATTTCCTAAACATCTCCTGAATACTCTATTTCTTTTTGTTTCTACAGTTCCCACATAGTCCAATCCACCATCCCTTCCTTCCTGACTTTCAACAGGACCTGGGGGCTTGCTATTCTTCCAGATGGAACCCTTCTTTTCTCACTTTTCACTTGGTAACTGTCCTTCAGGGCTTGGTGTAAATGGCAGTTTCTTGGAGCAACATTCCATGATACCAGCGGAGGCTCGGCTGTCAGGTTACAAGCTTTCATGGCATTGTCGTTTGCCCAGAACCCCCGTAACTGCACCCCCATAACTGCACCCCCATAACTGTATCAAGGAATTGGTTCTTAAAGTCTGTCTCCTACACTTGGTTGTTAACTTCCTGAGAGTAAAGTCTGGATCTTTCTTATTTGCCACCGTTTCCCACCTCCTAGCAGGGTGTCTGGTCTCTGTAAGCACATAATAATGTTTCATTAAACATTTTTGCCTAAGCTTCAGATATTAAGCTTTTAACCCAACAGTCATACAAGATGACTGTTGCTGACCAGTGTCTTAGAAATGCCTGCAAACTATTGTGACATTGAGTATTTTAATATCAAGTATTTGGGCACAGGAACTGAGGAATTCATCACTGAGGCTGATACCGTTGTCAGATGGACTACCCTGAGTTTGTGTTTGATTGTCTATTAATTATGTCATTTATTGAGGGCAAGTAGTGGAGCTAAGAGGACTTAATAATGGAAAGTGTTGAATAGAAATCAGGGGGGAAAAGGCAGCAAAAAGCCTTGGATGTAAGATGGAGATGGTGTAGAACGCTGAGAGATGTTATCAGGCAGAGAATAAAAACAAAGTCACACGGACAAAGATGTAAGGAAGAAAGGTGTTTTCTGAAGAGTTCACCAAAGAGACTACAAAGTTAGAGATAAGTTAACAAGTTATTAGAAGAGGTAACTGAGAAAATACAGCAATTACCCTTTTCTCTCTTTCTCTTTCTCCTTTTTCATTCCCTTCCACCTTTTCCTCTGTGTACCCCCTCCCTTCCTTCTTTCTTTCCTTTAGCAATTACTATACTGCTCATGAGAATGGAATCATTTTACAAGCACTGGGATAAGGGTCAAGGCACAGGTGATGTTTATAGAGGAACAGGAGTTTCGATTAGGTAATTTGGTAGTAACACCTTCAGTAAATAAATGTGAGAATAATATGGAGTGTTTATCATGACAGTGAGTTTTTAATCAGATCCATTCACTAACAGAGCTGTAAAATAACTTGCAGGTTGCTTTGAGGTAATAAGTGGCTGTATAAACACAGTCTTATCCTAGCAACTGAAATTATAAAACTATTTGTTTTAGAAAATTCAAGCTCTGGTATTTTATATCCCTTGAATGGTGACAATAGATTTATGAAATTAAATCTTTTTTCACTTGAATCAAATTGTCCTGTAAGTATACTGACTAGCTGTTAGTAATGGATGGATATCTCTGGCAATAATTTTATTTTTGTTTTTGAATTTCCTTTTAAAATTTTCAAGCTTCAAAAATAGCATTAGTGAATCATGTGTGATGTGCAGGACATGAGCAAGTTTTAAGTCTGTGCTTTGCTTTTGGAATCATTTCTGTGCCAGAGTGCATGCAGAAGTTCAGTATTCCTGAAGACAATGACTGTGCTTTTTCCCCCAGGGTATTAAAAAGAAAAATCTATTGGCTTGGTAAAAATGAGAAAGAGAAAAAAAAAAAGCTTCAGAAACATCTAAAACTTGGTAATAGAGAAAAAACAAGAACTTCATCAAGATCCACAGTTCAGTTCCTTTCTGTGTAATCTATGTTCTAGGGACACCTTGCTGAACTATAGGTCTTGAAGGTTCAGAGAAATCACAAACCAAGATGACTCTGGGTTGGACCTCATACAGTTCTGGTGATGAGTAACTAGACTTAGAGCCCCCAGATAGCCCTTCTCAGGTCCATGATGAGTGTATCTGTTGCTTTATACGAGGTCAAAGACTGTGTGGCAAAGAACAACATGGCATCAAACGTTTCATGTCTAACCTGGGGGCTCTACCCACTGTCAGCAGACTTCATAGGATCAGAAATCCACCTGTGCATGAGCTGCATGAGATTTTAAACTGGCCACTGTGGCTCATCTCGTGAAGAGTCCACCTGCAATGTGGGAGACCTGGGTTGGGAAGATCCCCTGGAGAAGGGAATGGCTACCCACTCCAGTATTCTTGCCTGGAGAATCCAAGAGGAGCCTGGTGGGCTATAGTCCATGGGGTCGTAGAGAGCCGGACAGGATTGAAGCAACTTAGCACACATACACACATTATGGTGTTAAAAGGATCCCATATTTAGTGAAGAAATACAACCCATGACCTCAGTGTGTTACTGAAGCATGTCTGCTACTGCTGCTGCTAAGTCGCTTCAGTCATGTCCAGCTCTTTGCGACCCCATAGATGGCAGCCCAGCAGGCTCCCCCGTCCCTGGGATTCTCCAGGCAAGAACACTGGAGTGGGTTGCCATTTCCTTCTCCAATGCGTGAAAGTGAAAAGTGAAAGTGAAGCCGCTCAGTCATGTTCGACTCTTTGCGACCCCATGGACTGCAGCCCACCAGGTTCCTCCATCCATAGGATTTTCCAGGCAAGAGTACTGGAGTGGGGTGCCATTGCCTTCTCTGCTTGCAAAGATGTTGGTAGAAAGGAAAGTTGCTTTTGATCAGAATATGAGCAACCTGGGGAGATAGTGGATTCAATGGCCCCCAAGAACCATCTTCAAAGATTCTGCTCAGCCATGGAAGTTTTCAAAAGTAAAAAGGGAAGTAATCCAAGTTAATCATTGAGATGAGTGGTCGAGTCATCGCCACCCCAACTGCAGGCAGGCAGGTCCACTTCTTGTGATCTTTCTTTAGATGTCTTGTTCACACAGTTTGTTCACAAGATTACTAAAGGGGGAGCTGGGGAAGAGATCTGGTCACCTGTTAATTGCTACTTGAAGTTCATTTCTATTTGAAATGTCTACTTCTGTTCTAGTTCTGTTGGATCTACAGGAAGAATTAACACGTTAAGCCAAGTATTGTGTGATCAAAAGATTGAATATGTGTGCTAGGGCCAGAGATGAGTGGAGGGTGCCTGGTTTAAGGTTGGTGACAAGACAAAGGGGCTTGCTGCAGAGAGCTCTTCCCTGCCAAAAGCTGCTTACAAATGGAAATGAAGTATCCCTAAGAGTTTTCTTGTTGTTGTTCAGTCACTAAGTCTTTTCAGACTCTTTGTGACCCCATGGACTGCAGGCTTCCCTGTCCTTCACTATCTTCCGGAGTTTGCTCCAGTTCAGTCAGTGATGCCTCCGACCTTCTCATTCTCTGCTACCCGCTTCTCCTGCCTTCAATCTTTCCCAGCATCAGGGTCTTTTCCAGTGACTCAGCTCTTTGAATCAGGTGGCCCAAGTATTGGAGCTTTAGCATCAATCTTTCCAATGAATATTCAGGGTGGATTTCCTTCAGGGTTGACTGGTTGGATCTTCTTGCAGTCCCATCTATTGTTGTTTAGTCAGAAATGTGTCATAATGTTCTAGTTTCCTGATGTAATTTTATGGGAATTGAACTGGACCAACCTGAAATTACATCATTCATTATATTCTGTGTCAGCTGAAATTACCACCTGATACAATCTTGCTAGCAGAACATGTGAATGGGATAAATTACTCCCACCTTCATCCACTGGTAGGCCCTGGCAGCCTGTTCCCTCAGTGTGGGTTACCTAATCAAGAAAGACTATACACACACACATACACTTTTTTTTCTTCTAAAAAAATCTCAAGTTAAAGATGATTTAAACACTGGTTCCTTGTTCTTGCCCTGTACTGGCTGCCTGAACATTCTAAAACCCAAAATGTTTTAAAAGTATATATTGATTCCCAGGCCTAGTCTCACAAAGTCTGTGTCAACTGGGCAGGAACAGGAACAGGCATTCTTATATTTAAATTGTGATTGTAATGAGAACCTGTGATTGGGAACCACAGATAAAAGCTACCTCATTTCATTTTCATCACCTTAGTAAGGCTTTCCCCTTACAGTTTTGTATATCAAAAAACTGACATTCAGTTTAACACTAAGAGTTGAATTCATGTCTTTAGGATTTTTAACTCTTTGCTTTTCTCATCAGTTCAGATTTCTTTAAGACTTTTAGTGAGATCAAAGATTTTTCATAGAAAGATGTTCATAACTATTGTGAGAGCAAAGGAAAAGAAAATTCAATTCTAGTGGTTAGGCTAAAAATCTTCCATTTTTAGAAGATTTATTTAAGGCTGAGTAAATTCCCTCAAGTGCTATACATTTGCCCTGAGGGAAAGCTTAATGTATCTTACTTGCTTACATAACATCACCCTGAAAAAGCCAGAACTGCAGTATCAGACCTTCTCTCCTCCTTGCTACCTGCCCAGTGGGTGAACTTTATAAAGAGGGCACAAAGAGGCGGAATGGGCATTTCCGTCTTCTCCACATGCTTTCTAACTTATAGAAAAGAAAAATTCAAGCCATTTTTCTCTGACATTCAATCTCTTTCATTAAAAAAATGTACAGTATGAGCTCTTGTATATCTACCATTACTATGGCCGAGTATCTCCCTTGAATCTTCTGCTCCGAGGAGGATGACGAACAGACAAAATATTGCCGGGGCATCTAAACCCCCCTGCATCCTCAAAACCCAAATAATAATCCAAATGTAAAAGTCTAAGCCTGAGCCTTCGGTAGGTCAGTTTCATCCAGGATCAAGCACGTTCTGTCTTTCTTTCCTCCCGGTTTTCATCTGTGCTCTGGCAAAGCTGCCAGCAGCAGATGTACTGAGAATGTGCAGAGTTGCCAAGATGCTTAATCAAGTCCTTGTGATTGTTGTGGCTGTCACCTCAAATTTCAGATTCAAAAGCACAACTTTATCAACTTATCCACAAAGGATCAGGTTCTGGAGGGGAAGAATAATTTGCATTGACAAAAACGCACAAGCAATTGATTTATAAATCATAATGCCAATCTGTTTAATTACAGTGGCCCGGAAAGAATTTGCTCGTTGGATCTTGTTGCTTTTTGCCCTTTAGTCTTTCAGTAGCAAACTAATTGAGTAACTTTCTTATAAGATACTCTTCCCACCATGCTGGTTTTCACAGTGTAACAGATTTTAAACCCAGACAAGTTTGGGGGAAGATTATCGGTCACAAAGAGCAGAAACCCACTCAGGCTTGCTGAGTTTAAAAGGGGATTACTGGGAAACTGACAGACACCTTCCAAAGTGCAGTGTAGGAACTAAGGAAAGTGGCAACTGATGAGGCGCCTCTCTCTTGTTCTTGAGCTCTCAGACCACACGGCCTCATGTCCACAGCCCTCCGCACGTTGGTCCTGGGTAATCGGGCTTGTCTTGCTTGCATGCAGCCCCACATGGCAGCCACCCTTACAGGATCACCAGCTCAGAAGCTGCAAAGCTTCATGGCCAGTGGCAGTGTCCCTTCCCACTCAGTCTGCTGTCTCTAGGCTTCAGAATTCGTATCTTCTTGAAAGGTCTTTGGCTCAATCTATGGCTGTTTCCCAAGGCTGAGTGTGTAAGTCTGGCCCAATCACAGTCAGTGTGCCCTCCCTGGGCCTGAGCTCTAGAGGCTGGAGATGTTCTATGAATGCCGGGAGTGCAGGTGGGGGGCGGTGGAAGGGCACCTATCACGTTGGTGACTATGTGGCATCCTCTCAGCATCCTCCTGGTGGGTACAGACGCTTTCTGTGTGGGGGCTGTGGGACCAGGACCAAACTGAGGGGGCAGTGGGAGGGATGGCTTCCACATGACACTGTGCCACAGAGGCATATGGCGGGGAGGCAGAGCAGGAAAGAGGGGGTGGAACCCTGGAGGTTCCCCTGCCTCTAAGGTGTACAGATAAAGTGAACACCAGCATTCAGAGAAATCTTTCATTTTCACAGAACTAGGACAAATAATCCAAAAATTTATAGAGCACCATGAAATGATCAGAATTGCCAAGTAATACTGAGGGGGCGGGGGGAAACAAAGCTGGGGGCATAACTCTCCTAGACTCAGACTATAGTAATCAGAGCAGTGTGGTATTGTATAAAACAGACACACGAGTCAGTGGAGCACAATAGAGAGGTAAACCCACACACCTGCCGTCAATTAATCTTCAACAAAGGAGGCAAGGAGTAATGGGAAAAGACAGTCTCTTCAACAAGTGGTGCTGGGAAAGTTAGACAACTGCATGTAAATCAACGCAGTTATAACACACCCTCATACAATGCACAAAAATAACTCAAAATGGCTCAAAGACTTAAATACAAGACACGACAGCATAAAACTCCTAGGAGGAACATAGGCAAAACATTTTCTGACACTAATTGTACCAATGCTTTCTTAGGTTAGTCTCCCAAGGCAATAGAAATAAAGACAAAAATAAACAAATGGGACCTAATCAAACTTACAAGCTTTTGCACAGCAAAGGAAACCAGAGAGCACTTTCAGGACGCTCCAGCTTCCCTGCTTCAGGGAGCAAGCTTTGTCGAGCCTCTGCAGGGTGTTTGCAGGACAGACAGGACAGCACAGAAGAGAACGAGGCTGAAACCCACATGAGGGAAGGCGTGAAGACTGTCTGGAAAGGATCCTACACTGGATATAGCGAGTTGAATCATGGCTTTAGAAAGAAATGTCCATGTTCTAAACTCTGTTACCTTTGAATATGATCTTTGCAGGTGTAAGTAAGGCAGGGATCTCAAGACAAGATTATCTTTCATTCGGATAAGTCCTAAGTTCACTCTAAGAAGCCTTTAAGAGGTGGGAAAGAAGAATACAGAGAGTCACGGGGAAGAAGACCCATGAAGATAGAAGCAGAGTTTTGCTACCACGAGCCAAGGAACACCAGAAGCTGGGAGAAAGGGCAGGATCTCCTGAAGCAACTTGATGGAAAGCACAGCCTTTGATTTTGGACTTTTGACATCCAGAACCATGATGAATGCAATTCTGCTGTTTTAAGCCAAGACGTTTATGGTAATCTGTTAAGGAAGTTCTAAGAAACTAAATGTTGGGGTTATGACAGTCAGGGCTCTTCTTGGGAGAGATAGGAAGCCTGCTTCCTTCTTTAATAGCAACCCCAGACTCAGAGGAAAAGGGCATGAGGCAATGAGCCCTGGGATCAGGTGGATAGGAGGCCTCAGGCTCGGTGATGATACAGACTCTGAGAAGACTGGATGGAAGGGTCTTTGCTCCTACTTAAGGTGGACATGCTGAACTGTGAGACTGAAAAGATGGCCTGAGTTCAGCCCTCACTGAGTCCCTGCACGTCCTTCCTGCCCACCCTCTAAGGGCCTCGGCAGTAGTAACCGTGTATAAAAAGATTGCGTAAGATAAGCTCTAAAGGTCCTTGTGGTTGCAGCCTTCTGGTCCTTAGGCCTGTGTGTTTAGGATAAGGGGAGAGTCAGGTCTGAGCCTGCAAGCCTTTGTCTCCTGGACGGGTTCCTCAGCTGGATACGATGGTTGAATGGAAGTATTTCCTCCTCTACCACCTCCCTGGGATCAATCCTCAGGCTTGATCCTCTCCACATCTCAACTACTAACTGGGACCAACAGTTGTCTTGGGAGGATTTGGCCCTTGAAGTTTCCAGGCATAGTCAATGACCCTGCCTGTCTCAGGCTTTGGGGGACCCTTTGAGCAGTTCAGCCGTAAGAACCCCACAGGGGCCTTGCGGGACATCCCTCTAGGCGTCTCCTCTTCCAGGCTCAGACCAGTGTTGGAATGCGCCAGGTGACTTTGGAGGCTGACGGAAATGAACTACCACTGTCCCCCTGGGATCCTTTTCTCAGGGTATGGTTTAGAGCTGTACTCTACCATGTGGTAGCCACCAGCTGCCTGTGGCTTCCTGCTTTATAAACCTGAATTAATATAAGTAAAAGTTAAAAATGGAGTCTCTGAGTTGAACTAGCCACAAGTAAGTTGCCCAAGGGTCACAAGGGGCTGTGATGTTGGATATTGCAGAGAGGGAACATTTCCATCACCACAGAAGGTTCTGTTGGCTAGCACTGCTCTAGGTCAGCGTATCAAGTCATCTGAGGATCTCATTAAAATACAAATTCTTATCCAGTCCGTCTGGGTTGGGGCCTGAGATTCTGTAATTCTAGCAAATGTCCAGATGATATCAGTGCTGCTGTTTCATGGACTGTACTTCGAGAGGCAAGGACTCTGAATTAATGTAGCCACTTTGCTGGCTGTATGCTTAAGCCAAGGAGTGGGGAGGTGAGGATACTTCACCTGCAAGGAATAGACAAGCGACTGGGATGGACTGGATGGAATAGAGTCTTCACAGAAGAAGAAAATGGAACATCATTGGCTGAGCCAGTCAGGCCCCAAATGTCAGCCCAGGAGATACAGTCTTTCCCCTATAGAGCAGGCCTTCCAACTAAGGTGAGAAATACATTAGTCCAGGGTTTGGCAAACTTTCTCTGTAAAGGGTCAAATAGGAAATATTTCAGACTTTGGGGGCCATCAGGTCTCTGTCTCAGTGACGCATTTGTTGATGTAGCATGAACTCAGCTATAGACAGTATGTCAAGAAATGAGTGTGGCTGTGTTCTGATAAAACTTTGTCCACAAAACAAGTGTCTTATTAGATATGGCCCATGGGGCATGGTTTTCTGACCTTTGCACTAGGGGGTCACAGTGAGTAAGAGGGCTTCAAGTAAAGCAACTTGCTGATTAGTATAGCTTAGGATATGTTTCAGCTATCCTTATTATTAGTCATTACTAATCAAGGAGGTAAATGTTAATCATTAGGATAATTGGTTTAGTTTCAGTTTAAAAGCAATGATTCTCTAATACATACAATACGAAGTTACATTTCATGGATATTGAAATCAAACCATGAAACACAGAAATTGAAAGTTGCCAAGAAACACAAAATGCAACACCTAGACAATCAATTCAAAAGCCAAAATTTCTCTACGAGCTGGTGCCTTCAATTATCACGTGACAACAGGAACTAATGATCTGAATGCCAGGTCAGGTTGTAGAATTGCCTTATTTACCATGAGAGTAAACAAAGGCCTAGGGAAAGTCACTGGTTCAATGACCGATTTAGGAGAAAACCAGCCTCTTATTTCCTAAACAGCACATTACCTTCCCCTGACATCACGTCCCCGTAGGATAGACAAAGCAGTATTCAAGTACTGTAGCACAGGTGCCCCTCATCCAGGAAACACTCGCTGAACGACATGGATTCGTGGCTGTAAACACACCCGTTGCTATTACAGACATTCATTAAACATTTCATAAACCATCTCCCTGTTTTCTCAGACTTTTGCGACAAGTATCTGGATGAAAAACATGTCTCTAAAGAGCTATCCAAGATATTTAATGAAGTCTTTAGTCATTCTGCAAGAATTTTTCTGTGATGAGCACAAAAAGCAAGGATCATTTAATTTAAAACCATAAATTAAACCATTCCATCCAACAGTTTTGTTGGAGAAAGCGCTGACTTAGATATTTGGAGATCTTGTCCCAGGAAGGTCTGCTGACGTGTTTGATGCTTTAACTTGCTGAGACCTGAATTCCAGGTGACTCTTTCCTCCCCACTTCCTTCAGCTTGCTCCATTCTCTAAAATTTAACTGTAAACACATTATCCTCTCAAAGACTTGGCTTTCTTCACACATTGCAGTTGGCAATCATTCCACCAAGTTCTAGGTTACCCTGAGCTTCAGCACAGAGCATTTTCACCAGATCATGAGGACCCTGGGGTTTGAATTAAAAGCCATGATCCCATGATGCCTCTGTGAACCCCCCAGAACAATGATACCAACCCTATATTGTAGATGAGGAACCCAAGGCTCAAAGAATGGCATCTGCATGCCCGGGGTCATCAAAGGGTGGAAGACTGATCTCAACCCACATCTTCTGTCTCCAGACTGCTGCCATTTCTCAAGTGTCTGGAGAGACCTTGGGTGAGATCAGGGCCCAATCGTAACGGAGACAGAATATCCCCACACCTCATGTGAGGAAGAACTCACAGTCAAAATTACTTTGATTTGAAAGAAATGAACGTTTATTGAATCTTAGCCTGTAAGCTGATATTTACTTTTAGTATAAACAAACAAGTATTTATTATGTGGAAATGTTTATTTATTGTCACTGAAAATGTCTTTATGTCAACGAAAGTTACAACATAGTGGATCAATTGGCCAGACCAGAGTCTAGAAATATTTCTTGACTCTTTATTTGTCCTAATTCATTTAAACAGTTAATTTTAAGACAATGCTTCATTGTTGGACTTTTTTATATCACAAAAGTAATGTCCTCATCAGTATAAGTAAAACACTGCAAAGATACATGAACAGAAAAATCAAATCTCTTGTCTTTTGGTTCAGTATTTCCTCAGTATCCTTATCCTTCAAAACATATTTATGCCTATAGATTGGACCTGCCTTCCTTTCTTGAAAAAATATTATACTAAAAAGTAAAAAGCCATAATTTGCTTTTTTTTTCCTTGTAAAACGTCTCATCATATTGTTGTTGTTGTTTTTTTTTTTTTAATTTCCCAAACTCGAGTAACACTGAGCATTTTTTGTAGGCTTAGTCATTATTTGTATTGCATACCTTTTGCTCATTTTTATATTTTGCTTATCAATATATCGCAGCTTTTAATGTATCAGGAGTATTGATCATACAGGTGGCAAATAGTTTCTCCGATCCAGCATTTGAACATTTCTGTTTATAGTGTCTTTGCTGTGTAGTTTTTCATTTTGATGTGCACTAGTCAGCTTCTTCTGTGAAGTCTTGTTTTTGTATTATTTCTGTGTCACTCACCTTGTTGTCTATGCTTTCTCTTTATACTTTCATTTTAAAATATTAGATCTTTAACCTGTCTGTTATTTTAGTACACATGTGGTGTAAGGAAGGGGTATACTTTTATTTCTTCCAGATGGATAGGCATCTAGTGTAATAACCAATGAATTGGAATAGTAGATTTATCATATACTAAGTTCCTAAATATCATAGGATATAATTTTGAGCTCTTCATGTGCCACCCATCAATTCAGCGGTTCATTTGGTAGCTTCCTCCTCTTAAAAGTCTCCAGAGTAGAAGCTTATTCTGACTCCTAACTCCTGTTTCATGGATGGCCTCATTAGGTAACACATTTTCTCATTTCCATCTGGATTCAGTGTATTTCTTAGGAATGTAAACATATGTTTTGCGCAAAGCCCTCTACTTCCCTGTAACTTCGGATAAACATTGACTTTCCATGTCAGTGTTCTGAAAAAGGAAGACAGGGAGATTTCCTCTTAGGAAAATGAGTGGCAGGGCACCGTCTCTTCTGTCAAACCCCTCATTCCATCTGTCTTCTCCCTTCCTGTATCCAGGCCTACCCTAATCGTATTGGTCCCTGATCTGCATCTGAAGTCTTGTGCATCCCACAAGTCCTCTCAGCCACCCATACAACCCACCCTGGTCCAGCTGTCCCCTATCAATCAGACATGACAGAATGTAAGGAGCCCACAAAAAATAAGCTTAGTTAAATCAGGAATAAAACAAAAATTCCCCAAGTATCTGAAGCCCTCCTGTGAAAAACATCTTACAACTTAAATTGATGATCACCTCTGAACTCCAGTTTCTAAGGTAAAAAAAAAAAAAAGTGTAATATTGGTAATAATGATGATAATAGTAATATGCCCCAAGATGAATAAAATTGCTTTAAATTGTTTTCAAGGAAGAAAAAAAAAATCCCCACAGCTTTCTCTCTCTTCCCCCTGCCACTTACCACCCACCTCACTCCCACCAGGTATCTTAAGGTTCCTACGTAAAAATAGATTTTAAGTGTGCAGAGAGATGGTGTGCTCTGAAGCTGAAGGTCCCAGGGTAGAAAGCAAATGTCGCAAATTGCTAACAAGAAGAGGAAAAAAAAAACTAGCCTGACTTCACGCTCTCAAATCCCTCTCCAATGTAGTAGAAATTTTCTGAAGACAGCTTCGAAACACAGCAGCTGGTGCGGGAGCAACATGGCTGTCGTCACCCACCTGGCGTCCAATCAAGCCTGTGACCTTTCCCCAAGAACCCTCCCCTCGAGACTCCAGGACCTGAGAATCCCTGGAAAGTGGGTTTTCACCATAGCACGGCTCTTCTACACCAACCTCTTCCTTCAAATGGCTGAATGGGACATTGCTGGTGACCCAACGCCTTCTAAGTGATGTGGGAAGTGGATATAAAATAGGCAGCCTCAGAAAAAGACCCCACCTCTGTCTCCTCTGAATCACGGGGACTCTGTGATTGCCCACCAGGGACAAAAGAGCAAAGCAGATGGTGCAATTTCATGCTTTTTTCTGGAGAGTTAAAAATATCATCAATCATGTACTTAGAAATTGGCAGTCACTGAAGTTCTGAGATTCCATAAGTCATTACCAGACAGAAAGTTCCTTAAGCAAAACACCACAGACCACCAAGCAGACATCGTTAGGATTTCTGAATGTGTAGGCCATCGGGGGAACCCAGAACGTTCTTTCTTAGCTTCCGTCATGGCTGGTGTACGTGCTTCCGTGCCACCAGTCAGAGGCGTTGAATATGAGACCTCCACCTGGGAGTGAGGGTCTCGAGGAGGCAATGCCATCTCGCTCCGCCATGGAGACAGCAGCGGCTTCCGGCTTTGGGGTGGCCGGAACTGTGAGCCTGAGTTTCCGTCCATGGGGTAGCACTGACCGGTGGCCCTGGAGGGGTCCTGCGCTCCTCACCAGGCCAGCTCTGCTGCAGCCTTTTGGGCGCTGATCCTGGAAGCTTAGCTCGGATGTGGGTCTCCATTCCTGACAAGGGTGCTGGGAGATACAGTATGTTCATGAACTCGGTTGCTGTTATATAAACCAGAGGCAGCCTCTGAGGCTTGCAAATAAGAATCCCAAGTAAGAAAACACCCATGGCCTTTGTTTATGTATATGGGAAGTGGAAATATTTTGGCTTATTCTAGCTGGTCTATGTCATGAATAAACTTAATCGGACAGAAGAGGTCTAAGATGCTAAAACTGCCTCTGGGGGAGGCAGGCCTTGAACTAGAGATCTTTCCTGGGACCTCAAAAGGACCCTCAGAAGCTGTCCTATGGAGTGACTGAGGGACCTGCATCCAGAGCTCTAGAAGCCTTTCACTGAGAATAAATAAATAATCTTGCTACAAATATCTTGTGTTCCCCAAATCTGAAAAGTTTATGGGCCCAGGAGATACTTGCTTTGGAGATGCCAATCCTCTTCCCATTGCCTTTCTTTAAACCATGCATACACTACCCAGATTTAGGCATTAATTATTTGGGGTGTTGTTTTTTCTTCCATATTAGATTGAAAATTCTGACTCCATGTGTGAAGGAGAAGGTGGAAGAAACAGATGCCTCCCATCTGATGAGATGCTTGGAGAAGGTTGTGGTGGGCTGGGTACTTTGATTTTTCTCGGTAAAAAAATTGCAAAATGTAATACATATACAGGAAAGCACGTAAAATGTATTTGGCCATTAAAGAATTATAAAAAAGTGAACATGCATCTCACTATTGCTGAAAATGAGCCTGAAGAATATGACCAATAGTCTACGAGCCCCATGTCTGTCTTGCAGTGCTTTCCTCTTATTCTCCTTTAAGAAGAACTAGCATTCTACTTTTAGGAATAGTCCATAATCATTCTTTTGCTTTTCTTTATAGTTTATCATCTATATATGTATATCTAAAAATACTATTTCATTTTTCCTATTTTTATACTTTATATAATAAACACATCATGTTCTTCCTTTGTGTATCTTTTGCATAATGTTATGTAAATCCCTGGTAGCTCAGTAGTAGTAAGAATCCACCTGCGATGCAGGAGACATGGGTTCAGTTCCTGGGTTGGGAGGATCCTCTGGAGAAGGAAATGGAAACGCACTCCAGTGTCCTTGCCTGGGAAATCCCATGGACAGAGGAGCCTGGAGGGCTATACAGTCTATGAGGTCACAAGAGTCAGACATGACTTAGGGACTAAAATCACCACCTTGTGAAATGTGTGCATGTGGTCGTAATTCATGTGTTTTTCACTGCATGGTAGTCACACATGCTATTGTGTGACTGTCTTTTCTAGTGTTGATGAAGCTGGGGTTGGTTTCTAGTACTTGGCTTATTGCACATAAGGCTGCTGTGGACATTTGGAGTGCGGCTCCGCGTGGACACATGCACATGTGTTTGTACAGATGCCTGATGGTAGGACTGCAAGGTTCGAGGGATGCTAAATTGTTTTGTCAAGTGGTTGTACCACTTCTCAGTGATAAAGGTACAGTGAGGGAGAGCCCTGCCTTCTGACATACACTTGCTGGTGTTTACAGTGGTCTCTCCAGGTGGTTTTTTTGGAGAAGGTCATGGCAGCCCCCTCCAGTGTTCTTGCCTGGAGAATCCCAGGGACAGAGGAGCCTGGGGGGCTACAGTCTATGGAGTCACGGAGTCGGACACAACTGAAGCAACTTAGTGCGCCAGGCGGTTTTAGGTTCTGTCTCCCTGAGAATACTAGTAAAGCATAGCATAGCGTGTTATTTATTGAGTTATTGGTAACCAGCTGGCTTTTGGTAATCTGAGTTTTTTCTACCATGAATTGCCCTTTCAAGTCCGATACTCTTTTCCCTGCTGCCTTTTGTTTTAAATTGTAGTTGGTTTACAGTGTTGCGTTCGTTTCTGGTGTGTAGTGAAGTGATTCAGAGATATATATATGTATGTATCCTGACCCTTCAGCTAGAACGGTTCCCTGATACCTTGTAACCTGCAAAGAGGGAGCCCTCGGGGAACAGGGCAGGATTTCTCAACCTCGGCACTGTTGACATTTTTTTTTAAATTTTATTTTATTTTTAAACTTTACAATATTGTATTAGTTTTGCCAAATATCGAAATGAATCTGCCACAGGTAGTAAAGTTGCAGGATATATAAAATCAACACACAGAAATCCCTTGCATTCCTATACACTAATAATGAGAAAACTGAAAGAGAAATTAAGGAAACAATTCCATTCACCATTGCAACGGAAAGAATAAAATACTTAGGAATATATCTACCTAAAGAAACTAAAGATCTATATATAGAAAACTATAAAACACTGGTGAAAGAAATCAAAGAGGACACTAATAGATGGCGAAATATACCATGTTCATGGATTGGAAGAATCAATATAGTGAAAATGAGTATACTACCCAAAGCAATTTATAGATTCAATGCAATCCCTATCAAGCTACCAACGGTATTCTTCACAGAGCTAGAACAAATAATTTCGCAATTTGTATGGAAATACAAAAAACCTCGAATAGCCAAAGCTATCTTGAGAAAGAAGAATGGAACTGGAGGAATCAACCTACCTGACTTCAGGCTCTATTACAAAGCCACAGTTATCAAGACAGTATGGTACTGGCACAAGGACAGAAGTATTGATCAATGGAACAAAATAGAAAGCCCAGAGATAAATCCACACACATATGGACACCTTATCTTTGACAAAGGAGGCAAGAATATACAATGGATTAAAGACAATCTCTTTAACAAGTGGTGCTGGGAAAACTGGTCAACCACTTGTAAAAGAATGAAACTAGAACACTTTCTAACACCTTACACAAAAATAAACTCAAAATGGATTAAAGATCTAAATGTAAGACCAGAAACTATAAAACTCCTAGAGGAGAACATAGGCACTGTTGACATTTTTGAGGGAGTAATTCTTTTCTCTCAACAGTGGTGGGGGGCTTCCCTGAGCATTGTGGGTGCTTCCCTGAGCATTGTGGGATATGCCACAGCATCTCTGGTCTCTCTCCCCTAGCTGCCAGTACAGTGTGACAGCAGAAGGGTCTCCAATATCGCCAGACGTTCCCCAGACAAAATCACATTGGTTGAGACCCACTGGAGGAGCGACAGATGATAGTTTATAAGTGAGAAGATATCCGTAAGCGGGAAAAGCAGGTCACAGAACAGCTTGCACACCGTGATCCTCTTTCTATTTGAGAAAACCTCCTGTCTACACATTAAGTGTCGGATGGTGAGTGTTGTCTATTTTATACTATCTGTGTTTTGGTGTTTTTCTGATTTTTAGATGATGGGAATATAGTAGCATGAAATAAAAACAGGTATTTTAAATTTTAATATTTGCACATATGAATAAAAATCTTGAAAGGATATAAGACAAAATGGTAATGATAGTTACTTCTTAGCATTAGGACTTTGTATTTTCCTAATTTCTTAGAGAGGACACATACTAATTTTGTAATCAGAAATAAAGTAAACAGAAATTATTTCAAGCATAAATCCCAGATTTCAACTAACCATTACGTGCCTGTGGATAATTAGGCCCATTAGAGTGCATATTTCTAAATTTGAATGTTCTGTCCTTTCCAACGCTTGGACAAAGGCTTCATGATATTCCTGGTGGAAAATAGTAGGTCTTACAAATGTTCTTCACTCATCTCATCACACCTCCGTCCCAGCTGAAGAATCACTTCTTAGTTTAATGTGAAAATGGAAACCATTCGGTGTCAGCATCCTTAGTATTTCTCCTCTCGAAATCTGTGTTAACTTTTTTCTCATCCTTTGTATTCTGTAAAGAATGATCTATGTGTTTTTTTTTTTTCCTGAAATTCACCAAGAAGTTTTCCTCTTTTACTTTTATCTACCAAAATTAACGACAGAGTCCTTGAAGGAAATAAGAATGATGACTTTTCTCCCTTTTGCAACTGAGGTTCAAGATCTGGGATCCAGGATTGCCTGGGAGGGTCTGCATGCTTGTCTCTTATCTCATGTTTTGCTGAATAATCTGAGAGTGGAAAGTGAGCGTTGAAACTTGGTAAAACTTCTCTATCATACCCTGCTTAGAGCAACGGCACCTCCATCCCATCCCACCCCGCTGTCAGTCATGTGGGGCTGCCGTCCACAGTTCCCAGCCTCTCACCACACCACCCCACCAACCGTATGGCCTCTGTCTGGAATGAGACTCCTGAGTGGAGACACACAAGGAGAGAGGTAGTCAGGGCTGGGTTACCTGGCACGGCAGAGTCTGAAGTTGCCATGGTTCTGGAGGAGTCGTGGGCTGTACCTACCTGACTATTTCCCTTCCCAACCCGGTCCAGTCCTGAGAGAAACTTCTGAAGTCCTATTTTACCTTCTCCAGGTACAGTAAGTCCCCCGCATATGAAGGAGGTCCATTCCGAGAGCAAGTTCATTGAGTCCAACAAAGTTATCCCAAGTACCTAGCTATCACAACCGACTATATAGTACTGTACTGTAATAGGTTACAATGCTTTCTGCATAAGTAATACATAGAAAGCAAACACAAAAACAAGTAAAACATTTTAAGTCTTACAGTACGTACCTTGAAAAGTACACCAGTACCAGCTACATCATGGCTACTTTTACCCTTGCTGCTGGACATCCTGGGCTTGGAACAAAGAGACTGCCTTACTGTACTTCACACAGGACTGCACAGAAGGACACAGACGCACAACTGCTTGCGGAGGATGCACGCACGCGACAATGCACGCCAGACCCCTGAACTCACGCCTGTGACTGGACATATGAACGCACGTTCACATCATAAGGTTCACAGCTTGAAAGTTCGCATGTAGGGGACTTAACCGTAGTGGGGGAACCTCGCTTGAAGCTCAGGCTCAGTTCCACAGCAACAGAATAAACTGTAGTTATTTCCAGTCTTAGTAAGTGCTTACCACGTAAAAACAGGGGTGGCTGCACCTTCAAGTGGAAACTTTAACCCGAAACAGATAGAGCAATTAAGTCAAGGGAGGCTGAACACGTGTCAGTGCTGACGATAAGGAACAGACACATCAGTGAGCTTTTTACTGAGTGAGGTTCCCCCTTCCCAATATACATGGCCTCTATTAAATTAGAGCTGCAGACTTTAAAATAACATGGGCTAAGCTATAGGTACTGCCTTGAGGAATAATGAACCAGAAGAAATTGGGAACAGAGTGGATAGGCACCAGCGATGTGCATTTTTTTCCTCTACCTCAAAGAGATGCTCAAACAAGAATATTCTGTCCAAGTTGACACTGGAACTTCATTCTGTAGGAGCAGTATTGGAGTAGAGCCAATTAGCTAGATTTTAGAAAACCCATCAAATAGTAACAGATTATTTTGCCTTACTTCTAAAGATTAGGACTTCTGCATATACAAAAGGAACACAATAATCTTAAATTTCCTTGCTTGGAATCATTCTAAGTTTTAATAATTTCCTAATGTTTATACTGTTTCTAGTATATATCCTCCAATTCATACTATAATATCTGGGCATGAAAGCAAAGATTAATTTTAATATTTTGTAATAATAGGCTGAAACCCAGTGAGATGAAATGACTTGCCAATGTAAACTGGCTAAATGACCTGAAAAATCAGAATAAAACCTCAGATCTGTGAGTTAAGTGTTCTTTCTACCAGGCCAGCTATCAGTTGTCATGCCCAGTTTAAATTAGATGACTCATCCATTAGCATAATTGAAGCAGTGCTTCACTAAAAATACCCGGCACTGGGTGTAGTGCTGTGAGGAAGGCAGTTTGTGAAGAAATTACCACAACCAGGATCTCCTCCAGCTATTCACAGAGCCATGCACTAATTTCACCGTCGATTTAAAAGGGTTTATTATGAGGGTTGAATACAGTCTGTGAACATTATGAATAATTGGAAACTGAATGCAGAAATTTATTTACATGGTCAGAGTACATGGGAAAGAAAGACACACTCATTTTAGAAACGACCAAAAGTAGGAATAAACAGCTGCCATACAGCCAAGATGAAACCTACATCATATGGCACCCCAACTCTTGGGAACTAGGAATTTTACCACTGAGCTCAGGGTTTGGAGCATTTGATTACGTGTCTCCATTAAGAAATAAAACTTTAAGCAGGCCACCCAAGATGGGCCAGCACCAAGCAGTATCTCCACTTCTGAGAGCTGTGGACCCCAACGCTCCTGACAGTTGAGACCAAGCTGCTGGGACCTTCTGCAGGCAGCCTGGGTGTTGGTATCAGCCTCTCTTCCTTTCTCCCTGGGTCTCACTTTTTATTTGATTTATCACATATTTTAAAATTTTTGGTTGAACTGTAATTTACAATGTTGTATTAGTTTCAGGTATGTAGCAAAGTGATTCAGTTTTATATATATATATATATAATATTTTTACATTTTCTTACATTATATGTTTTGCAAGATATGGAGTATAGTTCCATGTACTATATGGTAGGTCCTTCTTATCTATTTTATTAATATATATTATTTAGTCACTAAGTTGTGTCTGACTCTTTGTGACTCCACGGACTGTAGCCTGCTAGGCTCCTCTGTCCACAGGATTTCCCAGGAAAGAATACTGGAGTGGGTTGCCATTGCCTTCTCTGATTTTATATATAGTAGTGTGTATATTGGAGAAGGCAATGGCACCCCACTCCAGTACTCTTGCCTGGAAAATCCCATGGATGGAGGAACCTGGTAGGCTGCAGTCCATGGGGTTGCTAAGACTTGGACACGACTGAGCAACTTCACTTTCACTTTTCACTTTCATGTATTGGAGAAGGAAATGGCAACCCACTCCAGTGTTCTTGCCTGGAGAATCCCATGGATGGTGGAGCCTGGTGGGCTGCCGTCTATGGGGTCGCACAGAATCGGACACAACTGAAGTGACTTAGCAGCAACAGCAGCAGTGTGTATATGTTAATCAAGCACTTAATTTATACCCCCCACACTTTTCCCCTTTAGAAACCACAGGTTTGTTTTGTCTGACTATGGATCTGTTTCTGTTCTGCAAGTAAGTTCATTTGCATCATTTTTTAGGTTCTGCATATAAGCAATATAACATGGTATTTGTCTCTCTCTGTCTGGCTCACTTCACTTAGTTTGATCATCTCCAGGTCCATCCATGTTGCTGCAAATGGCGTTATTTCATCTGTTTTTTTGTCAGAGTAATATTCCACCATATATATAATAAATATATATGAATTATTGTATAATAAGTATATGAATTGTATAAATTAATTGTATAAATTATAAATATATTATAAAATTAATATTATATAAATATGTGTAATATATAATATATATAACATATAATATATAATATGTTATACTATATTATAATATATAATATGTTATATATGTTTATATATTATATACTATACATAATATTATTTTTATATTATGAAATAATATATAATATATTATATATAATTTTATATACTATACATTATATATTATGTGTAATATATAAAATATATAAGTATATTTTATATAAATATATTTTGTATTACATATAATATAATTATATAATAAAATAATATATAAGTATATAAATGTATTTTATATCTAATATGCAAAAATAATAATTATAAATTATAAAATAATATATAATATTAAATAGTATTATATAGTATATGTCTATAATGTATAATTATATAAATTTATATATTATATAAATCCTATATAAATTTATAAATCTATTATACATATAATAAATTATAAATATGTATATTATATATATTATAAAATATATAAATTATAGAAATATAATATATACAAAAATATATAATATTTTTGTATAATTATATAATTATACATATTTATATAATTATATTCTATAATATATATTATAAAGTGAAAGTGAAGTCGCTCAGTCGTGTCTGACTGCGACTCCATGGACTGTAGCCCACCAGGCTCCTCCATCCATGGATTTTTCTAGGCTAGAGTACTGGAGTGGGTTGCCATTTCCTTCTCCAGATAATATATATTAAAATATATATTATATAATATATAAAATCATATATTTTATATAATTTAATTTATATTATATAATATACATAATTTAATATGTATACTATATAGAACATATGTATTAATGTATATAATGTATATAATATAATAACAATATATATAATAAAATAACCCAAAATATATTTTATATATTTTATAATATGTTTATAATAAATATTTATATATTTATTTTATTATGAGTAACTATAATATATAATATGTTATATATTATTATAATATAGATTAAATATTATATAATAAATATATTAAATATTATATATTATAATAATTATAATATAACATAAATATGTATATTATATTATATATTATTTCTATATTATTACATTTATTATAATATATTGAATATAATAAATATATTAAATATTATATAATATAATTATATTTATTCATATATTATATATTATATAATACATTATATTTTATTATAATAAAGATAATATAAATAATATATAATATAAAATAATGTAATACTATATTAATGTGTTATTATATATTATATATTTATATGTTTATTTTATATTACTTTATTTTAATTTATTTCTATTAATTAATATATATATATATGTGTATATATATATATACACCATGTCTGCTTTATCCGTTCCTCTGACAATGGACATTTGACTTGCTTCCATGTCTTGGCTATTGTAAACAATGCTTCAGTGAACACTGAGATGCACATATCTTTTCAAATTATGGTTTTCTCTGGATATATGCCCAGGTGTGAAACTGCTGGATCATTGGTAGTTGTATTTTTAGTTTTTTAAGAAATCTCCGGAGTGGCTGCACCAGTTTACATTCCCACCAACAGTGTAGAGTTTTCTGACTGCAGTCAAAGATTGTGAGTAAGAGAAGCATTCCAAAACCACTCTTCTGAGTCATAGTGTTTAACATTTTCGTTCCACTCTATCTAGTTTAAAGTCTAATTAACTAAAGGGAAAGTGACCATAATTAGCTAATTGGAATTTAAAAAAAAAAAGAGAACTTTCAGCTCAAAACTTAAGATCATATTCCTCAACAGTCAAATATATTGATGGGGTCACCCTCACACTCAGGACTTTTAGTACCAAAACGGGGGGCATCAGGGCCAACCAGGAGGCTAGTCACCCTAATATCTATGTGTATTGGAGAAGAAAATGGCAACCCATTCCAGTATTCTTGCCTGCAGAATTCCATGGACAGAGGCACCTGGTGGGCTATAGTTCATGGGGTTGCAAAGAGTCGGACACGACTGAGCAACTGATCTGATCTGATCTGATCTGAAGCGATTATCATGAACACTCCTTGGCAGAATAGGGCTTAATTTCCAAACTGACTGGAGAAGACAGTCATAAAAAGTCACGCTACTGTTACCAAATCTAAATATGATTTTTTTAATGTTATATTTAAGTTTAAATATTGAGCCTTAAAGGTTCAGTGCTGAAATGGCCTTCAGTCAGTTCAGTCGCTCAGTCGTGTCTGACTCTTTGCGACCCCATGAATCGCAGCACGCCAGGCCTCCCTGTCCATCACCAACTCCCGGAGTTCACTCAGACTCACGTCCATCGAATCGGTGATGCCATCCAGCCATCTCATCCTCTGTCATCCCCTTCTCCTCCTGCCCCCAATCCCTCCCAGCATCAGAGTCTTTTCCAAAGAGTCAACTCTTCGCATGAGGTGGCCAAAGTACTGGAGTTTCAGCTTTAGCATCATTCCTTCCAAAGAAATCCCAGGGCTGATCTTCAGAATGGACTGGTTGGATCTCCTTGCAGTCCAAGGGACTCTCAAGAGTCTTCTCTAACACCACAGTTCAAAAGCATCAATTCTTCGGCACTCAGCCTTCTTCACAGTCCAACTCTCACATCCATACATGAACACAGGAAAAACCATAGCCTGGACTAGACGAACCTTTGTTGGCAAAGTAATGTCTCTGCTTTTCAATATGCTATCTAGGTTGGACATAACTTTCCTTCCAAGGAGTAAGCGTCTTTTAATTTCATGGCTGCAGTCACCATCTGCCTTAATTTTAATTCAATCTATAGCTTTAAAAAATAAAACAACAAAACAAATCCCCTCCTTTTAAAATTAAAGGTCCTTAGAAAAATTGATATGAATTTGGAATAAGCTCAGAATCAAATAGGAATATTTAAATGAAATGCAGCCATCTAAACGGTGGCCTTCAGAGGAGGACTGCACAGGGCCCTCCCGAGTTGTGGAGTCAGGGTCCCCCTTCGCCTGTCCAGAGGGCCTGGCCATCAGCCCGGAGGCTCCTCTTCAGTTCCCTTGCTTCCAAGGCTGGAAACATTGATTAAATCATCATGTGTGAGAAATGGTATTTTCCCCAAATTTAACGCTAAATATGTGAAAGGCATGGGAGAGTCATGAATAATCCTTTGTTGTTAGCACATCTCTGCTCTTTTTTTTTTAAAGTGAAATATAGTTGGTTTACAGTGTTGTGTTAATTTCAGGTATGCAGCGAAGCTCTTCATATGTATATATATGTACACA
This sequence comes from Bos taurus, assembly GCF_002263795.3. Lineage (NCBI taxonomy): Eukaryota > Metazoa > Chordata > Mammalia > Artiodactyla > Bovidae > Bos > Bos taurus. The sequence continues at coordinate 41,303,100 of NC_037354.1, read as the reverse complement.
CACATATATACATGATTATATATATATTCCTCTTCAGATTCTTTGCCACTATAGGTTATTACAAGATAGTGAGTGTATCTGTGCTATATAGTAGGGCTTTGTTGTTTGTCTGTTGTATATATAATAGTGTGTGGCTGTTTGTCCCAAGCTCCTAGTTTATCCCCCTTTCTCCTTTGGTAGCCGTGTTTGTTGTCACTGTCTGTGAGTCTATTTCTGCTATTTTTATCACCTTTTTTGGAGAGGAAAACAAGCTGCCGCTTGCTAACACATGTATGGCCGGTGTACACATGGACGGGGACCCAGGAGACGGGGAGGCCCGCTGCTCCTGACTCCCTGAGCCTGCCCTTGGGGAGGCTGTGAGTCCCTGAGCTGCTGAGTCACAGCCGCCCCGGTGAGTCACCGACGTGAGCGCAGAGTTGACAGCAGTAAGTGGCACTGCACTGCCACTTTAAAGCGACTCCCACACTTTAGTGCATTAGAAGAAGGAGGGAGAAGGAAATGGCAGAAGGAAATGGCCACCCACTCCAGGCTTCTGGCCTGGAGAATCCCATGGACTGGAGAGGAGCCTGGCGGGCTACAGGCCGTGGGGTCGCCAAGAGTCGGACACGACTGAGCGACAGAGCACAGCACAGTGCGTTAGAATCACCTCGCTTGTTAAAAGCCAGACCCCTGCGCTCGCCACCAAGGTTTCTGAGTAAGTTTGGGATGAGTCTGAGAACTTGCATTTTTAATAAATTCCCAGGTTGTTGCTGGTGGCCTAGGATCGTGCTTTGAAAACTATTGCTTTCTCTCAGTGCCACACACACACACACACACGTGCGCACAGGGCAGAATTTTCACGTGGTTGGAGAGTTCAGGAGGTCAGATATAAATTTTACAAGTATAGTAATACTTAATATGAAAAACTGCCAAGATTTATATGTTAAGAAAAAATTTTCTCACCCTCCCCACCCCTCACCCAGCATCAAGTCTCAATTTTGTAGATAAAAAGATTTTAGAAATTACCTTATAAAAAATTTCTGCTGTAGCAAGAACTATAGCATGGCTCTTTTATGCCATATTTGCAAATTCTCTTTATAGCCTTTGCGTGTAACACACCTTTAGAAACAGATGAGTAAGATTACTTGTGAATCATTTACAACACAGCTACAGCTTTTAACCCATCATTAATTTTCACAATAGCTGTTGCTTTATGACTCAAGTAATTAACTAAACAATGTTTCACAACCATTTTAAACAACTGGTTATATCGAGGGCCTTAAGGTGTGTAGGGAGATCGTAAATTTACAGGTTTATTGGCACTGGGAAAATTCTTGTCCTTGGGAGTCCAGAGCTTGAGATGAGCAAATTTATTCAAATCAGACCTGTAGCTGCTCTGAGTCTCTCAGCCTTCAGAATCTAGCTCCCAAACTCTTTATAGTTCAGAAATTGGCTTCCATTCTTAGTAGAGAAACTATTTTTCATCCCATATTTTTCTAAAGAAGAGCATAGAACCTTTCCTTCTATGTTCTCTCTGCTTTGAAGCTCATTTCAACACCATCTTCCCTCAAAACTAAATCCCTCATATTCCTTTTTAAAAAACATTTCATAATGTAATCTTCCTACTTATTTTTTTAAACTTTTATTTAATTGGAGGGTAATCGCTGTACAGTGCCATGTTGGTTTCTGGATTTATCAGTGTGAATCAGCCAGACATGTCCGTAAATCCTCGCCCACCTGAAGCTCTCTCCTAACCCAGTCCCATCCCTTTCTGAGTTTCCTGCGCTCTACAGCAGCTTCCCACCAGTTTCCCGGTTTACACATGTTAATGCGTATGTTTCAAAGCTACTCTCCCAGTTTGTCCCACTCCTCCTTCCCCCATGTGTCCACGAGTCTGCTCTCCATGCCTGAGGCTCTATTCCTGTCCTGCAAATAGATTCATCAGTGCCATTCTCCTGGCTTCCAGATATATGCATTAATATATGATAGTTTTTCTCTTTCTGACTTACTTCCTCATACTGCTTTCAAAGCTTCTTCCCAGCTATTCCTGTTTATCCTACAGGGCTTAGTTGAGATGACACTTCCTCAGTGAAGCCTTGAGTGATTTCCCTGTTATATTTGCCTATGGGACCATAAGCTCATTCTTTCAGATAAGTTCTATAATAGTAGAACCATAATTATTTGTTTAAGATCACTTCTGCTTTCAAAACAGAAACCTCATGAAAGAAAGATTTGTCAGGGAGCAAGAATTCTTCCTCTACCCTGCTTGAATCTTCTGGCTGGTCTAATAATTAAAGTGACATGAGGCAGATTAGCAGGAGAAAAGCAAACAGAAGTTTTATTATGTGCATACATGGAAGAGACCCAGGGAACGTGAGTAAGTCACCAAAGTGGCTGAAATTCTCACCTTAAGTGTCATCTTCAGGTAAAGACAAAAGAGGATGTTGGGGGACTTTAAAGGGGAGGGAGGAAGTTCATATGGAGATGGAAAAACAAATGTTTGGTAAACAAAAGTTTTCTGGGCCATGTCCCCAGGACACCTAGCCCATATTCTTTGCAGCTGTCTCTGGTGGTAGCTCTATTCTGGGAAGAGGCCCTTTATCTAAATTCTCTTAGACAGTTAAGGAGGAGGTAACAAGAAAAACGTCTTGAATTTTCTGCTTCTTAACTGTAATCATCCTAGACTAACTCTCACAGTAACGAGACACCGTAAGGGGGCAGGTTTTGCTCCCCTACAGGCTCATGGCTTTGTTCTCTAGACCTCCTGCATTGCTCGGCCATAGGAAGGGATGTGTGACCCACCCTCCAGGATCCCCCAGGCTCCGTGTCTGCGGGCATCCACATCCTGGCCAATCCTCTCTCACACGTGGCAGACTTGGTCTGTGTGACCAGTATAATATTGCTGGGGTCATGGTATGTCCCTGCGGAAATCAGAGGCTGAGGCACTGCGGTTGCTGCCTTGGGCTCTCACTTCTTCCCTCTTCTCTGTGAAAAGCCAGCTGCCATGTTGTGAGAGGCCCTGTGCAGAGGCCCATGTGGCGAGAACCTGAGGCCTGGCCGCTGGAGAGAGTTGAGAGCTGAACTCTCTAGCCTAAGTTGAAAGTTGAGAAGACTGGAGGCTGACCACTAATTGTATCCTCTGGAGGGACCCTGACTCAGGGTCTTCATTCTGATCCCCAGAAACTGTGTGGTAATAAATACTTGTTGAGTTAAGCTGCTGCATTTGGGGTAATTTATTAAGCACTAATAGATACCTGATTCAGTGCTAAATAAATATGTGAGTGAGGACTAAATGGACAAAAGGTCTTGAAGTTTTGTGATTCATATGTTAGCAATCCATTGCAGTTAACTTGTCTCAACTTCTGTGACATTATTTGCTTGTATCAGAATGAAGTTTGCTATCGATAACATAGCTTGGAGTTGTATGATTTGTGGGAATTAATTTTTTATCTTTTAAAAATTTAACCAATTTAAGTACTTCATTCGGAATAAGATTTCAAATTAGCCCCTTAAAAATTCTCAAATACTTAGTAATTACCAAGATCACTATTAGTCCCAAACACCTGAAAATATTGGCACATTACCAATAATAACTAGAAAACACACAATGTTATTATATATGAATTATATAGACCAAATCATTAAACACAAACTGATCATAAAATGCAAAATTTTAGTCACAATTAGGCATTCAAAGTCTTATGATTTGACAATTTGTTATAAAACATCTACATGTCTTACTTTCATGGAAATAAAATTTCCTTATGATAGTTTCAGAATTTATTTACTCTAACATCTGAAGTGACTAGATATAACAGTCTTTCTTGTAATCAGTTCAGTTCAGTTCCCTTGCTCAGTCGTCTCCAGCTCTTTGTGACGCCATGGACTACAGCACACCAGGCTTCCCTGTCCGTCGCCAACTCCCGGACTTGACTCAAACTCATGGTCCGTCGAGTCGGTGATGCCATCCAACCATCTCATCCTCTGTCGTCCCCTTCTCCTCCTACCTTCAATCTTTCCTGGCATCAGGGTCTTTTCCAATGAGTCAGTTCTTCCCATCAGGTGGCAAAAATATTGGACTTTCAGCTTCAGCATCAGTCCTTCCAATGAATATTCAGGACTGATTTCCTTTAGGATGCACTGGTTGGATCTCCTTGCTGTCCAAGGGACTCTCAAGAGTCTTCTCCAACACCACAGCTCAAAAGCATCTATTCTTTGGTGTTCAGCTTTCTTTAAGAGTCCGACCCTCGCATCCATACATGACTACTGGAAAAACCATACTTTGACTAGACGGACCTTTGTTGGCAAAGTAATGTCTCTGGTTTTTAATTAGCTGTCTAGGTTGGTCATAACTTGTCTTCCAAGGAGTAAGTGTCTTTTAATTGCATGGCTGCGGTCACCATCTGCAGTGATTTTGGAGCCCCCCCAAAATAAACTCTGCCACTGTTTCCACTGTTTCCCCATCTATTTGCCATGAAGTGATGGGACTAGATGCCATGATCTTAGTTTTCTGAATGTTAAGTTTTTCCTGTGGTCATGTATGGATGTGAGAGTTGAACTATGAAGAAAGCTGAGCACTGAAGAACTGATGCTTTTGAACTGTGGTGTTGGAGAAGACTTGAGAGTCCCTTGGACTGCAAGGAGATCCAACCAGTCCATCCTAAAGGAGATCAGTCCTGGGTGTTCATTGGAAGGACTGATTTTGAAGCTGAAACTCCAGTACTTTGGCCACCTGATGGGAACAGCTGACTCACTGGAAAAGACCCTTATGCTGGGAAAGATTAAGGGCAGGAGGAGAAGGGGACAACAGAAGATGAGATGCTTGGATGGCATCACCAACTTGATGGACATGGGTTTGGGTGGACTCTGGGAGTTGGTGATGGACAGGGAGGCCTGGCATGCTGCGATTCATGGGGTTGTAAAGTGTCGGACATGACTGAGTGACTGAACTGAATTGAAGTGATTATAGCCCTCTGTTGATCAGAGTTGGAGTGCCGGCTGCCTCAGGAAGGAAGTCTGTGCTTAGATAAGGTGGGTCCCTTCAGCAAAGGCAATTCAGGGAGGGGCCTGATAGCTGACAGCTGTTGTCTCGTAGATCCCTACCCCAACAGCTGACGGAGTACAGTGTGGAGCCCACTATATCATCAGTAATATACTCTTATAGCTTTATTTTTTCTTTGAATAATTTCTTAACTCTTTGATATATTCAAGGTATTTAGGTATACTGAACTCTTATTCTTCCATCATTTGTGTATAATGTTTGGTCATTATGCCAAATTAGTCCCAAGGAGTTAAATTTAAAAAGGAATACAGTCATGTTTTCTAAAGTATTCATTCTACTATCTATTGCTAATTGCTAAGTCACTTCAGTCATGTCCGACTCTGTGTGACCCCATAGACGGCAGCCCACCAGGCTTCCCCGTCCCTGGGATTCTCCAGGCAAGAACACTGGAGTGGGTTGCCATTTCCTTCTCCAATGCATGAAAGTGAAAAGTGAAAGTGAAGTTGCTCAGTCATGACCCTCAGCGACCCCATGGACTGCAGCCTTCCAGGCTCCTCCATCCATGGGATTTTCCAGGCAAGAGTACTGGAGTGGGGTGCCATTGCCTTCTCCGCCTACTATCTATACTTTTTAAATAACATCAAAAATTTGTAAAGAAAAAGCAGTGCTCATGTCGCTAGTTGAAGTTTCATTGTGTATTTGGTAACCGTTTCAAAGGTATGTTTCGTAAGTGTTTAAATCAGTACTTTCATTCAATATACTCCAAAGACTTAGCACAGCTCATACATCATGGTGTACAGTTGGTAGAAGCTATAAAAACTGAGTTGTGCCGAGACTTTTGATTTCTTGTTCACTTTTGAATTGTACAGAAAATGAAGAAATAATTTCCTATAGGGTTTTTTCTTTCATTGTTTTTTTTGTTTGTTTTTTTTTTAGGATTTTTTGTTACAAGTTCTTATGTTTTCCACATACATTTGTGGCACTTTGTATCTCTGGAAACATAGATTATTTTGTTTAGATTTGGTTATAAAAATCATCTACTATTATGTGTGTATGATCATGCTGTTCTGCTGCACAAAATCCCCCAAGTGTTCACAGAATGAAATATTTATCTCTTGGAGAAACCACAGCTCTGCCAGTAATTTTTGTCTGTTTTATACTGTTGATGACATATGTTGAGAATGATATATAGAAATACTTGTAGTTTTTGACCTTATTCTAAGACAGTTGCAAAACACAATGAATATACTTAATACTATGAACTGCATACTTAAAAATGGGTGAGATGGTAAAATATAGGTTATATGTATAACAGCAACAACAAAACGGAATCAGACTTAGCAGCAGCGCACAGTATGATTTTTACCTTTCTTGTTCTGTAGCATTAATAGATATTTTAAAATTCTACTTTAAATGTTAGCATAAATTTAAACATACGTTTCTATGTGTTTAGCTGCATCGGGTCTCAGCTGTGGCACGCGGGCTTGGCTGTTCCACGCCATGTGAGATCTTAGTTCCCCAACCAGAGATTAAACCTGCGTCCCCTGCACCGACGGGCAGATTGTTAACCGTAGACCACTTGGACTCCTCATTTTACCAAGAATATATGATAAATACTGCTGCCAAAACTTGTCTTTTTTTAATCCCCCCCAAATTTAGCACATAGAATTCTTAGAAGTATATTTGTTTAATATGTTTTCTGATTTTTTTATCTAATTCTGTCTTTCGGAAAATTAAAATTTCATGCTTGAAGTGAATAGCAGTCAATGAGAGGTCACTGTCATGTACTTCAATAAGCAGAAAGAACGCTGATTTTTAATGGGGTCTTTTTTTTTTCTTGAACAGTTTTCCTTGAGATTCAGTTAGAAAATAAATTGGTATTTACTCCATTAATGATGTAACTGTAAGCTTTTAGCTCTAAAAATAAAAATTCTGGAAATTAATGAATAGAAATTAGCTGTAATTGTTGTAATTTCTTTTTTTGTTTTGCTTTCCAGATATTTCCCCCGAATGTATTTAATACAACTATTACTTTTCATTCTTCTCTTTAATATCATACCATTTTCTGTTTTCTGATTCTATACAAAATTTTCTATTTTACATCAGGAAAAATATTTTATCTTAGAATTTGAAACATTTGAACTGACTTAATATTAACAGTGATTAATTTCTAGTCTAGTGGACTTTCCATTAAGGATTACTAAATATAATTAGCATAGTTTTCTCTGTGTAGTGTTTGTCTATTGCTTTTGAAAGGTAAACATTCCCAGTGGTTACATAATGTTTCGTGACATATAAGGCACTTGTAAACTTTATTTTGGTACTACTCAATGATTCCATTCAAGTAGGTATACCTATATAAATATGTATGTATATTTATGGCAGAATATATAAATAACAACCTGAAATGTAAAATATAGCTGAGGCACTGATATTAATAACAACATTGAAAATCAACAAGCAGATCCTTATTTACTGGCACAGGTTACTTGAGACTTTAGGTCTATGAGGTTTTCTTTCCCATTTTTATTGTGATAAAATACACATAAAATTTGCCATCCTAGCCACTTTGAAGCGGACATGTCAGTGGTGTGACATATGCCCATAAAGCTGCACCGCCACCACCACCATCTGTCTCCAGACCTCTCTTCATCTCGAGAAATGATGTAAACCTGAGACCCTGTGGCCACTAAAACGTAGCTCCCCACTCTCCCTCCCTCTAGCACCAGGCAGCTACCATCTTACTTCCCTCTGTGATTTCAACGAAGTGTTTTAATTGCTAAGCTTGTTCCTACTTTGTAACTTTTCGTGTTTTCAATATGAAGTTTTCCAGAAACTGTAACTTTTTAGAGTTAAGCACTCTATCTCTACCAACTAGAAAACTGGAAAAATATACTGATTTGGCTAAAAGAAGTTTCCTGCCATCTGTCAGAAGTTTTCAAAATGATGATATAAAATTGCCTGATAATAATGAGTACTTTTCAAAAGAATAAAGATATTCCTGATATCAAAGATGTCCAGGTGGACAAAGATGTCCAGTGGCACCATGTTCAGGACAGAACCTGAGCAAACACGGGTGTCACCCTTGCAAAGAAGTTAGGGAAATAAATAGTGCACACAGATGCTTGAAAAGATGTCCTTGGAGAGGTATTTTGTATTTAAAAGCCTATGTGTGTAGTATAAAATCGCAAACCTTTTCTTTTTGTAGCTAAGTTGAAAATACCTGAGGTGCAGGACTCACCATGATGTCAAGCTTAATGTTAAATACTTAGAAATGATCATCAAAGTCCCCCACGCTTTGGAGTGAAGCAATGTAAGCTCTTCAAAGTATAGTGTGTTGTTGTTGTCAGTCTCTAAGTCGTGTCCGACTATTTGCAACCTCATGAACTGCAGCACGCCAGGCTTCCCTGTCCTTCAGAGTCTCAGAGTTTGCTCAAACTTGTGTCATTAAATCAGTGATGCCATCCAGCCATCTCATGCTCTGTCGTCCCCTTCTCCTTCTGCCTTCAATCTTTCCCAGCATCAGGGTCTTTTCCAATGAGGCAGCTCTTCGCATCAGGTGTTGAGTACTGGAGCTTCAGCTTCAGCATCTGTCTTTCCAATGAATATTCGGGGTTGATTTCCTTTAGATTTGATCTCCTTGCTGTCCAAGAAACTTTCAAGAGTCTTCTCCAACACCGCAGTTCATAAAACCATAAATCTTTTGGTGCTCAGCCTTCTTTATGGTCCGACTCTCACAATGGTCCACAGCCACCAGGAAGACCATGGCCCTGACTCTGTGGACCTTTGTTGGCAAAGTGCTGTCTCTGCTTGTTAATACACTGTGTAGGTTTGGTCAGCTGCACGAGTGCATACACATGCGTGTTTTCATGTCTATATAATAATATATATTTTAAAAATATTAATGTTTAAGTTCTTATTGATAATTTAAAATCCAGCTTAAGAAATACCTCAAGACTCTTACAAAGTTCTTATTTACCATGTAGAAGTTACATGCAAATACATGCAAATGTACAAAGAAATCAATGTGTTGATCTTAAGATCAGGAGAAGAAAGCGAAAGGAAATAGTGAAACAATAAATTTAAAAATATTTTTGACTTTTGAAGTTAGAACTATGATCTTGATGGCAGAGAATCCTAAGAATCCATTTATAGTTTTCCTTATATCATAAAACCCTATAAACACCAGTCTGACAGCCAGCATATAATTATGTCCCTAGCACATGGTGTGTAGTAGCTCTTCCTCCACGTGTATTAAAGGTGCCGTGAGTGCGAGTTACAGTCACGCATCTTGTGTTTCTTTTCCACACAATTCACACACTTGGAATTTGGGGAAACCTACAACTTACTCCTCTTCATGTCCTCTGATCTTTTCTGCCATTAACTATCCTTAGAACTTTTAAGAGTTTTTTTGAATTTTTATTTATTTTTTTTTTATATAACGAAAAACCTTTTATTACATTTTATAAAAAAACAAACAAAAAAGGGTCTATTTATCTAATGCTTTGTCAGCTTGCATCTATTTGATACTTCATAGTTTCAAGGAACACTTCTTACCTTAAATATATCTTTTACATACCACTCCCTTTCATTTTCATATATCCTGAAATTTTAAAAATAAATCTTTTATGACAATTTAGTAAGAAGTGACTGAAAATTTAATTTTTAAAAGAAAAATAAAACATCCATCAAAATTGACTGTCTCAAATTTTGATGAAAGAAAGATAAGTATGCACAGCTGTGATTTTAGCTGCCATATATCATGTTGATATATGGCAAAACCAATACAATATTGTAAAGTTAAAAAATAAAATAAAAAATTAAAAAAAAATATTTAAAACCAAAAAATAAAGTGTGAAGCACTAAAGAAAGGATGTATTCTTAAAATATCCAAAGTTTTGTCATCAGTATAATTTAGAGGAACAAACTTGGTGTTCTTTGAGAATGGGTCTTCATGGGCCATGGTCTATTTGCTCCACATTGAGATCAGTCAATGGCAGCCTTCCTACTAAAAACAGGAGCTGTGTCTTACTTCACTCTGTAACTTTCACAGCATTGCACTTGGCACAAAGTAACACTCAAGAACTATTAATGTTTGCTGCATGAATAGAACTTTATCATTCAACCATAAAGGCAAGGAAAAAAAAAAAAAAGCTAAGACATCACAGATCAAAACGTCTCTATTAAAACAATCAGCAAATCCAAGGAATGAGAATACTTTGCTGATTTACAGAAGCATTGAGTAAAAGTTCTTATGTTGGTCTTCAAAGCATAATCAATTTATACAATCCTCTCCCTTCATGCCTTGAGAGAGAGACAGCATGTATTTTAGGAGGATGCATGTATTTTATTTATTCAGGGATACACATCCACTCATTTTCAGACTCAGAAACAAAACTCATTAAGTTTAAGCTTCATGCTAAAATCACAGCTGTGCATACTTTTCTTTTTTGAATTTTTAAAATTTCATAATAGATATTCATATTTTTTCCCATTCTTTATGATACCCTTCAAATTCTTGCCATCAAAATACAACAGTGAGATAACCAACCTTTTAGGTTTTCTTGATTATACATTTCCTATCTTTTCCTTATTTTTTAGCTGGAGTCCCTGTCTTTTTCTTGGTCATTTAGTGGAAGTCCTTGTATACTGTAGATGATGAAATGACTTGATTTTTTTTTCCAGTCTGTCAATTGACTATTATGTTTTCCCACAGTCATTGAACAGAAGTTGTAAATATTGATATAATCAAATTAATCTCTTTTTACCCTATGATTCATATTTTTAGGGTTTTAATTATGAAGTTATTTTCCTTAATCCTATTTCAGGTCACAACAACCATTCCCTACATTATCTTCTGTTAAGTTAAAACTTTTAACTTTTTTTTTCACAGTTTGGTCTTTAATAAATAGAGAATATGTCTGGATACAGTGTTAGCTAACTCCCCGTTCTTACTTTCTCCATGAATAAGTCTGTGTTTTCTACACTTTACTTTTTTTTTGGCATTTGGTTTTAGATTTCATTTGAATAATAAAGTTTTCTTATACACATAAATTTTTCCTGAAGTTCCTATTTTGCTTTGTTAGTCATTTTTTTGTTCTTGGACCAATATTATACTGCTTTTATAATTTTGGCCTCAAAATCTTAATGTGTGGTAGGATGAGCTTACTTTCTTCTTCAGAGTTAACTAGCTGTTAGTGTGCCTATTCCTTCATTTACAGTTTAGTTTATCCAATTCTTTAAAAAAAATCCAATAATTTTTATATGGATTATATTTCATTCATTTTATTTCATTATTTATTTGTTTATTTATTCAGTCTTATTTTTTAATGCATTTCAAAGTTTTTACAGACATCAGTATATTTTTACCAATAAGAACTTCAATGTGCATATCATTAATTAGAATTATATAAATACAAGGTTACTTATATTTTTTAAGTAAGATGTACATAGTATAGTGAAATGCAGGTTAACTTTTCTACAAGCATTGCAAATGCACAAACCTAACCTGTGCAGCCCCAGACCTGCATCAAAATGATCTCAAAAATTCTGAATACACACAAAAAGGTAACTGTGTAAGTAATGGAATTAGCTAGACTTATTGTGGTGACCATTTCACAATAAATATAAACATTGAATCAAGAATTGATGCTTTTGAACTACGGTGTTGGAGAAGACTCTTGAGAGTCCCTTGGACTGCAGGGAGATCCAACCAGTCCATTCTGAAGGAGATCAGCCCTGGGATTTCTTTGGAAGGAATGATACTAAAGCTCAAACTCCAGTACTTTAGCCACCTCATACGAAGAGTTGACTCATTGGAAAAGACTCTGATGCTGGGAGGGATTGGGGGCAGGAGGAGAAGGGGACGACAGAGGATGAGATGGCTGGATGGCATCACCGACTCGATGGACATGACTTTGGGTGAACTCTGGGAGTTGGTGATGGACAGGGAGGCCTGGCGTGCTGCAGTTCATGGGGTTGCAAAGAGTTGGACACGACTGAGCGACTGAACTGAACTGAACTGAATATGATGTCATAAGTCAAATGTATTTCAGTTAAAAAGATGGTGGCTACCTGAGCTGTTTTCAGTTTTTACTATTATGAATAAAACTACCATGTATTCATATTATTTTAAATTGACATTATTATAATATGATGTTTTTAAATCCAATAGCATGGACTATATTCCCATTTAAGATCATTTTCTGTAGTTTGTTAGTTTTTAATTTTTTCTCCTTAGATTATTTATATAATTTTCTTATTCCGGTTATTTAATCATTTTTATTTTTATCAGGACTGGTTTTTTAATTGTTATTTTTAACTTCCATTTGGTTATCTAGAAGGTAGAGAGGTTTTTCTAAGATGATCTTGTATCCATCAACTAACTAAACTCTATTATTATTTATGGTACTTTAAAGTTTTGGTTTGGATTTCTAGCTGCAGCATCACTATAGTCTCCAGACAATATTGCTATTATCTCTAATTCTTCAATTCTTAGACTGCTTAGCTTTCATTCACAGGATCACTTGCAACTTAAGCAAAAGGGATGACAATGGCCATCCTTGTCTTGTCCATCATAGGAAAATGAATTTGAAACTGGCCCATGAACTTATTAGATTTCCTCTAAATTTTTGGTTTGCTTAACAAACGTTACTAAGTAAATTAGAGTTTTGAGTTTACTAATCATAAATAGATGTTGAATTTTTCAAATTTTTTTTCTAAATATTCATAGTTTTCTCTTTTAATCTGTTAATGTGGAGAATCACACTGATGGATACTCTGAAGGTGAACCATTCTCTTACTTCCAGGGTAAGTCCTACTTGATCATTATTAATTATTTTTCATATACTTTTAAATTTATTTAATTTACATTTTATTTAGAACTTTTTAAGTTTTAAGTTTCATATTTATTGACTGAAAAATATCTACTTCTGCTTCTTTGACTGCTCAAAAGCTTTTGACTGTGTGGATCACAACAAACTGTGGAACATTCTTAAAGAGATCGGAATACCAGACCACCTTAACTGCCTCCTGAGAAACCTGTATGCAGGTCAGGAAGCAGCAGTTAGAACTGGACATGGAACACCAGACTGGTTCCAAACAGAAAAAGGAGTACGTCAAGGCTGTATATTGTCACCCTGCTTATTTAACTTAAATGCAGAATACATCGTGAGAAACACTGGACTGGAAGAAGCACAAGCTGGAATCAAGATTGCTGGGAGAAATATCAACAACCTCAGATATGCTGATGATACCAGTCTAATGACAGAAAGCGAAGAGCTAAAGAGCCTCTTGATGAAGGTAAAAGAGGAGAGTGAAAAACCTGGTTTAAAACTCAACATTCAAAAAACAAAGACCATACAATAACAAACTGTAGTTATTTCAGTTTTCTTTATTTACAAATGCTCCAGTATTGCTGATCACTTTTGCCATAAGTGTCATTAATCTTACAAAACAACCACCTTTTAATTTTGTTAGTGTTTTCTGTTGATTTAAAAAATATGATTCTGTTCTTTTCTCTTTATCTTTATTATATCTTTCAATCATATTTCTTTGTATTTCCATTGTTGCTATTTTTCTAACTTCTTGAGTTGAAGTTTTAGTTTGTGGTTTTTAACTTCTTTCATTTTCTGGGCAATGTATTTAAATCTATAAATATCTTCTCTGTGTTGCCTTAGCTATGTCAAATAAATTTGGACATGTTATGTTTTATTGCCATTTAATATCAAGCATTTCATTGTTCCCTTTTTAGTCCAAGGGTAATTTCACAATACATAATTTAGTTTCTACAAATATGTGAATTTTAAAAATCTTGCCTTTTATTATTGACTTCTGATTTTGTTTTATTGTGAGAATGGTAAGTCTGTGGAATTTATTGAAATTACCTTTGTGGTCTAATATGCAGTCAATTTTTGTAAATATTTCTCATGTAATCAAAAACAATTTGTTTTCCCTGCTTTTGTTTTTTTGTCTTTTAAATTCAAAGTTCCATATATATCTAATACCTAGAATATTAATCTAATTGCTCTGATTTTTCATAGATCATTTGTCTGTATGAGTTCCAAGTCTGATATTAATGTATAAATATGCTCAAGTACAAATATTTGAAAAACATATTTTCTCTCTAAATTTCTGGAAATATTCTGAAGCTGTTTTGTTTTGAGAGCATAGGTTTATGGTGGCTGAAATTCTTGTTCTAGTGTGTCTTTTACTAGTGCATATTTCCTTTTAACTCTAATTCTATTTTTTGCCTTGAATTAAATGTTGCCAAATATGAAGATTTCTCTTTGAGCCTTCCTTTGGTAATATTTTTTATTTTTTTCATCCTTTTTTTATAGTCTTTCTGATCTTTTATTTTTAGTGTGACTTTTGTAAATAACGTGCTCTTAAATCTTGTTTTAACAAATTCCTGGCTGATTTGTCTTGTTTCCAATGTCTTTTGTCTTCTTTCATTTGCATGTTACACAAGTTTTACTGATGTTCTCATTGAGAGCGTTGGTCTAATACAAGCTACTCTGTCATATTCAGAAACAAGGAAATGCATTTTTTAATTTTAAACGCATCTCATTTGTTTCAACTATGTGAGGTGAAGGGCATTTTTGAAAGAAACAGCATACTTTTCAAAAAAGAGTCTTGGTAGCCTTTTGAAACAGGGATGACAATGCATTAGTTAATTCATTCTTTAAACGGAAATGAATACAATTTGCCATCCTTATCTTCCACGTGGTATTTAACCTCAGAATCTTATGTACCTAAGACAAATATCAGATATTGTTTTTGAAAATTTGCATTATGAAGACAACATTAAAATCTATCACATTTACCAAATTGATCCACTGTGCAGTGGCATAAATGATCTTTCCTGGACACAATTATAAATGTTCATTTTGCCCATCATTCAAAGACAGGTCCAACAATTTTGAAACTCATTTTTACAAATTGTCCATGTCTCTACTATTATAACTAAAATCAATCCCCATGTAAAATATTTAGGCAGAACTTTGGTGAATAGCTTTCTAAATTTTATCTCCCATTGATATGCCCAGGACAGTCAGCATACACCAGTTGAATAAAGTGACTTTAAACATCTTCTCATAAAAGCTTTTGTCTTTAAAAATGCATTCAGGATGGGGAGCACGTGTACACCCATGGCGGATGCATGTTGATGTATGGCAAAACCAATACAATATTGTAAAGTAAAAAAAAAAATAATAATAATAATAATAAAAAATAATAAAAATAAGATGCATTTAATCCTTTTAAAAATACCTTTTTGAATACACAGAATTGCTTAAAAAAATACTGATAAAACATGGTAAATATAGATAGTTCATCCTCAGGTCTGCACCCACATTGTCTTGGGCTCAACTCCACAGGAAGGGAGTTGAGGGGGTAGGCGGAGGCCAGGGAAAGACACAGTAAAAGAAGCTATGATGATCCCAGCCAATTTTTGCAGAAACCCAAAAATAAACTTGCAGTGATAACATGAGATAGGCTAGGCAGGACAAACACGTATTTGAGACTGCATGATTTATTTGCCCTGGCTGCAACCAAGATGTGGGGGAAGCAAAAAGTACAGCCAGCATGCAGAGCTTCTCTGCACACAGACCCAGTTTAGCCACTTTTATGGAAAACCCTAACCCCACCCCTTATAATCATGCCCTTTGTTGCTGTACAAACCTCTCCCAATCTCTTCTCCAGTCTTTGGCCCAAGATGGAACTGACAACTTCCTGTCCACGCTTGGTTCACATTTCATGCTATTTACATAAAGCTTTTCCCATTTTAGTATCATGACAGGCAGAAGGTGCTCTTTTCCTGAACTGAAGATCCCCTGGAGGAGGGCACAGCAACCCACTCTAGTGTTCTTGCCTGGAGAATCTCATGGACAGAGGAGCCTGGGGGCTGCAGTCTGTGGGGTCACGAACAGTTAGACATGACTGAAGGGAGTGAGTGAGCAAGTGAATTTACTGAAGTGACGGTGTGTGCAAGCTCACACACCATGGGACCTTACGGCTTACTAAAATGTGTGGCTACATGGAGCTAAAAATCCATGATTAAAACCCCTTTTCTCAGTTCTGTTTTAGTGAAGGATTAGATTAAGAACACTTAACCCAAAATGTGTGGAGATCGGGGTCTCTGGCCCTCCTGCAATGATGTGAACAGCCCATGTTTCTGTGGGGAGGACTCGCAGCTGGCATCAGATCCTCAGAGGGCCACACACGACCCTCCTCTCCCTGCAGTTACAGACTCGAGAATAAATGCTTCACAGAGCTATTGTTAACAGTGCTAAGATGAGGACACGGATGTATTTCTTCATTTAATGCTAGGTATACAATGACAAAAAGTCATCCTGTAAAGAGGGCACGGTAACCCGCTCCAGCATTCATCTGGAAAAACCCCAAGGACAGAGGAGCCTGCGGGCTACAGTCCACGGGGTCGCAAAGAGTCGGACACGACTGAGCAGCAAATCACACAGACACAAGTTTCTGAGGTAAGGCTGTGATGATAAGCAACCATGAAGATTATCAAACTTTTACTCGGACAGAAGTCATGTACTCTTATCTTCATGAAGATAATTTCAACTTTAAATCACAAAAGAAAATCCCAATTTTGATGATGCCAATCTAAAGATTTGGACTTGCAAACAAAGTTGAACTTAATCAATGACATTTAAAACTAAAATTGCTTTATCTTGCCAAAGCACTTGCAAGAACACTCAGTCTACAAATGACAAATGCTGGAGAGGGTGTGGAGAAAAAGAAACCCTCCTACAGTGTAGAAGGGAATGTAAATTGGTGCAGCCACTATGAAGAATAGTAGGGAGGTCCCTTAAAAAGCTGAAAATGGAACCACCATATGACCTAGCAATTCCACTCTTGGGATATATGCAGAGAAAACTCTAGTTTAAAAAAAAGATACATGCACCCTATGTTCATAGCAACACTGCTTATAGTAGTCAAGTTACGGAGGCAACCTAAAGGCCCATGGACAGGTGAATGGATCAAGATGCGTTCCATATGTACAATGGACTGTTCCTTAGCCATAAACAAGAATGCAGTGACGCCATTTGTAGCAACATGAATGGACATAGAGATTATCATCCTAAGTGAAGTAAACCAGACAGAGAAAGACGAGTGTCATGTAATATCACTTACATGTGAATCTAAAAATAAGATGCAAATTAACTTATTTACAAAACAGAAATAGACCCACAGACATAGGAAACAAACAAACCAAAGGGGAAAGTTAGAGGGACGGATAGATTAGGAGTTTGGGATTCACATATACACCCTAGAATATATGAAGTAGGCAATACAGAAGCACCTACTGTATAGTATATAGCACTATTGATATTTAATATATCAATATATTATAACAGCCTGCAAGGGAAAGGAATCTGAAAAAAGTAAGTATATATGTATTATAGATCTGAATCCTTAGACTATATACCTGAAACTGGCACAACATTGTAAATCAACTGTACTTTAATTAAGAAAATAGAACCCTTCTGATGTTGCTGTACTTCAGGAATGTTGAAAGAGTCACAGTTAGATTTTATTATTAGAACAACTGAAGCTATTGTTACTGCTTCATATGTTACATATTTTCCTTACAGATAAGTAGGCCACTTCTCCAAGTCTGTTCATAACCTCTTTCAAATCCAGAAAATGTTGCTGTCAATTTATTTTTTGCAGGAGTCCGAAGTAACCAAGACTTTTTGCCTCTTGAGTATTCCTTGGCAGGGTGCAGAGCAATAAATCGTGTTTATTTTAGTATTGCAGGTTACCAGAAGCTGTAGGGTTATTTGAAACTTTTTAATCAAATTGGAAAAGACTCTGATGCTGGGAGGGATTGGGGGAAGGAGGAAAAGGGGACGACAGAGGATGAGATGGCTGGATGGCATCACCAACTCGATGGACGTGATTCGAGTGAACTCCGGGAGTTGGTGATGGACAGGGAGGCCTGGCGTGCTGCGATTCATGGGGTCTCAAGGAGTCAGACACGACTGAGCAACTGAACTGAACTGAACTGAATCACATTCATGGGTACCGTGTTTTGTAGTTGTTAGACTGCTGTGCTCAGGTATTAATGTTATTGTGAAGAGGAAAACTCTGATGCTGAATTTTCTTCCCATTTGAAAGGAATTAATCTTATCTTAGAGAAGGCAATGGCAACCCACTCCAGTACTCTTGCCTGGAAAATCCCATGGGCGGAGGAGCCTGGTACGCTGGAGTCCATGGGGTCGATGAGTCGGACATGACTGAGCGACTTCACTTTCTCTTTTCACTTTCATGCTTTGGAGAAGGAAATGGCAACCCACTCCAGTGTTCTTGCCTGGAGAATCCCAGGGACGATGGAGCCTGGTGGGCTGCCGTCTGTGGGGTTGCACAGTCAGACACGACTGAAGTGACTTAGCAGCAGCAATCTTATCTTACTCCTCAAAGAATTATTTTTTAATTTAATGGTTTTAATAGTATATATCTTGACATTGCTTGTCTTGAATTAATTTTACCTGTTATGGTATTCCTTTTAAATACATGCAATTTAAGTTTTTTTAACATAAGAAAAATTGAAATGAGTCCTAATTTTTCATATTCTTCTTCAGAAATTTCACTTAATTAGTATGCTTTGTTTTCTGTGCTGTCTTCCATAGCTGTCTTTTTCTTTCCCTTTTCTCATCTTTTTACTTCTGTGACTGTTTTTGTGTCATTTTATCTGCGTACTGCTCTTCCATCCTCTGTGTTCTGTGCTTTCTGTGGTGTCTGTCGTCTTTCATGCTCCTTGTGCTGGTTCAGGATGACTCCATCTCTTTTTCCCGTGTCTTCCCTGAATGCTCCCAGCTGCCGTTTCGCCATCCCCTGTTGTCCAGCCCCATCTTCCTTGACTCCTCTCCCTGCTTTGTGGTCTTCATTCTTGGGTTTGCCTTATTAGTAATTCTTTCGTGTTGGAATATTAGTATCATTTTCACATGTCGGGGGGCTTCCCTTGTGGCGCATCTGGTACAGAATCCGCCTGCAATGTGGGAGACCTGGGTTTGATCCCTGGGTTGGGAAGATCCCCTGAAAGGCGACCCACTCCAGTGTTCTGTCCTGGAGAATTCCATGGACTATATAGTCCATGGGGCTGCAAAGAGTCAGATACGACTGAGTGACTTTCACTTTGCTTCAACCCACTTTTTCATATGTAGGGAATTTTGCTGCTTTTTAACTTCGTTTTCTGACAATTCATTGCTATGAATGGTGTGCTTATTTTTTTTTCTTTTTTTTGCTGCTTTGATCCTTGCCTCTTTTATTTATTTTTTTTCCTTGCCTCTTTTAAAAATAAACTACTTCTTTAGAACAGTTTTAGATTTGCAGAATAATTGTGAAGATAGTAGAAAGAGTTCCCATATAACCACAAGTTTCCCCCTGTTATTAACATATTACTTTAATGTGGTACATCTGTCATGATTAATGAACCAATACTAAAACACTACTATTAACTAAACCCCATACATTATTCAGATTTCCTTATTTTTTGAATCCAATGTCCTTTTTCTGTTCCAGGATCCCGTCCAGGATAGCATATTTCATTTTTTTTTTAATTTTTAAAAATTTTTATTAGACTGTAATTGATTTACCATGGTGTGTTAGTTTCTGCTATACAGCAAAATGAATCAGTTATACATATACATGTATCCAACTCTTTTTAAACTCCTTTCCCATACAGATCATTACAGAATATTGAGAAGATTTCCCTGTCCTATATAGTTGGTCCTTATTATTATGTTTTATATATAGTAGTGTCTATAATAGCACATTACATTCAGTTGTCATTCTCCTTTGGCTCACCTTGTCTGGGACAGTTTCTTAGACTTCTCTTATGTTTGTTGACCTGGATGGTTTTGAGGAGTATTGGTCAGTTATTTTGCAGACAAACTGGAATTTGTCTGATATTTTCCTCATGATTGTAGTGGGGCTGTGAGTGTAGGGAGGAAGACCAAAGCAGTAACATTTCGCTTGCATCACACCACGTCACGTGACTTCTCCGTGCTAATGTTGGCCTTGATCATCTGGCCCAGGGAGTGTGTTTAAGTTTCTACATTTTAACAAAAGAGTAACTTACTGTTACTTTGCCCTCTTACTGTGCCCCTGGAGGGCAAAGTAGCTACACAAATTATTTGGAATTTTTCTGCATGGGAGACTTGTCTCCTCATCTCTGTTTATTTATTTCTTCAAATACCTGCTTATATCAGTATTGGCTCATGGTCATTTATTTTATACTTTAATTATTTCTTCGATTCTGCCTTACTTTATTGTCCCATTTCTACTTTCGGCCATTGACAGCTCTTTCCGCTGGCTTCTGTGGCCCTTTGGCATAACCCTATCATTGTGGATTATTTGTTTACTCATCTGCACGCTTACTTTCTGGCATTATAAGTTACTCCAGGCTCACCTTGTGTATTTTCTGCCCCACCTTTGAGAACCTACTGTTTCTGCAAGAAGCTATGGGTCCTTCTATGGGAAACTACTATTAGAAATCAAAACCTCAAAAATGAAAATAAGTCAAGACCCTGGCACCAAGTGAGCCTCTAGTCCTTCTCAAATGACAGCAAATGGAGATACATGTGTGTGCACTAACACGGGCGTGCGCGTGCCTGAAACTGCCTCCGTATGTAACGCTCCTGCTGTGGAGCTGCACATGAGTTTATGCTGATGTCTCCAGCTCCTACCGTTGCGTCACGGGTCCTTCTCAGCGCTTTCTCTTGCTGATGTGTAGCCTTCCATTCCAGCAGTGGGAGGCCTGGCTCCCATGACTTGTCATCCATTGTCATCCATTGACTTCATTGTTTGATTTCAGGGTGCGTGTGTAGCAGTACCAGAATTACTAATCTGCACCCCCATTGTTGACAAACACCTGTATCAATGAGGCTATGATGATGATGGGCAACTGTTTTTACCCTCGGTTTCATAGCTTCTCTTCATTTCCAAAGTCACTCAGGTCAGTAACTTTCCTTCCACCCTCTTCCTTAAATAATTTTTAATGCATTTTCATATAGTAAGATTATGGTCATATTTTGCATTCTGTCCTAAGTGAATTTTTAAAAATTTGCATAAAGTTCATTCTTGGTGATGTAAAATTCTGTGGATTTTGGCAAGTTCATAGTGTCATGTATCTGTCATTAAGTATGATACACAGTTTCACTGCCCTAAAAGATTCCCTCTGCTTTATTTAACCCTTGCCCCTTTCTCTTGAACTGCTGATATTTTTAAATTAATTTTTATTAGAGTAGAGCCGCCTACTGTTGTGGTAGCTTCTACTGTACAGCAAGGTGAGTCAGCTCCATGTGTCCATATACCCCCCTTTCTTGAATTTGCTTCCTGCCGAGGGGGCCACGGCGCTGAGCAGAGCTGCCTGTGCTGTTCAGTGGGCTCTCCCTGGCCATCTGCAGTGTATGTACATCAGGCCCAGTCTCCGAATCCTCCCGCCTCCCTCCACCCTCCATTTCCCCCTTGCTGTCCGTATGTGTGTTCCCTATGTCTGTGTCTGTATTTCTGTTTTGCAAATAAGATCGTCTAATTTACCACCGCTATAGTAAAATGTCATCTAATTGGAAGCAAGGACTACGTCTCCTTGTCAGACTGACTTCTTTTACTTAGCAATGTGTTTTTA
Organism: Bos taurus; assembly: GCF_002263795.3. Lineage (NCBI taxonomy): Eukaryota > Metazoa > Chordata > Mammalia > Artiodactyla > Bovidae > Bos > Bos taurus. The sequence continues at coordinate 41,281,465 of NC_037354.1, read as the reverse complement.
AGATTCTTCCATGCCTTTCTGTGGTTTGGTTTGTTTTCTTTTTCTTGTTGAGTAGTATTTCATTGTGTGAATGTGCCACGACTTTTTTTTTTAATCCATTGTGGTTATGGTTGCTTCCACTTTTTGATGATTGTGAAAAAAGATGATATATTCATGTGCAGATTTTGTGTAAACATATGTTTTCAAACCAACATGATTGCGAGATCGTTTGGTAAAAGTTTGTTTAGATTGTAAAAAACTGCCAAACTGTTTTCCAGAATAGCTGTACAGTCCTCCTTTCCCACTAGCAATGAATAAGAATTCTTGTTGCTCCATATTCTCAACAGCAATTGCTACTGTTGGATTTTCTTGTTTTTAATTTTAGCATTCTAAAAATTATGGTGTAGTATCTTGTTGTTTACATCTTCAACTCTCTAGTTATAAAGAATTTAAGCATCTTTTTATATACATACTTTTTATCTATCTTCTTTGATGCAGTGTGTTTTCAGATCTTTTGTTCTTTTTTAAGGTGAGTTTGTTTTCTTATTGTTGAGTTTTTAGAATTCTTATTTTGGATACAAGTTCTTTTTCAGATACATATTTTGCAAACATTTTCTCCAAGTTTGTGGCTGTGTCTTTCACAGAGCAGAATAAAGACCAATTTATCCATATTTTTCCCCCTGAGTTATGCTTTTGATGTTTTATCTTAAAAAAATCACTAGCAAACTCAAGATTATCTTAATTTCCTCCTAGGTTTTCTTCCAGGGGCTATAGTTTTACATTTTTACATTTAGATTTATGATTCATTATGAATTAATTTTTCATGAAAGATGTAAGATCTAAGCTCCTGTTTTACATAAAGATATTACTGTTTGTTGAAAAGTCTATCCCTTCTTCACTTAATTGCCTTTGCTCCTTTATCAAGCATCAGTTGGCTATATTTGTGTGGTCCTGTTTCTGGACTCACAGCTCCGCTCCTTTGCTGTGTGCTGTCTCCTCTTTAGTTGGCCTCCCTGGTGGCTCAGTGGTAAAGAATCTGCCTGCAACGCAGGAGACATAAGAGACACAAGTTCTATCCCTACATTGGGAATATCCCCTGGAGAAGGAAATGGCAGCCCCCTCTAGGATTCTTGCCTTGGAAATTCCATGGACAGAGGAGCTTGATGGGCTACAGGCCATGAGGTTTCGAAGAGTCGAATGTGACCGAGGACGCACATCTACCCTTTAACTGATACATCACTGGCTTAATTGCTATAGGTCTGTCATATAGAATCTGTAAATCAAGTAGACTTATATCTATAAAATTGGTAAGTCAAGCATAATTGACATCTTAACAATACTGAGGTTTCCATCCATGATCATGAACCATCCCCTTTAGACCTTCTACTTCTTTAATCAGCTTGATAGTTTTCAGCATATAGATCCTATATTTTATTATATTTATACCTAATTCTTTTGATATTTTGCTCTTATTTGAGTGGTATGTTCTTAATATCAAATTCCAATTGTTCATTGCTGGCATAAGGAAAAGCAGTTGATTTCTGTATATTAGCTTTGTGTCCTGTGACCTTGCTACACTCACTCATTAGTTGGATGAGTTTTTTTGTTGCTATTTTCTGGAAGGATTTTCTACATATACAATCATGTCATCTGCAAACAAGGACAGATTTATTTCTTCCTTCCCAGTCTCTATACCTTTATTTCCTTTTATTGTCTAGTTACACTAGCAAGGACTTTCAGATGAAGCTCAAGAGAAGCTGTAAGGATGTTCTTTCCTTCCAGTTTCTCACCACTAAGTATGATGTTAGCTGTAGATTTTTAATAGATTTTCTTTATCACGTTGAGGACGTTCCTCTGTTTCTGTGCATGCTCAGTCACTCAGTCATGTCCACCCCTTTGCAACCCCATGGACTGTACCACCTGACTCTTCTGTCCATGGAATTTTCCAGGCGAGACTATTGGAATGGGTTGCCATTTCCTCCCACAGGAGATCTTCCCGATCCAGGGATGAAACCTGCATCTCCTGCATTTCCTAAATGGGCAGGTGGGTTCTTTTGCCCCTGAACCACCTGGGAAACCTTCCTCTGTTTCCAATTTAATGAAAATTTTTGTCATGAATAAGTATTGGATTTTGTCAATTGCCTTTCAACATCAACTGATATAATCATGTTATGTTTTTTCTTTAGAGGGTTCATTATTATGCCTTCTTGAGGAATTGATAATTTTATTATTATGTAATGCTTCTTTTATCTGTGATAATTTTTCTTGTTCTGAAGTCTGCTTTGTCTGAAATTAATATTGCTACTCCAACTTTCTTTTAATTAGTGTAATAATGGTCTGTCTTTCTCTAGCTTATATCTATATCTATCACTATATAAAAGTAAAACCTTTATCCTCATTGAGTCTTTATATTCTACCTTTTCCCATCATATTCCTTAATATAGTAATGAAATTTATTTTAAATTTTGTCTGATAATTCTAAAATCTGTGTCATATCTGAGTCTGCTTTGATTCTTGCTTTGTCTCTTCAGACTGTTTTCTCTTCCTTTCAGCATGCCATGCAGTCTCTTATTGAGAGTTAGGTATAATATTTCAGTTAATAAGAACGGAGGTAAATGACTTTGCATGTGAGGTTTTATATTATCCTGGCTGGGAACTGGTCCACACTTCGTTTATTATCGCTGTACCTGCCAAAGGCTTCACATTTCTCGATGTCCTGGTTGTTGTCTCCCTGTTGTCTCTGGGTGTCTCTAAGAACTCCCACTGAGAGTGCGTCTTGTAGGTCTTTTAGTTGATATCCATTATTACACCGGTGTCCTGTTGGTGTGGAGGTCAGGTGTAGGTGCGAGAAGCATGCTATCATCTGTGATCACATCTCATTCATGTTTGTATGAGAAAACAAACATTCTTGTAAAAACACTACAAGATCACTCATCTTGTAGTGAGCCCAGGTGGGCTGGTGGTAAAGAGCCTGCCTGCCAGCACAGGAGACGTAAGAGACATGAGCTCCATCCCTGTGTTGGGAAGATCCTCTGGAGAAGGTAATGGCAACCACTCCAGTATTCTTGCCTGGAGAATCCCATGGATAGAGAAGCCCAGTAGGCTACAGTCCATGGGGTCGCAAGGAGCGACTTAGAAGCACGTCCGGTAACCTTGATCTTGTCAAGGTTCATGGTCAAACTGTTTCTTAACTACCCACCCTCACACCTGCTGCTCAGCTCAAACAGCGGAGGGGAATGAAGGCAGAGAATGCCCTTTCCCTAAGTGGGGTTAAGCTCTGGTGATATAGTTTCCTCTGAGAATAAGCCTTTGTCACCGACAATGCTTTGGGTGTATTTTGCAAAGGTCATTTTTCATCCTTCCTCTCCCCAGAGTCCTGAGGGTCTACCTCTTGGATCTTCACTATGTGAGCCTGGTGGGGTTACTAGAGGTAAAAACTACAAAAGGTAGGGGTCTCGTAAGATGGAGGCCCCCAAGGCTTTCTCATTCTCAAGCCAGACCACATTTAACAGTTCACTGAAACGACTGTTTATGCGTTTCTAACAGTTTATAGCTCTAGCAGCTTCTGTTCCGAGCAAGAAGATCTCAGTTCTGAGTCTCTGGGTCCCTGTTTCTCCAGGTTTCAGGGGGGCGGCTTCCGCTGCAATCACAGTTCTCTGATAGATCTGAGTTAAGCCATTAGTTTTCAGTTTGTTCAGCTTTTTCTTGTAAAAACAGTGATAATTTCTGAGCTTTTAAAATGTCATAGCTGAAACTGGAAGTCGGTTTATTCTTTTGTTGCTAGCGAATTTGAGGGACTCACGCTGTCTGGGACTAGCTGTTTTGCAGGAGGTTCCTGTACATGTGAAGTGTGGGGGTTGACTGTAGGGACAGGTGGGATCTCAGGCTTTTCTGCTTCCTCCCTTGTTGCTGCCATAATGGACTGTTTCTTGACAGTAGGGCTCTCTGCGTAGCCTCGTTTCTCCTGGCTCTCAGAACCTAACTGGATTCCAGAATCCGCCCTTCTGTTACCAAACCTGGACACCACTCTAGCGTCTTCCACCAGCTGCTGCCACCAGGACACATAGCCCTTCTCTTCCAAGACATCTCTCTTCTCTTTTCAAAAGGGGGTACTTTTGAGATTTTTCCTTTTCTGGGTTCCACTCATTAGTTTTCATGCCTTTCTCCAGCAATTATGCCCTGGTATATTTAGCTTCTGTCTAAATGGGTTTCACCCAGGATGGGTTATTTGTTGATTTCTAACATTTGATACCAAAAGGCTTCCTCTATACTCTCTGTTCATCCCCACTACACTCTGGCAACTCCCTGCTCAGAATTTGCTGGTCTTAGTTTCTCTTGGCCACGCTTACACATAATTTGGAGTTTGTGGATTTCTCTGTCTCCTACTTTCACTGAAGATGTATTTCATGGTTTTATTTTTGTTCTTCTTGTTGCTCAATTTGGTTTCCAGGAGAAGTAGGAAGATTCAAAGCTAAGCAGTCACCATGTTTCTAACCTCTGTTCCCAATTTAGAAATAAAAAGAAACATTAAGAAACAACAGGAAAGGGAACCAGAGTCCCTGTCCTGCGCTTGCAGAGCAATGTCAAGGGCTCCCCCTGGAGCAGAGCGTGAACATCCAGCTGTCAGGCTGTCCTTCATCCTTACTCCTGTCATCTGAAAATTGTGTGCTCCTTTCCTTCTTGTTATTGTATGCTGATTGGGATTTTAGTAAATCAACAGGTATCTATGTAAATGCAAAGTGATTTGCTCCTATTTGGAAGAATCAGGCTTTGAGAATTCCACTTTGACGAAATCCTACAGGAGAGAAACGCAATTAAACTGGCTTTCACTTTGCCAGGGTGTTTTCCTCTTCATCTGTGAAGCCTGACTACATAAACAACTGATTGTAAAAGATTCTAAAGGTCCCCCTGTGACTCTATTTCTGTTTTGTAAATATGTTCATTTGTACCATTTTTTTTTTTAGATTCCACATATAATCAACATCATATGATGTTTGTCTTCCTCTGAGTTACTTCACTTAGTATGTTAATCTCTAGGTCTACCTGCTGCTGCTGAGTCACATCAGTCGTGTCCGACTCTGTGGATCCCATAGACGGCAGCACCTAAGTTGCTACAGATGGCATTTGCAAATGGCATTTCCCTGACTTGGCCATTGTGAGTAGTGCTTCCATGAACATTGAGGTGCATGTATTTTTTCAAATTACGGTTTTCTCCAGATATATGCCCAGGTGTGGGATTTCTGGATCATAGGGTAGCTCTATTTTTAGTGTTGTTTTCTTTTTTTAAAAAACCTTCTTACTGTCCTCCATAGTGGCTGTACCAATTACATTCCCACCAATAGTGGAGGAAGGTTCCCTTTTCTCCACAAACTCTCCAGCACTTACTGTTTGTAGGTCTCTTGATGGTGGCCACTCTGACTGGTGTGAGGTGGTACTTCATTGTAGTTTTGCTTTGTATTTCTCTAATAATGAGCGATGTTGAGCATCTCTTCATGTGCCTTTTGACCGTCTGTATATCTTCTTTGGAGAAATGACATCATCTATTCTTTCTCTATCAATGAACATTCATCCACACTTTAACTCAAATTTTAAGTTTTTAGTTATCTTTATAAACAATGCCTAGATTATACTGTTACTATTTAAGTTTAGGACCTACGAAGTTATACTAACATCCAGGATTTTTCCCAACATTAAACCTGTCATCAAGTTCCCAAATACTATTTAAATGCCACTCACATTTTTTTAAACTGGGATCTATATCACAAAAAAGTTAAAAAGTCAAGTCTTTCCATTTGAGAATTCCAACTGCTGGTCATCTGTCTCAACAGGAGATCTGTGCTGCAAGGAAGGGATGAGCTGAGAAGCCAGCCTGGCCCTCTGCTTCCTTCTAACACCCACTCCCAACCATTGCCAGTCTCTGCTGATGCCATAGCTAAGCAACCTGCTGTGATTGCTTTTTTGGGTAAATTTCCTCCAACAATAACATCTTCTGGCTTCTCAAAGAGCTGCTAAAGAATGATGGGCTTCATTGCCTGAGGCATCTCTGTGAGTAAAAATGGAGCTATTTTCTTTCCCTTGGGAAGCTAAATTATGCTGGTCTGTTCTCAGTAATAAACAGTGCTATGAATCTTATTACATAGGAAGTACCTAAAACCTACTTTAGATGGTGGATTTTATGTAAAGTGCTTATCGGGCTGCTTGAATTCTTTATTGCATTTTTAGAGTCTAAACAATGTCTGTATAAAAATAGAAAATGATTTCACAGTTCTCCAGGGTCAAGGCAGGAATGTACAAATCAGAGAGGGAAAAAGTTTGAATTTAAATATAGAATGTACTGAAAATTTTTATCTTCATTTCAAGCTTAATGTAAGTTGTTAAAATATAATTTTGCTGGGTAAATACGCATGATATAATTTGTTATGTAAAAGATAACTAACTTGAAAGATTTGAACAAAATAAAATCATAAAATAGAGAATATAGGTTAGGACTTTGAAAAGTATAATTAGCTTTCAATATAAATAAAATATGTGGTTTCCTTTAGAGAGTAAAAACTCAATGTAATTTGCAAATTATTCCTGTAATAAGTCTATTTAAATGAATATAAAGTGAAGAAGTAAAGTGAAAGTCGCTCAGTCGTGTCCTACTCTTTGCAACCCCTTGGACTACACAGTTCATGGGATTCTCCAGGCCAGAATACTGGAGTGGGTAGCCTTTCCCTTCTCCAAGGGATCTTCCCAACCCAGGGATCGAACCCAGGTCTCCCGCTTTGCAGGCAGATTCTTTACCAACTGAGCCACAACGGAAGCTCCAATGAATATGTTTCTACTCTGTTTTCATAATGAACATATGAAGTTTTAATGAGTCACACTTTAACATTCTACAGAAATATGGAGCAATAGAGAACTGAAATGGTTATTCCCTGGGCTTCCTTGGTGGTGGCGGCTCAGCAGTAAACTATCCGCATGCCAACGCAGTACCTTGTACATAAGATACATGCAGTGAATGCTTATTGCTCGAATCAGGGAGTGTGTGAGTGACAAATTACGTAACTTAAGAAAGTGATTACTCCAGCAAGTCGGTATTGTACTCAACTCTATGTGCAGTTGCTATGGGCATAGGGAAGCCAGACAAAAAGGTGGTTTTCTGCAGAGCACTGCTACCATCCACTATTTGCTGGAGTTTATGGTTTATTTAATCAGTCTCATCTTAGGCATTATATTCACCTGATGCATGTTTTTAGAGCACCTACTATGTGTCAAATCCAATTCTAACTACTGTAAGTGGAACTGAAAAGCATAGCAATGGTTCCTGTAGAGTTTGCAGCCTACTTAAGAGAGAGAAAGACCAGCATATGTCTGTGTATATATATCTTCATATATATATTCATAAGTGTATGAATCTGGAGCATATATATGAAGTTTGTAACAATGTTTATTTCTGGAGAGTGGTCTGGAATTGGGGGTGTTGATCAAGGAAGATTTTGTCAGGAAGGTTTGAATATCTTTGATAAGAATATACTTGTGCATATTGTATAATTTAATAATTATACAATAATTAAACATTAATTTCAGAAAAAGTAGTAATATATGCTTTAAAAATATGGATTTTTTTTGGTTAACATTTTGTCCTTCACATTTCTCCAGTATTATAAAAGTTTTCACACATATAGAGAAGTTTTTAAAAATTAAGCAGTGAACACTTTCCCACCTAGATCCCACTATTAATAATTTAATATATTAGAGTGGTCTTTCTTCAGTTTTCAAGTAAAAATAAATGAAATGTTTTTCATTTTCACAAAGAACTTTATTGAACAACATGTTCAGCATTTTGTTCCACTTCTTCTTGCCATTTTTTAGGCAACTTCATAATCCCATCTTCCCAAAACGTTTTATCTTTTTGAGCAAAGAATTGTTCCAGGTGCCTTTTACAGTCTTCCAGGGAATTGAAATTTTCTCCATTAAAAGAGATTTGTAAAGACCAAAATAAATTGAAATCCAAAGGTGTACAGTCTGGTGAATACGGCAGATGAATCAGAACTTCCCAGCAAAGCTCTAACTGTTTTTGCATGGTCATCAAATAAACATGTGGTCTTGGGTTATCCTGAAGGAAGCTTATACATTTTCTCTTGACTAATTCCGGACACTTTTCATTGAATATTGCTTTCAGTTGGTCTAATTAGGAGCAGTACTTCTTGGAATTCCTTGTTTGATTTTCTGGAAGGAACAAGAAATCGAGGACTCCATTTCAAACCCACCATATACACAACATCGCCTTCTTTGGATAGATTGACCTTTGATGTGGTTGGCAATGGCCAACCACATCAGTTGCCCCATGATCTCTTCCATTCCACATGATGGTACAGTGTCCACTTTTATTTCCCATTACAATTTCTTTTAAAAACTGAATGTTTTCATTATGTTTCAGTAGAGAATCAAGTGGAAATACAGTCAAGAGGGTTTTTTTGCTTAACTTATGTGGGACCCAAACATCAAAGCAATTAACATGCCAAGCTGATGCAAATGATTTTCAAAGCTTGATTTGGATATTTTGAGTATGTCAGCTATCTTCAAGTGGTATAACATTGATTGTTCTCAATTAATGTCTTGATTTAATCGCTATCAACTTCCACTTGTCAACCAGACTGTGGAGCATTGTCCAGTGAGAAATCTCCAGCACAAAACTTAGCAAACCATTGTTGACACTTTTGATCAGTCACAGCAACTTCTCCATACACTGCACAAATCTTCCTTTGCATTTCAGTTGGGTTTTTACCTTTCTTGAAACAATAAAGCATAATATGCCAAAACTGTTGCTTTTTTCCTTCCATCTTCAATATTAAAATGGTTACACAATAATCCACCAATTTCTATGTTTTTCTAAAATGTGTGCTGATATGATAGCTATCAAAACACAATCTAAGAAAATTGTTTCAAATGAAGTTAAAGACAACTAAGCACTACTAGAACCATTTTTACAAAATAACCAAATGAACTTTTTGACCAACTCAATACTTACCTTATCATGTATCTATTTATCCAAGCCTCCATCCATCCATCAGTGCATCGTATTTTTTGATGTAGTTCCAAGTAAGTTGAGATGCCTCAATGCACTTCTCTTGAAATACTTCTGCATCCTTTTCATTAACTAGAACTCAGAATTTGTTTACAGTTCAAACGTACTTCTTGTTAACACTCTCTTGTTATTTAACAAAAAATGACTGAAATGTGAACATGAGCTCTACTTTATGATTCTATAGGTTTCCTTAGGTAATATTCAGGCAGGAACCAATAGAAGTCTGAAACAGTGATTGTTGTAACTCTTTCCCTTAGGGGATACGATAACCCTTTTAGTTACTTTACATTTAGTTCTGATTAAGCAGAGGATCCGTTGGTTGAGCCGTGGTTCATTCTTCTAATGATGAATTTTCACTCCAAACTGGAAAACATAACAGGATTTGTACCAGCATCCACTGACCGGTTGGTGAGAGAGGTGTTGCACATCCAGAAAGCGCTGTAAAGAATGACGTCTGTGGCTTTGGAAATCCTGCCACACTCAGATTTGGTGGCCTTTTCAGCTGCATGAGACCCTACTAGGGTAAGGGTGGAGACCTGGTCTCTTTGTCCACAATTTCATCTCCAGAGCACAGTTCAGTGACTGGATCACTGATAAAAACATGTTAAATGAATGAATGATTGAATTAGGGCCTCATACATAGACGTAGAGGGTTATTTGTGAAGTTGATTGCTAAGCCGTGTCCAACTCTTTTGTGACCTCATGGACTGTAGCCCACCAGGCACCACTGTCCTTGAGATTTCCTGGGCAAGAGACTGGGAGTGGGTTGCCATTTCCTTCCCCGGGGGATCTTCCTGATCCAGGGATTGAACCCGGGTCTCTTGTATTGCAGGTGGTCTCCTGCGTTGCAGGCAGACTCTTTACCAACTGAGCCACCAGGGACGCCCCGGTAAACCTGAAGGTCTGTAGAAAAGGCAGGGCAGTGATGCTCTGCTGGCATTAGTGCTTAGAGCCGTGTGTCTGTCCTTACCTCCTGCCTAGATATCTTTGTACAGAGTATTATGAACACATTTTTAATTAAATACTAAGTAACTTTATAATAAAGACTAAACTATGAAGGCCTCACCATAATTTCTGGGGAAAAATATTGGTTAGCTGGCAACAATTGTCAGAATAAAATTTTATTTCCTGATACATTGTCATTTTCTTTAAATATGGTATTCATTTAGATTGGAAATGATCTTGGTTTTGCAAAATCATGTTAAAATGTCAAAAAGATATTCTGCGTGACTCTGAGTATTTACATAAATGAAAACTGTACATTCTTAAATAGATTACTAAGAAAAAATAAAGTGTGAAGAGTGTGGGCTTTGAAGTCAGAAAGACTTGAGTTCCAGTCAAGATTCCCACACTGTAGTGACATTTCCTAACCTACCCACAAGGATGATGCGTCTATGACGTTGTTTTGAGAAGTACGTAAATGAAGCAAAGTGCTTAGCAGAGCATCGGGGGGTAAGCACTTCATAGGTGATGGATTTCTTCTTTTGTTGAAGAGAAACACATGACAACAGTAAAAATAAATTTTTAGCATCTTTTTAGAGTGATGATTTAGTTGATTTGTTCTCAATTTTTATCGAAGTTACACATGTAAATAGGTTAAAACTATGTATTATGTGGTTTAGACCTACTACAAATATTTTTAAAAGTTTGGTTCTGTATTTGATGCCATATAAATGCAGTTGATTTTTATATATTGATTTGGCAAGAAGCTTTGCTAAACTCCCTTAGTAATGTTAATATTAAATACGTTGTCTGTAAATCCTTTTGGGTAGTCTTTGTACCCATCATGTTATTAATTAATAAACAACACCAGTTTTGTTTCTTATTTCCTAATTCTTTAATCTGTTGTGTTGCTGTTGTGTCTTGACTTCAGTTTGGCCACCGCCACTGCACAGTTGAAGAGAAGGAGTCAGTCTGTTACTGAAAGATGGGATCTGGCTGCTCACAGCTCAAAAGCCAATAAACAGGCTGGATTGGTGGAAAGGAAAATGTTAGTCACTCAGTATGTCCGACTCTTTGCGACCTCATGGACAGTAGCCCACCAGGCTCTTCTGTCCACAGAATTCTCCAGGCAAGAATACTGGAGGGGGTAGCCATTTCCTTCTCCAGGAGATCTTCCTGACCCAGGGATCAAGCCTGGGTCTCCTGCATTGCAGGTGGATTCTTTACCAACTGAGCCACCAGGGAAGCCCAGTGGAAAGGAAAGTTTGCCTTATTTCAAAAGCTGAAAACTGTCCAAAGGCCGACTCCCCTCACTGACAATCAGTGGGCAAGAGCTTTTATAAGCTGAGGGAGGGGGCTACCTGAAGAAACAGCACAGTCAGCTCTGATCATCTTGAAATTGGTCATCGGTGGTCTGACTAATGTCATTTTGATTGTTTTAGGTACAATTAATCTTCAGTTCCAGGATTGGGTTATTTCCATTTCTTTGAGATCAGTTCTCAGAACTGTGGAAGCTTATTATGTCATGGCTACAGTCTATGCATCATGGAGTTAACTTCTTCTACCTGGTGGGGATTTTAGTATCTATAGGACAGCTCACAGGAGGTGGCCCAGAATATTACCGATGGCTCTATGCTTAATGACTACATTACCATTGTTTGGTCTCCTTTGACAGTCTTCCTTTGTTTCTGCATGTTCTCACTGTTCTGATTAAACTTATTTAATCAGAGTTACCTCTACCTGTAACTCTGGTAGAGGGCACGGGAGGCGGGGAGTCGGCAAGGACCACAGGGCCTGCTCTGTTTCAGTTCTTGCTGTGCTTCCTGTTTCAGAGAAAAGCCTTTCAACTTTACGATGTTAGCTATAGGGTTTTATAAAAATTTATATTGGAGTATAGTTGATTTACAATATTGTGTTAGTTTCAGGTGTACAGCAAAGTGATTCAGTTATATATATTTTTTTTCCAGATAATTTTCCTATGGAGATTATACAGATTGTTGAGAAGAGTTGCCTGTGCTCTGTAGTAGGTGCTTGTTGATTGTCTATTTTGTATATAGTCGTGTGTTTATCTTAGTCCCAAACTTCTTATTTAATCCTCTCCCCAACATTTCCCCGTGGATGACCATGAATTTGTTTTCTAGGGCTATGAGTCTGTTTCAGCTTTGTAAATAAGTTCATTTATATCATTTTTTTATATTCCACATGTAAGTAAATCATATATTTATCTTTGTCCCACTTCACTTACTATGATAATCTCTAGGTCCATACTGTTGCTGCAAATGGCAGTATTTCATTCTTTTTTATGGCTAATATTCCAGTAAATTATGTATGATAAACATATGACAAATCTAGAAAGTGTATTAAAAAGCAAAGAGATCACTATGTGACAAAGGCCCGTATAGTCTTATGGCTTTTCCAGTATCATGTACACGTGTGAGAGCTGGACCGTAAAGAAGGGTGGGTGCAAAAGAACTGATGCTTTCACACTGTGGTGCTGGAGAAGACTCTTGAGAGTCCCCTGGACTGCAAGGAGATCAAAGCAGGCAATCCTGAAGGAAATCAGTCCTGAGTAGTCATTGGAAGGACTGATGCTGAAGCTGAAGGTAAATACTTTGCCCATCTGATGAAAAGAGACTACTCATTGGAAAAGACCCTGATTCTGGGAAAGACTGAGGGCTGGAGGAGAAGGGGGTGACAGAGGATGAGGTGGTTGGATGGGATTCCTGACATGCGTTTGAGCAAACTCAGGGAGATATTGAAGGATAGGGAAGCCTGGCATGCTGTAGTCCATTGGGTCACAAAGGGTCAGACACGACTTAGTGACTGAATAACAACGATTTATATAGGTACCAAATCTTATTTATCCACAGCTATAGGGTTTATTTTGGGAGGAGGAATAACTACCTTTTATCATATTACAGAAATTTTATTACATTCTCCAACTGCTTAACACATTTTTCATAAATGGATATTATATTTTATCAAATACTTTTTTGGTATCTGTTGAGATAATCATATATTTGTTTTTTCAAGACTTTGTTATTAATGTAAAGTATCAAGTTAATGTATTAAGCTGCACATGGATACTCTGTTATTAAAATAACTTTGTGTATCTGAAATGAACTCAACGTGGTCATGATAGTTTATGTTTTTCATATATTGATGGATTCTGTTAACTGTCATTGAGCCTGGAGGTTTTGCCCTTATGGTTGTGGATGAGATTGGTCTGTGATTTTCCTTTCTCATTCTATGTGGGGTTTGGGTTTCAAGATTTTGCTACATCATAAAATGAATTGGTTTGCATTTCTCTGATAATGAGTGATGTTGAGCATCTTTTCCCAGAGGGATGGTACGGGGAGGGAGGAGGGAGGAGGGTTCAGGATGGGGAACACGTGTATACCTGTGGCGGATTCATGTTGATATATGGCAAAACCAATACAATATTGTAAAGTTAAAAAATTTAAAAAAAATGAATTGGTGAATATCATTCCCTCTCTTTCTAGTCTCTGGGATGAATATGATTCCCCCTCCGGTGTTTGGCAGCATTTTCTGGTACAGACATTAGGGACCTAGGGTTGTTGTGCTTGCTTGTTGTGTGTGTGTGGTGGTCGCTTAAAGCTCAACATTCAGAAAACGAAGATCATGGCATCCGGTCCCATCACTTCATGGGAAATAGATGGGGAAACAGTGGAAACAGTGTCACACTTTATTTTTCTGGGCTCCAAAATCACTGCAGATGGTGACTGCAGCCATGAAATTCAAAGACGCTTACTCCTTGGAAGGAAAGTTATGACCAACCTAGAATAGTATATTCAAAAGCAGAGACATTACTTTGCCAATAAAGGTCCATCTAGTCAAGGCTATGATCATGTATAGATGTGAGAGTTGGACTGTGAAGAAGGCTGAGCGCCGAAGAATTGATGCTTTAGAACTATGGTGCTGGAGAAGACTCTTGAGAGTCCCTTGGCCTGCAAGGAGATCCAACCAGTCCATTCTGAAGGAGATCAGCCCTGGGATTTCTTTGGAAGGAATGATGCTAAAGCTGAAACTCCAGTACTTTGGGCACCTCATGCGAAGAGTTGACTCATTGGAAAAGACTCTGATGCTTGGAGGGATTGGGGGCAAGAGGAGAAAGGGACGACAGAGGATGAGATGGCTGGATGGCATCACTGACTCGATGGACGTGAGTCTGAGTGAACTGTGGGAGTTGGTGATGGACAGGGAGGCCTGGCGTGCTGCGATTCATGGGGTCGCAAAGAGTCGGACACTACTGAGCAACTGATCTGATCTGATCTGATCTTTTTCCTTTGTTTTACTTTTAACCTTTATGAATCTTTACATTTTAGGCATCTCAAATAATGCTACTGAGTGACACACACACACACACAAACACACACAAGTGTAACAGATTTTGTCTATACTCCTTATGATGTAATTAGTGAAGTATTGGGTTAATATCAACTGTGTTACTATTTGCTTTCTATTGTCACACTTGTTCTATGTTTTTGTTTTAATTTACATTTTGCCTTTCCCTGTTCTTTTGGATTGGTAATTTTTAATTTTTTCTACTTTCCCCTTTATTAATTTGGAAATTAAACATTTTCTCATTCTTTCAGTAGTTACTCAAAAAAAAAAAATAAATAAAACCTGCACCCTTTATTAATCAACACATGGTTAATTTGTTCTTCAGACAATAGAAAGACCTTGGAATTCTTTAATTTCATTTTTCTTTCTCCTGACTTACATGCTGTTATTTTTGTGTATCTTTAATTCTTTCTATATTTTGGACAAGCCCCATTCTTATTACTATTAACATCATCACATTTTATATGGTTTATTGATATATTCACCAATTTTTGAATCTTTGTTCCTCCCTGTATCACCTATCTTTAATCTATATTAATATTTCCTTCTGCTTTCTATTTTTATTTTTAATTTTTCAGCTTTTTTCACCTTCTGTTTTTTTTTTAAATTTATTTATTTTATTTGGAGGCTAATTACTTTACAATATTGTATTGGTTTTGCCATACATCAACATGAATCTGCCACGGGTGTACACGTTTTCCCGATCCTGAACCCACCTCCCACCTTCCTCCCTGTACCATCCCTCTGGGTCATCCCAGTGCACCAGCCCCAAGCATCTTGTATCCTGCATTGAACCTGGACTGGCGATTTGTTTCATATATGATATTATACATGTTTCAGTGCCATTCTCCCAAATCATCCCACCCTCTCCTACAGAGTCCAAAAGGCTGTTCTATACATCTGTGTCTCTTTTGCTGTCTCGCATACAGGGTTATCGTTACCATCTTTCTAAATTCCATATATATGCGTTAGTGCTGGGAGCCGGCAAGAGGCACTCCACTCGTGACAAAGGTCATGAGGAAGGAGGCTCGGCATACGCAAAGGCAGGATCGAGCCTCAGGAGTCCCTCTGGATATTCTCGAGCATCTACCCCACAAAAAAACCAGAGTCTGCCTACTTTATTGCTTTGTGCTCTCACCTCTGACTTTACTGGGGGCTGTCCCCCACCACCATCTCGCTCTCTCTGACAAAGAGTTAACTTACAGCTGCAGTTAATAAAGTTCCTGGGCATTAGGAGTGTTTAAACCCAAACCCCTCAGATAACTCTCTAACTCGCCTGACAAGTTTACCCGGACTCCTACAGCTATGCATAAGATTGTTTACAGTCTCCCAGCCTCGAAAGGCACGGGAAGCTTAAGATATTCAAATAGCTTAGAGCCTCTCAGAGAGTTAGAAACTGTTAGAATAAAACTAGTAAAAGATTTCATTGATGAGCCAGTGCTTGCTGCCAAGTTTCCCCATCCCCTGTATTGTATCCTTGAATGTGTATTAATTAATATAGTTGGTATGTAGAAAAGATAAGTAGTGGCCTTGGTGTTAGCAACTTTAGACCCTTAAGGTAATACATTCTTTCCTTTGTTGTAAACCCATTACACCTCTGCCCTATAGGAATGCAGTTTTATCTAGCACCTTCGGAAGATGGCGCCAAACCTTAAAATAATTACTCTAAGAGAAAATAAGTCTTACAGTTGACAAACCTTTGCCAAGAGTCATAAAATGTTAATAGGCCTTCTGGCCAGATGATGATGTAAATCACCTAAACCATTTGTATACGATAAATTTGCAGGAAAGAAACCCTGGTTTTTGATAAGGATCAAAGACTGCTGACTTTGCATCCCCTATTATCCTCTATGTGTAACTTAGGGTATAAAAGCCCCTGTTGAAAATAAAGCTACGGGCCTTGCTCACCAACGCTTGGTCTCCCCATGTCATTCTTTTCCTCAATTTCCAGCTGAGTCTCCATTTGGAGCGCGAAGGTCCTATGCGACCATTTATTTGCCTGGGCTTCTAAGACCCACTCGAGAAGGTGTCTAAGGCGGGGCACCTTCCGCTATTCGAGAGGGCGCCTGCGGCCTCCGTGGTCAGAGCTAACTTGGTGTCACGGGTTATATTGATTTTCCGCGTAAACCAAGCTACTCAGCCTCTTTTCTCCACTGAATTTTCCTACTGAGCTATCCTCATTCTATTACTCTTTATATCTTTGATGAATATTTAAATAGTCGCCCACACCATCTATCCTTTGAATACCCTGGATCAGCCGGGGCTGGACCTTGGCAGTTAGTATACTGTATTGGTGTTTTTCTTTCTGTCTTACTTCACTCTGTATAATCGGCTCCAATTTCATCCACCTCATTAGAACTAATTCAAATGTATTCTTTTTAATGGCTGAGTAATACACCTTCTTTATTCATTAGTGTTGGTCTTGTTATTTAGTTGCTAAGTTGTGTGCAACTCTTCAGTTCAGTTCAGTCCCTCAGTCATGTCCAACTTTTTGCAACCCCATGAATTGCAGCACACCAGGCCTCCTGTCCATCACCAACTCCCAGAGTTCACCCAAACTCATGTGCATCAAGTCGGTGATGCCATCCAACAATCTCATCCTCTGTCATCCCCTTCTCCTCCTGCCCCCAATTCCTCCCAGCATCAGAGTCTTTTCCAATGAGTCACCTCTTCCCATGAGGTGGCCAAAGTACTGGAGTTTCAGCTTTAGCATCATTCCTTCCAATGAACACCCAGGACTGATCTCCTTTAGAATGGACTGGTTGGATCTCCTTGCAGTCCAATGGACTCTCAAGAGTCTTCTCCAACACCACAGTTCAAAAGCATCAATGCTTCGGCGTTCAGCCTTCTTCACAGTCCAACTCTCACATCCATACATGACCACTGGAAAAACCATAGCCTTGACTAGACAGACCTTTGTTGGCAAAGTAATGTCTCTGCTTTTCAATATGCTATCTAAGTTGGTCATAACTTTTCTTCCAAGGAGTAAGCATCTTTTAATTTCATGGCTGCAATCACCATCTGCAGTGATTTTGGAGCCTCCCCAAATAAAGTCTGACACTGTTTTCACTGTTTCCCCATCTATTTCCCATGAAGTGGTGGTACCAGATGCCATGATCTTCATTTTCTGAATGTTGAGCTTTAAGCCAACTTTTTCACTCTCCACTTTCCCTTTCATCAAGAGGCTTTTTAGTTCCTCTTCACTTTCTGCCATAAGGGTGGTATCATCTGCATATATGAGGTTATTGATATTTCTCCCGGCAATCTTGATTCCAGCTTGTGCTTCTTCCAGCCCAGCGTTTCTCATGATGTACTCTGCATAGAAGTTAAGTAAGCGGGGTGACAATATATAGCCTTGACATACTGCTTTTCCTATTTGGAACCAGTCTGTTGTTCCATGTCCAGTTCTAACTGTTGCTTCCTGACCTGCGTACAGGTTTTTCAAGAGGCAGGTCAGGTGGTCTGGTATTCCCATCTCTTTCAGAATTTCCCAGAGTTTATTGTGATCCACACAGTCAAAGGCTTTGGCATACTCAATAAAGCAGAAATAGATGTTTTTCTTGAACTCTCTTGCTTTTTTGATGATCCAGTGGATGTTGGCAATTTGATCTCTGGTTCCTCTGCCTTTTCTAAAACCAGCTTGAACATCTGAAATTTCACGGTTCATATATTGCTGAAGCCTGGCTTGGAGAATTTTGAGCATTACTGTAGTAGCGTGTGAAATAAGTGCAATTGTGCAGTAGTTTGGGCATTCTTTGGCATTTCCATTCTTTGGGATTGGAATGAAAATGGACATTTTCCAGTCATGTGGCCTCTGCTGAGTTTTCCAAATCAGCTGGCATATTGAGTGCAGCACTTTCACAGCATCATTTTTAGTGACCTCGTAAACTGCAGCACGCCAGGCTGCTCTGTCCTCCATCATC
The DNA here is from genome assembly GCF_002263795.3 of Bos taurus. Classification (NCBI taxonomy): domain Eukaryota; kingdom Metazoa; phylum Chordata; class Mammalia; order Artiodactyla; family Bovidae; genus Bos; species Bos taurus. The sequence goes on along the minus strand of NC_037354.1, from coordinate 41,263,183 downwards.
TCCTGGAGCTTCCTCAGATTCATGTCGGTAATACCATCCAACCATCTCATCCTTTGCCACCCTCTTCTCCTTTTGCTTCAGTCTTTTCCAGCATCAGGGTCTTTACCAGTGAGTTGGCTCTTTGTATCAGGTGGCCAAAGTATTGGAGCTTCAACTTCAGTAACAGTCCTTTCATTGAATATTCAAAGCTGATATTATTTAGGATGGACCGGTTTGATCTCTGTGCAGTCCAAGGGACTCTCAAGAATCTTCTCCAACACCACATTTTGAAAGCATCAATTCTTCATTGGTCTCCTGACAGTAAATTCACATAGTTTTTGTTTGATTTAATTTCTAAGAATTTTACCTCAAATATTGCAGGATATTTTTGCTGGGTTAAATTCCTTGATTAACAGATTTGGTGAAGGTAGGCACACTGATTATTACCCTACTATTTTCTATTATTCCTATCACTCTAACCACTATTTTTTGGAAGGTAAATTGGCTTTTGTTTCAGCATGGTTTTTCTTATTTTTATCTTTGAACTTGCTGGAGTTTTGATATGATGTTTCCAAGTGTGGACTTTTTTCTTTCAGTGTATTCTACTTGTGACCTGTCGATATCCTTGAACCAGTATACTTGGCATCTTTCAAAATTTTTGAAGAGTTCTCAACTATTACCTTGCCATCTATTTTAACATTTATTGTTTAATATGCCTGTGTATCTATCATTTTGAGCTGAGTATTGTGCTTTATTATCTGTGGAAATGATTTTAGGCTAAAGAAGATATTTTCTTCCTCTGAGATTTTTCATAATATTTGTAGGCACTAGCAATCTGAGAAAATCTAATCCATTTTCAGGTCTTAATATTTTCCAGGCCAATGAAATAATGCAAAGAATGACTGCAGCCCTTGTGAGAACTGGCCTAATTCCAGCTCACTCTAACTTCTAGGGTTCAGTGTGCTGAGTGCAACCATAGGGTAATTTAGCAGGCTCCGCATTTTCAGTAAGCCCTGGACTTTGACTTTATCCAACTAATCCTAAGAAGCTCTTGTAGATGAGTAGTCCTCATGACAAAAGTGACTTCAAATCCCAAGCTAACCTTTACCCATTTCCAGTCTCTCTTGACTCTTGGCCTAGTAATTTATAATTAGTTCCTTTAGGAATTTAATGCTTTTGAAATAATTTTTAAAAATAATTTATCTAGTATCTGAATTTTTCTACAGGAAAAGAATTACTTTAAATGAATTAGTACATCATTCTGGCATCTAAAATCTGTAGTCTTCGTTGTTTTATTATATTCTCCCTACTTTGTATTTATTCTGCTTTTCCATCCAACTTTGTAGGTCAGTTATCAGATCCTTAATGTTCAGTCTTTTTACTCTTCATTAATAATCATTTAAGACTATAATTTCCCTCTACCACTTTGGCTGTATGACATAAATTTTATTATACAAATATCAGCAACATTTTCATGATTATTAAGTTCTAAATATATTCTAATTTTCATTCACACTTGTCTATGTGTCCTGGGTTTCTTAGTATTTAGAAATGTATATGCTTAATTTTCAGATTAATGGAATCTTTCCCAGTTACATGTTTGCTTCTGATTTCTAACTTCATTGTATTGTGAATGTGGTGTGTTTGGTATGCGTGTGTGCTAAGGCACTTCAGTCGTGTCCTGCTCTGTGTGACCTTATGGGCCCTAACCTGCCAGGCTCCTGTGTCCATGGGAGTCTTCAGGCACGAGTACTGGAGTGGGTTGCCGTGCCTTCCTCCAGGGGATCTCCCTGACACAGGGGTCGAACTCTGGTCTCTCTCTCTTTTTTCCCTTGATGAAGGACTTTATTTTTATTTCATTATTGCATTATAAGCATTCTTGGTTTTTCAAAGACCAAAGGGAGATGGAGAAAGGGTGGATCTGAATACTTAGTATATGACATAGTGAGAACTCCCTTCCCCCTCCTCCACTGAAGTCCTTTTCAGTTCAGCTCAGTTCAGTCGCTCAGTCATGTCCGACCCTTTGTGACCCCATGGACTGCAGCACGCCAGGCCTCCCTGTCCATCACCAACTCCTGGAGTTCACTCAGACTCACATCTGTCGAGTTGGTGATGCTATCCATCCAGCCATCTCATCCTCTGTCGTCCCCTTCTTCTCCTGCCCCCAATCCCTCCCAGCATCAGAGTCTTTTCCAATGAGTCAACTCTTCGCCTCAGGTGGCCAAAGTACTGGAAATCCTTTTAGAATTGTCAAATAGAAGTTAAGTTCTATAATCTAAGATTGCCAGGTGCCCTGTGTCACTTGAGAACCAAGACTGTAAGACAAAAAAATGATTGGGATAAAAAGTTAAACAAGTCACCTCTTCAGATGGTCTCCTTGCTCAGTAGCGCCTGTCTTGAATGCTCACCTGGGTACCACTTCCTCCATCTTTAAATACATCTCAGCTTCTGAGCTCATGTTTCAGCCACTGTCGTTCAGGGGTCTTCTGGTTTCACCTCTTCCCGGTCTGTTATCTTGGCTTTCTTTCCTGGCTTCACCTGTTCTTGGTTCCTAACCCTCATTTCTGATAAGTTCCTCGTTTCCAGGCATCTGGTGCCCTGCATGGTTTGTGTTTTCTGATATCCTTCCTGGGACAGTCTATATCTGAAAGTTTCTGCTCCTTTTATGTTAGTATTTGTTGATCATCACCATCTCAAATTTAGCTTTTTAATAATAATTTTTTTGTTGTTGAAAGGTAACGTTTAAAAAGAAGAGTACATACATTTTAAGTGAGTTCTGTGAATTTTTCATAGAGGCACCAGATTCATGGAACCACGAGTCAGATCAAGAAGTAGAACATTAGCAATACCCCTGGCGACACCCGATGCCACCTTCTAGTCATTATTCCCAGTCTCCTTAAAAATAAAGACGGCTTTGAATTCAACATCATAGATTTGAAACTTATTTGGAGCCCCGTTACTGTGAGTGGCGTCACCCAGCGCTCTTTATGCCTCACTTCTCACAGGCACTTTTCTGTCATGAGACTCAGCATGTAGGAAGAGTTCACTCTTTTTCATTGCTGTGTTCTACTGTATGAAGGACTGCAATTTATTTATCCATTCTGTTAGCATTGTTGTTAATATTATTATTGGCATTTAAATTGTTTTTCTTTTTTGTTTTTTTGTTTCTATCTTTTGATGAAATTGCTAAATCATGGGTTATAAATGCAATTAACTTTTGTAGACACTGCCGAGCAGTTTTTTATAGTGGTTGTACTAATGTACTTCCTACTGTAGGATCTGAAAAGTCTAGCTGCTCCATTTTCTTGACAACATTTGATGTTGCTTTCTCTATAATTTTAGGCATTCTGTTGGGTAGAACTTGATTTTTAACCGTGGCTTTAAATGCGTTGCTTTTAAGAACTTTTTTTTTCATATCTTTATGCGATATTTGGAAACGCTTTCTCTATTTGACTATTCTGCCTTTTTCTCAGTTTTCTAGACATCTTCTATGTATCAGTAATACATTCAGGTTATATATACATATTGTAGGTATATATATTCATATTGGGTATGAAAGTAAGCTTCCAGCTAGCAAACTCTGATCTCTTATGTCTCCTGAATTGGCAGGCAGGTTCTTGACCACTAGCGCCACCTGGGAAGCCCTGGTATGTTTGATACCAGTATTCTAAAATATATTGACAGCTTCTATATGGCTTACTCTGTGGTCAATTTTTGTAAATGTTTTATGTGTGTTTTAAAAGGATTTTTACTGCCCAATTGTGAAAACACCAAAGTGTTTCATGGACATAGAAGTTTTTCTCCTTACATTATAAAATAATTTGAAACTAGATATTTCAAATGTATATCCTCAATGACTATCTTTCTTTTAATCTATTAATTACAGAGAGTTATGCTAAACAATACCATATAATAGCATTTTCCAGTTTCTTCTAACTCTGTCAATTAGAAAATGATTTTGAGGCAAACATTTTGAATAAATACTTCAGAGCATTTTTTTCAATCTGATAAAAAACTGAATGTATATCATTTGTCTTAAATGTTTCATTTGTGTTGGTCATCAGTTGCCTTATAAGTCTCCCACCCTTGTTCTTCAGGTTTTTCTGTGGCTTGATATATTGCACGTGTCCCCAGCAACAAATAGCTAGATCTGACGTTTTAATCCAGTCTAATGGATTAAACGGAGTGTCTAGTCAGCTTTCCCTGAGTGTAAGCGTTCATGTTGGCTTCTGTTGCTATTTTTACTATTTCATCTATACTTTCTATTTGTTTGGCTTATCCTTGTGTTTTTCCCTTTTGAATGTTTCTCTTTTTTAGTGCATTCCCCCCCCCCCCTTCTTATTTTGGAAATTATGTGTTCTGCATCCGCTTTTTAGTGTTTACCCTGCATAATGTGCTGTATTATGCAGCACTTAGCTGCTCAGTTGTGTCCAACTCTTTGTGATTCTGTGGACTGTAGCCTGCCAGGCACCTCTGTCCGTGGGGACTCCCCAGGGAGGAATACTGGAGTGGGTTGCCATGCCCTCCTCCGGGGGACCTTTCAACCCAGGGATCAAACCCAGGTCTCCTGCATTGAAGGCAGATTCTTTATCTTCTGAGCCACAAGGGAAGCCCAAGAATACTGGAGTGGATAGCCTATCTCTTGTCCATGGGATCTTCCCTGACCCAGGAATTGAACCTGGGTCTCCTGCATTGCAGGTGGATTCTTTACCAGCTTAGCTACCAGGGAAGCCCACCCTGTATAATGTGTGTGCCTGGTCAAGTCAGTTGGTAATATTTTTGCCTTCTACTGAAAATGGAGGGAGGGAACTTAGTACATTTTAAACACCATCCACCAATTTAAATGCTATTGTGTTCTACTATTTTAATTTTATCTTGCTTTTATTTTACCTCACAAATAATTACTCATTATCATTATTACCATCAGTATTTCATACATCAATGCTTGTTTCACTTACCCACATATTTTCTGATACATTTTCCTACTATTCTTTCTTGCAGTTAGAACAGTTGCAAACATAATTTTCTTTAGGCCTGACCTACATACTTTTTTTTAGTCACACCATATAGCATGCGGGATGTGGGATCTTACTTCATGACCGGAGGTTGAACCTGTGCCCCTGTAGTGATAACTGCAGAGTCCTAACCACTGAACTGTGTGGATCACAATAAACTGGAAAATTCTTCAAGAGATGGAAATACCAGACCACCTGACCTGCCTCTTGAGAAATCTGTATGCAGGTCAGGAAGCAACAGTTAGAACTGGACATGGAACAACAGACTGGTTCCAAATAGGAAAAGGAGTACGTCAAGGCTGTATATTGTCACCCTGCTTATTTAACTTCTATGAAGAGTACATCATGAGAAATGCTGGGCTGGAAGAAACACAAGCTGGAATGAAGATTGGCGGGAGAAATATCAATCACCTCAGATATGCAGATGACACCACCCTTATGGCAGAAAGTGAAGAGGCACTCAAAAGCCTCTTGATGAAAGTGAAAGTGGAGAGTGAAAAAGTTGGCTTAAAGCTCAACATTCAGAAAACAAAGATCATGGCATCCAGTCCCATCACTTCATGGGAAATAGATGGAGAAACAGTGGAAACAGTGTCAGACTTTATTTTTCTGGGCTCCAAAATCACTGCAGATGGTGACTGCAGCCATGAAATTCAAAGACGCTTACTCCTTGGAAGGAAAGTTATGACCAACCTAGATAGCATATTCAAAAGCAGAGACATTACTTTGCCAAAAAAGGTCCGTCTAGTCAAGGCTATGGTTTTTCCTGTGGTCATGTATGGATGTGAGAGTTGGACTGTGAAGAAGGCTGAGCACCGAAGCATTGATGCTTTTGAACTGTGGTGTTGGAGAAGACTCTTGAGAGTCCCTTGGACTGCAAGGAGATCCAACCAGTCCATTCTGAAGGAGATCAGCCCTGGGATTTCTTTGGAAGGAATGATGCTAAAGCTGAAACTCCAGTCCTTTGGCCACCTCATGTGAAGAGCTGACTCATTGGAAAAGACTCTGATGCTGGGAGGGATTGGGGGCAGGAGGAGAAGGGGACGACAGAGGATGAGATGGCTGGATGGCATCACTGATTCAATAGACATGAGTCTGAGTGAACTCTGGGAGTTGGTGATGGACAGGGAGGCCTGGCGTGCTGTGATTCATGGGGTTGCAAAGAGTCGGACATGACTGAGTGACTGAACTGAAGTGAACCACTGAACTGCCAGGGAATTCCCTGAACTACATGCTTTAGATAGTCTACTTTAGTGAGGCTTACTGCTATAAGTGGTAAACTCACAGTTTTTATTTGTCTAAAGTATTTTTATTTCATCATCATTTTTGAAAAGTAATTTCCTTGGGTATTTAAATTTAAGTTGATAGGTATTTTTCACAAGATTTGTAAGATGTAGTTTCACTTTTTTTTTTTTTCTGATTTTTATTGTTCTAATTGGTAACTCGGCCGTCAGGGTACTTACCGCTCTTTTTTTAGGTAACCTTCTTCTTTCTCTGACTTTGTTTTCATGTCTGTTTTACAGCTTGACTCTGCTCTGTCTACTCACATGTTTTTTTGTGTCCTCTCTGGGATTTATTGGACTTTCTAAGTATGAGGACTTTTGCCTACCAGCAAGTCTGGAACGTTCTCAGCCTCCTGTCTTCAGTAGTGCTTCTTCAACCTTCTCTCTGTAATCTATTCTGGAATATTTATTCAACATACGTATCCCTTCTCAATGAAGCCTCTGCACCTCACAACTTTTCATATTTTTCTTCTCTTAGTCTCTCTGTGATACACTTCTGAAATTTCTTTAAGCCTCTTTCCAGCTGCCTGGGGGGCGTGACCAGTTGGGGACCACTTTAAATTTGCACTTGAGCGTTTTTGTACTTCACATGTAGCAGGAAGCCCAGCTTTCAGTGGCTAAGACGTTGGCCCAGAAAGTGGATTTTCCTGAAAAATAATGAAGCTTAGTTACAGTCTCCCGTGGTGCTTCTCGCCTGCCCAGCATTCCTCCAAACTCAGGAGGAGACTGTGCACGGTGATCACGGGCGTACGTTGTATCAGTGTTGTCAAACTGCTGTTCAAACGGAAGTCACTGCGAACTGCTGTCGCTCTGCCTTTCAACTTCTTACCTGTCGCACTTCCCTTTGTACTGGTGATGGTGTAGCCTCAGGCTTTTTTGGGATCTGAGTAAGAAGTGAATTGAGAACCTATCATTTTCACTGCCATTTGAGAAGACATTTTGAAATGCTTTAGTAAAAATAGGTCATTAATTACGGGCTTCTAGTTAGATTTGTTTTGTCATCTTTAAATTTATTTCCTAAAGACGTGAGATAGAATTCAGATTAGAAAATTAAATTTGAACAAAAGTAAGAAAGATGAGCAAAGAAATCAAAAGAAATTGTCTTGACATCAAGAAGTAAATTGTAACAATTAAAAAAAAGAAATCTATCACACCCAAAGTTGTTCTTGTTTTTAGTTTCTAAGCCGTGTCTGACTCTCTGCGACTCCGAGGACGGTAGCCCTCGGGGCTCCTCTGTCAATGGTTATCTCCCAGACAAGAATACTGGTGCAGGTTGCCATTTCCTTCTCCAGAGGATCTTCGCAACCCAGGGATCCAATCTATATCTCCTGAGTTGACAGGCATGTTCTTTACCACTGAGCTATCTGGGAAGCCCTTAAACCCAAGGTAGTACTTGAAGGCAATGGCACCCCACTCCAGTACTCTTGCCTGGAAAATCCCATGGACGGTGGAGCCTGGTAGGCTGCAGTTCAGGGGGTCGCGAAGAGTCAGACACGACCGAGTGACTTCACTTTCGCTTTTCACTTTCATGCATTGGAGAAGGAAATGGCAACCCACTCCAGTGTTCTTGCCTGGAGAATCCCAGGGATGGCAGAGCCTGGTGGGCTGCCATCTATGGGGTCGCGTAGTCGGACATGACTGAAGCGACTTAGCAGTCGCTTAGCTACTGCTAAGCAGTAGCAGTAACAGTAGCAGTACTTCGTTAAGGGGCACAGGTAAATTTCAAAAAGAAGTTGAGAATAGAATCTTAAGTTGTTTTATTATCTAACTGATGAAAGGTGGAAGAAATGAGACATATAAACAGATTGGGAAAAATTTTAAGCTCCTTGCTGTTTGGACAGGAGATATTAACACTGAAGGTGAAAACATAAAGCTCATAATATGTCAGTGTAATACCTGAGCTGACAAACTTCTTAATGATCCTCATCAATTCAAAGAATGTCTAAGGTTGGTCACTGCATATGAAAATGTAAAATGCCCTGTAAACTTCCACCTCACAAACAAAGACACAAGAGAAGCTTTCCCATACTTGACAATGATCTTAAAAATTTCCATGTTATCAATGACAAATTATGAAACAGAAGACACTTTCTAGAGCATTAATTTTAAAAACTTTGTTTTTGATCAAACATGCTGGAAAACACTAAATTATCCTTTTATTCTCTGAATAGAATTGATAAGACAAAACTTTTGTCGTATAAAGAGATTAGGATATTTGCTGCCAAAAACCTGTCAGAAAATAACATTTAAAGTGATGTGTTAAGCAATTATTCAATAGAACATCTGATATGTTTCTGGATTTTCTTTTCTAAAATATTTATTTTTGGCTGTGCCGGGTCTTAGTCGCAATGTGCAGGCTCTCCGTTGCTGCGCATGGGCTCCTCTCTCACTGTGGGCCCTGGGCGCAGTTGTCCAGAGACATGTGGGGTCTTGGCTCCCTGAGTAGGCGATGGAGCCCGCGTCTCTCGCGTTGGAAGGTGGCTTCTTAACCCCCGGACCCCAGGGAAGTCTTGGATTTCTCTGATCTTTGTGATAGTTGCCACTTTTTGAAAGTTTATATTTTGTCGTGATTTCTTATCCTCAGTAGAGGTTTTGAATATTTAACCTTACTTTTATAATCTTGTGATCTTTTTGTTAAAGAGGCCTCCTCCTATAAGTCACTAAAGCTTGGGGCCCCACAGGTCTGGGTCCACACCTGGCTGGCGTGTTACTAATCCTCAGGGAAGACTTTTCCTGGGGGGCCAGGAGGAGCCGGGCGAGCGTCCTTGCCTCCTCCTCCGTGTTGCAGATGTGTTTCTCACTGACATGAGCCCTTTGAGATCCTTGCTTATGCCTCAGGCTCCTGTGTCCTCAGGAAACACCAGATCCCCAAGGTCAGTAGCAGACCTGGGTGCTTACTTAACCACCCCTGCCACTGATTTCCCCAATTTCTGCTTTTGCTTTGTGGATTCCTATTTATTTATTTATTTATTTTGCTAGTTCCATGACACATTTAGAAAGCTTAAATTTTTAAAATTAATTGATTAACTTATGGCTGCACTGGGTCTTCGTTGCCATGCTCTGACTTGTCTCTAGTTACGGGGAGCAGGGGCTCCTCCCTAGGTGTGGCGCGTGCGCTTCTCACTGTGAAGGCTTCTCTTCTTGCTGAGCACAGGCTCTAGGCACACAGGCTTCAGTGGTTGCAGTTCGATGGCTCGAGGGCTTGCGGGCTTCAGTAGTTGCAGCACGGGGTTCAGTGGTTGACATGTGGGACCCTGGAGACGGCAGGCGTCAGTGGTCGTGCATGTGGGCTCAGCTGCTGGGCTGCTTGTGGAATCTTCCTGGACAAGGGATCCAGCCCATGTCCCCCAGATTGGCGGGTGGATTCCGTCTATGTACCACCAGGGCAGTCCTAGAAGGCTTGAACTTCTTTCCCCCCCGCATTTTAGTTCTTTAGTAAAAGAACATTTTAGATATCTAATCCAATATCCTTCCAGAAATGAAAATGCTTGCAAATCTAATGTTCAATATTTTAAAAAGTACTTATAAAATATTTCCTCTATTGGCAGTAATTTTTTTTCCTGATACATCACAATACAGTTATTATAATCACAATGTGCCCTATATACTTTCCTTCATTCTAAGACAATATTTAATATCGTTTGCATCGTGACTTTTACATAATCGTGATCATCAGCCCACTGCAATAAAGCCAAAGCTTCGAGTTTTCTATCAAGTCTCAGCTGCCAGCAATGCACCAGAGGTAAATGGGTCAGGCCTTTGATGTAATTTCAGATATGAGTCACTAAAAATATTAGAGGTGACAAGGGATAACACTCATGTCCATACTGAGGGAGCCTTTGGCAAGCTGATTAGTTCCCACCACCTTTGCTGAAAAGAGACCAAGGCAGGCAGACTGCTGTCTGTCTAGCCCCCAGCCTTCATCCAGGGCTGTGGCAGAGGTCGCTGCCGTGATTATAGCAGTTAAGATTACACACGCATACACACACACACACACACACACACACACAGAGAAGCATAGACAGAATATGAAGGTAGATGAAATGAATGACCCAGATCCAAAAGATCTGAAGGATTCAGATTCTCTCTCCTTTCCTCTCAAAGTTGTGCTGCAGAGGCTTAGAATCTCCTGACTCCTCACTCTTTTATAGGTTGGGACAGGTATTTATACTGTGTTTGGCATCCAAGTCAAAGAATAAAGCATTTTCCTTCATGAGGTTGCTTCTACAGTCAAATGAGAAATCACTGTCTATACTTCTTTCTTTTAATAGCATTTGCATCATTCAGAGCAATTCTGAAGAAAAAATGTACCAGACCATTTCTTGAATTTGTATATAGATTTTTTTTTTTAAATCCTCAGAGGAGTTATTTATGTTTATTCAACCCCAGGCAAAATTTCACCTTGAGGTCTGAAAATGAGCTGGATTCTGGGAGTTGGCGTATAGAACATTGCTGCCAGAGCTGACGCTGCGGCCACCCCAATGGTCTTCATCATGGGTGGGCGTTTCATTCCGTCTCCTTCCGTGTGTCATAGTCTGGAGGTGCCCGAGAGGCACGCTTCAAAGCCTGCCGAGAGGGAAGTCTGTCCATCACGGGCACTGCCGGCCAGTCATGGCACGCTTGTCCTTTCAAAGTGGCTGATGGACCATTAGTTTTATTAACTGTGAACATCTGTTTTGTATGTATGCTGAAGTCTGTGGATATAGAGATGTCAGGGAATAATTGCTGCCCTTAAGAGTTTACAGTCTGGTTCTAATAGAAAGAAAAGGGAACCAGCCTTTACTGAGGGTCTGTCATGTTCTGGCAGCTAACATGATGTTGCTTAAACCTCATGGTAACTCCATAAAGTTAAATATCATAACTTAGGTCTCAAATCCAACTGCAAAGTTGACATTCGTGCCCCTGCATCCTTGTGCACTGATCAGTTCCACATTTGATTGCCAGTTTCTAAATTTTGGCTGAAAAGACTTTTTTTTTCTTTTATCTTCCTTTCCTCTGAGCTATTCAGGAGCTTGAAAAATGTATATGTATAATATACATTTGTATATGAAGATCACATACATACATATATGTGTATGAATGCTTACGTGTTAAGTTGCTTCAGTGATGTCCAACTCTGTGCAGTCCTAGAGACTGTGGCCCATCAGGTTCCTCTGTCCACGGAGTTCTCTAGGAAGGAACACTCGAGTGGGTTGGCATGCCCTCCTCCAAGGGATCTTCCTGACCTAGGGATCAAACCTGTGTCTCTTATGTCTCCTACAGTGGCAGGCGAGTTCTTGACCACTAGCGCCACCTGGGAAGGCATGAATACATATACATTCAAATATATAAATCATAAGTCAATTGAAATTATTTGCATCTTCAGTTAATTATTTGCAGTTGTTACAGCAAAAGACATTAAGTAGCAAACTTATTATTCAGCTTGTAAATTAATGGTGTTATGGAAAGCTTTTTCTGTTATGTGGTCATAGAATCAGTGTGATTATGACATCAATGAGTTGTTAGCAGTAGTGGCCTTATTTTACTTTTTTACCTGGAGATCATAAGGGAAATAAAAGGCTCATGCTTAAATTAACTGCTAATTGACTAAAGTGAAGGTAAATAATCCAGTTTGTATTAACTTCCAAACCACGGGATGGAGGTTATACGTGTTTTATAGTATGTGCCAGATTTGATTGGTGGTGGCAGCTGTCTGCAATAGGAAGATTTAAAATTTTATTTTGTTATATTTTTCAGAAAAACAAAAACTGAGGCTCTGTCTTGCTCAGAGCAAGTGGCCTTGGTAAATTACTAGTTTTTTTTTTAAGCTATATTTCTTTTAGAACTCATTAATTATTTAGTGAAGCAGGTTGATCTGTTTATTCCAAATACCACTAGACAATGAAGACTATGTAAAGGAACAATATTATTCCTGCATCTGAAGGAAAATTGGCATAGGAATCTTATTTATAAAATGTACCCACATGGTTGAAAAGCCAAGTTTTAGATTCATTAGTGATAACCCTGCAACAAAAGAACAGTTAAATGTGTCTTTGTGTCAGATTTGTGTTAAAAAAAATTCAATATTACAAACTATTTTATACTGATATAATACTTTAAAATGAAAATGCTGAGTTAGTAAGTAAATTACTTACTGGGTTATTTTCTTACCAAAATATCTTGTCCATAAGCCCTCTTTGCATATCAATTATGAACATGTTCAGTTGCTAATCAGAAACTCTGATTTGGGGGGTGGTTTCAATAAGCAAAAGTTTATATTTTCTGTAGAGTGAGAAGCTGGTTGGTAAGGGTTGTTTCGGTTGGCTCAGCCACTGCACAGGGCTCTCGGGAGCTCAGCTCTTCCTAACACTCTGCTCTCACATGCTGAACACTTGTCCACACGTGGCTGTGACAAACACAGCCTCAAGTCCATATTCCAAAGGATGATCAAAAGCACAAAAGGCCTTCTCCTGAGAAGGCTGGCTCTTTTCACTCGGTTTGGAATTGCATGCCTCTTCCCAGTAAACTTTTCCTTACATCTCTTTAGCCAGAAGTGGATCACTTGTCTCTCCAGCCCATCACTGGCAAAGAGGAATCATCATCTCTGGTTTTGTCCCCAGAGGTTGGGAGAGGCTTCGCTTCCCAGGATCAAGAATTCTCCACCCGCTCCGTCAGCATAAAAGTGGTGCGTGGCTGTGAGCAATAAACACCGTCGTCCACAAAGGGCAAACCTACTTTAGGGATTTAGAATATCACTTGAATCAGAGCATCATTTCCTTGTTGAAAGAGATTCATATAAATACTTGCCAAACGCTTGGAGTTTGAAACGTAAGATTTTTGTTCTTGCAAACAAAAGGAAATAGGTAAAGAGATAACATCTTACCAAATGATCATTAGAAAAGATAAATCATATCATTAGTCCGCATCAGTCAAGAAATCCTGAACTAAGACTATATAAAATGACGCTAAAGCTAAATTGGCCAGTTTCCATTTTAAAAAAAGTCTTGAATAAACTCTTGGTGATATTTGATGCTATATTTTTCTCATTTATTGTTGTTTAGCCACTAAGTCATGTAGGACTCTTTGCAAACCCATGGACTATAGCCCACCAGGCTCCTCTGTCCATGGGATTCCCCAGGCAAGAATACTTGGAACGGGCTGCCATTTCCTTTTCCAGGGGATCTTTCAAACCCAGGGATCAAACCCGCTTCTCTTGCCTTGTCAGTCAGGTTCTTTACCACTGAGCCACCAGGGAAACACATTTTTCTCAATACAAGACGTTATTTTAAAATTAAGAGTATATTTCACTATAGTCCATATCATATCCCAGAGCTATGTTTGTGGAAGAATGTGTCAGAATGACGCCTAATCACTTTCCTAGACTTTTTCACACTGGGTGGTAAATCAGATACTGTGGAACGTCTGAGACGTTGCCCTAACTGCAAACAAATTAGCTCCACATGCTTTTGTGTACTTTTGCTGCCGAGGAGACCACACGCTCAGGTCAGTCAGCCCGGGACACCCACTGACCCAGCAGCCTTTCCCATGTCTCTACCCTGATTTCCGCAAGACAACGCAGTGCTTGTCAGGCGCGGATCTCCAGAACAGCCTGAAATTAGGAGACTTGAAGCTTTTATGGGGCTGCCGGCACATCTGCCCATCTTTCCGTTTAGAGAGAAAGCTTACTCAACCCCTGGGAATATAAGCAAATCTCTCCAGAGAGGAAAGAGTAACAATCAGTCTTTTCTGTCTTAGGGTGTCTCCAGGTCTCTCCAGAGGAATGTATTATCATCTCTAGCTTCCAGGGCTGTTTGCTGTACAGATAGATCCTTTGCTTAGATGGTTCAGGCCCCAGAGAAATAGAACTTTGGACTGATATTCTGAAATTTCACTTTTGATGGACGTGAGTAACTTCCACAGACTAGTGGTGTTTAGTATTGACACCCAATGGGGTTCCCAGGTGATGTTAGTGGCAAAGAACCTGCCTGCCAATGCAGGAGACATAAAGAGACAGGGTTTCAATCCCAGGGTTGGGAAGACCCCCTGGAGGAGGTTATGGTGACCCACTCCAGTATTCTTGCCTGCTGGGCTACAGTCCATGGGGTCACAAAGAGTCGGCCACGACTGAAGCGACTTAGCACGCACACGTTGAAACCCAATAATAGAAAGTAAACAACTGTAATCACTGAAAACGATGAGACACATCAAATTTGTTACCAGAGAGTTTTTTGTAAGTCAATAGGGAATTCCCTTCCATCTTTCTGCCAGGCCATCTCACAGTCAACACCTCCAAGGAAAACCTCGAGAGGGGAAGGGGAATGGCAAGCAAACTGGGTGTCTTTCTCTGTCTGACTTAATTCCCTCCTTATGGTAATTTCTAGGTTCGTCCTCATCACTACAGATGGCATTACTTCATTCATTTTAATGGCTGAACTATACTGTGCGTATGTATCACGTTTCTATCCTTTTATCAGCTGACGGACACACAGCTTCTATGTCTTGAGTGTTGTAAATAGTGCTACAGTGAACACTGGGGTGCATGCATCATTTCAAATTATGGTTTTCTCCAGATACGTGCTTAGGAGTGGGACTGATGGATCATATGGTAGCTCTATTTTCAGTTTTTTATGGAACCTCCAGATTGTTCTCCATAGTAGCCGCAGCAGTTTACATTTCCACCAACATTGCAGGTGGGTTTCCTTTTCTCCACATCATCTCCAACATTTATTATTTGTAGATTTTTTAAATGATGGCCATTCTGACCAGTGTGAGGTAATAACCTCATGCTGTCTTTGGGGTCACACAGAATCAGACACGACTGAAGCGACTTAGCAGCAGCAGCAGCAGCAGTTTCAATCTGGACTTCTCTAATAATTAGTGATGCTGAGAGTCTTTTCATGATTTTGAGGTTGTCTGTATGCCTTCTTTGGAGAAATGTCTAATTAGATCTTCCATCCATTTTTTGGTTAGGTTGTTTTGATTTTTTTTTTTTATATTGACCTGCATGAGCTGTTTGGATATTTTGGCAATTAATCCCTTGTCAGTTGGTTCATTTGCAGATTATTTTCTCCCTTTCTGTGGGTTGTCTTTTTGTTTATGTTTCCCTTTTCTGTGCAAAAGCTTTAAGTTTAATTAAGCCAAATTGTTTTTGTTTTTATTTTCCTTCCTCTAGGAGGTGGATCAAAAGATCTCGCTGCAATTTATGTCAGGGAGTATTTTGCCTATGTTTTCCTCTAGGAGTTTTATAGAATCTGGTCTTACATTTGGGTGTTTAATCCATTTTGAGTTTATTTTTGTGTATGGCATTAGAGAAAGTTCTAGTTTCAGTTTTTTTACATGTAGCTGTCCAGTTTTCCAAGCACTGCTTATTGAAGAGCCTGTCTTTTCTCCTTTGTCATAGATTAGGTGACCATAGGTGCATGGGTTTATCTCTGAACTTTCTGTCTTGTTCCATTGAAGTATATTCGTATCTTTGTTTTGATTACGATAGTTTTGTAGTGTAGTCTGAAGTCAGAATTCTTCACTGCCAAGAAAACAGAAAGAAGAAAGTGAGCTGCGTGTTTCAGATTCATGTCACACAAAGACTCAGTTGATGACGTCTACTGTAATAGCGCTTGAAGAGCTACAGTCCTTGTCTTAATCTGTTCGGCTGTTGTAACAATGCAGCAGCCTGGGTGATGTACACAACGACTGTTATTTCTCTGGGAAGAGAAGATGGAAAGTCCAAGGTCAAGGTGCCAGTGGTGGAGAGAGAGGACTAGAAGGTCTGGAATCTCTTCCTCTTCTTATGAAAGCACTGGTCCCATTGTGGGGGCCACATCCTCATGACCCGCCTCAGTCTACCTCCCAAAGGGCTTACCTCCGAATACCATTAGACTGGGGGGTCAGGGCTGCAACTGACTTGGGGCATTTACAAGTGTTCAGTCTATAGCGCTACTCTTGAACAACGAGTACTTTTTTTTTTTTTTGGTGAATTGTTTTCATCCAAGACCACGCTAAATACATATAAGAAGTAATATTGTAATGTTAGATTTTCTGGTGAAGAAATCTCACCAGTTTTCTTGACTGAACAATTTCAAGTCAGGAACTACCAGATTAAGCAATTTGAACTATGTCCAGTCTTTGGATGCTGGCCGATATCTTAATCTGTATTTACATGCCAAGCAAAGGGTGAATGGGGATCATCTCTCTGCCACTTGATGGCTGTTTCCCCGTGTTTTGAGGGCTCTCTTGTGTTTAGCTTACATTTGTCTGTAAAGGTAATTATCTGTGATAGAACATTACTCTTAAGTTCAAGATAATTTTTAGCAAGAAAAAAGTTAAAAAATTAATGAAGAAAGTGTTGTCAAAAAAAGAAAGAGCATGATAAACTTTAGTCGGATCACTCTTTTTACTCAAAATGTACAACTTACTTACATTATTTTTAACCTAAATTCACTTGTTTTCATTGCATCTATAAAATTACTAGGTTATCTTAGCCTGTAATGGAACATATTCTGCTTTCCTCCTATTAAAATTTAACAGCTTTTCACTTAATGGCAAGGTTGTCAGGAATGAATTAGAGTAATCGAGCGGGAAATGGGTCGGTTTGTTTATCAGTTTGTGAAACTGTAGTCCTCTGAAACCTCTACCATCTCTTCTCCAGCCGGTTCTGAGAGTGAATGGGAGATGGTTCCCACCTTTTGAATTATTGTTGGATTATCTCTTTTACATTTCCTCCCTGCTAAAAATTCTTTGAGGTTGCTGCTGCTGTCCTATCATCATGGAGCATCATTTTGATGGTGACACCAAAAATAGAAATGAAGACTGAGGATCTGAATTACAATGAGGACTAGAATTTGTTATGGAAAAGGCTTTCTGTTTCGTTTTAGGGAAAAAATATATACTTGTTTATTCAGATCTAAAAGGAGATTGTAGGATCCCTGGATAGGCTAATGATTTTGATGCTTCATTTGCAAATGAATGCTCCTTATTTGGGGAACTTTTATTAAAAGCTATGAGAAAAAAGATTGTCTGGAGAAGGAAACGGCAACGCACTCCAGTATTCTTGCCTGGGAAATCCCATGGACAGAGGAGCCTGGCAGGATACAGCCCCCGGGGTCGCAGAGTAAGACACGACTTAGTGACTAAACAGCAACAACAAATGAGAGAAAAAAGAGAGAGGGCAGAGGAAGCCCCCCTAGAGGCTGCCTCTGGATATCTTCTGCTGACCCCAGCCTTTCAGCTCTGACTGCAAACTTGTACCAACCACTTGCCCTTCCCAAGACCCACTGTCTCAGGAAAGCCATGTGGGCTTGCCCGCTGCTGACTGATCCTTACGGATCTCAGCAGGCAACAAGCTGCTTACCCGGGAACCTCTCCCAGGCGCACACAATGTTCTTCTTGAGGGGGTTCTGGCCAACGAGACTCCCTCCTTCTTGCTAGGTTCTGAGCATCCTGTATCGATCGGCTCTCCACGCGAATGCTGAGTCAGCCTGCCTTTTAATCTGCCACTGCAGGCACTCACTCAGCACATTCTCACCCAGCACCACCTCTGTGCCACGTGCTGCAGAGGTCCTGGGGGCAGCCACAGCCCAGCCGCACACAGAGCTGGCACTCAAGCCCAGGAGGCCGACAGGGGAGCAGGCACAGACTCAGGCGCGTCCAGCTCTCTGAGGCTGGGAGCACTCACCTGGTCAGAAGAGGACAGGGCCAGGCTGGGGAGGGCAGGACTGATCCAAGGAGAGGGAACAGCCGAGGAAGGGCCAGAGCAGGAGAGCTGGAGGGGCTGGAACTAAGAGGCGGGAGGAGACGGGGGCGAAGGGCTGTGCAGGGCAAGGTCTAGGAGTGCGAGCCCCCTGCTAAGGTGGCAGCATGGCCCTAAGAGTAGGGGGACGTTTCTGAAAGGCCTGCTGGACCCGCTGCATTTCTGAAGGGCTGCTCTTGTTACAGAGTGAACAAGAGCACGTGAGGGCAACGCTAGAGAGACAGCCGCCTCTGGAGACTGTTTCTGTTACCAGACTCAGGAAACACTTGAAAATCAATGCCTGAGAGGCAGGTGTTGGTAAAAACAGAAAAATATGTTGCTTTTAATTCAAAACACAGCAGTCTGGGGAGAAGGCAGACTCCTGTCCCCAAAGACCAACTCTGATGATTCTGCTTGGCCATGACAAGTTTTAAAGGGAATAAGGGAAATAATCGCAGGGAACCACTGAGATGGGGGTCAGAGTCGTCTCCAGGCCCCACTGCATGCTGACTTGTGCTCTTTCTTTAGATGCTGTCTAGTCCACAGTTTGTTGGTGAGATTATGAAGAGGAAATTAGAGAAGAGATCTGGTCATCTCTTAGTTCAGTTCAGTTTCTCAGTCATGTCCGACTCTTTGCAAACCCATGGACTGCAGCACGCCAGGCCTCCCTATCCATCACCAATTCCCAGAGTTTACTCAAACTCATGTCCATCCAGTCAGTGATGCCATCCAAGCATCTCATCCTCTGGTGTCCCCTTCTCCTCTCACCATCAATCTTTCCCAGCATCAGGGTCTTTTCAGATGAGTCAGTTCTTCACAGCAGATGACCAAAGTATTGGAGTTTCAGCTTCAGCATCAGTCCTTCCAATGAATATTCAGGACTGATTTCCTTTAGGATGGACTGGTTGGATCTCCTTGCAGTCCAAGGGACTCTCAGGAGTCTTCTCCAACACCACAGTTCAAAAGCATCAATTCTTCAGCGCTCAGCTTTCTTTATAGTCCAACTCTCACATCCATACATGACTACTGGAAAAACCATACCTTTAACTAGATGGACCTTTGTCAGCAAAGTAATGTCTCTGCTTTTTAATATGCTGTGTAGGTTGGTCATAGCTTTTCTTCCAAGGAGCAAACGTCTTTTAATTTCATGGCTGTAGTCACCATCTGCAGTGATTTTGGAGCCCAAGAAAATAAAGTCTGCTACCCTTTCCACTGTTTCCCCATCTATTTGCCCTGAAGTGATGGGGCCAGATGCCATGATCTTAGTTTTCTGAATGTTGAGTTATAATTAATTCTAATTAATATCTTAATTACTTGTTCTTTATTTCTACTGCTTTGATCTACAGAAAGAACCAACAGGTTAGGCAAGATATTGTGTGAGCAAAAAGTTTTGAAAGCTGTGCTAGGGCTGGAGATGAGTGCAGGCACCTGATTTAAAAGCTAGTTACACTATAGCTTTGCTCAAGTGACAAGACAAGAGGGGTTTCTTGCAAAGGGCAGTTTGCTGCAAAACGCTACTTCTATCTTAGGTCTGGACCCCAGAAGCTAACTGGAAGGTGAGGACTTTGTATCAATTATTTGTGACAGCATTGCTGCCCGAGGAGACCTGTAAGGAAGTGGGGGAAGCAAGACAGGAGGGGAAGGAGCCCTGAGAGGGTGCATTCTCAGGCAGAGTCCCCGGTGCAGTCTGACCCCAATGGGAGCTTTGAGAGCTACTTTGGTATTTGACCAAGCTCTACTGTGGTCTGTGATCAGCCTCTGAGTCAAGCATCTGGGCCCTCACGCCCCTGCTAGCCAGTCATCCCACCAGCTGTGGGTCCTCCCCAGGAAGATGTAGCCCCCCGGACACTGCCAGCTCTCCTCGTTTGTGGGTGACACAGCTTCAGCAGGCCAGGGCAGCCCTCTGAAGACAGCACACTACTGCAGTCTCAAGAAAACACGAAGATGCTGGAGGACACACAAAATGGGAAGCGCTGCAGGGATCTAGGTAGGGCAGCTCTGTGTCCCCACAAGGCAGTTCTAGTAATCCAGAATTCAGGAGACGGGGCCAGAGAGAATGCTGGTTATGGCCAGAGGGAAAGAGCACGACAGACACATTTGAAAGATATGAGAAGAAATGTGGGGACAGAATATAGTAATTTTATTAGTAACTAGCTTGCTGCTGCTAAGTCACTTCAGTCGTGTCCGACTCTGTGCGACCCCATGGACTGCAGCCTACCAGGCTTCTCCATCCATGGGATTCTCCAGGCAAGAACACTGGAATGGGTTGCCATTTTCTTCTCCAATGAATGAAAGTGGAAAGTGAAAGTGAAGTTGCTTAGTCGTGTCTGACTCTTAGCGACCCCGTGGACTGCAGCCTACCAGGCTCCTCCATCCATGGGATTTTCCGGGCAACAGTACTGGAGTGGGGTGCCATTGCCTTCTCCCAGTAACTAGCTTACCTGTTCTTAACTTTCATTCGTAAGTATTGCATGCTGTTTTCTAAACGACAATAAAAATATAAAATAAACAATACACATATAACAGGGCTTCCCAGGTGATGCTAGTGGTAAAGAACCTGCCTGCCAATGTAGGAGACATTAAGAGACCTGGTTTGATCCCTGGGTTGGGAAGATCCCCTGGGGCCAGACATGGCAAGCCACTCCAGTACTCTTGCCTGGAGAATCCCATGGACAGAGGAACGTGGTGGGCTACAGACCATGGGGTCACAGAGAGTTGAACACGACTGAATGACTTAACCTCATGGCACACAAACATGCAACAATTCTATTTTAAAAAGTCAAGAACAACGTTACTGGAGACAGAGTGCGGCAGTGAGCAGGAAGTCCCAGACTTTTTCTTTATGAAATTTAAAAAAACACACGGCAGTAGCCAGTTTGCTAAGAGTGGCGCACGGACAAGATGTGAACACTTATCAATTCAAAAAGGGAAACCAAGAGCATAAAGCTTAACTGACAGCAAATCAGTACTAAAGTGAAAAGCATGCAATATGCCATTTCCCCTAAGATTTCACACGCATCTTAATGAGGCCGCTGCGTTCTGATGAGTCTTGAACAGCGGACTCAGTTGGGTTACACGGCAGAATTTAGAGGGCAGAGCTGCATTACTCTTCCAGAATGCTTTTGGGCAACATCTCAGAGTTGATTTAATAAAACAAAGACAACATATTAAATTTTTTGAAAGCCTGTTTTGTTAGGTGCCCTCAGAAAATAAATAGATGAGTTGAGAAATTCATTTCATTAGCTGATATTAAAACTCTCCTATCTCACTGAAATATTTCATTGGCTTTCAAGTTGATTTCCCTAATGGAGAGGCTGGCTAGAAGATTGTGTAGAAAATACGATGTACTGATATAATTCAATAATTTCCTCTAAAGCTTTTTGGAGAAATGCATATCTGGAAAAGGGAATTTTTATTTACCATTCTCAAAATAGCACTCAAATCACTCAAAAAATGGGCTCATCACTGCTTGTTTAATGTGTATTTGGCAAAAATGGACAGCACTGATATCCTGAAAAATGTTCCTGTGTCTCTGGGATCCAGTAACGTTTCTTTAGAAAAAGGGAATCCAGTTTCAAGAGAAGCTAGGATGGTATTTAGGCCCACAGGAAGAAGTCCGTGTTACCTGGAAAAAGGCGTGCGATGCAGATGGAGGCTGGGTCTTTTTCTTACCCGTTCATCACACTCAGATCATTATTTTCTCTCCGCTTTGACTTCATTAACCTTCTTGGAGAATGGGAAGATGCCCCTGGTGGGCTGTAACAGAATCTGGCTGTTGATTAAACCTCTGTGGTTAGTTCAGACCTTCCCAGGTGATGCTAGTGGGTAAAGAATCCACATGCAGTGTTAGGAGATGCAGGAGATGCTGGTTTGACTCCAGGGGCGGGAAGATCCCCTGAAGAAGGAAGTGGCAACCTGCTCCAGTATTCTTGCCTGGAAAAATTCCAAGGACAGAGGAGCCTGGTCGGCCATGGTCCATGGAGTCGGAAAGAGTCGGACATAACTGAGCACAACACACCCTCCAGAGCCGGGAAGTGTGGCTGCTGGGGCGCGAGGGAGTGGAGACCCCCGGAGTCAGCTCCATAGACAAGACACTAAAGGGGTGAAACAGTTGTTGGAAGTCTTAGTTTTTCTTTTTTTTTTTTAATTGTACAGACAATTTTATTAAGAAGCATGTTACAGAGGGGTTGGAACTTAGCCTGCAAGTCAAGAACAATTAAGGAAATGAAAAAAATGTGGCAAAAAAATGTGTTTCAGACACAATAAACAATGAACCTTTCTCTTTAAGAAAGAAAATGTACTCCCAGTGCACTACTTGGCAAAATTATTTTATAAAAGAAACACACACACAAAGTGCATGAAGTTATTGTTCACAACAGAAGACAGAACTTAAGTAAGTGTTTAGCCTCTCTCACACGTGTTCCTATAAAATCAGGGCGGAGGCTAAGTTTCCTCCAGATAGACAGTGAGAAGGCCAATGGTTTAATTATCTGGAAGGGCAAGGTCTTGAATGTTTCTTCCTGGCTACTGAATCTGATCCGTTCTAACGGGTGGATATCCTTCATATCAAAGACTTTTTGGGGGGAGCTTTCCCAGCCTCTGCCTGGCTCTCTATGACTTACTTAGAGGATCAATGAAATAGCACATTCATTACTTTAGTTTGGTGGGGGAAAAATAAGGAGTGTCTTCATCATCAGAACAACTGGCTCCAAAGTAAGATTTTGGCAATTCAGAAATGTCATCTGTGAGTCACCAAATTCTCAGTTTCCTGTTTAAAAAAATGGGAACAGCTGATTGCTTGGGTGTCAATTACCAGTTTCAAGATACTACTAAAGTTATTAAGGCAGTTTTAAATTTGTACCTCTCTTTCTGTCTCTCCAAGTCTCTCAGTTATGTCTGATGCTTTGCAAACCCATGGACTATAACCCGCCAGGCTCCTCTGTCCTTGGGATTCTCCAGGCAAGAATACAGGAGTGGGTTGCCATTACCTTCTCCAGGAGATTTACCTGACCCAGGGACTGAACCCGGATCTCCCGCATTGCAGGCAGATTCTTTACCATCTGAGCCAGCAGGGAAGCCCTGGATTTGTATAAAACAACCCTATTTAAAAATCCACGGCCACTTACTTGAACAGAAACCTCATCGGCACCTGTCTGACTCCTTATTTATTCTCTGCCAATTGTCTGTTCACTTAATTAGCAAAGAACACAATTTCCTCATTCCTCTTAAGCCCCTAATTCAACCAACGCCCATCTTGTGCATCAGGACTTACTAGCTGTGTGTGGGCTCCTCGTGTGTGGGCTCCCTCCCCTGTCTGCCCCAGGGCTACACACTCTTCTAGACACGTGTATTCCACCTTTTGTCCCTCCAGGGTCAAAGGAGGAGTGCGTCTCTCCTCCTCTTCAAACCCATCTTTGCGTCGTCACCCTTCTGGCTCTAGTGTTACAGAAAACACGGTTAGAAGCCTTACCCATCGTTTCTATCAAATATTGTAAAGTGCACCATGTGAGCAAAAGTGTTTTCCAAATTGCTTGCAAAACTGACTGACTCTCCTTGGGTAGTACTGGAGGCACCCAGAATTATTTTAGCAATGTGCGTGTGTGTGTGTGTGTCTGTGTGTGTGTGTGTGCACGTGCACACATGCCACATTTCTACATTGATCCTTCAATTAGTGTCATATTTTCCATTTTGCAGTCTATTTTCCATGTTCATCAGCTATATTTAGTTTAGATGTTTTCTGGGGACATGGAAGACAGCAGAGCTCTGTTTATCTCATAAACTGTTGGATTTTCTCAAAGTCTGAAACTAGAGTGTCTCCTTTTCTCACCTGGATCTTCTCTCCAGGCCATTTCATTCGCGCCTGACAATTCAGTTCCTCACGGTGGGCTGACCTCCCGCACGCTGTCCTCTCTACCCTGAGACCCTCTCTGAGCTCCTCCCTACCTGTACGATGGCTGGTTTGATACATGCTTCATCGTTCATGAGTGATGAGTGGATGAATAAGTGAACAGATGGGTTGCATGTTTCTGAATCCCACCTTGGGGGAAAACAAGAAGAGAAACATCAAACCACCTTAAGCACATTCCACGTACTCCAAACCTCTGGACCTAGCTCCCCTTCTATCTGAATATATACAGTTTTATTTGTGTTCTTGGATTGTGACTCCCACAGACTCAAGAATGTTCGGCCCCAGTGTTGCCTCTGGCCTTTCACTGTTGTGTGTGTCTGAGATTGGTTTATCCATTTAATGTTTTGGCTGAGCTGGGGCTTCATTGCTCTGCACGGGCTTTCGCTAGCTGTGGCCAGCCGGGGCTCCCTTCCTTGCAGTGCGTGGGCGTCTCATCACGCTGGCTTCCCTTGGAGGGGGGCACAGGCTCTAGGGCACACAGAGTCAGTAGCTGTGGCACACGGGCTTAGCTGCTCCTGGCATGTGGGATCTTCCTGGACCAGGGATCGAACCAGTGTCCCTGGCATTGCAAGGCAGCTTCTTAACCACCGGGCCAGCAGGGAGGCCCCTCGCTGTGGGTTCTACATGCTGCAGTGTCTACTGTGGAGCCTTTTGTGTCGTGGAGTAGGTGGGTGCAGTCTCCCCCCCAGCCCCCGCCAGCCCCAGCACTAACTGTCCAAGGACTTCCTGAAGGCCGTGCACCCTCGTGATACTGTGTGAATTGCTTATAGCGAGAGGAGAAAAGCAATGAGCTGATGGGTATCAGAATCACTGGTCTGATCATGCACAGTTTTTTCCGTATAGAAAATGTGCCCTTAATGGAATGATAGCATGGTCTGCTGAGAACTGTTAATGGCAGCAACCAGAAGGCCACACACTATTGGATTTGTGTGCTGTCTTGTAAGATAGGTATGTGTGGCTGACCTATATAGAATGCAGAGATTTTTCATAGCCTGCATATGGGCTCAAGAACCCATACAACAGAAGTGATGGAAGAGGGGGTGGGTTTATCAGTTTTTCCTAATGAATCCATTGGAAGAGATGTGCTTTCTTTCCCTATTTCTCTAAGATCTGCCAGTTTAGATGTTTTAATGCTTTAGAAATGAAAGCTTCTATACCAAACACTTCCCTTGAATTGTAAACTGAGGCTGCCCACCTGGCTATTGCGGCTTCTGTGACTTTTGAGTGAACAGGTCAAAGTTGGTTGCAGTGTTGGCTTTGATAATTAATACTGATTATGAAGGAGATACAGGGCTGCTCCTACATAATGGGAGCTGGAGGAGTGAGCGTGGTACCCAGGGTCTTCCTGTGATGGTCAGAACCTTTGGAGATGGAGCTCAGCCATCTCTCCAGTTACAAAACCCAGATCCAGTTTGGGAAGCAGAGTATTGAGCTGCTGAAGAAGAGGGCCATGCAGGTCACCTCTGCTCTCAGCTACCTGGCACCTCAACCCCTGCTTCTATATTTGGCAAGTCTCTTTGTATGGGTCTTGATGGGAAGCAGATTCTATTTCTATTTAGGATTTGAAAAGGTTCGGTGCTCTGTTGTACAGCATTCGTGGCCACCGAGAGGCAAGCACCTGGCTTTGGTGTGGCCCGTCACACTTGCTTGGTCTGGATTCAAGTCGGTGAAGAAGCAGTTTTTGCAGCTGAGCAGCACCCAGAGGCAGCCACACTGTTCAATTCTGAGGTGAAGCGACCCCTTCCAGACAGGGACCGTGCCAAGGTGTGGTGTGCCCTCTGCCAGCTGGCCCGCATTTCCTGCCACTTTCTGAGCTCGGTTCCCTGGCCTGCATGGTAATCCTGGAAGTTCCCTAATATCTTTTCAATGGACTGTTTTTCTGTTTACATCATCCAAGGTAATTTTCTGTTTCTTCTAACCAGGAGGCTTGCATTCGACACCAAGGAACCTACAGGCGCACTCTTTTCCTTTTTTAATTGGAGTGGAGTTGCTTCTCAGTTGTGTTAGCTTCTGGTGTATAGCGAAGTGATTCAGATTTACTTAGGGCACAGTCGCTCAGTCGTGTGCGCTCTTCATGACCCCCTGGACCGTCGCCCGCAAGGCTCCTCTGTCCATGGGATTCTCCAGGCAAGAATACTGGAGGGGGTTGCTGTTTCCTTCCCCAGAGGATCTTCCTGACCCAGGGATCCAACCTGGGTCTCCTGCGTTGCAGGAAGATTCTTTACCCCTAGCGCCACCACTTGGGAAGCCCATTTGCCCTTATAGATTGTTACAAGATACTGAGTAGAGTTCCCTGTGCTGTATGGTAGTTCCTTGTTGGTTAGCTATTTTATAAAAAGTATGTATCCGTTAATCCCAAATACCACTTTAAGCGCCATCTCCGAGGGTTGGGCATTCTGAACCCACACGTGTGTGCAGTACCAGCTGCACCTCCAGAGGAACCCCGGACCCAGCTCACTGCAGAGCCCGTGGAAAGGCCTGCTCGGTTGCGTAGAGGAGGCGCCTCTAGACAGCTGCCCCTCCGAGGTGGAGACTGAGGTTTGTCCTGTGGCTGCCCGGTGACATCATTCACAGAGACTGTCTCGGTGTCTGGAGTCTTAGGAAACCTCAGGTGCGCTGTGGGGGTCAGGAAACGTTTGTGGCATTTTCATCCTGATGATGCAACAGGAATATGATCTGTAAATCCTGCTTGCTGGCCTCAAAATGCCAAAGACGCATTAATATAAGCTTTTCAAAACACAAGTCAGTGAACCAGAGAGGGGTTAAGTAGAAGGAAGTGACATACAGAAAGACATAGGTGTTATTCTATACACAAAGGTGAAAAAGATTGAAGGGTGGATAGGGGTTTCATTGATTCCTTAGAGTGGAAATCAACAAGGAGCTTATTATACAAGAAGGAAGAAAAGGCATGTTTTTAAGTTAGCAAAAAAATGGATGACTCGTTATCCTTATCTTAACCTTGTGAGGTTACTAGCTAAGCACAGCCTTGGCTAACATGGGCAACTTGAATTATCTAGTTGTTTATTGGAAAAAAGTTAAGTGGAACATGCTTATCTGTTTCTTAATATGAAAAACAGGTAGTTATTCGGAATTCTCATGAATAGGGAAGAACTATTGAAACTGTGACCGTGGAAGGGAAATCAAATAATAGAGGTGAAAACAGGGGTCTCAGGAAGATAAATGAAAACAATTTTAGATTGAATTGAACCTGAGGGGTGCAGAAGTTCAAGCTTTGAAAGGGAAATTCTGTGACACAGCCAGAAAGAAAACCCCAGCATTTAAAACGTATACATATAAAGATACAGTGGAAAGTATGTACTATATAAAGGCAATTCCACCTCGAGGTGCAGAAAGGAATTATATGAGAAATAAAAGTAAGGACACAAGGCTTCACGCTCACCCACAGCACTAGCTTATGTAAAACAGTGTATAGTCTAAAGGATTATGCGTGCGGTGTGGCTGACTCAGCAAAAGCTTGACATTGGTCAGGCTCGGCTCTGAACCCTGGGGCATCACCTGGTGTTCGCCAGGGTGCTGTCAGGAAGACTGCTGACTCGGTGCTCTGTACAGAAAGGTACTCCCGGCTCTGGAGGGGTCTGAGATCAAGGGTCCGCAAGGCTGGGTCCTCCTGAGGACCCCGTGCAGAGGGTCTGTCCAGACCTCGCTCCACGGTCGGTACACGGCCGCCTTCTCCCTGTGTGTTCACACCATCTTCCCTGTGGACACGCCTGTGTCCACATGCCCTCTTTCTATAAGGACGTGAGTCAGATGGATCAGGGCTTCCTCTGATGACCTCATTTTAATTTAATTCCCTCATTAAGGACACGGTCTCAAAACATCTGAGATGCTAGAGATTAGGACTTCAAACGTGGATTTCTTGGATACCGGCAACCTACTTTTCTAAGCTCTTTTTAAAGCAGGGGGTGCTGTGGCAGGTGAGGCTGACAGAGGCCAGCAGAGGGCAGCAAAGAGCTAGGCAGTTGGGCCTGCAGACCAACCAGTCTACAGGCATGGGAATCACCTTGTCACGCGTGTTTCTCTCTAGACCAGGGGTTCTTAAGTTTTGCTCCACACTAGAAACACTTGGGGAACCTTTTAAAGCTCCTGACATCCTAGTCAAAGCCCAAAGCCTCTGCCGTCCTAACGCGAAGCCAAGGGCAGGGGAGCTGCTGTGTGTAGAGCAAACAGAGCACAAGAAGTGGTGCTGGAGCGGACGTTGGGGCGCGCGTGCCCGCCCCCCAGGAGCCCTCCCTCCCCCCAGTGGGATCTGGGAACGCCTTTGAGGGGTGTATCACTCTTAGGAAGGAGAGAGGGGTAGGTTTAAGGAGGTCCAGGGAGCTGCCATGAGCCCTGATTCTAACGAACGATCAGAGAGAGGTTTTTAAAGAGTCTTGTGGAAGGATCAAAGAATCAAACGATTATGGAGGGAGGAGAACTTCTGACTCAACTCACCACAGCTTCAGCTCTTGAGAGAAGAGAATACGGATCGGGAGACTTTAATGAATCTATGGGAAAGACAATTGTGATGATACTATCTGTCCAGAGTCTGACTGCACCCTGAGCACGTAGATTTTTTAAAACTCTAATTGAAGTATCGTTAATTTACAATGTTATGTTCTCTTCAGGTGCACAGCAGACTGTGCTGTGCGTGTCCTCAGTTGCTTCTGTCGTGTCCGGCTCTCTGTGACCCCACGGCGTGTATCCCGCCAGGCTCCTCCGTCCATGGGGTTCTCCAGGGAGGAATACTGGAGTGGGTTGCCATGCCCTCCTCCATGGGATCTTCCTGACCTGGATTTTATATATACTTTTTCAGATTCTTCTCCATTGTAGGTGACTATGAAATATTGAGTATAGTTCCCTGAGCTATATAGCAGACCTTTGTTTATCACTTTTATATATAGTGAAAGTGAAAGTCTAACTCTTTGTGACCCCATGGACTGCAGCAGGCCAGGCTTCCCTGTCCATCACCACCTCCCAGAGCTTGCTCAAACCCAGTTCCATCAAGTCAGTGATGCCATCCGACCATCTCAAAAATTCTGTAAAGAGATTAATTCATGATGGCAGAGGCACGTGAAGAACACTCACCTCTGTTTGACTCAGACGTGTCAGCTGTGCACACTGGAATCACCTGGGGAGTGGTAAAAACACCAGCGACTAGTCCCTCCCCCGCCCAGACAGGCTGGCAGAGAGGCAAGCGGCCCGGACCTCAGGATGTAAACCTGCGGGGTGGCTCAGACACGCCATATGAGAGCCGTGGCCGGCAGTCAGCACTCCGGTGCTGGCTGGTCTCCGCCTGTGAGTCGGGATAGCCTCAGAGGACACGCAGTCAAGATGATCAACAGGCCCGGCTGACACTCGTCAAGTGTTTTCAATGGGTCTGCACAGTTTGAATCACCTCATGTGGACTGTCTCTTTGAACCTCACAGTGAGAGATGTATTGTCCATTACCTCTGTAGGAGTGATGTCTAGAGCCTATGGCTTTGCAGCAAATTGTAAAAGTGATTGAGTCTTGGCAGAAATATACTGGCTCAAAAGCACAGAAGAAAAACTGAACAGCTGAAATGAATAGTAATCATTTTGACAATAAAATTATAAACCTTATTAAATAGTTTTAAATGATTTCTTATATTTAATGAGTTTTAGGGCTTTGAAAAATATGCTTACTCTTTCCTAAGGTAAGACTGCCAAAGGGCTGATGGCTAGGAATGTCTTTGGATGGCCCTGCTCACTGTGACTTTTAAAAAACCTATTTATTATTTATTTTCGGGTGCCCTGGGTCTTGTTGCTGTGTGCGGGCTTTCTCTGGGTGCATGAGGTGGGGATGCTCGCTGTTTGGGGAGCGGGGCCTGTTTCTCACTTCTGTGGCTTCTCTTTTGGGGAGCACAGCTCTAGGCTTCAGTGGTTGCGGCTCAGGGACTTGGCTGCCCTGTGCCATGTGGGATCTTCTCAGACCCGTGATTGCTCCTTTGTCCCCTGCATGGCAAGGCAGCTTCTTATCCACTGGGCCCCCGGGGAGTCCCATCCACGTTCGCCATAACTTTAAGGGCAGAAATGATGGTCAGCTCCACCTTGTAGAGGACACAGTTGAGGCACAGGATTTCAGTAATCAGCTTTAATCTGCTCTCAGCAAAGAAAGGGGTAAAGAACTCACTCTGATGTTCTAAATCAATGTCATGTATGTATCATGCACGCACCCACGCGCGCGCACACACACACCATGATTTTTGGAGGAAAAAAAAAAATCCCAAGGTCAGTTGTAAAGGAATAGCAGTGTGGGGCTGTCTGAAAGCCTTTCGGAGAATCTGGCTCACTAAAGCTGCTGGCCTGCGTTCCGCCGGAAAGGGCAGCTGAGCGCAGCTCCTGGGGAGCCCCGTGCACGCTGTGTTCTGAGGCACCCGGAGGTGGCCGGCGTGGAAGCCTGCGTGGTCACCACTGGTTCATGCCGCTTGCTTGGCAGCCCAGGCCTGGGGAAATATTGCTTTAAAGGAGGGGGCAAAGGTATTAAAAGACTCCCCCGGTTCACTTTAAAATGATAACCTCTTAAACGTCATGTCGGACTGGATCCCTTTGCTTTAAAAAGAAACGCCCCGGAAACCTAGGCCGCCTCCTGCGGGTGCAGCTGGACCGGGACCGCGGGGGTGGCGCCTCCTGGCGTCTGTTTCCCACGGACAGCTCAGGAAGAGGGGCGTCCTGTGTCCACCGCCGAGGTTTTTGCAGGAGGCCCTGAGCCTTGACTTAACTTTGGGGGCCGCATACGCCTGGCAGGCAGGAGGGAGGAAAGACTACGCGGACTGACGTGTTAGCAGATTATAAAAATCGTCTCCCTCTGGCTTGGAAGCGGAGCGTCGGCCCGAGCCTGCGATTCCCTCTCCTCTCCTGCCACCTGGTGGTGAGCTCCACACAGGTCCCTGCAAGGGTCCCGGACCCCAGCTGTCGTTCCCACTGCGTTTGTTTTGTGTTCCAGGTCTTTACTACTCAAATCATCAAGTCAGACTCTCAAGAAATTTGGAAATTTTTGTTTGGTGTTCCAGGTCAGAGTGACAGCTTATGATTATTTTTATACACCAGAGAGTCTCCTTTGTGCTAACTGGTTTGCTTCTAAAATTTGAGCTAAGTCTGTGACGTTGTTAAATAACATAAATGTGAATGTGTACAAATCTTTGATTTAAACAGAAGAGAAAGTCAGGACCTGCAATTCTATGAAGCTGGATATTTATTTAAACATAGGAATCACTAGTTGCTCTGGAATCAGGTATTGAAAGAAGAAAATACTGCTTAAAATTGCGTTTTGACATGAATACTCTCCACTGAAGCTTGTGGCTAATTCTCTAGTATCATTAGGTCATTACCATTGTCACACCTGGAATTAATGTAATGAATTCAGGCTCACTTATATTGTTAAAAATTAAATTAAACCTGTATCTCAAATACTCTGATTTTTTTTAATTGCCCTTCCACCAGCCATTGAGATTTTATGTAAAACTCCAGATCTCTACCTTCTCTGAAGAAATAAGAAAATCTGGCAACCGTTGGCCTGCTCCTGTAGCCGCCAGCTTCCCTGAAACAGGCTGTATCTCTAGAGCTTCAGCCTTAGGGATCCCAGTGAAAAATGTTAGTCTCTCAGTTGTATCCAACTCTTTGCTCTGTCCATGGGATTCTCCAGGCCAGAATACTGAAGTGGGTTGCCATTCCCTTCTCCAGGGGATCTTCCCAAACAGGGGTCGAACCTAGGTCTCCTGCATTACAGGCAGATTCTTTACCGTCTGAGTCACCAGGGAAGCCCAGGGGGTCCAGAGAAGGGTCCTCTCTCTTCCTCCTGAAACTCTGATCAGGCGATTACACTGCCACTTGAACTCAGGCCAAGTCGCAGAGCAGTGGAGGAAGACTTTGTCATAGAAAAGTCAAATACCAAATTATAAATAATGAATGGAAGGCCCAAGGAGGAACTTCCCTGGCGGTCCAGTGGCCAAGCCTCTGCTCTCCCAGTGCAGGGCCCCCTGGTTCAATCCCTGGTCAGAGAACTAGATCCCACTTGCTGCAACCAAGAGCCTGAACGCCACGGCTAAAGACCCTGCATGCAGCGGTGGGGACCGCAGAGCCCTCGTGCTGCAACTGGGACCCGCTGAGACCTAAAGAAACAAGTGAGTGTGTACATTTACCAAGGCCAAAAGAGACCCCCTGTTATTGAATCCTATCTTCAAGTGAAAGCAGCAATTTAAAAAATGAATAGGAAAGTAAAAGGCACGCCTTGGAAGAGTTAACTGAACATTTTGATTTACTGAATGTCAACATGTAATTAACTCCTGCTTTTTCTCAACACAAAACAGCAACCAGTACACACGAGAAACCTGAGCGTGATTTGTTGATTAAAGGCGACAATGACTACTAAAGGCTTGAAAATTAATTTAAAAAGCCTTAGTTGAAAACAGACATTTAAAAATACCGTTATTGTTAGTGAAAAAATTGTGGAAATGCTTGAAAACTATGTCTGCTAAAATAAAACTAAAAATTTGTTCATTAAAGAAGACAAGGAATACAGAACGCTTGAAAATTGTTAGTTTTACCTTATGTGTGTTATTTTTACCCACTCTGAATTTCCAATTCATTTTCTCAGTCCTACTTGGTGTAGATGGAATAAAAAAAATGCAGCACACTCACGTCCTTGACGGCATTGGAATAATTGCTACCACTGTCCTTTCTGTGCTATTGGGCAATATGTTTTTGTAGTGCCTTATTCCAAAGCTTCTAGCTTCTTAAGCAGAAGCTGTTTCTTCAGGTGGAGAGTCAACCGATTGTTTTTCTCCTTCTTCAGATCAGATCAGATCAGATCAGTCGCTTAGTCGTGTCCGACTCTTTGTGACCCCATGAATCGCAGCACTCCAGGCCTCCCTGTCCATCACCAACTCCTGGAGTTCACCCAGACTCACGTCCATCGAGTCAATGATGCCATCCATCCATCTCATCCTCTATCGTCCCCTTCTCCTCCTGCCCCCAATCCCTCCCAGCATCAGGGTCTTTTCCAATGAGTCAACTCTTCACATGAGGTGGCCAAAGTACTGGAGTTTCAGCTTTAGCATCATTCCTTTCAAAGAAATCCCAGGGCTGATCTCCTTTAGAATGGACTGGTTGGATCTCCTTGCAGTCCAAGGGACTCTCAAGAGTCTTCTCCAACACCACAGTTCAAAAGCATCAATTCTTCGGCGCTCAGCCTTCTTCACAGTCCAATTCTCACATCCATACATGACCACAGGAAAAACCATAGCCTTGACTAGACGAACCTTTGTTGGCAAAGTATTGTCTCTGCTTTTGAATATGCTATCTAGGTTGGTCATAACTTTCCTTCCAAGGAGTAAGTGTCTTTTAATTTCATGGCTGCAGTCACCATCTGTAGTGATTTTGGAGCCCCAAAAAATAAAGTCTGACACTGTTTCCACTGTTGCCCCATCTATTTCCCATGAAGTGTTGGGACCGGATGCCATGATCTTCATTTTCTGAATGTTGAGCTTTAAGCCAACTTTTTCACTCTCCACTTTCACTTTCATCAAGAGGCTTTTTAGTTCCTCTTCACTTTCTGCCATAAGGGTGGTGTCATCTGCATATCTGAGGTTATTGATATTTCTCCCGGCAATCTTGATTCCAGCTGTGTTTCTTCCAGTCCAGCGTTTCTCATGATGTACTCTGCATATAAGTTAAATAAACAGGGTGACAATATACAGCCTTGACGTACTCCTTTTCCTATTTGGAACCAGTCTGTTGTTCCATGTCCAGTTCTAACTGTTGCTTCCTGACCTGCATACAAATTTCTCAAGAGGCAGATCAGGTGTTCTGGTATTCCCATCTCTTTCAGAATTTTCCACAGTTTATTGTGATCCACACAGTCAAAGGCTGACCATCATATAATTTTAGAACTAGAAAAAAAAATCTAGTTCTAGGACAAGAAACAGAGACAAAAGTGTCTTGATTTGCCAAAGATAAGAGCTAAGAATGGAGTAGGAAATGGCAACCCACTCCACTATTCTTGCCTGGAAAATTCCATGGACCGAGGAACCTGGCGGGCTGTAGTCCATGGGGTTGGAAAAAGTTGGACATGACTGAGGATGCAGGCATTAAAAACTAAGGAAAGAGAGGCTCCAGGTCTGCGGTCTCTGTTTCTGGGCCCACTGCCCTTCACAGCGTTAAAGGGATTTCAGACACAATCAACAGTGTTAATTTCATCATCTACAGGGGCACAAAGTCAGCTTCTAAAATTGGCCCATTTCTCATGAAACTGCTTGGGTGCACACGTCTGGCTGTGATTTATAAACTGGTTCCCTAAGATACAGCATCGGCAGGCCGGGAAGGTGGCAGAAACTCTCCTCTAAGGGGTGACTCTGGGATTGAACACCTTCTTCATCTTTGTGAACGCACCGCTAGATGCAGAGATCCCAGCCACCTACCTGGTGAATCCCCCAAATGTGGCAGCCCCCTTCTGGAGCATGTGGTGGGCAGGGTGCTTGGGGAGACCCATGGTCAGGAGCTGGGAAGGGCACATGCCTGACTCTGAGGTCCTCAGAGTGGTCCGTCTCTGTGGATAAAGGGGGCTCTTGTATACAGGTTATTTTTATATATTTCTAACTTTTTATTTTAAGATTGCCTTTTTCATCTGATGTCTTAAAATAATGTCAAATGAGGATTTTCCAAGTCTCTGGGATTTGGATTAAGATCAGGGACAGATTGAAGCTGTGAGTTCTTCTTTCACCAAAGCTTATGAAAGCCCTTGGTTTCCACATGCATTTTTGACACGGTGGACAAAGATAATGTTTTAAAAAGTAAGACATTAAATGACTTGTCCACTTTTTCACCGACTTGTTTTTTGGGCTTTTACATATGAATTTAATGCAGTGGAAAGTAGAAAGCAATGCTTTAGAAAATACACAGAGTTCAGTCAAATACATTTGCTCGTAAAAACTCCTGGCTCTTCAGTAAGCACTGAACCAGAAATAGGTGTGTTCTCAGTGCGTGTCACTAAAAAGGCTCATATAAAACTCCCTCTAGCTATTCAAGTTTAGACCTATGTACAAGGTAGCTTTTGTTCAGCAGTTTTATTTTCACCTAAATATGCAAAGACTTTCCACAACTGTTCTTTATGGGCCTACCTGCCACATAATGTTGACAAACCAGCATTTTATTGACACGTAAAAGCCTTTCCAGTCAAACAAAGAAGCTTAGCTATCTATTTTTCTGCCTAATATGAATATGAATCTTGTGCTTCCTGGTTCGGGTTCTTCGGCACCTTAGAGGGGGTAGGTCGCACTGTGCTTTCTGTAGAATACCCCCTGCTTCGTGCTGCAGCCTGTCCTCTGCGCTTGATGCAAAACTGCATATTGCCCCCATTCCATCGCACTCCCCTAGTCCCCTTATTAAACAATCAGAGTCATTTCCCAGTTATGGACAGTTGGGTTTTATTGCCCGCAGTTCAGTCGCTCAGTCGTGTCTGATTCTCTGTGACTCCATGGACAGCAGCACGCCAGGCCTCCCTGTCCATTGCTCGAACTCATGTCCATCAAGTCGGTGATGCCCTCCAACCATCTCATCCTCTGTTGTCCCCTTCTTTTCCCGCCTTCAATCTTTCCCAGCATCAGGCTCTCTTCCAATGAGTCAGGTCTTCACATCCGGTGGCCAAAGGACTGGAGTTTTTCCAGGTGGCGATAGTGGTAAAAATCCTGCCTGCCAGTGCAGGAGACTTGAGATGCAGGTTTGATCCCTGGGTTGGGACGATCCCCTGGAGGAGGAAATGGCAACCCACTCCAGTAATCTTTGCTGGAGCATCCCGTGGGCAGAGGAGCCTGGTGGGCTACAGTCCATAGGATTGCAAAGAACTGGACAGGACTGAAGCGACTCGGCACAGCACAGCACGGCCCTAGATCTGGAAACCCAGAGGAGGCTTGTGAGAGTCAGCTGCCATGACAGTAAGGATGCTGAGGCCGCTGTACTGGAGAGGCCGCTGTTCTGGAGAGGCTGCAAAGGCCCCAAGGCTGACCCGGGTCAGCCCCAGCCGGCAGCAGCAGAAACTGCCAGCCCTGCAGGTGCTCCTTCTTGGGTGTCCAGCCTGCTGGGGCCCTGAGAAGACCACCGTTTCAAAAGTCACTTGCTGCTGTCATGTGAGAAATCCCAGGTGAGGATTACCCAGCCCGGAACTGTGCCCAGAGAGAATTCTGTAGGGCGATTGAACAGGATCCTTGTTAAAAGTTGGTGAGGGATCTGGGGCGAGCTGACGTTAGTGATAAAAATGCATCTTTTTAAAAACCATCTTTCTTTCTGGCTGTGCCAGGTCTTCACTGCTTTGTGCAGGCTCCTCACTGCAGTGGCTCCTCCCGTTGCTGAGCACGGGCAGTGGGCACACGGGCTTCAGTAGTTTCGGCACTTGGGCTGAGTTGCCCCCAACATGTGGAATCTGCCTGCATCAGATCAGAACCCGCGTCCCCTGCACTGGCAGGCAGATTCTTACCCACTGCACCACCAGGGAAGTCCCCCAAATACTTCCATCTCCTAAACCCACGGTAATCGCAGCTGTAACTTCCATGTCTGCCTTTTAAAGCACAGTGGGACTCTCCTTCCCCTCAACCTTTCTCTTCTACCTCCTCCCACTTGGCACAAACCCGTTATCAGAGCATCTGCTGCCATGGTGTGGCTGCTGCTTTTCTGTAAGGTATCCCTCTAAGCACATTGTCACATGAATGTGAGAGTTCGGGTGGCCCTCTGTTCCCGCACAACCCCGGGGCCGTACCACTGTGGAGTGAGGTCACTGACCTAGTTGGTGGCAGGATCCTTGTGAATCAGTAGCCGCAACAGCAGAGATCTTTTTTTTTTTTTTTTTTAACTGTAAATTGAAGATGATAACTGTGAATTTTCAAACAAGTTACAGCAAAATGCTACCACGTCCTGGGAAGTCAGCCTACACCGGTCACCTGGTGGATAATCTAGAGAATGCGGATTCTCTGATTCTAGGGCTCTGTGGTTGTTATGAAACCAATACAAGCATTTACCCTTAATTTTACATAGAGCTTGCTATCTCCTTTAAATTTGTAAACTATTCATGACGCACAAGAATAGATTAAACCTTTCATTCACTTTTACTTCCTTTCGAGGTATAGCTTATCCACAATAAAAGTGCACAATTCTTTTTTTAAAATTCGTTTTTAAGTGGAGGATAATGGCTTTACAACGTTGTGTTAGTTTCTGCCATCCAGCAACGTGATTCAGCCGTAAGTGTAGGTATATCCCCTCCCACCGCACCCCACCCCACCCCGTCTCTCCTCCTCTGTCCTCACAGAGCGCTGAGTTGAGCTCCCTGTGTTATACAGCAGGAAGCGCACAGCTCGTAGGTGCACTTAAGTTCATAGCGTGATGCATCTGTTTCTAATTCATCTTGTGACCATTCATTCCCTGTACCATGGATGGCTCGATCCTGTTCCCCCTTCCCTGTTAATATCTCCAGTCACAAATAGTCACTATTTTAGCCTCAATTTCCATCAAAGAATTTTGTCAGATTTTACATTTCATAGAATGGAATAATACAGTATGTTCTATTTTGTGTTTAGCTCAACATGCAGATGAAATTTATCCATGTTTTTACATGAACCAAAAAAAAAATGTTATTTTAAAGCATAGTCCTGAACTTGGCAAGCAATGAGTTAGTTTTAGAAATAAAAATATCACCACATTCACCCCTTGAAACTATTCATTTCCCCTAAACATACTTTGTACACATGTTGTACACGGTTCTTTGTGTCCTTTATGAATAATTTTATTCTGTTTATGACATGCATGATTCATTTGGACAGACTGCTGATAATATATAATTACAGCATCTAATTCTGACTCCACTTTGTGGTGCTAGCAGAAAAACAGTGATGCTCTAGATTTTAGCAGGGAGCATGAAAGAGCCCTGGGAACTGAAATGCTCGCAAGTCCAGAGCAAGGGCTTCCTGGTACCCTAAGGGGGAAAGGAAGTCATTTGTTTCTGCTTTGCTGGTTTCATCATTTGGTTTGGTTTCTTCAGGGGAACAGCGTGTTGAGTGTCCCTCAGGGTCAGGTCATGGAATATTTTTACTTTAATTACTGCAGACAAGTAGGAGGAAGTGAGAAAGCCTAAAATAGAGGAGAAAGAAATTTAACGGCTCCATAACATGGCAAACATGGCTCTCTTATTGCAGCACAGACCTGGTGCGGATCTGAGTCTGTTCTCCTCTGTGGACACTGGGTTATCAGGGTCTGATGCCATTCAGCATCCAAATTATATGACTGCTGGTTTTTCCTCTTCCCATGCCAAGCGAGAAATATCTGGCTATAGATTGGCAACCCACCCATTTTCTTGACAGATATGTAGGTCTTTGCAAATGAATTTATTAGTATAGAAACTATACACGTCAGCCTTGGTGAGCCTTGTGCAGTTGCGTTTGTATCCTTGGTTAGAACAACCTTGTTGCACTGGAACTTTCGAGTGTGCTAGGCTGAGGGCGTGTCACCGAGAGAAGGGTGTGCAGTCCACTTTTCCCAGGTACAACCCTGCTGAAGCATAATGTGTGCCTCACATTCCTCCATCAGGACTAAATGATTTATTCACCCGGCCATTGGGAAGGTTGTCATCCATCACCTGTGTTAGGAATTGTCTCTGCTGAAGAGAGTCACCTTGCCTGAGTGAGCCCACAATCAATGACCAGTCAACGTCCTAGAAGAAAGGCCTTTCATCATATTGTGTGTAAACTATCTC
Organism: Bos taurus; assembly: GCF_002263795.3. NCBI lineage: Eukaryota > Metazoa > Chordata > Mammalia > Artiodactyla > Bovidae > Bos > Bos taurus. Next base: position 41,224,542 of record NC_037354.1, on the reverse strand, counting down.
TTGTCCTAACCGGGAGCAATTCTGAAGGGCCATCCAGTTCCAGAGCTCCCCATGAGGTCAGCGGGGGCCTTTGTTGGGACTGCAATATAGTCCAACTCTTCCACACAACCCCGTTTGTTTGCCTGCTCACAGCCGTGGACCCCAAGGGCATCCCTAAGAAATGTCTCATGTACCATATCAGAATCTATTTCCTGAGAATGTTAACCTTCAACCTGTCCCCTCTATAATGGAATGAATTGTGACCCCTTCAAAGTTCATCTGCTGAAGCCCTAAGCCCTGGTGTGACTGCCTCTGGAACTACCACCTTGAACAGGCATTGGATAATGAAGTCATAAGGGTGGGGTCCTAACCCCATAGGATTGGTGGCCTTATAAGAAGAGAAAGAAAGAGACCTCTCCACCCACTCCACCCCCTCCACCCAAGAGCACACACTCAGGAAAGCCCATGTGAGCACACAGCAAAAAGACAGCTGTCTGCAAGCCAGGAAAACCATTTTCACCAGCACCCAACCATGCTGGTAACCTGATCTCAGACTTCCAGCCTCCAGAACGGTGAGAAAACACATTTCTGTCTGAGCCACCAGGTCTACAGTCTATGGTATTTTGCTACGGCAGCCCTAGCTCATCATGTTTTCAGGGTTTCAAACTCTGAGAGCGATTAGAAGTCCATTCATCATACTTTATGTCCTCACTCTTTTACTTTTTAATAAGCAAATTGCTTTCATTCCTGATGGTGGTAACTTGTGTTCTCTTTATTTCTAGGCAGGGGTTTATTAAGTTTTTTTCATCTTTTTGAGGTAGCAACATGTGACTTTGCTAATTTTCCCACTATTTTTCTGTTTTCTATTTCATTAATTCTGTTATTTTTTTAAAAGTATTTCCCCCTCCTACCTTAGGTTCACTCTGCTCTTCTTTTTCCTAGCTTCGTAACGTAGCACTTCACATCCTTGAATTTAGATCTGCCTTCATTTCAAATACAAACATTTACTGCTCAAAATGTCCCTCTAAGCACTGAAAATGTGTTCCTCATGTTCGGTATGTGGTACTTTAATCATAGGGCTTCCTTGGTGGCTCAGTGGCAAAGAATTCGCCTGCAAATGTAGGAGACATGGGTTCAATCCCTGATCCAGGAAGATCCCCCTGGAGAAGGAAATGGCAACCCACTCCAGTGTTCTTGTCTAGGAAATCCTGTGGACAAAGGAGCCTGGTGGGCTACAGTCCGGGGATTGTGGGGAGTCACACATGGCTTAGCGACTAAACAACAACAATTTTAATTGCAGTTAACTTAGAATATTTTTAATTTCCATTGTATTTTTTCCCTTGACCCAAAGATTATTTAGAAACTTGTGGTTTAGTTTTCAAATATTTGGGATTTTTCTCGCTATCCTATGTCATTCATTTCTAGTTTAATGTTATTGTCAAAAAAACATAGCTCTTGTGATTTTAGCCCTTTGAAATGTATTGAGTTTATATAGTGGTCTAGAAGGTGGTCTCTCTTGGGAAATACACCGTGTATATTTGTAAAGAAAGTATGACTTCTACAGTTTTGGGATTTAGTGTTCTATCAACACAGTTAGGACAAAGTGGTTAGTAACGTTCAGATCTATATTTTTTTGTGATGTTTTTATCTAATTGTTCTATTGGTTTCTGAGAAGAGGTGTTATAATCTCCAATTATAATGATGGAATTGTTTACTTCTTATTTTGTTTCTATCAGTTTTTCTTCATGGATTTTGATGCTATGCTATTGGGGACATGCATATTTAAAATTGTTTTGTCTTTTTGATAAATTGACCCATTTATCATTATTTCTTTTCTCTGCAAAAGTTTATCTGATATTAACACCATCACTCCAGTCTTCTTAAATTTACTGTTTTCAAGGTGCACATTTCTCCATCTATTTACTTCCCATTTGTAGGAGGTACAGAGTTTGGTCATGCTTTTTAAATTCATTTGAAATTTTTTCCTTTAGTGTTTATTTCATTGATATTTAAAGCTAATTATTATCATGTTTAAATTTAAGTCTATCATTTTATAGTTTAACTTTCATTTATCTCCTCCGTATTTTTTTTCTTTTTTTCTGTTTCTCCTGGAGCTTTCATTTGGATTGATTGAACATTTTTATTATTCTCCTTTAATTTAGTCATTGACTTTTAAACTACATCTGAATTTTATTTCGTTGGTCATTGTAGAGATCAGAATAAACAGCTTTAACTTGACCCAGACAATCTAGGGTTGATGTGGTACCAGTTTTTTATGTAAAATGCCAAAAGCTTTATGTCCATTTATCCCTTTCCAATCACTTATTGTGTGTTTTCGTATGTACCACATCACATTACACTCAAAGTCCACTATATAGATAACTGCGGCTTTAAACTGCCATTGTTGTTCAGTCCCTGGGTCGTGTCTGATCCTCACAGCCCCACGGTCTGCAGCATGCCAGGACTCCCTGTTGTAGTTAAAGTTATCAAGGGGGAATTGTTTTTAAAAAACTACTCATTACATTTACTATTTCCAGAGTTCTTCTTTCTTTTCTGACAGTTAGCATTCCTATTGATATCATTTGTTCAGCCTGAAGAAATTGTTTTACCCTTTATTGTAGTACAGTCAGGTCTGCTGGTGATAAAATCTTTTCTTTTGTCTGGAAATATCATTATTTTACATTAATTTTTGAAGGATATTTTTCCTGAATATAAGATTCTGGATTGATAGTTTATCTTTTATTTTAGCTCCTAAAGTTTGATTTCTTCTGACTCTAATTGTGTTTGATGAAAAGGCAGCAACATTTTTAACTATTATATGTGATGTCACTTTTCTATGGTTTTAAGATTTTTCTTTTATTTTTAGAATTTAACAATTTGACCAAGATGTACCGTGGTGATTTTCTTTGTATTTATCTTGTTTGGCTTTCCTGAACTTCTTGAATCCATATATTTATGTGTTTCACCAATTTGAAAACATTTTTCACTGGTTTTTCAGTTATATATATATTTTGTTCCATTCTCTCTCTCCTTTCCTCTAAACTTCCACTATAAGAAATTACATATTTTGTTCATAGCCCTGAAATTTTACTTTAAAGCTATGTTCTTTTATTATAAAATTATTTAAAATGTTAAAGTTTGAGTTGGTATGAAGTTCAGTTTCTTAATTTTATCTGCAAAAGTTAATGTTCCCAAGCATTTTAAACTGAGTGACTATAATGTCTATTTTTATGCATAGTTTTAATTCTCTTAAAGGGATTTCCCGTCTTCTTCACAAACAATCATCTTCCCATTGGACATTTTCCATGTGATTATAAAATTCTGAGTTCTCTTGGGAATCTTTATACGGAGTGGGATAGGTTACCGAAAGTCATTACTGGGAGATTAAACAGATGTGATTTGAGACTGGATTTGGACAGTGCTTTTGTTATTTAACTCATTCTTATAACCAGGAGAAAGCTTCTCAGATCGGAGGAATTCTACTCTTTTTTAGGGAGCATCTGATATGTCATCTCCTCTTCATAAGACAGTGTTATCTTACCTCAATGTAATATTTCCATTTCTGGTCAGGGGTAAATAAGCCAACAGCAGGCCCTGACTGCAGCTCCAGGAGGCTCATGGTGGTATTATTGTACAAAGCAACCACAGAGAGATTCACAGAACTGTGGAACTGTGGGGCAGTGTTTTATTTTATTTTGTATCATCCTACTGCTTTAGTTTTAAATCATGCGGACAAATATGGACCTAACTTAGTTTATTGAATTTTTTAAAGGAAATTTCCTTAATAAGTGCTTTCAGGATGCTTTTCTCAGGATTTAATAGCTTATTCTCAGCTGTTTATATATCTATATTTTTTTTTACATAAAAATTAATTTTGTCCCAAAGACAACAGATATCATGTTTTGATGATATAGGGAAGGTGTATATGTTTGTAATTTAACATAAGTTTTGGGGAGAGAATGGATCCATGTATATGCATGGCTGAGTCCCTTTGCTGTCCACCTGAAACTCTCACAACATTGTTAATAGGCTATACTCCAATACAAAATAAAGAAGTTTAGTAAAAGAAGAATATAAGTTTTATCTTTAGGTAGGCAAGTCCCCTGGGGAACATTAGTATTACAAATCAACAAGAAATAAAAATTCCATGTTGCAAAATACCAATTAATTCAGAATAATCAATGCCCAAGGTAGGCACCGTAATTTGGGGATATGCCTTCAGCTCTACAATCAGGCAGAGTACCACTTCTGTTTTTGCTTATAGCTTCTCCTGAAACCAGAGCAGAGGCTGGCCGCGTAGAGAAGGGAAGGAGGAATGCAGAGAAGTATACATTCCTGTACCATCAGAGCTACGGCTGCATCAGGCAGTGGAGGGATTAGGTGAGGAAGGAAAGGAACGAATACTCGAGACTGTGTTGCTGACTTCTTCGTGCTTCTTTTTTAATGTCTGGGTGTGGAACGAGGTTGATATGGCCACCTAAAAAGTAGGGGATACTGTATTATTTTAATATTCAGTAAACTTAGGGCAATGTTTTTTTACCAAGTAATTTATATTTAGTGTTTCTTTCTTTCTCTTCCTTTTTTTTTTTTTTTGGCTGTGAGGCTTGTGGGAACTTAGTTCCCCAACCAGGGATTAAACGTGGGCCCTCCAGCACTGAGAGTGTGGTCCTAACCACTGGACCACCAGGGAATTCTTAGTGTTTCTTACTTGTTAAGGCTACTGATTACCTTTACTTTATGAGCATATTAGAGTGGTAAGTACTTTTAAAATTACTGAATAGGACTTTACTTACATTAACATAAAACCTGAGCACACTTTGACTATTATTTTCGATTGTGATTTTGGATCTTCTGCTTCTCCTTATCGTGCTGAGCATTTGAGAGTTAATTACATCCTTACTGTTCAGGTCTCCCCCAAGGCCAGAGAACAGCTAACTAACCACCACGTCTGACAAAGAAATGGTAAAGACGGTCCCGCCTCAAAGGGTTCGCAATCCATTGGGACAGACAAATGTAGCGTAAGAGACTGCTTCCACAGCTCGCCTACAAGCATCATGCCTTGAGAGGACTGTCTTACTCAAGTTGATCCTAAGGAACTCCAAGACCAGAATAGGCTCTTGTACCTTTGGGAGCCTACAGGCTCCACACCAGAGTTTCCTAACCTCAGCACTGCCGGACTTTGGGCCAGACAGTTCTCTGTTAGGATATGTCCTGGGAAGAGTGTTTAGCAGCATCCTTAGGTCTGGGTGGACTTCGGGAGTTGGTGATGGACAGGGAGGCCTGGCGTGCTGCAGTTCATGGGGTCGCAGAGTCGGACACGACTGAGCGACTGAACTGAACTAGCCTCTACCCAGCAGATGCCAAGAGAACCCACCCCCGGTTATGACAACCAGAGATGTTTCCAGTTGTCCTGTAGGGCAAAGTGCCCCCAGCTGAGGATCACTGCTCTCGGGGCTCAGCAAGTATCATGCAGAAAACACTCTGAGTTTTAACCGTGTAAGATAAAGAAAGCATTTTAAAATTAAAAAGCAGGCAACATTATCATTCTTTTGAGCAAGAGGGCTGGATGACAATTTTGACATTTCTGAAGTCAAGTAATAACCCTTTCAAGAAGACATTTGATGAGGCTCCCACTGAAATAAGTAATGTACGAATAAAAGTGCATAGAGTGGGGCTTCCCTGGTGGCTCAGTGGTAAAGAGTCCACCTGCCAATGCAGGAGACGCGGGTTCAATGCTTGATCTGGGAGAATCCCACATCCACGGGGCATCTCAGCCTGTGCTCCACGACTACTGCGCCTGTGCCCTGGAACCCGAGAGCTGCGCCTCCTGAGCCCATGTGCCCCTAAAGCCCGTGCCCCCAATGAGAGGAGCCACTGCAATGAGAAGCCCACCCTCCACCAGTAGAGAGCAGCCCCTGTTCTCCACAACTGGAGGAAGCTCAAGCACAGAAATGAAGACCCAGCACAGCCAAAAATAAATATTTCTTAAAACACACACACACACACACACACACAGCTAAGAAATCCAATAAATGGCATTTACTTAAAAAAAAAAAGTGAACAGAGTAAAAGGACCTTTCACCTGCCTGGACCCACAGGCATCTGCTTCAGTTTAACCAGCACTTTTGCTATCCCCTCCACAAGTTTTGGGTCATTCACTTAGAAGTTTTCGTCTTTTAATTCAATCCAATCCTGTCCTATTAAGGCCAAGGTCTATTGCCAGATGAATGCTGCCAGGTTGGTAACATTCCAAAAGCCCTTTCTAGTTCTAATGAAATTGTACAAGCTTTTAAGAGAATAACTTGCATGCGGCTGTCACAAGAGAAGGACTTTATGCTACAGGATCAAAAATATGGAAGAGACATTTACAACCTACAAAAGTCATCAGCAAAGGGGAGTGAAAATGATGGGTAGGGAGAATGAAGCTGTATATCACCAGCATTTCTTAGTGTTTGAAGGGACTTAAACTCCATCATCATTTTCTGGAAGCCTCAATATCATTTAAATAAAATTGCTCATACATAACCAGGGCCAGGAATGTATCTTTGGAAGTTCTAGCTTGCTATTTGAGGTTATTTATTTTCTGCTTTATAGAATTTTCAGTGATATCTCATGGTCTTAAGCAAACTTGTAAGACCAGTGAGTCAAAAGACCTTTTTAGATTCTGTGTAGCCTATTATTTGCACCAAAGCAGTGATGCCTGAAGGTGGTATTACCTGCTGCTAGGGTATTTGTATTAAGACAAATTACTAAAGTAAAAGATTCTGTACCCAGTTTTGATGGAGGGGTCGTGGGTTTCCCATGCCAACAAGTCTTTCTTGGATACTGGCTGGGTGTCCTGCAATTCAGCTCACACTGACACGGTCTAACTGGAGCCCACATTGAAGCCCACAGACTGAGCCGTCAGCCCTACAAGACTGCCCCAGCCCAGCCCACCTCAGACGACAGCTGGAGGCCCAGGCCACCTGGGTTTCTGACAGACCAGCTACACCTGTTGTTTCGGTTCCTTTAATTTTCCGGAGTGGCTCGCGTAACTCAGAGAAATATTTTGCTCACTAGATTAGCAGTTTAAGATGAGTGCTGAAGAATTGATGCTTTAGAACTGTGGTGTTGGAGAAAACTCTTGAGAGTCCCTTGGACTGCAAGGAGATCCAACCAGTCCATCCTGAAGGAAATCAGTCCTGAAAATTCATTGGAAGGACTGATGTTGAAGTGAAACTCCAATACTTTGGCCACCTGATGCGAAGAGCTGACTCATTTGAAAAGACCCTGATGCTGGGAAAGACTGAAGGCAGGAGGAGAAGGGGACGACAGAGGATGAGATGGCTGGATGGCATCACCGACTCCACGGACATAAGTTTGAGTAAGCTCTTGGAGTTGGTGATGGACAGGGAGGCCTGGTGCGCTGCAGTCCATGGGGTCACAAAGAGTCAGACATGACTGAGTGACTAGACTGAACTGAGCTGATAAGAGCATAACTCAGAAATAGCCAGATGGAAGAGATGCATATGGTGAAGTGTGTGGAGAGGGTTCAGAGTCCCCTGCTCTCTCCAAGGGCACGACTCTCACATGACCCCCACGTGTTTGCTCACCTGGAAGCCCTCTGGTCCCCTTCCCTTTGGTTTTCTATGGAGGTCTCTTCTATGGTAAACAATCGGTTTACCATTGGTCACTGGCGATGAAGTCAACCTCAACCCACATCCCCTTTCAGAGGGCAGAACTAAAAGTCCCAATCCTCCAATTACATGGTTGGTTCCCCTGGCAATCAGTTCCAAATCTTAGGCATGGTCTAAAAGTCACCTCTTTAGCATAACAGAAGACAGCTTCATCTCTCTCGAAATGGGATAGAGATCAGATATTATTAATCACGATATCACACAAAGGATGGAGCTGGCCTTGGGGTAGGAGGGTCTTCCTGAAAATTCCACCATCTTAGGTACAGAGGAGTAATTTAAAGATTCACAACCAAGATTGCTACTGCTGCTGCTGCTAAGTTGCTTCAGTTGTGTCGGACTCTGTGCGACCCCATAGATGGCAGCCCAACAGGCTCCCCTGTCCCTGGGATTCTCCAGGCAAGAACACTGGAGTGGGTTGCCATTTCCTTCTCCAATGCATGAAAGTGAAAAGTGAAAGTGAAGTCGCTCAGTTGTGTCCGACTCTTAGCGACCCCATGGACTGTAGCCTACCTACCAGGCTCCTCCATCCATGGGATTTTCCAGGCAAGAGTACTGGAGTGGGGTGCCATTGCCTTCTCCAACAAGCAAGATTAGCATATAACAAATGTCCAGAAGAACATAGGTGAGGTTTAAAATTTGGGCAGAATGGAGGAAGGCAGACAGAAATAGTAATGTCTAACTAGCATTCATGTATATTGTGGCCAGTTCCACATGTAAACACATTTGCATTTAAGTGGTCACTGCAATTATTGTGTGCTTTCTCAGTAAATAAAGGGAAAAGTAAACACAAAATAAATTATTGAGGGATCTTAGAGACTGGCTCTACAGAGGAAAAGTCCCTAACAAACAAGGTAAAGATACAGAGTGTTACTAAAATTTCAGACATGTCAGGGAACAATGGTCTCTTGGGTATCAATAACTCAGATACTCCTTTTGTTACCTGTCAGTCAACATGTATTGCAGGAGACACACACACACTAACAATGGCTAATCTGTATTGAGTCCTTACTATGTGTCGGAAAATTATTTACTCCTTGCAACAGTACTCTGAGGCAGGTGCTTTTATTACTTCATCTTACGCTTCAGCAAATTGAGGCTCAGAGACATGAAGTAACTTGCCCAGGATCACACAGCAAGCGTTTGCACCTAAGCCTGACAGACACCAGTGTGTAAATATGATCCACTCTATACCGTGGTGCCTCGTGGGAAGTGGATTGGACGCCTCGGGGCCAAATGAAGGACCAAACCAGCTAGGCCCTCCCGTGTCGACCTGCTTTCCCCCATCCCCTGGGTCCCCAAGCCCACAGACAGATTTCTCGGACGCCTTGTCTTTACGGTTCGGAAACCAATGACCTTGATGGCAGTTAAGTTTATGCCAACGGTCTCATCAAAGAGCGTGTTAGGAGTTGCACTGGGAGGAGCAGGGCACAAGGTGGAGAGACCAGTGTGCCTGGCGCCTCTGCCTCGGTGAGGGGTTCTCCCACGCCTCGATGGTAGAGCTTCCTTAAATCCTCCGTCAGTGCAACCAGAGCCAGCCAATCCAACAGGAACCCTTTTTAAAATTCATTTATATTGTAGTATAGTCACTTTCCAGTGTTGTGTAAGTCTCTACTGTACAGCAAAATGAATCAGTCATCTGTATACATATATCCCCTCCATTGTGGGCTTTCCTTCCATTCAGGTCACCACAATGCATTGAGTAGCGTTCCTGTAAGATACAGCAGGTTCTCATTGGTTGTCTAGTTTATCCACAGGAAGAGTTCAGTTTAGTTCAGTCACTCAGTCGTGTCCCACTCTTTGCGACCCATGGACTGCAGCACACCAGGCCTCCCTGTCCATCACCAACTCCTGGAGTTTACCCAAACCCATGTCCATCGACTCAGTGATGCCATCCAGCCATCTCATGCTCTGTCGTCCCCTTCTCCTCCCACCTTCAATCTTTCCCAGCATCAGGGTGTTTTCAAATGAGTCAGTTCTTCACATCAGGTGGCCGAAGTATCAGAGTTTCAGCTTCAGCATCAGTTCTTCCAATGAATATTCAGGACTGATTTCCTTTAGAATGGACTGGTTGGGTCTCCTTGCAGTCCAAGGGACTCTGAAGAGTCTTCTCCCACACCACAGTTCAAAAGCATCAAATCTTTGGCACTCAGCTTTCTTTAGAATCTAACTCTCACATCCACACATGACCACTGGAAAAACCATAGCCTTGACTAGACGGACCTTTGTTGGCAAAGTAACGTCTCTGCTTTTGAATATGCTGTCTGGGTTGGTCGTAGCTTTTCTTCCAAGGAGCACTTTTGAATATGCTGTCTGGGCTGGTCGTAGCTTTTCTTCCAAGGAGCAGCAGTCTGTCTGTGTCAGCCCCAGTCTCCCAGTTCCTCCCACTTCCCCTTTCCCCTTGGTGTCTGTATGCTTGTTCTCGACATGTGTGTCTCTATTTCTGCTTTGCAAATAAGATCATCTCTACCATTTTTCTAGATTCCAGTTTTCTCTTTCTGCCCTATGACACTCTATAGATCCATCTACGTCACTACAAATGACCCAATTTTGTTCCTTTTTATGGCTGAGTAACATTCCATTAAACATATGTACTACATCTTCTTTATCCATTCCTCTGTTGGTAGACATTTAGGTTGCTTCCACGTCCTGACTATTGTAAATAGTGATGCTGTGAATATTGGGGTGGGTGTATCTTTTTGAATTCTGGTTTCCTCTGGGCTTATGCCCAGTAGTGGGATTGCTGTATCACTGGGGGCTTCCCTGGTGGCTCACGTGGTAAAGCGTTTGCCTGCACTGCAGGAGACCCGGGTTTGATCCCTGAGTCAAGAAGATCCCTGGAGAAGGAAATGGTAACCCACTCTAGTACTCTTGCCTGGAAGATTCCATGGACGGAGGAGTCTGATAGGCTACAGTCCACGGGGTCTCAAAGAGTCTGACACAACTGAGCGACTTCACTTTATGGGAGCTCTATTTTTAGTTTTTTAAGGAACCTCCATACTGTGTTTCATAGTGGCTGTATCAATTTACACTCCCAGCAACAGGGCATGAGGGTTCCCTTCTCTCTATACCTTCCTCAGCATTTATTGTTTGTAGGATTTTTTAATCATGGCTATTCTGATTCTGAACCATATTGGAAACAGGGAGGGTGGAGAATTCCAGACCTGGCCCCTTTTTAACGTTCCTGGTGTGGCCTGCAACAGCCAATTCATTTTCCTTTTCTAGGCCTCCTCATGACATATGATACAATTGGATAAGAATAGAATGTCTAAAAGTCTCCCAGAAATAGTTGGAGAGTATTTCACAGAAACTCTTCTGTGAAATCTCAAGAAGGACAAAAAGTTACCAAGAAGGGCGCTGGGCCATGGTAAGTAAAAATTCAAGTTTCACTATCAGTGAATGCCTGTAACATGTTCTTCTACAAGCAAGGAAACATGCCAGACCCCCCAGCCTTCCCCTTCTCCATCCGACTGCAGCTTGCATATGGACCGTGTGGATTCAGAGAGTGAGTTCTCTTAGTAAGCTGTGTGTTCTGACCATTTTCATGGTTTTGCTGGCCTTTCTGTTTTATTCCCCCCGCCCCCTGCCATGTGGGTGGCAGTGTGTGCAGTGGTTAAAACTTGACATTTGTAGCCATGATGAACCATGTTGTAGTTCTTGATTCTGTCACTTACGACTTGTGTGACCTTGGGCTGTGACCTTGGGAGAGGTCGCATAGTGGCAATCAGTCCCTGGGTACCAGTTGCTAAGCCTCTAAACCAGAACGTTAGCAACAGCTGTCTGAAGATGCTCACCATGACTCTGCACATGGCATTTGTTAAGACTTTCCGGTTGAAAATAACAGAAACTGAAAGCACACTGACTTAACGAAAAAAAGAGGTTTTAACAAGTCTAAGATAAGTCTCACTTCAAACACAGATCCAGGTGCTCAAAGGGTTTCATCAAGCTCTTTCTCCTCCCAGTCTGCTTTTTCACTCCAGTTCCCAGGCCACCTCCTCTCAAGGATGGCCAGCGGCAGCTCCAGGCTTAGTCAACTCTGTGGGAAGAGGGGTCTTTTTGCCAAGAGTCCCAACTAAGTTCTCAGCCTCGGGTCTCATTTCCATTCCCAAACCACTCACTGTGGTCAGAAGGATGGCGCTTTACAACTGGCCTGGTGTGCCAGCAGGCTTTTAGAAAATTTGGCTGATAAACATCCCACAGAGGATTTCTGGACTCAGGCTATGTGACAGTTCTCTTTGGGCAGAAATGTAAAGGCCTTTTGTTGAAAATCCCCTTTGAGAATTCTTATTGCTCACTTCAATACTTCATGAGAGAACCATTTTATTAATTAGAGCTGGGCAGAAATTTATACTGAATCTTGGTCAAAGATGCTTAAAATACCAGTCTTGGTTCATATGTTGCTCCTCAGAGCCTACAGTGGATTCTGCCTTATTCAAAGCACACTAATCAAAAGTGTGGGAGAAATTATTTTACCAAAGGAATCCCAGGGTGAATTTACCAGAAGGGGGAAATGGATGCTGGGTAGGCAAAAACAAGCTCTACCTAATGCTTATCATACTCCCTAACACAGAGAACTTGATAAATTTTATGTCTCTACAATGCTCAATAAATATTTTTGAATACCTACAACACATAAATTGAAGAAAGTGGGGAAAACCACTAGACCATTCATGTTTGACCTAAATCAAATCCCTTATGACTATAGTGGAAGTAAGAAATAGATTTAAGGGACTAGATCTGATAGACAGAGTGCCTGATGAACTATGGACAGAGGTTTGTGATATTGTATAGGAGACAGGAGTCAAGACCATCCCCAAGAAAAATAAATGCAAAAAAGCAAAATGGCTGTCTGAGGAGGCCTTACAAATAGCTGTGAAAAGAAGAGAAGCCAAAAGCAAAGGAGGAAAAGAAAGATATAGCCATCTGAATGCAGAGTTCCAAAGAATAGCAAGGAGAGATTAAAAAGCCTTCCTCAGCGATCAACACAAAGAAATAAAGGAAAACAACAGAATGGGAAAGACTAGAGATCTCTTCAAGAAAGTTAGAGATACCAAGGGAACATTTCATTCAAAGATGGGCACAATAAACGGCAGAAATGGTATGGACCTAACAAAAGCAGAAAATATTGAGAATAGGTGGCAAGAATACACTGAAGAACTGTATAAAAAAGATCTTCGCGACCCAGAGAATCACAATGGTGTGATCACTCACACTCACCTAGAGCCAGACATCCTGGAATGTGAAGTCAAGTGGACCTTAGGAAGCATCGCTACAAAAAAAGCTAGTGGGGGTGATGGAATTCCAGTGGAGCTCTTTCAAATCCTGACAGATGATGCTTGAAAGTGCTGCACTCAATATGCCAGCATATTTGGAAAACTCAGCAGTGGCCACAGGACTGGAAAAGGTCAGTTTTCATTCCAATCCCAAAGAAAGGCAATGCCAAAGAATGCTCAAACTACCACACAATCACACAATTGCACTCATCTCACACGCTAGTAAAGTAATGCTCAAAATTCTCCAAGCCAGGCTTCAGCAATACGTGAACTGTGAACTTCCAGATGTTCAAGCTGGTTTTAGAAAAGGCAGAGGAACCAGAGATCAAATTGCCAACATCTGCTGGATCATCAAAAAAGCAAGAGAGTTCCAGAAAAACATCTATTTCTGCTTTATTGACTATGCCAAAGCCTTTGCCTGTGTGGATCACAACAACTGGAAAATTCTGAAAGAGATGGGAATACCAGACCACCTGACCTGCCTCTTGAGAAACCTGTATGCAGGTCAGGAAGCAACAGTTAGAACTGGACATGGAACAACAGGCTGGTTCCAAATAGGAAAAGGAGTACGTCAAGGCTGCATATTGTCACCCTGCTTTTTAACTTCTATGCAGAGTACATCATGAGAAACGCTGGGCTGGAAGAAGCACAAGCTGGAATCAAGATTGCTGGGAGAAATATCAATAACTTCAGATATGCAGATGATACCACCCTTATGGCAGAAAGTGAAGAGAAACTAAAAAGCCTCTTGATGAAGGTGAAAGTGGAGAATGAAAAAGTTGGCTTAAAGCTCAACATTCAGAAAACAAAGGTCATGGCATCCAGTCCCATCACTTCATGGCACATAGAAGGGAAACAGTGGCTGACTTTGTGCCTGGTCGGCTGCCATCTCTGGGGTCGCGCAGAGTCGGACACGACTGAAGGGACTTAGCAGTAGCAGCAGCAGCAAAATCACTGCAGATGGTGATTGCAGCCATGAAATTAAAATACGCTTACTCCTTGGAAGGAAAGTTATGACCAACCTAGATAGCATATTGAAAAGCAGAGACATTACTTTGTCAACAAAGGTCCATTTAGGAAAGGCTATGGTTTTTCCAGTGGTCATGTATGGATATGAGAGTTGGACTATAAAGAAAGCTGAGCACTGAAGAATTGATGCTTTTGAACTGTGGTGTTGGAGAAGACTCTTGAGAGTCCCTTGGACTGAAAGAAGATCCAACCAGTCCATCCTAAAGGAGATCAGTCCTGGGTGTTCATTGGAAGGTCTGATGTTGACACTGAAACTCCAATACTTTGGCCACCTGATGCAAAGAGCTGACTCATTTGAAAAGACACTGATGCTGGGAAAGATTGAGGGCAGGAGGAGAAGGGGACAATAGAGGATGAGATGGTTGAATGGCATCACCAACTCAATGGATGTGGGTTTGGGTGGACTCTGGAAGTTGGTGATGGACAGGGAGGCCTGGCGTGCTGCGGTTCATGGGGTCGCAAAGAGTTGGGCACAACTAAGGAACTGAACTGAACTGAACAACAGATAAGGGACTGTCAAAGTTAGCAGGGAAATAGTAACTGTGTCCTCAAGAAGCGTAGGGTGTAGCAGAGAGAGGAGAACATACAGAAATTAAAGAGGTGATTTTATTGCTGTTGAGCAGTTCATACTAGGATCAGATGAAGTTGCTATGGGAACAACAGCAGGGCAGGAGTAACAGTCTTGAGGCAGGAAGAAGCTTCCCAGGGGAGGCAGCATCTACATGGAGCTTCCAGAAGAATGGGAGGAGTTAGTGAGAGAAAAGAGGCAGATTCCTCCAGGTCTGTGTCCATTGGCTGCCTGAGCCTAAATTTTTTCATCTTGTACAAGACCAGTAAAGATTAGATATCTTTAGCCCAACTCAAGGGCTACTGAAGTCAAAAGAGAGAAAGTGGGCAGCTGAAACATTCTGCTGCAATTTTGAAAGCCTACCAGCAGAGTAGAATATTCTTGGCCTGAGTATTCATTTTGGAGACACTATGTGAAAAACATTGCTTAACAAGAGGAAGTCAAACAAAAGTTTAATAACATGTATACACGAGAGACACAGGAAAACTGATAACTCCCCCAAAATACGAATTTTAGGAACACCATTATAAGTGAACAACCAAAATAAATCTTATTTTGAATGTTAATAAAACAAGATTTACTTTGGTTATTAAATAAAACAAACATTTAAATAAATAAGCAAGTAAGATTTATTTCTAAACAAAAAACATAAGATTTCCTGGATAACGAGTTTAGCCAAGACTCTTACCTATGTGGATGGGACTTGGTGTGGATAATCATAAACCCAGGAGCTGGCTCAAGGAACAGGGACTTGGGCTGGAGGAAATCCAGGCAGAGCTGGGGAGGGAGCGTGAGGACCTTGCTGGCGAGCTTAAGCCCGGGCAGGTGGAAAGACAGGGAGGGAGGAGGCAAGGGCAAGGAGGGCCACACTTCGGTGGATCTTAGAAGTACAAGCTTTAGATGAGTCGGGAGAACTGAAACCATTGTGCCCCAGCAACCCATGCTTCAGAAAAATCCATGCTTCCAGAATTCTGTCACAAGTTATAGAATCCAACTTAAAGTGGCTTATAGAAATTTAAACAAGAAATTTGGATTTGTTAGAAGGATGCTGGACTGTTTCAGATTGCAGAACATGTTGGAAACCAAGCTTTCTCCTAGCTTAGACACTCCATTTCTTTTACATTAAAGCAACTATGATACTATTGACCATGGGGATGTTATGGGGAGGTGGGCCAAAATCTTGCTTTGCTTTGACCTGTCCTTATACCTCTTATAGTTTCTTTTTCTATTTTCATTGAGCCTTGAGTTAAGACTTTTCTATACTTTGAGTCACTGGAAGGAAAATTTTTGTGAGGATAAAACAAACAAGCAAAACATAATCAAATGAAACTATTTAGGAAAATTCAACAACCCTGGCCTAGAATGAAAGACTCCATGGTATTTGGAGAAGGGATGGAAGTGATCTACTTTAGAAATATTTAGTGTTTTCTGCAATAACAAATGACATCTGGAAATCAAACCTTGAATGCCTGTGTAGATTTTGAGAGATGGGGAGGATCTACAAGATAGGGGTTCTGTGTGGAAGCAGCAACATTGCTTTTGATCTTGACAAAAGGATCAACTCAGCTGTGGATCCTATAATCTTAGATCTTTAGCTCTTCCACTTCTTCTCTTGAGTTCTTCATCCTGATATTAGAAGAAAAGTTCCAATTTTTTACTGAGTGTGTTGTTAGCTGTAGGCACGTCCTCTATGACCTTTATTATGTTGATGTATATTTCTTCTACTCCAAACTGTTGAGGGTTATTACCATGTAAGGTAGTTGTATTTTGTCAAATGCATTTTTT
Organism: Bos taurus; assembly: GCF_002263795.3. Classification (NCBI taxonomy): domain Eukaryota; kingdom Metazoa; phylum Chordata; class Mammalia; order Artiodactyla; family Bovidae; genus Bos; species Bos taurus. The sequence continues at coordinate 41,208,235 of NC_037354.1, read as the reverse complement.
ACATCTATTGAGATGATCATGTGAATTTTATTTTTCATTCTATTAATGTGGTGCCTCAGATTTATTGAGTTGTATATGTTGAACCATCTTTGCATTCCAAGGATAAACCCTACTTGGTCATGGTGTATAATCCTTCTGAAACATCCTTGGATTCAATTTGCTGTGAGTTTGTTGATGATTTTACATCTGTATTGATCAGGGATAATGGTCTATCATTTTATTTTCTTGTAATGTCCTCATCTGGCTTTAGTATCAGGGTAATGCTAACCAGGTTATTCTTAACTCAAAGAATAACTTGGCTACTTGAAGAGGTTTCTCTGACTGCTGTCCTTAAAGTGGCACTAGAATAGACTGCTTTCAAAAATAGCAGTAATTTTTCATCCCTGTCTGTATGCATTCCCCTTAAGAGCTCCTCCCATCAAGAGGTGGGGTCTTGTCACTTTGATCTGGCCAATAGGATGAAACCACAGTGACATGAGAGCAGGCATGGCCTTCTGGAGGATGATGGTTCATGCGGGGGAGAACCCAGGTCCCTCAGCACAGTTCAGCTGATCATCATACACGTTAAAGACTCAAGTCAAGATTAGCAGAGTCATTGACCCAACGTGAAGCTGACCACTGATAAAGAAGTGAAGCTGACTGAGTCCAGGAGAGTCACCTAGGTGATATATAGCAGCAATAAATGCTGATTGTTTCAAGTTACTGAATTTTAGGATACTTTACTACATAGTAATAGCTGATACAGTCACTACTTTACAGGTCTTATCATTGTCTGAAATTACCGTGTGTATTTATTCATCTGTTAGACTCTACCACTGTCAACTGGGCTTCCCAGGTGGTTAGGTGGTAGAGAATCCACTGGCCAATGCAGGAGACATGAGTTCAATCCCTGGGTTGGGAAGATCCCCTGGAGGAAGAAATGACAACCCACTCCAGTATTCTTGCTTGGGAAATCCCATGGACAGAGGAGCCTGGCGGGCTACAGTCCATGGAGTCTCAGAGTTCAGTACAACTTAGCGACTGAGCACACGTGCGCTACTGTAAGGGAAGCCCTCTCTTGGCCCTAGTAACCCAAAACCTGAACTAATGCATGATAGTCACTCAGTGAATATTTGTTAACTGGGAATAAATGGGAAGTAATACTCGAGAACCATGATGTATGCCTGTGTGCATGCTCAGTCATTTTGACTCTTTGCAGCCCCATAGACTACAGCCGGCCAGGCTCCTCTGGCCATGGAATTTTTCAGGCAAGAGTACTGGAGTGGGTTGTCATGTCCTTCTCCACGACACCTTCCAGACCCAAGGGTCGAGCCATGAGGTGGGGACCTACCACTATGTATGAGTCCCTTTACTTCCCTCTTTCTCCCTTTATTTCTCATTTCAGTCTTCTCAAGAGTCCTGTAAAGAAGATATTATTATTCTTGGTTTTCAAGTGAAAATCCCAAAAAAAGTCAAGTAACATGCACAAGTCCAATAATTCTTAAAAAAAATCCGAGTGTACTGATGTGTATATCACATCTGTGGGCTGATCAAACTATTGGCATAGGATGACATACATTGCTTGGGAACAGTATATAATATTTCTGTTGCTACTACTTTGAGTCAGTATATAATTATTGCTTCTAAAGATACTTAAGTTTCTAAAGATACTTAAGATCTAAATAATGAAAACTACAAGAAATTATAGCTGCAAATTATTTGTATGAGTCATTGATTTCCATTTACTGACTCAACTCAGAAGAAGATGTTGTGACCTGCTCTTCACTGCCCCCGTTGACAAGGAGTGCAAACTGTTGGTAGGTCTTGGAGATGCTCAGGTTTCCTGTGGGAACTCACGCAGAAGACCCTGTCACTGGGTGAGGCTATCTGTCACCCCCTGTGACCTGGTCAAGACCAGAACCTCAGGTCTCTCTGTTTCAGGCTAAATAGAGATTTCCCCTTCAGAGATGGGGACCAGAAGAATCAGGGTGCTCAGTGGGGCAAAACTGAGTAAGAGTGTTGAGAAAAGGACATAATCTCGGTCACACTCAAGCAAACATTTGCTCTGGCCCCTAGGGGACTGGGATTGTGTGTGGATATTTTGGGGATAGAAATGAAGCAGGTTATGGAGAATTATTTTTAATATTGGTATATAATTTTCCCACTAAAAGGAAAGCTCTTAACCTATAGTTGCTGACAACAAGAACACCAAACAAGCAAGGAACTGAACTCCTGTGGCCAAAGGACGGGGTGCTTGATCTGGGGGAATCTCATTTCATCTGCTCAAGCACTCCGTCCGGCATGCGGATAAAAATACACTTTCATGCTGCAATAAACAGAGTCTCAGAAAGGTTGCTTGACCCAAGGTTTTCCCACCTGGACAAGGTCACATTGATAATTTTTTTCCTTCTTATCTCAACTGGGTCCTGTAGAATTTGCCCCAGGGTTTTTTAACAGTTTTCTGTAAATACTCAAACTTTTTAGACATCATCCTTCACTTCGTGTGTTGTTTTGAACACAATACTCATCTGCAACAATAAGGCATTTTCACTTTTATGATGGCTGATTACCATCTGAATAATAGAATCTATCCTAATTTTGAGTTAGAATTGGTGTCTGGCAGTATATATTATGAAATATCATAATAATAGGAGCAATGCTCATTGGAAATAGCAACTTCAGAGGTGTTGGTGTCTAGGAAATCTTCCCTTTGAGCAAAAATAATGCCCTCATTTGCTCGCATGAGATTGTCCCATTGAAATAAATCTGACTTTGCTGTATAGTTTCCATTTAAAGTCACTTTATTCTATTTAAAATCATAGCCATTCATTTTGTAGTTTGCCCAGGAGGAAAGAGAAAGCAGAGACAAATATGAAATCAGTAAAAAAAAAAAAAAACAAAAAGGGGAGTTTTGGCCATATGATTATTTTAAATAAATATTTGGTTTGAAAAATGGGCAGCATTTGAATCCATTCTGATTTTTTCTCTACTGCTTTTTCTCGCCAAGAGAGGGGAATTAAACTTGACTGGCTCATATTTATCCTCCTGCCCAGAGACTTCCTGGATTATTTGCTGTTTTGGGGTTTGATGGCATAGTCTGTAGCCTCAGGAGAACTTACTCCAAAGGAAAGAACTATAATTTAAGTCAGTTTGATGTGAGGTCTGTATTTCTTTTATTTAATATCATTAGTAAAGAGATTTTCTCTGAACAATTAGCTATTCTTTTGGTTCCTTCTATCTTGGTGGTCACTGACGATATTCTTGTGGACAAATACAGACCAGAGAATTATTTTCTCTAAAAACAAATAGGAAAAAAAATTAGTGTGTCCACATGTATTAGCTTCAAGAATGCCTCTTTCATGTCAACGCAGTTTAGGCTAGAATACCTTAAAGTCTGGGTCAAACTTTTGCCTTCAGTTCAGTCACTCAGTCGTGTTCAACTCTTTGCGACCCCCATGGGCTGCTGCACACCAGGCTTCCCTGTCCACCACCAACTCCCAGAGCTCACTCAAACTCATGTCCATCGAGTCGGTGATGCTATCCAACCATCTCATCTTCTGTCATCCCCTTCTCCTCCTGCCTTCAATCTTTCCCAGCATCAGAGTCTTCTCAAATGAGTCAGCTCTTCGCATCAGGTGGCCAAAGTATTGGAGTTTCAGCTTCAGCATCAGTCCTTCTAATGAATATTCAGGACTGATTTCCTTTAGGATGGACTGGTTTGATCTCCTTGCAGTCCCAGGGACTCTCAAGAGTATTCTCCAATACCACAGTTCAAAAGCATCAGCTCTTTTGCTTTAATACTGACAAAACAGGCAAACTCTAAACAATACAAACTAAAGAATCAGGGTAACATGGGGAGAAGAGCACTGTGTGGTTTTGTGGAATCAGATCTGAGTGTGATGCTGCTGTCAACTAGGGGGCCAGGAGGAGTGCGTTGGCCTCCCGAGCCTCCCCGAGATCGAAAACATTGGTTATGGAGAGGCAGACAAACAGCAATGGGAACTATGGAAACATGACTGCTCCCGAAAAGCTCTGTGCAATTATAAGCCCAGGGAACACCCACGTAGCTCTCAAACCGGGCACCAAAGGAGGCAGAGACTGTTGACTTCTAAGTAAGCGACAATAGGAAAGGAAAAACCCAGCAGAGCTGAGCTTGCTCTTCCCAGCTGGGCCCAGAATAACACCGCTCTAAGAAAAAACAGGAAGCCTGGCAGTCAGGGAGCCCCAAATAAAAGCTGTGTTCTAGCAAATGTAGGGGGAAGATATAGTCTTTATTTCTTAAAGAAACTACTTGTTTACAATGTTATTTAGTGGGATGTATTATGTTCCAGCCAATGAAGAAGGAGATGCTGTAGCCACACATGTGGCAAGGTGTTTTAAAACATTGGCAAGAAGTGCTGTACAAAGAAGAGCTTCACGACCCAGATCATCACGATGGCGTGATCACTGACCTAGAGCCAGACATCCTGGAATGTGAAGTCAAGTGGGCCTTAGAAAGCATCACTATGAACAAAGCTAGTGGAGGTGATGGAATTCCAGTGGAGCTATTTCAAATCCTGAAAGATGATGCTGTGAAAGTGCTGCACTCCATATGCCAGCATATTTGGAAAACTCAGCAGTGGCCACAGGACTGGAAAAGGTCAGTTTTCATTCCAATCCCAAAGAAAGGCAATGCCAAAGAATGCTCAAACTACCGCACAATTGCACTCATCTCACATGCTAGTAAAGTAATGCTCAAAATTCTCCAAGCCAGGCTTCAGCAATACGTGAACTGTGAACTTCCAGATGTTCAAGCTGGTTCTAGAAAAGGCAGAGGAACCAGAGATCAAATTGCCAACATCCGCTGGATATCGAAAAAGCAAGAGAGTTCCAGAAAAACATCTATTTCTGCTTTATTGACTATGCCAAAGCCTTTGACTGTATGGATCACAATAAACTGTGGAAAATTCTGAAAGAGATGGGAATACCAGAACACCTGACCTGCCTCTTGAGAAACCTATATGCAGGTCAGGAAGCAACAGTTAGAACTGGACATGGAACAACAGACTGGTTCCAAATAGGAATAGGAGTACGTCAAGGCTGTATATTGTCACCCTGCTTATTTAACTTCTATGCAGAGTACATCATGAGAAATGCTGGGCTGGAGGAAACACAAGCTGGAATCAAGATTGCCAGGAGAAATATCATTAACCTCAGATATGCAGATGACACCACCCTTATGGCAGAAAGCGAAGAGGCACTCAAAAGCCTCTTGATGAAAGTGAAAGTGGAGAGTGAAAAAGTTGGCTTAAAGCTCAACATTCAGAAAACAAAGATCATGGCATCTGGTCCCATCACTTCATGGCAAATAAATGGGAAAACAGTGGAAACAGTGTTAGACTTTATTTTCTGGACTCCAAAATCACTGCAGATGGTGACTGCAGCCATGAAATTAGAAGGCGCTTACTCCTTGGAAGGAAAGTTATGACCAACCTAGATAGCATATTGAAAAGCAGAGACATTACTTTGCCAACAAAGGTCCGTCTAGTCAAGGCTATGGTTTTCCAGTGATCACGTATGGATGTGAGAGTTGGACTGTGAAGAAGGCTGAACGCCGAAGAATTGATGCTTTTGAACTGTGGTGTTGGAGAAGACTCTTGAGAGTCCCTTGGACTGCACGGAGATCCAACCAGTCCATTCTGAAGGAGATCAGCCCTGGGATTTCTTTAGAAGGAATGATGCTAAAGCTGAAAACTCCAGTACTTTGGCCCCCTGATGTGAAGAGTTGACTCATTGGAAAAGAGTCTGATGCTGGGAGGGATTGGGGGCAGGAGGAGAAGGGGACAACAGAGGATGAGATGGCTGGATGGCATCACTGACTTGATGGACGTGAGTCTGAGTGAACTCTGGGAGTTGGTGATGGACAGGGAGGCCTGGGGTGCTGTGATTCATGGGGTCATAAAGAGTCGGACACGACTGAGTGACTGAACTGAACTGAACTGAACTGAACTAGCTGTGTGAGGTCATTGTAAGATGGTACTGATTTTCTGAGTCCTGGAGCAGATTCTCAGACTCTTAACATGCACAGTGCTATCACCCAGGGTCTTGTCAAAGCACAGTTTCGGATTCAGCAAGTCTGGGTGAGGCCTGAAACTCTGCATTTCTACCCATTCCCAAGTGATGACAGCCGTGCTCAACTACAAATCACATTTTGAGTTACAACATAATGAGCCAAAGGGAGGACAGTTTGGAACTAATTAGACTATATACACAGGGTATCATAGAACAAAATGAAGGACTTTGATCAGCATTTGAATGTGCCTGTTGCAATATGAGACTTAAAAAAGAACACTTGCTTTTAGAAGACTCCTTTTTCCCCCCTACCAAGCACAGCAGTTACACAGAAGCAGGATTTGGTAATATGCCGTTATCTCTGTTGATAGAGACCTCAGAGAGCAACAAGCAGGGAAGCCCCTTGACTCCGTGTCAGGTGCTGCATCTGCAGCGTCCAGAGGCCCCCGCTCACTTTTAGCGTGAGGGCGGCTGCCGCAAACTACCCCCTGTCCTGCTGTATTAGTGTCCTGTGACCTCTATGACACATTCTCACAAAGGTGGTGGTTTAAAACAACAAAAACGTGTCTTTTCCCAGTTCTTCAGGCCGGAATTCCCCAATCCTTATTACTGGGCTGAGATTGAGGCATCCTGTGGACACCTATACCTCTTCCAGCCTCTGGTCACTGCCAGCCTTCCTCCACTCGCAGCCGCACCCCTCAAGTCTTCAAGGGCAGCTCTGTCCTGCCATCGCCCTCTCCTCTGAGTGTGTCTGTACGGAACCTGTACCAGTCGCTCTCTTCTAAGCACACTTGTGATTGCATTTAGGGCCCACATGGAAAATCCAGGATAATCTACCCACTCCCCTGTACTTACATCTGCAAAGACCCCCTTTCTTCCTGAGAGTTAAAACTTGATAGCTTAGGGGGCTTTTACTCAGCCTGTCACGCACAGCCAAGCAGTTTTGCACCATTCCTGAGGTATGCTCAGGAAGATTTTAGACACGGGGTTCCTGGGCGATTGTCAGCTGAAGCACTGAGGCAGCCGTTTGGGTAGCAGTAGGTATCAGGGCAGATTGGTTCTCAAAGTGCATGCAGCCTTGCTCTGTTTACAGGGCATTTATAGATGACATTGTCTGCCAGGGAACTGAGGTTGCTGGGGAATGTATCTGCACAACCTGTCTCTTATAGCTCAGGTAATGAGCATTGTCCTAGATTTCAAACCAAAAGCTTTTCCTGGAGAACTAGAAGAAACCTTTTTTGTTGTTGCTATTCAAATGTTTAACATGCGTTTTTGAGACATAGTTACATGGGTCATTGCAAAGATAAGTATATAGAGGCATTTACACCTGTTACTCAGCTTCTGCCAATGATAACATAGCATATATTACATAGTATACTATCAAATCCAGCAAACTGACATCCATATACTCACAGAGCTTATTTGGAAGACACCTATTTGACACCGATTCAATAATGTGCTCAGTCACTAAGTCATGTCCAACTCTTTTGTGACCCCATGTACTGTATGTAGCTCCTCTGTCCATGGGATTTCCAGGCAAGAATACTGTAGCGGGGTGCTGTTTCCTCCTCCATGGGCTCTTCCAGACGCAGGGATTGAACTCACGTCTCCTGCATTGGCAGGCGGATTCTTTACCACAGAGACACCTGGACGACTTTTAAATTTTTAAATTACGTTTTCTACAAATAAATAGGGCAGATACCGTTATCACAGCCTGTTCCAGCACACTATTAGAGATAAAAGGCATCTGTGGCTCAGAGGTACAGGCGTACTCTCGCCAGGAGATGGCATCTGACATGTACGTTACGAACCTCACAAACCAGCGTCCCTTCTCCCTCCGGTGTCCCAGCATTTCATTTGCTACCATAGAGCGAGTGATGAAATAAATTTAAAAGCAAGAATCTGACATTAAACTTCACTTAGAGTCTGCAGTTGTTTACATGTGTAGTTAGGGCTTCGGCATGATGGGGTTTTGATTTTCATAGCACAGCGTCATGAATTGTAATGAATTGTGCAGTGTTTTCAAGGAGGGTTATTATTTTCTGTGTAATGTTTGGAATATGAAGGTCTATCTGCTCTTCTTCGCCTGTTTTCTACTACTGGTGTTGTCAGCCTGGGGACAGGAGAGCATGCTCAGGGGAAAGGTGAGATGGGGCAGCTGCAGGGTGGGGCCTCTGCATTCTCCAGACCCTCTGTAAGAGGTCAGAACATGGAGGCAGAAAAGCTCTTGGGGCCCAAAATAATAGCAACTGAGTAAATCCAAATATCTCCAAACATCCTCACGGTTACACTGATCGACAATAAAAGTAAGATTACACAAGTCCAATGCCTTTCGCAGAACAAACTTCACATTACCTGGGGATTTTGTTGTTCAGTCGCTCAGGCATGTCCGACCCTTCATGACCCCACGGACTGCAATCTGCCTTGTCCTTTACTACCTCCGGAGTTTGCTCAAACTCATGTCCATTGAGTCGGTTGGTGATGCCATCCAGCCAGCTCATCCTCTGTCGTCCCCTTCTCCTCCTGCCCTCAATCTTTCCCAGCATCAGGGTCTTTTCCAGTGAGTCAGTTCTTCGCATCAGGTGGCCAGAGTATTGGAACTTCAGCTTCAGCATCAGTCCTTCCAATGAATATTCAGGGTTGATTTCCTTAAGGATGGACTGGTTGGATCTCCTTGCTATCCAAGGGACTCTCAAGAGACTTCTCCAACACCACAATTTGAAAGTGCCAGTTCTTCAGCTCTCAGTCTTCTTTATGGTCCAACTCTCACATCCATACATGACTACTGTAAAAACCAGAGCTTTGACTAGATGGACCTTTGTTGGCAAAGTAATGTCTCTGCTTTTTAGTACACTGTCTAGGTTGGTCATAGCTTTTCTTCCAAGAAGCAAGCATCTATTAATTTCATGGCTGCAGTCACTGTCCACAGTGATTTTGAATCCCAAGAAAGTTAAGTCTGTATCTCTTTCCGTTGTGATCTTTGGTTTTTGAATGTTGAGTTTTAAGCCAGCTTTTTCACTCTCCACTTTCACTTTCATCAAGAGGCTTTTTAGCTCCTCTTCCCTTTCTGCCATAAGGGTGGTGTCATCTGCATATCTGAGGTTATTGATATTTCTCCCGCCAATCTTGATTCCAGCTTGAGCTTCTTCCAGCCTAGCGTTTCTCATGATGTACTCTGCATATAATTTAAATAAGCAGGGTGACAATATACAGCCTTGATGTGCCCTTTTCCGATTTTGATCCAGTCCATTGTTCCATGTCTGGTTCTAACTGCTGCTTCTTGGCCTGCATACAGGTTTCTCAGGAGGCAGGTCAGGTTGTCTGGTAGTCCCATCTCTTTTAAGAGTTTTCCAGTTTGTTGTGATCCACACAAAGACTTTAATATAGTCAAAAACTTTAATGTATTACCTGGGGGATAGGAAACTAAATACCACTTTCCACAGAAACTTTCCCTCACGTTGGGTCCCACTGTGTAAAAGAGAAAAGAAGGATAATGAGCTACAATTATCACCAGAAGAAAGAAAGACCACAAAAAGTACGACAGTGACAAGTAGTCCTGGTGGATCAGCACACTGACCGGGAAGGGCTGAGAGGGGCCAGGCCTGGGAGGCCTCCGGGAGGTGTCCTGGGAGGTGTCCGGGGCGGCCACACTTCCCGGAGAGGACCCTTTGGAAACCAGATGGAGCTGTTTGAAAACATGATTATGGGCCGGGAAGGGTTTAAGTTCCGTGAGGCAAAAGAAAACCCCAGATCAGACCTTGTCCCCCAAAGAGGGGAGCACATCTAGCGGGGAGTGCCGGCTCACGTTACACCTCAGGAGCGTGTGTGGAACCGCTCGGGCGGGTGAGGCAAGGGGAAAAATAGGCAGCAGGTGAGCCTGTCTCTATGTACAACTTTGTTCTTTTGACTCGTGGATTTTTACATTCTCCCTGATTTCTAAAAACACTGCAGGACATCCTGATTATTTTCAGGACCGAGTGTTTCAGCGCTTCTTAACTTGTGTCCGCCTCCTTTCACCCTGCTCGAGTCTTGTCTGGGGCGCTCCTGAGCAGAGGCTGCGGTCTGGGGCTGTCCCCGCCGGGATGGACATTCCAGATTTCCAGCTCTCTACAAGCTGGGGGAGCAGCTCTAGGGGCCCCCAGGTCATCTGAGGATGAACTGCAGAAGCTCACTGTTGGATGGGAGAGCAGAGGAAAGGGCTGGGGGCAGAGGTACCCAAAACAGCAGAGAAGAACTGATGGAGACCAGGGACAGCCACGTCGTTTGCTCTGCAGGCCGTTTTCCGGTGATCACCTCTCGCACGCCCCTCAGCTGGATCCCTGCGCCAGCCCCCGCGTCGTCATTCACAGTCCTTCTCTGGACTCAGAGGCCTGTTACCCCAGCCATAGTGAGACCACCACAGAATGGCTGTTCAGGACGGCTGCCCTGGGTGGGGCTGACCGAGAAGCCAGCCCTGGTGTGTTTTTTTTTTCTTCCCCAGACTTCATTAGAACTACTGACCTAAATGAGTTATGGCTTCTTCTCTCTGCCTTGTCTGCTTCCAGGGGATCTGGCAGGGTCAGGAGGATGAATCAGCACAAATGTGGGGCCATTATTGGAAAACACATTCAGAGTAAATAACAGACTGAAAGTAGATAAAAGGCATAATCTTTGCACCGAACATCGCCACACGTTTCCTGTATGGAATCTCTGCAGCTCTTCCTTGTAGGATGGGAGACTGTGTATCAGTGAAGATAACCAGCAAAAATCCACCTGCCCCACAAAATTGAGGGAAAAACATAATCATATTTTTTTTCCTGAAAGTAAACTGCACATTAGTCTATGGCATACATTCAGAAATGTGCTCAAGTTATAGTGTACAACTCAACATATTTTCACAAAATCACCCATGCGACCAGCACTAGCTCAGGAACTGCAGCTAGAAGCCCCCGAGCATCTGCTCCCAGTGAGCAGCCTCCCCAGACAACCGCTCTGCCCACCACCCAACTCTGTAGATTAGTAGCCTGGGCTCCTGCTTCATATAATGAAATTGTGCAGCGTGTCCTCTCTTCTGTCTGGCTTCTTTTGCACAAATTTTATGTGTGTGAGATTCCATCGTATGTTGTTGTTTATAGCAATACTTTGTTTATTAATATTTTCATTGCTTTAAAATATTCCCTTCATGAATATACTCCAATTTAGTCCACTGTTTATAGTGGATGGACTTTTGCTTTGATTTTGGCTTGGGGCTGTGAGGAATATGGCAGCTATGAGCATTCTTGTGTGTGTGCATTCTTGCGTTCTAGGACATGTAGAGACCTTCTGCTGGATTATACATAGAAATTAAATTGCTGTGGTTTACAGAGTTTTATTGGCATTTGTATGTTTATGAGTACAATTGTGTATGTACAGCTCAGGACACGATTGCTTGAAACAAGCAAGATGTCCCCTCTCATAGCTTGGGTATCATTTAATTCAAATTCCACTTTCAGGAGAGCATTTTCTAATATGGCAACCCCTTATGCTAAGCTAATTATAGTATATCGTATATCACCATGACCTTGTTAGGCAACTTAAATGATTACTTCTATATACCGACACATTGTGAACCCATTTTCAAAGCTAAGGGTGGCAACATAACAATGTAGTGTCCGATCAATCTCTAAGAGGCACGTAGGTGATCTCCAGGACTGACAGCCCACTAAGGAAGATAGTAGAGATTGCTCATCTATTCAGAGCTCTCTGCTCTTCATATTTTTAATCAGTTGCAAATTCTGACATGTCTCACTTCTTTTAAGAGTCGTGTTTAATTTTTTTTTCCTGATTATAAAATTCATCTGCAAATTGTTTTGAAAAAAATAGATTCCTAGTCCAACTCGGAGAAGGCAATGGCACCCCACTCCAGTACTCTTGCATGGAAAATCCCATGGATGGAGGAGACTGGTAGGCTGCAGTCCATGGGGTTGCTAAGAGTCGGACACGACTAAGTGACTTCACTTTCACTTTTCACTTTCATGCATTGGAGAAGGACATGGCAACCCACTCCAGTGTTCTTGCCTGGAGAATCCCGGGGACGGCGGAGCCTGGTGGGCTGCTGTCTATGGGGTCGCACAGAGTCGGACACGACTGAAGCGACTTAGTAGTAGTAGTAGTAGTCCAACTAGATCAGGTACTATGAGAAGGAACCTGAGAATGACTTTTTTCCAACACTGATTTTATAATCAGGCGAGATGTGGAAACAGTGAAAAAGAGTATTACAAATCATTGCCTACTTGGTACACTCAATTGTATGTGTAGAGTCACAATCTCTGAGGCTGTCTTTAAAACAAAGACATGGGTATCCAATAAATGGTGTGTGCGGTGTGTGTGTGTGTGTGTGTGTAGAATAAATTACTAATTATTCCATTTTATTTAGTTCTTTGATACCACTGGTCATTCATGTAGTGTTTTCATTCATTTAACAGATCTGTTGAGTGTCCACAAAAAAAACTGTATTTTTTAAAGTTTCACGTGCTGCATGAAAGAATTCTAGATATGACACTCCTACAAGTAGCTAAATCGTAAATCATGATGATGTAGAAACAAAGTTCTGTATGAGTGTTTGGAAGGTGGAAATAATTCTGAACAACCTTTGGCCTTTCCTGCTTCAATTTCCCGTCTCCTGCACGCACACCAGAGCACCAGTCACTCGAGTTCACGGGGATCCACACTCACCATTTCCATTTACTCAAAGTGTAAATCTACAGGGTAAAGTTCACACATTTGCAGGTCAAAATAGGAAACAGAAATAAGAGCCATACCACACAAGGTGGGTTTGTCAGCTTTCCGCTTCATTTCCAGCTGCTTCAAGACAAGAAAGCGGTCTGCCTACCCAGCATTCCTTCTCCAAATCCCAGAACAGAGCCTGCAGTGTGGCAGGGGCTCAGTCAACACTTTCTGAATGAAGGGTGAAAAGATACAGCAGAATTTAGCTACATTGTCAAGGACGAAGTAGAGTCATATGACCCCTAAAATGGATCTACTCTTTGACCCTGTAATTCTACCTTTGAGGAAAGAATCTCAGAGAAGAAAATCACTTGCGGCTTGTAGATAACATTTGACTATGCAGGTATCATCGATATTCAGGGCAATGAAGTAGAACAGAACGTTTAACATTTGGGTGGATGTAGACCCTGGAATCAGAAAGTGCTGAAATTGACTCTCACCCTGCCGCTTGCTGAGTGAACTAAGGTTTCAGTGCTTGTTACACCTGGTTGGCAATAATAAAGTCCACGTTCATAAGACAGTGGAGAGGGTTGCATGAGGTAATTCAGGGAAAGCTTGTTGCACAGAGCGTGGCACACGGTGCTGATTTTGTACGTAGGAGCAGCTTGCCATCAGCCCGAGTCAGAGAAAGCCAGTCCACATGCTGAGACTTGCCTGCGCTCTGTCGTAATGCTGGCACAGGAAGGGTAAACCTACGGTGATTAGAAGTGTCAGTGGTGGCCTTTCGCGCCGTTCCACATCTGACCCACACAAGCATATAGGGCAGCTCTGTGAGACGCCGTTATCACTGTCATCATTACTGTTAGTGTTTCTCTATTTCTCAAAATTCCCTTTCATGGATCACAGCCTGGTCGTGGCGAAGGGGCTTGTGTAACTCATTGAAGCTATGAGCCATGCCGTGCAGGGTCAGCCAAGACAGATGGGTCATGGTGAGGAGTTCTGACAAAATGTGGTCCACGGGAGGAGGAACTGGCAACCCTCTCCAGTATTCTTGCCTGGAGAACCCCATCAGTTCAGTTCAGTTCAGTTCAGTCACTCAGTCGTGTCCGACTCTTTGCGACCCCATGAATCGCAGCACGCCAGGCCTCCCTGCCCATCACCAAGTCCCAGAGTTCACTCAGACTCACGTCCATCAAGTTGGTGATGTCATCCAGCCATCTCATCCTCTGGTGTCCCCTTCTCCTCCAGCCCCCAATCCCTCCCAGCATCAGAGTGTTTCCCAATGAGTCAACTCTTCACATGAGGTGGCCAAAGTACTGGAGTTTTAGCTTTAGCATCATTCCTTCCAAAGAAATCCCAGGGCTGATCTCCTTCACAATGGACTGGTTGGATGTCCTTGCAGTCCAAGGGACTCTCAAGAGTCTTCTCCAACACCACAGTTCAAACGCATCAATTCTTCGGCACTCAGCTTTCTTCACAGTCCAACTCTCACATCCATACATGACCACAAGAAAAACCATAGCCTTGACTAGATGGACCTTTGTTGAACTAAGGTCCTTTGTGAACTAAGCAAAGTAATGTCTCTGCTTTTCAATATGCTACCTAGGTTGGTCGTAACTTTCCTTCCAAGGAGTAAGCGTCTTTTAATTTCATGGCTGCAGTCACTATCTGCAGTGATTTTGGAGCCCAGAAAAATAAAGTGTGACACTGTTTCCACTGTTTCCCCATCTGTTTCCCATGAAGTGATGGGATCGGGTGCCATGATCTTTGTTTTCTGAATGTTGAGCTTTAAGCCAACTTTTTCACTCTCCACTTTCACTTTCATCAAGAGGTTTTTTAGTTCCTCTTCACTTTCTGCCATACATGACTATATGTATGGAGAACATATGGTTCTATGGAGAACCCCATAGACAGTATGAAAAGGCAAAGAAATATGACACCAGAAGATGGGTCTTCCAGTTTGGAAGGTGTCCAGTGTGCTGGGAAAGAGTAAAGGGCAATTACTATCAAATCCAGTAAGAATGGGGCTTCCCATCTAGCACAGTGGTAAAGAATCCACCTGCAAATGTAGGAGATGGAAGAAATGAGGGATCAAAACTTGGGTCAGGAAGATCCCCTTGAATAGGAAATGACAACTCACTCCAGTATTCTTATCTGGAAAATTCCATGAACAGAGGAGCCTGGCAGGCTACAGTCTATGGGGTCAGACACCACTGAGTGACTGAGCACACACTCATACCAGTAAAAATGAAGTGGCTGGGCCAAAGTGGAATGACACTCAGCTGTGGATGTGTCTGCTGGTGAAATCCAAGTCCAACACTGTAGAGAGCAGTACTGCACAGTAATCTGGAGTGTTAGGTCCCTGAGTCAGGGTAACCTGGACATGGGCAAGCAGGAGATGGCAAGAGTAGACACTGAAGTCTTAGGAATCTGTGAACTAAAACAGACGGGAATGGGCGAATTTAATTCAGACAACCTTTACATCTACTACTATAGGCAAGAATCCTTTAGAAGAAATGGAGTAGCCCTGATAGTCAACAGAAGAGTCCAAAGTGCAGTACTTGGGTACAGTCTCAAAAATGACAGAAAGATCTCAGTTCATTTCCAAGGTAAACCATTCAATATCACAGTGATCCAAGTCTATGCCCTAACCGGAGAAGGCAATGGCACCCCACTCCAGTACTCTTGCCTGGAAAATCCCATGGACGGAGGAGCCTCGTAGGCTCCAGTCCATGGAGTCACTAAGAGTCAGGCACGACTGAGCGACTTTACTTTCACTTTTCACTTTCATGCATTGGAGAAGGAAATGGCAACCCACTCCAGTATTCTTGCCTGGAGAATCCCAGGGACAGAGGAGCTTAGTGGGCTGCTGTCTATGGTGTCGCAGAGTCGGACACGACTGAAGCGACTTAGCAGCAGCAGCAGCAGCATGCCCTAACCACTGATGCTGAAGAAGCTGAAACTGACTGGTTCTATGAAGACCTACAACACTTTCTAGAACTAACAGCCCCCCCTCCCACAAAACTAAATATGTCCTTTACATCACAGGGGATTGGAATGCAACAGTAGGCAGTCAAGAGATACCTGGAATAATAGACAAGTTTCTCCTTGGAGTACAAAATGAAGCAGGGCAAAGGCTGACTCAGTTTTGTCAAGAGAACACACTGGTCATAGCAAACACCCTCTTCTAACAACACAAAAGAAGAATCTACACATGGAAATCACCAGATGGTTCATACTGAAATCAGATTGATTACATTCTTTGCAGCTGAAGATGGAGAAGCTCTATACAGTCAGCAAAAACAAGACTGGGAGCTGACTGTGGCTCAGATCATGAGCTCCTTATTGCAAAATTCAGATTTAAATTGAAGAAAGGAGGGCAGCAAAGGATGAGATGTCTGGATAGCATCACCAACTCAATGGACTTGAGTTTGGGCAAACTCCAGAAGATAGTGGTGGACAGAGGAGCCTGGTGTGCTACAATCCATGGGATCACAAAGAGTCGGGCACAACTTTGCAACTGAACAACAGCAGGTTCTCAAAATAATACCCTAGAAGAAGAAAGTATCTTAAGTATTCCAAAACTGGTTAATCTACTTGTTGCTTTATACATGACCATTACTAAATTTTATTGGGAGAAATTTTACCAGAAAATACGTATAATATAGTGTTACATACACAAATAGAACCCCAAGTTGTAATTAAACTAGATGATCACTATTTATGTATAAAGTTGTTGTTCATGGCTTCCCTGGTGGCTCAGATGATAAGGAATATGCCTGCAATGCAGGAGACCTGAACTCAATCTCTGGGTCAGAAAAATTCCCTGGAAAAGGGAATGGCAATCTACACCAGTATTCTCACCTGCATAAATCCATGGACAGAGGAGCCTGGCGAGCTACAGGCCGTGGGGTCACAAAGAGTTGGACTGAGTGACTAACACTGTTTATTTGTAAACACATGGTTTGTAAAATAATTATTGGAGTGACAGCATAGGATTATAGAAAACTGTTTCTAATTCAAAAACTGTATATTGATTCTTGCTATGGCATTAATGTCATAGACACACGCACATAAATATTTATATTCATCAGCTATAAAGGAACTTTCAGGGAATGAATTCAGTGTCTGAATTAGGAAGCTCATTTTCATCTAGATAATAGAAGGCCAGAGAGTTTGTTCTAAGAGTAGAAACTTCAGTTCTAATAATTTTGGCTCAGAAGTACAGTGGCAATAAGAACCAAGTGACTCTGATCCTTAGATCTTGGCTTGAGCTCTTTGTAAAATTTGTCATCTGAATTGAATTATTCAGATGGAAGAAATATTAGTAATGGAGTAATGGTTGGCCCTGTTCATATTAATGATGGAATAAACAAGGTTACATCATCTGTGGCCTATGGAGTCCCCACGGGGCTTCTGCACATATTATATCCATGGGGACACCACTCCCAATACAGGGAGGTTGGCATGGGATCCCCATTTTAATGATGAGAAAAATGAAACTCATAGGGGTCAAATGCCCTTTTCAGGGTCATGACACTATTAAGTGGCAGAAACTGGATGCAACCCAGGTTTCCTGATTCTAAGACTGTCGTGCCAAGGTCAGAGGCTAAGCAATTGGGAGTTAACAGACATAAATAAACCATATTTTGGCTCACTTGGTTGAGATGTCAAACCATGACCTAAATTTGCCTCCTTTTCCAAGGAGGCATTTCCACCTCCCTCTCCCACTTTCTTGAGAATGTCAATTAATCTCTGCTAATTTTGTTGAATCAGCAGCCAGACTAAAATAATCTCAGTAGGAGATAAATGTTTGTTCATTTTCTGGATGGGGAGTTAATTTCGAGACTTAATTATCAGGAAAGTTGTCCCTTTGTACTTGCAGTAACCTATGCCGAGTTGCAGAACACAATTAGTCGGTATAATTTCATTCCATGCTTGTGTGGCTGTAGGAGTTGCTGCCTGAGAAGGGGAGGTCAGGGAAGGAAGTTTAGGCACACTCTGCTGCTCTCTGGATGTGAGAAGCTGTTCTTCTGATGCTTCTCTGCCTCCAGGGGTGGTCCCTAACTCCTTGTCTTCCTGACTCTAAGAATGTGATTCTTGCAGACATGTGCACATATTAAGTTGTTTGCTTGTGTGTCTCTTCAAAGCCTGGGGCTTCACAGGTGGCTCAGTGGTAAAGAATCCGCCTGCCAATACAGGAGACACCAGTTTGATCCCTGGGTCTGGAAGATCTCTTAGAGAGGGAAGTGGAAACCAGCTCCAGTATTCTTGCCTGAGAATTCCCGTGGACAGAGGAGCCTGGTAGCTGCAGTGCATGGGGCCACAACTGAGCGCGCATGCGTCTTCAAAGCCTATCACGAAGAGTGGGAATGGTGGGGAGGTCGGTGCATGACTGAGCGCGCATGCGTCTTCAAAGCCTATCACAAAGAGTGATGGGGCATGGTGGGGCGGTGGCTTCATCTCCTGAGAGAGCTTAAATTTAAGCTTTGATATTCTCTCCAAATAAGGATATACAGATAGGCGATTTTGTGGCTTAGTAGTTGAAAGTGTGGGTTTTAGAGTCAGGCTGCCGCTTTCCAGTTCTGGGCCTCCTCTCAGTGACGTGTAACTTTCGGCCACATGCAGTCTTTCTGTGACAGCATTTTCATCTTTATCGGGAGGATAGGGAGAATAATAACATGCACCTTTTTGGAACTGTTGGGGATAAAATGAAAATATACCTTTTAAGCACTAGAAACAACAAACTATTCCTATTTGTATGTTATAGTAAAAGCAGTAATTTATAAAGTGTAAGCAGTTAACATATACCACCAGGGGCTGTATTATTTTTATCTAATAGGGCATTTCTCCAAGTTTTTTGATGTATTTGATGTATTGAAAGCCTCGAGAAATGGAAATATTTCTCCTGCTGGAGAATTCCCTTTTTGAAACGTCCTTGTAGATTCATGTCTTCGTGTTTGTGATGAACATATAGATCTTCCCAACACCTACGGTTCTTTCCTGTTGATGTATGGCAGAAATCAAACCAATATTGTAAGGCAATCATCAATCAACTATAAATAAATGAATATTAAAAAGTAATCAAATCACAGTCACAGAAATGATTTAACTGAAATAATTCTAGACAAAGAATTCACTCTATTAAATACTTTAAGCCCTTTCCCCAGTCTACCAATCCATTATGGTGTAGACCTTGATTTCCAAAGTAAGAAATTAATCCTAAAGCCAGCTCAGGTGCTTCATCATGGTGCTTTTTCCTCACCATTCAGCCCCAGAGACCCTCCTCCTCTGAGTATCACTGAACACCTATAATTTCACTGTTGTGCTTTTGGCATTATATATTACATTATATCTTATGTTCGTGAGTATACACCCTTCCCCTTCGCTGGATTTTAAGCTCTTTTAAGGCAAGAACCGATTTGCAGTCCCTAGGTCAACTTCTGTCTCTGGCCTCTAAGCCTGTAAGTATTGTCTGTATTTCACCCCGTATCACTGCGGGTGCTTTTAACTCAGAGGCTCTGATAGTTTCCTTGTGTGTGCGCGCTCCGTCCCTCAGTCATGTCTGACTCTTTCTGACTCCATGGACTGTAGCCAGCCAGCCTCCTCTGTCCATGGGATTCTTCCCAGGCAAGCATACTGGAATGAGTTGCCATTTCCTCCTCCAGGGGATCTTCACAACCAAGGATCGAAACAGCAGCATCAGCCGGTGGATTCTTTACCAGTGAGCCACCTGGAAAAGCCAATTATTTCCTTAGGAGATCCATTTATAACAGGTGTTTCATGAGTTTCAGGAAAATACACACATCACTTTGGGGAAGGTTCTGATTATGAGTGGCCACCCTGCAGAGAATGCGTGTGACCCCTACCTTCTATTTTTCTTGCTGCCCTCCACTCTGCCCTGCTTAGAGTTCTGCACCCCCCTCACCCTGAGTCCCAGATTCTTCTGTCTCTAGTATTCTGGGTCTTTCCACTCTCTTTAGATGCCTGAAGGAGCAGCCAATCCCCCCCCCAGATAATTTGGGTGTAAACATTTTCTCCAAGCTCTATCTGCTTTGGTTTTCCCAGAGGAGCAACTGCCATTGCTGTAATGTGTATATAATAGGCACTTAACAAATGTTGCCTGGTGATGAAAAATACTTGTTTTGCCATAGAAGCAATCTTGGTAGAGGGTTTCTTGCTCTATGTTGATTACTTGTGTCCTTCCAGATTTGGAAATCTAGCCCCCAAACTGATGGCATTTGGAGATAGGACCTTTGGGAGGTGATTAGGTCATGAAGACAGAGCCCTCGTAGAGGGGTTAGTACCCTTGTGAAAGAGACCCTGGAAAGCTCCCTAGCCCTTTCCACTTCATGAGGTTAGAGAGAAGAGAGGGCCATCGGTGAGCAAACGGGCTCTCACCAACCACCGAATCTGCTGATGCCTCCAGCCCGGACTTCCCAGCCTCCAGCACTGTGAGAAGTCCTTGTCTGTTGTTAAAAATCCATTCTGTCTATAGTATTCTGTACAGTAGCCCAAGCAGACCAAGATACCACCCCAGCAGAATTACTCAATAAAGGGATCTTACTAATAGTGGAAACACTTTAAGGAGAGGTCTGAGCTTAAGTTGGCGGCTACCACTTTAACCAATAACCTCAGTTAGACATAATAATCACTGAGAAGTTCATGACTCTAATATCAAGCCTGGAAAATATTTGGTAGATTTTGCTTTTCTTATCCTTCATGCCTCGACTGTGTGGAAGGGTCATGGGTATTAAAGGGATGCTGAACCTCTACTCACATCCAAGCAGTGTGACTGTGCAGCCTCAGGGGTAAACAGAAAAGCTCAGCGGTAGTCCCTCTGTGTAGCAATTCCAGTCATGTTTCTCCATCTTTTCCCTTGTGATGGGTGAGGAGCTGAAAGTTCCCATCCCAGAGAGCAGAGAGAGCCCATGTTCTTCATAAGAAACAGCTGGGTTCTGGAGGAGAGAGCCTTCAAAATGAGGGTGGAGCTCTCCCAAACAGGCCTGGGGAGGAGATGTCATCTCTTTATGACTCAAGAGATTCAGGAGGTAAGATGCTCTGTAGAAAAGGGCTGTTGGGCTGGAGAGAGGCCCTGCGTTAGCACCAGAATGTCAGCCTCAGGTCTGGACGTGAACTCAGCCCTAGTGCGTTGTAAGCAGAATTAAGAGTACAGACCCAGACCCTCAGGTTAACATAGTAACAAAACTGTGCTGTATATCATGAGTGCTTGAGGATAGATTAGACCAGTGGTACCCAAGTGTGGGCTACAGGATATTTTAGATGCTACATAGCTTATTTTTTAATTTTTTATACACTTGTGTTTACTAAAATATGTAGAAAATAGTCAAACCCATGACTTCATACTTGGGGGGCAATCTACCACTCCAAATAGCCAGAACTGTACATGATGTGTTCAAGCATATCCAGAGTCGTTTCAAGATTTTGGTAACTGAAATTTTCACCAAAGCCATCTGCAATATAGGTAGTTCAGATAACGTGGTCTTCTAGTGTGGATCTGTGTAAACAGAATGTCCACATTCACCTTCATATGTCTTTCAGGGATACAAGAAAGGAGGGGGGTTGGATTACTGAAATCCTGTGATGGAGGCATGTGAACAGGCAGCTTTAGGACATGGGTTAGACAACCACTTGGTGGAGATGTTGTTGCACAAGGGATTCAAGCACTCAGTGGGAGAAAGAGGACTTTGAGGTCCCTTTCCTGTTAGAGACCTGGGGCCTGGAGAAAGGGACTTTGTAAGGAAGAGATGTGGCAGTTGTCCAAGCACACAGGATCTCCTTGACGCTCTTGGAATGATTAGCACTGGCACATGGTGGGCGGGGCCAGTTTTCTTTAGGCGTCTGACACCAAGGAGGAGGCACACAATGAATAACCGTGTTACTCCCACAAAACATTTGCATGCCTAGCTGCCCCTTTGTTTCAACGAAAAATCTCTTGATAATCTTCACTACATAACACTCAACTCTGATGTATAAGCAGCATTTTTTTTCTAGTTTTATTAAACTGTCATTTTTCCAGATATGCAACTACTGTGTCATTTTCAGGACCATTGTATAAGGATGAAAATCTATTTTGGTTTATTATTAATTAACTTTTATTTTTATTGAAATTAGGGTATTTTATTGGTTTGTAAGAAATTGTGTGTTTATATATTATCTCTGATTTTTATATCTGGTTCTCTTTGAGGACCACACTTTCTCTTTTCATTGATAGAGCTTCTGTTTGTATTTTCCAAAGACCAGGCTCTGTGAGCTGAAGAAAGAATTTTATTCAGCACATGAGTCAAAGAAATTCTAAATACTGGAATTTCCAAAAAATTTTCATTAGAATTTCCACAACAAACCCTGCAGTTCTTCGGATTTCTGAACTATATTGGAACTGACTGATTATACAATTTTTAAGAGTGGCTTTCCATTTTTAGTTATTACAGAATATTGACTATATTCCCCATGCTGAACAATACATCCTTGTAGCCTGTTTTATACCCAATATGTGTACCCCTCCCACTCCCCTGTCCCAGCTGGCAACCACTAGTTTGCTCCCTTTATCTGTGTTTCTTTTTCGTTGTATTCATAGGTGTGCTGTATTTTTTGGATGCCGTATATAAGTGAAGTCGTACGGTATTTGTCTTTCTCCACCGACTCCTTTCACTTGGTATAATGCCCTCCAGTCCCACCCGTGTTGTTGCGGATGGCAAACTTTCGTTCTTTTATGCTGAGTAGTATTCCATGTGTGTGTCATGTATATATAATATACGTCTTCTTTATCCATTCATCTTTGGGTGGACATTTAGGTTGCTTCCATATCTCAGCAATTGTGAATAGTACTGCCATGAACACTGGGGGTGTGTGTATCTTTCGAATTAGTGTGTTTGTCTTCTTCAGATGTATGCCCAGGAGTGGAACTGCTGGGGCATTAGGTAGTTCCACTGTAAGTTTTTTGAGAAACCTCCATACTGTTTTCCACAGTGGCTGTGCCAGTTTGCGTTCTCACCAACAGGGTACGAGGGTCCCCTATGCTCCACATCTTGGCCAGCATATGTGATCTGTGTCCTTTTTGGTGACAGCCATTCTCACGAGTATAAGGTGACACCTCATTGTGGTTTGACTTGTGTCTCTCTGATGATTCCAGGTGTTGAATATCTTCCCACGTACCTTCTGGTCCTCTCGCTATCACCACAATGAGGCATTTGTTTCAGAGAGGATTTCTACACCATTTCAACCCCAAAAGATCTTATCTAGTTCACTAGATAGTGGATTAAAGAAATATCCCTATTCTACAAAAATAATTAGCCCAAATATTCTCTCTAGCTTAGCTGTCTTCAGACTTCGGTGTACATTGAGTCACCGGGGCCACTTTTAGAAAATGCAGATTCATGGGTCCCATCATCACAACTTTCATCTTAAAAAAGCATCTTCATGTTTCCGATACAGGTAGTTCATGATCCACAAGTCTATGAGCACTGCTTGAGATTGTATAAGTCACATTAGAGTTGAAGAGAAAAACAGACCAAACTTTGATATCTCACCTGTCAAAATACTCTTACAGGCCCCACAGATATAACAGACTCTGCTGTTTTGAGGGGTAGATTGAACCAATTTTTTAAAGACAAATTTTTAAATTGTTGTCCTGGCTTAAAGGGAATTTCCTAGTTTCAAATATGTATACGTATGTGAATGCACTCAAGTGAGAAAAAAAAACAAAACAAAATGCATTTCTTTGCTAAATGATGTACTTCATTAGGTCACTTAAGTTCCAGGCTCTTATATTCATCTCAGTTTATGAAATTTGGTTAAGAGCAGAACAAATCAAATGAACTTTGCTTGATATTAATTTGAATCCATCAGAAAAAACTGTTCAAACTACAAAGGAAATTCCATCAATTTTAGGTCACTGAATCTCAGACTTAGGTTTGGCAAAGGATGCACCAATACCCATGTGGCACTTCAGTTGCCACCTTTTGAGAAGAACTCCATTTATCTAAATTATTTAGAAAACCTACCTTTAGAAAGGCTGAAAATTAATTAGCTGAAGTGAATACAAGGTTAGTAAGTGCATTAGTCAAGGATCTTCAGAGAGATAGAACTTTGAGTAAACTGGGGGTGGATCAGAGATTATATAAAAAATCTCGCAAAAACAGCAGATACAAATATCTACCAAATGCAATCTTAAATTCTGGTTCAAACAGAACATTTGGAAATGGATTTATTGTAAGTATGTAATTAGAGCTATGTCTTAAATCTGAACTAAATCCCTTCTTTTAGTGTCTTTTTTCTTTGTAAGCTTTGTGAAAAGTGAAAGTGAAGTCGCTCAGTCGTGTCCGACTCTTAGCGACCCCGAGGACTACAGCCCACCAGGCCCTCCGTCCATGGGATTTTCCAGGCAAGAGTTCTGGAGTGGGGTGCCATCGCCTTCTCCGTTAGCAGCGGCTAGGCGTATCGTATTTACTTGGAGCTGGTATACTTGGTGACAGCCTTAGTGCCCTCGGACACGGTCTGCTTGGCCAGCTCCCCAGGTAGCAGCAAGCGCATGGCAGTCTGGATCTCCCTGGATGTGATAGTCGAGCGCTTGTTATAATGCGCCAGGCGCGATGCCTCGCCAGCGATGCGCTCGAAAATGTCGTTGACGAAGGAGTTCGTGATTCCCATGGCCTTGGAGGAGATGCCGGTGTCCAGATGGACTTGCTTCAGCACCTTGTACACATACACGGAGTAGCTCTCCTTGCAGCTGCGCTTGCGCTTCTTGCCGTCCTTCTTCTGGGCCTTGGTCACAGCTTTTTTAGAGCCCTTTTTAGGGGCAGGAGCAGATTTAGCCGGTTCAGGCATGTTTGTAATGACAATATCCAACAACACAGAAAGATCTTGAAAATGCTAATAAATCATGTTAATTTTTTAAACTGCATGTTATGTTGAAATAAAAGCAAAGTACAATGAAAACAAACAACTCAAGAGACTTTCTTCCCAACAGACTTCCTCTCTCTTCCTCTCCCCCTCTCTCTCATAGATATAAAATAATTAAATAATTTGCTTACATGATTATGTGCTGTGCTGAGTCGTTCAGTCGTGTCTGACCCTTTGAGACTCTATGGACTGTAGCCCACCAGGCTCCTCTGTCCATGGGATTTCCTAGGCAAGAATACTGGAGTGGTTGCCATGCCCTCCTTCAGGGGATCTCCCAGACCCAGGGATCAAACCCGCATCTCTTGCGTCTCCTGCATCGGCAGGCGGGTTCTCTATCCCTAGTGCCACCTGGGAAGCCCTCATATGGTTATAGGAGATGGCAAGTCTGAAATCCTGGCAAGCTGGGAATCCCAGCAGGAGTTGCTGCTGTAGTCTTGACTCCAATGGCAGTTTAAAGGCAGAATTCCTTCCATAGCAGGAGCTTTTGCTGTTGTGGCTTATGTGCTGTGCTAAGTCGCTTCAGTCATGTCTGACTCTTTTGTGAACCCATGGACTGTAGCCTGCAAGGCTTCTCTGTCCATGGGATTTTCCTGGCGAGAATACTGGAGTGGGTTGCTATGTCCTACTCCAGGGGATCTTCCCAACCCATGGGTCGAGCCCAGGTCTCCTGCATTGCAGGCAGATTCTTTGAGCCACCAGGGAAGCTCTACTTAAAAGCCACTAATTTAAATGTTCATTGTGTGTCAGTTGCTCAGTCATGTCCAACTCTTCGCGACCCCATGGACTGTAGCCCACAAGGCTCCTCTGTCCACGGAATTCTCCAGGCAAGAACACTGGAGTGGGTAGCCATTTCCTTCTCCAAAATGTTCATTACCTCTAAAAAATACACTTTTCCAGTAATACCTAGACTGGTGCTTTACTGGGAGGGTACCATAGTCTACCAAGTTGACACATAAAATCGCTGTAAGCTAAATAGTGAAGAACCAAAATGGACGATGATGGAAGCCTTCCGCTGGAAACTGGTATTGTCTTTGAAAGCTGTGACACTCCTAAAGTTGGAAAATGCCTGTTGCAGAGGACATCTTGGCCATCCTCCATGCCATAAACTAATTAACAGGTTGTGTTTATAAGGAGATGAGAAAAAGGTTTAAAACTCAAGGACTCTTCAAATCAGACAGAGATTTGTCTGCATTCCGCACACCATCCAGACTCTCTCCAGGGCATCTAGTGGTCACGCTGGCATGTAAGGTGGGCAGTTCTTCCCCACCCACCCCCCATTGTTTATACCAGCTGTGACTCGCAGTGTTGCCATCCAATTTCAGGCTTTCTTTTTTTATCTTTTTGTAACATTACAGGATTATAATTTAGTTCTTAGCACCCTTATCTTATAATTATAAAACCAAATTTCCAATCAACTCGGCTGTTGCCCTGGTGGCTCGGAGGTTAAAGCATCTTCCTGCAATGCGGGAAACCTGGGTTCGATCTCTGGATCCAGAAGATCCCCTGAAGAAGGAAATGGCAGCCTACTCCAGTATTCTTGGCTGGAGAATCCCATGGATGGAGGAGCCTGTGGGCTACAGTCCATGGAGTCACAAAGAGTCGGACACGACTGAGTGACCTCACTTTCACTTTATTGTATCTTATAACTTGACTATAACTTTGAATCAAAACATGACTTTTCTTTGTACAGGGCTATTTTTAAAAAGGGACATGTGTGATTTATTAAAATACGTAAGCAAATCTCTCCATATCAGCCTTTCTACCGGACATTAGAGTGACCCCAGGTGCGAATTTCTTCTTTGAGGCAGACCTTAGGAAAACCAGTGTTCAGGTTTCCACTGACCCAGCCCTGGCATATCTGGGTGTCCTCTGAGTTTCAGCCACACATTGCCCATTTAGCTGTGGCATTGGTGTAGCTGCCCAGAGAGGCAGGAGGAGGGCTCCCTCCGGGTCAAGGCTGAAGCTCCTCTCACTTCTCCATTGCTCTCCTCTTGTAAGAATTGCCAATTGCACTGGAGTTGGGTTCCATGACGCTAAAGACCAGTATTTCACCCTCTGTTCTGGGAGGCTCATTTCTCCCCAGCTCTGACACAAGCTGCTGCCTCTTTGTCCCTGGCCCCTCCCAGTGCCCCCAGAAGGGAAGGCCTGCGGTTTGTTTTCTCACCTCCACCTGCCAGTCAGCAGTGGGAAGAGGTGATGTCTGCTCAGGCCCCTGCCATTTTGCTGCTAGTCACAAATAAACACATTCCTTCTTCTTCTTAAGAAAACAACCTGCAGCTTTGCTTTCACACCCCCAGTTTGCAGAAAGAAATCCAAGGCTAACAGCATTAGATTTGTGTCAAAGGCATTATTTACATTCATTAGACATGGTGTGAAAACACAGTGGCTGGTACATGTGCTGGGGTATTTTGTTATCTTACTTGCCAGTTCATGCAATCTTGTTAAGTGTTAATATAGCATTCACACAGCAATTGATTATTAAAATATATAATTACATCTAATTTTCTAAGTCATGGGAAAATACAGACTTTTGGCTTTCCATGTTTATGAGATTCTGAATTATTTTTCCCCAAAATAGGGTAGTAGGTAATAAGCCTATTAAAAACAAATTTGTTCAACCAAATTAAAACTCACTATATGTCACTGAGAAATGGCATCCATGCTTTTGGCATTTGAGATCAGTTTTCTAAGAAAGCCAGAACAAAGATTCATAAAGGCACAAAAATGCACAACTAGATTGATTTTTTTCATTCAATCAGTTCAGTTCAGTTGCTCAGTCATGTCTGACTCTTAGCGGCCCCATGAATCGCAGCATGCCAGGCGTCCCTGTCCATCACCAGCCTCAGTAGTTTACCCAAACTCATGTCCATCGAGTTGGTGATGCCATCCAGCCATCTCATCCTCTGTTGTCCCCTTCTCCTCCTGCCCCTAATCCCTCCCAGCATCAGGGTCTTTTCCAATGAGTCAACTCTTCGCATGAGGTGGCCAAAGTATTGGAGTTTAAGCTTCAGCATCAGTCCTTCCAATGAACACCCAGGACTGATCTCCTTTAGGATGGACTGGTTGGATCTCCTTGCAGTCCAAGGGACTCTCAGGAGTCTTCTCCAACACCACAGTTCAAAAGCATCAATTCTTTGGTGCTCAGCTTTCTTCACAGTCCAACTCTCACATCCATACGTGACCACTGGAAAAACCACAGCCTTGACTAGACGGACCTTTTTTGGCAAAGTAATATCTCTGCTTTTTAATATGCTATCTGGGTTGGTCATAACTTTCCTTCCAAGGAGTAAGCGCCTTCTAATTTCATGGCTGCAGTCACCATCTGCAGTGATTTTGGAGCCCAGAAAAATAAAGTCTGACACTGTTTCCACTGTTTTCCCATTTATTTGCCATGAAGTGATGGGACCGGATGCCATGATCTTCATTTTCTGAATGTTGAGCTTTAAGCCAACTTTTTCACTCTCCTCTTTCACCTTCATCAAGAGGCTTTTTAGTTCCTCTTCACTTTCTGCCTTAAGGGTGGTGTCATCTGCATATCTGAGGTTATTGATATTTCTCCCAGCAATCTTGATTCCAGCTTATGCTTCTTCCAGCCCAGCGTTTCTCATGATGTACTCTGCATATAAGTTAAATAAGCAGGGTGGCAATATACAGCCTTGACGTACTCCTTTTCCTATTTGGAACCAGTCTGTTGTTCCATGTCCAGTTCTAACTGTTGCTTCCTGACCTGCATATAGGTTTCTCAAGAGGCAGGTCAGGTGGTCTGGTATTCTCATCTCTTTCAGAATTTTCCACAGTTTATTGTGATCCACACAGTCAAAGGCTTTGGCATAGTCAATAAAGCAGAAATAGATGTTTTTCTGGAACTCTCTTCCTTTTTCGATGATCTAGCGGATTTTGGCAATTTGATCTCTGGTTCCTCTGCCTTTTCTAAAACCAGCTTGAACATCTGGAAGTTCAGGGTTCACATATTGCTGAAGCCTGGCTTGGAGAATCTTGAGCATTACTTTACTAGTGTGTGAGATGAGTGCAATTGTGTGGTAGTTTGAGCATTCTTTGGCATTGCCTTTCTTTGGGATTGGAATGAAAACTGACCTTTTCCAGTCCTGTGGCCACTGCTGAGTTTTCCAAATTTGCTGGCATATTGAGTGCAGCACTTTCACAGCATCATCTTTCAGGATTTGAAAGAGCTCCACTGGAATTCCATCACCTCCACTAGCTTTGTTCGTAGTGATAATTTCTAAGGCCCAGTTGACTTTACAATCCAGGATGTCTGGCTGTAGGTGAGTGATCACACCATTGTGATTCTCTGGGTCATGAAGATCTTTTTTATACAGTTCTTCAGTGTATTCTTGCCACCTCTTCTTAATATCTTCTGCTTCTGTTAGGTCCATACCATTTCTGTCCTTTATCGAGCCCATCTTTGCATGAAATGTTCCCTTGGTATCTCTAATTTTCTTGAAGAGATCTCTAGTCTTTCCCATTCTGTTTTTTCCTCTATTTCTTTGCATTGATCACTGAGGAAGGCTTTCTTATCTCTCTTGCTATTCTTTGGAACTCTGCATTCAGATGCTTATATCTTTCCTTTTCCCCTTTGATTTTTGCTTGTCTTCTTTTCACAGCTATTTATAAGGCCTCTTTAGAGAGCCATTTTGCCTTTTTGCATTTCTTTTTCTTGGGGATGGTCTTGATCCCTGTGTCCTGTACAATGTCACAAACCTCCATCCATAGTTCATCAGGCACTCTATCTATCAGATCTAGTCCCTTAAATCTATTTCTCACTTCCACTGTGTAATCATAAAGGATTTGATTTAGGTCATACCTGAATGGTCTAGTGGTTTTCCCTACGTTCTTCAATTTCAGTCTTAATTTGGCAATAAGGAGTTCATGATCTGAGCCACAGTCAGCTCCTGGTCTTGTTTTTGCTGACTGTATAGAGCTTCTCCTTCGTTGGCTGCAAAGAATAAAATCAATCTGATTTCGGTGTTGACCATCTGGTGATGTCCATGTGTAGAGTCTTCTCTTGTGTTGTTGGAAGAGGGTGTTTGCTATGACCAGTGTGTTCTCTTGGCAAAACTCTATTAGCCTTTGCACTGCTTCATTCCATACTCCAAGGCCAAATTTGCCTGTTACTCCAGGTGTTTCTTGACTTCCTACTTTTGCATTCCAGTCCCCTATAATGAAAAGGAATCTTTTTTGGGTATTAGTTCTAAAAGGTCTTTTAGGTCTTCATAGAACCGTTCAGCTTTTTCAGCGTTACTGGTTGGGGCATAGGCTTGGATTACCGTGATATTGCGTGGTTTGCCTTTGAAATGAACGGAAATCATTCTGTCGTTTTTGAGATTGCATCCAAGTACTGCATTTCAGACTCTTTTGTTGACCATGATGGCTACTCCATTTCTTCTAAGGGATTCCTGCCCACAGTAGTAGATATAATAGAATGGGTGAATTTTCATTCAGTAGCAAGCACTAAGTTGTATTTTTCTTTATTTCAGATATATTTTTTGAGGAGAACTAATTGCCAAGCACTATGGCAGGCTTTATAAATGGTGGGAAATTATCACATAGCTACATTACTATGCATGGGGCAGATAGGGGTGAGAAATATTGAACAAATGAAGCAAAAGATAATAATAAATGTACGTACATGATTTGTTTTTATTGTTGTTGTTCAGTAACTAAGTCCTGCCTGACTCTGCAACCCCATGGACTGCAGTATGCCAGGCTTCCCTTACCATAGGGATTCTCCAGGCAAGAATACTGGAGTGGGATGCCATGTCCTTCTCCAAGGGATCCTCCCGGCCCAGGGATTGAACCTGTAAGAGATGCCTGTGTCTCTCACATCTCCTGTTTTGGCAAACTGGTTCTTTTAGCACCGCCTGGAAAGCCCTTAGCACATGAATTGTTTTTGTTGTTGTTCAGTCGCTAATTCCTGTCCTACTCTTTGCAAGCCCATGGACTGCAGTACGCCAGGCTTCCCTGTCCTTCACTATCTCCTAGAGTTGGCTCAGACTCATGCTGGTGATGCCATCCAACCACCTTATCTTCTGTAATTCCCTTCTCTTTCCCTTCAATGTTTCCCAGCATCAGAGTCTTCTCCAACGAGTCAGCCCTCCTCATCAGGTGGTGATAGTTTTGGAGCTTCAGCTCCAGCACCAGTCCTTCCAGTCAATATTCAGGGTGATTTCCTTTAGGAGTGACTGGTTTGATCTCCTTGCAATCAAAGGGACTTTCAAGAGTCTTCTCTAGCATCACAGTTTGAAAGCATCAATTCTTTGGGACTCAGCCTTCTTTACAGTCCAACTCTCACATCCAAACATGACTATTGGAAAAACCATAGCTTTGACTAGACAGACCTTTGTTGGCAAAGTGCTATCTCCACTTTTTAATATGCTATCTAGGTTTTTCATAGCTTTCCTTCTGAGGCGCAAATGTCTTTTAATTTCATGACTGCAGTTACCATCTGCAGAGATTTTGGAGCCCCCCAAAATAAAATATGTCACTGCTTCCACTGTTTCCCCTTCTATTTGCCATGAAGTGATGGGACCAGATGCCATGATTGTAGGTTTTTGAATGTTGAGTTTTAATCCAGCTTTTTCACTCTCTTCTTTCACCCATTAAAAGACCCTTTAGTTCCTCTTCACTTTCTGCCATTAGAGTGGTGTCATCTGCATATCTGAGATTGTTGGTATTTTCCCCGTCAATCTTGATTCCGGCACATGCTTCATCCAGCCCTGCATTTCCCACGATGTCTCCTGCATGTGAGTTAAAGCAGCGGGATGATGATACACAGCCCTGACACACTCCTTCCCAATGTAGAACCAGTTGTTCCTTCTCTGGTTCTAACTGTTGCTTCTTGACTGACACACGGGTTTCTCATCAAACAGGACAGGTAGTCTGACATTCTCATCTCTTTAGAAATTTTCCATATGAATACTTTCATTTGATGAAAGTATATACAATGCTATACAAACATAGAAAGCATTAGTACAGCCACTGTGGAAAGGAGTATGGAGGGTCCTCAAGAAACTACTGTAACATTAGAACTCATATGATAAAAATGCTGCTGCTGCTAAGTCGCTTCAGTCGTGTCCGACTCTGTGTGACCCCATAGATGGCAGGCCACCAGGCTCCCCCATCCCTGGGATTCCCCAGGCAAGAACAGTGGAGTGGGTTGCCATTTCCTTCTCCAATGCATAAAAGTGAAAAGTGAAAGTGAAGTCGCTCAGTCGTGTCCGACTCCTAGCAACCCCATGGACTGCAGCCTATCAGGCTTCTCCATCCATGGGATTTTCCAGGCAAGAGCACTGGAGTGGGGTGCCATTGCCTTCTCCCATGATAAAAATAGGTCTTCAGAAATAGAGCTACCACATGGCCCAGCAGCTCCGCTCCTGGGTGTATACCAGGAGGAAAGTGATTTGATGAGACCCACGCATGCCTTTGTTCATTGTAGCAGCACTGTCCACAATAGCCAAGACGTGGAAACAGTCTAAATGTCCGTCAGCAGGTGAGTGGATCAAGAAGCTGTGGTGCACGCACGCGATACAATACTTCCCATCCTTCCCATCCACAAAACAATGAAGTCAGGCCATTTGCAGTGACATGGATGGACCTAGGGATTATCATTCTAAGTGAAACCAGTCAGAAAGAGAAAGAGAGTACTGTATGACAGCACCTCTATGTGGAATCTAAACTATGACGCAAGTGAACTTGTCTGTGGAACAAAAAGCAAACTCAGGCACAGGGAATCAGTTGCAGTTGCCACGGGGAGTGGGGTGGGGAGAGACGGACTAGGAGGTTGGGGTCAGTGGATGTAAACTATTATCTGCAGGGCGAATAAATAGCGAGGTCCTATTGTATAGAACAGGGAAGCGTATTCAATACCCTGTAACAAACCATAAAGGAAAAGAAGATGGAAATGAACGTATGTACGTACACGTGATTCACTTCTGTATGGTAGAAATTAATGCAATGTTTAAATCAACTATACTTCAGTAAAATAAATTTTAAGAAAGAACGTAACGAGAAGACCAGGGTAGTGTGAGAGGAAGTGAAGGGGCTGGTGTCATACCTGGGGACCTTCTGTGAGAACTCCAGTCCCTGCAATAGTAGAGGGATTTTTAGTCTGAACAGGGAAAGAGCAGATACACTGATGAACGACGGTTGGGTCTGCCGGGTTCTACGCTAGCGTCAAGAATGAGGCGTCATGAGTCTCTTTGAAAGGCTCTGATTGGCCTCTTGGAGGAGGCAACACATCACCTTGAAAGAACTTATTATTTAATTAACGACCAGTCGGAGAGCACTTCTCCTGGGGTGTAAATGCTTCTCAGCAGTCCTGTGAAAGGGAATGAAGAGCATGTGGGTTTCAGAGGAGGGGAAGACCTGGGGGGAAATTTAAACACATCTGAACATGTCTGAATACAGACACCAAGGCTTTTGTTTCCTTGCTTTTCTTAGAGTTTGTGTAGTTAGAAGTTCTTTGACTTTATAGGCAAAAAGGTAATTATGTTAGAAAAGGGCCGTTCACGTAAGGTGGAAATCAAGGGGGAATCTCCCTTTCTCTCTGGGTGTGGGGGCCTCTGAGTAACACACTCTCTGCACCTCCTGTTCCCTCTTCCTGCTGAAGGGCCTCCTGACTTTTCTCTGCTTCAGTTTGATAACCTCTACCTGACCTTTGGGAGCATCCTTAAATGTCCCTCACTCAGAGCAGTCCTTCCTGCTTCTTCGAGATTGAGTTAGCTTCTCCCTCAAGCGAGGGCTCCCACCATTTCCTCTGTGTAATTCCCCATCATAATGGGATTTTTGCTGTGAGGCGTTGTGATTGTCTGTTTATGTATCTGTCTGCACCAGTTCTCTAGATGAGAGCTCTTAAGGGAATATGTTTCCTTGCCTCCTGTTCTCCTAGTATGTATTGCAGAGTCTAGGATACAGCAGATGCTTAGTAAATATTTGGTGCATTACAGGTAAGTGGGTCTATAATTGAGTGAATAATTGGTAGAGTCACAGCCTCCTGAGAGCATTCACAATATCTGGTCTAACCAGTCTCTCAGAGATGTCAGGTTGAAGGTAGATTCTTCAACAGAATGGCCAAAGATTCCCCCAACCCAGTCTACTGTAGGTGTATTAGTTACCCTTTTCATGTGTAACAAATAGCATCATAATTTAGTGCTCTTCTTAGGACAAGAAGAGCAATTTGTTATTTTGTGTTTTCTGTGAGCCAGGCATTTAGGAGTCTCTTGGTTGGCAGGTCTAGGTCAGCTTTCTCAGGAAGCTGCAGTCAGATGTTGCCTGTGGCTTTGTTGCCTGAAGCCTGACTGTGACTCAAGGATACTCTTCCCGAGAAGTTCACTGATGTTGCTGGCATGTTGGTGTTGGCAAGATGGTTCCTGTCCACACGGGCCTCTCCCCGGGCTTCGTAAGTATTCTAACCAGCCGACTTCCTCGGACTGAGCCATCCAAGAGACCCAAGTGGAAACTCCAGTCACTGCCTTCTGTGACCTCAACTTGGAGGCCATTCAGTGTTGGAGGGAACGGGATGGGAGAACGCAAGGAGGTGACGGTCATGGGCCCGCCGTGAGGCCGGCATCACACCAGCTGTGTGAACCTCCCCTGTGAGAGAGGAATCAGAGTCTTTTCACGTGGCCATACAGCAGAGTGGTGTTTGGGAAGGCCGTAAAGAGGAGGTTAAAGCCCTGGGAACTGCACATGAGCTCCGTGTGAGTGGTCAGCGGGCAAAGACTCTGACCTGATTCCACCCTTTCACCTATGTTCCCCATGCCCTTGGTAATACAGATTTCCATTTTCACAACATTCCTCTCTGATGGGTGTTACTTTCCTTATTACAGATGCTAAGCTAGAGTTAGAGTACAGTCAGGGGCCTTGCCCAAGGGTACAGCATATGTCCCTGTCAGGAGAGGGGCAGGAACTCCAGGTATCTGGATTCCGTGTTTATGTTTCGACCGGACCACCTCGGGCGTAATGAGCTTGGGCATGTGCTGACTTCTCTCAGTTTCCTGCCAGCTCTAGCTAACCCTGACAGAACCCCTCCCCTCACCCCCCTCTACACATCACCTGCTAATTACAGAGTCCAAACACAGCACACACACGCGTGTTCAGGCACACTAACCACAGAAGCTCACACACACCGCACACAGCTCACCTTTTCCCCAGGTCTTCTGAAAACCCAATGGCCCCTTCATGATAACCTCGCTCTTGTGCCAACAGGGGGCCCCTGGGGGGTACTTTTGGAGTAAGAGCCGAGGCTTCCAGGATCACCATGAGAAAGCTGTCATTTTCATATTGTATCTCCTCGCCAATTGTAAATCAGTCACTTTAAGGATGCCTCTCATTCTCGTTTCCCTTCGGGCAGCTCTTATTCCTCTCCGGAAAAAGCAAAGATTTGCTTTATAGCTATAACTGCAGGACTGGAATGACATATAAAATAGCAACAGCAGGGAACAAATGTGTCCCTAAAGTGGCAATATGGTGCCTTTTTGTGTGTTTTAAAGCTTTGGCGTGAGAGGCAATTTTTCTTTTCAGGCTTCTATTTGAATAGGTGTTGAAAATTTAGAAAACAATATTAGGTGTATTCAGTAATGGGTCCTGACCTGAGTTGTTCTGTACTATCAGTGGTAAGGATGGATATATTTTAAACATTCCAGTAATACTCTGGCCAGCTGCTCTAACAATATTTGCAGGGCAAAGCTATCAAGCTAATAACAAATATTGTTCCATTATTTAGGTGTGGGTTTTTTCTTTTATTATATGACAATTTCCCCAGCAAAATCACTCATGTTCTGTATCATTAATTGAAAAACCATTGAGTAAAACCCATTTTATTGTCTCCTTCATCTTTCCTTTTCTTTCTTTCAGTGTAAGGAATAGCCATTCTGACTGCCGGGACTATTTTCAATTTTTTGCCTTTTATTTTTGTCAAATAGGACAATTCAAACATTTCTTTTGAAACAAAGAGCCCTAAAGCCAAAGTAATGTCTGTATTTCTCCAGACTCCCTATAGTATCAATAAATCCAGAGAGCTGACAGCACAGGGGTAAGTTCCATTCTGAGAAAAAGAGCAAATTGGATCAACAGTGTTGTTCATTATCCTCCATATTAGAAAAGTGCCACTGAAGGTTATTTCCTGGAGAGAAGACCCCTGTGTGACCTGCCTTCCTCCCCACACTGCCTCTGCGAGGTCTCTCTCACCGCCTAGGCTTGTAGCTGTTGTTTCAAACAAGGGAAGGATGCCTGTCCTTTTTTCTTTCCATCCATGCCCCTTCTCCCCTCCTTGCTTCACATGACTAAATTAGGGTCTCCTCCTGCTCCTTTCAACATTCAACACCTGTAAGACTATGGCAAGTCGTAGACCCTGAAGACTACCATCCTGCAGCAATCGTTGGAAGAGGGATGGCTCACGCTGAGGCATGGCGCTCCCCTCCCATCAGGTGGAGAGTTTCCCACAATGCCTAGTGGCCTGGCTTGGTGGGGATGGACCACAGCTGTGATTCCCATTTCACTGGTCACTCATGACCTGGGAAAACTTGTGTTTCTCTGCTGAGTCTTCTTCTCTGGAAGATGATCTGCTATTTCCCTCTGTTCCTGAAACTTCTCTGCCTCTAGAGTGTCAGGCTCATGGGTGGTGTTTCTGTGTTGTGGGCGCTTCTGAGGATTGGCGGTCGCCCATGTACACAGTGGGAGTGGGATTGGAGAGGAGGCAAAATGAAGCTTTACAAGTGGCCTGTGATGTGGCATAAAGGAACTGTCAATCATGCATGGTCCTCTTAAACGATGGTACTCTTAACCATGTAAGAAAGAGAGGCAGGGGCCAGGAATCCAGATCAACCTAATTGTTGGCAACACTGGATGGAAAACCTGGATTGGACCTAGGCTCAAATAGTCTTCCTCATCCTTCCGTCCCTGGGTGCCCCTCTCCCCAAGTAAAAATATCTTACACTTAACATGTATCCCAGGCCCTCAATATAGATTGGAAACTTGCTGAGTTCTCACATCAAGCGTGTGTGGTAGATACTGTTCTGACTCTCATTTAATGGGTGAGGACTGCCAGGCGCAGATGAGTAGCTGTCCAGAGCCATAAAGTTCTTGAGGTGGAATCAGCATTGGCAGCCAGTGCTTGCACCCACTGGTCTGGAGCAGGCAGAGC
Organism: Bos taurus; assembly: GCF_002263795.3. Lineage (NCBI taxonomy): Eukaryota > Metazoa > Chordata > Mammalia > Artiodactyla > Bovidae > Bos > Bos taurus. The sequence goes on along the minus strand of NC_037354.1, from coordinate 41,171,439 downwards.
GCTGGAGAGAAGAGCCTGCTTCCATTTCTGAGGGGGTCTGGATGGGGTCTGCCAGGTGCCCTGAAGACCCTTCTCTAACCTTACCTGTGGCATCCTGAGTCTCAGGGCCTGAGTAGCACCTGGAACCACTGAGTGTGTACTACTCTGCCTTCTGGTCTTGTCCCAGGGCTCATGTGCTTCCCACTCTCAGGACTTTTACATGGGCATGCTCAAAATAAACTAGGTTTCAAAGCTAATGTAAGTGAGTTTTTCCTAGTATGTTATTTACTTGTCCGTCAGTCAGTACCGTCGCTCAGTCATGTCCGACTTTTTGCAACCCCACGGACTGCAGCTCGCCAGGCCTCCCTGTCCATCGCTGCTAACTCCAGGAGCTTGCTCAGACTTACGTCCTTTGAGGTGGTGATGCCGTCCAACCATCTCATCCTCTATCGTCCCCTTCTCCTCCTGCCTTCAATCTTTCCCAGCATCGGGGGCTTTTCCATTGAGTCGGTTCTTCACATCAGGTGGCCAAAGTATTGGAGCTTCAGCTTCAGCATCAGTCCTTCCAGTGAGTATTCAGGACTGATTTCCTTTAGGATGGACTTGTTGGATCTCCTTGCAGTCCAAGGGTCTCACAAGAGTCTTCTCCAACACCACAGTTCAGAAGCATCAATTAGTTGTCCAGGTATGGGTGATAGTGAACTTGAAGGGCAGTGACAGCTTTTCTTTTTTTTTTTTTAATTTTATTTTATTTTTAAACTTTACAATATTGTATTAGTTTTGCCAAATATCGAAATGAATCCGCCACAGGTATACCTGTGTTCCCCATCCTGAACCCTCCTCCCTCCTCCCTCCCCATATCCTCCCTCTGGGTCGTCCCAGTGCACCAGCCCCAAGCATCCAGTATCGTGCATCGAACCTGGACTGGCAACTCGTTGCATACATATTATACATGTTTCAATGCCATTCTCCCAAATCTCCCCACCCTCTCCCTCTCCCACAGAGTCCATAAGACTGTTCTATACATCAGTGTCTCTTTTGCTGTCTCGTACACAGGGTTATTGTTACCATCTTTCTAAATTCCATATATATGCGTTAGTATACTGTATTGGTGTTTTTCCTTCTGGCTTACTTCACTCTGTATAATAGGCTCCAGTTTCATCCACCTCATTAGAACTGATTGAAATGTATTCTTTTTAATGGCTGAATAATACTCCATTGTGTATATGTACCACTGCTTTCTTATCCATTCATCTGCTGATGGACATCTAGGTTGCTTCCATGTCCTGGCTATTATAAACAGTGCTGCGATGAACATTGGGGTACACGTGTCTCTTTCCCTTCTGGTTTCCTCAGTGTGTATGCCCAGCAGTGGGATTGCTGGATCATAACACAGTTCTATTTCCAGTTTTTTAAGGAATCTCCACACTGTTCTCCATAGTGGCTGTACTAGTTTGCATTCCCACCAACAGTGTAAGAGGGTTCCCTTTTCTCCACACCCTCTCCAGCATTTATTGCTTGTAGACTTTTGGATCGCAGCCATTCTGACTGGTGTGAAATGGTACCTCATAGTGGTTTTGATTTGCATTTCTCTGATAATGAGTGATGTTGAGCATCTTTTCATGTGTTTGTTAGCCATCTGTATGTCTTCTTTGGAGAAATGTCTATTTAGTTCTTTGGCCCATTTTTTGATTGGGTCATTTATTTTTCTGGAGTTGAGCTGTAGGAGTTGCTTGTATATTTTTGAGATTAGTTGTTTGTCAGTGGCTTCATTTGCTATTATTTTCTCCCATTCTGAAGGCTGCCTTTTCACCTTGCTAATAGTTTCCTTTGTTGTGCAGAAGCTTTTAAGTTTAATTAGGTCCAATTTGTTTATTTTTGCTTTTATTTCCAATATTCTGGGAGGTGGGTCATAGAGGATCCTGCTGTGATGTATGTCGGAGAGTGTTTTGCCTATGTTCTCCTCTAGGAGTTTTATAGTTTCTGGTCTTATGTTGAGATCTTTAATCCATTTTGAGTTTATTTTTGTGTATGGTGTTAGAAAGTGTTCTAGTTTCATTCTTTTACAAGTGGTTGACCAGTTTTCCCAGCACCACTTGTTAAAGAGATTTTCTTTAATCCACTGTATATTCTTGCTTCCTTTCTCAAAGATAAGGTGTCCATATGTGTGTGGATTTATCTCTGGGCTTTCTATTTTGTTCCATTGATCAATATTTCTGTCCTTGTGCCAGTACCATACTGTCTTGATAACTGTGGCTTTGTAATAGAGCCTGAAGTCAGTGACAGCTTTTCTAAACGTTTTGCATATTAGATGGGATCTGAGCCTTATCCCAGCTCTGTAAGGCTGGAGTGCAGTGGGTGCCATGGTCCCAGCTTCCCAGCTGGGGACCTGAGGCTCCCTGGGGTTCTCCACTGACTGAGGGTCCCAGCACTGAAAAGCGGTGGAGTCGGTTCCTGGGTCTAGATGAAGGCTGTGAGAATGACTGTGAATGTCACGTTGTGATGGAGGAGGAATCCGAACGCACCCCGTGGCCCGCGTGGCTAGTGGGTCCCTGGGAGGAGTCCTCCAAGCAAGGGAGACCACGTGCGGACCTCTGGGGATGCATCAGGAATGGCTTGTGTTTGGAGGCAGGGGGCTGCCTGCGGAGGGCTCTCTCCAGCCCCCACCCCCACAGGAAGCACTGTAGCGATATAGGAAACCGGACAGCTGGTGTGAGCCTGCCCTGTGGGAGGCAGTGGGTGTTAGGGGAATCCAGGCCATTAGTTCACGGTTAATACAAAAGGAATTCGTGAAAGAGGAATATTATAACAAACAAATAATTTAAAACATAACAAGCTTTTACTGACTTGCCTTTACTGTCCTAGTCTGGTTAGCCATGGGGTTTCTTTGGATTATTTTTATTAGCTCGGAAACAGTCAAATATTGACCTACAAAAATAGCAATTTCATAGTTTCTTCCTAATATTTTTGGCATACGATGAATTTTACTGTAGAGAACTTCAGTTGCTTTTTTTTTTTCTTCTTCTTTTTTGATCCACCCTTGGAAAAAGTAGTGAAAGGATTTGTGTGTCTTCAAGGGCCTGTTGTGGGTTGAGGAGAGGACCCATGAAGCAGTGGCTGGGGCAGGGGGCCAGGGGGTGCAGAAAGGAAGCCCTTTTTAATATTAATTGACTATTTCTTTGCTCTATGCTGCATTCCCCCTCCTGAGTAGATAAATAAACACACTGACTGCTGGGGGCCTGGACAGCATCACAGTAACAGTAACTGTGGTGTGTGTGGAGGCCACACAGAGTCCAGACACTCTGCTAAGGACGTTACATACACGACCTCGCTTGCTCCTTACAGAAGCTCATTTTACAGACAAGCGGGCTCAGAGGGGTTTAGTAACTTGTCCAAGGTCACACAGCTCACAAGAAGGTGGTCTCTACATGAATCCAGAGGCTGTTCCTCACCATTCGTTATCCCCTGCAGACCTCCAAAGGCAGCGTGCACTCAGCATTCCCTCACAGAGCCCCCTCTGTGGACCCAACACTGTGTTCGGGGTGCAGGAGGCTTTTACATTGATTTCAACCTCTTGATGTTGGTTTTTCAACCTGTGAGTCAGTTAGTAAACATTCCTGGGGGAAGTATATCTCCTACTGTCTAATCTGCTTTTCCCAATGGCATTACACAGAAAGTAAACTTAGGCTTTTCAAACCAAGGCAGAGAGACAGTGGTTAGAAAGCAAGACGTGTAGAGACACAAACAATAGCAGAGAAGGTCAGAGGCTTGCATTTTCCTGCAGTCACCTTGAGAGTGAAGCCCTTCCTGGGAGGGCAGCTTTGAAGGGGCCCCTGGACCACGCTCTGCATCAGAGGATATTGAGGGGGCAGATGATGGGCTGTGTGGGTAGACCGTTAAGACCAGAGGCCCAAGTCCTTAGTACTTTGGGATGTGGACAGCAAAATGAGCAAGGCTTGGATGTGGTTGGGGAAATTAGCAAGACTTCTTGTTAACTGAGCCATTTACTCCCCCATGAAGTTCACTGTCAGGGTCGTCCTTGGACTTATGAGTGTCATGAGGCTGGTTGCCTTGTGTTGATAATGGTAATAAGCAGACGTTAGAGCCACATCTATTGCTGAATCTCTGGTGATCATAATAGGAACCAGCATTTATGGAATCCACTCTTTCCTAAGTCCTCCAGTTACAGGTCTTATGTCCTTGCCTCAAAAGAGAAGTCATTATCCCTTTTTGAACTTGAAAAAATGAGATCACAGAGGTTTAGGAAAACTGAATTGTTCATTCATGGTTACCTACTGGCAAGGTCATCCTTTGAACCCAGGTCTGCCCAACTCTGAGGCCTCTGCTGTTCGTCTAACTGGCCTCTTAAGGACAGCTTGCCCTCAAGATGTTAACAAAAGTGTCAGGAAAGGAGACGGGTGGCTGAGAACGAGCGCTGGCTCTGACCGGGATGGATTTAGCTGAGTTCCTTAGCTTTCTTAAGTCTCGGTTTCCTCATCTGTAAAACAGACATAATAAAATTTCTTCCTTGCTAGGGGCATAGGAGTATTGAATGAGAAACCCCTTCAAGGGCTCTATTGCATGAGAATAAACACCAAGAAGTCTTGCAAGGGCTCATGCCAGCTCCTGCCCACCCGCCCACACCCCATACACAGGCTAACTGTGCCAGCCCTAGGGGCTGTGACTGAGCCCTGCTTCCTCCTGCCTCCAGGCCTTTGCATGTACGATTCATCTGCCTGCAACACTCTACCCCATTCCCCCTCAAATGCTGCTTTTTCAGGAAATCGTCCTTTCTTGACATCCAGGCTAAATAAACATCATTTCTAAGCTTGACCAGCTCTCTATAATTTTCCTTCCTAGCCCTTATCATAGCTTTTATACATTTGCAAGATACTTAACGCACATTTTCCCCAACCAGACTGGGACTTTTCCTTTATAGGACTTATAAAGTCTTTGCACTGTAAGACGAAGCTTACAATGGCTGGACCTCTGTCCATTCTTCCATGACTGCATCTCTGACATGTAACACAGGGCTTAGTACTCAATGCATAGCAGTGTAAATGTATATTTGTTGAATGAATGAACGAATGAATGAAAAATACTGTGTCTAGCACATAGAAAGCATTCAAGAGATACAAAGTATTGTTAAAACTATCGTATAAAGTACCAAGATTCAATTTAAGAGTTATATAAAAACCCTGGTTGGCAGTACCATGAGAGCATTAACAGGCAGTGTATCAGTTATCAATGGCCACAGTGATGGTGAGTAACAAATTACAAAACTTGGCGGCTCCAATCCTACGCACTGACAGAAAATCCGTGAGCCCGCTGGGTGGCCCCTCTGGCCCCACCGCAGGCATCGGTAGCTCCTGGTTTGTTGATCTTGGCTGAGCTCTTCCATACACGGGGAGTCAGCCAGCAGAGGCGGCTCAGGCCAGAACGACTGGGGCCTCTCACCTCTGTGTTCGTCCTCCAGCTTGTTGGCCTGGGAGTGACCATCTCCGCTCCGGCTCTGGAAAGCATTGCCTCGACTGTAGGAAGAACCAGTGCACAGGAAGAGGAAATCTGACTGGGAACAGTAGCCTTCTTCCCGTTGTGTTTTAGGCCTGTTTTCCAGGCACGATGATTGCGAGCTGCTAACGTTAATGACAGAAGAGGCAGGAAACCCCCTCCCCTGCCTTGAATTCACAGGGGCCACAGAGCTGAAGTGCAGAATTCTTTTGGAGCTTCTGACACAGTCCGAGACGTGATGGATACTTGGGTGCTAATGAGAACACTTAGGGTCAAATTGCCCAGCCTGTGTCAATGGGCAGTGGCCTCTTGGAGCACACGTTCAAGTTCAGTGCCTGTGTTGCCCTTGACAGACTGCAAGCTCTTACTTAGATGGCTTGCTGTCATTCATTTTGAGGTTTCCTGTCTCTTTCTGCCTCTTTTTCCTTCTGTTCCCTTCCTTCCTCCCTCCCTGTTTTTCTTTCTTTTTTCTCCTTCAAATAAGCATTTACCAGAAGTGAAATGTGTCTGTTGTATTTATTGCCCAGACTGTAGGTATGATTTCACCCCCTCTTCTCTGCACACATAATCCCCCCCACCCCAGCATTTTACGAAGAATTCTCATATTTTGGGAAATTTTAGTCCATAGCTCTGGACTTATTTCACTAAGGCAAGGTGGAAAATCATCCATCTTTGTATATAAGCTAATGACCCAAAGCTTGTTAAGGTGGGAATAAGTGTTTAATAAAACAATCTGTTGTATTTATTGTCACAACTCTATTCCCATGTTTAAATGTTTGAGAGAGCCTTACTACCAAAAATTATTAACAAAATTGATAAAATATCAGACTCCAAAGAATTGTGATTTTACAAACGAGGAAATTGAAATTCCAAAAGACAGTAGGTGGTCAAAAATGAATAAAAGATATATGAAATTAATAAGCATGTTTCAATTTTATACCAAGAAGCTAGGGTCAGCCAATATGTTCATGGTTTTGACACTTCTGACTGGGAATTTTAGAGACAGGACTGATGAAGTCTTGCTCCTGTTGCAGTGTGGGTAATGGCTGGTGGTGGCTGGGGCAAGTAACTAGTTTCTCAACTATCCAGTCATTTCTTTTTCCCAAGTCAAACTCTAGCCACTTCACTGAGCATATATGCAAATATGGGCATTTTTAATCATGGAGGCATGAGTAGACAGAGAAATCTACATCATATTAGATAAATATCTGCATTGACAAACCCCACTGGAAGAGCATATGCTACACTCAGCAATGAAAAGTCTAGTTGATACAGAAAACATGAATTTAAATGTATCTTTTTTCCACAATAATAATAAATACTTACTGGGTACTTATAATGTGCCAGGGGCTTTCCTGGTGGCTCAGACAGGAAAGAATCTGCCTGCAATGTGGGAGACCCAGGTTCAATCCCTGGGTTGGGAAAATCCCCTGGAGAAGAGAATGGCTGCCCACTCCAGTGTTCTTGCCTGGAGAATCCCATGGACAGAGGAGCCTGATGGGCTACAGTCAGTGAGGCCACAAAGAATCAGACTCGACTGAGTGACTGACACGTTTGCTTTTTGCAGTGTGCCACGTATAGTGATGGGTGTTTTTTGTGCCACGTACAGTGATGGGTGTTTTTAACTGAAGTACAGTTGATTTACAATGTTGTGTTAGTTTCTGGCGTACAACAAAATGATTCAGTGATACTTGTAAGTATATTAAATATACATTCTATAATATATCTTGTGTATGTACATTCTTTTTCATGTCCTTTCCATTATGATTTATTCCTATGCTCATCCTCAGTTGCCAGTATGATTTGCTACAGGATATTAAATATATTCTCCTATGCTGTACAGTAGGTCCTTGTTGTTTTGTTGTTTATTTTGTGCATAGTAGTGTATATCTGCTAATCCCAAACTCTTGATTCATCCCTTCCCTACCCGCTTTCCCCTTGGGGAACCGTGAGTTTATTTTCTATGTATGTGAGTCCGTTTCTGCTTTGTAAATAAGTTCATAGTATCATATTTTAGATTCTGCATGTAAGTGCTATCATATGCTATTTGTCTTCCTCTATCTGATTTACTTCACTTAGTACGATGATCTCTAGCTTCATCCACATTGCTACAAATGGTATTATTTCGTTCTTTTTTGTGGCTGAGTAGTATGCCATTGTATACATGTATCACGTCTTCTTTATCCATTCATTTGCTCTGGACTAAATGTATCTATTTAAGCTTGTGAGAAACATTTTTTGAACTACATTTTAAAAAACTTTTGTTGATCATGTATTAATAAATAAAATTGTATTAGGACACAGTCACACTCATGCATTTACAAATCATCACATCTATGGCTACCCAAACAGCAGAGCAGCTACAATACAGGTTCTCCAGTAAAGTCTCATCCTAACTCTTTGGCCCTTTCCAGGAGAAGTTTCCTTACTCCAGCCCTAGAGCTATGTGAACTATTTATTTTAAATTGTATCATTCCTAGATTAGACTGCTATACTCCCTAAAAATGTAGAGTGATATCACCCAGAGAGCAGTTACATTATACTTCTTAATTGAAGCTTTAGGGACTGTGAGTCCATGAACTAAAGATTTATTTTCTAGGGACTAGCTAAAGTACTGCTCCTCTCAAAGTAAAGTTTACATTTATTTTGGACATATAAAAAGCTCAGCTACTACGCTAGCATCATTTAATAAAGAGATAACTTGTTGAGGTCTGGGGTTAAACCAGGCATTTCTAATCTTTAAGTAATGAGAGAACTCAACCCACACAAAGTTCAGAATAAATTTTTTTTTTTTCAAGTCTCAGCTTATCTGTTCTGAAAGACCCTATAATACCCAAATATGATGAACATGTTGCATTTTTATTGTCCTGACTATTACTGTTTTTGTGTTGATTTGATTCATTGTATTTGGCATAATGGTGAGATAGGCAAAGATTTATTTAATCATGACATGGTTGGGGCAGTTTAGGCTGTTAAAAACAACTGAAATAAATAGCTTGCCTGATTCACTACAAATGTTCAGCTAACTGATTCAGTTCATCCAAACAGCCCACTCCAGGAGCCCCTGGATCAGACTCTGGAGGAAAGGGAGTGTTCTCTAACACAGACCCCCGATTCTGAGCTGTGCCCGCAATCCATTCCTTGAGCTTTGGTGTATGTAGCTCTTACCTGGGAAAGCACAGCCTTACTCTGCCTTTCACGTCCCTCCCTTTCTTTTCTCTGTGGAACAGAAATGGTCTCCTTGGCTCCCTTCCACAGTCTTCTTCCCCAGCCCAGCCTCCCCAGGCCAGCCCCCTGCAGGGATGCACGTCCTTGTCCAGCCCCATCCCGTCCGTGGGACCATCCCACGCAGCCTGTCCCTGCCGGTGGCTTCTCCCTGCCTACCTGCAGCACTGCCTGAGGCCTCAGCACACAAAGCAGCCTGCAGTGACGGTGGCCGGTCAGGAGCCTGGAACTGCGACTGCGTCCTCCTTCCCCAGCACTTCCCAGTTGTCAGGTCCCTTTATCGTTTCTCTCTGAACTCTCCCAAGACACTGTTTCTGACGACCTCCGAGTGCAGATACTGAACTTCCCGCTCCTCCTGGCTAATCCGAGCATTTTGCTGCATCTTTCAGCTGGACCTTTATCCAGCACCCATCGTGTCCGAATCAGAGGTCAGGGTGCCTCTCGCTTGCCTATTCAACTGTTGGAAACAGGCTTTCCCAGGACCCTTACAGCTCACGCTAGAAAAGACAGTGGATTAGAGGTTTTCAAATATCCTTCACAGTGCTGTGATTAAATGACAAACACATGTGTGTTGTTAAGTACACCAAACTTTTATTTTTGTTAATAATGTTGCTTTACAATATTATATTGGTTTTAAGTGTACAAAGTTTTTATAGATTATGCTGCATTCAAAGTTATCATAAAATAGTGACTATATTCCCTGTGCTGCCCAGTGTTTCCTTGTATCTTACTTACTTTATATGCAGTAGTCTGTGCCTCTCGATCCTCCTCCCCGTCCTGCCCTTTCCCCATTCCCTCTCCTCACTGCTACTCAATAGTTTGCTCTCTGTATCCGTGACTCTGCTTCTCCAAACTAACCTCTAGTGTTTGAAATCCAATAAAATCCCTGATGACATAACTGCTATGTCAACAGACAACCCAATTACATTGAATCCCTGGTTGAATTTAATCTGGATAGTTGCTTAATTTTCTAAATTAATGGTGCTCTGCTCTGATAAATTATTGAAATCACAATGTTATGATGTTTTAAGTTAGTTCATGAGTAGGTGGATGTATAGGGAGAATTGAGAAAATAGGCTATAGTAAAAATCATCCTAATAAATCTTTATTTTCTTTTCTTTTGATCTACATAACACTATAAAAGAACTATAAAACCGAAACAATATCACATCTGTGATATCAAATCTCAAAACAGTAAGTTGAGAATTTAAACGTCTACAGTCATCCATTTTGTATCAATTGCAGAACTGGGATCAGACTTTAACAGATATTTGACAGTAGCATGCAAATACATTTCAAACTTGATTAATTTGCTAATAATCTTTGCTACTTTAGAGACTGTGTGCCCTGATGAGGACATGCTTTGCAGGACCTACTAGATGAGAGTAAAGGTCAACGGTGCCTGTGCTGAAACCAGAAACACGGGTGAACGCCAAGGTGCAGGGCTCACTCATCTGCCCGTGTCATCACGCGGTGCTTCCATTCCAGACAGAGGCACAATTTTAGATGTCCTGTCCTCTAGTGCAACCCTCTAAGATAAATAAGTGCATTGTAAGCATGCTTTGATTTATTTTTTAAAAGATAAATTAATGACCCATATCCCCCCCAGCAGCACTCGGCGACTTCATGCATGTACACCTTTATCCTGTTCGTTTACGTAAAGAATCGTCCACACATTAAGGTGAACCTGTCATGGGCCCATTAGTGAGTCATCACGGCATTAAGAAGCTTTCAACACCCAATCTTTCTAATGTTGTTAGACAACCTTGACCTTCAGTTTCCTGCAACGTGAGTAATATTGCCTCGTATCTACAGAGCACAGCCTAATCATCTTTTCTGTTTGTGGCACTAAGACAGCCAACAGTGTTTGATACAATCAGCATGTGTCTTGATACGGACGGCACACGGTGGCAAGCCTAACTGAATGCAGTTATTCGGCTGTCATGAAATGCACCTTATGGTGATAAACTTCCGCCATAAAATTGGAAGACTATCACATAAACATGTTTCACGAAGAAATACACTAGCAGAATTCACTGCCGGGTTATTGTTGGAAAACAGCATTCTATTTATTGTGCTATGGTTTTTACAGTATGTGTCAGTGTTTGGATGTGCATTGCGTTTTACAATGAAGTAATTACGGGCTGGTGATTTCTCTGTTCTCAACAGCAATTCTATCTAATTAGTGAACAATAAATTGAGGTGGTTAGATTAGGGAAATTTGAATGGACCTAGCAGGGCCAGCTGATTTTCAGTGTATAGAAGTATTGTTTAAACTTAAGCTCTCAAACTTGCACATTTTTCAACTTCATGGTAATTGGTTTTTTTCCTATCCGTCAGCTTTTTTCTTTACCGTTGTCTCTGCTTTCTCTCTCTTTCTCTAATACCATTGCATCATTAATTAATAAAATGACATATTAATGATGCCAATGAACTCTCTGCGATACACCACTGAGGCTAAACATATCATCATCCAATAGGCTTACATGGCCCCTAAGCTGATAATACACAATATATTTCAAGATGTTTGTCCTTGGATTTTATTATGCCCCTGGGATTGATGCTTGCATTCTGGTGCCTGCTCCCCAGCGATGGATGGAGGACCATAGAAGTGCTGTTCGTGGAATCTGTGTGCTGGGAACGCAGCCTCCCTGGTTTTGCTGAGGAAGGGTCTTAGACCTCGTTTTCCCCTCACAGAACTAGGAGCTCTCTATATTTATTTGTTTCAATTTTTTAATCACATAGCCTGGATGTTCAGTCTGTGTTTTGTAGATTTCTTGTCAAAAGTTTTACTTTCATTTTTTAGCTTAGAAGGATTAATCAACAAAAGAAACCGCTCGTTACACACAAATAAGCAATTTCAGTTTTCTGTAGATTATTTGACTTACTTTCAATATACATTTAGAGAAAAGAAATAGAAACAATAGAGAGAAGTAACAATTTACACATCCCCAAATTGGGCCAACACCTCCATCCAGACTTGAACAGCACTGGGAAGTCCCTTGTTAACAGCAATCTGGAATCCCAGTTGGGAGGAGGTCCTGGGTGGTGCATCCACCCAAGGGTGAACTTCAAGGTGCAGCCTGGGAGCTCCCACTTATAATCCCAGGCCACAGGCTAATATCATTTTCAGTTTGGATGCCAAATGCAGCTCTGGTTTAACTTTTGCAATGCGGCTTGTTTCACCCTGTGAGCCATAAGACTTCTTAGGCCCCGAGGGGCAGGCCAGGCCCTCAGGGGCCTAAGAGATTCCCAGATCCACTCCCTTTCTTATTTAAAGTGTCTCCTACAGGCAGGCATGGAATCCCAGCAGTGTCCAGGTAGATCAGAAGCAGGTCGGAGGCCTTCTTTCCTGCTTCTTAAGCGCGAACAAGATTTCCTTCATTTAAATTTCCCTAACAGTAGATTCATGCCTTAAAAAATAGCCAAAAGCACCTTCAAATTCCATGCGTCATAATGACAGATAAATATTTTTTAAGAGAAAATTTAAGACAAAATGAAGACAAATAACTTGAAAAGCTGGTACTCAGACCCATCCTTTCCCCTCGGGCCTTTCCAGACTACCTGCTAACGGGATCTTCAGAATTCCCAGTCATCCTCAGACGGTAGCCCCAGATAGCCCCAGATGCGGGTGTTATGAGCTGGTTCTTTTGAGCAGGTGAGAGATTTTTCAAAACTGTTAGTCAGGGAGGAGTCAAGATTGGAATGCAGGGGAGGGTTAAGGAAAATGAGCGAACAGAAAAGAATCTCTCAGGCAAGTAAAAATGGAAGGAGCACCAATGCAGCGGCACTAACTCAGCCAAAAATAGATTTTAAAGCAAAACAATTTCTAGGAACAAAAATGGACACTAAATCATAATAAAAAGAGCAATTCACCAAGAATGTATTACAGCCAGGTATATGAACCTAAAAACACAGCCTTAAATATATATAAAACAAACACTGACATGGTTTTATGGAGAAAATAAAAAATATTACAATCATTGCAGGAGATTTTAACACTTGCCTGCTAGAAATGGGATAGAACAAACTGTAAGGATATAGAAAAACTAGAGACTTTTTAAAAAAGAGTTAATTTAAAGGGAGCAGTCACTCCTCAGCTTCAGAGTTCGGTTTTCAGGAGGAAACACAGGCCCAGTCCTGTTGGACCATCAGACGGCCCAAGAGAGGTTTAGAATCAAAATTTTCAGGGAAGATCTTACTGGAAGTGTGACAGCTGGCCTGAGGCTTAAGTAAGATCAGAAGGCAGAGCAACTGGCATGTAGCAGCACACAGTAATTTATAGCTGTGCCCTTCTGTTGGGGGGGAAGCAAGTGTGTTTCTCACAGTAGCAGGCTGTGATGGGGGAGGGCTGGCCAGCTTCCTCACTGACCAGTCACTGAACGTGGACTTCGCCAGGTGAAGCTGCGCTCTTCCATAGAGAAAGTCCTTGAACAGGTCAACACTGAGATGCTCTCCTGGGATTAATCCCAGCAGCAGGGGAGATGAGCCCTTCGGTCCTCCAGGGAGGATCCAGGGAGCACATCACAGCATCTGCCACAAGCAGTGACTCTGCAGAGCGGCTGGGACTTGGACCCAGTCCCCAGGCTCCTCGCTGAACACTCTTCCCTCCCCACATTTGCCTCCTGGTCTTTTGCTCCTGGGTCGTTTCATCCCACTCTCAATATTCCAAATTCTTCACTAGTCTTCCTTGGAACAGCTCTGCCTCAGTCTGCTGGGAAGAAATGTTTCCTTGAGTATTGTCTAAGCCTCTCTGTGTAGATGGTTAAGTGTCCTGCTGCTCTGGGCAAGGCCAAATAACACCTGCAACGGGAAGAAAAGAACCTAAAATTAAATTCCATTACTCATCTCAGGAGCACAACAGACACAGAAAAGGTTCAAAGAAGGGCAATGAAAAAGAATTGAGTCATAACAGAAGTATATGGAGTAATGAGTTTAATTTTCCAAATTCTCGATTTCTACCCTCAGTTCCAAGCATGTTTCTTTTCAGGCGATTTAACCATAATTTCAGAGTAGCCTTACTGTATTGACTAATTTTAGTGTGTTTAAGTCTTGCATGTGTCTGATTTGTGAATTGCGACTTTGGGAGTTTTTTTTTTTTCTCTCTGCAATTTGACCTAAGCTAAACCATCTTTGAAAATGCTTCCCTTGGAGATAAAGAGCGTTGCTGCCAAGGGAGGGCCTGCAGATGCCTGACGGTAGCCAGGAGGCCAAGTGAAGGTCCCTCCCGCCCTGTATTTTGGTCACAAGAGCCAGTTCTCAAGAAGAGCCCTGCTGTCTAGCTGGGATGAAGACGACTAGGCTGGGCCGTATTCATGCCTCTCTTTTAGAACCTGGTCTGCTTTCTACTTGGTTTCCGTTCCACATCACAATCAGAGATATCACAAACAATCACTGCTGCGCAGCACGGCACCGTGTCACCACGGGCGTCCAGTGTGTGTTTGCTGACGAGCACGTCAGCAGACATTACTAGGGAACCCCAACGCAGGGCTCTCTTCTCCTCGCCCTTGTAGGTGTGTGGGACTGTGTGCAGACTTCTGGCCAATGCAATACTACTAGAAGTGATGCATCTCATTTCCAGGCCAAGTCAGTAAAAAAATCCCTTGTATTTTCCTCGTTGCACTTGCCCTCTGCTCTGGGGATGGACAAAGAGGACTTGTGTTGGGATAATGAACATTTTTTTGTTCCCCCCAAAGAGAGTTGCCGTGAGATCTTTGAGTCATCATTTAGAGAATGGCTTTCCTAGAGAGTCATCCAGACCCACAGTGGACTCTGAATTAGTGAAAAATAAACCTTTTCTTGTAAACCCACTGGGATTTGTTGTTACTGCAGCAGAGCTTAGCTTATGCTAATTAATATACGTGCTTCCTTATCTGCCTCATCTTCTCCCACCACCACCACCAGCACCAAATACTGACCTGAAGTCTTTCTCTCTGGTCTGTAACAGCCTCACCAACTCTGGATTGTGTTCTCAGGACACTCTTGAAACAGTTTTAATCACATTCCTAGTTTATGAAGTAGGGAAACACCTCTTCACCTTTGAAGCCCCTAAACTTAGTATAAGCCCAGGCTAGAGGAGGCGTTTGATAAAAGCGTATGAACAGCAAACTGATCACTGAATCTCTCTCTGGGGGGGACAGTGTGCATGCATTTTGCACTCAGGCCATTTCTAGTTCTTTTTTGAACCCACTGCCAGTTCCAATTCATCCTTCTTTAAATCTCTGGCAGAGAAGGCAAGAATGGAGGCGAGCATATCTCAGAGGAGATGAGGCAGAGGATTCAGAATCTTCACTCTGTCTCTTCATTGACTGTCTCTGTGGCCTTGGGCAGATCACAGAGTCTCCTTAAACCTCACTGTTTCTCATCTGGAAAAATGGGGGCCCCCGTCACAGGGTTGATATAAAAATTTCTGAGACAACACATGTAGGCAGCGCAGCATGATGCCTTGCACAAAATCAGTGACGTGAACAAATGCAGTGTCTTGATCAATGTGATACTCTTCTTCCTCTTTGCATCCTTTCTCTACTGTTGCTCTGACCCTGATTCCCAATTACTGCCTGGGGTCCCTTCGCTATCCAGACACTGTCTTCCTGCCTTACCATCTGGTGACATCTCATCTAAGCCCGTCTTCCTTAGACAGTGAGAGCAAATCCACCTCACTCTGTTTAACACTACAGCTAGCTGGGGTGATTGGGGATAGTAACTAATTCCTACTACTGTCACTCCTTGACTCAGTGTGTCAGTAACTAATCTGATACTAATTTAGGAGTGCATGCATTTTTTAATAAAGGATTTATTGTGTTGCTTAAATTTAGTGTAACCCATAAATGTCTTAAGCTACTTGATAAAACTAGAAAAATGCATTACTTGGAAAACATAAATTAAACTGGTAAATTGTAGTAGACTTGCAAGTGTATTAAAGAAGTAAATATGACCATGAAACATAGAAAAGTAACTTAAAATCATAAATTAAACTGGTAAATTGTAGTAGACTTGCAAGTGTATTACAGAAGTAAATATGACCATGAAACATAGAAAAGTAACTTAAAATATTATTAGAAATGCCATCTACTTTACTGTTGGGACTCACTGTCTCACATGTGGTAAAGATTTGTCATAGGAGTACATGCATTTTAAGAAGGTTACCAGCAAACCCAGGATATATGAAGCAAAAGTGTGGTTCTGTGATGACAGAATCCCAGCTGAGAGTGGCCGGCTTTGGGGAAGACTGGTAACAATGGCACTGGAGAGTCTTCTTGGTTGAGTCTCACCATGTAGGTGTTCATTCTTGTTTGTGCTGGAGTTGGTCCTGAGATCAGCAGTCCCCACAATGACCGCATCTGGATGTTTATGAGGGAGAGAAGCCATCGTTGTTTTGTGCACATTTAAAAAATTGTATTTGAGTAATTGGCATTAAGTGACTCTGTCCATTCCTGGATGTCAAGTTCGGAATTTAATATCGCGACCTTTCAGCATGTCACTTTAAAGGAAAATTATTTGCATCATCTAACTACTGTCAAGGGTTTAGATTTTCAAAACCTTAATAGAACTTAAAGCAGAGAAGGTATCGCTCACTGGATTCTTTATGGTCAGAAAATCTTTATTTCCAATAAAACTTCTGGTTCTTCCTGCAGCAGGAGCAAAGCAAATTCCGCCGTTGTGTGCTCACTTCAGTCCTGTTTGTAACCCTTTGCATGCTCCATGAGGACAATCTCTGCCTCCTCCAGCCTGCGTTGCAGCCCACAGGGCTGATGTTCGTGGGTAGCACCATGGGCTCCCTGACCTTCTGGCTGTAAGTTCAGGTCACGGGAAACACGGGTGGGATTCTGCAGGATGAGGAGGGAGAGAGGCCGGAGCACTCACTTCCCTACCTGCCTCCTTGCTGAGGGGGGGATGCTTACGGCCCTCAGGGAAAGGCCACAGCTCCTGTGGTGTGGTCAGCTCCATTTGCTCACTTCTCTGGGTTTCTGGAGCACCTCCCTTTCCTTCAGGCATGAGAAGCTAATGGCTCCTTCTCTGTAGGTAGTCATGGGGTACCATGCCATCCCAACTATTTCCCTAAATCCGATTTTACCTTTGTAAATTTTAAATCTTCACTAAGTCCTTCTCTGATACCCTAGTGTTTCCTGCCAGGACACTGCCATTCGTCCACCTGCTGGCTCCTTATTTGCCGTCTGATACTCTGCTGCGTGGGCTTCCTTGGTGGCTCAGTGGTTAAGAATCTGCCTGCAGTGCAGGAGACACAGGACATCTGGGTTCGATTCCTGGGTTGGGAAGATCCCCTGGAGGAGGGCATGGACACCTACTCCAACATTCTTGCCCGGAGAATCCGATGGACAGAGGAGCCTGGTGGGCTGCAGTCCACAGGGTCACAGAGAGTGACGTGAGTGAGCAGCTGAGCCCACACACACACCTTGTTGCCCAGAGAAGCCACTCGGATGGGCACAATCCTTTCCTTCTGGCACCAGGAAATACTACACATTTAAAATCCCTGGACCAAAAGGAGTGAGTTTTCCTTACTTTGCCTGCTGTATCCCCCCACGCCAAGAAAGTGTTATCAGGAAGAGCTTTCAGCCTATGCTAGGTCCAGGACTGGAGACGGGCTTCCAGAAAGTATGACAAATGCACAAGCATGTCAGGCTTGTCTCAATGAACTGAGATTCCAAAAATCTTATGAAAAAGAGACTTTGAAGTGCCTTATTCAAAGGCAGCCAAGGCTTTCATGATCAGAGGAGGAGGTTCTGATGTGGCCTCATAATTAGCGTAGAGTGGGGGCCTCCACCCTTTCCAAGGAATGAGACGCCCTGGCTGGGATGTTCCCTGAACCCAAATGTGGTTGCACAAAGAGCCGAGGTCTCATTCCTGAAATTTATAACCATATCAGCCATCGTTTTATGAGATACCGCATCATTTTTAAAAAGGCTTAAACCCTTATAGAGCTATTCAAATAACCATTGAGCCATTTGAACTGAAATAGGAGTTAGTTCAGAGTGGCAGTTCATAAATTAGAGGCACTGTTTTTTCAAGCAGAGGCCTGAATACCGACCAAGAGCCGGGTGCACAAGTTTACTAAGTTGTTATTATACTCGTGACTGTACAGGACTGAGGGACCAGGTGGGCAGAATTTGCCTGTAATTTGACCCTCGAGTGTGACTACAGGCCATCAGCCATCAGACACACGATGAACACATGTCATGCTATTTGTTTACTCGTTGAGTCACTCAAAACTTTTTTTTTAGGACTCAAATTATATACACAGAGAAAAATGAGTCAATAACAAGGCAGATCTTTAAGCAATTTCTAGCTTAATACGGAAGGCCTGAAAACCCAGAATTATGATACTGTGAAAGTGCTTTGTGGCAAGAATGAGCAGGAACCACAGAACAGAGAGGAAAACGTCCTGGCTGTGGTCCTGGGTCCGTAGGGAGACTATCAGAGGAAGGGGCGTGTAAGCTATTCCTTACAGGACAGGACGTCGTGTCTCAGGTTGGGGGGCTAAGGCGGTGCTTCCCAGGAGAGGGGGTAGAGACCTTTGCTGCTTGAGAAAGCCGGCTGGTCCGGACAGCCTTGGGCACTCCTTGGGGCTGGGAGGAGATGTTTGCGGGGTGCAAGGGCAGAAAGGAGGGCCTGGGTCTGGGGCCATTGCACGTGAAGGGATCTGCTTCTTTCTTTACTTGGCTCCTTTGCCCTCATCTGTCTCTCCTGACTTGCCCGTTCTCTTGTGAGGATCAGGGGAAGCTGAAGGGCAGTCCTGAAATGACCTTTGTTGAGTGTTGCAGTGCATGTGTGACCCTCCTGTGGATCATCCAACAGCTACTTCATGTTGCCATCTCGACAACTGATGTAGATCCCAGCAACTCCAGAGTGTAATGGTCTGAATTAGCAATACCAAACACAGTGGAGCAATAAAATGGCTTATATAGAGAATAAAACCAGCTGAAAGGATGTCACTGTTACCTGGGGACTTAGATACCTAATTAGGAGAGACAAGGTTTGAGCAGCTTTCAATCTCCTGGTAACATAGAGAAAAACAGAAATTATGTTGGATTAAACATTTTGCATTGTTTACGAAAACGGTATTCATTGGTTAGAGATAAATCCTTTCCTGTCTTAAGTTCAAGGAGGGATTGTATATAATGGTCAAGGTCGATTATATTGTTTTGTAAAAAGTGGAAACTGTGTCCCTGTTACAAGAAATCACACTTTTTTTTTTAAACCTCAGATGCCTGAGCGGGTAACAGCTCAGGAAGTCTGTCATCACAGTCAAATAATTTTAGTTCATGAGCCAGGAGAAAACACAGTGGTTTCGTTTCCACTTAGGATTGCACACACACAGCAGTTTTCTTTTGTTCTTAGGAACAAAGTTATGCCTTTATAGTAGTTATAAATGAAGTCATTTATAACTTGACGTAATTTCTTAAGAATCTTGCTTCTTAAGAAAGCTGAGGCCATTGATAGGAGTAAAGATCAATGTTTGGGTATGTTTGGCTAATAAAATTTAATGTCTAATATGCAATACAAGTGACCCATAAGGGCAGGGCAAATGTGCACATAATAAAAAACACATTTTTAGAATGAAAAGGGAATAAACAGGAAAAGAAAAACGCAATGAAGATAGTAGAGTCAGAGAGAAAATGATGTAGGAAAATTTTAAAGAGGAGTAAGACTCCCTTTACAATGAGCTGGTGCAGAGACCCCTGTGAGCTCCTGGAACAGAGAACGAGATAGACGGACAGACATCTGACCTGGGAATGCAGGGAACTAGCTTGGTATTTGTGTTGACTTTGCTGTGTGTGATCACAGTTTGAACTCTGCATGTATTAGTTTCGTCACCCGTAAGATAAAGGAGTTAGCTACAATAAATTAGGATTGGCAACTACAGTTCAGGAGCCAAATCCTGCCTGCCTGCCACTTAATTTTATGAATAAATTTTATTAGAATACGGCCTTGCTGCCCATTTATGTACAGCAGCCTATGGCCGCTTCCACGCTCTACATAATGACACAGCGGGGACAGGAAATGCATAGCTCCTAAAACCTGAAATATTTGTCCTCTGGTCTGGTACAGATACCCTTTCATGATCCCTGAAATCAGTGACTATCTGAATTAGTGAAAATATCAGTTTGGTTTCTGTAAAATGGAACCAAATTTACCAATGGGGGAAAAAACATAATTCCTTACTCAAGTATAAGAATAATGTAATTAACTTGCCTCCAGGGCTTTCCATCTCCTACGGCTCTATTTCTCAGCATATGGTCCCTGGGCTGCTTTTTAAAATGCATATTTCTGAATTCTTCTTCACTCAAGCAGAGGTCTGAGCTGGTTAGGTAGCTCCCATGTACAAAGGGGCTCATTACTCTGCCATTTTCCGTGAGGACTTACTTTCATGGTCCAGCTCTTTAGAACTTCTGCATTCCAACCTTCAGGCAGGGGGATGTGGACACAGAAGTCATGCTCTTCTCCTAAAGGCTACAAACTTGTGGGCGGATGTTTGCCCCCATTCAAGTCATGCAAGCTCAAATTTATATCATGGTCATATCTGCAAGGGAGGCTGGGCAATGCACTTTTTATCTGGGTGGCCAAGTGCCTAGCTCTGAATTCCATTACTGCGTAAGAGGAGGAGAATGGACATGGTGGAAATGATCACTGATAAGCTTCTTTCCACTTAAACTCTGAACAGAGACTTCTCTGGCGACCCAGTGGCTAAGAATCTGCGCTCCCCAGTGCAGAGGCCCGGGTCTGGTTCCTGGTCGGGGAACTAGTCCCCACATATTGCGATGATGATCGAAGATCCCATGCACTCCAAAGACCCAGAGCAGCCACGTAAATAAGTAAATAAAATGTAAAAAGTAAAATCTATGATCTTAGAGAATTTATCTTCTTAGGCAGCCACAAGACATCCCTCAGACTGGGTGACTTAAACTGAAATTTATTTTCTCATAGTTCTGGAGGCTGGAAAGCCCAAGCTCAAGGTGCTGGTCTCTTAGGCTGGTATACTACCTCTTAGCAGGTAGATAGGCTACCTGCTAGTTAAAGGCTCCATCTTTAATTCACAAAGTGACAAGAATTATCAGCAGTCCTGAATCTGTCGTGAGCATATATGTTTGGATATCTCTTTTGGTGGGCCCTCCCAAAGAGCCCTTCTAAGTGTTCCCCAATAAAATTTTAATATCTCAGATACACTTGCATCTAGTTATGTGCTGTATCTGTTTCTGTGATTTATACTTTATAAGAGTAAGATTTTTTTCATCTGCATTAAAACTAGCTTTCACCCCCATGGGGGCCTCCACTGAAAGTACATGGTCTAGACTATGCATCCTAAGAAAAACCCTAACATCCGTTTTGTCAAATAACCACCAGTTTTATTTACTGCCTTTATAGATGAATGTCTCAAACAATGTGGGCAGGAGGAGCATTTATAAGATTAATCTCCCAGGCAACGCCTATCATTGTCTTTCCTATAGATAAAATTAATTAGCTGGTTCATTGTATAATTATCTAATATCTTTGGGGACCACATCATGTAGCTTGTGAGGTCTTAGTTCCCCGACCAGGGTTCGAGCCTGTGGCCCTGCATGGGGAGTGCAGAGTCTTAAATACCACAGCACCAGGGAAGTCCCGATATCCTCCTTAATTGCAAATTCTGTAGGGGCAGGAGCATGTCTGTCTTGGTCATTTTTGAACAGATTCTGACACAAAATAGGCAGCTAGTACTTCTGGAATACATCAATAAAGATTTTAATGTCTCAAAGGGAAATGAGGGCAAGACATGTGAAAATGAGAGTGTGCGTGAGCTCATTAAGAGTTGTGTAGGACAAGCTGCAAGAGACAGGAGAAAGAGACAGCAAGGTCATTTTCCCTTACTCAGTAGAGATTTAGTCTTTCAGTTGAGGAGCTTTCTAGACAAAAGCTTGAGGATGGAACCTTGTCTTGTTCTTTGTTAAATGCTGCAGGAGTCTGAACACAATGCCTTCAAAAGATGTCTGAATATTGTTTGAATTATGAACTCATAGTTAAATAGAATGCAAGTTTTGTGGCTAAAGAGAACTATAAATCCACTTACTTCTCTCTTTTTCATTTATTTAAATATATATTTAGGATGATCTCTATTTTATATCTATTAAAAGAAGCTTTTCAAAGGAAGCATTTTGTATTGAAAGAAAAACAATTTTCGAATTCATATTTTCTTCCATTTAATATGTTATGTTGGTATCTTTCTTTTCTCCCTGCATTCAGGTCATCTAAAACATGATAGTTCTTTTCCTCTTTAATAAAATAAAAGATTCTAAAAGCCTAATTATAACCCCCTCAAAAAAATAAAAGGACTATAGGGAGATTCTTTAAAAAACTAAAGTGAGTTAGGCACATCAGCTCTCTTTTCTGCTACACTTTGGTGGCTGCCTTGGGAAGATTATAAAAGCTTCAAGTCTGATTTTCCTGGATAAATTCCCAATAACCTCCCCCCTCAAGGCGTGATCAATATTATGGACAAAAGGAGGGTGTTTCTTCAATATGTCCATTTGATTTTATTTTGTGAGGCAACCACCTTGTAAACCACACTAACACGTCAGAAATATGATGCTGCCTTTAGTTCCCTGCCCTGTAAAAGATGCCTGGCAAAAAAATAAATAAAGCTAGGAATGCCCGAGTAAGTCATTTTATTTTTTATGATTCAAGCCCCAAAAGGTCTTGAACTGTCAGATTTATTGTCTATCCAGTTTTATGACTTTTAGTTGTATTTATTCTTTGATGTTTACCATCAACTGTGCCTACGTGTGCCGTGGTCTGTGGGATTTCATATTGCTAAATCATTTTTTAAGCTTTAGTTGTAGCTTCTATTTAGCATCAATCCCCCGAGACATGCCATTAACATGAATCATCTTTGAAAGTGTTTGGTGCAATAGGAACTCCTTGTTGAGTCGATCACTCATCGCGATGGAAAGAAACGATGACCTTCTCAGAAATACCCATCACGGTTAAATAACCAAGGACGCACTCCCCGCTCAGGGACTTCTGATTGGGGTGCTCCCATTGCCTTCATCGTCATCCCCAAAGCAGGTGGTGGGCGGTCAGGGGGCTTCAGGAGGGAAAAGGGAAGGAGGCGCTGCGGTGGGGGCGGGGCAGAGGAACAGCGCTCGCCCAAACCACAGCTTTGCTAGCAGAGGGCGGGCTTCCCCCACGTCCATGAAGGTGATTCACACAGACGGTGAACTTCAGAGAGGATCACACCATTGATACTTAAATGCTTCTTCTCCAGCACTCTATTTTAAACTTCCATGTTTTCGTTTTCAAGAAATGTTATGAGGTTGCCTATTCCGATTGCTCTTCACTGCGATTGCCCACCCCTGACCTGTGGGTGTGTGTGTGTGTGTGTGTTTGCTCAGCTGCATCTGACTCTTTGTGACCCTATGGACTGCAGCCTGCCAGGCTCCCCTGTCCATGCAATCTTCCAGGCAAGAACACTGGAGTTTGTTGCCATTTGCTATTCCAGGGCATCTTGCGGACCCAGAGGTCAAACCCACATCTCTTGCATCTCCTGCATTGGCAGATGGGTTATTTACCCCTGTGCCACCTGGGAAGCCCCCTGATTTGGGTATTTTTGTTTTAATTTTTATTGGAGTGTAATTGTTTTAAAAAGTTGTGTCAGTTTCTACTGTACAGCAAAGTGAATCAGCTATACATATACACAAATCTCCCCTCTTGTTTTGGATTTCCTTCCCGTTTAGATCACCACAAAGCACTGAGTAGAGTATCCTGTGCTATACAGTAGGTTCTCATTGGTTATCTATTTTATACATATTGTATGTATTTTATATACAGTGCATATAGATAGATAGATAGATGTCAGTCTCTATCTCCCATATTAACACACACATGTGGAATCTGAAAAAATTGGTCGAGATCATCTTATTTACAAAGTAGAAACAGAGACACCAATGTAGAGAAAAAAATGTATGGAAACCAAGGAGGAAGCGGGGAGTTGGGGGGGAGTGAGATGAATTGGGAGTTTTGAGTTGACCTGGGTATTTTGTTTCTGTTCAAACTCTATACTCAACTGCTTGACTGATAGAGATTTGAGAGTCTCATTCCTGACTAAAACATTTCTGAAGGAAATGAGTGTAATTACCACTGAAAGTAAGTTTCTTCCCTTGGTTTATGCTGAGTGTTTAGATACTTTTAAGTTGGAAAACAGGATACTAAACTTGTACGTTATTCTGTTAGATTGCTATTCTTTCTTTGCTTATGTTTGGTTTAGTCTGATCTCCAAATTCCCCCTCATCTCCAACTTTCCTAGTTCCTTCCTCAGATGAATCAATAGAAATACACTATATGCTAAGATTAGGGGACAACGTATAAGTATATTCCAAGGCAGGGGTCAGAAAACTACACCCCGCAGGTCAAGTGTAGCCTGCAGGCTGCTCTGTAAGTCAGGTTTTACCGGAAGACCGACACACCCGTCCAGGTCCCTGCTGTATACGCTGCTTTCCGTACACAGCAACATTTGAGCACTTGCAGTAGAGTGGCCCTTAAAGACTAAAACATTTGCTTTCTGGTCCTCCAGGAAGAGTCTGCTGTTCTAAGTCGTAGCTATTCAAACATTACCTTATTTACTAAGTAAACAATAATAATGATTTTATTTACTGTCCTCTTCTCAAACTAGAAGGCCAATTTTGAGAACAATAGCAGCATGCTTTAGGAAAAACAGAAGATAATTTCTAACTTCACTTTGGTTTTTTGGTTGTCTGCTTTCAGGCATTCTTTCAGCTACTATTTTTCCCCCTGTTTAAATAGAGTATCTCCAAATTGCAAAATGTGAAATTTTGCCATATGTATATTTTAACTTTGAGGAACAATCCCAGATTCTCAGTTTTGGGCTAATTGTTCCTGTAAACTGAACATTTGATACTATTGAACTAAAATATGATAGTTTGTCATGGGAAATGTAGCCTGTTTTTGTTTTCATCTGCATTTTTGCATAAGTTTGAACTGAACATTTTTCCTATGTTCCTTGGTAGCTTGTGCTTATACTTTGTAAATTCTTTTCATATCATTTCTTTTTCAAAATTGACTTTTGCTGAAATCCTTGACTATGTTGGCTATATTCTCTCTTTGTATTATTTTAGTATGAATCTTTCAATTTGAATTTACGCCTCTCATGTAAGAGGACGTGCAGAATGACCTAGGCATAGTATCTATGTGTTTTATGATTTAACATATAGAAGCACCTATGACAGTGGAAACCACAAGACAAAGAGTAAGTCCACACTGTTAGGAAAGAGAAGCATACGTTAAGGATTAGAATTTTATATCTTAATACAGAGGCAAATGTTTCTACTTCACTGAAACTACCACAAACTGTATCAACTCTTAACCAAACAAGGAATTTAAAGTCAATTTATAGTATTTCTCATGGCTTAAGCTTTTTCCCCTTTTTTCTTAAGCTCACCATACTTTGGGTTCCTGGGAATTTTATTTGGCATGATGCAGTATAATTGAATGAGACATTTACTTCCAGATGATAGATGCCTATGATTGAGAAGCAAGTGTTTTCTTTAAATTGTAACTGACTTATGAAGATAAATGGCTTGTTAGCGTAAGTAGCTTTACAGCTAGACACTTCTAACAGGCTGAAATTAAAATGTCTACTAATTCTAGGATATTCGCACAGTGAGAGAGAAAGAGAGAGAGAGAGGAAGGAAGAGAGTGTGGGTGTGTATGTGTGTGTGTATGTGTGTGTGATGAGAGAAAGGAGGGACCATGTGTGTAAGCTCACACACACACACAGTATAGAATGCAGTGCTCCAAGATAAAGTGTGTACAAGATACCCTACTGACATAATGGTGATTTTTATTTTTAATAACACAAAATAAAACTGACGGATGAAGGCATCATTTCCTTTGCTAGGAAAAAGCAGTCGTCAGTAGTTTTCATTTATGGAGGTCACAGAGACAATTATTCCATGTTGACGTATGTCAGAGAGCAGGGATGCGATTCCAAAGGGAGGTGTGCGTGGAAGTAGTCCCAGGCAGGTCCCCACCATGCCTGCCTTCACCGCTGTGCAGCCTGCTCTTCCTCTTGAAGCGTGGCTGGACTTGGGTATACCCTTCGCTTGGCCAGTTGAATGCAATGGGCGTGGCAGTCTGGGACTGCCCATGTGACACCGTAGAAAGCCTGTTAGCTTCCTCCTGGGCCCCTGGGAAAACTGACCCTTGAAACACTTCCTCTCAGAACCTCGTCCTCATTCTCTGAGAAATCCAAAGCACATAGAGTCTCATGGCAGCGGCTGGTTGATAACCTCAGCCTGTAGCCAACAGCCAGGGCCAGCCACGTGAGGGAACCATAAGGCTACCCAGTCTGATCAGCCCTCTACTCCCGAGCAGCCTGCATCTGATTGCAAATTCATGACAGCTTCCTGGCTGAGACAAGTCAGCACACAGAATTGTAATGCTTATTAATGAATTGCTGTTTTAAACCACTGTGCTGTGGTTTGTAAAGCAGCAAAAGAGAATTGACAGAGCTTAAAACATTTATGAGAAGCACCAAGTTAATGATTGCATAGAAAATCTATCAGTAGGATGGGTAGGCTTATTATGCTCCAGACAGAAAAATTTTCTGCTTTCCCAAACTCCACCAGAAACTCCCTTCCAGACCCAAGATGCAACCTCCTAACTCTCAGCGACGGAGGTCAGGACGAGACCCTCTAAGTCGGAGCTCGAAGCCGGGACTTCAGTCCCCACACAGGTATACATCTCTAGCCAAGTCATAAATACTACATGGGATCTACACTCACAGGGGTGACTGAGATGTTTGAGGAACACAGCACCATAAAGGTGATACATGGAACAAACCAGAAAAGATAAAACAAGGAACAGACAAAGCAAGAGCTTAGAGCAAATATAATAACTAACTCAAAAAATATGAGAGGATACTGGAAACATGAAACAAAAATTAGGCAGAGAAGAACCAACTGAAAACATGAAATTGTTGACCCCAGTGGAGGAGGTAAATTTAAAAGACTAGTCAAAGAAAGGGTTACTGACCTGAAATGTTAGGTCAAAACTGCATTCAGAACAACATGAAGAAAGAGAACTATAAAAAGCCAAACTGATTGTAAACGAGATCCCAAAATAGAGAAAAAATAAAGGAGGAGAAATGTATGAAAAAAATTACTAAACATTTCCAAAATGTGAAGAAAGATGCTGGGCAGAAATTAATAGAACCCATGGGAACAATTAAAAAAACAAGCAAAATACAACATTGTCAGTAAACTGTATCAGTCAGCTCAGTTGCTCAGTCATGGCTGACTCTTTGGGACCCCATGGACTGTAGCACACCAGACCTCCCTGTCCATCACCAACTCCCCCAGCTTACTCTGGCATCTCCTTCTCCTCTCGCCTTCAGTCTTTCCCAGAATCAGGGTCTTTTCCAAGGAGTCAGTTCTTCGCATCAGGTGGCCAAAGTATTGGAGTTTCAGCTTCAGCATCAGTCCTTCCAATGAATATTCAGGGTTGATTTCCTTTAGGGTAGACTAGTTGGATCTCCTTGCAGTCCAAGGGACTCTCAAGAGTCTTCTCCAACACCACAGTTCAAAAGCATCAATTCTTCAGTGTTCAGCTTTCTTTATATTCCAACTCTCACATCCATACATGACTACTGGAAAAACCGTAGCTTTGACTAGATGGACTTTTGTTGGCAAAGTAATGTCTCTGCTTTTTTAATATGCTATCTAGGGTGATCATAGCTTTTCTTCCAAGGAGCAAGCGTCTTTTAATTTCATGGCTGCAGTCACCATCTGCAATAATTTTGGAGCCAAAATATAAAGTCTCTCACTGTTTCCATTGTTTCCCCATCTATTTTCCATGAAGTGATGTGACCAGATCCCGTGATCTTAGTTTTCTGAATGCTTTTTCTGAGTTTTAAGTCAACTATATACTTCAGTTAAAAAAAGAAGCAAACAAAACGATTATAACGTTAGGAAGGGCTTCCTAGGTGGTCCTAGTGGTGAAGAGCGCACCTGCCAGGCAGGAGGCGTGAGAGACATGGGTTTGGTCTGTGGGTCGTGAATGTGCCCTGGAGGAGGAAGTGGCAGCCCCTCCCATACTTTTGCCAGGGAAATCCCATGGACAGAGAAGCCTGATGGGCTTCAGTCCAGAGGGCCGCAATGTTACTAAAAATAACTGAGAGAGAGAGGTCAGGTGCACAACATCTGCAAGGAACAAAGTCACACTAACAGCAAGTGCTCTGTGGCAACTACTGGATGATAAAAAAGCCAATAGAATTAACTTACCAGAATGGCAAAGGAGCAATACTTTATCTGAGAGTTTATGACCAGACGATTTATCATTTAAATACAAAGATGAAGAAACAAGAAACCATGGTAAACAGAAAAAAATTATATAGAATGTAAAAAATGTCCCACCATATCAAATTATTATGAATATAATTATCATGAATGTGAAGTTTCAACCCACTATTTAAAGAGAGAAGTTTTCAGACTACATTAAAGAGATTTACCAATATGTTGCCCATAAGAGGCATATTTAAACAATAATATTCAGAAGGTTTGGAAACAACATGCTAGAGGATTCAGATGGATAAAGATGAATCTAAAAGACACTGGCATAGCAATTTTAATATCAGACAATATAGAAATCAAGAGTAAAATCATATAAATAAAAGAGAGATATTAAGAGAAAAAAGCTACAACTGGTATCAATAATCACACTGGGGTAAGGTTAGTCTCTTTAATAAACAATGCTGAGAAAACTGGATATCCACAGGCAAAAGAATGAAATTGGACACTTTGCCTCAAACTACACAAAATCAACTCAAAATAGTCTTAAAACTTAAACATGAGACTTGAACTAAAACTTGTAGAATATAGCAAGAGAAAAATTTCATGATATTGGTTTTGATGACATATTGATGACTACAATATCAAAAGTGTGGGCAACAGAAGCAAAAATAGGCAAATGGGACTTCAACAAACTACAATTTTGCTCAGCAAAGACAGCAATCAACAGAGTGAAAGGGAAAGCCACTGGATGGCAGAAAATATTTGCAAAATTGCTTCTGGAAGGAAAGCTATGACAAACCTAGTTCAGTTGAGTTGCTCAGTTGTGTCCAACTCTTTGTGTCCCCATGGACTGCAGCATGCCAGGCCTCCCTGTCCATCACCAACTCCCAGAGCTTACTCAAACTCATGTCCATCAAGTTGGTGATGCCATCCAATCATCTCATCCTCTGTCATCCTCTTCTCCTCCTGCCTTCAATCTTTCCCAGCATCAGGGTCTTTTCCAATGAGTCAGTTCTTCACATCAAGTGGCCAAAGTATTGGAGTTTCAGCTTCAGCATCAGTCCTTCCAGTGAATATTCAGGACTGCTTTCTTTTAGGTTAGACTGGTTGGATCTCCTTGCAGTCCAAGGCACTCTTGGAGCATTCAGGTATGACCTAAATCAAATCCCTTATGACAAACCTAGTGAGTGAAAGTCACTCAGTCGTGTCTGACTCTTTGTGACCCCATGGACTGTACAGTCCATGGAATTCTCCAGGTCAGAATACTGGAGTGGGTAGGCTTTCCCTTCTCCAGGGGATCTTCCCAACCTAGCAATCGAACCCAGGTCTCCTGCATTGCAGGCAGATGACAAACCTTGACAGTGTATTAAAAAGCAAAGACATCACTCTGCCAACAAAGGTCTATATAATCAAAGCTATGGTCTTTCCGGTGGTCATGTATGGATGTGAGAGTTGGACCATAAAGAAGGCAGAGCAGCAAAGAATCGATGCTTTTGAACTGTGGTGCTGGAGAAGATTCTTGAGAGTTCCTTGGACTGCAAGGAGGCCAAGCTAGTCAATCCTCAAGGAAATCAACTCTAAATACTCATTGGAAGGACTGATGCTGGAGTTAAAGTTGCAATATTTTGGCCACCTGATGCCAACAGTCAACTCATTGGAAAAGACCCTTATGCTGGGAAAGATTGAAGGCAGAAGGAGAATAAGGTGACAGAGGATGAGATGGTTTGATGTCATCACCAATTCAATGGACATGAACTTGGGAAAACTCCAGGAGATGGTGAGGGGCAGAGAGTCCTGGCATGCTGCAGTCCATGGAGTTGCAAAGAGCTGGACACGGCTTGACTGAATAACAACAACAATCAGAAAGCAGGCTATTTAAAATCCTAAAAGATGATGCTATTAAAGTGCTACACTCAACATGTCAGCAAATTTGGAAAACTCAGAAGTGGCCACAGGACTGGAAAAGGTCAGTATTCATCCAATTCCCAAGAAGGGCAGTACTAAAGAATGTTCAAACTACTGGACAATTGAGCTCACTTCCCATGCTAGTAAGATTATGCCCAAAATCCTTCCAGCTGGGCTTCAGCAGTACTTGAATTGAGAACTTCCAGATGTATAAGCTGGGTTTAGAAAAGGCAGAGAAACCAGAATTCAAATTGCTAACATTAAATGCATCATAGAGAAAGAAAAGGAATTCCAGAAAAACATCTGTTTCATTGATTATGCTAAAGCCTTTGACTGTGTGGATCATACCAACTGTTTAAAACTCTTGAAGAGATAGGAATACCAGACTGTCTTCTAAGAAACCTGCATGTGGGTCAAGAAACAACCGTTAGAACATTTTCTGGAACAACTGACTGGTTCAAAATTGGGAAAGGAGTACAAAAAGGCTGTTTATTGTTACCCTGTTTATTTAACTTCCATGCAGAGCACATCATGCAAAATGCCTGGCTGGATGAGTTACAAGCTGGAGTCAAGATTGCTGGGATAAATATCAACAACCTCAGATGTGCAGAGGACACCACTCTCATAGCAGAAAGCTAAAAGGAACTAAAGAGCCTCTTGATGAGGGTGAAGGAGGAGAGTGAAAGAGCTGGCTTAAAACTCGATATTAAAAATAATGAAGATCATGGCATCCAGTTCCATCACTTCATGGCACATAGAAGGTGAAAAGTTGGAAGTAGTGACAGATTTCCTTTTCTTCGGCTTGAAAATCACTGCAGATGGTGACCGCAGCCATGAAATTAGAAGATGATTGTTTCTTGGAAGGAAAGCCATGACAAATCTAGACAGTGTATTAAAAAGCAAAGACATCACTTTGCTGACAAAAGTCCGTATAGTCAGAGCTATGGTCCTTTCAGTAGTCATGTACAGATGTGAGAGCTGGATCATAAAGAAGGCAGAGCGCCAAAGAATTGATGCTTTTGAACTGTGGTGCTGGAGGAGACTCTTGAGAGTCCCTTGGACTGCAAGGAGATCCAACCTCAAGGAAATCAATCCTAAACACTCATTGGAAGTATGAGTATTATATATAGTATATATATATTATTATATATATATGAGTATATATATACTCATTGCTGAAGCTCCAATATTTTGGCCACCTGATGCCAACAGCCAACTCATTGAAAAGACTGATGCTGGGAAAGATTGAGGGCAGAAGGAGAACAGAATGACAGAGGATGAGATGGTTTGATGACATCACCAATTCGACGGGCATGAACTTGAGCAAACTCTGGGAGATGGTGAGGGGCAAGGGAGGCCTGGCGTGCTGCAGTCCGTGGGGTTGCAAAGAGCTAGCCCGACCTGGTGAGTGGAAAACCACAGGAGCAACCTATCAGAAAGTCGCTTAACATCCTCCCACAATTCCAGGGAAGAATATTAACAACCTCATTCTTTCAATATGCAAAGCACTTGAGCATATGCTTCTCTAAGGGACACATACAAATGGCCAATATGTTCATGAAAAAATATTCAGCGTCACTAATCATCAGGAAATGCAAGTCACAACCGTGATGAAATATCACCTGATGCATGTTAAGATGGCTATTATTAAAAACAACAAAAGGTAAGCTTTCATGAGGATGTGGAAACCAAGGAACACTTGGACACTCTTGGTGGGCATGTAAAACGGAACAGCTGATATGGATAAGAATATAGAAGTTCCCCCCCCAAAAAAAAACTAAAAATAGAGCCACCACATTAATTCAGCAATTCCAGTCCTAAGTATTTATCCAAAAGAACTGAAATTAGAGTCTTGAAAACGTGCCTGTACCAATACGTTCATTGCAGCATTATTCATAATAGCCAAGATATGAGAACAACCCAGACAGCTAACGACGGGTGAACGGGTAAAGAAAATGCTTTATACACACAATGGAATGTTATTCAACCTTAGAAAAGAATCTTCTGCAATATGTGACAACATAAATGAACAATTAATTTTATGTGGAGATTCTGCATTAAAGGAAGACCATGATGCCCCACTCCTTAAATGTGAGCTGCCTTTATTGACTTCCTTCCAAAGAGTAAAGTATGGAAAAAGCTGGCAAAGATACCTCTGTGGTGGGGAAACCCAGCAAACACAGCTTCAGCCAGTGATCGTGGTCACTGTCGACACTTATGAATGGTGTTGATATGAAATGATGGAAGTGTCGCTGTACCCCACAATACGCATAAGCCCTGAATAACGCAGCAAATTCCAATAAGCGGACACCATATAATACATCTGTCCACTTACTCCTCAAAACTCCCAACATTGTCAAAAACAAGGCAAGTCGGGGAAACTGTCCAGTCTAGAGGTGCCTAAAGAGATAAGAGAATAAATGCATTATGGTGTCCTGGATGACATCCCGAAACAGAAAAAAAAAAAAAAGACCGCAGGTAAAAACTAAGGAAAGCTGAATGTACTATTTGGTTAATAATGATGTAGCAGTATTGTCTCATTAACAGTAACAAACATACCATATTACAGGGGAGGCCATGTGTGGAGGTGTATGAGCACTGCTTTATCCATTGTCCTGTAAATCTAAAGCTATTTCTAAAAGATGAAGTCTACCCGAGAAAACAGCAAATGATAGAATTACTGAGAGAAGCAAAGAAATAAAATTTACTCTGGAAATTTTGACACATTCAAGAAACTGAGAGATCAGGCCAGCAGACGTTAACCAGCAGAAACGTGCACAATGAAAAGAGAATGTGCATTCTTTGATGAGCACTCATGGAGTATTCATAAAAGGGCTCCTTCTCTAAAGGCTGGCACAGGTCAGGGTCACCTCCAGCCCACTTCCTCCTCATGTATTCTTCTCTTCTGCATGACTTCACCTGGTTCTGGTTTTCTTATATACCAGTCATTTGCTGATGCTGTGCAGGCTGTGTGTGTGTGTGTGCGTGTGTGTGTGTGTGTGTGCGTGTCTCCTAACCTTTAGATCTTGTCTAATGTCTAATAGACATCCTTGAAGTTGTCATGTCCCCAAACCAAACATCTCCTTTTCTCCATTGCCTATAATTGACAACCCCATCCTTCCAACTGTTCAGGCAAAAAGCAAAACAAAGTAAAACATAAAACAAACAGAAACCTCTTTACCATATGCGCCCCTCACAGCACTGTTGGCCCTAACCTCAAATTATCAATGGCATACTAGGCTTTGACAACCAAAGTGGACTTCTTTCTTTCTTTTAACAACCTATTGATCTTGAATCCTGCATTTGTGTCAAGGTTAATCACTATTTCTAGTTGTGTGACTTTGTTGGAATTTTCTGTGTGACCAGTCACGTTGCCTGCAAGCAGAGATAGTTTTGTTATTTTTCTGTTATTATGCCCCCAGACCCTTTTTCTTCTCTTCCTGCACTGCCTTGTTCTTCCAGTAAGGTGTTGAAAAAGTGATGAGAGGGAGCGTCCATATCTTCTCAACTGCCGTAGGGAGAAACATGCACTGTTTTACTAAACGAGGTTAGTTATAGGTTTTATCAGATTAAGAGAGTCCTTCTACTCCTTGTCTCCTGTAAGTTGTTATCCTGCATTAATGTTGAAACATATCCAATGCTCTTTCTACATCAATTGAGATAATCATTTGTATTTTTTTCTGTAGTCTGTTAATAAGGTAAATTACTTTGCTTTTGAATATGGAAGCAGCCTTGCATTCTTGGGATAAACTCAATTGTTAGATATATATTATCATGTTCATAGTTTGTTGGATTTGATCAGATAATATTTTATAGATTTTTGTCTCCTTGTGCATGAAGAATTCAGTTCCTCTTAGTTTTCTCTTCTTATACTGACTTTGCCAGT
Organism: Bos taurus; assembly: GCF_002263795.3. Lineage (NCBI taxonomy): Eukaryota > Metazoa > Chordata > Mammalia > Artiodactyla > Bovidae > Bos > Bos taurus. The sequence continues at coordinate 41,137,635 of NC_037354.1, read as the reverse complement.
TTTAGGATGATGGAATGATGATGTGCGTGTGTGTGTGTGTGTGTGTGTGTTTGTTGCTCAGTTGTGTCCGACTCTGCAACACTGTGGACTATTACCCGCTAGGCTTCTCTGTCTATTGAATTCTCCAGGCAAGAATACTGGAGTGGGTCATTTCCTTCTCCAGAGGGTCTTCCCGACCCAGAGATTGAATCTGGGTCTTCTGCATTGCAGGTGGATTCTTTACTGTCTGAGCCACCAGAGATACTGACCCCATAAAATGAGTTTGGAAGTGTTGGCTTCCTTACTATTTTCTAGAAGAGATTTTGCAGAATTGCAATAATTTTTCTTAAATTTCTGCTAGAACTCATCTGCCACAAAGAGTTTCTTTGTTGAAAGGTTTAAAAATATGAATTTAATATTTTTATAGGTATGGGCTATTCCAGTTATCTACTTATCTCTTGAGCAAATATTGACATTTTGTGTCTTTCCATTAATGGGCTCATTTCATCTAAGTTTTTGAATTTATGAGCATAGAGTTGTTTACAGTCGTCCCATATCATTCTTTTAATAACCCTGTGAGATCTGTATAATATTCTTTTCATCTTTCTTTTTTTTTCTCTGATTTTCTCTATTGCTTTTCTATCTCCAGTTTCACTGATTTCTGCTTTTTATCATTTCCTTCTGTTTGCTTGCTTGGGTTTAATTTAATCTTCATTTCCTAGTCTCTTGAAGAGGAAGATTACTTATTTGTGACATTTATTCTCTTTTAATATAAAAATTTACGCTATAAAGTTCTCTCTAAGCACTACTTTATTTTTATAAAGTAAGATTTGATATATTTAATATTTATTTTCCATAAGTTAAAGGTATTTTCAATTTTCATAAAATACCATATTTGACTTATGGGTTATGAAGAAATGTCTTTGTTAAATTTTTACATATATTTAAGGATTTTCCAGATATCTTTCTGTTACTGATTCATAGTATAATTGCATTATTATCTAAGAACTTAGTATTGCATGATTCCCTTTAAATTTCTTAAGACATAAAATATGGTCTATCTTGATGAATGGTTCATGCATACTTGACAATAATATACAGTCTGCTATTGTTGGCTTCAGTGTTCTATAAATATCAATTAGATCAAATTGACTTCTAGACTTACTCAGTTCTTACATATTTTAGTGATTTTCTGTCTACTTGTTCTGTCAATTACTGAGGGTTACCGTTTCTAATTATTATTGTGAGTTTGTGTCTTTGTACTTTCAAATCTACATTTTGCTTCATACATTGGAGTTGAAATTCTGTTGCATGCGCTAATATAGAATTTTATGTTTCATAGAAAATTGACCTTTTTATAATACTTAATGGTTGTCCTGGATTTTGGAGTACAGTTTGTTGATACTAACATAGCCACTTCAATTTTCATTTGATTAGTGTCTGCGTTGTTTATCTTTCCTCATTGTTTTACTTTTAACCTATTTATATTTTTATATTTAAAGTGAGTTACTTGCAGACAGCATATAGTTGGAACTTTCCTTTTAACCCAGTCTGACAACCTCTTAATTTATATGTTCAAACCAATATTTACTGTAATCATTGATATTATCAAGTTAAAATATATCTTCTTGATATTTGCTATCAATTTGGTCCATCTGCTATTCTCCTCTATTTTTCTTCCCATTCTTGGCTAATTAAACATTTATTATTATTGTATGTTATTCCAAATCTTGACTTATTATTTATACCTCTTTTTAAAATCTTTTAGTGGTTGCCGTAGAGTTTATAGGATATAACTTTAATCAGAGTATACCATCAAATAGCACTACTAATATTTAGTTAAGGACTTTAATATTTAGTTAAGGACTTTAAGAAACTTAAACAGCAGACTCTCAATTCCTCTTTCTCACACTTTGACTTGTTGATGTCGCGCAGTTTAATCTTTTCTGCCAACATACAGCACAATGCCACCATTTTTGCTCTAAGTGATATTTATCTTTTAGATCATCAAAAAATAAGAAAAAAAATTGTATTTTACTTTCATTTATTCCAGTTCTAGTTCTATTTGTTTCTTTACATAGATCCAGATTTCTATTTGACTTCATATTTCTTCTAACTAAAGCTTCTCCTTTATCATTTCTTTTAGTGTAAGTTTGTTATTAATGAATTCTTTCAGTATTTGTTTGTCTGAGAAAGTATTTCTCCTTCATTTCTTTTCTACTTCATTAAAAATATTTTTTCACTGCATATAGATCCTGTGTAAACTTTTTTCTTAGTAAATAAACCATTTTTTCAGTACCCTAAAAATACCCCTCTGTTATGTTTTGGTTTGCATGGTTTTCTGAATCCCCATCTGTGCTCTTTATGTGTAATTTCCCCCCAAGGCTATATCAAGTTCTTTTTATCTTTTGTCTTCAGAAGTTTGACAAATATTCTTACATGTGATTTTTACATATTTATTTCGCTTGAAATTCTCTAATCCTCCTTGATCTGTGTCTTAGCCTCAGTTATTCTAGAATGTTTATAAGCCATTATTTAAATTTATTCATTTATTTATTGGTTGTACCATGCATCCTGTGAGACCCTACTTCCCTGACTAGGGATTGAACCTGGGTCCTTAGCTATCAAAAAGTGCTGAGTCCTAACCACTGGACTCACAGGGAATTTCCAAAGCCACTATTAAAAAAAAAAAAAAAAGCTCCATTATCTCTGCCTTAAATTTGTTCGATTATTGAACTATTTGATATCATTCCACACTTCTTGAATTCCCTGTCCTATTTTTTGATTATATATTTTATTGAAGTGCAGTTCATTTACAGTGTTATGTTAATTTCTGCAGTACAGCAAAGTGATACAGTTATACTCGTATATATAACGTTCTCAATCTATGCACGTTAGCCTGGTGCTCTGACCCCGTGTCAGTCCGAGGCAGGGCCTGTGTCTCTTGCTCTCGGCTTTGACTCTCCCCGTGCTCCCCTCCATCCCTCAGCTGTAGTCCTGCGTCCAGCACACGTTCCTCGTCCTTCCCCAAGGAGAGAGGTTTTATCTTTCCCTTTCCCCTTCCCGGGCTGCAATAGGCTTAGAGCCCTGCCCTCAGGGTGAAAGTGTTGAGTGTCCTTCACTACAGAGGTTATCGACTTATTCCTCCCCCCACCCCACCACCCCGTAGAAGAGACAGGGAGAAGATTTGGGGTTAGATGTGAGCTTCTGCAGTGATGCTATTTGATGATCCTCAGCCTGCACCGTGAAGGACACTTTGTTGGGACTCCCACTGGTCATTTTTCTGAGCGCATGATGGAGTCTGTGGCGGAGAGCTTGAAAAGGAAGCTTGAAACTTCCTATGTCCTCAATGGCTCTGCAATCTCTCACCAGCCCCTATTCAGCCTCCACCAGTTCATTAACTATTCTTACCTGTGTCAGGCTGCATCTGCTGCAGGTGAGCGAGTGTGCAAGTCCCATCTCTTCCTATAGGCATCTGTGTCCTTAGATTTTAGCTGATTGGTTTCTAGCAGCGTCTGCTTTCTGATGTGTTCAAGGAAAGTCGCCAACCTGCAGCTTGTCTGGCTTGTCTTCATTATTGTGCTCAAAACTTGGGAGTACCCCTCTCCCCAGATTTCTGCATTCCAAGTGGAAACTAGATGTTTGTTGACTCTTTCAAGATAGTTTCTAAAATTAGATTCAGACTGGGAAAGTAGAATTTTCAGCTGTTGAATGACTAGCTTCTACAGAGCTAGAAGCTTAGTGCTACTGGCAATTTTTTTTTAAACCAAGGTTTGCCCACAGGTAAGAGTTCTTCTTTTGCCCTTCAAACGTTAAAGGTTGTAAGATATATTCCACTGCTCCAGACAAGACAAAGTAAGGCTAACTGACACTTTTCTTTGGCACAGGAAAGCAGAGAGAAAGTCCTTGAAGAAATGAATACCTGTCTTTATCCAAAGAGATGTCAAAGGTTGCAGTTCCTCTGATTTTGCCTTGCACCCACTTTTATGCACATTGTCTTGGATGAGCCATCACATCAAAGTTACTATTGAGTATTGTTAAAGTTTATGTTGGTTTCACGGGGGAGGAAGAGAGGGTTTCCTTGCACATCACAGCTGTATTTATACTACGTTGCTCCAAGTCTTCATACATCCATGAGACGGATTAGAGGCTGTCTTCACGGTTCCTCCTGTTTCCTGCACTTCTTAAAAACAACCTTAAGGCACTTCCCTGGTGATCCAGCGGCTAAGACTCTGTGCTCCCAATGCAGGGGACCTTGGTTCAATCCCTGTTTTGGGAACTAGGTTCCATATACAGCAACTAAGACCCAGAACAGCCAAATGAATAAATGTATTCTTTAAATGTTAGGCTATTCCCTATTTGGTGGAACAAATCTGCTCTGCTCTCAGATGTGTTAAGTCCCACTGACCACTGTGCTCAAGGAGCAGAATGCCCCTTAGCAAAAAAAAAAAAAAAAAGGCACATAAGAATATAAACAACATTTCCTAAATATAGAATGTAGAGCAATAAAAAGCTTCTGTTCATTAAATTTATTAGAAGGTCTTTCACATAATGGAAGCTATTTTAAAAAAGAAGAAAATGCTGTTAACTTTCAGAATCTGTGCCTGACCTTTGGAAATGGTACTATCAACAGGCTGATTTTGCTTTCATTAAAAAAAATGTTTTTAACAAAGAGCTATCCTAGTACTTTGTTAAGTTAATTGCCTTTATTTCATGCTAAACCGAATTCTTAAGTTTGAAATAAAGTGAGCAATAGAGTTAAGGAAAAAAAAATGCTCCTTAATTGTATTTTCCTCTCCCTACTTCTTAGAAGATATTTAAGATATTTTGTTGACATGTATTGCCCCTAGTATGCCTTTTGGATCTTTCCTCGACTTTAATTTAATAAAGCATCTTTTTCCAAATACACACAGTATTTTTCCCAAGAATAATTCTGGGAAGTAATTTTATCCATGTTATTAGATATGCCACAATAAATAGGAATTATAGAAGAAAGAAAATTGGCCTCTTCTATTTTGGGGGGCTCCAAAGACACTGCAGATGGTGACTGCAGCCATGAAATTAAAAGACACTTACTCCTTGGAAGGAAAGTTATGACCAACCTAGATAACATATTAAAAAGCAGAGACATTACTTTGCCAACAAAGGTTGGTCTAGTCAAGGCTATGGTTTTTCCTGTGGTCATGTATGGATGTGAGGGTTGGACTGTGAAGAAGGCTGAGTGCCTAAGAATTGATGCTTTTGAACTGTGCTGTTGGAGAAGACTCTTGAGAGTCCCTTGGACTGTAAGGAGATCCAACCAGTCTGTTCTGAAGGAGATCAGCCCTGGGATTTCTTTGGAAGGAATGATGCTAAAGCTGAAACTCCAGTACTTTGGTCACCTCATGCGAAGAGTTGACTCATTGGAAAAGATTGTGATGCTGGGAGGGATTGCGGGCAGGAGGAAGAGGGGATGACAGAGGATTAGATGGCTGGATGGAATCACCAACTCGATGGACAAGAGTTTGAGTAAACTCTGAGATTTGGTGATGGACAGGGAAGCCTGGCCTGTCGTGGTTCATAGGGTCGCAAAGAGTTGGACATGACTGAGCGACTGAACTAAACTGAACTGATTACCCCGTGGATCTGGCTTACAAAAATGAAATAGAGGAGACGTTCCCTTTCACATACTGACAGCTGGCTCAGCACTAGGTTCCTGTTGGGAGTGGAGGCCCCACTGGTCTGTCCAAGTGGGTTTGGTAAGTGTCTTACCAAACTTACCCTTGAACTGTGGCAGCTGGTGGATGGAACAGCCTAGTTTCAAATTTATCCTCCTCACCCTCATCATAAGGGAGATTTGCTTTACAAAATTTTTCTATTGTTGTGCAGCTGCCCGCCCCCTTCCACGCCCACCTTTCAACTGTTTAGAATATCGGGAGCTCTGGGTACTGTCTTATACAAAGTCCTTTGTCCTCTTTAGATGAAAAATGTCACCAATACACAAGGTAAAAATAGTGTGGTAAACGGTAACGATTGACATTCAAGGTTTAACAGCCTTTCCTTCTTCTAACATCTTGCAAAAGATATACCACTGCATCATTGACCTGATGACATACCCCAGAGCTTTTGAATTTTTTAAAGGAGGTCTTAGGATAAAAGGAAGTCATTCTGCATCATCACTTGGGATTGTGCTATTTAAAGGTCATCAGAAAAGCATCTTCCTGACACATAACATCAATGGCAACCTCTTGGTATATGAGCTGATGATATGTTGTTAAAGGCATTGTGTGACAAATGGAAATAAGAATGTTTGTTGTCAAATATTTTCTGCTGCTTGTACAAATAGAAAAGATAAGGTTCATGGTATTTATTCTTCTGTCTCCTAGTATATGTGAACATTCCTATCAGAGTTTTATCTTTATAGAGGTATCTCCAGTAGAGATATAATAACCTTGAGTGGAGTTTTTAACCACTGGAAAGGTAAATTTTAGTGTTTGTGGCCAATGTCAGAAATAATAATGAAATTTGCATCTGGCTTTAGAGTGATAAAAAGTTTTAAAATAGAAAAGAGTGGTTGCATGGGGTCATATGAAATTACGTCTTCCCATAGGCCTCTGGATGATATGGTATCACCTTTATTAAAATCAGGGGCTTCGCAGATGTTGATTTATTAAAATCATCTGTAAGCAGTTTTTTATGAAATGATAAAAAAATTTTAGGTGATCTTTAAATATGAATCTAAGAACGTCAGAAGTATATCAAAGAAAAGGGGTAATTGCGATAGAAATTAAATTGAAAGGTAAACAGTTTCAGTGTATCGTCCCTGAGCAAAATCTTACGTTTTTGTAAGTTCTACTTTACATACAATCTAGCTTATTTCTCTGATAAAATTGGATTTGAGTGAAGAACTGTGAGAGCTCATATTGTACAAGGACTATCAGGACAGAGATAAATTAAAATAGAGTCTTGTCTCCTTAATGCAAAATTTCCCAATAAGTCAGTCGTTTCACCCCTCTGTATTGAAAATAATTTGCAATATGAATTTGCATTTAGATTAAGTTTTGATTGTTATGGACAGTTCTAGTTTTGAAAATTTTGTAGTTCAATTAGAATCCAAAATATTGTTTCGCATCTCATGGTTCTATATTAGGTATCAAACTACTTGGCACTTTCTGTAATATATTATTTTTTTGTTATTCTGTCAATATAGATTGTGAAACTGATTGAAATTATCTAGGTCCTGTGTAACATTAACCGTTCTCTCATTGTAATCATGTCTTTTTTTAAATTTATATTTATTTATTTTAATTGGAGGCTAATTACGTTACAATATTGTATTGGTTCTGCCATACATCAACATGAATCCGCCACGGGCGTACACATGTTCCCAATCCTGAACCTCCTTCCCACTTCCCTCCCCATACCATCCCTCTGGGTCAACCCAGTGCACCAGCCCCAAGGATCCTGTATCGAACCTGGACTGGCGATTTGTTTCTTATATGATATTATACATGTTTCCATGACATTCCCCCAAATCATCCCACCCTCGTCCTCTCTCACAGAGTCCAAAATACTGTTCTATACATCTGTGTCTCTTTTGCTGTCTCGCATACGGGATTATTGTTACCATCTTTCTAAATTCCATAAATATGTGTTACTATACTGTATTGGTGTTTTTCTTTCTGGCTTACTTCACTCTGTATAATAGGCTCCAGTTTCATCCACCTCATTAGAACTGATTCAAATGTATTCTTTTTAATGGCTGAGTAATACTCCGTTGTGTGTATGTACCACAGCTTTCTTATCCATTCATCTGCTGATGGACATCTAGGTTGCTTCCATGTCCTGGCTTTTATAAACAGTGCTGTGCCTCTTACACTGTTGGTGGGAATGCAAACTAGTACAGCCACTATGGAGAACAGTGTGGAGATTCCTTAAAAAACTGGAAATAGAAGTGCCTTATGACCCAGCAATCCCACTGCTGGGCATACACACCAAGGAAACCAGAATTGAAAGAGACACGTGTCCCCCAGTGTTCATCGCAGCGCTGTTTGGAATCATGTCTTAAACACTGGGGCTCTCTTGTTCCCTTTTTCCGTTATTATGCTAATATGGTAAAACCCTGGCCTGTGTGGAATCCATACTTCCTCACATCTAAACTGGCTCATCTGAACATGGCTGAAAAAATACCACAACCCTCATGACTGGTTTCAACTTATGGAAATGATTGTAAACTTCAAATACCCACTCAAATAACAAAAAGTCACAGAAAAACAAAGCCACCAGTAACGTATAGGAAGAGTCGTACTTTTTCTCATGTACTAAAAATCCAGGGGCCACCAGCAGCTGCAGGCTAATTCTAAACTCAAAATGTCAAGGTGCTAGGCAGAGGTCTCTTTGTCTTTCTAACACAGTTGTAAGGTGGCCACAGCAGCTTCGAACACCACAATCTTCTTGACACAGAATCACAGGCCAGCCACAGGACTGTTCTGCAAAGAGCACTGTATTGCAAAGAGTACTGCAACTGTGTTGCAAAGAGCGCTTCTCTTCATGTAACCCTTCACTTATTAGAGAACAAAATTCTTTCTCAGAAGACACCCCCTTATAACACATGGGTTCAGGCCCATCCGTAGATCAGGGTCCGGGTCCACTTTATTAGAATATAGAATAATAAGTCCCTTATTAGAATATCACTCAGCCATAAAAGGGAACAAGTGTGAATTAGTTGATCTGAGGTGGATGAACACAGAGTCTTTCATACAGAGTGAAGTAAGTCAGAAAGAGAAAAAGCAAGTATATGTTAATTCCATATATGGAATCTAGAAAACAAATGGTGCTGATAAACCTACTTGCAGGGCAGGAATAGAGACTCAGATATGGAGAATGGATTTGTGGACACAGTGGGAAAATGAGAGAAGTAAAAAGCAAAGGAGAAAAGGAAAGATATAGCCATTTGAATGCAGAGTTCCAAAGAATAGCAAGGAGAGAAAGCCTTTCTCAGAGATCAATGCAAAGAAATACAGGAAAACAACAGAATGGGAAAGACTAGAGATCTCTTCAAGAAAATTAGAGATACCAAGGGAACATTTCATGCAAAGATGGGCTCTATAAAGGACAGAAATGGTATGGACCTAACAGAAGCAGAAGATATTAAGAAGACATGGCAAGAACACACAGAAGAACTGTACAAAAAAGATCTTCATGACCCAGATAATAACGATGGTATGATCACTCACCTACAGCCATCCTGGAATGTGAAGTCAAGTGGGCCTTAGAAAGCATCACTACAAACAAAGCTAGTGGAGGTGATGGAATTCCAGTTGAGCTATTTCAAATCCTGAAAGATGATGCTGCGGAAGTGCTGCACTCAATATGCCAGCAAATTTGGAAAACTCAGCAGTGGCCACAGGACAGGAAAAGGTCAGTTTTCATTCCAATCCCAAAGAAAGGCAATGCCAAAGAATGCTCAAACTACTGCACAATTGCACTCATCTCACACGCTAGTAAAGTAATGCTCAAAATTCTCCAAGCCAGGCTTCAACAATACGTGAACTGTGAACTTTCAAATGTTCAAGCTGGTTTTAGGAAAAGCAGAGGAACCAGAGATCAAATTGCCAACATCCGCTGGATCATGGAAAAAGGAAGAGAGTTCCAGAAAAACATCTATTTCTGCTTTATTGACTATGCCAAAGCCTTTGCCCATGTGGATCACAATAAACTGTGGAAAATTCTGAAAGAGGTGAGAATACCAGAACACCTGACCTGCCTCTTGAGAAACCTATACGCAGGTCAGGAAGCAACAGTTAGAACTGGACATGGAACAACAGACTGGTTCCAAATAGGAAAAGGAGTACGTCAAGGCTGTATATTGTCACCCTGCTTATTTAATTTATATGCAAAGTACATCATGAGAAACGCAGGGCTGGAGGAAGCACAAGCTGGAATCAAGATTGCCAGGAGAAATATCAGTAACCTCAGATATGCAGATGGCACCACCCTTATGGCAGAAAGTAAAGAGGAACTAAAAAGCCTCTTGATAAAAGTGAAAGTGGAGAGTGAAAAAGTTGGCTTAAAGCTCAACATTCAGAAAAAGAAGATCATGGCATCTGGTCCCATCACTTCATGGGAAATAGATGGGGAAACAGTAGAAACCTTGTCAAACTTTATTTCTGGGGGCTCCAAAATCACTGCAGATGGTGATTGCAGCCATGAAATTAAAAGACGCTTACTCCTTGGAAGGAAAGTTATGACCAACCTAGATAGCATATTCAAAAGCAGAGACATTACTTTGCCAACAAAGGTCCGTCTAGTGAAGGCTATGGTTTTTCCAGTGGTCATGTATGGATGTGAGAGTTGGACTGTGAAGAAGGCTGAGCACCGAAGAATTGATGCTTTTGAACTGTGGTGTTGGAGAAGACTCTTTCAAGTCCCTTGGACTGCAAGGAGATCCAACCAGTCCATCGTAAATGAGATCAGTCTTGGGTGTTCATTGGAAGGACTGATGCTGAAGCTGAAACTCCAATACTTTGGCCATCTCATGGGAAGAGTTGACTCATTGGAAAAGATCCTTATGTTGGGAGGGATTGAGGGCAGGAGGAGAAGGCGATGACAGAGGATGAGATGGCTGGATGGCATCACCGATTCGATGGACATGAGTTTGGGTGAACTCCGGGAGCTGGTGATGAACAGAGAGGCCTGGCGTGCTGCAGCTCATGGGGTCGCAAATAGTCGGACACGACTGAGCGACTGAACTGAACTGAATCACTGCTGCTGCTGCTGCTGCTAAGTTGCTTCAGTCGCGTCTGACTCTGTGCGACCCCATAGGCGGCAGCCCACCAGGCTCCCCCATCCCTGGGATTCTCCAGGCAAGAACACTGGACACTGGAGTGGGTTGCCATTTCCTTCTGCAATGCATGAAAGTGAACAGTGAAAGTAAAGTTGCTCAGTCATATCTGACTCTTAGTGACCCCATGGACTGCAGCCTCCCAGGCTCCTCCGTCCATGGGATTTTCCAGGCAAGAGTACTGGAGTCGGGTGCCATTGCCTTCTCCAGAACTGAATCACTAGATACAGTATATATGATATTTTATCTGTCTAGTATAAGACTTTGAAATACTTTGTTAAAATTGATGATATTTGAAGAAGACGGCAGAATCTCTTTTAATTTCAAAGTTGAGAGTTATTCATCTGTGTTTAGTGACAAGTGAATTTCATTGGTACATGTGCTAAGTTGCTTCAGTCGTGTCTGTCTATATGACTCTGGACTATAGACCACCAGGCTCCTCTGTCTATGGGGATTCACCAGGCAAGAATGCTGGAATGGGCCACCATGCCCTCCTCCAGTGGATCTTCCCCACCCAGGGATCGAACCCATGTCTCCTTTGTCCCCTGCCTTCTAGGCGGGTTCTTTACCACGAGCGCCACCTGGGAGAAGCCCGTTCAATATCTCCAATGCCAGCATCTGTTATGGATTTAAACCTAAGTCCAAAGCAAATGCCAATTTCCTCAAAGGAACCTCAGGCAAGAGGAATAGATCAGGTATGAGTACGATTTCAAAGTGATATCAAAATTCAAATTTATTTTGAATTCTCACTATAAGTGAATATCAAATAAGTGTTACTTCCTCTCTTGGCAAAGATTTGTATCCCATAATTACATTGATACATGTGCTGTGTCAGTGGCAGCAGTGAAATTCATAGTATTTTTATGTGAAATGCACTGTTTTATTGCATTAATTCACGTTTAATGTGTACACAGTAATAACCATAAAGTATGATAACCAAAGTTATATATTTTCTTCAGAACATTCATTTAGAAAGCTTTCAAAAGCGTCTGAGGAAATTAAAATATCAGTCAGTTTACCTGCAGGATATAGAGCAAAAGCAGAGAGCAGTATAATATCTTTTATAAGCCACCCATTCCTCCTCATATACTGTCCTCTCTTCTGGCTGATAAAATACAATAGTCATAACTCTGTACATATTTTTTTAAGTATGGTGCACAAAACAAAGGTTTCTGGAGAGAAGGAAAATATACCTCCATCAGTAAAATTGCATTACTCCCATGATTACAAGCAGAGGGTTGGAGGTACGAGAAGGCAGTGAAGGTCCCAAAGCCTTTCTTGTTAATGGGGTACAGAAAGATGGCGCCCATAAAGACGGGGAGTCTTGCAAGAGGATGTGGAGGCCCTAGGGATGCTGAGAAATTACAAATGAGCAGGTGCCCAGAAAACAGAACAAGAATGAAAAATCATGGTCGTATCGAGGTCCAAAAAAATAAATAAAACACAGCAGCATGTAATGTTCTAAAATCTGTGGAAGAGGAAACCAAGTAACGGCCAATTTAAACTTGGTGAACACAAGAAGTTCTGGCAATACAGAAGCCTGCTTGTACTTTTTGCTTTTGCCTACTCTTCTAAGATTTGAACATTCTTGCTGTTCACTACTCTGCTCTAGTATTGATGTAAAAGTGGTTACAAATTAAAGTGTACTTCATGACCCAATATTCTGTATCCTTCGAGAAGGCACTCAGGACAACTCCAGCACCTCCTGTTTCTTCCCTTAGTTGAATTTGTGTTGCCTTATATCATTTATATAGTTTTCTCATTAATTCATTCTTAATTCATTCCACATCGAAGCAGCACTGTCCATGGGCTTCCCTGGTGGCTCAGGTGGTAAAGTATCCACCTGCCAATGCAGAAGACCTGGGTTCAATCCCTGGGTCAGGGAGATCCCCCTGGAGAAGGAAATGGCAACCCACTCCAGTATTCTTCTTTTTTTTCTTTTTTCCCCCCAATCTTTAAATCTTCATTTATTTTTAATTAATTTATTATAATTGTAGGCTAATTACTTTAATATTGTGGTGGAGAATCCCCATGGACAGAGGAGCCTGACGGGCTACTGTCCATGGGGTCACAAAGAGTCGGACACGAATGAGCGACTTTCATTCAATTACCTGGGTTTGGTTTATCACTGTATCATGTTCTAATTAAGACCTGTAAAATCGTAACAAATCTGCAATTGGATATTTGCATCAATGCTGAAAGTAATTTTTAAAAGTCCAAATCACGAACACATTGTTTTTAAGAAAACTTAGCCGGAAAGAAAGGCGTAGAGTCAAGCCGCTTTCCTCACTACAGCTTTCATCTCCCACCAAAATAAGCACTGATTTCCTTGATGGTTCATTCAGAAAAACAAAATACACATATCAGCATATGCTTTTCTAGAAGTATATTTAAAAATCTAAAGAAATGGAATGTGTACACACACATACACACACTCATGGTGTGTATACAGACGTAAGCACGTAGCCTGCTCTGTACACTGCATTTCCCTCTTAACTCTCTGTGTCAAAAGCTGACTGCATGATAGTGTCACGCCAGGTCTTGGGATGGTCTCCATCACCAACCCATCTCCCCTCCTTTCTGGGTTCATAGTCAGACCACACTGACAGTACTCACACAGTTAGGTGTGGCCAATTGAGTTCTACCTAGGCATTGTACGGGAGTGGGAGAAATGTATGCCTCCCCCATATCTAGTCCATAGAAATATCCATGCACACTCCTCTCCCCACGTTCTATCTGCTGCCTGGATGTTGATGACCAAGGTGACAAGGAAAGCCAGGTGTTGAAAACAGCAGAGCCGTCTATCGCTCTGGACGTCTGAAAGAATGCAAGGAACAGTCCTCTCCCAGCCTCCTTACCTTGACCCTGACCAGAACACTGGCACGGGGCAATAACATGAGCAAGAAATGAATTTCATTATGTTACTGCTGCTACTGCTACTGTTAAGTCACTTCAGTCGTGTCCGACTCTGTGCTACCCCATAGACGGCAGCCCATCAGGATTCCTCATCCCTGGGATTCTCCAGGCAAGAACACTGGAGTGGGTTGCCATTTCCTTTTCCAGTGCATCAAAGTGAAAAGTGAAAGGGAAGTTGCTCAGTTGTGTCGACTCTTAGCGACCCCATGGACTGCAGCCTACCAGGCTCCTCCTTCCATGGGATTTTCCAGGCAAGAGTACTGGAGTGGGGTGCCATTGCCCTCTCCGTCATTATGTTAAGACCCTGAAATGCTGAGTTCAGAGTCAGCAGTTGGTGTTGCCATAAACCTATGCATGCAGGCAGGAAAAACCTGACTGTTTTTAATGTCTAAAGAGCATAGTTCATTGCTTACAAGAATCATTATTCATTTAAGTTACCCCTTGTTGGTAAGGCATTTAAGTTGCTTGTAGGGTTTGTTATGAATGATATCAGGAATCATCTTGTATATATGTCATTTCTTCTGAGTATCTCCATAGGGTAATATATCAAAGGCACTTTTAAAAACTTTGGTGCTTTGGCAGCTGTACTAATTTTTCCTTCAAATTATTTCTTTCTATAGTATTTAAACATGCTTTCTTCTTCACATCTTCCTGGACACTTAGGTTTTTCAAAAGTGTTAATTCTTTTTCACTCTTCTCAGTGAAAAATAAATTTCATTACCTGAAGCATTGTAAATTAATGATACTTTGATTTTATTTTTAAAATTTTATTGGAGTGTAGTTGATTTACAATGTTGTATTACTTTCAGGTGTACAGCAAAGTGAATCAACTACATATCAGACCAGATCAGTCGCTCAGTCGTGTCCGACTCTTTGCGACCCCATGAATCACAGCACACTAGGTCTCCCTGTCCATCACCAACTCCCGGAGTTCACTCAGACTCACGTCCATCAAGTCAGTGATGCCATCCAGCCATCTCATCCTCTGTCATCCCCTTCTCCTCCTGCCCCCAATCCCTCCCAGCATCAGAGTCTTTTCCAATGAGTCAACTCTTCCCATGAGGTGGCCAAAGTACTGGAGTTTCAGCTTTAGCATCAGTTTTTCCAAAGAAATCCCAGGGCTGATCTCCTTTAGAATGGACTGGTTGGATCTCCTTGCAGTCCAAGGGACTTGAAAGAGTCTTCTCCAACACCACAGTTCAAAAGCATCAATTCTTTGGCGCTCAGCCTTCTTCACAGTCCAACTCTCACATCCATACATGACCACAGGAAAAACCATAGCCTTGACTAGACGAACCTTTGTTGGCAAAGTAATGTTTCTGCTTTTGAATATGCTATCTAGGTTGGTCATAACTTTCCTTCCAAGGAGTAAGCGTCTTTTAATTTCATGCCTGCAGTCACCATCTGTAGTGATTTTGGAGCCCAGAAAATAAAGTCTGACACTGTTTCCCCATCTATTTCCCATGAAGTGGTGGGACCAGATGCCATGATCTTCATTTTCTGAATGTTGAGCTTTAAGCCAACTTGTTCACTCTCCACTTTCACTTTCATCAAGAGGCTTTTGAGTTCCTCTTCCCTTTCTGCCATAAGGGTGGTGTCATCTGCATATCTGAGGTTATTAATATTTCTCCCGGCAATCTTGATTCCAGCTTGTGTTTCTTCCAGTCCAGCATTTCTCATGATGTACTCTGCATATAAGTTAAATAAACAGGGTGAGAATATGCAGCCTTGACGAACTCCTTTTCCTATTTGGAACCGGTCTGTTGTTCCATGTCCAGTTCTAACTGTTGCTTCCTGACCTGCATACAAATTTCTCAAGAGGCAGATCAGGTGGTCTGGTATTCTCATCTCTTTCAGAATTTTCCACAGTTTATTGTGATCCACACAGTCAAAGGCTTTGGCATAGTCAATAAAGCAGAAATAGATGTTTTTCTGGAACTCTCTTGCTTTTTCTATATCCAGCGGATGTTGGCAATTTGATCTCTGGTTCCTCTGCCTTTTCTAAAACCAGCTTGAACATCAGGAAGTTCACGGTTCACATATTGCTGAAGCCTGGCTTGGAGAATTTTGAGCATTACTTTACTAACGTTTGATATGATTGCAATTGTGCTGTAGTTTGAGCATTCTTTGGCATTGCCTTTCTTTGGGATTGGAATGAAAACTGACCTTTTCCAGTCCTGTGGCCACTGCTGAGTTTTCCAGATTTGCTGGCATATTGAGTGCAGCACTTTCACAGCATCATCTTTCAGGATTTGGAATAGCTCAACTGGAATTCCATCACCTCCACTAGCTTTTTTCGTAGTGATGCTTTCTAAGTCCCATTTGACTTCACATTCCAGGATGTCTGGCTCTAGGTGAATGATCACACCATCGTGATTATCTGGGTCATGAAGATCTTTTTTGTACAGTTCTTCTGTGTATTCTTGCCATGTCTTCTTAATATCTTCTGCTTCTGTTAGGTCCATACCATTTCTGTCCTTTATCGAGCTCATCTTTGCATTAAGTGTTCCTTTGGTATCTCTGATTTTCTTGAAGAGATCCCTAGTCTTTCCCATTCTGTTTTTTCCTCTATTTCTTTGCATTGATTGCTGAAGAAGGCTTTCTTATCTCTTCTTGCTATTCTTTGGAACTCTGCATTCAGATATTTATATCTTTCCTTTTCTCCTTTGCTTTTCACTTCTCTTCTTTTCACAGCTATTTGTAAGGCCTCCCCAGACAGCCATTTTGTTTTTTTGCATTTCTTTTCTATGGGAATGGTTGATCCCTGTCTCCTGTACAATGTCATGAACCTCATTCCATAGTTCATCAGGCACTCTATCTATCAGATCTAGGCCCTTAAATCTATTTCTCACTTCCACTGTATAATCATAAGGGATTTGATTTAGGTCATACCTGAATGGTTTAGTGGTTTTCCCTACTTTCTTCAATTTAAGTCTGAATTTGGCAATAAGGAGTTTATGGTCTGAGCCACAGTCAGCTCCTGGTCTTGTTTTTGATGACTGTATAGAGCTTATCCATCTTTGGCTGCAAAGAATATAATCAATCTGATTTCGGTTTTGACCATCTGGTGATGTCCATGTGTAGAGTCTTCTCTTGTGTTATTGGAAGAGGGTGTTTGTTATGATCAGTGCATTTTCTTGGCAAAACTCTATTAGTCTTTGCCCTGCTTCATTCCGTATTCCAAGGCCAAATTTACCTGTTACTCCAGGTGTTTCTTGACTTCCTACTTTTGCATTCCAGTTCTCTATAATGAAAAGGGCATCTTTTTTGGGTGTCAGTTCTAAAAGGTCTTGTAGGTCTTCATAGAACCGTTCAACTTCAGCTTCTTCAGCGTTACCGGTTGGGGCATAGACTTGGATTACTGTGATATTGAATGGTTTGCCTTGGAAATGAACAGAGATCATTCTGTCGTTTTTGAGATTGCATCCAAGTACTGCATTTCGGACTCTTTTGTTGACCATGATGGCTATTCCATTTCTGCTGAGAGATTCCTGCCCGCAGTAGTAGATATAATGGTCGTCTGAGTTAAATTCACCCATTCCAGTCCATTTCACTTCACTGATTCCTAGAATATCGACATTCACTCTTGCCATCTCTTGTTTGACCGCTTCCAATTTGCCTTGATTCACGGACCTGACATTCCATGTTCCTATGCAATATTGCTCTTTACAGCATCGGACCTTGCTTCTATCACCAGTCACATCCACAGCTGGGTATTGTTTTTGCTTTGGCTCCATCCCTTCATTCTTTCTGGAGTTATTTCTCCACTAATCTCCAGTAGCATATTGGGCACCTACTGACTTGGGGAGTTTCTCTTTCAGTATCCTATCATTTTGCCTTTTCATACTGTTCATGGGGTTCTCAAGACAAGAATACTGAAGTGGTTTGCCATTCCCTTCTCCAGTGGACCACATTTTGTCAAATCTCTCCACCATGACCCGCCCATCTTGGGTTGCCCCACGGGCATGGCTTAGTTTCATTGAGTTAGACAAGGCTGTGGTCCTAGTGTGATTAGATTGACTAGTTTTCTGTGAGTATGATTTCAGTGTGTTTGCCCTCTGATGCCCTCTTGCAACACCTACTGTCTTACTTGGGTTTCTCTTACCTTGGGTGTGGGGTATCTCTTCACGGCTGCTCCAGCAAAGCGCAGCCATTGCTCCTTACCTTGGATGAGGGGTATCTCCTCATCACCGCCCTTCCTGACCTTCACTGTGGGATAGCTCCTCTAGGCTGTCCTGCGCCCACGCAGCCAGGGCTCCTTGGACGTGGGGTTGGTCCTCCCGGCCACCGCCCCTGGCCTCGGTCGTGGGGTTGCTCCTCCCCGCTGCCTCCCTTGGCCTCAGGCTTAGGGGCATGGGGTAGCTCCTCCCAGCCGCCACCCCTGACCTCGGATGCGGGGTAACTCCTCTCGGCCGTTCCTGCGCCGTCGCAGTCTGGTACTCTCAGCCGCTGCCCCTGACCTCGGACGTGGGGTAACTCCTCTTGGCCACCGCCTTTCGGGCATGAGGTCCTCCGGGCTTCTGCCCCTGACTTCGGATATGGATACATAATTTTCAGATTCTTTTCTCATATAAGTTATCACACACTTCAATTTTTAAAAAACATTTTTGGATTCTAAAATTTTAAGTGTGATTGTGTGTCTTTTTGGTATGATTTTGGTCACTCATATTTCTTTTTCTACAAGCTGAATGCTCATGCCCTTTGCAGATTATCTAAAGGGCTATTTGTCTTTTTCATGTTGATTTATAGCAGAACTATAAGCTGCTTAGGAGAAATCTCATCAGATATTTCTTGGCTTCACTCTCTGTGCAAAATCTAAACACATTTGAGCAGCTTCTGCGTAGTTAGACATATTTACAGCTTTGCACGTCCCATAGTGGTATCGATCTCTGCGTTCTGTGGAAGAAGATGAGAGGCTGAAGGGAGTTAAATAGTTTGCCAAGGTCAGATAACCACTCGGTGGTGGAGCTGGATAAGGACCCAGAATCTCCAGTATGGGAGCCTGTACTTTTTCTACAAAATAACTGACTTTTATTGAGTAGGTTTTCTGTACACACTGGCTAGATTGCTAAATCAAAAGGGCCCCATATAATCATCATCGTTATTATCCATCATCTATCATTCATCATCAATTATCGACAAATATCCATCAATGAATGGTGCTAACAACCAAGAAAAATGGCTTACAAAGGGTGTTCTTTAGAGGTACCAATGGAAGACATCTAAATATATAACATGTTCTAAGAAAACCCCTAGCCCTGAGATGTAGGTGAATCTCTAACAGTGCTCACTAGTTGATTCCAGATGTTATAAAAATTGGAAACACTGGTGTCCTGGTGTCCTACTTCAATCATTCATAAGTTCATATGAGAGCACATCTGTGGACATTTTATGCTAGGTGCTTGGAATACAATGAAGAACCATTAAGTTGCTGTCTTGGAGAAGCTTGCATTTTTCTGGAGTAAATTTGAAGCAAAATTATAACTAAAGTAGAATCCAGAACTCCTTTTCTATATTCTTTACAGGGTACCGTGAAAACAGAAAGGAGTCAATAATTGCATTTGGAATTTCCGGGAGCAGGTTCACTCAAAGGATGAAATTTGATCTGGATGTGGGCAGATGAGTGGATTTCCTGCTTTAGACAACTTCAGGAGCTTTGCTGACATTGGAAGAATCATTAAGAGTTGGAGTGACTAGCACTTATCACTTTAGATCATTAGTCATCACTTATATCAGAAAAGATGTACTGAAACCTGTGAAGATAGATACGCTATGGTTATGGTGTCAGACACCACTTGGTAGTGTCAGTTTCCAGAATTTAGAATTTAGGAGATTACAGTGTTCTATTTATAGTTTCCAGGGTCTGCAGCCTGGAAAGGACTCAATAAAGATTTGTTGAGTTGAATGGGTTTCTGAGATTCACAAGCACCACTCTTGGGGCTAACTAGAATTCAGTCTGATAAGAAGTGCTGTGCCATTAGTTACATCTTCTGATGGAACAGAATTGATTTAGAAAAAGAAAAAGAAAAGCAAGGACAACATCACAAACCTCCCAGTAGCATTTGTTCTTTTAGTGGCTCTCAGGAGGTAAGAGCCTCCGCTAACTCTATCCCTCACTCCTGTGCCAGGCATTAGAGAGAGATGTTTACCAATGATTTACATTCTCTCCACCCACCCCTTCCCATTGTCCCCAACCTGCAGGCCATGGGCTGGTTCCTCCCGTCAGATCGGTGGCAGTATTAGATGAGATGAGATCGGAAGTAACGTGCACAGTACGTATAATGCGCTTGAATCACCCTGAACCACCGCCCATCCCAGCCCATGGAAAACCGTCCTCCACGACACTGGTCCTTGGTGCCAAACAGGTTGGGGACTGCTGATAGAAAGCTGTCAGGAAAGGCCTCCCAGTCAGGGACTGCCTGTCGCAGCCCCTTTACTTCCAGATGGAGCCACGTGGCCAGTTCTTCCCAGTGAATGAGCGGGGTTGGTGTGTGTCACCGCGGGCCCTCCTGGCCCTCACGTACACAGCAGTCCAGCTGCCGACTGCCAGCAACTGCATTTCTGTCCTGGAGACGGTCGTCCAGGGCTTGCTTTGCCCACTCACATAAGCAGGTTAGAAGTTGGAAACTCTCTTCTTCATCCTTCAAGTGAGAAAACTCTGAGCCCATGATTTACAGTGTATCCCAGAATTTCCCAAACAGGATCAACCTCTGGTTGCCTGCAGTGGTGCCTTGCTTGATAATATACCCTTATTTGTTGATTTCCCCTCCCTGCTCACTCCCTACACTGCCCTACCAGTGTTGAGACATGTCTCAGAGTAGGACTCTGGAAAATGCAAAGTGAGATTATATATTTTCTCCTAGATCTCATATTTTTTCTCTCGTTTCACTCTTTTGACTTATTGGAGTACAATCTAGTAGTTTTCTAGAAAGGATCCACAGAAGGAACAGTTATTTCTTTTGATCCCATATGTCAAAAAAGAGCCTTCACACTAGATTTATAATTTAGCTATCTGCATTAAGTGATAAATATTATATTATATACAATAATTAGGTAAAATTATAGTAATTTTCAAAATTATTTCCCTTCAATTTTGGGATATATTGCACCACTGGGTTTCAGTTTCCTGTGTTGCTCTTGAGAAGGTCAATATTATTATAATCATACCGCCTCTTCTGTTTGTAATATATTCTCTTTCTGGAAGATTTCAGAATCTTCTCTTTATGCGTATTTTCTGCAATTAAATGATTATGCGCCTTGGTATTGTTTGTATGATTCTTCATTTATCTGGACTCTCAAGGAATTCTTACAAAGTGGAAATTCCTGTCCTTCAGATCTGCAAATATGCCTTCTATTTTTTCTGTATAATTTCCTCCCCTTTGTTTTCATCTTCTCTTTTCCTGAAACTCTTATTATTTAGATGTTTGACCTCCTGAATAGTTCTCAAATTTCCTTTATTAAAAATTCTTTTTTTTATCATTTTTTCATTAAGTTTTATGGAACAATGCCTCAACTCTATTTCTCAATCTTCCTATTTTTTTAATTTTAGATGTGATATCATATGTTTGATGTCAAAATGCCATTATAAGCAGAAGTCCTACAACTATATCTACATATGTATGGCTTTTACAAGAGGGTTACTAAGGGGGAAAGGACAAAAATACGGTTTCATGTGCAGCCTCCTGTGGACACAGATCCAGAGGTCACTGCTGCTTGCCTTGCTCAGCTTGTTCCTAGCCTAAAAAAATTGGAACTGTCAGTAATAATAGTGATATTTGCCAGTTTAGTTAGGAAGATGGAAATGACTCTAGTTATTTCAAACAGAATTTAACCAAGGGATTTGTTTATAAAAGTGTTGGAAAGACCAGGGAATCAAGCAGAAAGAGGCTGAAGTGATACTCAGAGACAACTGAGAGGAGCTGAGGTCTAGATTAGTGCCCCCCTAGAGCTGCAGGGTAAGAAGGAACAGCGGTGTTGTGTGGAGTCCACGTGGGCTGTGCTGCTGAGGTGCTGGGGTGTCTCTGGGAACACGGCTGATATCAAACCACCACTACGTTGCTCCGTGGGAAGCCGAGCGCCTACACTCCTGCAGAGTCTGCAGTCTTGGGCTCCCTTGGAGCCCAGTCTTGCTGAAGCTGCTGGAACTGCAGCTGTGCTTCTAGAGCCCATAATTCGTTTGTGCTGCCACAGCTGGCATAACCAGACCACTCGTGCAGAACCCGGCAGTCCCTACACCTGCTTGCCTCTGTCCCCGCTGCTGCAGTCAGAGTCCAGGAGCCCACGTTTCTGAGGCCTTTGGGATTCTGCCCCCACCACTTCCAGAGACAGAAGCAGAGGAAGGAAAATGTATCATCTTTTCCACTGCCTTTGACTCCACCAGGACCTCCCAGTGGTTAACAGGGGCTAATCAGAGACTATGTGGCAAGGGAGTCCAGGTCACATGGCTTTGAGGCAGGAAAGTCGGAGATGGAGCTGAGAGTCTAAGAGCAAATAACCAATATCTACACTTCTTATGTACTAAGTAGGACCAGGATTATATCCACATCATCTCATTTAATCCTCCCAACGACCATTAAAAGCTTACATTTGAGAACTTCCTTGGTGGTTCAGTGGCTGAGACTCTGTGCGCCCAGTGTAGGGGACCCAAGCTTTGTTCCGGTCAGGGAACTAGATCCCACATGCCACAACTAAGACGTTCAGAGGCTGCAACTCAAGATTCCACAACTCAAGATTCCGCATGCCACAATTAAAGACAGAGATTGTGCAACTAAAGAACCCGCATGCTGCAACGAAGATTAAAAATCCTGGTATGTGGTGCAGCCAAATAAATATAAATAAATAAGAAATCCACGAAGCCCAGAGAGTTCCAAACAGGGTAAACCCAAGGTGAGACACACCAAGACATATATTAATCAAACCAACGAAAATTAAACACAGAGAGCAAATATTAAAAGCAGCAAGGGAAAAGCAGAAAATAACATACAAGGGGATCCTCATAAGGATAACAGCTGATCTTTCAACAGAAACTCTGCAGGCCAGAAGGGAATGGCAGGATATACTTAAAGTGATGAAAGAGAGAAATCTACAACCCAGATTACTATACCCAGCAAGGATCTCATTCAGATTTGAAGCAGAAATCAAAAGCTTTAAAGACAAGCAAAAGCTGAGAGAATTCAGCACCACCAAAGCGGCTCTTCAACAAATGCTAAAAGATCTTCTCTAGACAGAAAACACAGAAAACATTTATAAAAATGAACCCAAAACAGTAAAGTAAATGGTGATGGGATCACATTAAACAATAATTACCTTAAATGTAAATGGGTTAAATGCTCAAACCAAAAGACAAAGACTGGCTGAGTGGATACAAAAATAAGACCCCTATATATATTGTCTACAAGAGACCCACCTCAAACCTAGGGACATGTACAGACTAAAGTGAGGGGCTGGAAAAAGATATTTCGTGCAAATAGAGACCAAAAGTAGCAATACTCATATCAGATAAAATAGACTTTAAAATAAAGACTGTTATAAGAGACAAAGAAGCACACTACATAATGATCAAGGGGTTGATCCAAGATGATGTAACAATTATAAATATGTATGCACCCAACATAGGAGCACCGCAATACATAAGGCAAATGCTAACAAGTATTAAAAAGGAAATTGACAGTAACACAATAATAGTGGGGAACTTTAATAGCCCACTCGTACCAATGGGCAGATCATCCAGACAGAAAATTCACAAGGAAACACATCTTTAAATGATACATTGAACCAGTTAAACCTAATTGATATCTGCAGGGCTTGCTCGCTCGATCGCTAAGTCGCTTCAGTCGTGTCTGACTCTGTGCGACCCCATGGATGGCAGCCCACCAGACTCCCCCGTCCCTGGGATTCTCCAGGCATTCACCCCAATACAATGGACTTCACCTTTTTCTCAAGTACACATGGAACATTCTCCAGGACAGATTACATCCTGGGCCACAAATCTAGCGGTGGTAAATTTTAAAAAATTGAAATCTTTTCAAGCGTCTTTTCTGACCATGATACTGTAAGATTAGATATCAGCTACAGGAAAAAAAAAAAAAAAAAAGGAAACTACAAAAAACACAAACATATGGAGGCTAAACAACTTGCTTCTAAATAATCAACAGATTGCTGAATAAATCAAAAAGGAAATAAAAATATACGCCTAAACAACTGATAATGAAAACAAGACAAACCCAAACCTATGGGATTCAGTAAAAGCAGTGCTAAGAGGGAAGTTCATGGCAATACGTCTTTTAAAGTAGCTACAATTGTTCCCCACGTTGTAGAGATGAGGAAACTGACCCAGAGGTGTTGAGCTAAGAGTACGTAGCTGGGAAGATGGCAGACTCAGGATGCCAGCTCAGGTCAGTCTTGTACCAAGCCGTGAACACATCCTCGTTTTGCTTCCTCCAGATGGTCAGTGAGCTACCCTTCAAGTCTCCTGGCTGCCCTGGCACCACTGTCATCCTCTGTATTGGTGGTCGTGGCTGGTCTTCTCCCCTTCAGACCAAGAAAAGCCCCTTCTGCTTTTTTTTGTTTGTTTGTTTATATGATCACACTTTATTTCTTTTTTTTTCTAATTTTATTTTTAAACTTTACATAATTGTATTAGTTTTGCCAAATATCAAAATGAATCCATCACAGGTATACATGTGTTCCCCATCCCGAACCCTCCTCCCTCCTTCCTCCCCATACCATCCCTCTGGGCCGTCCCAGTGCACCAGCCCCAAGCATCCAGCATCGTGCATCGAACCTGGACTGGCAACTTGTTTCCTACATGATATTTTACATGTTTCAATGCCATTCTCCCAAATCTTCCCACCCTCTCCCTCTCCCACAGAGTCCATAAGACTGTTCTATACATCAGTGTCTCTTTTGCTGTCTCGTACACCGGGTTATTGTTATGAACAGCGTTTCACAGAGTAAAGCTTTATCCTAGGTGACCCAGCGACGTTGTTGACCCTGGCCACTCAAAGTGGAGCCTTTGTGGTGGCAGCACCGTCATTATCTGGGAGAAGTGAAAGTGCTGAGTCTCAGGCCCACCTACCCACCCTGGACTATGGGATCAGAATCTGCATTTTCATAAGAGTGCAGTTGGTTCCCTAGAGCTTGAGAAAGGATGCTTTATGCCTCATCCCTCTCCCGCTCAGAGCACATGCCTATATTCTGGGAGGGGAGGAGAGCTGAAGGGGTGGGTGTTACAGTATCACATGCCCATGAAATCATTGCTCCCTTGTTAACTGTTTCTTGGCCTTTTGATTGAGCCATTCTACCAAAGTTTTTCTTCATTTTGCTTTTTTTTTTTTTCAGGTTCCACAGTGTCTCTGTTATTGGCCTGGCATGTTTATGGAATCCCATTCCACACGGTCTGACACCAAGTGTACACCAGTCCAAGGTTTCTTTTATTTATCGCTGAACCTCATATAGACCTACCAGGTATCTTCAGATATGATTCAATGCTTCTGGACATGCCATGATAGAAAAGATTCCCACCCTTCCACATTCTAAGATAGCAGGAAGCTTGTTTTCCCATGATCATATCAGAGCACATGCTAATTCCCACTCTAATTGCACTATTCATTCCCTGTAGATGGGAAGCAGATGGCTGTGTACCAGCAAGCAGAGAGAAATTCGAGAATACACCCTTGATGCTTGCCTTCACTCCTGTTTCTTGTTCTCTTGTTTGCTCCCCGTGTTGTGCCGGTCCCCCATCAGCCCTGCTTGCCCCTGCACCACGGGTGACAGAATTAATATATTATACTTGTGTGATTACCTTCACTCCATTTCTGGGAGCAACTGCCAAAATCCAGACATCTAAAGAGCATGGTATGAATAGACTTTTCAGGGAAACCGTAGTCGTATTTTCAAGCAATACGTCAACGTTTATTCTGCTTCTTGAACAGCTTCTTAATTCTCATTGGAGTTTGTTAGTCACCCTTGTTCTCAGTTGATTAACTTTGTTTCTAGTTGCCTCCAAGATTATATTGATAGATATTCCTCTTTACAATTTAAAAGGAACATTTTTGTAGCTGACAGAGTAAGACAAATGGAAAAAGTGAATGCCCCACACTGTATAGATCTGATTCATCTTCCTCCCATCTTCTTATTTATTTTTGCCGTGATTGGGAACCAAATGAACAGAGTGACATTGGGTTTTAGTAAGATAACTCCATTATTTTTGATTTATGGTTTCATATGTTTGAAAGCCAATACAAGTAAAGATAAAAGTTAGCTGGTGTCATTTGAACAGTCACTCTATTTTATGAGTTAATTATGTTAGGGTACGTTATGACTGGCACAAATTAAAACAATATGGAGGGAAAGGTATTTATTGTAAAAGTCTATTCTGGTTACATTGAACTGGTTCTCTTTAGGTATGGACACTTTCAAGGAGTAGGAAATTTGTACGACATGTAATATGAGAGCAACGGGTGTGTTGAGCAATTTTTATTTCATTTGCACAGTATAGGGTATGTTTATTCTGTGCCGTTACTGGATCATACATAATCTTTGTAAGGTTGCAGGGAAGAGAAAAAAAAATAAGCTTTTGTGGAATAATAAAAGAAAAAACCCTTTATTTTGGCTGTTCTTTCTGGTCTTACAGTCAATTTGAATCACATTCTCCAACATTAGCTGCAGAATGGGCCATGTGGGGAACCAGGCCATGGGCTTAGCTGCTCTACCTGCATGACCCCACTTTGTTCTCGCACGTGGACACCCACTGCACAGATGTGAATGAGTGGATTCACCAACAAACACCGCAAACACCCCCGAAGGTTGGAGCTTGTAGACACAGGTCTGGTGCCCACATAAGCAGGGCTGCTGTCTCTGCTTGACCCAAGTTACTGGCCACGGCGGCTTTGCTTGGAGAGCCCAGATGTGTCATTGTGAGCAGGAGGCACTTACGCCTTTACAGATTCTTTTCCGTCCAGGGATCAAGGAATCCCTTTCCCTCTGAAGTAGAAGAATTTAAATAATGTTTTCGTAAGTTGCTTCTTGGGCGTTGCATATGTCACACAACGTAACTTTCAGAAGGCAGTGTTTTATTCAATGCCCGCAGCGTGGTTGGCTCCTAAGGTCCCGCATAAATATCTGTGGAAGAAGTGCATGCAAAGGGAGCAATGGTTGTATTTAACACTGTTGGGAAAAGGGAGGGTCGGAATGTATGCGGTAACAGCAGTAAATTGGAGAGTCTAAGTTCTGCCTTTTTAGGATCCTTGACGAGGAGCGTTTACCACTGCCTGCCTCCTAGATGTGTAGAGAGGGTGATTTAGGTGGTGCGTTAAGTGCTGCAGAGCTAGGAGATGAGCTACTCAGGCCAGTTCTGCTGCTGCTGCTGCTAAGTCGCTTCAGTCGTGTCTGACTCTGTGCGACCCCAGAGACAGCAGCCCACCAGGCTCCCCAGTCCCTGGGATTCTCCAGGCAAGAACACTGGAGTGGGTTTCCATTTCCTTCTCCAATACATGAAAGTGAAAAGTGAAAGTCAAGTCACTCAGACGTGTCCGACCCTCAGTGACCCCACGGACTGCAGCCTTCCAGGCTCCTCCATCCATGGGCTTTTCCAGGCAAGAGTACTGGAGTGGGGTGCCATTGCCTTCTCCGCCAGTTCTGCTTACTTAGTGCTAATTGTGTTAGCTAAGAGAGGGAAGAAATACCGGACCCTCTCAATGCCCTTTTTTACCTTTTTATGTTGTATTGGAGTGGAGCTGACTAACAATGTTGTGATGATCTCAGGTGGACAGCAAAGGGACTCAGCCACACATACATGTACCCATCCTCCCCCCAAAGTCCCCTCCCATCCAGGCTGCCTGGTAACGTAGAGCAGAGCTCCGCGTACCACACAGTGGGTGCTTTAAATACAGCAGTGTGCGCATCAGGGCCCTTTATAGTCACACTAGGCCTCTGGCAGCTGTGGCTCTATATTCTCTTTCTCCACTGCTTCACTCTTTCCTCAGTCCTCTCAGAGTAAGATGGAGAACAGTGCTGTCCCGGTTAGCTTGCGTGTGGTGGGAAACTGCAGAAGAAGGCAAAGATGGTGAGTCCTGGGCTGCATCAAACAGGATTTCCCCAATGCAACTCCGGACAGAATAGGACCTGGAAATACGATGTGTTTGTATGCTGAGCAAAAATAAAATAGAAGAATGAACTGAAGATCAATATCTGGGAGGTCTCAAGAGGTAATGACCAGAAATGGTTCAAAGACAGTGGTCTGAAGTCAGGTTTTCAATAGAGAGTGATGGCTGATATTTAGGGACAAGCATGAGAGTTTCAAGTTCCACCTGTGGGTGGACACTATTAACTGCTCACACACTTGCAGTTGGGGTCTTTGTCCTATCAATGCAAAGTCTTCTCCCATGGGTTTCCAATGACATTCCCAATGCAATGATGTTTCTCTCTCTTTTATTTTATACTGGAAAGTAGTTGATTAACAATGGACTTTCTAATGAATCACTCTTTACCTTGGAGTCCAAGAACTAATTTTTAAGCAAAAAAAAAAAAAGTTGGGTGTCACCTCGTTTCAGGCACACAGCAAAGTGACTCAGTTATACATATACATGTACCAATTCTTTTTCAAATTCTTTTCCCATTTAGATCGTTACATAATATTCCGGAGAGTTCCCTGTGTTATACAGTAGGTCCTTATTCATTATCTATTTTAAATATAGTAATGTATATATGACATGTTCTCTTTTGCTCCAGTCCCTTAATTAAAAAAAACCTTTATAATATTTTCTCCTCAGTGCTTCTCGTCAATGCATAAAAATCCTATCTAAGGTGACACCCAACTTTTTTTTTTTTTGCCTAAAAATTAGTTCTTGGACTCCAAGGTAAAGAGTGATTCATTAGAAAGTCCGTTTTCTTCCTATCCCTTTATATTAAAGTTATAGGAAAGGTATAAAACTGAGATAAACTCACAAGAGCACAGAGGATAGGAGGAATGCCATCGTAGATAAAAGGCTTGTATATTTCTGTAGTTCAAAGATGCTGGAGTGGGACTTCCCCAGTGGTTCAGCAGCTCCCAATATAGGCTTCCTGGCTCCCAAGGCAGGAGTCCCAAGTTTGATCCTTAGTCAAACTAGATCCCACACCCTGCAACGATGATCGAAGAACTCGCCTGCTGCAACTGAGACCCGGAGCAGCCAAATAAATAAAGGTTAAAAGGAGAGGGAGGGAATGAAGCCCACACGTCCAGACTCACCATAAGCAAACTCAAGGGTGACGGCACATGGACGTGAGCAGAGGAAACCTCGGCCTCGCGTATACACCAGGGTGCTCCAAAGAGGTACGGAATCCTACAGCAGACTCGCTAAATACAGCACTGGCCTGTGGAGTGGGCACCGGTCATAGGTGAGGTGTCTCCTCACCTGTTCTCTGAGAAGCCTGCCATTGACAAGCCCTGCTCTGGTCCACACAGCGGCCAACCAGTCTTCCATCCAAGACTGGATACCCCAGGCCACAGAAAATGTGAGGAAAGCCTGCACTGTGCAAGAGAAAAGACCAGAATAAAGAGACTGGCAACCTGACCACAGAAAGCAATTTTATAATTCCGTTCATATTCTCCAAGAAGATTTAAGAAAGTAGTGCATCTGTAGAACAAGAATACCATTATCTTTAAAAGTGAAGAGAGGGCTTAGAGAAAATAAAACAAAGATTCAAGAAATTCTTTTAAAAGTTAAAATTCAGTAGAGGTTTTGAATAATAATAATTTATAATATCCCCAAACATAGTTATCCATATAAAATGGAATTTTGACTTGCTACCATTATATGATAATAAATAACATATGAGTTAATTTAAAAGTAAAATAAGAAATACTTCAATTCTTTAAAGACAATTTAGGAGAAAATCTTTGTGACTTGGAGAAGAGGCAGATTTCTTAAATTAGAAGCCCCTATTCTCAGTATTTCTATGTCAAAGTAAACACAATGAACAGTTTACCTGTGTTTCTAGATTTTCATATTCATGCAATGTATTTGTATATAAACATATTTGCACCCACACTCTCCTCATATATATATATATATATATATATATATATATCTCTCTCTCTCTCTTTCTCTTTATTCAAACTATAGCACACTAGGTGTGTGTTGGGAGCCTTGCTTTTTGTTTTGTTTTACTTAATAACATTATTTGGGATTTTTTCTGTTAATGTGTATTGATGACCTCATTGTTTTCATTGACTAAACAGCATTCCAGCACCTAAGGTGCGGTATTTAGGTAACTATCTCATATGAACTCACATTCATATTGTTTCCCGTTCGTAATGTTACAAACCACTCTTCAATGAGCATCTTCATAAATGCTCAGTGGCCAGTTTTTAAAAGTATATTCCCAGCTGTAGAATTGCTTTCTTACATCACTCTAAAATATCATATTCATCACACTATATTCCTGCTCCAGAATTTCAGAGGCCCTGGAACATCCAGAATAAGACATTTAAACTCTAAAGCCTGGCCGGCCACACACTGCCTCTGTTTTCCTTACTACGTGTGCTCCCCTTTATGAGACACCCATGCACACGGGATCAGGCGTCTCTTGAACTCTCACCTGGTCACATCTCTGTCCCTAGGTCCCCTCCGAAAGTGAAAGTTGCTCAGTCGTGGCCGACCCTTTTCGACCCCATGGACTGTAGCCCACCAGGCTCCTCCATCCATGCAATTCTCCAGTCAAGAGTACAGGAGTGGGTAGGTGTTCCCTTCTCCAGGGGATCTTCCCAACCCAGGGATTGAACCCAGGTGTCCCACTTTGCAGGAAGATTCTTTACTATTTGAGCCACCAGGGAAGCCCTGGTCCCATCTAGGCCTTTGTGACTTTTTAGTCAATCCATTGCTTCTGAGCAGTAGAATGCTGGGAACTTGAAGTCACATAGACCAGACTTGATCCTGATTACCGTCCCAGTCTCTGGACCCTGGACAAGTTATTTAACTTGGCTGGACCTCAAATCCCTCATCTATAAATGAAGATAATAATGTTTCATAACACTGAATGAGATCATGCTTATAAAGTCTAGCATAAAGTGCTTAACGAATCCTAATTTGTCTTCTCTGTATAGTCCTTTGGATTGAGAATAAATTCCACCTTAGCTGTAAAAATCACTCCCTACCTTCCACCTTCCTTTTAGACTATGTTAATTTCTCCTCCTATGTTGCCTTACAGCACTTCTTCTTGTCACATACTTTCATTTCCTTTAATTAAAAAAAAATATTGAGCTCTATTAAATGGTAAAAATCATGTAAAGTGCTTCACTTAAGACTTGATACGAAGTAAGTGCTCTATAAATATTTCTGTGGCTGTTGCTGTTATTGCAAAGGCAACAGTCACTCATGCCCCAGTGGTAACAGCACTTCCACCGATGACTTATGTTTGTTCATGAAAAGAAAAAGAGACAGTAAAAGTCACAGTTAAGGGCATAGCCTACAGACCCACAGCCTGGACTAGAATCCTAGCTAGACTGTTGTATGCCCTTTGACTTCCTTCATCTCTCTTCTTTAAGATGCCTAAAATAGTTATCTATTCATAGAGTTGTTTTGAGGATTAAATGAATCAAAACATAAAAATAATGTAAATACCTGAAAAATAAAAGCACTTTATATACTTTATCTATTGCTGATTTTTTTAGCCTTTTCAGTGCTGACCCCAGCCCCAACCCCCGAGTATTTTCAAAGCTCCCAAAGACAGAGATGCATATTTATACCTAACTTATCATTTCATGAGGGAAAAATAAAATAACAGATGGAAAAATGTGAGTCTAGTATGCTGCCTGAAGCACTGGGAAAGCTCTGTAATAGCTGGTTTCCTTCTCCTTATCTTGTCTACCACACCTAGTAAGCAGTTCTAGGAACTGCTCCTTAAGCATTTTTTGAAGAGAATAAATGAATATTGATTTTTTCTATATGCCAAGGAAAATCATTAAATATAGAGCATTATAATTCAAAAGACTGCCTGTTATTCCATGAAAATCTGGTTTGGTAAAATTATGTCATCTCCGTTTTAGTACTTACATCATTTGCTATATCCTGACAGCCTCAAAGTTTCTTGACTTATTTTGTTCAGGAGCCCTGAGTTCCAGCATAGTGTTTAAATCAGACACTGTCTTAATTTTCTTTTAACCTGACCTTCGTTTCTCTCTCTGTTTTCTGCGTCCCTTTCCTTCTCTCTGCTGCTTACTTGCACTCATATTTAAATCACTGAACTGTCACTAAATGGCAAAATAGCTTTTCTTTACCAAAGGCTTGTTAGAATTGTTCTCCACGGCTTCTATCTGAAAGATTTTCAATGTTTCAACATTTTACAGGTGAAGCCGTGAAATCAGCCTTTCAGTATTTCACAGCGGGAGCCTTTGATCTTGAAGTCATCTTCAGTCTGACAACTATGAAGTAAAGTTAACCCCTGACTAAATCTGGAAGGTGGTAACACATAGGAAGACCAAGACACAGATTGTTAGGCTGGCTTCGCAATATTTTTGCCCCTGGCATTATTGAGATAAAATTGCCATATACCGTATGGAAGTTTAAGACATGATGATTTGAGGCGCCTGTATATTGCAAAACGCTGAACACAATAAGGTTAGTTAGCACATTCGTCACCTCACATGTAATGATGATGTGTGTGTGGCGATAACACTTAGTATCTGTTCTTTTATGTCTTCCGAGTGTGTAATAGTTTTGTTCACTCTAGTCACCATGCTGAACATTAGATTCCCAGAGCTTATTCACCTTATATCCAGAACTTTGTACTCTTTGATCAACACCTCCCTGTCTCCCCCAACTCCTAGGCCCTGGATTCCACCTTTTTATTCTCTATTTATGTGAATCGGACGTTTGTGGATTCCACATTTAAGTAAAAACATTGAATATTTCTCTTTCTCTGTCTGACTTCTTCCAGTTAGCGTAACACCTTCAAGGTCCATCCAAGTTGTGACAAAAGTCAAGGTTTTTTCACGGCTCAATAATACTCTATTCTTTGTATTGGATTTCACCCTATATATAGAATCAATGAGTTAGAACTATATACATATATCTCGCATATTTTTATCTGTTCATCTTTTGGTGGACATTCGGGTCGTTTCCATGCTTTAGCTATTGTGAATAATGCTGCAATGAAAAGGGAAGGGAAGTATTTCTTTAAGAAAGTGATTTTATTTCCTTTGAATATATAGTATACTCAGATGTGGGATTGTTGGATTATATGGTAGTTCTATTTTTAATTTCTTGAGGAGCCTTCATACTGGTTTCTGCAGTGGCTCCACCAGTTTACATTCTCACAAACAGTGTAGGAACATTGCCTTTTCTCCACATCCTCACCATTATTTGTTATTTCTTGTTTTTTTGGCAATAGTCATTCTAACAGGTATGAGGTAACATTGCATGTGGTTTTGATATGCGTTTCCTTGATCATTAGATCATCTTCTCGTGCCTACTGGCCATTTTTATATCTTCATTGGAAAAATGTATATTCAAGTCCTCCATCCAATTTTAATTTGGATTATTTGGGGGTTTTTTGTTAGTCAATTGTATGAATTCCTTGTATATTTTGAATATCAAATCCTTATCAGATAGACGGTTTGCAAGTATTTTCTCTCATTCCATAGGTTATCTTTTCGTTTTATTGACTGCTACTTTTCCTGTGCAGAAGATTTTTAGTTTTTTTTTTTTTTAGAAGCTTTTTAGTTTGATGTAGTCCTACTTGTTATTTTTGCTTTCGTTGCTTATACTTTGGTGCCATTTCCAAAAAATCATTGTCAAGACCAATGTCAATGTCAAAGAGCTTTTGCCATATGTTTTCTAGGAGCTTATGGTTTTGGGTCTTTAATACCTTTTGGCCTTTAATCCATTTTGAGTTAATTTTTCTGAGCGGTATATGGGAGGATCCCGGTTTCATTCTTTTGCTTGTGTTTCTACAATTTTCACAACAATATTCAAGAAACTATTCTCAGTTCCCTTGTCAAGTATCAGTTGACCGTGTATACCTGAGTTTATTTCTAGGCTCTCTATTGTGTTCCTTTGATATGTATGTCTGTTTCTCTGCCAGTAGCATACTAGTATATAGCTTGTATTACTATAGATGTGTAATAAATGTTGAAATCAGGAAGTGCGATGCCTCCGGCTTTGTTCTTCTTTCTCAGACTTGCTTTAGCTATTCAAGTTATTTTGTGGTTCCATATGCATGTTATGATTGCTTTACTACCTCTGAGAAGGATTTTGTTCTTTAATATTTTTACTGCCATTATACTCTCTCCTCTTCCTCCTCTTGTTTTCTAACTTTTCCTCTTTCTTCTTCAAAAACTCCAGTTATGTTGTATCATAACTTTTGATATTATTCCATAGGTCCTAAACTATTCATTTTTTTCTAACTTATTTTCTTTTGTTCTTCAAACTGCATAATTGCATGCTGGTATTTCATTGAATTTAATGATCTTTTTTAGGTTGCCAATCTATGATTAAGGCTAGCAAGTGATTTTTTTTTTCAAATATTATACTTTTCAATTCTACAACTTCCATTTGGTTCATTTTTATAGTTTCCATTCCTATTCTGAGCTTTCCTGTCTGCTCATTCATCATGACTGTGTTGTCCTTTAAAATATTTATAAAGCCTACTTTAAAGTCCCTGTCAGATAATTTTGACATCTGGATATTTGGTATTGACTTATATAGACTGCTTTTTGCCTCAAATATGAATCACACATTTTTTTATTTCTTACTTCTAGTAAGTTTTGGTCATACAGTGGTCATTATGAATCATAAAATAAAGGAAGCCTGAATTATGCTGTTTCCCTTAAACAATGTTGACTTTTTTTATGGCTGACAGATAAATCACTGCTGGATACTTTGGTTCTTATTAGGCTTGATTTATTTCTTATTAAAGTTTCATTTATATTTAATTTTAAATTTCATTCAAGGGCATGTCCTCACTCTAGACCATGGTCTTTATGCTTAAGGTACCATTTCTGGGAAGTCCCAACTGAAGAAGTTAGGTCTCTTCAGTTGGAGTGGATTAGGATTCCAAGGAATTCCAGTGCTCTGCACCCTCTAGTTTTACTGTCTAGCTCTCAGCCCTGAAAGGACCATCTCTGCTAGGCCCGTGGAGCCTCTGCACAGGTGCAGCCCGGCCTTGGCTAAGCACTCTCTGCGCATCCTCACACACTGCTGGTCAGCCCTCGGCACAGTTTCTCAGGTGACATGCCTGATCAGTTGCAGACATCTCAGCAGCCCAGGTGGATTCCAGTCTCTTCTCTGGGTCAGTGAGACCACCCTCCTGTCAGCCCTGCTTCCCTGCCTTTGGGAGAGCTAAGTGATTGTGGCGTGATCGCGATCCAGCTCATGCCTTAGCTTTCTCTTCTTTCAAGGATCACAGTCTTACCGCTTAACTTCTGAAACAATGGCTTCATATATTTTCCAACCTTACACTTCTTTCTGGGAAAAGGGCATGTCTGTTACGAGTTACTTTGTCATGATTAAAAGCTGAAGTTGTTTTCTAGGACTTGCCTGGTGGCCCAGTGTTCAGATGTGTGCCCCTCCTTCTGCTGTTGGGGGTGCGAGTTCAATCCCTGGCTAAGGAGCTAAGATCCTACTTGCCATGCAACGTGGCCAAAGAAAAGAAAATTTTTTTGTAAATGTTGTTTTCAAATAGTTATCTTATTTTACTTAATTTTACTGGAGTAGAGTTGATTTACAATGTTGTGTTAGTTTCTGCTGTACAGCAAAGTGGATCAGTTACACATATACATATATCCACTCTTTTTAAGGTTTATTTGCCATGTGAATCATTACAGAGTTTTGAGCAACATCCCTGTCCTATACAGTACGTTCCTATTAGTTATCTATTTTATATACAGCAGTGTATATATGCCAATCCCAGTCTCCCAATTTATCCCTCCCTCCCAAATAGATATTTTAAACCAGTTTTCTATAACATTTCTGGTCTTAACAGTAAAATCAGCTAGCATGTTAGGATGTTTTAAATAACTCTCCAAAGAAACAAAACCTAACAGCCCCTATTACTAAACATGCTGTGTGTGCTAAGTCACCGCTGTCATGTCTGACGCTTGGTGACCCCATGGGCTGTAGCCCCCCAGGCTTCTTTGTCCATGGGGATTCTCCAGGCAAGAATACTGGGGTGGGTTGCCATGCTCTCCTCCAGGGGATCTTCCCAAACTTATCAAAACAGAGAAATTCTTTAGAAGTTTTATGTAACATGGATTAAATATATTTTAATAAAAGTAGATTAATTATAAATTTCTTCAAAATTTGATTAGGAGTAATGTTTTATATTTATACACATTCAAAGATAGAAATAGGTCATGGGGATTCTATATATTTATGTTCCAAATTAAGCATTATATTTTAAAATATATAATCTTTCTTTAGGGAAGAAGAACTCAATTATTTCTTTATTTCATCAAATCACCTCTACTTAGAGTCTACAAATCATGCTTAATTCAGGTAGAGACCTTTGTCTCTTAAAGACAGAGTTCAACTTACCAAACCAATTTCCACCAGGACCTTTACTCTCAGTGGAGAAATAACTCAATGAATGGTAGTGCCATTAAGCCTTTTTATTTCCATAATATAGTAAGAGTCTACTAAAAATTTAACCCAGTACCAAAGAGATAGAATGCGGTACCTCAGATATTTAAACTAAAATTTCAGTCAGAACACCCCGAGGAGAGATTTTGAAAGTATTTACAATATATTTTACAGATTGTTGCTAAGAGCTTTACACAATTCATCTTCCAGATGTAGACACATTAATGAATTTAAGTGTATTAATTTTCCTCCCATATTCACAATTTATTATTGGCTTGGTTTGTCACTGAGACGTTAAAAGGGACTCGAGGTCTGCAACAAATGCTTTTTAAGTGCATTGGGAATGATGAGTGATATTCATTTTAACATCACCAAGTCCTTTTAAAGGCTCTATGTTGTCAGTGTTAAGATTTTTAAATCAGAATTTCCTTTAATAAATGCCTCAGTGAAACATAGAGACTAAGATAGGCATTTAACAAACAGGGAAATACATCAGACCAATAAACTGATGAAAAGTTCCATGTTTTAAACATTCCCATAAATAACCAAGAAAATGCACAGTGAAACTACAATAAGGTATCATTGCCTGCCCAACAAATTGGCAAAAATTCTTTAAAGTTTGATAATACATAATGTTGGCAAATATCTGAAGAAGCAGAAAACTCTCATATGTTTAATCAGAGAGTGTACATTGGTATAATCGTATGAAAAGTAATTGATCATTTTTCTAGCCAAATTAACTGTAACGTAGTTTATCTGACAACCGTGCAAATCCACGTAGAGTGCGTGGCCTGGGAACAGTGGTGGGGTATTAACATGAGGATAGCTGTATAGAGTAGCCATAGCAGCACTGCCTGCAGTAGGCGAAACTTAGGAACAATCCATCAGCCAGCATAACGGAAAAGAGAACTGTGTTATTTCTATATATTAAATGCTATACTGAAAACAAATGAAAAGAATAATTGCAGCTATTCAAAATAATGTGGATAAATCTCACAAACATGATATGAGGTAAAAATGTAGTCTTAAAATAATACATGCATTTTTATAATCAGATAAAATTCAGAAGCGTTAAATCAACTGCATTGTTTAAGAATGCATGTGTGAATAGAAAAATAATGTGTGCATGCTCAGTCATGTCCAACTCTTTGCAACCCCATGGACTGCAGCCCACCAGGCTCCTCTGTCCATGGGGTTTCCCAGGCAAGAATACTGGAGTGGATTTCCATTCTCATCTCCAGGGGATCTTCCTGGTCCAGGGAGGGATTGAACCCACATCTCCTGCATTGGCAGATGAATTCTTTACCACTGAGCCACCTGGAAAGCCCTGGAAAAATTGTAGATAAGAAGAACAAAAAAAAAGACTATTGTGAAAATCAGGAGAATGGGTATTTCCCAGGGGAAGGACAAGAGCTGTAGTGGACAGTGGTAGGTGGAGGTGGCTGGGCAGCTGGGCATGTTTTCTTTCTTTTTTTAATTGAAGTATAGTTGGTATAAAATATTATGTTAGTTTCAGGTATACAGCATGGTGACTAGATCTCAAATAAACCATGACATGATCACCACGGTAAGTCTAGTAACCGTCTGTTACCATACAAAGTTTCTATGGTATTATTGAATATGTTCCTTATGCTGTATATCACCTCCCTATGACTCATGTGTTTTATAACTGGAAGTTTGGACCTCTTTCTTCCCCACCTGTTTAGCTCAGTCTTCTACGCACCTCCCCTCTGGCAACCACCTATTTGTTCTCTGTGTCTATAGATCTGTTTCTCTTTTGTTTTGCTCATTCATTTGTTTTCCTGTTCCAATTCCAAATGTAAGTGAAACCATGTGAAATTTGT
The DNA here is from genome assembly GCF_002263795.3 of Bos taurus. Taxonomy (NCBI): domain Eukaryota; kingdom Metazoa; phylum Chordata; class Mammalia; order Artiodactyla; family Bovidae; genus Bos; species Bos taurus. The sequence continues at coordinate 41,099,515 of NC_037354.1, read as the reverse complement.
CTTTTTCTGTCTGACATTTCATTTAGCCTGTCTTCTAGATCTGTGTTTTTGCAAATGACGGGAATTCCTTATTTTCAAGGCTGAGTAATATTCCATTCTCTATATACCACAATTTCTTTATCCATTCATCTGTTAATGGACACTTGGGTTGCTTCCATACCTTAGCTTTTGTACACAATGATGCAATGAATGTAAGGGTGATCACCTTTTTAAATTAGTGTTTTTATCTTCCTTGGATAAATACCCAGAAGTGGAATTGCTGGGTCATATGGTAGTTCTATTTGTAACTTTTTGAGGAACCTCCAGTTCTCTTTTGCATGGTGTCTGCACCAGTTTACATCCCACCAATAGTATACTTAACTGTCTTTTTAGAAATCTGTATGCAGGACAAGAAGCAGGAGTTAGAACTGGACATGGAACAATGGATTGGTTCAAAATTGCGAAAGGAGTACTTCAAAGCTGTATATTGTAACTCTTCTTATTTAACTTATATGCAGAGTACATCATGTGAAATGTAGGGCTGGATGAATCATAAGCTAGAATTGAGATTGCCTGGAGAAATATCAACAACCTCAGATATGCAGATGATACCACTTTAACAGCAGAAAGAGAAGAGGAACTGAAGAGCCTTAATAAAGGTGAAAGAGGAGAGTGAAAAAGGTGGCTTAAAACTCAACATTCAAAAATCTAAGATCATGGCATCTGTTCTTATAACTTCATGGCAACTAGATGGGGGAAATGTGGAAACAGTGTCAGATTTCATTTTCTTGTGAATAGTGTCAGATTTCGTTTTCTTTTACTCCAAAATCAATGCAGATGGTGACTGCAGCCACGAAATTAAACGATGCTTGCTTTTTAGAATATTAGCTATGGCAAACCTAGAGAGCATATTAAAAAGCAGAGACATCACTTTGCTGACAAAGGTTCATGTGGTCAAAGCTACGGCTTTTCCAGTGGTCATGTACGGATGTCAGTTGGACCATAAAGAAGGCTGAGCACCAAAAACTGCTGCTTTTGACCTGTGGTGTTGGCAAAGACTCCTGAGAGTCCCTTGGACTGCAAGGAGATCCAACCAGTCCATCCTAAAGGAGATCAGTCCTGGGTGTTCATAGGAAGGACTGATGCTGAAGCTGAAGCTCCAATACTTTGGCCACCTGATGTGAAGAGCTGATTCATTGGAAAAGACCCTGATGCTGAGGAAAATTGAGGGCAAGAGGAGAAGGGGACAACAGAGGATGAGATGGTTGGATGGCATCACCGACTCAAAGGAGAGAGAGAGCGATGGACAGAGAAGCCTGGCGTGCTACAGCTCCTGGGGTTGCAGAGAGTCGGACACGACTGAGCGACTGAACAGCAGCAGCAGTACACTATGCTGAGTTCCCCTTTCTCCACGTGCTCACCGACACTGGTTCTTTCTTGCTTTTTCGTAAAAGCCTTTCTGAGTTGTGAGGTAATATATGATTATGGCATTAATTTCCATTTTTCTGTTGTTGATTAGTGATGTTGAGCATGTTTTCATATGCCTGTTGGCATTCTGTACTTCTCTAAAAAACATCTATTCGGGGAGTTCCCTGGTGGCCTAGGGGTTGGATTCCAGGCTTCACTACCGTGGCCAGGGTTCAAACTGAGATCCCACAAGCCACACAGTGCTTCAAACAACAAAAACAATATAATAAAAATATCTATTCAGGTCCTCTGTCCACTTTTCAGTCAGATTGTTGCAGGGTCTTTTATATTGAGCCATACAAGTTCCTGTTTTCTTTCTTGACCAGAGGAGTATTTATAGTAGTGTTTTCCTTGTTTTACTCTATATTTCACATTTTGTGTCATTTTCTGAAAATGTGTCATCTTTCATAATAAAAAATTTAAACATATCCAGAAGATTCTATATAAAAGATTAGAAACAGAAAAAAAAAGAGAATAGATAAAATAGCATGAAAATGTAATACTTTTGCCTAAGTAGAATGAAACAACTCAAAATAATGGAATTGAATTATCTTATAAAACAAGAAGCCTTAAAATAAGATGGCTCTAACGAAATAACTGAGAGACCCAGCAGGGTCATCGGGATTGCTTTCATCACTCCACGCCCCACTCTTCATCATGTCATGCTGTCTGGCTGTTGTAGGATGGTGATCCACCAGAAAAGAACAAGCTGTGTATCCCTCTTTTTATTAGTAGAGAACTTTTGTGCACACACACACACACACACACACACACACAGACGTTTCCTCGTGACTCGCTGACTGAATTGCATGCTATCCTCATGCTCCCAAAGTAGGTAAAGGGCCCCATGAGTGACTCCACCAATTACATTCACCCTCTTTCTTTCCGTAAACACGGCTGCAGGAAGACGTGCAGACAGCCGAGTAACACGGAGGTTCTGTTAGGTAGGGGGAAGAGTCATGAATGTTTTCTGCTCCACATTAAAAAGTAGAAAATTTCCCTGCAAATGTTGAGCCTTGGATGAAAGCACTCTTAGAGTAGTAATCAACGCATTACTGAAAATGGCCTCTAATCAAACATTTCCTAATGTATCTCTTTAATTTCAAGAATTAAATCACCAGTATGTAGATACCATATCACCCAAAGAGGAAACACAATCAGCTTATATCATAATCCCAATGCTAAAAAGGACTTGGGAAACACCTACATACTCTTTAGGGGAAACACTCTTCATTCCGAATCATTTATTCCTGGTTAGACTGTTGTTCATGGTAAAGGTCAACAAAAAGATACTGTCAGACAGGTAATAAATGTTATCACCCCTGGAAATTTGCTGGAAAAAAAAATGCCTGAATAGGATTTTCCTGATTTTCTAATCATGAAGAAATAATTTTAGATTTATGTAAAATTTCCTATATATACTCAGATTCTCCAACAGTTAATATTTCACTATTTTTGCTTTATCATTTTATACACACATACACATGCACACACATTCAGACATACACATATAAACATCTGAATGAGTAAGGTACACACTTAATCCTCCTCTATCCCCAAATACACAGCAAGTATTTCCTAAAAATAATCTCCTTCATAACTACAGTACAATGATAAAAATAAAAAGAGTAACAATGAAACTGCTATTTAATCAGCAAGTCTAATTATTTCACTGCTTGTTTAAGATCCTATAAAGCAAAAAGAAAAAGGCTAGTCCCAAATCAATATTATGCCCTCAGTTTTCACTGATAGTTAATATAAGGACAGTAAGGAAAAATTGTTCCTTTATTATCTATAAAGCTAATATGAAAAACACAGTCTAGTAAATATTTACTATTTCCTTGCTAAGAACCCAGAGATAAGTTGCTTTTAGAGCTTAGTACCAGGAAAATATTTGTATTAGTTTGCTGCAAACATAATTATGGTTTGGGACCATGCATTTTCAATCATTATAACTGGCTCAAACACATCTTTATTAACCAAATAGGAACCATTACAATCAATGCAGTTTTGCCAACAAGAAGTAAGTTGGTTTATTCTTGTAGCATAAAAACCTGTGCTTTGGGATTCGATGAATTCTTGGAAAGCATTTTCTGCCTCCTGCTGGTTGTGGGGGAGTTTTCCCTGCAAAAAGTTGTTGAGATGCTTGAAGAAGTGGTAGCTGGTTGGCAAGAGGTCAGGTTACTATGGTGGATGAGGCAAAATTTTGAGACTCAATTCGTTCAACTTTTGAAGCATTGATTGTGCAGTGTGTGGTTGGGTGTCGTCGCAGAGAAGAGCCGGACCTGTTCTGTTGACTGTGCTGGCTGAGGCATTGCAGTTTTCAGTGCATCTCATCGATTTGCTGAGCAGACTTCTCAGATGGAATGGTTTCAGCAGGATTCAGAAAGCTGTAGTGGATCAGGCCGGCAGTAGATCACCAAACAGTGACAAGTTTATTTTGGTACAAGTTTGGCTGTGGTTTTTCCGGTGGTCATGTATGGATGTGAGAGTTGGACTGTGAAGAAAGCTGAGCGCCGAAGAATTGATGCCTTTGAGCTGTGGTGTTGGAAAAGACTCTTGAGAGTCCCTTGGACTGCAAGGAGATCCAACCAGTCCATTCTAAAGGAGATCAGTCCTGGGTGTTCTTTGGAAGGACTGATGCTAAAGCTGAAACTCCAATACTTCGGCCACCTCATGTGAAGAGCTGACTCATTGGAAAAGAGTCTGATGCTGGGAGGGATTGGGGGCAGGAGGAGAAGGGGACGACAGAGGATGAGATGTCTGGATGGCATCACCAAATCGATGGACATGAGTTTGAGTGAACTCTGGGATTTGGTGATGGACAGGGAGGCCTGGCGTGCTGCAATTCATGGGGTCGCAAAGAGTCAGACACGACTGAGCGACTGAACTGACTGACTGAACTGACTGGCTATGGAAGTGCTCTGGAGCCTCTTAGCCCATCCACTGAGCTGGTCACCGCCAGTTGCCATATACAATCTACTTTCCGTTGCTCATCACAACCTGAATGAAAAATGGTTCACTGTTGTATACAATAAGAGAAGATGACACTTCAACATGACGATGTTCTGATTTTCAGTCAGCTCATGAGGCACCCACTTCTCAAGGTTTGTTCACCTTTCTGATTTGCTTCAAATGCCAAACATGCACAGAAGAGTGGATGTTGAGTTCTTTGGCAACTTCCCACGTAGTTGTAAGAGGATCAGCTTCAATGATCCTCTCAGTTGGTCGTTGTCACCTTCCAATGGCTGGCCACTAAGCTCCTCATCTTTAAGACTCTCGCCTCCTTTGCAAAACTTCTTGAACCACCACTGCACTCACTATACATTCTTTGCTTTTTGTCTAACATAATTTCCATAGTCTAAAATAAATATAAAATAAACAAGTAATAAATTATAAGCAAAAAAAACACATGAAGTGGGAAATGTGCATTAAAATGATGTATAACATAACCACATATATTCAGAATGTATTCCGATATCAAATAGAAAATTTCAACAATGCAAAACCACAGTTACTTTTGCACCAAACTAATATAGCTTAGAAAGCATATGCTTTATTCAGCTTATAGGGATCTCTCCCTTTAGGTCCTCTCAAAATCTCAAAACTAACTTTGTGGCTTAATAACCACAACAATATTAGCTTTCTCTGCTTTCACCTAATTTTGATATTATATTTCTATTTTAACAGTAATTCTTTGTCTATCTCTATGCATTCTGCTGTAAGCTACCTCCAATGCAAATAGAGACAGATATAACAAATAATAATGTATAAAAACAATGACTAATATGATGAATATAAAAATCATCATAATTTTATATATTCTCAAAAAGTGAAAGTGTTAGTTGCTCAGTCATGTCTGACTCTTTGAGACCCCATGGACTGCAGGCTACCAGGCTCCTCTGACCATGGAATTCTCCAGGCAAGAACACTGGAGTGGGTTGCCATTTCCTTTTCCAGGGGATCTTCCCCACTCAGGGATCGAACCTGGGTCTCCTGCATTGCAGACAGATTCTTTAAGGTCTGAGCCACCAGGAAAGCTTGTTCTTCAAATTAGAGAAATACCAGATTCCAAGGATATTTTTGCCTTGTAAAGATCTTCCTTAAATATTTATCAGGATTTGAAATTAGTATTAAAGTCACTTAAAAGTGAACTTATGGAAAGTGGTCAAACTTAGTTCAATAAGTGGACTATATTATTTATCAACTGCAGGATTGCTCCAAAATTAACAAATTACTGCAAAACTTAACAGCTGAAAATAACAAATATTTATTATCTCTTATCATTTCTGAGGGTCAAGAAGCCAGGGAATATGGGTGGTTCTGGTTCAGGTTGCAGCCAAAGCCACAGTGATCTCAAGAGGCCTGGGACCAGAGAGTCCTTTCCCAAGTGTACTCAGATAGTATAGACTGGCCTCAGCTCCTCACCACAGGCTGCTCATGACAGGGCAACTACTTCCAGCACAGAAAAAAGAGAGCGCAAGACAGAAACCTCATCACAGAAGTGACATATTGTATGTCAACGATCATCACTACCTAATTTAAGAACATTTTCATCACCCAAAAAAGAAATGCTGAAAAAACTTTGCTCTGTAAAATACACTGTCCAGAGAATCAACAGATAAGGCACAGACCAAAAGAAACATTTTCAAGAGACACATCTGATATATAAAAAAGAACACTTAAAACTCAATAAGAAGAAAATGAAAGACCTAATTAAGAATGAGCAAAAGATCTGAGCAGATACCTCACCAAAGAAGATATACAGATGGCAAACAAGCATATGAAAAAATGTTCCTCATCGCACAGCATCAGGGAAATGCAAATTAATACAAAGACAGGATACCTCTACACACCTGTTAGAATTCCCCAAGTCTGAAACATTGACAGTACCAAACCCTGGCAAGGACGTGGCGCACACAGAACATTCCTTTATTGCTTGTGGGAATACAAGGTGATGTAGCTACTTTAGGAGATAGTTTGGAGGTTTATTACAAAACAAAGCACACTCATAAGATATGACCCAGCAATCTTGCTCCTTGGGGCTGTTCTGTGCTTAGTCGCTCAGTCATGTCCAACTGTTTGTGACCTCATGGACTGAAGCCCACCAAGCTCCTCTGTCCTTGGGGATTCTCCAGGCATACTGGAGTGGGTTGCCATGCCCTCCTCCAGGAGGTCTTCCCAACCCAGGGATGGAATCCAGATCTCCTGCATTGCGGGCGAATTCTTTACCGACAGCCACCAGGGAAGACTTGCCGCTTGGTATTTACCTAAAAAAGTTGAAAATTTAGTCCACTCAAAAACCTGAATGGGGTCATTTAGAGGAGTTATATTTCATAACTGCCAAAACTTGGAAGCAACCAAGATGTCTCTCAGTAGGTGAATGGGTGAATAGTCCATGGTCCATTCAAACAATAAAATAGCATTTAGTGCTAAAAGAATGAGCGATCAAGTCATAAAAAGTCATGGAAGAAACTTAAATGCATACTACTAAGTGAAAGAAACCAATCTGAAAATGCTACATATTGTATGATCCTAACTCTATGACATTCTGGAAAAGGCACAGCTGTAGAGACAATGAAAGGATCAATGGTCTCCAAGGGTTACAGGGGCAGGAGGGAGCACAAAGATTCTTCAGGACAGTGAACCTATTATAATGGTGAATGTGGATTATTATACATTTGTCCAAACCCATTGAATGTATGGCAGCCAGTGTAAACCCTAACATTAAGTATGTACTTGGGTAATTATGAGGTCTCAACATAGGTTCACCAGTTGTAACAAATGTGCCACATTAGTGGGGGATTTTGATAGTGGGGGAGGCTGTGTGTATGTGGGGGCAAAAGTATATGGGAAACCTCCATGCCTTTGCTCAGTTACACTGTGAACATAAAACTGCTCTAACAGCCTATTCTAAAACAACGTACCTCAATAAATGGAGAAGGGAATGGCAGTCCACTCCAGTACGCTTGCCTGGACAATCCCATGGACAGAGGAGCCTGGTGAGCTGCAATCCATGGGGTCGCAAAGAGTCAGACATGACTGAGCAACTAACACACACACACCTCAATATAATAGAGGCCATATACAACAATTCTACATCTAACATCATGCTCAATGGTGAAAAGCTGAAAGCATCTCCTCTAAGATCAGAAACAAGACAAAGATGTCCACTTTCACCACGTTTATTCAGCATAGGTTTGGAAGTCCTAGGCATGCTATCAGAATAAAAAGAGATTAAAATGTTCAAATTGGAAAAGAAGTAAAACTGTCACTGTTTGCTGATTACCCAAGGCTATATATACAAAATCCCAAGCATGCTACAGAAAACTGCTAGAGGTCATCAGTGAGTTTGCTAAAGTTGCAGGATGCAAAGTGAATACACAGAAGTCTCTTGCATTCCTATACACTAACAAGGAAAGAGCAGAAAGAGAGATTACGGAGATCCCACTGACCATTGCATCAAAAGGAATAAAATACCTAGGAATAAATCTACTGAAGGAGGCAAAAGACATACTCAGAAAACTATAAGATACTGTTGAAAAAATCAGCGATGACATTAACGATGGAGAGATATACCATGTCCTTGGATTGAAAGAATAGAAGCAATATTGTGAAAGTGACTACATTATCAAAAGCAATGTACATATTCAATGCAAGCCATATCAAGGGCATTTTTTCATAGAGCCAAATGTTATACTTTGTATGGAAACACAAAAGACCCCAAATAGGGGAAATAATCTTGAGAAGGAAGAATGGAGCTGGAGGAACCAGGCTCCCTGGCTTCAGACTGTACTGCACAGCTACAGCCATCAAAACGGTATGGTACTGGCACAAAAACAGCAATATGGATCAACAGAACAGGTCAAAAGTCCAGAGATACCCCCGTGAACCTACTGTCGCCTAATCTGTGACAAAGAGTGCAAGAATATTCAATGTAGAATGGACAGGCTCTTCAGAAAGTGATGCTAGGAAAAGTCGACAGCTATATGTAAAAAAAGTGAAATTGGAACACTCCCTAACACTATACACAAAAATAAACTCAAAATGGACTGAAGATCTAAATGTAAGGCTGGATACTATAAAACTCTTAGAGGAAAATATAGGCAGAATACTCTCTGACATAAATCACAGCAAGATCTTTTTCAATTCACCACCTACAGCAATGAAGATAGAAACAAAAATAAAACACACAGTTTTGATACTTTGATGCAGTTTTGATCAAAGGAAACTGTAATCAAAATGAAAAGACAGCTCTCAGAATGGGAGAAAATATTTGCAAATGAAGCAACCAACAAGGGATTAATCTCCAAAACATACAAGCAGCTCTTGTAGCTCAATATAAAAAAAAAAAAAGGCAACCTAATCAAAAAAATGGATAGGAGAACTAAATAGACATTTCTCCAAAGATATAGAGATGGCCAAAAAAAAACACATGAAAAAATGCTCAGCATCACTAATTAAATGCAAATCAAAAGTGCAATGAAATATCACCCTGTGCCAGTCAGAATGGCTGTCATCAAAAATTTACAAACAATAGATGCTGGAGAGGGTATAGACAAAAGGGAATCCTCTTACACTATTGGTGGGAATGTAAATTGATTCAGCCACTATGGAGAACAGTATGGAAGTTTCTTGAAAAACTACAAATAGAGCTACCATATGACCCAGGAATCCTACTCCTAGTCACATATCAAGGGAAAAATAATAATTCAAAAGGATGTATGCACGCTGATGTTTACTATAGCATCATTTACAATAGCCAGGACACAGAAGCAACCTAAATATCCATTGACAGAGAATGAATAAAGAAGGTATGGTGTGAATATATGTGTGTGTGTGTGTGTGTATTACTCAGCTATAAAAAAGAATGAAATGTGCCATTTACAGAGATGTGGATGGATCTAGAGATTGTCGTGCAGAGTGAAATAATCAGAAAGAGAAAAGCAAATATTGTATATTGTTTATATGAATCTAGAAAAACAGTACAGATGAACATATTTGTGTTCAGAAACAGAGTCACAGACACAGAGAACCACTTGTGGTTACCAAGGGAGGAAGGAGGGTGGGATGAATCGGGGGACTGGGATTGGCAAACCACACGAGTATGTATAAAACAGCTGATGAGAGCCTGCGGTGTAGCACAGAGAGGGGAGGGTGTGCTCGTCAGTGATCAGTGGTGACCTCACTGAGAAGGGAACCCAAGGAAGAGCGACTGGTTCACTTTGCTGCACAGAGACTAATGCAGTGTGGTGAAGTAACCATCACTTCAGTTCAGTCACCCAGTCGTGTCCAGCTCTTTGTGACGCCATGGACTGCAGCACACCAGGCTTCCCTGTCCATCACCAAATCCTGGAGCTTGCTCAAACTCATGTCCATCATGAGTCAGTGATGCCATCCAACCATCTCATCTTCTGTCATCCCCTTCTCCTCCTGTCTTCAACCTTTCCTAACATCAGGGTCTTTTCTAATGAGTCAGTTCTTTGCATCAGGTGGCCAAAGTATTGGAATTTCAGCATCATTCCTTCCAATGAATATTAAGGGTTGATTTCCTTTAGGGTGGACTGGTTTGACCTCCTTGCTGTCCAAGAGACTCTTAAGAGTCTTCTCCAACACACAATTAGAAAGCATCAATTCTTTGGCACTCAGCTTTCTTTATAGTCCAACTCTCACATCCATAGATGACTACTGGGAAAACTAAAGCTTTGAATATATGGACTCTGTTGGCAAAGTAATGTCTCTGCTTTTTAATATGCTGTCTAGGTTTGTCATAGCTTTTTCTTCCAAGGAGCAAGCAAGCGTCTTTTAATTTCACGGCTGCAATCACCATTCACAGTGATTTTGAAGCACAAGAAAACAGTCTGGCACTGTCTCCATTGCTTCCCCGTCTATCTGGCATGAAGTGAAGGGACTGGATGCCATGATCTTTGTTTTTTGAACGTTGAGCTTTAAGCCAGCTTTTTCACTCTCCCCTTTCACCTTCATCAAGAACAATAAAATTTAATAAAAAATAAACAAAGCAAAGAATTGGCCACAGTATACAGACTGAGTAAAGAACAGCCCAAGTGTTGCTGGTTGTCCAGGTCAATGACATTCTGACCTGTTGAGAACCGGCCGTCCTCAGTCCGTAAATACACCACAGAAGGATTCCATTTGACGACATCCAATTTACCTCTTCATTCTTTTGTCACTTGTTCTTTTAGTGTCACGTTAGGAAACCACTGCCTAATCCAAAGCCAAAACCAGTTACTTCTGTGTTTTATTCTAACAGTTCTATCTCTTTTGCTCTGGTATTTAAATCTTTGATCCATTTTGAGTTAATTTTGTATGTAGAATGTGGTAGGACTCCAACTTCATTCTTTTGCATATGGCTATCTAGTTGTCAGAATATCATTTGTTGAAAGTGAGTTATATTTTTCCCCCATTGAATGACCTTAGCTGCTGCTGCTGCTGCTAAGTCGCTTCAGTCGTGTCCAACTCTGTGCGACCCCATAGACGGCAGCCCACCAGGCTCCTCCGTCCCTGGGATTCTCCAGGCAAGAACACTGGAGCGGGTTGCCATTTCCTTCTCCAGAATGGCCTTAGAACTCTTGTCAAAAATCAGTTGAACATGAATGTATGAATTTATTACTGGACTATTTTTTTCTGAACCATTAATATATATGTACATCCTTCTGCTAGTACTACATACTCTTAATTATTGTAGATTTGTAGTAAGTTTTGGTATAATTCACCTAACTTTTTTTTCTTGTTTAAATTGTGTTAATTATTCTGGGTCCTTTGCATTTTCCTATTAATTTTAGGGTCAGCTTGTCAAATTTGGCAAAAAAAAAAAAAAAAAGGCAACTGGCAGAATCTGCACTCTAAACTACTGAACCATTATTGAAGATTGTTCAGTACCACAGAAAACTGCCTCCAGTGTGACTCCGTTCATTTCAGTTCAGTTGGTCAGTCGGGTCCAACTCTCTGCGACCCCATGGACTACAGCATGCCAGGCTTCCCTGTCCATCACCAGCTCCCGGAGCCTATTCAAACTCATGTCTGTCTTGTCGGTGATGCCAACCAACCATCTCATCCTCTATCACAGTGTGACTTGGGCCATGAATGTAAGATGGTGTTAGACTCTGGTATGTGTAGGTATGAAGTAAAAGTTAAAGTAAAGTGATTGTTATTAGGAAGATGGGATCATGCATTGCCTTCCTTTTCCTTTCATAATTTTTTATTGTAATACTATTTTATAAGAAGGAAAATAGGCATTAAGTTTTTGAGAGAAGGATTTATTTCTAAACTCCTTAAAATACCTGGCATATTGCACTGCACATAGTAGGCACTCAGCAAATATTTCTTGGAATGAATTTTATATTGCTCATTTGCAGACTGAAAAAAAAAGTGACTTGCATTGCAGGCAGCTCACGGTTGCTCTTTAAAAACGATTCAATTGAGCTAATTTCAACAAGAAACTTTATGCATACAAATTTCCTTAAGTTGGTTGTGTTAGAGACCTAGTTGACTATTCATAATTCCTTATTTTTCTCAAAGAATTCACAGGTCTTCCCAACCACTATTATTAGTTCCCTAAAAATGGAGTCTTTAAGAAATAATTTGAACTATCAGGAAAGAAATTTTTTCTTTCAAGTGGGCAGTGTGAGCTGTTAATAGATCTTGTGATATTTTCCAAAATAATTCTAATCTTTGGGAGATTAGTAACTCAACTCCCTTCTGAGTTGTTAGAGTCTAAGGTTGTGGTTCGTGAATAAACTTTGGCAGCTTATTAATTTGTTCTTGGAAAGCTTTATTTAGCTAACCTATGCTGTAAAAAGTTATACCAGTGGGGGGGAAGGGTAACTTGTAAGTTACTCACAGGTAGTGGATTGCTCTTAGCATCGTTAAGTCGAGCAGGTGAGGGTTAGTGAGGGACCAAGGGGGAGAGGAGAAAGCCTGTCTCCATGGCATTCTAGTAACACCACACACCACTCTGCTTTTATGTCCATGATTGATGATGCCACTAAAAACCTCCATGGGACCACTGCACTTTCTTGAATCTCAAACTGTAGACCATTCATTATACTCTATATTTTCTACCCTGACCTGATATTGATGTACGCCGTGTTTAATGAATCATATTTATCACGCTCTGTTACAGCACAGAAAGTACTGTGTATCATCATATCTTAGAGACGTGGTCCAAGTGGGAAACAGAGCAAGTGAGGAGTGGGAATAGAGTTGGATGAGAAGGCAGGTCAGGGAACTCAAGAGAGGAAGGGGGAAGGGAAAGAAAACTTGAGCTGGGCTTTTTAGTTGGGACTACACAGAGCATTCCAAACACGGGTGAAAATCCACAGTGGGCTCTTGCCATGTGCATGATGGAAAAAATGGCATTTGTTAGTGGAAGGAGAGTCTAGGGACTCTTCCTCCTGTGGGCCTCTGCTCTTGGTGAGGATGCAAAGAAGAATCTAAGGTCTTACCCATGGCAAGGAGGTTTATTAACAATAAGGAAAGAAGGAAAGAACAGGTCACTGGACACAACTGAGTGAGCACACATAAAGAGCAGAGAGAACACCTCAAGGCAGAGGCGGGCCATGCCGCGAGAGGCAAATGGCCCTGGAGGACCGGGATGCAGAGCTCTGAAGGCAGGGTCATTTGGATGATCCAGGGGGCTCGTTGATTGACAGCTGCAGGTTACAGAACAAGATGCTCTGCCGTGCATGTCTTTCCCATCATTTGGTCTGTTGTAATTAGATGTGTGTATTCATGGAACAATTAGGAGCAGTGAATGAGTCCACTGGCAACGGTCACTTTAGTACAGGATGGTGTGAGGTGCGCACGTGTGCTGGAGTAAGAAAGCCCTGCCAGGTGGCTGGGGGTTTTTCCGGCCCCCTGACTATTTTTGGAGGACTGGTGTGGGCTTTAGAGGTGGGTCTGGTAAACTGCTTGGTGGGATTAGGCGGCTATTGGAGAGTGAGCTGAAGGGGCTGCCTCTTGTTGCTCTCAGCTAACTTCCTGCCTATCAGATTCTCATCCAAATCAATTTCCACTTGATACCCAGAACAGTTTCCCAAGGGCGCACAACCAGGGCCAAATATTCCAACCAAAATAAATCGAAGTATTTATACAGATTTTTAGTGAAAAATGGAAAGGAGAGGAGCCCATCCTCTGCATATTTCTAACGAGTAATTTTCCTTAAGAGAAAGCAGAAGAACTGGGCTAGTACATGGTGTCGGGCCATGCGTAGTCTACTGTCGCTTTTCCTTTGCACCTTGCCCTGCTAATGTTCCCAGCATTTCAGGGCACGTGGTAAGTGGGCAGGATGTGTCCTCAGGCAGAGCACTAGCCTTGCCAGGCCACGGCCATCTCCATAAACACTGGTGTGGAGGCTCCCCTAAGGTACAGGAAGTTACTTGAGGACACATCACAGGAGGCAGCAGGACATGTAAACAATTCCAAATATAACCAATTTATTGTACAAATGGAAGCATACACAAGAAATTATTATATTTTTCTCAAACCACTGGCCCCATATGTGTATGTCAAACCCCTCTTCTGACCAGGAAGAAGAATCCTTTATAAGACCCTGGGCATATTCCAGATCTTCTGGGTCAGTTCAGTTCTTCACTTTCACTTCTTAGAAACCCGTCCAGTTTCAACTTCCAGTCTCTTCTCCAATTCAGAGCTCTCTCTCTGATCCCAGGCCTGTCTTGCGACCAAAGGAGTCTTAATTGGGAGAGGCTGTAGCTTGTGTCTATTTCTTTTTTCAAAGCAGCTTCCAGAATTCGACGGGAATCAATGTTTGGTTTGGGGGATATCTCTTTTCCTTTTCTCTGCTCTTAGGTGCTGGGCGGGGAGGCAAGGAGGAAGGGCAGACTGGCTATGTCACTGCCTCTGGTGGGTTGCCCTGCTTCTCTGGCCAGTGTGAGCTAGTCATCGCTCATTGTCCTCCCAGGCGACACTGTCATGAGGACGCTGCCAAGCCACCCTCAGCTCAGCTCCCAGATGTGATTCCACAGCCTCCAGGTCCCTACCACGCGGCCCCATAGCACAGCTCATGGGGGCTCACCAGTGAGCCTCCTGTTCTTAGTGTGGACCCCTGGTGGGGAGTGAGGGCGGGGGGTGGTTCAGCCACTCAGCTCATGACTGGTGAAAACTCACATATTGAACAAAGTCAGTCCTCAGCTCAGACACTCTCAAATCTTTCCTACTGTTTTTTTGTGGGACATCCTGCCTCCTCCAAAGTTCTGAGTTTCATTGGTTTCAAGAGCTAGTACCATTGACTTCTCTTTGAAAGACTGCCCTCAAACTACTGGAGCCCACCCAAGGGCCAAGGAGTTTATTCCCCTTGGGAGTTTGTTAACCAGTAAACTGTCCAGCGAAGGAATATGAATGTCCAGCTTTCTTAACTCAGTTTGCTTCCTGAGTGAACTGAGAGAAGTTCTGCAGTGAGCTTCACTGCAGGATGAGGCCAATCCCAACTCACCGTGGGACTTCTGGACCTGTGGGGCTTTCTTCTCTTCCCTACCCTTCTCACCCCAGTTCCCTTAGTGGTTTCCACTGGGAGCACTTTCTTAATAAATCGCTGGCCCATAATTTCTCACTCAGGGCCTGCTCGTGGGGAACCTGACGTGGTCGTGGGTAAGAATGGAGCTCTGCCATCGTTGCCCTTGTGACAGTTTCATGAGTCAATTTCACCAGCTCCCTGGTTGCCCAGATTTCTGATTAGACATGACTTCTGGGTGTGTCTGTGTTTCTAGAAGAAGGTAGCATTTGAATTGGAGGACTGAGTTAAGTCCATAGCCCTCCGCAACATGAGTAGCAATCAGCCAAGCCTTTGAGAGCCTGAGTAGAATAAAAACGGGGAAGAATGAAGAATTTTTCCTCTCTTTGCCTGAGTGCCTGAGCTGCGACTTCTGTGTTTTCCTGACCCCAGGCTCCTAGTGCTTAGGCCTCCAGACTCTGGGTAGAATCCATGCCATCAATGGTCCAGCCCCCAGGCCTTTGAACTACAGCACCGGCTCTCCTTGGCCACTGGCTGGCAGACAGGAGATGGTGGCACTTCTCGGCTTCCAGAATGGTGTGAACCAGTACCTGAGGTCCATGTTATTCTGTACATTCATATGTATCTGCCTCTGTGCCTTATGCACCTCCTTCTGGATTTGTTTCTCTGGGGACTCGGACTTGGAGTTCCCCCCATCTTTACCCCGTCATCTCTTTCCGCTTTTCTTTTCCATTAGTTTCTAAGGCCCGAGGAGCAAAGTTCCTTCCCTCCCTCCCTCTCCTCTTTTCCTCCTCTCTCCTTTCTTCCTTTTTCCTTCCATCTTTCATCTAGAACAAGCCCTGTGATGCCGGACTACTAATCCTTTCTCTCATATCACTCTTAGAGTTTGGGGGGAAAAGCGAAACTGTTTTGGATCCCTTTAGTGATTTATGCATTTTTGACTGCGGGGTCTTCATTGCTGCGCGGGCTTTCCTCTAGTTGCCGCATGTGAGAACTACTTTTTGTCGCAGTGCGCAGGTTTCTCATCGCAGGGGCTTTTCTTGTTGCGGAGCACGGGCTGTAGGGCACGTGGCCGTCAGTAGATGAAGCACGTGGGCTCAATAGCTGTGGTTCCCGGGATCTAGGGCACAGGCTCAGTGATTGGGCATGCGGGCTTAGTTGCTCCAGGGCAAGTGAGATCTTCCTGGACAAGGAATCAAAGCCGCAACTGCTGCATTGGCAGGATTCTTTACCACCGATCCACCAGGGAAGCCTTGGATTCTTTAATGGACTATTAATAATTCTTTTAATAATGCACTCCCCTTTCATTGCTTAAAATGGTAATGTTATTAGTGCTGAACACAGGCTGTCTTTTGTTTGGTTGGTTGTTTTTGGATAAAAGAACATGAAGCGGGCAGAGTAAAAGGCTCTTAAAGGTCCCTTTGCTCTGGATACCGCTGACAAGGCTTCCTTGAGGACCAGACTTCCAGATTCCAAATCTACCCAAAATAAGGACACAAAGCCAGATTCAATTTCTGGAGCAGTGGCTGCCGAGGCAGCCCCTCACGTTCTCCTCTGGCAAACAATCACCAGTTCCTCTGGTGTTTCATGATACCTGGGGCTGGAAAGAACAGAAAAGGGGTGGGGGGTGCTCACTTCCAATAAAACAGTGAGGTGACTTCCACTTGGTGCTTAGAGTTTGAGGCAAGAAATGTCTGGGGAAGTTGAAACAAAAAGACTGCACTAGAGCTGTTTAGGTGAAATGGCTACGTGGGTAGGGGATGGTCTCCCATCTCTGATACACAGCCCTCAGGACTGGAAGTGCTCAGCGTCCCAGTGGCTCTCCTTTTGAACTTGCTCATCCATTACTGGGGTAATGATTTTCCGTCTGGGCAACAGCAAAGCCCAAGGCCTATTACACAGGCAACATAAAGTTAAAAAGACATTATGAATAAAACGTTGGTTCTGGCAGGCTTTTGCCAACTCTTCTCTGGAGAAGATTGCCTGATGCCGACACGTGTTTATTACACTTAATAATGTTTACATAATTCTTCCTTGAGCTCATTAGAGCTGTCAGATCCCAAGTAAATGTGCTCCCTCCTCGGTTTATCTTTAAAGACTTCGCAGTCAATAAAGCAAGATGAATGGCATCCAGGGCACAGACGACGTACTCTCCCCGGCTTTGCAAACACTGACAAGTTAGACCTTCCGTACGGGTGGGCTTCGGGGTCTTAGGCCTCCATCTGAGCAGCCCCTTAGTTCTTAGTGCTTCTCCACCTTAAAGGGCTTGGGATCACCGAGAGCTGGTCAAACAGGGCCAGGCCTTGTCTTCGGAGATTCTGCCTCAGTAGATCTGGGGTGGGGCTCAGAAACGTGCATTTCCACCAAGCTCCTCAGATGCTCCTCAAGTGCGTGGCCCTTCCACCGTGTTCTAAGGGTGATCTGCCATCATTCCCTTTGTCGGGGGTACCCCTTGACAATTCGGGGCGTCCTGGCCTAAGGCATGCAGCAGCAGCAGCAGCAGCGGCCACGCGGCGGTGGAGGCAGCAGGCTCTGCAGCCAGAGAGCAGCCGCAGGGGTCGCAACTGCTCGCGTGCAAGCCTGCGCTGGGCTCGCGTGGCTCAGCGCGGGGGTCGGCCGGCGTGGAGGGGCGGGGTCAGAGCCGGGGCGGGGCCTAGCGCCTGGGCCACGATCGGGGGTGGGGCCTGGTGCCCGGGGACAGGGGTCGGGGTCGGGGCGGGGCCTGGAGTCCGGGCGTGGTCGGGGGCGGGGCCTGGCGCCTGGGGGGTCAGGGTCGGGGTCGGGGTGGGGGGGGGGTGGTCCGGCGCCCGGGGCGTGGTCGAGGGCGTGGTCGGGGCGGAGCCTGGCGCTGGGGGCGGGGCGCGGCGCGCGGGGCTCGCGCTGTCTGCGCTCCGCGGCGGCTGCAGGGGCCGAGGGCACGGCCGGCGGGTGGCGCGCCGCGGGCTCCCGGGCAGCCCGCCGACAGGTAAAGCCGGGAGAGCGCGTTGGCAGGTCTTCCTGCCCGGCAGTGCTCAGCCCCGGAGCGTCCGGCCCGCAGACTGGGTCTGGGCGCCCAGGGCGTTTGCAGAGCATCCAGGGACTCGCGGCGGAGCCGGGGGTTTGCTTGTTCCGCGCCGGGGCGGGGCGGGGGGCTCGGGGTCTGCGGCGCGAGCCTGCGGCCAGCCCGAGACGTCCAGACTCGGAGACAACTTTACCCAGCGGTCCTACTCTTTAAGTTCCCCGTATTGCTATTGTCTCGTCGCTTCCCGTCCGACAGTCTCCCCGGACTCCAGCTTTGTTCTCACCAGGCCGGACTCCCGGTCCCCCAGGGCGTGAACCCGGGGTCCGCTGGCAAGTTGCACCTGCTGGCTCCCTTCTCGTCCCTGCTGGGTCTGGCAGGGTCCCTAGGGCTGGTCACCTCGACAACGCGGCCGGCGGTTTTCGCGGGTCCCCCTGGGCTCTGGGCTCACGGGTGTTAGACACACCCCCGCGCCCCCCGGATACGCGTGCTTTGAGGCCGGAGGGAAGGCGAGAAAAAGTTTGAAGGTTCGGCTAGTGCTCGGGAGCCGGGAGCGCCCGGCTGCACATGGCACGAGGTGGAGACAGTGCTCGGGGCTTGGCGCCGGGCAGAGGGTCTCTGGGGACTGAGGTCCCTGGTGAAGAGACCCTTCCCGAGTGAAGGGCAGAGGCTCTAAGCCTGGACTGCCGGCGGAGGTGGGAGGCTTGTGGTGTTCGCTCAGAGGCAGGGCAAGGCTGGTGTGAGTGCAGAAAGGGCGAACGAGAGGAAGACGGAGGTATAAATACATATTATATATATATATATATATATAGTACCCAGTGTACACTTTTCTCTTTGAACATAGTTTGGAAAATTGTAAGGATGCCTCCTCGGACTCAACTCCCAGAGGTGGAGGTGGAGAAGGGAAACGGGTAAGTTTTACCCGGTGCTAGAGCTGGTTTGGAAAGCGAACAGGTGACAGAAGACTTCTTGGGGGTGTGTGCTCGCGCGCGCGCGCGCGTGTGTGTCTGTGCGTGTGTGTGCTCCACCGCGCGCGCGCACGTGCAGCGGCCAGGGATGCTGGACCGCCCTCGGACCCTCCTCCCTCCCGCCCCGCGCCCCTCGTCCGCCTTCCAGCTCCAGACCGCGGTGCGAGTTTTCCTGCCACTCCTCGCCTGAGGCTGGCGGGTGACAGGCGAGGTGACGGTCACGGAGTGGAGCAGACAAAGAGTGCACTCGGACGACCCTCCAAGGGCGAGGCGCCTGGGTGGGGAGGGGTGTGTATGTGTGAGCGTGTGAGTGTGTGTTTGGGCCCCCTTTCCTGCCAGCCAGAGAGACAGCATTGGTAGCAGAGGGATGAGGTGCGGAGAAAAGATGAGATGGGGCGGAGGAGACAGAACCCCTCAGGGGGAAGGAGAGCAGAGGTTTAAAACCATCTCGCGTGATTAGCTGTAAAACAGGTTCACTTTAAGGAGAGAAGCGGGGCGGGCTGTTGAACTAAAATTTTAGAGGATGGGGACGCAGTAAGTTTGATTAATAAAGGTATTTCAGCGACCAGTGTTCAAGTGAGTCTGAGACCTCCCAAGTTTATTGCTTGTTTTAGACAATCGCCTTTGACAAGTCTTTCCAATACCTACTGCAGAAGTACCTTTTCACTGTCAGAAAGAAGTAAAAGGCATATATACACAAATAAAATGCAGCTAAAATTAAGTTTAAATGAAGCTTTGAGCAGGATTAAATGGCTTGTGTAACTGCTGAATGTTGCTAAAGTACTGTCAGGACTATAAAATAGCCAGACAAAAATAAAGGAAAAAATAATTGTAACAAGAAAATGAAGGCTTTACAAGAACTTCAGTAATGAACACATAACAATTGATGGTATGATGCAGTAATTATTTTCGTATTTACGCCATTAACGATTGTAATTTAACGTTAATGTCCTGGTATTTTATTCCTTCTCATTTGCAGACAAAAGCACATCTGAGACACCATCAGGGAGTAATTTGGTAATATAAAGTCATGAATAGAAAACACTAAACCATGCTCAGAACTCTGACAACATAAAGCGTGAAACAAAATAACCTCATTTGCTGTTTATTATCTGTCTTTATAATTCTGTTTACCATCATTTGCATAAATGAATAGCTAAATTGTATAGTATATCCCTTTTAGGAAAAAAAATACTTGATGCTTTTAGATAGACCGGGAGGGAGGGGAGGGAAGGGGATGGTAGGTAATTCTTACATTAAGCACAAAAAAGATTTTTAAAAACTTTGTGGGATTAGAAGCCTTCTGGAAATAATCAGAATGAAATTTAGCCTACTTTAGGCATTCGTAATTTATTTAACTTGGTTCAAGTACTTTTTAACTATATATGTAATTAGTCTATAGGCAAATCCTAAACTTCTTTCCTAGCTAATCTTAACAAACCAAATTGAAGTATTCTATCTTACATCATGAAGCAATTTTTGTTAACCTAAAAAACTTTTTTTTTTTTTTTTTTGCTATTCAAACTTTCAAAGGGTAAATTTTCTGAAATGAAGGAAGAGTTTTTTTTGGAGGAAGCTCAAAACAAAATCCTTTCAGCAGAATTTTAAGTTAATAACATTTTAAGACAAACATCAGAAGTCACAGATTTTAGAACTACTAATTACTTTAACCTTAGGATCTTTGCTAAAATTGTCTTATTCATATGGCAAAGGGAACAACTAATAACTGTATTAAGAGGGTTGTGAAGTAACATGCCAGCCGAGCAGCTGAGCAGAACGTGTGTGGTTAGGGAAATCAGTTGATCCCATGAATGTTTTAAAAAAATGCATTTATTCTTGCCAGCACACAAAATATCATCATGATGATTGAATGCACCTTTTCCTTCCTATACAAATACATAGTCTCATGTGGAACGGCACAATGAAATCAGTATCACCTGAGAATGGATTCTGTATGGAAATAGGAGCCTTGTATGTATTTTAAGTGCAGGGGGGAAGAAAGAATAAGTGACGAGCAAGCTGTGCATTATAGTGGAGGTGGTGACTGTATAAGACCAGGGTGTGTTCTTATAGTGTTGCTGGTTACAAATGTGGGAAACGCAGCTGTGTGAACAAGTACATTTTCAATACAGGGTTAATTATTATGCTCGTCCTTAAAGAAGGTCACTATTCCTGTTATCACTTTCATATTCCAAAGATGTGAAATACTGGCCAATCTCTCTGCATTTGTATTGTTTTTATGTCATTGTTCTATATGGAAGTTCTCTATTTTTCTTTGTTTTAAAGGCTAAAATCTGACTTCTGGTTAGTGCATTCACTGCTGTGACATATATTTACTAAGTACCCATTATTAGCTATGAGAGACTGTGCTCAGTGCTAGGAATTCAAAGATGACGTAGATTCAGTCCCTGTACTTAGAAGGTGAGGAAGACAGTTATGCAATAAATGTAATAAAATGCCATCCATGGAAGTTTGTCTAGGACTTTGGAATAAGACAGATTGGGTTCAACTTTTAGTTCTGCCTCTTGCCGGCTGTGAGACCCTGATCCAATTGTTAACCTTTCTGAGCATCAGTTTTCTTATCTGGTCAATGGGGGAAATAATACATCTCTGAATCACAGAGTCCTGAAGATGACATGTCAACATATTTTAATGTTTTCCGTCTTAAAAACAGAAAACAACCTTGGAGCCTGTACTTCTCGGCACCTCTCACGTCATTTCTCTGCTCCAGCTGCTGCCGTGTTCCTGGCGATGCCAAGTCTTCACACCCTCTCTCCACGTTGTTCACCCCACACCCACGTGGCTTTTGCCCCCACCACCTACGGAAACAACATCTGTGAGATTAGCAGTGACCTCTGTGTGGTCAGATCCAGGGAGCCACATACTTCTTCAACTTCTCGGCACATTTGAAAGAGTTGACTGGTCCCTTTTAATTCATAAGCTATTTTCTCTTGGCATCAGTGACTTTAGTGGCTTCTGTGACACTGTCCGTCTCCAGTTTTCCTCATTAGACTTCTTATTTATCAGCTGGCTCTTCCTGCCTTGTCTCTAAATGCAGGTTGGATCATTTTTCCAACCTGTGGCTACATCCTGGGCCCCCTTCTTATGTCTCCATCCCATATCCAGATGAAGTTCCACAACAAAAGAAAGTTTAAGTAGCTGTCCTTTTGAATGGTCTGTTTTTTCTCATGGCCAACAGAATACAAAGGCTACTACGGGAGTATGATTAGGAGAATGAGTATCGAGCATGTAGATGTTGACATACAGGATTTTTGACAAATGCTAGAAACCGAAAGCAAAATAACTGGAGTAAGTGGACTGTTGGGCTCTCCAGTTACCCCTCTTTCGGTTGGGAAGTTGCATTCTTAGCCCAGTGAGCATCCTTGAGTCTACATTACTGTGCAGTCACCGCATTTGAGAGTTCACAAGGTTTTACTTCCAGGAGGTAGCAGTGAAGTCCATAACCGTGTAAACAAGTCTTGGTGACGTAATTGGAACGCAAAGATCAAGAATAGTCTAAGCTTCACTTCTAAAGAGAGGCATTTTCATTCACAAAAGAGGCAGAGACGCGAGAGCTGGTTGCATTGTGAGTGTTCCCTGGAATCTGCTGGTCTGGTCCCAGCCTTTCCCTTGGGTGACAGAGGCCGTAGGCCCAGCCTCTTGGTGATCCCCCTTTCTCCCTGTCTTGTTCTTTCTTCCTCTTCCTGCTCTTCCACTGTTTAGTTCCTTTCTCTGCTTTCTTCAGGGCTTCCTTTTTGTTTCTTCAGCTTCTCTTATTCCTTTCCTTTTGATACCGAGCAGGGCCCGTGGGGCTCCTGGGCACAAGGCCTCTCTTTGTCCCCCATCTCTTTGATCACAGTAAACAGCCTTCATTCAGCCTCCATGACCTTCCCTGAGTTCCAATGGGCAGATTCAAGCAGTTGTTAATTAGGGGAGGGAGGGGGACGCAGAGACAAGGGAGGAACAGCCAAGAGACAGTCATGCAGCCTTGCAACAGGGTCCTGTTTCCCCACAGGACACACACAGCAATATCTTTGAGTTATTTTGCAGATACTGAAATCCCCTCCAGGTGGGAGAAGTTTATGATTAATGATGTTGTGCTGGCCACAAGCATGTAGATTCCAGACCAGTCGGACCTGAAAGTCAATGATGCTGACCCCTGCTTACCACCAACCCATCAGAAGAACGTCACCGAGCTGATCGTGTCCTCTTTGAACCATTATATAAGACGTCTCAGTATCTTCCCTAAGCTGGGACGCATGTCTTTGAGGACATGACCCTGCTATGTCCCCCTTTGCCTGGCAGAGTAATAAGGCTATCCTTTTCTACTTAACCCAAAACTTAGTCTCCAACATTCGATCCGGCACCAGTGCACAGAGAAGCTAGGCTTTCAGCATCAGTGTCTTTTTCCCTTTCTTCTGTCCCTCATTATTCTTACTGTCTTCCTTCATCTTTCTTGTGTGTGCTTAGTCGCTTAGTTGTGTCTGATTCTTTGCAACCCCATGGACTGTGCCCGCCAGGCTTCTCTGTTTATGGAATTCTCCAGGCAAGGATATTGGAGTGGGTTGCCATTTCCTGCTCCAGGGGATCTTCTCGACCCAGGGATCAAACCCAGGTCTCCTACATTACAGGCAGATTCTTTACCACCTGAGCCACCAGGGAATATAGCAAAAACAAAATGGAAATAACTACATGAGCTTTTGCCCAGTTGTTACCACCATCACAGGACTGAATCTACAACACAGCTCCTGCCTTTTGTGTTTGCTGGTCTTTGCATCCATCACTTGGAGCTTGTCTCAAGAACCTTAAAATTCTTGCGTCAGTTTTCCCTATATCAGCTAAGAAACATAGAAGAAATGGAAGAAACTGGATCCATACTACCATGCTGTAAAATGACCTTTTTCCAAGAGGAGTCTTTGCCACCAGGTGACATAAGGGGGCCCCTCCCTGCTTCTTGAGCTCAGGCTCTGTTTGTGTCCATCTTTGCAGTGATGATGACAACTTGAATAATGGTTTAAATGATAATAACTAATATGTATGGCGGAGAAGGCAATGGCACCCCACTCCAGTACTCTTGCCTGGAAAATCCCATGGATGGAGGAGCCTGGTGGGCTGCAGTCTATGGGGTCACAAAGAGTCAGACACGACTGAGCGACTTCACTTTCACTTTTCACTTCTATGCATTGGAGAAGGAAATGGCAACCCACTCCAGTGTTCTTGCCTAGAGAATCCCAGGGACGGGGGAGCCTGGTGGGCTGCCGTCTATGGGGTCGCACAGAGTCGGACACGACTGAGGTGACTTAGCAGCAGCAGCAGTAGCAGTAGCAATATGTATGGAGTCCTTGCTGTGTGACAGAGTCTGCGCTAAATGCTTAATACGTGTGTTAGTTATTCTTCACTCCCAGTGAGCCCGTATTAGAGGTGAGGAAACAGCCCAAGCAAGGTTACATTACTTGAGGAGAGGTTGCAGGACTCAAAGTTCGGGAGTGGCAGCTCAGGTCTTCTTAGCTGCGGTGCCCCTCCATCCTGCCGGGACACCCATATTCTGTGTCTCTGATGACGTCCTACTGATGACAAGCTGTAGGAATGCCCTGAAGCCACAGTGTCTGCTCTAATAACACTTCAGAGAAATGATGGGGGGCAGGGGTGGGGTGGGGGGGCACGGAATGGCATTCATTTTGACCTGTGGGCTCAGCAGGGGTGGGTGGGGGGCACGGAATGGCATTCATTTTGACCTGTGGGCTCAGCAGGGGTGGGGTGAGGGGGCACGGAATGGCATTCATTTTGACCTGTGGGCTCAGCAGGGGTTGGGGGGGGCACAGAATGGCATTCATTTTGACCTGTGGGCTCAGCAGGGGTTGGGGGGGGGCACAGAATGGCATTCATTTTGACCTGTGGGCTCAGCTCGTAGAAGAGGCCAACTGGGTCCAGCCTAGGGCGCGAGCCTTACGGGAAAGCCCGGTGAGGACTGCTCGTCATGGTCCTCTCTCTCCGGTGTGGCTCCTGGGAAGCCTGAAAACAAGAGGGGCTTTCAGGTGGGACTGAGCCAAGCCTCATAGCTTTGGGAAAGCCTTGAGGGACATAAGGGCCTTCTTGGTCGTCGGCCTCTCTAAATCAATGTGCTTTTTAACTCTGGAAAGAGACATGCTATAGTTTGTCTTCAGTGAGAACGAATGGTACAAACCTGGGTTTGAGCAGAGAAGGAGCACCTCGGCCTCGTGTGGGTGAAGTGAGCCTTGGCCGAGGAACCAGTGCGATGGGAGCCCCACCTTCCGCAAGCGGAGGTGATCTCTGATCCTTTGCAGAGTCAGCGCCCGGGAGGCCGTGACTGCTGTGTGAGAGCAGGGCTGAGCGTGAAGGAGGCAGTAGTAGGCGGTCAGGGCCTTATGAGGACCTCCAGGATGAGCCTTGCGCTCTGACGGAGTCCGCTTCAGAGCCTAGCTTGAAGTATCTGAGGAAGTGGGCAGTCAGAACACAGGAGTCTTTCTAGAGCTCGCTGACTGGTGACCTTGTTTCTACCTCTGCCTCATAAGGGAAAGTCGCTCAGTCATGTCCGACTCTTTGCGACCCCATGGACTATACAGTGCATAGAATTCTCCAGGCCAGAATACTGGAGTGGGTTGCCATTCCCTTCTCCAGGGGATCTTCCCAACCCAGGGATCGAACCCAGGTCTCCCGCATTGCAGGCAGATTCTTTACCAGCTGAGCCACCAGGGAAGCCCTCGGCCTCATAAGATAGTCCTCATTCAAATGTTACACTGAGCCTCCTACATACAAACGTGTTCCATTCTGAGAAAGCGTTTGTAAATCCAATTTGTTAGTAAGTCTGACAAAGGTACCAACTAACACCATCAGCTATATAGTACTGTGCTGTAATAGGTTTATAATACTTTTCCATAAATAATACATACATAAAAACACAAAAAATGAAACATTTTAAATCTTACAGTGGAGTGCCTTGAAAGGTAGAGTAGAAGAGTACAACAGCTGGCATCCAGGGGCTGGCATCAAGTGGACAAGGCGGGAGATGGCAGCGCTGAAGGACCATCAGCAACAGGAGATGGAGGGCAGGCTGCAGGCTCACTCATGCCTGATGCTGATGGCACGCGCCTTCATGTCCTTGAAAGTTCCCCACTTGAAGGTTCCTATGTAGGGGACTTCCTGTAATCAGAATAAGACACTTAGTGAGGGGTTGCCTACAGCGTCCAGCTTCTCACTCTTACTAAAAACCCAAGACCTTGCAGGGGCCTAGGAGGCTCTGTGTGCGTGCTCTGCCCTTGGTTACCCTGTGACCTCATCCACTGGACTCCTTGTTGAATACATGAATGACTTTTGAGGGAACAGGGGATGTTGAAGGTGCTCAATAATGTCTTTTGGACAAATAAAAAAGAAGAGACTTGCTGTTTCAGTGGTGACAGTAGTGAAGCTAACGTTAGAAACAAAAGGCATGGGAACAACTTAGTGGAGGAAGGAGGGTAAAGGTGGGCTGTTAGAACTTCTTGCTCAGTCGCTCAGTCGTGTCTGACTGCGACACCATGGACTGCAGCACGCCAGGCTTCCCTGTCTTCACCAACTCCCGGAGCTCACTCAAATTCATGTCCATTGAATTGGTGATGCCATCCAACCACCTCATCCTCTGTCGTCCCCTTCTCCTCCTGCCTTCAGTCTTTCCCAGCATCAGGGTCTTTTCCAACGAGTTGGTTCTTTGCACCACATGGCCAAAGTATTGGAGCTTCAGCTTCAGCATCAGTCCTTCCAATGAATATTCAGGACTGATTTCCTTTCGGATGGACTGGTTGGATCTCCTTGCTGTCCCAGGGACTCCCAAGAGTCTTCTTCAGCACTGTCAGAACAGCTGGTTGGTAATCGAGAGCTTGCATCATCAATTTGTTCATTCATTTAACAAGTATTTACGGAGAATTGGCTGTGTACCAGGCACCAGTCTAAAGGGTGTCTGTCCTTCAGTGAATGAGCAGTCACTGGCTTCTTGTGGCTGACATCTATTTGGAGAAATACATTACAACTCAGTAGACAAAATGATAATGTCAGGGAACAGTCCATCCTATGAAGAAAACTTCAGCTTGGAGGTGTGAGAGGAGAGGTTTAATTGTAGATCCCACACCTTCCTGGTTTTACACTCTGTCCCCCTCTCTCCTGTGCTGGTACTGAATGCAATGATGAGTACAGTTTAAACCGTCTCATACAGTCTGACTGTATTGCCTTGTCTTCCTTAAGATTTTCCCACTAGTTATTAAGACTTACTCTATAAGTATTATTTGAAAAACAAAGAGTTTGACAAAAGAAGGTCCCAGAGTGGTGGTTTCTGTGAATCTACTCTGCACTGAATTTTAAAACCGTAGGCAGTGTTTCATGGGCACAATGGTAACTATAGTGTTCTTTTGGAAAAGAGTTTAATGAAGAAGTCAGACATGGCGCAAAGAGCTTTTTCCTGCCTTCACACATCTAATGAAGAAGTCAGACATGGCGCAAAGAGCTTTTTCCTGCCTTCACACATCAATACATTATAGTTAAAAGAGATCGTTCTGAAAAATTTAAATTGAAAGAGCTTCAATGTCCATGTGGTTTTTCATTACTTAATTTTCTCAGCACCACTTTTAGCCCCTTTATTTTCTTCTTGGTGTTAATTCATTATGGCAGTGATAGAACACAAATACAGGTTCTGAATCAATAGGATTGGCTTAGAAACATGCATGATTAATGACAAAGTGAACGATTAACATCAGAGAAATGATGATTGCTACGGATGAAGCATTCAGAGCATTTCTCATACGACCAGGTGGGGTCACAGGTGACCGTGGGGCCTGGATTCATTTTCAATCACCACCTTTAATAAGGTGATACAAACTTGGTGGCTTAAAACATTACACATTTATTATCTCATAGCTTCTGTAGGTGAGGAGTCCAGGCAGACCTGGTTGGGTACTCTGCTTAGGGTTTCTCCCAAGGCCAGAATCAAGGGATGGCCAGCCTGAGATTTATCTGGAAGTTCTGGGAAAGAATTTGCTTCCAGGCTCATTGACACTGATGGGAAAATTCAGTTCCATGTGGTTGTGGAACTGAGGTCCTCACCTCCTCATTGGCTGTCAGCTGGGGATCGCTCTCAATTTCCAGAGGCATTTCTTGGCCTGGGGACCCTTCCATCTTCCAAACTAGCACCAGTGAGCTCAGTCCTCCTCATTCATCAAATCTCTCTGACATACGCAGCTCCTCCCTCCTGCTCCCTAAGGGCTCCTGTGACTGGGCCCACCCAGGTAATCCAGGATAATCTCACTATTTTAAGGTCAGCTGATGAGTAATCTTTTTTTCCTTTTCAATTTTTGAAAATTGAAGTTTAGTTAGTTTACAATGTTGTGTTAGTTTCAGAATATAACAAAGTGATTTAGTTATACATGTATATCTATATTATATATATATATATATATATATATATAATTTTTCAGATTCTTTTCCATTATGGGTTCCCCTGGTTGCTCAGACCATAAAGAATCTGCCTATGATGCAGGAGACTTGGGTTCAACCCCTGGGTTGGGAAGATCCCCTGGAGAAGGGATAGGCTACCCACTCCAGTATTCTTGGGCTTCCCTGGTAGCTCAGATGGTGAAGAATCTGCCTGCAATGAGGGAGACCTGGGTTCAGTCCCTGGGTTGGGACTATTCCCTGGAGAAGAGAATGGCAACCTGTTCCTGTATTCTTGCCTGAAGAATTCCATGGACAGAGGAGCCTGGTGGGCTACCGTCCATGGGTCACACAGAGTTGGACACGACTGAGCAACTCTTTCACTTTTCCATTATAGGTTATTACAAGAAATTGAATATAGTTCCCTGTGCTATACAGTAATCTAAATTTCTGTGAAGTTCCTTTTCCCTAGTAAGGTAACACATTCACAGGAGAGATATCAGAGAGCAGACGATATGGAGGCCTAAAATTTTGTCTATCTTGGGAATATCCTTGTCAACTGAGACAGATCAGATGACCTGCCAAGTAGATGGATTTGAAACCTATACCCTTTTTGTGAAGGAGCAAGTGGTGTTCTTTTGGTATATCTTGTACCCAAACCACTGCAGATTAAAGGTACTCTTGGTGTTCAAACAACAAAACAAACCTTGCTTTTTTAGTATTGAGACGTGAACTCTGAAAAGCAAGCTTAAGTAAACAAAAGAAACACTTTTGTCCTGTGGTGGAATACACCTGGATTAGAAGGGGATTAGCAGGACATGTGGCTGAGAACTCAGAGATGGCCACCCAGCTCCAGGTACTTGCTGTGCTCTGGAGCAATTTCAGCCTCTTAATGACAAATGTAAGACATGAAATGATGGCTTAGAAATCTGAATTTTTCTGGGAGTCTGGAAATCTGTGTAAAATCTCCAGGGTTGTTGTTGTTTTTTTTTTCAATGCCAACTAAATCAAAATTTAAAATAATAGCACCCAAACTAACATATCGGGTGCCTAAACTTGGCTTTCTGGCTGCCAGTTCGCAAGGTATAGTTTTACTCATAGTGAGTAAGGTGCATGTTTGAGTAAGAAAAGGTTTTAAATGTGATACAAAATACTCAATTTAGGAATTGGTGTGGACAAAGATGTCAGATACTCCAGTATAGAACTAAGAAGTGTTTGTCTTTGGCTTCCAGATGCGAGAGTGAGCCTTGGTTGTCCACTTTGGTTTTGTTTGTAAAATGAAGGAAGTAAAGCTCTAATGCTATTTCCTGAGGATTGAACCTTACAGAAGTGTTTAGAATGCCACATTTTCCTGGGTGATACTCCTCAGGTTTCCACAAGCAAAAGGGACCAGGGAAAAGTGTAATGAATTATACACTGAACTTGAAAGAATGTGAAGAACAGTTGGGATAATCCAAGCGTGGGTCCCAATTTGCAGAAAATGACTTTTGTTTTCAGAAATTGGGAGAATGTTCTTTAAAAACACCGATTTAAAGGGACAGTTTATTTTACAATGAAGTGCGTGAGAAGGCACAGAAATTCCCTTCTACTGGTTGAGTTTGAGCTTCATAAGGTTTCTAATACTTATCTCCTATTGGGTGGAAATGGGTAAAAGGATGGTGGGATAGTTGACAGAACAGCTCTGAGTCAAACAAATAGAGCTCTGAATTAAGGCTCTGTCACCCGCCAGCTGTGTGACCGTTGGCAAGGTTATTTCTCTTCTCTGAGACTGTTTTCTCAGCTGTAAAATGGGATCATTAACACCTAACTCAGAGGTGGTTGCGAAGATTAAGTGGACTGATGGGCTTAAAGCAACTGGGTTCTTCTTACATGATTCTAGATTGGAATACCCAGGATTTTATCAACCACTATCAATTCTCACATAGGCAGACGACACCACCCTTATGGCAGAAAGTGAAGAGGAACTCAAAAGCCTCTTGTTGAAAGTGGAGAGTGAAAAAGTTGGCTTAAAGCTCAACATTCAGAAAATGAAGATCATGGCATCCGGTCCCACCACTTCATGGGAAATAGATGGGGAAACAGTGGAAACAGTGTCAGACTTTATTTTTCTGGGCTCCAAAATCACTGCAGATGGTGACTGCAGCCATAAAATTAAAAGACGCTTACTCCTTGGAAGGAAAGTTATGACCAACCTAGATAGCATATTCAAAAGCAGAGACATTACTTTGCCAACAAAGGTTCATCTAGTCAAGGCTATGGTTTTTCCTGTGGTCATGTATGGATGTGAGAGTTGGACTGTGAAGAAGGCTGAGCGCCGAAGAATTGATGCTTTTGAACTGTGGTGTTGGAGAAGACTCTTGAGAGCCCCTTGGACTGCAAGGAGATTCAACCAGTCCATTCTGAAGGAGATCAGCCCTGGGATTTCTTTGGAAGGAATGATGCTAAAGCTGAAACTCCAGTACTTTGGTCACCTCATGCGAAGAGTTGACTCATTGGAAAAGACTCTGATGCTGGGAGGCATTGGGGGCAGGAGAAGAAGGTGATGACAGAGGATGAGATGGCTGGATGGCATCACTGACTCGATGGACGTGAGTCTGAGTGAACTCTGGGAGTTGGTGATGGACAGGGAGGTCTGGCGTGCTGTGGTTCATGGGGTCACAAAGAGTCGGACACGACTGAGCGACTGATCTGATCTGATCTGATAAATTCTCATGCTGTGGATTTAAAAATGACGGAAGGTGTAACTTCCCATAGGGGGCCAGGGTTTATCTGCCCCTTGCTAAATGAAGCAGACCCTGGGTGGAAGCATCATCTCTTCTGAGCCTGTTGCTGGCTTAGTTGAGGCTTTCCTCTTTCCTAGAAATTCCCAGCATGGAATATTGCTGTGGTTTCATAGCAACATTTTCAAATTTGTGCCCAAAGACCTGGACCCACGCACTGCTTTTACGATACACCAGCCTCTCCTAGGAACATGGTAAAGACGCACACTGTCTGAGCCTTCTGTATGAAATAGAAAATGAAGATATCTTACTCATGGTGGGCTTGAAGGGATTGCTGGAGGCAACATATATAAATACCATTTATGGATTAGGAATCCAAATGGTTACCATTTGCTAGTATACCTGCTGGGCTAGCATGAGTAAGAGAAAAGCAAAATTTGAAAATGACTTGAAGCACGAATGTGAAGGTGACACCCAGTCACTCAGTCACTACTGAATCACTTAATGAATACTTATTGCACATCTATCCTGTTTCAGCTACACTAGGTGTCCAGGATAAAAACACACAAAAACCAATGACACAGTGCCTGACCTCTGGGGAGCCAGGCTCTAGCTCCGAAGATAAACATTGCAATGCCTTGTGATACGCAGGGTGATTCAAATTCTCGCTAAGTATTTTGGAGAGCAGTGGGGCAGATTCTAGGAAGACACTTCGAATGAAATATGTTACGGTGTTTTTGCTGGAGGTTAGTATCTAGGAGATGCTCTCAAAGACGAAAAACAACTAAAACCAAATGTTTGTCTATTTGCTTTCTTGAACTTTAAGTTATATATTCAATGGAGTTTTCCCAGCTTCCGTACCTAAGGTCATCTTTCTAAAAACGTTACATAAGATTTAAAATACAATTATAAAAAAAAAAATGAAATTTACCTGCCATAGCCCTAGATGCCAAAGCACATGGCCATGAGTTTGTAATTGGTCAGAGCTGTTGCTTAGATCAGGGTTACCATAACCTTCTAAACTGCTATTGTGAGTCAGAAAATCCTTACTTAAAGATATTCCAGAAGGTGTGTTTCAGTTTTGATGACTTGTGAAATACCATAAAGTATTTTAGTAAGGTCAAGCTTAGAACTAGATTTCAAAGAAAACAAGTTAAATTTATAGTAACCCCTTAAATCAAAATTGAATGCTATTGCATACTCACTTTTTAGATGAGTAGAATAATCAGACCAACAGCAGGCAAGTTAATTACATGGTTCTATTACTAATAATCTTTTATAATATAATGAAGAACAACTAATAAAATAATTTACTCTCAATGAGATCATTAGCAGACATTTTATAATTATAAATAGGAATTTTATAGCTATTAATGATAATGGATTGCAATGGGTTTAGAAACAATTGAAATATCGACATTTTAGAAATTATTTAACTTTTATTTATTAATGCACATTTTTTTAGCTTTCTATCCATTGCCTTTTCTATTATTATATAGACCTACTACAATTAAACATGAAGGAGCTTATTGAAAAATGGCTTTTTTGAGTTTTAATAATTAGGAGACAGAAAATATATTCCTGGACCCTTGTTTTTAACTGATGTTGTCTATTTTCGTGCTCCAAAGGCCTAATGATGCATTAAGAGTTTTCCATTTTTGTTGGTTCGATTTTCTATTGAGGAACATTCCTGAAAGTGACAGAATGAAGTCGGGAGGGAAAAGATTGAAAACCTCCCAAGACTGACTACAGTTATGGAAATAAGCTTATGACGGGAAATAATTCAGGTCATTTTCATTTTTAGTTCTTATCAGAGATTCATTGTACTTATATATAAAACACAGAAATTATTCCATTATAAATTCAAAGCTATAGTTAGATCAGCATATTAAGAACCATTTCAAAGTGGAATTCTTTTATCATTTTGAGTTATTTCCCTTATAGAAGAAGAAATGCCAGTTGGGCTGCAGATTATAGAGGACGATCATCTCTCCCTAGAAGAGTTAGCAATATGAATATTGTTTTGTGAGGAATGAGATTTGGGAGTTGAGAGTGATCTTATTAGCACCAGACTCCCTTGGCTAATAATCTCCCGACTATGGGATCTATATTAAATCCTTTTCTATTTATATTCTTTGGCAGGCTCTTATTCATGGCCATTGTGGAGATTTTGTTAAGTAATAGTTCTCTCGAGAAATCATGGGTGCTTTCTGAGGTCACGATCTCCAGAGAGCTTACACAGAGGGCCATATGTCCTCTTTCCTGGTAGGAAGCCATGCTGTGTCCATTTGCTTTAACACACGCTTGATTTGTAAGGTTTCTGACATTCCTTTCTTCCAAGAATTTAAGAGTGATCTATCACTCTTTATTTTGTGAGGTAAAATTGATTAGGGAAAACAATAAACATAATTCTTTAAGCATGAAACCCAATATATTTTGAATACTTTCCTGGGCTGCCATAGCAATCCTCGAGTGTCCATTCTCTAGAGACCGCTGGGCCGTGCCGAAGGGGGCCTGGTAAACAGTCCTCGCGGTATTTCTTTTTATGCTGGAAGGAATTTCACCCTTGGCCTTTATTGTTATCATTTTGCTCTGACGTGACAAAAAGTCCATTCCCTTCCAGATTCTGATACCTGTTCGGTGCGGTCAGGTTGTTGCCAGAAGGAGGAAGTCTACCAATGTGGTGATGGTGTTCTTGAACACCCACCTCAAGGTTTCAATGATAGTTGTGGTTTAAAAACAGAGTTGGATTAGTTGGGCGGTGCTGGCGAGCAGAGGGCCCATGTTTCACTAGGTTTCGAGGGCCACCTGAAAGGCAACTCCATTTCAGAATCTGTGGACTTCAAACAATCTATTTCCAGACAGAGGTCAGCCTAAATGGATGAGGGGGCAGTGTTGGGGAGTTGGTATTTAGTGAGAGGTAGATTTTAAAAGATGTCCAGACTTCATTTCCCACCTTACCCTTACTACCAACTCGCTGTGGGCCGCAGACAGGTGACTGCGTTACTCTGGGTTTATGCGTCCTCACCTGGTGCCCACCCACAAGGGTGTGTGGAATTTAGGTCGGCCAAGCAGCTGGCACGTTACAGACTCATCATGTAGCGTGAGCTCCATGCACTCACTTTGATGGGTGCTCAGATTTAAATCAGATGTGTCCCTCCTACCTGCCCACACAGTAGCCCGCTCGCTCAGATCAGCCTGAAGACCAGGTAAGCCCTGCGCTCCTCCAGGTCGGGTCCTCAGTGGGCGGCAGCAGCCTCTCCTGGGAGTTGGTGAGAAATGCAGTCTCGGGCCCCACCCCAGACCTGCGCGGTCAGAAGCTGCCTCTGGGCCACGTGACCGTGTGTGCGCATCGAGTTTCGAGGGCGCTGTGGGTTCTCTCCCGACCTTGTCGGTTCCTTGTGCTCTGCGTTGTGGGGGTCTCTTCCGTGTCTCTTCGCCGCTTGCTGGGGTGGTGTTGGGGGGATGGACAGCTGAGCTTGGGGGTGAGGGCTACAGCCCGTCACCCTGCTCGTCCAGGGAACAGCCCCCAGCTTTGGGCCTGGCTCGAGGGGACCCTCAATAAATGTTTATTGAGTGAAACTGAGCAGCCAACAGGCCGACTCGCCCGTGAGTTCCGCCGCCTCACAGCAGCCCTCCAGGGGCCTGGAGAGCGATCCCTGCGCGGGAGGTCACTGCCCGAGGCGCGGACGGGCCTGCCGGGGGCAGAGCCTTGCCCACGGCTGCTCCTGCCTGGAAGTGTGTGGAGCTCGGGCGAGCCTGTCAGCTGTGTGCAGCCGGCACCACGGCCGGGAGAGCCCTCGCTTCCTCCCGTGCCCTGCCTGGCAGAGGCGGGTGCGTCCGTGCTTGGGGAGCAGTTTTCTTTCCGTGATTGTCTTTCTGGTTCAGAGGGGACAGAGGAATGTGCTCGGTCCAGCGTACCGGCGTCATATTTTTGCACATCTGCGACCGGCTGGCCTGCGTCTCAACTCTCTTCTGTATTGGTGTTAAATTTCCAAGTTGCTGGTTCACAGGCTGGCACAGGGCGTGGTTGCGACAAGGGGACTGGGGAGCTGACGGTGCCCCAAGGCCGATGAGGTCGGGGACAGAGCTGGCTGCTTTGGGTGCTGGGAGAAGCAGGAAACTGGGCTCCTGAAGGTCTGGGCAGTGAGTTGTGTTGCATGATCTAGGGCAGATCAGATCTGTCACTTCCCTAATCTGTATAAACATGCCTAAGCCAAGCTTTCTCAGTCCATGTGTGTGTTCGCGTGTGTTAGTCGCTCAGCTGTGTGACTCTCTGGGACTCCACGGCCTGCAGCCCTGCAGGCTCCTCTGTCCACGCCGTTCTCTATGCACCGATCCTGGAGTGGGTTGCCATTTCCTCCTCCAGGGGATCTTCCCGATCCAGGGATCGAACCGGAGTCTGTTTTGTCTCCTGCGTTGGCAGGCAGGCTCTTTACTACTAGTGCCACCTGGGAAGCCCCTAATCAGTCTGTACCAGAGTGTATTTCAGTGAGGTTTACTCCGGGGCCCCTGTACCGCAGTGGTCCATAATCTGCCTCCCCAGCGGGTTAGTGTTCTTAGCACTCCCCTTTCCCCAGCTCCCTAGGCCAGTCTTGGCGACTCTGTCAGGTCAAGGTACTTGTTTTTGGAACCACCCCACTTCACTTCCTGCTGCTGCTGTAGGCTTGGGAATCTGCTGAACTCACGATGACCAGCGTCTTCCTCTTCAGCAGACTTCTCCTCATCCTTGCTGTACGATCTCTTCCTGGTCTTCTATCCTTCATTCAAAACTCTCATTTATCATTGGCCAATCTCTGGATGGGACTTAGAAGAAAACAGCCAGATGAACACACAAAGTAGAATCTCCCCTAGTTGTTCGAAGGATGCTTCTTCTTTCTGGATGGAATCTGTATTCACGGGCATGCTTAGTCGCTTCAGTCATGTCCGACTCTCTGCAGCCCTATGGACCATGGCCTGCCAGGCTCCTCTGTCCATGGGATTCTCCAGGCCAGAATACTGGAGTGGGTTGCCATTTCCTTCTCCATTATTCACAGGAACTTGTAACAAGCTGAGCGACATTAGCACGCAGCAGATTTGGGGGGTAAAGGGGACATTGATCCGTCTGTAAGATAGTTTGCCTAATACCAGCTGCGGTAGCAGACAAATGCCGCCATTTCAGTGACTTCCATGAAGTTAAACTTGGTGTAAAATGTAGGTGGCACTGTACTGAGGACGGGCTTGGACTGGGTGGGCGGCAGTGCGAAGGATCACTCCAGCCCGTCCCTGAGAGCCCCGGGACGCTGCCATCTGCTGTTTTCCACTCGTGCTTTCCTAGGTTACTCCGGACAGGAGAGAGCCCATGGAGGCGGGGAGGTGTTTATGGGGTGAAGCCGGAGGAGGCACGCATGCTTCCTGCTCCCCTTCCACTGTCCAAAGCTGAATCGCGTGGTCAAGTTTAACCACAAAGGAGCTGGGAACTGCAGCCCAGCTGGGTGCCAGGCCTGGGGACCCATCCTTGCTGCTGTCCGCATGGGAGCCGCCCTGTTCCTTTTTTTCCTGCAACTCCTTGGAGAGGCTCGACCTTCCCTCCTCCTCTTGAGAGGCAGCTCTTTTCAGGGAACAGCCCCCCTCCACCCACCTGAAGAACAAGAATAGAACCTTGGCGCTCCTCACTTTGGCGGTTGCCAACAATTAAGCCAGTCTCAGTTTCCTGTATTTCAGAAGGATGTTTAGACAGTAAATTATTTGGGGTCATCGTCTTCGTCCTGTGCTTTTGCAGTTTCCTTGGTGGAAGCAGAGACTCATACAATTGCTCAGTGAGAGACATAGTGCTTCTTCTGACCCTGCCCACCGCAGACAGAACCTGAGACACACACAGGTTAAAAGGTACACTATCTGGTACAGCAGGAATCTGCCTGCCGTATCCTTTCTGTGATTACAGTTCTTAAAGAGCTAGCCTGAACATATAGGACAAAAGCGATGTTTTAAATTTTTTTTAATTGGTATGCTGGCTCTGGAATCTGCTGGATGACTTTGGACAAGTGAATCAGCCACTCCGTGTCTCAAATTCCCTAATCTGTAAAATGGGACTAATCATTGTAGCTACCTCCTGGGTTGATGTTTGCAGTACATAAGATAATGGATGTTAAGTTTCTAGTATAATATCTGGAACATAACTCCTATGCTTCATAAATATTGACTATTACTTTTCTTTAATGCTAGGAGGATTGGTATTTAGTTCAGGGGCTCCAAAGAAGAAATTACAAAGCGGGTGGCTTTCTGTTACTGGAAGAGTGGAGTGAAGGTAGAAAATCTGAGGGCAGTGTTATCTCTCTGCAGAAGGGAAATGATTTCAGTAGGTTCAATAGGTTGGAATCTAACTTTCCCAGGAGCACAGCTGATAAATGCCGCCTCTCATTCAGAAGGTACAGGGGCTCCTTCAAAGGGCAGGGATTCTGAGCTCTGGCTATGCACACTGGCTCTGCCCAGCTGTCCTTGATGGGTGGTGGGGGGCTTCCTTTGGGTGACTGCTTCCCTGGAGAGACCAGAGACTTTATGTGCCCGAAGTCAGAGCAAATGCTCCTCTACCAGCCTCCATAGAGCTCTCTTGGTGTTAGAGGTAACGTGTTTTATCCATTCTGAGCAATGAGTCTGTGTGGGTGTAAGAAAACAAGCTTTCTTCTGCTGTGGTTAAAATATGCGTACATGCATGCACGCATACATACATACATACATATACACATAAATGGAAGAGAAGCACAGCAGTACTGGTTCTGAGGAGATAAAGCAGTTGCAGCTATACACAGGATGCAGATGTGCCATGCTCTTTGTAAGCCAGTCGCCTGGGGACCTTGGTGAAATACAGATCCTAACTCAGCAGGTCCCGGTGGGGCCAGAGATTCTGCATGGCTAACAGGCTCCCTTGTGATTTGGGTGCTGCTGGGCTGGGACCACACTTTGAGTAGCAAAATAATGCATTGCTTCATTGTTGCTGTTTTGTTTTGTATTCTGGAGAAAGTGTGTGTGTGTGTGTGTGTGTGTGTGTGTGTGTGTGAGTCGCTCAGTTGTGTCCAACTCTGCAACCCCATGGACTGTAGCCCACCGGGCTCCTCTGCCCTTGGAATTCTCCAGGCAAGAATACTGGAGTGGATAGCCATTCCCTTCTCCAGGTGATCTTCCCAACCCAGGAACTGAACCTGGGTTAAAGGCAGCCCTTTGCCCCAGAATGGAGAAGCTGGGATTCTAGACGAGTGATTCGCTAGATGTGATCTCAGCGATTCAGCCTCTGTACCACCTGGGAAGATGCTAGGAATGCAGAGTATCCCCCCACTCTCCCTCCCCCCCACTCTCCCTACCCCCCCATTCCCCCTACCCCCCACTCTCCCTATTCCCCCACTCTCCCTACCCCCCCACTCTCCCTTCCCCCAACCCTGACACACACCAGACCTCCTCAGTCTGGGAGCTGGAGGCCAGAACCCAGCAGTTTCTGTGTAAGACTCCTGGAAGTAATTCTGACAGGGCAGAAGTTTGAGAACCATTGCACTAGAGTAGTGGACTGGGTTTGAAAATTCTGCGGAGGATGTAACCAACATAAAGAATGGTTCTGGGCTCCCAGAGCACATCTCCTGGTCTCTTTCTGCTCAAACTGGATTCCCTGGGCTGTTATGTCCTGGCATGAAAGGATGGGATGGAGAAAGATGGCTCTTCAAGGGCTTAGCTTTACGTGTGCATCCTCCAGTGGCTGTTCTGCGTTCCTTATGTGCCTGCAGAGTCGCTCAGTCGTGTCTGACTCTTGGCAACCCCTTGGACTGTAGCCCACCAGGCTCCTCTGTCCATGGGATTCTCCAGGCAAGAATACTGGAGTGGGTTGCCACACCCTTCTCCAGGAGATCTTCCCAACCCAGGGATCAAACCTGTGTCTCCTGGACTAGCAGAAGATTCTTTACCGCTTAGCCACCAGGGAGGCCCTTTCCTTATATGAGGACCATGCAAAACCAATTGTGTGTCCAAAATAAAGCCTGGGAAATTGTTTCATGGTACAACAATTCCTGAGTGGCTGTGAGGCTCAGATAAGTTCCCGTCGAGAACTTTCTTTGGTTGTGGTGTTGGGATAAATAGGGTGTCCAGGTTTGCCTGAGCCTGAGCAGTTTTTCACAGCATGGGACTTGCAGTGCTGATACCAAGGTCTGGTGTCACCAAGGACAGCCCATCACCCTAATTGCAGGCTATTTCGGGTACAGCTGCAAAGTGTGAATCACTAGGGGGTCTTGTGAAAATGCAAGCTCTGATTTGGTACTCCCAGGTTGGAGCCAGGGAATCTGCATTTCCAACAAGTCCTTAGATGACATTCCACTGCTGATCTTTGAACCACACTTGGGTACCAAGGCAGTGTGTCAGCCTTGGGGCTCCGAGCTGGCCTATGTGCAGATCAATCAGGGTGTCCCATAGCCACTCACACTGCAGGTGGGCTGGTTGGCCTTAACAAATTCAGAGAGAATTTTAGGGCCGTCTCCAAGGCATTAGGGGCTTTCATGGTGGCTCAGTGGTTAAAAAAAAAAAAACAAAAACCCACCTGGGAATGTAGGAGACACGTGAGACCTGGGTTTGGTTCCTGGGTCAGGAAGATCCCCTGGAGGAGAAATTGCAGTATTCTTGCCTCAGAAATCCCATGGACAGAGGAACCCGGCAGGCTACAGTCCATGGGGTTGCAAAGAGTCACACATGACTTAGCAACTAAACAACCACCAAGGCTATCGGATTGTGTATTTCGCCTACAATTATAGAATATTAGTGGGCTTCCCTGGTGACTCAGTGTAAAGAGTCCGCCTGCTAATGCAGGAGACCTGGGTTCAATCCCCGGGTTGAGAAGATGCCCTGGAGAAAGAAATGGCAACCCACTCCATTATTCTTGCCTGGAGAATCCCATAGGCAGAGGAGCCTGGCGGGCCCTAGTCTATGGGGTTGCAAAGAGTTGGACACGACTTGCAACCAAGCACGCACACACACAGAATGTTAACAAATCATACAATTCTGGGCTGTGGATCTTTCCCCCATCGAATCCAACTACACTTTTTAAAAAATTATTATTTACAAGGACAGGTGACTGCTGTTGACCCATGAAAAGAACACTCTCAAGTCTATTGATCTCGGTTCATGTTTGAGTACAACTTAATACTTTTCCTTGTTTGGGCTGAGCATCTGCAAATGACCCGGGATGGCATATCTGTCATTTTCAGTCTTGTCTCCGCCTGGCAAATGGTACATTTGTCCTTGAGTTTACAGCTGTGGTCGACCACAGGGTCTTTTGCTTTTTGCAGTGTTTCTGCTTTTCAGCCTAATGAGTTTTGCTTTATCCACATCCTCCTTTACTAATTGCAACACAGCAGCACGTTCTGTAGCCCATCTGTTTCCATGATTGATTGTCTTTTACTTCAGGGTGTCCTAATGAGTTACTTAAAAAAAAAGTCAAGCTTTAGTGTGACCTTTAAGATCATCATAAATTGCGTTTGCATGTTGTGACCACCCAAAGCACAAGAAGCAATTTGTTTGGTGTTGAGGAGGTGGTTTCTCCTTCCTCCCCGCACGACACAGTCATGCCCTGAGCTCTGTTGCCTTGCGACGTCTGTCTCATCCTGCTGACACCCCACGGTGGTCAGTCTTCCAGGCTGCGTGCCTTTGCTGCTCATGGACAGAGAGAGGGTGGTTCTGTCTGTGGCCGGGCTTACTTATCTCTCTCAAGAGGCTGCCGGTCGTAGGATTTTCTAATAGTGTATAAAGTTGTCTGCATGCAGAGCTAATCCTCACTGTTTGTGCTGCTGCTGCTGCTGCCAAGTCGCTTCAGTCGTGTCTGACTTTGTGCGACCCCACAGACGGCAGCCCACTAGGCTCCTCTGTCCCTGGGAGTCTCCAGGCAAGAACACTGGAGTGGGTTGCCATTTCCTTCTCCAGTGCATGAAAGTGAAAAGTGAAAGTGAAGTTGCTCAGTCGTGCTGGACTCTTAGCGACCCCATGGACTTCAGGCTACCAGGCTTCTCCGTCCATGGGATTTTCCAGGCAAGAGTACCAGAGTGGGTTGCCATAGTTATTGTCTATAAAGACACCTCCAGCTCTGGAGTTAGCAAAAACTGAACAGTTGGCCCTAGGGGTTGTCTAGGGTCAGGTTCCTGGTCTGATGGTCACAACATTTTTCTCAAGTGATTAACGCATGACCTTGTGTTGCGTGTGTTTCTGTTTAAAGAGACCTTATTTAATTTATGTCCTTGACTCACTAACAGCGGCTTCAGGGCCCGCAGCTCCCACCCCGGGCCTGGAGGCAGCTTGTCTAACATGCGTGTTTGCTCCACAAGGTGAGCACAGCCTGGTGAGCACAGCCTGCTTGCATTTCAGACCCCTAGACAGCACGGCGGTGCTATGCTTGGGAGCCATTTTAAACAGCCCCATCGACAAAAAGCACACACATGTGAAAATTGCGGCACTAAAAAAAGCCACAAAGTAGACATCCGTTTACCACATGAGAGCTGAAATAAGACGGCTCACCCTCCACTGATAGGTGCACAGGGCGACTCGCGCGTTTCACAGCTTTGGGCACGTTCACCAGTACCTGCAAAAGTGCCATAGGTATTGATTTGGGGTTACAAATTGTAGTTTCTTTTACAGGTTCACAAATATGAACCGTATGAATAATGATTAACTGTATGAATAATGGGTCGTTATAGGACCATGCTCTTGTTTCTTTTAAAACATTTTATTGAAGTATAGTTGATTTATGCTGCTGCTGCTAAGTTGCTCCAGTCGTGTCCAACTCTGTGCGACCCCATAGACGGCAGCCCACCAGGCTCCCCCATCCCTGGGATTCTCCAGGCACGAACACTGGAGTGGGTTGCCATTTCCTTCTCCAATGCATGAAAGTGAAAAGTGAAAGTGAAGATGCTCAGTCATGTCCGACTCTTAGCGACCCCATGGACTGCAGCCTACCAGGCTCCTCCATCCATGGGCTTTGCCAGGCAAGAGTACTGGAGTGGGGTGCCATTGCCTTCTCCAGTTGATTTATAATGTTGTGTTAATTTCTGCTGTATAGCAAAGTGGTTCAATTATACACACACACATATATATATATTCTCTTTTGTATTCTTTCACGTAATGTTTCTCACAGGACACTGAGTATAGGTCCCTGTGCTAAAGAGTAGAGCCTTGTTTATCCACCCCATATGTGTTAGTCTGCATCCAGTAACCCCAGACTCCCAATCCACCCCTCCCTGCACCCCTCCCCCTCGGCTCCCACAAGTTTGTTCTCTATGTTTGTGAGTCTGTTTCTCTTTCATAGATAAGTTCATTTCTGTTGTATTTTAAATTCCACATA
This sequence comes from Bos taurus, assembly GCF_002263795.3. Classification (NCBI taxonomy): domain Eukaryota; kingdom Metazoa; phylum Chordata; class Mammalia; order Artiodactyla; family Bovidae; genus Bos; species Bos taurus. The sequence continues at coordinate 41,057,136 of NC_037354.1, read as the reverse complement.
TGTGATTATCATAAGGTATTTGTATATGACCATTCCCTTGATTGCTGGCTTTTCTTACTCTATGAAAGGACAAGAATTCATTGACTCTGCCCTCGCAGAGGGGTAAAAGGATTTGCTTCAGCCATTGCACAATTGCTGGAGGTGTGATGGTAGAGGTCCGCCTTTCATACGAATGAAGACACATCATCTCCTTGGCACCACCTTCTTATTACCAGTATCCAGAGCCCTCTTTATGAACAAACACGAGAGCGAGCTTTGTTGGATACCATGTAGAAGGGACTAACCTCCATGCACGAATCCCTGTGTTTCAGGGGTCTTGCAGGCTCCCAGAGAAAGGAGGCTCTTTATCACAAATGATGAACATGAAGCACTTAATGGTGGTAGAGAGCTTCAGACCCACCAGGGATGGGCTGGTTTTTCTTTCCTGCATTCCTGTGCATGTGGGCTCAGTTGTATCCAACTCTTTGTGACTCTGGACTGTAGCCTGCAAGGCTCCTCTGTCCACGGAATTTTCCAGGCAAGAATACTGGAGTGGACTGGTATTTCCAGCTCCAGGGGATCTTCCCAACCAGAGACTGGACCCACATCTCTTGTGTCTCCTGCTTTGGCAGGCAGATTCCTTGTCACCGCACGACCTGGGAAGCTCTTTTCTTTCCTGTTAAACTGCAGATTCCACCTGTCTTTTCACCGTTGTGCCCCACTACCTGCCATATAATGAGAGCCCAAGTAGTTTTTGAATAAACGTGGAAGTATTTGAGCTGATGTCTCAAGGCCTAACTTATATCAGTTTTTTAAACTGTTTGATAACTCTCCATGGGATATTTATCAAGTAGAATTATATTTCACAAATCAATTGATTCTACCCGAGGCCTGTAAACTTTAGCTTCAGCATTCTCACCCCTCCAGTATTTTATTAGAAAAAAAATTTCAAATAGACAGAAAGGTTAAAGGATTTTCACAGTGACTATCCATATATCCACCATCCATATCCTAACATTTTACTATCCTTGATTTTTCACAGATCTGTGTATCCATCTATCCCTTTACCCATTCATCAATCCATCTTATTGTTTTATGTGTTTCAAAGTATATTGAAGCGTGACTTTCCTGATGGTCTAGTGGCTAAGACTCTGCACTCGCAGTACATGGGGCCCAGGTTCAATCCCGAGTCAGGGAATTAAATCCCTCATGCCACAACTAAGAGTTTGCATTCCTCAGCAAAGCTCTAAGGTCCCTCCTGCCACACCTAAGGCATGGTGCAACCACAATAAATAAATATTTTTTTAAAAAACAGAGTAAATTGAAGACATAAGTACATCTCTCCCTTAATATTTCAATGTGCATAGCATTAACTACAGTTTTGTTTTTGACATGACTTTTTAATTTATTTTGGTAATAATTTCTTTATCTATAAAATTATAGGTTTATGCTGAAAGATACCTACTCCCCTTTCAGGTGGTTCTGTGAGTACTTAGTGCCTGGCTTGGTTTAGAGGGGTTAAAGTGTGGAACAAGTAAGTTTTCCCCTAAGTTTTGAACCTTGGATCAGGAAAGTTTTATTGGAACAGAGCTGCACCCTTTCAGTTATATAGTTTCTAAGAGTGCATTCATGCTACCATGGTAGAGTTGATTAATTCTGAAGGAGGCTATTTGGTCTATATAGCCCCAAATGCTTTCTATCTACTTGTACAGAATTAATCTGCTGATTGCTGTTGTAAAGAAAAAAATAAAAACTATTGTGTAGCCTGGGAGGAATCTGGAAATTAGAATAATGATAACTCTAAAAAAAAACTTGGCAGAGGTGGAGAAGGGGACACTGTAAACACTAGAGAATTGAGATATAAGTGTGCCTTTCAATAGTATTTATGTCTTTAGATATACTCTTCCCTATTTTTTCTTTAAATGTAAAAAGGGGAAACAAAATAGGGCTTCGGTGCGTGTCAGTCAGCGTATGCTGAAGGACACTGTAACAGACGGAGCCCGAGTCCCTGTGGCTTTCAGCAGCTCATCTACTTGCCCTCCGCAGGTCACCCTCGGTTTGCTCTGCACTGTCTTCTCTCTGGACTCAGGTCGACAGAACCTCCTCTGTCTGGGCCGTTGTCGGTCTTGTGGTGGTGAGGACGGGGAGGGCCGGGCACAGCTGACTTTGAGAGCTTCGGCCTAGAAACGACACGCATGGCCTTTGCTTCCATTTCCTTGGCCAAGAAGTCACAGAGGCAAACCGGGATGCAGTTGCTTAGCACCGCTGCGGAGAGAGGAAGCACGTCAGTGTGAGCAATAATGAGCTCTTCTCACAGAGGCGGCGGGGTCAAGAGATTCATGTTGTTTAAAATAGTGACTTTAAATGTTTGCAGGCAGAGGGCAGAAACCTGTGCAGAGAGGAGGAAAAGCTTCTGCTGTTACTCCTGCTAGGGCCAGACTTTCAGGGTCAGGTGAGGTTCTGGGTCTGTGGATTAGACCTGAAAGTCCACACTAGCTACAGTAAAAGATCTAGCAAATAGGAATCAACCTGGGCAGATGGGTGAATGGCAGAATCTGACCAATTAGGGATGAAGCTTGAAACTTTGCATTTCTAACAGGTTCCCCAGGGATGCTGATGTTGTCGATCTAGGGGCCATACTTTGAGTAGCAATGATGTACATCATCAGATATTCTGACACAAAAGAGGGAAACAGGCATTCGTTTGCAAACCACGTGGGTCAAACAGACCAAATAATAAATCCCAGGGGAATAAAAGTACCTGTTCTTAAATGTTGGGCATTTCTAGTTCAGAGCATCTCCAGGGCAGAGATGAACTGGGCTTTGAGACAACAGAGGCCCTTTGAATGACAATGAACAGATCAGATGGATTCGTGATTGGCAACAGCAGAGTGGGTAGGTCGCGTGGGGTAGCTGCAGAAGGGTGGGAGGCGTTGAACGGGAGCAGTTCCACACCGTGGCTTTGGGGCTCCCCTTCTGCCAGCAGCCTGTCTGTGATGCTGTGGGAGTCGGCCGAGACAGCAGCGCTCTGCCATCACAGGCAGGACTTCAGAAACTGCAGTCATTGTTTTTTGAGCACTCAAACATGAACAGCAGTTGTCAGAATCCCCATCTTTAGATAGTAGCAAATGATTCAGTACAGTTAATAAAAACCATCCAGCAATTTCATTGCTATGAAGTGTGTTTCATCTGAGTTTTGATTGTCATAAATAACTTGCTAGTTAAATCCTGAATCAAAACTACAGCTGTGGGATTTGACGTGTGAAGAGAGAATTTTGAGGTGAGATTGTTCTCTAGAATTTCAGCATAATTTCTTCAAAAGGAAATCTGTAGTCATTATACATGCATGTGTGTAACGGTAACATACATGCCTATGTATGTAACTGAGTTACTTTGCTGTACACCTGAAACTAACGCAACATGTAAGTCAACTCTACTCTGATAAAAACGTAAAAAGGAAAATCCATAGTTATTAGGAAGAGTTAACTTATTGTTTGTTGAGTCCTCTCTTTAGTGACGTTAACAGCAGTGTCTTGGCCACATTATATTTCAAACTTAACTTCTGTGTGAATAACTCTTATAGTCAAGTTTTGTGTCATACGCATCTGTCACTGAATTCAGATCCTGCCACCTGCTTGCTGGGGTGCCATGGGCAACTGTTGAACTTTTCTGAGCCTCCTTTATTTGCCTGTAAACCCTTGCTAATATCTTATTGTGTCAGTGATAGTTTAACAGTAATAATTGGATTGGCCAAAAAGTTTGTTCCGTTTTAGGTAAAAATAAAAGACCACGTTTTTCATTTCCACTAAGACGTTTCTTGAACAATGTATTCCTTAACCAAATGAACTTTTTGGCCAACCCAAATTATTTAGAGAACATTGCATAAACTAGTCTCTCAGTAAAATGTTAGGTGCATTTGAAATCATTCTTATTTCAACATTTAGAGTGAACTGGAGTTGGGCAAGTATTAGAGAGCGTGTGGGAAAAGTGGAACCACAGACACTGCTCATGAGATTTTAATATAAAAGCACTTTAAAAACCAGTTTGGCATTCTCTTAAAATGTTAAAGATAGGTACACCATATGACCCAGAAATTCTATTTATAGGTATCTGCCCAAGGGAAATGAAAATATGTCCCCATAAACACTTGTACACAAATATTCATAGCAGCATTGCTCCTAGTAGCCAAAACAAAAGTCCATCAACTAGTGACTGAATAAGCAAATTGCAGTATATGTAGATGGGGCTTCCGTGTGGCTCAGTGGTAAAGAATCCGCCTGCAGATGTAGGAGGCGTGGATTCCATCCCTGGGTCGGGAAGATCCCCTGGAGAAGAAAATGGCAACCCGCTCCAACATTCTTGCGTGGGAAATTCCATGGCCAGAGGAGCCCAGCAGGCTACAGACCACGATATCACAGAACTGGCCATGACTGAGCAACTGAACAACAGCCACGATATATTCTAGACGCTGAATATTGTTTGGCAACAAAATTGAATGAAGTACTGATATATGCTACAGCACAGATGAACTTCAAAAACACTGTTCTAGGGAAAAGGAGCCAGGCACAAAAGACCACAAATAGTTTCCTTCCATTTATATGTTTTTTACCCCAAATCATTGCTTTGTACACTTTTACAGGTGAATTTGAAATGGAGTCTCCTGTATCTAAAACTTTATTCCCTTTCTTGTTCCACGTCTGTTCCCCCTCAAGATGGAGGAGTTTCAAAGAAAAGAAGGGATTGAAACAGAGCTGGACCCTACCGGGCCCTCCCAGTGACAGAAGTGTTTCCCTGTCCCCTGGTTTTTGTTTGGAGACCTTCCCTAAATTCCAAGTGACAGATTCAGACAGCTGCTAATTAGGGAATGCAGAAACAAAGGAAAGAGAGTTAAGAAGCAATGGTGCACTGATATTCCAGCTGAGCTAGTTCAAATCCTGAAAGATGCTGCTGTGAAAGTGCTGCACTCAATATGCCAGCAAATTTGGAAAACTCAGCGGTGGCCACAGGACGGGAAAAGGTCAGTTTCCATTCCAACCCCAAAGAAAGGCAGTGCCAAAGAATGCTCAAGCTTCTGCACATTTGCACTCATCTCACACGCTAGCGAAGTAATGCTCACAATTCTCCAAGCCAGGCTTCAACGGTGCATGAACTGAAAATTCCAGATGTTCAAGCTGGATTTGGAAAAGGCAGAGGAACCAGCAATCAAATTGCCAACATCCATTAGATCATAGAAAAAGCAAGAGAATTCCAGAAAAACATCTACTTCTGCTTTATTGACTACACTAGCCTTTGATGGTGTGGATTGCAACAAACTGGAACATTCTTCAAGAGATGGGAATACCAGATAACCTTACCTGCCTCCTGAGAAATTTGTGTGCAGGTCAAGAAGCAACAGTTAGAACCAGACAATGAACAATGGACTGGTTCCAAATTGAGAAAGGAGTACATCAAGGCTGTATATTGTCACCTGGCTTATTTAACTTCTATGCAGAGTACATCATGTGAAATGCCGGGCTGGATAAAGCACAAACTGGAATCAAGATTGTCAGGAAAATTATCAGTAACCTCCGATATGCAGATGACACCACCCTTATGGCAGAAAGTGAAGAACCAAAGAGCCTCTTGCTGAAAGTGAAAGAGGAGAGTGGAAAAGCTGGCTTAAAACTCAGCATTCAAAAAACTAAGATCATGGCATCCAGTCCCATCACTTCATGGCAAATAGGTGGGGAAACAATGGAAGCAGTGACAGACTTTATTTTCTTGGGCTCCAAAATCACTGCAGATGGTGACTGCAGCCATGAAATTAAAAGACGCTTACTCCTTGGAAGAAAAGCTATGACCAACCTAGACAGCATATTAAAAAGCAGAGACAGTACTTTGCTGACAAAGGTCCGTCTAGTCAAAGCTATGGTTTTTCCAGTGGACCATAAAGAATGCTGAGCACAGAAGAATTGATGCTTTTGAACTGTGGTGTTGGAGAAGACTTTTGAGAGTCCCTTGGACTGAAAGAAGGTCAAACTAGCCAATCCTAAAGGAAGTCAACCCTGAATATTCATTGTAAAGACTGATGCTGAAGCTGAAGCTGCAATACTTTGAGAGTCGACTCATTGGAAAAAACCCTGATGCTGGGAATGATTGAAGGCAGAAGGAGAAGGGGAAGGCAGAGGATGAGATGGTTGGATGGCATCACCAACTCGATGGACATGAGTTTGAGTAATCTCCTGTAGTTGGTGATGGACAAGGAGGCCTAGTGTGCTGCAGTCCATGGGGTCACAAAGAGTCGGACACAACTGAGCGACTGAACTGAACTGAGTGCAGTGATAAGGCAGAGTCCTCGTTCCTCCTCAAGGGATGTACACTGAACAGTCTCACACAGATCTCTGAGTTCTTCTGGAGGAATAAGGCCCCCACCCAGATGAAGGATGGTGACTTGGGACTGAACACAGTATGTGAACTCAGAACTGGCTGGACCCAGAAGGCTGATGATTGAGATCCTGGAACCTCACCCTGTTACCTCCTCACCAACCAGTCAGAGGAAGGTCAGACACTCGGCAGCCCTCCCCTCCAAATTTGCCCTTCCTTGATAACCGTTGGGGAGTTTGGGTCTTTTCAGCGTGAGCCGCCAGCATTCTTTGCTCTGCCCAACAATAAACCTTTCTCTGCTCCACACTCAGACGTGTCCGTTTGTTTGGCCTCACCGTGCATCAGGCACATGAATACAGCCCGTAAATGACAACTCAGTAATGCTATTTTTCAGAACAGTGAACTGTGTTCATTTAAAAATATTTTTATTTTTCTATGTTGATTCTCATCACTGTAAGATAAAGACAATCAATGAAATACTGTTTCTTTTCTGATATATGTTGGATTCTCTTAGCCGTCATGGATGTTTCCGCTTTCTCAATTCAGTGGGCAAGCTTCACCCTGAAACTAACAGCCTGCAGGCATTGGCTGAGGATACTAACATCCAAAAACAATAGAAAGCTCAGTTGGTAAATGCAAATCAATAGCACTGGCTGATGAGTCCACGTGAGTGAAAAGAGATTTGTAAGATGGAGTGTCTTCACGTTAGCCATTAAACCTCCCATTCACCAGGTCTTCATCAAATGCCTGTCTTCAGTGGGGCAATTGAACCTAAGACATCAGACATGTTTGAATTATGGAGATCGATAACTCCACTGCTAGTCCTGGGCACAGGTTAAAAGGAGCTGAGCGTAATATCCCCCAGAAAATGATGTAAGGAGAGATAGCAGCCAGTGCCTGGAGATACTCTCTTAGAGCTACTGCCACAGATGAGGTTGTAGACGCTAAAGTATATTCGAAAAGACACCCCAAACCCCATATGTTAAAATGCTGGGAAACTCACTCAAGCATCAGATTTGAGAACTAAGTGGATGTGTGGGATTTTTAAAAAGTTACTTGTTTAGGCTGCACCTACTCTTCACTGCAGCACGCAGGCCCGTTAGGTGCGGCATGTGGGATCTAGTTACTTATCCAGGGCCCTGTGTTGGGAGTGCGGAGCCACAGCCGCTGAACCACCGGGGAAGAAGTCCCTGTGTGTTTACACAGGCCCTGTGTGTGTGTGTGTGGGTGGGTGTGAATTCTCTGGCCTTACTTTTTGACCACAGGAATTGCTTGACAGTGGTTATAGGACCGTATTGTTCCATCATACATAAATAAATAGCAAATATCAGGACTTGCACGTGGCTGATTTTATGCAGGCTCTTGCTGTGGAGACGTAACCTGCACACCCTCTTAGTGGACAGTTAGGGGCGCCTGGGCTCACGCAGGCACTGCCACCAGGCTTCTTTGAAGAGCTGAGAGGTCACTGGGGAGAAAAGGGATCTCAACGTCGCTTCCAAAACGATGACAAACAGACAAAAAAACTCTGGCTGCTCGGTGTCTATGACGAGGGCCACTGGTATTAGAGTCACTTTGTTGGGAGCTAGGATAAGAGAGTTCTGTTACTAAAAAGTGAGAAATTTGAGTGATTGCACTCTGCCACCCTCTGTTGCTAGGGTAACAGCAGTGAGTGAAAGAGACCAAGATCCCTGCTTGGTGGAGCCTTCCTGCACTAAATTCTTCTCCAAGAGCAGGCCCTAGGCCAACGGCATCTCCATTACTTGAGTAGTTAGTAGAACATTTTTAGTCCCTGGACCTACTTAAAAGTCAGAAACTTTGGGGGTGCAGTCCCACAGTATAGATTTTAACAACCTTTCTAGGTACTGATATATTGATCTTGTGAACGGTTTCTCAGTCTCGGCACCACTGATACTTTGCTGTTGCTGTTCAGGCACTCAGTCATGTCCAATTCTTTGTGACCCCACGGACTGCAGTACGCCAGGCTTCCCTGTCCTTCACTATCTCCTGGAGTTTACTCAAACTTATGTCCATCAAATCGGTGATGCCATCCAACCATCTCATCCTCTGTCATTCCCTTCTCCTCCTGCCTTCAATCTTTGCCAGCATCAGGGTCTTTTCCAATGAGTCAGTTCTTCACATCAGGGGGCCAAAGTATTGGAGCTTCAGCATCAGTCCTTCCAGTGAATATTCAGAGTTGATTTCCTTTAGGATGGACTGGTTTGATCTCCTTGCTGTCTAAGGGACTCTCAAGAGTCTTCTCTAACACCACAGTTTGAAAGCATCAATTCTTTGGCGCTCAGCCTTCTTTATTGACCAGCTCTCACATCTGTACTTGACTACTGGAAAAACTATAGCTTTAACTATGCCAACCTTTGCCAGCGAAGTGATGTCTCTCTCTCTCTCTTTTTTTTTTTTTTTGATACTTGGGGGTGGATAATTCTATGTTTTGGTGGCCGTCTGGTAAGTGATAGGCTCTTTAGCATGCAAGATGCTAAGTAGCTCCCTTACCTCACTTCTGACTATAAAAACATCTCTAGATGGTGATAGCAGTTCCCTGATTCCAGGAGCACCCCAGGTGGGAAGCAGTTGTTAGGGCAAGGCTATTCAAATGGTGGGCTGACCTGAACTGTTGGCATCCCTTCTATCAGATGTCTGGGGCGGGAATGAGCAATCTGTGTTCTATAACATCCTTCTGGATTTCCCCGGTGGTCCAGTGGTGAAGACTCATTCTTCCAGTGCAGGGAGCTTGAGTTCAGTCCCTTGCCGGGGAGCTGAGATCCCACATGCCATGTGACATGGCCAAAAATTGTAAAAAACAATTAATTTTTAAAAAATTCTTTAAAAACAAAATCCTTCTGGTGATGCTGATGCTGCTAATTTTGAGAACTACCTGGGGACACAGGCAGGAAACAATTACATGTATACACATACCCGAACCACTCAGAGAGATTGGTGTGCTGCACCTGACGCTTGTGAAGATGGAGTGTCTTCACTTTATCCATGCCATGCCATGCTTTGGAAGGACAGGAAAGAAGGCAGGCGGCCAGGGTGTTCTGGGGGAGGGGAAGGGTATCATTTAAAATAATACGGTTGTGAAAGGTCTCACTGAGAAGGTGATACTTGAAGGAAATGAATAAGTGCACCCAGCGATGATGGGAAAAACCCTTCAGGCAAATGGAAAACAGCCAAGGTCTCTGGGCAGCTGATACGTGTGTGTGGGAGGCTCAGGGGACAGTAAGCAGCCTAGGGTAGTGGGGTCAAAGAGGAAAGAAAGTAGTTGGGGAAGTATGAGAGTAATAAGAAATGAGTGAATGAATGAACTTACCTGTTTCTGGACTTGATTTCTGTATGCACTGGCTAGTGTTTTTAGTATGTTCTGTGGTCTTCTTGACTTCAGCTTCCCTTCTATAAAGCAGGAAGAGTACTTGTCCCTTATAGATCTGCTCTGAAAAATGGCATAGTCAACTGATGGTAAACCTTTAAGAAAGGATAGAGTACACTTATATTATTGAACTTTTCATGCTTAGCACATCGCATTGCTCATAGTACATGATCAATACATATAACATGCATTGTAAATAAAACAAAACTAAGCCCAGAGAAATTCAGAGCATCTCTGTTCTGGAGACTGGTAATCTGAACTTCCAACACTTTTCTCCCAATCAGTTCTTGTGTATGTGTATGTGTGTGTGTTTTCTTGGTTTTTATTTTTATTTTTTTGTTAATATTTTGATTTTATTTTTAATATTTTAATTTTATTAAAGTATAGTTGATTTTCAATGTTGTATTAGTTTCAAGTGTACAGCCAAGTGATTCAGTTATCCACATACGTATTGTTGTTGTTTAGTTGCTAAGTTGGGTCCAACTCACTGTGACCCCGTGGACTGTCCACTGTAAGGCTTCTCTGTCCTTTGATTTCCCAGGCAAGAATACTGGGGTGAGTTGCATTTACTTCTCCAGGGGATCTTCCTGACCCAGGGATTGAATCTGCATCTCCTGCATTGGCAGGCAGATGCTTTACCGCTGAGCCACCAGGGAAGCCCCCATATGCCATATACATAAATTTATTCTTTTGTAGACTCTTCTCATATATGTATTACAGACTGTTGCGTAGAGTTCCCTGTGGTGTGCAGTAGAGCCTCCCTGGGTTTCTGTTTTATATTTTTATAAATAGTAGTGTTTGTGTCCTAATCTCTCCCAGCCACCACGTTTCCCCTTTGGTAACCACCTGTTTCTTTTTGATGTCTGTAACTCTAATTCCTTTTTGTAAATAAGGTAATTTGTATCTTTTTTTAGATTCTGCATATGAGTGATAACATATTACATTTGTCACTTTCTGGCTAACTTACTTCACTTAGTATAATGATGTCTAGATGTACCCCCATTCCTGCAAATGGCATTATTTTGCTCTTTTTATATCTGAGTAGTACTCCATTGTATGTTATGTGTACCACATCTTCTTTGTCCACTCCCCTGTCGATGGACATTTGGGTTGCTTCCGTGTCTTGGCTGTTGAAATATTGCTTCAGTGGATATTGGGGTGTTTGTATCCTTTCAGATTATGGTTTTCTCTGGACGTATGCCCAGGAGTGGATTTCAGATTATGGTTTTCTCTGGATGTACACCCAGGAGTGGATTTCAGATTATGGTTTTCTCTGGATGTACGCCCAGGAGTGGATTTCAGATTATGGTTTTCTCTGGATGTACGCCCAGGAGTGGGATTGTTGGACCATGTAGTAGCTCTAGGCTTAGTTTTTAAAAAATCTCCATACTGTTCTCCATAGAGGCTGCACCAATTTACATTCCCACCAACACTGTAGGGGGTTCCCTTTTCTTACATCTTCTCCAGCATTTATTGTTTGCATACTTCTTGATATTGGTCATTCTAAGCAGTGTGAGGTAATAACTCAAGAAAGTTTTGATTCGCATTTTTCTGATAATTAGCGATGCCGAGCACTTTTTCATGTGCTTTTTGGTCATTTGTGTGTCTTCTTTGGAGAGATATCTATTTAGAGCTTCTGTCCATCAAATAGTTCTTGAGTACATACAATATACTAAGACTCTTCATTCTTTTCATATATTTATTTGTATCCTGGTCCCTACTTAATTACTCGAAATGCCCTAACAGTGGGATTTTCCAGGTGTGAAAATGAATACATGAGGTTCCAAAGGCATTCCCAATGGGAGACCAGCTGCTAGACCTACTATGAGATGCTCAAGGAATTACACTGAGGGGCTTTTAACTTCACTGTGGGGCTCTTTGGGTTGAACATTCAGGAGACCACTCAAAGGGAACTAATTCCTTTTCCTTTTGTGGTTTGCTCAAGCCAATCAATAATATGAAGAAAAAGAAACACTTCTCTATCCATTCTGTGAAAGTAACTCTGAGGTAAATAAGGCTTTATGCCCACCATGGTGTTTTTGAAGTTGTTTAAAGTCATCCAAGACAAAATATTCCTTGTACTTAGTTATCTAAGTTTTTGGTTTGTTTTTACATTGAATTCGCCTCTCTCTGATGATGACAAATGTCCTTGTGCTTTGGTCACGGAATATGAGAACTCTGAGCTTCTGTAGCTTCTTCTTCCTAAATGCTCAGTGTTTAGGGCCATTTTCAGCCTTTGAAAATAGACCATTCTTCAACATGTTATTTTGCTTGGTTATTTTGCTCAACCTTATTTGCCTTAGGGAACCTCAGAGATTAAATCTTAGCACATCGTGACGTGACCGTGGTTTAAACCACGGCCAGGTTTGTCTGCCTTAATTTCCCCTCTGTGAGTTCAAGAGGTCAGACATGGTCTGGGGCAACACTTAGGAGCCTGTGTCTGGAGAAAGCAATTGGATTACTTGGTGTAAATCCCTTTCCCTTTTTTTTTTTTTTCTCTGACATTGAAATGATGAGATGGGTGAGTATCAAGGTAAAGTTTTATACTGATTTATTAGGTTGAGGAAACACATCATGCCCGAAGAGAAAATGCCTTCTCATTATTTAGTTGCTGATGTTCATCATAACAGTTCATGATGATGGCCAATAATGAAACGGAAAGCGCCCAAACAGTTTTGTCCACTCAGTTCACCTAAGTATTGCAAATTAATTACATTAATCAGTAAGATATGGATGCAAGCAATTTAAGGTAGTCAAAAATCAAGGTTTATCTTATAACTGACTGTCATTACTTTTAATTACTTCTCAGTGCAGACCCAAGAAATGTTTACATACCCCTCCTCATGCTTCGCAGATTGGGGGAATGAAGATTCAAGGTGTCTGGGTCTGGTCTGAACCGAACTTGGTCACCGTCCAGCAGTAGCTTCAACATAGTCACCAAACTTTCCCCACTACTTGTCCACCAAGAAGCATTTTCAATTAAAGTTGTCCTTGGATTGTCAGGAAAAATACAGAATGCCCAGTTAAATTTGAATTTCAGATAATCAACAAATATACTTTTTGTCTTACATAGACCATGCATGGACTTCCCTGGTGGCTCAGCTGGAGAGAATGTGCCTACCAATGCAGGAGATGCAGGAGACACAGGTTTGATCCCTGGGTCAGAAAGATCCCCTGGAGGAGGAAATGGCAACCCACTCCAGTATTCTTGCCCAGAAAAGTCCATGGACTGAGGAGCCTGGTGGGCTACGGTCCATGGGGTCGCAGAGAGTCGGACACGCCTGAGCACCACACCACCACATAGCCCCTGCCTCATTTCGGATATACTTATATTTGGGGAGATAGTCATGCTGAAAATATTTTGTTTATTTATCCGAGATCCAGATTTAACTGGGTGTCCCGTGTTTCCATCTGTTAAGTCTGGCAGCCCTCATTGCTTTTCTCTGGACTAATGCCACTGGATTTCAGGAATGTCCACTTGTGATCATTAAACCTCACACGGAGAGTATCTCGGAGAGAAAGCTGTTTGGCTCTTCTACCAGAAGAACATTAAGAAAACGGAATTCTGTTCTTAGAATGAAAGGCAATATGGAACCTAGGATTGTTTTTTGTTTTTTTTTTTAGGTAAAGCCAGGATGGGAAGGCACTGTCAAGGTTCCCTAAGATGGCGAGGCAGTGATTACAGATATTTCTCAGTAGACCCTAGGACTTTTTTCTTGTGCAAAAAAGCAAAGAACCCCAAAAGATCACAACACGTCTCCTTTTCTTCTTTTGAATCTTTATGATCTGGATAATAGCAGGACTTCTATCCAGTCTTCTGCAGGACTTCTGTGCTCTCAGGTCAAGGTCTGTCCTAGTGGGAGACCTTTTGCCCGCCCGAGAGCCATCGCTCACACTGGTTCACGGAAAGCTTCTTGCAGGAGACTTGCAGCCCATTGCTCTGTCTCCTCCCTCTTCATGGCCACAGCCTTAGCGGAGCTGTTTCCATGTGGTTTCAGATTTAGCAAAGGAACATGTTTGTTCCTCTTCATTGTGAGAAGGGTAAACATCCACATCATGCAACCATGAAATTGAAAGGCACTTTCTCCTTGGAAGAAAAGCTATGACAAAACTAGACAGCATATTAAAAAGCAGAGACATCACTTTGCTGACAAAGGTCCGTCTATTCAAAGCTATGTTTTTTTCCAGGATGTGAGAGTTGGACCATAAAGAAGGCCAAGCACTGAAAAATTGATGCTTTTGAACTGTGGTGTTGGAGAAGACTTTTGAGAGCCTCTTGGGCAGCAAGGAGTCAAACCAGTCAATCCTAGAGGAAATCAACCCTGAATATTCATTGGAAGGACTGATGCTGAAACTGAAGCTCCAGTACTTAGGGCCACCTGATGCAAAGAGCCAACTCTTTTTAAAAGGCCCGGATACTAGGAAAGTTTAAGGGCAGGAGGAGAAGGGGGTGATAGAGAATGAGATGGTTGGATGGCATCACCAACTCAATGGACATGAGTTTGGGTGAACTCCGGGAGTTGGTGATGGACAGGGAGGACTGGCGTGCTGCAGTTCATGGGATCGCAAAGAGTTGGACATGACTTAGGGACTGAACAACAACAAGAATGGAAAGAAGGTATTGTGAAGAAGCAGGCAAAAACTCTGAATAATCAAATTTAATTTCTTTATCTGCATGGTGCTGCTTAAGACTAACTACATGAAGTAGTTATTTGCTATTGCAGGATGCCAATAGCATCATAAATACAAACTTAGTTTCTCTTCAAGTCCCCTACACATGAGCGTTAAAGTTGCAAACTTTCAAAGACGCGAATGCTCATTTGCACACCCATCACACGAGTGAGTTCGTGCCTTTGGTGTGCACTGCCATGTGCACACATCCTCGATGCGTGGCTGTGCTTTTGCGTACTTTACAATCCTATGTACAGCACGGTAGTCCAGTGTCTTTACTTCAAGCCCAGGATGTCCGGAAGCAAGCGTAAAGGCGGTGGTGTGTAGCCACTGTGTTAGCTGGGTGCCTAGGCTGGCTTTGTTGGACTTACAAACTAATTGGACTTACAAACTCGCTCTTGGAAGGGAACTCATTTGTATGTAGGGGACTTACTGTAGTTAAACACTGGAAGGACTTCAGGAATACTGTCATTTCTTCACCCAGAAGGCAAATGGAAGGTTCTAGAAGGTCCTCATGTTAGAGGAATTGGGTCCCTAACCACTGTATTCTGGGTATTCTAAGTGGAATTCAGAATTCTGAATCTTTCAAGTTTACAAAATCTTAAACTCAACTAATATCAGCATGCTTTGCCATATCATTAAATTTTCCCAAGGTGAAAAACGTACAGATATTAAAATCAAAAACATGAATTTTATGTGTTTTGTCCTGGGGATACAGATCTCAGGTGCTTAGATCAGATGTTTGCTAACTTTTTCTGTAAAGGGCTTCAGTTCAGTCACTCAGTTGTGTCCAACTCTTTGCCACCCCATGAACTGCAGCATGCCAGGCTTCCCTGTCCATCACCAACTTGTGGAGCTTGCTCTTGTCCATTGAGTCAGTGATGCCATCCAACCATCTCATCCTCTGTCATTCTCTTCTCCTCCCGCCTTCAATCTTTCCCAGCATCAGGGTCTTTTCCAATGAGTCAACTCTTTGCATGAGGTGGTCCGAGTATTGCAGTTTCTGCTTCAGCATCAGTCCTTCCAATGAACACCCAAGACTAATTTCCTTTAGGATGGACTGGTTGGATCTCCTTTCAGTCCAAGGGACTCTCAAGAGTCTTCTCCAACACCATGGTTCAAAATCATCACTTCTTCAGCACTCAGCTTTCTTTATGGCCCAATTCTCACATTCATACATGACCACTGGAAACACCATAGCCTTGACTAGATGGACCTTTGTCAGCAAAGTAATGCCTCTGCTTTTTCATATGCTGTCTAGGTTGGTCATAGTTTTTCTTCCAAGGAGCAAGTGCCTTTTAATTTCATGGCTGAAGTCACCATTTTCAGTGATTTTGGAGCCCAAGAAAATAAAGTCTGTCACTGCGTTGTTTCCCTATCTATTTGCCATGAAGTGATGGGACTGGATGCCATGGTCTATGTTTTCTGAATGTTGAGCTTTAAGCCAATGTTTTCAATCTCTCCCCTTTCACTTTGATCAAGAGGTTCTTCAGTTCCTCTTCACTTTCTGCCATAAGGGTGGTGTCATCTGCATATCTGAGGTTATTGATATTTCTCCCTGCAATCTTGATTCCAGCTTTTTTTCATCCAGTCCAGCATTTTGCGTGATGTACACTGCATAGAAGTTAAATAAGCAGGGTGACAGCCTTGTCATACTCCTTTCCCAATTTGGAACCAGTCCATTGTTCATTGTCTGGTTCTAATTGTTGCTTCTTGACCTGCATACACATTTCTCACGAGGCTGGTAAGGTGGTCTGGTATCCCCAACTCTTGAAGAATTTTCCACAGTTTGTTGTGATCCACACATGCAAAGGCTTTGGCGTGGTCAATAAAGCAAAATTAGATGTTTTTCCGGAACTCTCTTGCTTTTTCTATGATCTGACAGATGTTGGCAATTTGATCTCTGGTTCCTCTGCCTTTTCTAAATCCAGCTTGAACATCTGGAAGTTCTCAGCTCACATACCGTTGGAGCCTCATTTGGAGAATTCTGAGCATTACTTTGCTGGTATGTGAGATGAGTGCATTGTGCAGTACTTTGAGCATTCTTTGGCATTGCCTTTCTTTGGGATTGGAATGAAAACTGACCTTTTCCAGTCCTGTGGCCACTGCTGAGTTTTCCAAATTTGCTGGCATATTAACTGAAGCACTTTCACAGCATTATCTTTTAGGATTTGAAATAGCTCAGCTGGAATTCCATCACCTCCACTAGGTTTTTGGTAGTGATGCTTTCTAAGGCCCACTTGACTTCAGACTCCAGGATTTCTGGCTCTAGGCAGGTAATCACACCATCATGGTTATCTGGGTCATTAAGATCTTTTTTTTACAGTTCTTCTGTGTATTCTTGCCACCTTTCCTTAATATCTTCTGCTTCTGTTAGGTCCATACCATTTCTGGCCTTTATTGTGCCCATCTTTGCATGAAATGTTCCCTTGGTATCTCTAATTTTCTTGAAGAGATCTCTAGTCTTTCCCATTCTAATGTTTCCTTCTATTTCTTTGCGTTGATCACTGAGGAAGGCTTTCTTATCTTTCCTTGCTATTCTTTGGAACTCTGCATTCCAATGGGTATATCTTTCCTTTTCTCCTTTGCCTTTCACTTCTCTTCTTTTCTCAACTATTTGTAAGGCCTCCTCAGACAGCCATTTTGCCTTTTTGCATTTCTTTTTCTTGAGGATGGTCTTGATCACTGCCTCCTGTACAATGTCACAAACCTCTGTCCATATTCTTTAGGCACTCTATCAGAGTGCCTTGAATCTATTTCTCATGTCCATTCTATAATTGTAAGGGATTTGATTTAGGTCATAAATGAATGGTCTAGATATGCAGATGACACCACCCTTATGGCAGAAAGTGAAGAAGAACTAAAGAGCCTCTTGATGAAAGTGAAAGAGGAGAGTGAAAAAGTTGGCTTAAAGCTCAACATTCAGAAAACTAAGATCATGGCATCCGGTCCCATCACTGCATGGCAGATAGATGGGGAAACAGTGGAAACAGTGGCTGGCTTTATTTTTCTGGGCTCCAAAATCACTGCAGATGGCGATTGCAGCAGTGAAATTAAAAGATGCTTACTCCTTGAAAGGCTAGACAGCATATTAAAAAGCAGAGACATTACTTTGCCAACAAAGGTCTGTCTAGTCAAGGCTATGATTTTTCCAGTGGTCATGTATGGATGTGAGAGTTGGACTATAAAGAAAGCTGAACGCTGAAGAATTGATGCTTTTAAACTGTGGTGTTGGAGAAGACTCTTGAGATTCCCGTGGACTGCAAGGAGATCCAGCCAGTCCATCCTAAAGGAGATCAGTCCTGGGTATTCATTGGAAGGACTGATGTTGAGGCTGAAAGTCCAATACTTTGGCCACATGATGCGAGAGCTGACTCATTTGAAAAGACCCTGATGCTGGGAAAGATTGAAGGTGGGAGGAGAAGGGGACGACAGAGGATGAGATGCTTGGATGGCATCACCGACTCCATGGACATGGGTTTGGGTGGACTACGGGAATTGGTAATGGACAGGGAGGCCTGGCGTGCTGCGGTTCATTGGGTCACAAAGAGTTGGACACGACTGAGCAACTGAACTGAACTGAACTGAATGGTCTAGTGGTTTTCCCTACTTTCTTCAATTTAAATCTGAATCTGGCAATAAGGAGTTCATGCTCTGAGCCACAGTCAGCTCCTGGTCTTGTTTTTGCATGACTGTATAGAGCTTCTCCATCTTTGGCTGCAAGAATACAATCAATCTGATTTCAGTGTTGGCCGTCTGGTGATGTCCATGTGGAGTCCTCTCTTGTGTTGTTGGAAGAGGGTGTTTGCCATCACCAGTGCTGTGACCTGTAAAGGACTAGGTAGTAAATATTTCAGGCTGTGCGGGTCGTGTGGTCTCTGTCATGCTCAGGTCTGCTGCTGTAGAAGCAAATCAGCATGAGACAACATGTAAGTGAATGTGTCCTGTTCCAGTGACGTTTTGTTTATGGACACTGAAATCTGAAGTCTGTTTTCTGTTGTCATAAAATACTTCTGCCTCCTTCCCTTCTCCCTCCCTCCTTCCCTCTTGTCTTCCTTCCTTCTCTGTCTGTCTCTCTTTTTCCTTTTTTCCCAGCTCAAAGGTTAGGAATGCAAACAAAAACAAATGCATAGAGCTCTGAAGTTGGCCTGGGTGATAACAGTTTGGATAAGAACCCAGACAAGTTCTCCTGAGAATCTCCACTGAGCTTGTACTCAGGAGCGTGGCAGAGACGTCCTATGCTGCTCGTGTTACAGCAATGGCCTCTCAAAGGCAGCTGGGCTCCATCAGGGGAGTGAGTGCCTCCGAGGTCAGACTGCACATCGTCACTGCGCCTGCAGAAGGAAGGGGTGTCAGATATGCCGATGCCCAGCATGTGCCCCTGCCTGCTCGTTCTGTGTCCAGGACCCATTGTGCACACCTGGGCCATCTCCTTTGCAGCCAGTGGCTTTTTACCGGTTTCCACCCTTTTGCAGTCTTTTTGAGCTCGTTAACTAGTTAGCAGGACTTGAGGGAGTTGTGGGCTTCTCAGGTGGCACTAATGGTAAAAAAACCCGGCTGTCAGTGCAGGAGAGGTAAGAGATGTGGGTTCGATCCCTGGATTGGGAAGATCCCCTGGAGGAGGGCATGGCAACCCACTGCAGTGTTCTCGCCTGGAGAATCCCATGGACAGAGGAGCCTGGTGGCCTACAGTCCATGGGGTCGCAAAGAGTCGGACAGGACTGAGCAACTAACACACACACAGGAGGAAGTTGTAAACTTGGTGTCTGCTCTTCAGCAAATTACGTGGCAGGAGGTTCTTTATATTCTGCCTCTACCACTTTTCTTTGATTAAAGGATTTCATTGCAAACATTTGGCGAGGACCGTTTGAACATGGATATGCCCTGGTGTCGGCAAACCCAAGTGTAAGATACGAACAAATCCATGTGCCTCTCCACCCCTTATTCTCTACACACACCTATATGAATACACAAATAAGTCGGGGGCATGATTATTGGAAAAATAATTCTTTATGAAAGAAATAATTTCAAGCAACACTTAAATAATGTTTCCTTAAAATTGTTCCAAGTCTTCTCTATTATTTTGTTATTACAGCCTTAGAAAGTAATCTGCGTGAGATTATAAGGGAGCTGTGTAGAGTCTCCACCCCTGAAGTGAGCTGCTGGAGCAGAGGTCACCACGTGACCCCGGTCCCCTTCCTGGTCCCTGCCGCCCCTAACCTGGGGGAGGAACAGGTGGTGGGGGTGCATGAGAAAGGGGTTGGGTTCTCTGGACCTTATTGCCATCCTTTGGGAAATGCTCAGTGTTCCAGATGTCAATAAAGACAGAGTCATACTCTGCTGTCGATGTACTTTTCATGTCTTATCCAGATTTCACAGTTAAATTTATTTCTTACTTTTGACAAGTGTTTATCTCATATCCTTATTGATACAGAGAAGTGATTTCCACGCGGAAGGAAATGGCAACCCACTCCAGTACTCTTGCCTGGAGAATTCCATGGACAGAGGAGCCTGGTGGGCTACAGTTCATAGGGTCACAAGGGGTCAGACACGACTGAGTGACTAAGCACAGCACAGCACAGTGATTCCCAAATATTTTCATCCAAGAACTCTTAAAAGCTATTACAGAGTTCTTTTGCATGAAGAAGAAGTGAAAGTCGCTCAGTCATGTCCGAGTCTTTGCGACCCCACGGACTATACAGTCCATGGAATTCTCCAGGCCAGAATACTGGAGTGGGTAGCCTATCTCTTCTCCAGCGGATCTTCCCACCCCAGGAATCGAATCTGCATTGCAGGCAGATTCTTTACCAACTGAGCTATCAGAGAAGCCCTCTTTTGCATGAGCGTTAAGCTACTGAGATTTACCATATTAGAAACCAAAGGCACATGTTAGAGACATGTGATTGTTGCTTTATTTAGAATATAAGCCTATTATATGGTACCACAAATAAAATTTTGTATGAAAAACGACAGGCAAAATGACTAGTAAGAAGTATAGCATTTTCCTACATTTTTGCAAGTCTCCTTAGCATCTGGCTTAATAAAGGCATCTTGATTTGCTTGTCTACTTCTGCCTCGAAGCTGTGATACCACAGGTCATGACAGGCTCTGGACACTGCAGGGTACACACATATGAGCAAAGAGCACGGACACGACTGGGTGGGTGAGCGCAAACCATGGAACAGAGTTTCTGAGGGTGTGCATTGAGCTCTAGGGAGACTCATAAAGGCTGGAATGAGCTGAGAAAGCTACTAGGTGAGACTGGAGTTCAAAGGATGCAGCGGAGAAGGATCGCATGGCAACAGAATAACCCTGGTGGGAGGAGGAAGTTGGGGAAAGGAACAGAGGCAGCGTGTCTGGGAAGGAGAAGAGCCTCCCACACAGGAAGGGCCGCGCTGAATAAGGAGAGAGGAGGCTGGTGGATGGGGCGGTGGCCACCACACCCTCTCTGAATCTGAGCCTCCTTCGTGGGGCGTCTCATTTCAGGGGGGCTGCAGTAAATACCTCAATAGAGCCATATGAAGAGAGCTTTACAGGGTTCCCACCTAAGGCTTTGGTCATTTCACTTCACGGATGAACTGACTCAGCTAACCAGCCACAGATGTTTTGTTTACAACCAGAGGAACTCATTGAGATCTTTGATGACATTTCCCTGTCTATAAAATGCTGAGCGTTAAGTAGTGATACTGTGTGAAGCGCTTGGCGTCCGTCTTGAGAGGCAGTTCTTAAGTGGAGTGGTTTAATGGTCATTTAGCATGATGGGCCTTTAGAGTGTAATATCATTTGCCTGCCAGTTAAAATGAACGCTTCTCGGTGGGAAGTCAAAGATCATGTCAACGTAACTTGGGTTAGGTGAAAGAAAGCATTCAGAAGTGAAAGCTGGAATAGAAATGAGGGGGCAGAATCTCCCTGCGCTTCACCCGTTCATGAATCCAGTGTCATTAGGGAGCACCACTAATTCCCACTAATGGGGGGAAACACTCTGAATTGGCAAAAAGTTTGATTCATTTTTAAAGAACGGCAGCTTTTTCTTTTTTGAAGTGTAGTTGATTTACAATGTTGTGTAGGTTTCAGGTGTACATCAAAGTGATTCAGTTACACATACATATATGTATATGTATGTATGTATGCATGTGTCTGTATGTATATGTATATATTCTTTCTTATATTCTTTTCCCATATAGGTTATTATAGAATATTGAACGTAGTTCCCTGTGCTATATAGTAGGTTCTTGTTTATCTATCCATATATTGTAGTGTGTATCTGTTCATTCCAAATTTTCAGTTTATCCCCCCCTTCCCCCTTTGGTAACAGAGATAGACCCACAGACATAGAATACCTTTCTTTTTTTTTTTTTCCTCTAATTTTATTTTATTTTTAAACTTTACATAATTGTATTAGTTTTGCCAAATATCAAAATGAATCCGCCACAGGTATACATGTGTTCCCCATCCCGAACCCTCCTCCCTCCTCCCTCCCCATACCATCCCTCTGGGCCGTCCCAGTGCACCAGCCCCAAGCATCCAGCATCATGCATCGAATCTGGACTGGCAACTCGTTTCCTACATGATATTTTACATGTTTCATTGCCATTCTCCCAAATCTTCCCACCCTCTCCCTCTCCCACAGAGTCCATAAGACTGTTCTATACATCAGTGTCTCTTTTGCTGTCTCGTACACCGGGTTATTGTTACCATCTTTCTAAATTCCATATATATGCGTTAGTATACTGTATTTATGTTTTTCCTTCTGGCTTACTTCACTCTGTATAATAGGCTCCAGTTTCATCCACCTCATTAGAACTGATTCAAATGTATTCTTTTTAATGGCTGAGTAATACTCCATTGTGTATATGTACCACAGCTTTCTTATCCATTCATCTGCTGATGGACATCTAGGTTGCTTCCATGTCTTGGCTATTATAAACAGTGCTGCGATGAACATTGGGGTACACGTGTCTCTTTCCCTTCTGGTTTTCTCAGTGTGTATGCCCAGCAGTGGGATTGCTGGATCATAAGGCAGTTCTATTTCCAGTTTTTTAAGGAATCTCCACACTGTTCTCCATAGTGGCTGTAGAATAATGGAAATAAAAGCAAAAATAAACAAATGGGACCTAATTAACCTTAAAAGCTTCTGCACATCAAAGGAAACTATTAGCAAGGTGAAAAGACAGCCTTCAGAATGGGAGAAAATAATAGCAAATGAAGCAACCGACAAACAACTAATCTCAAAAATATACAAGCAACTCCTACAGCTCAACTCCAGAAAAATAAATGACCCAATCAAAAAATGGGCCAAAGAACTAAATAGACATTTCTCCAAAAAAGACATACAGATGGCTAACAAACACATGAAAAGATGCTCAACATCACTCATTATCAGAGAAATGCAAATCAAAACCACTATGAGGTACCATTTCACACCAGTCAGAATGGCTGCGATCCAAAAGTCTACAAATAGAATACCTTTCTAATCCTACTTGATAGCTTTACTTCCCACTTTGTTGATAAACTATAAAGAAAGTCAAAAAATTGATGCTTTTAAACTGTGGTGTTGCAGAAGACTCTGGAGAGTTCCTTGGACTGCAAGGAGATCCAACCAGTCCATCCTAAAGGAAATTAGTCCTGAATATTCATTGAAAGGACTGATGCTGAAGCTGATGCTCCAATCCTTTGGCCACCTGATGCGAAGAAGTGACTCATTTGATAAGACCCTGATTCTGGGAAAGGTTGAAGGCGGGAGGAGAAGGGGACGACAGAGGATAAGATGGTTGGATGGCATCACCAACTCAATGGACATGAGTTTGAGTAAACTCAGGGAGTTGATGATGGACACGGAGGCCTGGTGTGCTGCAGTCCACGCGGTCGCAAACAGTCGGACACAACTGAGCAACTGAACCAAACCGAACTTGTTGATAAAATTGAAGTTATCAAAAATAAAGAGGCTGAACGTGTTGCCCATCCCGAGACCTCTGTCTCCGTCCTCCCTGGAGGTGTGGGCGAGGGGTGCCCCCTTCCTGTTTCAGCCGCCCCTCCCCCAGGCTCCTGGGGCCACCCTCCCCCTTCCTCTGGGACCTCGACCTTCAAGTGCTCCTCTCTCTCCTGTTCTCTTCCGTTCATCTCTGCTCCTGGATTTTTTTGCCCTCTCTTAGGAAGGTGAGCACATTCCATCCATTTGCTGTCCTCTCGTCCTTTCACCGCGGTCACTGCAGTTATTCACCGCTCCCCCATCCTCCGCATGCCCCTGTGAGCACACAGGCGATGCCCGCAGGCACGACGGCCGCTCCGAAATGTTCGCGCTGCTGGAGAGGCTGGGACCACCTAGCACCGCCACCTCCTCTGACATCAGGCCCCCCTCCTTCCTGGGGCTTTCTCTTCCTCCTGTCGGGGATGGAGGTCCTCTGGAGGCCGTCTGTGGCATCTGCCCATGTGCCTCGGGGGCAGTTGTCCTTTGCACCCACCTTTTAAATAAGTGCCCCACCCAGTCTCTTTTTTAAAATACCTGTTTATTTATTAGGTTTTTGGCGGCACTAGGTCTTCGTGGCTGCATCCGGGCTTTCTCTCGTTGCTGAGAAGGGGCTGCTCCTTGTTGCTCTGTGCCGGTCTCTCCTCGCAGTGGCTTCTCTCCTTGCACTGGCTCCAGGCGCACAGGCTTCTGTAGTTGTGGCTCAGGGCCTCAGTAGTTTTAGCGCATGGGCTTCGTTGCCCTGCCGCGTGTGGAATCTTCCTGGACCAGGAATCAAACCTGCGTCCGTTGCATTTCAAGGCAGATTCCTGGTGCCACCTCCCCACTGGACCATCGGGGAAGGCCCCACCCTGTCTTTTAAATCTGTATCTTCAAGCTGTTTCCTTTAAACTCCAGACCAGATATTCAGCTGCACATTGGTGGTTACTCCTCACCACTACCGTCTCAAACCCAGACTTAGCTTACCCTTCAGCAGTGTTCCTTCTCATTTGCTGTCTCAGCCGCTGCCCTCAGTGTCTTGCAAGGGGGTCCACAAACTTAAGGCCAGTTGGCCAAATTCAGCAGGCACAGGGTTTTAGAAATGAAGATTTATTGAAATACCCCCATGCTCTTTTGAAATGTGTTTTAAAAGGCACCATGTAGCCTGCAAGGGGAGAAGGCAGTGGCACCCCACTCCAGTACTCTTGCCTGGAAAATCCCATGGATGGAGGAGCCTGGTGGGCTGCAGTCCATGGGGTCGCAAAGAGTCAGACAAGACTGAGCAACTTCACTTTCATTTTTCACTTTCATGCACTGGAGAAGGAAATGGCAACCCACTCCAGTGTTCTTGCCTGGAGAATCCCAGGGACAGGGGAGCCTGGTGGGCTGCCGTCTATGGGGTCGCACAGAGTCGGACATGACTGAAGGATTTAGCAGCAGCAGCCTGCAAGGGGCTTCACAGGTGGCGCTAGTGGTGAAGACCCCGCCTTCAATGCAGGAGACTAAGAGAGAGAACTCAGCACGCACACGCGCATGTGGCCTGCAAAACCTGAAATATTTGCTATCTGACCCTTTACCAGCATTTACCTACTCTTGTCCAGTAGCTGCAGCATTATGAGGGGCTCGTGAAAACTCAGTGCTGGCTCCTACACCCAGAGTTTTGGGCTCAGGGGCCTGAGAATTGGCGTTTCTGACACGTCCACAGCAGTGCTGGTCTAGGAATGCCCTTTGTGCTCCCAGTCACTGCCGTTCCCTCTTCGGTCTCTTACAGAGATAGTAAATCTCTCCTCTCCATTGAAAGTCATGAAAAGAGATTTCATCAAATCGTTTCGACAGAAAGATTTTTGAGTAATACCCATATCTATCTACAACATGACAACTTCGTGGGGTCGTTCACCTGCCTACAGATGCCCTTCACCAGCTTGAGTAAGTTACGGGTCCCAGGAAAAGGACAACAGCCACACAGCATCGTGTGAGCTATTTCTGTTTTGTGCCAAACACTTCAGCACGAACTCACTCAGTCCGCACGGTGACCTGGCATGTTAGGGACGTGGACGAGCAGACCGAGTTTCAGTGGCAGCGCCATACAGCAGGAAGGTAGTAGAATTAGAATTTGATGCTACGTGAGGCTCTCCCTGCTACCCCCGCCCTGGTGGATGTTATAGTATATTACCTTAATACATACAATTGTAAGCCCAGATGTATTCTCCTGTGCAAAACTCTAAAACCAAACCAGAGTGAATGCAAAACTGTAATTCCAATAAAATCTAAGTTAACATGAAATTGCCACGACACATGGTTTTTACTGAATATTGAATTGTCTCTTGCTCCATAAATTGGTGTTGGTTTGCCTTCTAGCGAGGTTCTTGTGAGCTTGGCTTGATTCTGTTGCCTGAGGCAGGTTCTAGCACGCGTCTCTTTTTCAAACTCCTGTGAAACCTTCATTTTTATACCATCATATGAGGATTTGGGGCCTGAATAGCCATACAAGTATTAAGTTGGCCTCTTTCCCTCTCCTTAAACTCTTTCTAGAGGATGTAATTTGTCACCAATACAATCAAAAGGAAAATATTGGTTCTAAGTGCCACAAGGATTCTGGGTCCTTAGGTGGTTAGTAGTCCCCAGTCTGAAGAACACTGTCTCCCAGGATGAAACCTTACTTCTGTGCTGATGCTCGAGGCCCTTCCCACCAGATCCCCACCCACCGCTCCTCTTGTCATCTTCTGCTACTTTCTCATATTTCACCTTTCGTCAATACTCAGTTGCCTGTAAGTCCAGGCACTCACCGAACTGTTTTATTCATTAGGCTTTTATATGAAATTTTCCTCTGAATGACTCACTCTTCCTACTTTCAAATCCATGCCTCACATCTGCTCTATCCCCAGCTCCTATTCATCCTTTAAAACCCACTTCAGTGTGGCCACCTCGTAAACCATCAAACTGACGAGTGTATGTGGAAAGCAGCTCATGACACACGGCAATGCCAGGCAAGGCCCTCGTGAGCTGCCTCCTGTGCTGCACCGTGTTTCAAGATGAATCCCACTGTGTCCCCCACATTGGCTTGTGGTGAAAGGGAGAACAAGAGGAGGGGCACGTGGGACCCCGACCTCCCTCACCCACCCCGAGGTGCTGTGGGTCACAGTTCTGCTCCAGATGCAGAATGTTCTTCCCTGTTGTGCTTCCTTTCCCGGGGGAAGCTGATGAGCAGACTTCTCAGTCGGGGGGTCATCGCACAAGCTGACCAGGCAGACCTGACTTGGGGGTAGCAGCTATTCAGAGTGGTCTTGGAAAGCCAGCTTCCCAATGCCTGGAAACCATAAAGCCCCAGGGAAGCTGCGTATCCCTCTGTGTGTGGGGAAGGGGTTGTGATGAGGTGAGGCCAGTGGTCCCACTGGAAGATGATTTGAGGTGTGCTCCCCTTCTTAGCATCAGGGGAGCTGGCTCAGTGTCCCTGCAACTCAGAACTGGACCTCAGGGTCCTTTTCAGATGTCTGCTCACAGTGTTCAGGTCCTGTTATGTCTTTAATGGTTCATTAAGTTGAAAAATC
Source organism: Bos taurus (assembly GCF_002263795.3). Taxonomy (NCBI): domain Eukaryota; kingdom Metazoa; phylum Chordata; class Mammalia; order Artiodactyla; family Bovidae; genus Bos; species Bos taurus. The sequence continues at coordinate 41,030,250 of NC_037354.1, read as the reverse complement.
AACTGGGAATTCTCTCAAGGAAAATCTACAAAAAGACCAGATGAATGAGCAGAGACTTGGGACATTTCCATTGAGTGCCATTAAAATCAGCTCTACCACGAGGCAGATTTCCAGGTCAAGTGTCAAATAATGATTCCCACTGAGATCAGAGGACTCAACTTTGAGATTACTTGCAGGTGCCTGTTAAAGTGATTGGTGTTTGAGACGATTCATTCCTACTGAGGAAAATGTAATCCCCTATCTCTGGATGGTTGTAGAGAAAATGGGGCTAAATATCTGTATTGTAAGAACTATCAGACCACCATAATTTTGTTGAAATGAGTTAGCACTCAAAATCCAGTCTTTTCAATCGTGACTCACTGAAATAGTATAAAATGCATGTGTGACATGTGGGTATTAGCCTCTTCTAAGAGATAGCCAGATGATACTGTCTAGATGTGGAAAATCTAGGTCTTTGAGATCAAAAGAATTAATTTAATACACAACAAGAACAGAAGTCACTTCAGAAACGCATCTATAACAAATGATGCTAAACTTAATTTAATCCATTTTTAAGCAACGCTAATAAGGCTTTTAACAAGTCAATCATTATTAAAATACTTCCTATGTTAACTCCATTGTGGCTACTTTTCACTTCTATGAAGCAAGAAATCAGCACTCCATGCTATAATATTTTTCCATTTTTTCAAGAGACTGAATGATTCTTAAATAAGGTATGGCCCCTTTTTCACTTATGTAGATATTATTTTAAATGTTTTACGTTTAATGTAAAAAAGTGAAAAATTTAGCAATTATTTGCATATGTGAGATTTTTTTATACAGTATTGCTTCCTAGGCTATTTTATAAGTCTGACAAATTTTATCATTTCTGTGCAATATTTTGATAGAGAATAGGGGCACAAAGCACAAAAAATTTCAAGTTTAGAATACTTGGCTTTTGCACAAATATGAAAGTTACTTAAACCAATTAAAATCATGTTTCATGATCCTTAGAGAGTTGAATTTACCCTTTATTTCTTTTTTTTATTTTATTTTTAAACTTTACAATATTGTAGTAGTTTTGCCAAATATCGAAATGAATCCGCCACAGGTATACCTGTGTTCCCCATCCTGAACCCTCCTCCCTCCTCCCTCCCCATACCCTCCCTCTGGGTCGTCCCAGTGCACCAGCCCCAAGCATCCAGCATCGTGCATCGAACCTGGACTGGCGACTCGTCTCATACATGATATTACACATGTTTCAATGCCATTCTCCCAAATCTCCCCACCCTCTCCCTCTCCCACAGAGTCCATAAGACTGATCTATACATCAGTGTCTCTTTTGCTGTCTCGTACACAGGGTTATTGTTACCATCTTTCTAAATTCCATATATATGCGTTAGTATACTGTATTGGTGTTTTTCTTTCTGGCTTACTTCACTCTGTATAATAGGTTCCAGTTTCATCCACCTCCTTAGAACTGATTCAAATGTATTCTTTTTAATGGCTGAGTAATACTCCATTGTGTATATGTACCACAGCTTTCTTATCTATTCATCTGCTGATGGGCATCTAGGTTGCTTCCATGTCCTGGCTATTATAAACAGTGCTGCGATGAACATTGGGGTACACGTGTCTCTTTCCCTTCTGGTTTCCTCAGTGTGTATGCCCAGCAGTGGGATTGCTGGATCATAAGGCAGTTCTATTTCCAGTTTTTTAAGGAATCTCCACACTGTTCTCCATAGTGGCTGTACTAGTTTGCATTCCCATCAACAATGTAAGAGAGTTCCCTTTTCTCCACACCCTCTCCAGCATTTATTGCTTGTAGACTTTTGGATCGCAGCCATTCTGACTGGCGTGAAATGGTACCTCATAGTGGTTTTGATTTGCATTTCTCTGATAATATATGCCAATAAAATGGACAACGTGGAAGAAATGGACAAATTCTTAGAAAAGTACAACTTTCCAAAACTCGACCAGGAAGAAATAGAAAATCTTAACAGACCCATCACAAGCACGGAAATTGAAACTGTAATCAAAAATCTTCCAGCAAACAAAAGCCCAGGTCCAGACGGCTTCACAGCTGAATTCTACCAAAAATTTAGAGAAGAGCTAACACCTATCCTGCTCAAACTCTTCCAGAAAATTGCAGAGGAAGGTAAACTTCCAAACTCATTCTATGAGGCCACCATCACCCTAATACCAAAACCTGACAAAGATCCCACAAAAAAAGAAAACTACAGGCCAATATCACTGATGAACATAGATGCAAAAATCCTTAACAAAATTCTAGCAATCAGAATTCAACAACACATTAAAAAGATCATACACCATGACCAAGTGGGCTTTATTCCAGGGATGCAAGGATTCTTCAATATCCGCAAATCAATCAATGTAATACACCACATTAACAAATTGAAAAATAAAAACCATATGATTATCTCAATAGATGCAGAGAAAGCCTTTGACAAAATTCAACACCCATTTATGATAAAAACTCTCCAGAAAGCAGGAATAGAAGGAACATACCTCAACATAATAAAAACTATATATGACAAACCCACAGCAAACATTATCCTCAATGGTGAAAAATTGAAAGCATTTCCTCTAAAGTCAGGAACAAGACAAGGGTGCCCACTTCCACCATTACTATTCAACATAGTTTTGGAAGTTTTGGCCACAGCAATCAGAGCAGAAAAAGAAATAAAAGGAATCCAAATTGGAAAAGAAGAAGTAAAACTCTCAGTATTTGCAGATGACATGATCCTCTACATAGAAAACCCGAAGACTCCACCAGAAAATTACTAGAACTAATCAATGACTATAGTAAAGTTGCAGGATATAAAATCAACACACAGAAATCCCTTGCATTCCTATACACTAATAATGAGAAAACAGAAAGAGAAATTAAGGAAACAATTCCATTCACCATTGCAACGGAAAGAATAAAATAGTTAGGAATATATCTACCTAAAGAAACTATGTCTTTTTGATTAAATAATTATAACACGTCCAACTGTTAAAAATTTGAAAGATAGAGAAAAAGTATAAAGGAGAAGACAAATCACTCACAAAACATTCGCCCAGTCATGTCCGACTCTTAGTGCCCCATGGACTGCAGCCTACCAGGCTCCTTCATCCATGGGATTTTCCAGGCAGAGTACTGGAGTGGGGTGCCATTGCCTTCTCCTCTAAAATGTACACATACTTGTTAATATATTTCTTCTTCTAAATTAGAATCATACTTAAATCAGCAATTCTCTAAGCAAGAATGTTTCCCATCATTGAGTATTCTTTGAAATTCTGATTTTAAAAAAAAAAATGTCTGCATAATATTCTAACCATTCCTTTTTGTGGGCATAAAACTGTTATATTTTGATTAAACATAATCATAGTTGTGTTTATATTGATGGTTCCTTTAGGATGGCTTCCATAGAAATGGAACCACTGGATCCCTAAGTCAAAAAAGGAGCTTCTTTCACACCGATAAAATATTTTCCAGATAAGGTAGATAAATTTGCATTGCTCTCACTGGTGAATGGAAGTACTTATTTTATTTCTTCTTTGCCATTATACAAGGCTTCCCTGGAGGCTCAGATGATAAAGAATCTGTCTGCAGTGCAGGAGACCTGGATTCAATCGCTGGGTCTAATTTTAATCAGGTCCCACTTGTTTCCTTGTCATTTCCATTACTCTAGGAGGTGGGTCACAGAGGATCTTGCCTTGATTTATGTCATCTGCTTCTGCTGTGTCCTGCTTCTGTTTTCCTCTGAGAGTTTTATAGTTTCTGGTCTTACATTTGGTCTTTAATCCATTTTGAGTTTATCTTTGTGTATTGTGTTAGGAAGTGTTCTCGTTTCATTCTTCTGCATGTATCTGTCCAGCTTTCCCACCACCGCTTATTGAAGAGGCTGTCTTTGCCTCTTGTATATCATCTATTCTTGCCTCCTTCGTCAAAAATAAGGTACCCATAGGTGCCTGGGTTCCTTTCTGGGTTTTCTGTCTTGTTCCATTGGTCTGCATTTCTGTTTTTGTGCCAGTACCATACTGTCTTGATGACTGTGGCTTTGTAGTATAATCTGAAGTCAGGAAGGTGGATTCCTCCAGCTCCATTCTTCTTTCTCAAGACTGCTCTGGCTATTTGGGGTCTTTTGTGTTTCCATATGAATTGTGAAATTTTTTGTTCTGGTTCTGTGAAAAGTGCCGCTGGTAATTTGATAGGGATCGCATTGAATCTGTAGATTACATTTGGTAGTATAGTCACTTTCACAATATTGATTCTTCCTACCCAGGAAGTGTAATGTCTCTCCATCTGTTTATGTTGTCTTTGATTTCTTTCATCAGTGTCTTATAATTTTCTGTGTATGGTTTGTCTCCTTAGGTAAGTTTATTCCTAGATATTTTATTCTTTTTGTTGGTGAATGGGACTGATTCCTTAATTTCTCTTTCTGATTTTTCATTGTTAGTATATAGAAATGCAAGTAATTTCTCGGTATTGATTTTGTATCCTGCATCTTTGCTAAATTTAGTGATTAGCTCTACTAATTTTTTGATACTATCTTTAGGGTTTTCTGTGTACAGTATCATGTCATCTGCAAACAGTGGGAGCTTTACTTCTCCAATCTGGATTCCTTTTATTTCTTTTTCTTCTCCGATTGCTGTAGCTAGGATTCTGTAGATTCCAGAACTATGTTGAATAATATTGGTGAAAGTGGACACCCTTGTTTTGTTCCTGATCTAATGGGGAAATGCTTTCATTTTTTCACCACTGAGAATAATGTTTTCGGTAGGCTTGTCATATATGACCTTTACTATGTTGAGGTAGGTTCCTTCTATGCCCATTTTTTGGAGAGTTTTAATCATAAATGGGGGCTGAATTTTGTCAAAGGCTTTTTCTGAATCTATTGAGATTATCATATGGTTTTTATCTTTCAATTTGTTAATATGGTATATCACATTGATTGGGTTTCCATGTATTGAAGAATCCTTGTATCCCTGGAATAAACCCAATTTGATGGCAGTGTATGAGCTTTTTGATGTGTTGCTGAATTCTGTTTGCAAAATTTTGTTGAGAATTTTTGCATCTATGTTCATCAGTGATATTGGCCTGTAGTTTTCCTTTTTTGTGTTGTATTTGTCTGGTTTTGGTATCAGGGTGATGGTGGCCTCATAGAATGAGTTTGGAAGTGTTCCTTGCTCTGCTATTTTTTGAAAGAGCTTTAGAAGGGTAGGCATTAGATCTCTAAATGTTTGATAGATTTTACCTGTGAAGCCATCTGGCCATGGGTTTTTATTTTTCTGGGAGATTTTTGGTCACAACTTCAATTTCAGTGCTTGTAATTGGTTGTTCGTAATTTCTACTTCTTCCTGGTTCAGTCTTGGAAGATTGAACTTCTCTAAGAATCCGTCCATTTCTTTCAGGTTATCCATTTTATTGCCATATAATTGTTCATAATAGTCTCTTATAATCCTTTGTATTTCTGCATTGTCTGTTGTAACCTCTCCTTTTTCATTTCTAATTTTGTTGGTTTGATTCTTCTCTTTTTTTCTTTATGAGTCTGGCTAAAGGTTTGTCAATTTTTATCTACTCAAATAACCAGCTTTTAGTTTTATTAATCTTTATTATTGTTTTGTTCATTTCTTTTTCATTTATTTCAGCTCGAATCTTTATGATTTCTTTCCTTCTAATTTTTGTTGTTGCTGTTCTTCTTCTTTTTCCAGTTTTTTAAGGTGTAAAGTTAGGCTGTCTATTCAGTGTTTTTCTTGTTTCTTGAGTAGGATTGTATTGTTATAAACTTCCCTCTTAGACCTGCTTTTGCTGCATCCCATAGGTTTTGAGTTGTCATGTTTTCATTGTCATTTGTTTCTAGACATTGTTTGATTTCCCTTTTGATTTCTTCAGTAACCTGTTGGTTATTAGGAAACGTGTTGTTTAATCTCCATGTGTTTATGTTTCTCACAGTTTTTTTTCTTGTAATTGATATCTAATCTCATAGTATTGTGATCAGAGAAGATACTTGATATAATTTCAATTTTCTTAAATTTACTGAGGTTTGATTTGTGACCCAAGATGTGAGCTTGGTGAATGTTGGAAAGTGGAAAATGTTCCTGTCCTGGAGAATGTTCCATATGCCCTTGAGAAGAAGGTGTATTCTGCATTTGGATGGAATGTCCTGAAGGAGCAATGAGATCCTTCTCATGTAATGTATCATTTAAGACTTGTGTTTCCTTATTAATTTTCTGTGTTGATGATCTGTCCATTGGTGTGAGTGGGTGTTAAAGTCTCCCACTATTATTGTGTTACTGTCAGTTTCTCCTTTTACGTCTGTTAGTGTTTGTCTTATGTATTGAGGTGCTCCTGTGTTGGGTGCATAGATATTTACAATTGTTATGTCTTCCTCTTGGATTGATCCCATGATCATTATGTAGTGTCCTTCATTATCTCTTGTAATCTTCTTTATTTATATTAAAGTCTATTTATATGCCTTAACATGTATTTTATCTGGTATGGGGATTGCTACTCCAGCTTTCTTTTGCTTCCCATTTGCATAGAATATATTTTTCCATTCTCTCACTTTCAGTCTATATGTGTCTTTAGGTCTGAAGTGGGTTTCTTATAGACAGCATATATATGGGTCTTGTTTTTGTATCCATTCAGCCAGTCAGTGTCTTTTGGTTGGAGCACTTAATCCATTTATATTTAAACTAATTATATATATATATATATATATATATATATATATATATATAAAAATTCCTTTTGGTTGCCATTTTCTTGTTTGGGGTTGATTTTATAGCTCTTTTTTCTTCTCTTGTATTTCTTGACTATATAAATCCCTTTAACATTTGTTGTAAAGCTGGTTTGGTGGTAATGAATTCTCTTAACTTCTGCCTTTCTGAAGTTTATTTCTCCATCAATTTTTAATGAGATCCTTGCCATGTACAGTAATCTTGTTTGTAGATTTTTCCCTTTCAGGACTTTAAAAATATCCTGCCATTCCCTTCTGGCCTGCAGAGTTTCTGCTGAAAGATCAGCCGTTAAGCAGATGGGGTTTCCCTAGTATGTTTCTTGTTGCTTCTCCCTTGCTGCTTATATTATTCTTTCTTTGTGTTTAGTCTTTGTTAATTTGAATAGTATGTCTTGGTGTGTTTCTCCTTGGGTTTATCCTGTATGGAACTCTTTGTGCCTCTTGGACTTGATTGACTATTTCCTTTTCCATATCAGGAAAATTGGAAATTTTCAACTATAATCTCTTCCAAAATTTTCTCATACTCTTTCTTTTTCTCTTCTTCTTCTGGGACCCCTATAATTTGAATGTTGGTGCATTTGATATTGTCCCAGAAGTCTCTGAGACTATCGCCAGTTTTTTCCATTCTTTTTACTTTATTCTGCTCTTCAGAAATTATTTCCACCACTTTGTCTTCCAGCTCACTGATTCATTCTTCTGCTTCAGATAGTCTGCTATTGATTCCTTCTAGAGTATTTTTAATTTCAGTAATTGTGTTGTTTGTCTCCGTATGTTTATTCTCTAATTTTTCTAGGTCTTTGTTAATTGATTCTTGCATTTTCTCCATTTTGTTTTCAAGGTTTCTGATTATCTTCACTATCATTATTCTGAATTCTTTTTCTGGTAGCTTGCCTATTTCCTCTTCATTTATTTGAACTTCTGTGTTACTAGTTTCTTCCTTCATTTGTGTAGTATTTCTCTGCCTTCTCATTATTTTTTTTTTAAGTTATTGTGTTTGAGGTCTTCTTTTCCCAGGCTTCAAGGTTGAATTCTTTCTTCCTTTTGGTTGCTGCCCTCCTAAGGTTGGTCTAGTGGTTTGTGTAAGCTTCGTATAAGGTGAGATTTGTGCTGAGTTTTTGTTTGTCTGTTTTTCCTCTGATGGGCAAGGCTGAGTGAGGTGGTCATCCTGCCTGCTGATGACTGGGTTTGTATTTGCGTCCTGCAGAGTGCCAGTGGTGGCTGGGTGGTGCTGGGTATTCAGTGTTTGTGTTCCAGTGGTTTCCTTTGTGTGAGATCTCACTGTTTGATACCCCCTAGGGTTAGTTCTATGGTAGTCTAGGGTGCTGGAGTCAGTGCTCCCACTCCAAAGGCTCAGGGCTTGATCTCTGGTCAGGAATGAGGATTCCACAAGTGGCTTGTTATGGCATTAAGTGAGATTAAAACAAATATTCAGAAATGCGAAGCCAAAGATGAACCCCAGACAAATGACAGTCACAAAATCAGGCAAATAATGAGTAAAATAATGGAATCTACACACACACACACACACACACACACACACACACACACGAGCAAAGTCAAAACAGTCCAACAAAAATACAGTGGATTGACCCAGCAAACAAAGGAAATCAAAAATTATATTTACCAGTTGAAAACAAAACTAGAGCAAGGTGCCAAGTGGGGAATAAAACAATGAAAACAAAACTAACAGATATGTTGAGAAGAAAGGAAAGAAAGAAAGAATAGATATGCAAAGTTAAATAGAGGTAGATGAAGATTTATGTACATTAAAGATTAACTGCAAGGGGAAAAGAACAGTAGGGAAGGCAAACAAAGGAATAAATGTAGAAAAATATAATAGGTTTAAAAAATTAAAATTATAAAAAAGAGAAAAGAAAAAAAATGGAAAAAAGGAAAACTCCACAGAACTGCAAAAGCCCAGTGCAGAGGCAGAGTTTTATAACTACAAGAAAAAGTGTGCCCGAATATGCACATAAACATATACACCCATAGGCAAAATCAAAACAGTACAAAAAATAAAGTACAATAGATTGATCCAGCAAATAGAGGAAACCAAAAAGTATACCTACCAGAACAAAACTAACTAAAGCACAAACTGGAAAACAAAACTAAAGCAAGGTGCCAAATGGGGACTAAAGCAATGAAAAGAAAACTAACAAAATACTGAGAGGAAAGGAAAGAAAGAATAGATATGCAAAGTTAAATAGAGGTAGATGAAGATTTATATACACTAATGATTAGCTGCATTAGTGGAAAAGAACATTAGGGAAGGCAAACAAAAGAATAAATGTAGAAAAAATATAATAGGTTTAAAAAATTAAAATTATAAAAAAGAGAAAAGAAAAAAATGGAAGAAGAAAGAAAAGAGGGAATAATAAAAAGGAAAACTCCACAGAACCGCAAAAGCCCAACGTAGAGGCAGAGGTTTATAACAACAGTAAAAAGTGTGACTGAATACACACCTATGCATATACACCCATAAGCAAAATCAAAACAGTCCAACAAAAGTAACGTACAATAGATTGACCCAGCGAACAAAGGAAGCCAAAAATTATATTTACCAGAACAAAACTAACTAAAGCACAGACTGGAAAACAAAACTCAAACAAGGTGCCAACTGGGGAATAAAGCAATGAAAATAAAACTAACAAATATATTGAGAGGAAGGGAAAGAAAGAAAAGAAAATTGACAACTACAACGGGGGGAGGAAAAAAGAAAAAAATCCAGAAGAATCTACAGAAAAAGTCAAAACATAAGAATAATAAGTTTTTCTTGAGTCCCTGCTGCCAGAGTCCTTTCCCTCGCTGGGAGTCAGTCTACCTCACCTCCCTGGACGCCCTGCAACACTGCTGGTCTCTGGACCTGCTGTGCGGCAGCTCAGATTCGAGTCTGGTCCTTCTCCTATGTTTCTTGCCTCCAGTGTCCACAGCTATCAGAACTAGTGCGTTTTCTTTTGTGGGAGCTCTCAATGACCTTTTACATATTCGATAGACACAGTCTGGCTAGTTGATCCTGTGGATTTAATCTGCAGCTTATACAGCTGATGGGAAGGTTTTGGGTCTTCTTCCTTAGCCACACTGCCCTTGGGTTTCAATTCTGGTTTTCTTTCCATCTCTGCAGTGGGTCGTCCACTGGGCTTTGCTGCCCGGGCTGCCCTGGAGGACTTGGGTTCACCCAGTGAGGGCCAGGTGTGGAGGTGGTGCAGCTGCTTGGGGCGCAGGGGTTCTGGCAGCACCAGGCACTCAGGGGGGTTGGCAGCCAGGACAGCAGGAAATACTCTGCTCTAGAAGGGTACAGCAACCAGTATTGGCCAATATGCTCCAGTATTCTTGCCTGGAGAACCCCCTCTCTGACAGAGAAGCCTGGCAGGCCACAGTCTACAGGAGCACAAAGAGTTGGACACTACCAAAGCCACCCTGCGTGCATAGACACGAGACTTCTTTTGCCCTGGCAGCTCTGCCCCAGTGAGGGGTGAGCGTGAAGGTGGTGCAACTGCTTGTCTTATGGGGACCCTGGCGGCATCAAGTGTGCAGGAACACGGACTGCCTCCACTCAGCAGTTACGGCCCTCTCAGTCTTCTTTCGAGGAGAAGGCAATGACACCCCACTTTAGTACTGGTGCCTGGAAAATCCCATGGACGGAGGAGCCTGGTAGGCTGAAGTCCATGGGGTCGCTGGGAGTCGGACACGACTGAGCGACTTCACTTTCACTTTTCACCTTCATGCACTGGAGAAGGAAACGGCAACCCATTCCAGTGCTCTTGCCTGAAGAATCCCAGGGACGGCGGAGCCTGGTGGGCTGCAGTCTGTGGGGTCGCACAGAGTCGGACACGACCGACGCGACTTAGCAGCAGCAGCAGCAGTCTTTTTTCGAGCCTCTCGTAGCTGGCGATCAGAAGGCCTTTTTGGCCAGTCTTCTCTGTAGCTCTGCCCGTTCAGGCACTTAGAGGCCTCCCTTGCCTGGGATCCTTCTCTGTTGTTGGGGGCATCAGGCACAGAGGGGGCCCCCTTGGCTAGGGCTCTACTCTGTAGATCGTTAAGTCAGGCACTTAAAGGAGCATCATGGGTGGGGTCCTGCTCTGTAATTCAGTGCCTCAAGCATTTGATGGGCCAGCCTCTATTGTTCAGCTGCCGATGCCGGCGTGTGTGGAGAGAGGCTATGGTGATGGCTCCACCCCCTACATGTGACTCAGCAGTATCGCCTTGCTTCCATGGCTGCCTGGCTTTCCTCCACAGGCATTTCCCACCTCAGTCTCCTCCCTCACATCCCCTCGATCCATCTCTCCACAGTCAATAACAGCCCTCGCCCTGGGATTGCTCCACAATCCCTAAACTCCAGCTTCCAGCTGCTACATTTTTCAGGGGGGCCTGCATCCCTATCTGGGGTATGTATGGCTGCTGCAAGGACTGTCTCATTCTCATTCTGTTTAGGCCGCCACAGATCAGCTGTTTCACTCTCAGCCTCAAATGTTTCTTCTCTGACTCAGACAATTGCCCCAATGTAGGGATCAGACCCCTGCTTCAGTTCCCCCACCCGCCGAGGGCAGGTCAGTCCTACGAACACTCCTGCTTTCCCCCAAGTTTCTTCGTCCTGCCGAGTTTTCGTGGTTCTATGTATTCTTTTCCGCTGGTCAGGCACGCCTGTCTGCTCTCAGCTGCTGTTCTGCTTGCACTTTTTGTGTCAGAGGGAGTATTCCTAATGTATCCGTGGAGAGAGATGAACTCCACGTCCAGCTATTCCTCTGCCATCTAGTTCTGTAAAATTTCTTATTTTACATTGAAGGTTGTGTCTCAACTGTGTCTGTTTCTGGTTTCTCTGGTTCCATAGGTGTGTCTACTATTTCATTAATTACTGTGTTTGTGTCTGTGTGTGTGTTTTCAGTTCAGTTGCTCAGTCATATCTGACTCCTTGTGACCCCATGGACTGCAGCACACCAGGCTTCCTTGTCTATCACCAACTCTCGGAGCTTGCTCTTGTCCATCAAGTCAGTGATGCCATCCAACCATCTCATCCTGTTTTCCCCTTCTCCTGCCTTCAGTCTTTCCCAGCATCAGGGTCTTTTCAAATGTGTATTTCTTCACATCAGGTGGCCAAAGTATTGGAGCTGCAGCTTTAGCATCAAGGCTTCCAATGAACACCCAGGACTGATCTCCTTTAGGATGGACTGGTTGGATCTCCTTGCAGTCCAAGGGACTCTCAAGAGTCTCCTCCAGCACCACAGTTCAAAAGCATCAATTCTTCGGTGTTCAGCTTTCTTCACAGTCCAACTCTCACATCCATACATGACCACTGGAAAAACCATAGCCTTGACTAGATGGACCTTTGTTGGCAAAATAATATCTCTGCTTTTAAATATGCTATCTAGGTTGGTCATAACTTTCCTTCCAAGGAGTAAGGGTCTTTTAATTTCATGGCTGCAGTCACCATCTGCAGTGATTTTGGAGCCCCCCAAAATAAAGTCAGCCACTGTTTCCACTGTTTCCCCATCTATTTCCCATGAAGTGGTGGTACCAGATGCCATGATCTTCATTTTCTGAATGTTGAGCTTTAAGCCAACTTTTTCACTCTCCTCTTTCACTTTCATCAAGAGGCTCTTTAGTTCTTCTTCGCTTTCTGCCGTAAGGGTGGTGTCATCTGTGTATCTGAGGTTATTGATATTTCTCCCAGCAATCTTGATTTCAGCTTGTGCTTCATCCAGCCCAGCGTTTCATATAACGTACTCTGCATAGAAGTTAAATAAGCAGGGTGACAATATACAGCACTGATTTACTCCTTTCCCAATTTGGAACCAGTCTGTTGTTCCAGTTCCAGTTCTAACTGTTACTTCTTCTCCTGAGAATACAGATTTCTCAGGAGGCAGGTGAGGTGCTCTGGTATCCCCATCTCTTGAAGAATTTTCCAGTTTGTTGTGATCCACACAGTCAAAGACTTTGGCATAGTCAATAAAGCAGAAGCAGATGTTTTTCTGGAACGTCTTGCTTTTTCAATGATCCAGTGGATGTTGGCAGTTTGATCTCTGGTTCCTCTGCCTTTTCTAACTCCAGCTTGAACATCTGGAAGTTCACGGTTCATGTACTGTTGAAGCCTGGCTTGGAGAATTTTGAGCATTACTTTGCTAGCGTGAGAGATGAGTGCAATTGTGCGGTAGTTTGAACATTCTTTGGGATTGCCTTTGGGATTGGAATGAAAATTGACCTTTTCCAGTCTTGTGGTCACTCACTGCTGAGTTTTCCAAATTTGCTGGCATATGGAGTGCATCACTTTCACAGCATCATCTTTTAGGATTTGAAATAACTCAACTGGAATTCCATCAGCTCCAGTAGCTTTGTTCATAGTGATGCTTCCTAAGGCCCACTTGACTTTGCATTCCAGGATGTCTGACTTTAGGTGAGTGATCACACCATCATGATTATCTGGGTCAAGAAGATCTTTTTTGTATAGTTATTTTGTGTATTCTTGCCACCTTTTCTTAATATCTTCTGCTTCATACCATTTCTGTTGTTTATTATGCCCATCTTTGCATGAAATATTCCCTTGGTATCTCTAATTTTCTTGAAGAGATCTCTAGTTTTTCCCATTCTATTGTGAGTCACTCAGTCGTGTCCAACTCTTTATGACACCATGGACTGTAGCACTCCAGGCTCCTCTATCCATGGAATTCTCCTAGCAAGAATACTGGAGTGGGTAGCCATTCCCTTCTCCGGAGAATCTTCCCAACCAAGAATCGTACCCATATCTCCTGCATTAAAGGCAGATTCTTTGCTGTCTGAGCCAGCAGGGAAAGCCATTAATTTGTATAACTTCATAATAATAGTTAATAATTGGAAGTCTTAGTCTCTCTTATTACTTTTTGTTGGTTTCAGCATTTTCCTGGCTACTCACACCTGACTATTTTTTTCTTCATTTGAAAATCTGAATCAAATTTGAATTACATAATTTTGGTTCGGGGAGAATGGTCATCGCTGCAGTGTTCAGTTTCCAACACAGGATATATTTGGCTTTTTATTCATCCCTGTGGTTGCCTGTCTGTTTTTTGTTTTGTCTTTGAAGACTTTTGGCCTTACCAAGGTTTGCCTTAGTGTTGTTTATTTACTTTGTACCATTGCCCTGTACCCCATTCCTTATACTTCATTATACCCTTTTCATTTCTTGGTTCAGACTTCCCTCATTTCAGAGAAAAACTTCTTTGAGTATTCCTTGCTTTATTAAGGATATAACGTATGTACTTGTTGTATAACCTCCGTCTGACTTAGACATCAGTAATCCTTCTCTCCATTTTAATACCTCGGTTTCATTTTGCTCCGTTTTTCTCAGCCTGATTTTCAGGTTGCAGGCTACTTTTTATTCTGCCTGACTGTTGATTTAGTGTGACTTCATTTCTGTAAATAGTTTTGTCTTTCATTTCCATTCTTTTCAGAGCCAGGCTAGCTAAATTTTCATTTCTTTCTGTTGCTTTATGTTTTTTTGAAATCTTGCATTCCATCTTTGTATTCTTGGTTCAGAGCGGTCATCTGTTCTTTAACTGCTTTGAGATAATGAAGAGTTTTATATGAGATTTTCATTCTGCTTTGTGGGTTAAATTTCCACTGTTTACTCTTCAGGGCAATTTATAGCCACAAAGCTTAATACATATGGAAGAATATATATATAACATGATAAAATGAATAAAATATTTGAAAATAATACACAAAATAACAAGTTCAAATAAATATTTCTTTACTATAGAAATATAAAAACACAATGAATGACAAAATATGAAGATAAATAATATAATGAAAAACAAAATAAAATAATAAAATGAGATTAATCAATAATAAAAACAATCAAATTGCAAAATATATAATAATATATAAACAAAACCTCCATCTCCCACACTCAGTCTAAGAAACAGAATGTTGTCGTTACCTTTGAAGCCCCTGGTTCACCTTTATACCATCTCTGCCTCTTTTTTCTATTAGAGCCTTGGCATTCCCCGAGCTGTATGTCAATTATTTCTTGTTTATGATGCTGTCATTTGTGTGTATATCAAAATAATATATTATGTATGTGAGCATTGCAGGTGTTTTAAATATTCACCAACACTCAGTATTACTAAACTTTATTTTACTGCACTTGCTTGGTTTGGAAAAGTATCTCACAGTTTTTTCTGGCATTTACCTATTTTACTGATGAGGTTGTGTATCTTTTCATGTGCAATGAATATTGTGTTTTACCTTTTATGAAACATCTGTGATCTATTCTAGTGATTTCTACAAGTTCTTTATATATCCTGGAGACTAACTCCTTATTAATGATGTGTTTTATAAACATATACTCCCAGATTTAAGCATATCTTACTCTTTGTGGTGTCTTTTGGTGAACACAGCTTATCAATTTTAATGCATTCTAATTTCATTTTATTTTATAACGTATATCAAAGAAATACAAATATTAAGTAGTTGCTTTTATTTTCTTATAAATATATTAAGTTTGCCTTTCACATCATTCATTTGGAGTTGATTTCTATAACTGGTGTGAGGTAAGGATCCATTTTTTTCCCCTGATATGGAAACTATTTGTTCCAACATTGTTTATTTCACAGTCTATCCTTATTTCAATTGTAAAGATCTTTTCTGTCATAAATAGAATTTCCATGTGTGTGTCTTTCTGAATCCCTGCTCTGTCTCATTGTTTATAAGTTTACTGTTTATTAATACTGCTTTTTAAATTACAATTCTTTACACTGAGTCTTGGTTTCTTGTAGGTTAAGCCTGCTACCATTACTTTTTTCTACTTTGTACTTCTTTAGAAATATTTTGCCTCCTCTTCAGTTGCTTTCCTTATAATTTTCTGAAGTAGCTAATCAAGGTCTATGAAAAATTCCATAGGGATTTTGGTTGGAAGAGTTTTGCCTATATGGATCAATCTTGGCAGACATAACTCATGAATACTGGTATGACTCATTTATTTGACTTCTTAATGTATTTCAAAAACTTTTATATTCTTCCTCATGGAAGTGACATAAATTCTGCTTGGAGTATTGTGAATACATTATTTTTATTAATATTTTAATGACAGCTTTTTAAAAAACCTCATTTTCTGCTTGTTCATAGACTATAAATATAATTGATTTTTTTATATCCAGAGAACATTAGGAGCTCATATTAGTTTTAATATTTTGCGGCTTCTTTGGGGTCATATGATACGTGATTCTTGTTCTTCTTCCACCATGGTGCCCCATATGAGTGTGTTGAAGGAGGTAAAGTGTAGATAAGTGCATCTTATTGCAGTAGGACCTCTAGTAGCATTTTTATAAGAGCTTGTGATGGCGGCCAACTCTCGGTTGTCTTGGTTTCTAACTTTTAAGGAAATAGTTTTTATCCATTAGTTAGAAGTTTTTGTATAGCAGCATGTTACTAGGTTAAGGAAATTTACTTATAGTCTTAATTTTCTAAGAATTCTTACCACAGTAGCTGATTTTTATTCAGTGTTTCTTTTTTTAAATCATCTGTTAAGACAATATCTGATGCTGGGAGGGATTGGGGGCAGGAGGAGAAGGGGACAACAGAGGATGAGATGGCTGGATGGCATCACTGACTCGATGGACGTGGGTTTGAGTGAACTTCGGGAGTTGGTGATGGACAGGGAGGCCTGGCGTGCTGCGATTCACGGGGTCACCAAGAGTTAGACACAACTGAGTGACTGAACTGAACTGAAGTGAAGACAATATCATAGTTTTCTCTTTAAATCTTTTGGTGTTGAACTGAATGGTCAGTTTGCATGGGCCCTTTGTCTTATCTATTGGCCTCTTTTCAGTTGTTCATGCCTCTGTCTTGATACACTTCTCTCGTTTGGCTTTTAGGCTCCCCTTCCCATCCCTTCTGTCCTGGGTCTTCTCCTTGCTCCATTTCAGATGCTTGGATGGAACAAGGAGATCTCTGTATATCTGCGGGCACCAGAACTCTGTTCTTTTCGACGTTTATTTTCTGGGTGATATCTGGGTTTGTATGACTACATCTCCAAATTTATATTTTCTGCCCAGTTTCCTCTACAAAACTTGGATATCCAACTGCAACTATCCCTTCTGTACCCACATTGCAGATATCTTAAGTCTAATAAGTCTAAGACCGAGATCTGTCTCTCTGCCGCACACCCACCAGAGCTGCTCCACACGTGACTTCTTGGTTTCTGCTGTTGGTGACTTTGTTCCTTAAAACAATCAGCCCCAAACCTGGGAATTTTCTATTTATGGAAAGGTTGCCAAGATATTTCAGCCAGTTCCCATAAAATCTTTACACAACTTGCCCTGATGCTAATATCTTACATAAACAAAGCAGAATTACCAAAACCAAGAAAGTAACATTAAGTGATACAGTTAACTAAATTCCAGATCTTAGTCAGACTCCATCAGTTGTCCTTTTGGGGTTCCAGAGCGCATCCCAGGATCACGATCACAATTCCACAGACATGTTAGCTTCCCCCCACACTGTGACAGGTTCTCAATCTTCCCTTGACACTATTAAATATAGTATTTTAATCGGGTCTTTTTTAGAACATCCTTCGGTTTGCAGCTGACGACGTGAGATTGTGTTGAGATTGCATATTTTCACTAGCGTACCACAGAACCGACGTGCCTTGCGTAGTGCATCACGTCAGGGGCGCTCGACGCCGATGTGTCTTTTATTACTGATGATGCTGATGACGTTAGCTCGGAGCACTCGGTTAGGGCGGTGTCCGCTGCGCTGCTGCTGCTGCTCCTGCTGCTGCTGCTAAGTCGCTTCAGTCGTGTCCGACTCTGTGCGACCCCGTGGACTGCAGCCCAGCAGGCTCCCCCGTCTGATGATGATGACGTTGGCTTGGAGCGCTTGGTTAGGTGGTGTCCGCTGCGCTATTCCACTATAAAGTTACACTTTCCACTCGGTGATTAATGAGTGGCTTGGACTATGCAAATATCCTGCTTCTCCTCCAACTATCAACCACTGATTCTAGCATCCACCGATGGATCTTGCCTGAAAACACTCATTGTGAGAGTGTTTGCTTAATGGTGACTTTTTTCCATTTTAGTAATTCAGATTTTTTCCTATAAGGAAGACTTCACCTTCATTCTAATTTATTTAATTCAATTATTATGAGTTATATTCCAATAAAAATAAATGACAGTAATGGTGTGAATGGTGTGCAGGCAGGAGAGAACCACAAACAGCTCAGAGTTATGAAGTATATCCAACATTAATCAAATCTGAGATGTTTGAGTATGTGAATATATTACTTAGCAAGCATTTAACATTTAATTTTTAACCCATAATGTACCAAAGCTCTCCTGAACTATACAAGTCTTATTTCTCAAAAATCTCATGTAGTATAAACCAAAGTCTTAATTCTATTGCAATTTAAAATGTGTATCTTTAAGGGTCCACAGTATATTCATTGCTGGGAATTTTTAGCTTTGAGAAACAAAAAACTAGCCATGTTATATTACACCAAAACATCCGAGAAAATAACAGTTTCTCATGAATAGAAACAGTGCCAATTATAAAAATGAAATTTAGACAGTGGTATTTTACTTATCAAGCATTTATTGCTATGTGTTAATGAATTAAAATATATAGTCTCATTCCCAGGCATAAGCATATTCAGGAACAAAATTTACATAAATTTATCATAAATAGTAAGTAGCAAGAGATATGTAATTTTATTAACCCTGAGGCTCCCTTGGAATATTAATAAGAATGTTTAGGCCTGAGAGCCAACAGTACAAATTGGAATGACAGTGTATGTCTCACCTAAGTGTAGGTCCGTTTGTTCTATTGTGTGGATTTCCTCTAATTTTTACTAGCAGTGCCCTGAATTGGAAGAATGTTTAATTTAATGGTTAGATGTGCTATGTAAAAGTGACACCTACACAATTTCTTGAAAGCTGTTTGTTTCCACTGAAATGGAAACAATTCTTAGCTGCACAGTGATTCTTAGCAACCCTCTTGTAACCATTTATCTCATAAAAGGATAAATACACTAAACTGAAAAGTTCTGATACATTTCCTTGCAACATCTGAAATTAGTCATAATAAATTTTATATGATGTAGTCATTTTTTTTCCAAAGAAAGTAACTTTTTAAATATATGAATTCACATAATCTTTCTAAAATTCTAGAAAGACTTAGAAAATTCCAGCAACCTTTAAAAAGTAGAAGGCAGATGTGGTTGAAAATAGGAAGATTTATTGAAAGTCTGTAAAAGAAATAGTTACAATGACTTCAGCCTCCTCCACAGAATCCTAAAGGTTCACTTGTAAAGGTATTGATCCAACAAGCCCAGGAGACTGAAGCCGAGATGCCGTGTACCTAGGGTTGAAAAAAGACTTATAGACAGTGATGACTGAACGCCTGTTAACAGGAAATCTACGTTTCTACAAGCTTCCAAGAGGCATGCGGACTCTCTAATCAGCTTTTAAAGATACGATCAGATTTTTCTTTTTATTTATTTAATTTTCAAAATATATCGTAGAGTAGGTATTTTTATAACACAGACACACCTTCAGAATGAGAGGGAAAATGGCTCAATTTACCACCTAGATAGCCCCCCGCTGACACAAAAGGAAAATAAAAGTAGTATATGTGCAAGGTTTCCAAATGAGAGCGGTCAAGAAAGGCACAAAAGGACTGCTTTGAGGCTATGTCGTTAGCTGCACGCATGTTTAGAGTTGTTATTTTGTCCTGGTGAATGAAGTCTTTCATCATTGCGTAATAACTCCTGCAGTCAGACGTTTGTCCTTGTCTCCTTTTGTCTCTATTAATACAGCCAGGCCAGTTTTCTTTTTGGTGGCCATTTCCTGGTATGTCTTCCCCATCATTTAAAAATGTCTCTCTGCTTTCTGTGTGTCCCTCATAAATAGCACATAGCTGGATTTTGTTTTCAAAATTTTGTTTTTCCTGCTTGACATAGTTCCTTCATGTTGCCCATTTGGGTCTATCTCTTACTTTGCTTTCTTCTCTATTTTCCATTTTTAAATGCTTTCCTAGCATACATGGTAAAAGCCCTGGTTGATGCTTTAAGAGTTGGAGTAGGGAACAAGTTGACTAGGGGCTCTGAAAGGGTGGGTGGGTGACCCCATAGATGGTAGCCCACCAGGCTCCCCCATCCCTGGGATTCTCCAGGCAAGAATACTGGAGTGGGTTGCCATTTCCTCCTCCAATGCATGAAAGTGAAAAGTGAAAGTGAAGTCACTCAGTCGTGTCCGACTCTAGCGACCCCATGGACTGCAGCCTACCAGGCTCCTCATCCATGGGATTTTCCAGGCAAGAATACTGGAGTGGGGTGCCATTGCCTTCTTCGATATCGATGATTAGGATTGCTTTAAGTCAGAAATACTCAATGCTAGCACTGTTGACATTTCAGTTTAGTTCAGTTGCTCAGTCATGTCTGACTCTTTGCAACTCCATGGACTGCAGCACACCAGGCTTCCCTGTCCATCACCAACTCCCAGAGCTTATTCAAACTCATGTCCATCGAGTCGGTGATGCCATCCAACCATCTCATCCTCTGTCGTCCCCTTCTCCTCCTGCCTTCCATCTTTCCCAGCATCAGGCTCTTTCCCACTGAGTCAGTTCTTCGCACCAGGTGGCCAAAGTATTGGGGTTTCAGCTTCAGCATCAGTCCTTCCAATGAACACTCAGGACTGATTTCCTTTAGGATGGACTGGTTGGATCTCCTTGCGGTCCAAGGGACTCTCAAGAGTCTTCTCTGACACCACAGTTCAAAAGCATCAGTTCTTCAGTGCTCAGCTTTCTTTGTTTGGCAACATTTATTTCCCAATGTTGACATTTGGAGCCATATAGTTCTTTGTTGTTAGGTGCTGTGCTGTGTTTTGTAGGATGTTGAGCAAAATCCTTGGCCTCCATCCCTCAAATGCCAATAGTATTCTCCAGTTGTAATAACCAGAAGTACCTGTGGACATTGCCAAGGGTTCCCTGGAACTGAGGGTAGGGTGCAAAACCAACCTGGTTGAGAACCACAGCTGCAAGAGGAACTACACACGTCTATGTATTGGGGAGTTCATGGTGTCAATTCTTGTGGTTTCTTTTGAACTGATAAGATTTCCTGAGGGGCAGGGGGAGACCTTATTATCTGCTGCCTATAAGATAAAGACCTGCTTGAAAATATTCCATGTCTCATTCTCCACATATGCTCTTTGGCTGAATGACCATATTGTTCAGCACGCCACACTGCTCCCCACTAACGCGTGTTTAACCCATATTGGGAATCCCAGTCTCCTCCCAGTGCTGAGCTGACAAATGCACACGTGATGAATTCCGATCAGTTCGACCTGAGAGACTTCACTGCTGATGATGTCTGGAAAGGGTTGCTGGGTTCTGAGAACACAAGGACAGACCGTGTTCTTGGCTGACGGATGGTGTTGAGGCGGGTGATGTTTCCTGAGAGGAGCTGAAATTGAGTGTTCAGAACAGGATGAGAGTAAAACCGTGGGTCCTTATGATACCGTGGCACCGCAGACCACCCAGCCCTCGGAACTAACCCCAGGATTGTTGGTTATTTTAGCTTAGATTTTGTAAATCTCCTTATTTAAGCCAGTCAATTGAATCTGAATTTTTAAAAATTGCAACTGAAGTCATTTTTTTAACATTTTAAAAAGCTTTTTATTGTAAACTGGAGCATAGTTGATTAACAAGGTTGTGATCGTTTTAGGTAAACAGCAAAGTGATTTAGTTATTCCTATGCATGTCTATTTTTCAAATTCTTTTCCCATTTAGATTGTTACATAATATTGAGCAGAATTCCCTGTGCTATACTGTAATTCCTTGTTGATTATACATTTTAAATATAGCAATGTGTACATGTAAATCTCAAACTATCCCTTTAATTTATATTTTTCCAAAAGTAAGTTTCATTTTATAGTCATATTGACCCTAATAATTATATCATTTTATATGCCTTGTTCCTCTGATATCAGGAGTGAAAGATACATATTTCCTTAGACATTTTTGAAGCTAGGCTTTCCACAGTCTTAATTTGTTGTTGCTGTTGTTGTTGTTTTTAAGAGTATTGAAGGAGCACTTTAACTCAAAGGAATGATGGTCCATGAAACAAACAAACTTTTAAATATTTTAAAGTGAAGGAGTCAAGAAAGGGCAAAGCAGGAGCACTATTGTGTTGACATTCTAATTATAAATACATCAGATTTGGTGTAAAACATTATCAAACCATCAGTCTTGGCAATGGTTAATTCACTTTTTGAATTTCAATATTTCATCTGCGAAGTGTCAGCCACTGAGTCTTGTTAATGGTAAGCCTTTCATTCCTGTTAAATCAATTGTAAATAATAGAACCCCTCAGAGAAAAATGATGAAATAAACATTGATTTCCAAATTGGGTGTCAGATTCAGAGCATTAATAAAACACATCACAAGCAAACAAGCACCTAATATACTCAGATCACTGAGATTGTAATCAGAGGGGGAAAAATCAATAATTTTTGTGTAACTTGCTAGTATTTTTACATTTCATTTGTATCTGTGTGTCATCATGTCAAATTTCCCATTTCAGGCCCTATGTGGCTATTTAATTTTTATTATCCTGACCAGCAAAACGAGGTAGTTTTGTGTCCTGTTAGATTTGCTTCTCTCTTCTAAATAGGTGACAAGTGTCTGGTCACATAGTGTTTTTTTTAGTTGCCTGGCACCAATGATTTGGTTGTGTTTAATGCAATACAATAATCATTTCCAGCAAGTCACATAAAACACTGCAGAAAAATGTAACAGCTCTAAGAGCACTTTTAAGGAAAATAAAGCTCTCTAGCAGGTGTCCATAGCAGTGCTTTATGCCCACAAGCTCTATTAAATGTTAGTGCCAGTGTCCTGTGAATGCCACGGATGGGGTCTGGCTGAAAGGAAAGTGTGTCCCCGAGACTGTGTTGCTTCTCTAGGAAAGGAGGTTGGAAGGGCAGTGCCTTGCTCTCCTTCAGGCTGGAATATGATCAGGGCTCTACTCAGGGCACATCTTGTGAAGGACTAGTTTCAGGGAAGGCATGCACTTCTAAAGTCATACATGGGCAAGGGTGGAAATACCAAGGGCGTGACTTTCAAAAGACTATCCCCAAACTCTTCCAAGTTTCCAGGCTGCCCACCCCCCACCCCGCCCCGGGATGGTCTCTAACGATGACATCACAGCAACACAGTGAGGGTAGACGTGGGCTTGGGTTTCCTGGTTTAGTGCTGCTTCCTCGCGTTTCATGATGAATTGCATTCCGACTCTCAGTCGATTGTGCTTTCATTTTTATTTCTATATTTCTTTATGAAGCCCCCTTGTGAAGTTATTCAAGTAGATGGTTATATACCATTGAGTAGGGTCTAGCATTGACTTTGACCTCAGTGACAGGCTAAGTCCTTGTGGGAACCTCAGTTTGAAGAGTAGATGAGGTCCAAACAATCACTGCAAAAATACTCAGAAATGGAAGCTACTATTCATGAGAAAGCAAATATTACAAGCTAAATACAAGACGTTAAGTGACTTTCAATGGAAAACAACACATTTACAGAGTACAGGGAACTTGGGATCTGTCCTCTTTTCCCCAAACCTACAAAGAGGCCAACTACTGTGGGAAGAGAAAAACAGGAAGATTACAGCCCTTGTTACATCAGGTGTATCACTGAAGGATCGGGAAAAGTTTAGCTGGGAGGAAAGAAGACTTAGACTCCGGTTGTCTACCAGGTCAAGATCTTTTATATTAGGATGGCCATATAGTTTATTTTCCAGGGGGGGCACCTTTGAGAATAAAAGGGAGGGAGTCATAATGATTGGGCTTTCCTGGTGGCTCAGCAGTAAAGAATCTGCCTGCCAATGCAGGAAATGTTGGTTCAATCCCAGGGTTGAGAAGATCCCCTGGAGAAGGAAATGGCAGTCCACTCCAGTATTCTTGCCTGGGGAATCCCATGAACAGAGGAGCCTGTGGGCTACAGCCCATGGGGTCACAAAAGAGTCAGACTCGGCTTAGGGACTAAACAACAACACAGCAGTAATAAAGATTAAGTGGGGACACTCATCACATACAAGGACTGTACTAAGTGAAGCAGGCTGTGTGGACATCCTAATTTTAAAAAAGAAGACTTTGAATGCTGGCCTGAAAGAATTAAAGCAGGATCCACGAGAGAGGGACAAACAGACGTTGGATTGCTTGATGAGGAAGAAATATAAGGAACTTGGTATGGATCAAATGAGATGCCTGCCTTTGAGAATGGAGTTGCCCAAATAAGACTGGGAGGGATTTGATCAAGGTCATCCTAGTGGGTTTTGAGGATCAGAATTGTGATTGGACCATAGGAATTTAATGTTGTTTTTACCTGAGCATGTGTGGTTCTGAATTTTAAATGAAGATATTCCATGGAGAGTTGTGCATTCCAATGCAAGTTGTTTTAAAGATCTGATCCTAGAATTGCTTCTGGAATGCATGCAGTCTTGCAAGGCTTAACGTAGGTCTAAATCACTGACATCAGAATGAATCCCAGTTTTGGTCAAGAATGAGCTGAGAAAAAACCTGAAGATCCTAATTTTGGGTGGTAGGACCTAGTGTTAGGACCACTAAACTAGAACTGGGTAAGACACAAAATTAAGGTATAGATAGATAGCAGACCTTGGGACATAAAGAAAAAAATCTCTTTGAAGAAAGTCTGCAGTCCCTTGAATGATCTTCTGCTTGGACTTTAGAGAAGTCAGAATAATGTTGCAAACAACCCATCTTAAATTCTTTACAGTGAAGTTGCATCATACATGCCTGTAATCTAAGCAATTTGAGCTATATAGATAGATATTAAGCAGTGCTATAAAACTGTCCTCTGTATTTGTATTTTCTATATTAAAATGTACTTTATAGAGTGATTTAGGGGATCTTAACTTTGTAATTTTATTCTCCTTTGCTGACATAGATTCAAAACTCTATGGTTACTGCTGACTTTTATCAAGCCAAAAACTTATTTTCTTCATGGTCAAGTCCCATGTTCCCTGCGAAACCTTTCCTGTTAGCCATAGCTAAGATTGGGCAACCCTGTCTTAGCCTCTGGTGGGACTTCTTGTCTGCACGCCAAATTTGGGCACTGAAATATCCCTGTCTTTATTGTCCTCCATTTGTGGCATGGGTACATCTGGCTTCTCTAATTACACTGCTCATCCCTTGCCTGAGGGACCGAGTTACTCATCTCCTTGGAGTGCTCCTAGCATGGTGCACCCCATGGATGGTTATTTAGTTGAGCTGGGCTCACCTGACCCTTAATTGAGAAGAGGGACTCGTGGGAGCTTCCTGTGACCTCCCAGATGAAAGGATCTTTACATGAAACTTGCTTCCCTTAGGGCAGCCTCATCCATATATAAAGGCTAAAGATATCTGCCTATAAAAGGCAATACAATAAAGGAGGCACCCTATTTGTTAAATTTATTAAATAGGCACCCTATTTGTTAAATAAATATATATTTTAAATATAAATTTTTTTTCTTTATGTCCTATGTATATGGATATGTCCATGTTGTTGTAGGTTTCTTTCCTCCATATATGTCCAAGTTCTCACAAGAGGTTTCTAATTACTTCTGAAGTATTCTCTCTCCATTTGGGAGTTTTTCTTATAAACTGGTTAATTTCATAGCTATAAATACTTATTTGAGATTCACATTTTACACAAAATATAGTATTTATGGCTTGAAAAGTATTCCTCACATAAGAACCATAGGCTCCTTCCTGCTTCTTCAAATTAATGCTATGAAGGCATGAAAATTGGTGTACTCCAAATACCTGCAGATCCAGGTTTCCTATGGAAGGACTGTCAGTTACAAATCCCAGCAGATGGTGAAGGACAGGCATGCTGCAGTTCACGGGGCCACCAAGAGTCAGACACAACTTAGTTACTGAACAGCAACAGTAAGGGGAACGGTAATAGCAAACACCGGGTAGTTTTCGGCACTTGCTAAGCAAATATTTCACATATATTAATTTGATAAACACTCACCAGAACCCGATGAGAAACAAGGACAGAAAAGGAAAGTAACTTACAAAGGTACTAGTGGTAGAGCTGGAATTTGAACCCAGCAGTCCCAAGCTTACTTTTTTTCCACCAAACATCATGCATGGTGGCTACAAGCCAAGGCCCTTTGATCAGCCAAAGCTGGATTTAAGTGCTGGCAATCTAATTTAGTATAGTAAATAGTAGGATCTAACCCAGGAAGCTGGACATGGATCCAGGAAGCTGGATCTAACCCCTTAGAACTGGACATGGAACAACAGACTGGTTCCAAATAGGAAAAAGAGTACGTCAAGGCTGTGTATTGTCACCCTGCTCATTTAACTTAAATGCAGAGTACATTATGAGAAACGCTGGGCGGGAAGAAGCACAAGCTGAAATCAAGATTGCCGGGAGAAATATCAATAACCTCAGATATGCAGAAGACACCACCCTTATGGCAGAAAGTGAAGAGGAACTAAAAAGCCTCTTGATGAAGGTTAAGGAGGAGAGTGAAAAAGTTGGCTTAAAGCTCAACATTCAGAAAACGAAGATCATGGCATCTGGTCCCATCACTTCATGGGAAATAGATGGGGAAACAGTGGAAACAGTGTCACACTTTATTTTTTGGGCTCCAAAATCACTGCAGATGGTGACTGCAGCCATGAAATTAAAAGATGCTTACTCCTTGGAAGGAAAGTTATAACCAACCTAGATAGCATATTAGAAAGCAGAAACATTACTTTGCCAACAAAGGTCCATCTAGTCAAGGCTATGGTTTTTCCAGTGGTCATGTATGGATGTGAGAGTTGGACTGTGAAGAAAGCTGAGTGCTGAAGAATTGATGCTTTTGAACTGTGGTATTGGAGAAGACTCTTGAGAGTCCCTTGGACTTCAAGGAGATCCAACAAGTCCATCCTAAAGGAGATCAGTCCTGGGTGTTCATTGGAAAGACTGATGCTAAAGCTGAAACTCCAATACCTTGGCCACCTCATGCAAGGAGTTGACTCACTGGAAAAGACTCTGATGCTGGGAGGGATTGGGGTCAGGAGGAGAAGGGGACGACAGAGGATGAGATAGCTGGATGGCATCACCGACTCGATGGACATGAGTTTGGGTGAACTCTGGGTGTTGGTGATGGACAGGGAGGCCTGGCGTGCTGCGATTCATGGGGTCGCAAAGAGTCGGACACGACTGAGCGACTGAGCTGAACTGAATCCAAACATAGTTGGGGAACTGTGATGTCTCTGGTGATATCTCTGGCATGTAGAATGTGCTCAGTAGATGTTAGTAGTATTTATAAAATGAAAAGTGAAAGCCTCTCTGTCGTATCTGACTAATTGCAACCCTGTGGACCATACAGTCCATGGGATTCTCCAGGCCAGAATGCTGGACTGGGTACCTGTTCCCTTCTCCTGGGGATCTTCCCAACCTAGGGATCAACTCCAGGTCTCCTACATTGCAGGCAGATTCTTTACCAGCTGAGCCAGCAGGGAAGCCCAAGAATACTGGAGTGGGCAGCCTGTCCCTTCTCCAGAGGATCTTCCTGCCCCAGGAATCGAATCCGAGTCTCCTGCATTGAAGGTGGATTCTTTGCCAATTGAACTACCAGGGATTTATAAAGATGGACATAGAAGGGCTTTTGGTTGATGGGTATAAAGCAGTCTGGTGTTTACACAGAGGAGAGAAGAATTGTAGAATAAGAGAGGTAGAAGGTGCCCATATTCTTGTTTCAGCTTTTGTAGTTTAACCTGCTTTGTAGGGTGTGTACAGAAACCTTGCTTCAGGCCTGTGGTTCAACTCCTTCCCTTTGTAGTAATTTCACCTCACTTTACAGCTGACAGTCCTGGATCTTATTGAGCTGGAAAACAGGAAATGTCTGACTAATTTCCTTTGGACGATACTGTTTATTTCCTTCTCTAATTGGATAATGGAATTATTGAGAATTTTGCAAATAGACAAGGGGATGATCTGCTGAGGACAAGATATGACAACCGTGGGCAGCGTTCCGTGACAGCTCACTGTACAGAGTCCACCCACAGAGTGTGGGTGCTCGGGACCCTCGGGCTGCTGGCTTTTCCCTTGTTTTTCCTTTTTCCCTTCACTGCTGATGTGCACGCTCTTGCCACGAACCATTGTCATCTCTTTTAGTAGTTTTGCTTCCTTTGAGTCCTTCTTCCTGGACGGTTGAAATTCACTGATAAGAGAGCCAACCTCATGCATTCACATATAGGGTTTACTTTGATGAACCAAAGCAGGAGAGACAGTCAAGTTTTTTTGTAAAAATCATGTTTTGAAAAACTCATGCTTTTCAACCTCCAATTACTACAGTGTTTACATTTTTTTTATTACTTTGTTAAAGTGGTGAAAATCAGCTCGAGAAATAACAGGTGTAAATCATAATTTTATTATTTCCAAGTACATTTTTATATTGATGAAATTATGGATACAAGTTTCTGCATCTGCACATACACATTTTAAAGGTATATACAATAAAGATACAAATTCTAATTTTTGCAGTTTTTTAAAACATGTGGTCCAAGATAGAAGTGGATTCTGGAAATAAGAAAAGTTTCATATTATTAATAGGATTGTTGAGAATCTGGGGAGATTATTCAAAGCAGTTAGCTTCAGACTTAATAAGAACATAAGAAAAGAAGAATCTGAACTCAACATTTCTTGGATTGTCATGAAAAAATCTTTAATAGTAAGTGTTTGTGTAGCCCATTCAAAGTTATTGTGTGAACAGTAGAACATACTGTGACTCTGTTCGCAACAACTCTGCATGACCAGATGAAAATGGTGTACAGTTCAGGCAACCCACGTGTGACTACGCTTGCTTCACCTCTCCTTGTCTTGACCTGGATGCACTCTTTTCATTCCTGAGAGGTCATCACTCTTTTTTCTTTTGATGTGTTGCACTTAGTATCTTTAAAAAATTTTTATTGAAATATAGTTAATTTACAATGTCATGTTAAGTTTAAGGTATATAGCAAAGTGATTCAGTTAAACATCAACACACACACACACATATGTGCATATATATATATTCTTTTTCAGATTATTTTCCCCATAGGTTATTACAGAATTTTGAGTAGAGTTCCCTGTGCTTATAGTAGGTCCTTGTTGATTATCTATCTTATACATAGTAGTGTGTATATAGTAATCCCAAGCTCCTAATTTATCCCTCCCTGCCCCATCCCCCGCTTCCTCCCTTGGTAGCCATGAGTTTGTTTTCTAAGTCTGTGAGTCTGTTTCTGTTGTGTAAATAAGTTCATTTGTATCGTGGTTTTTTTTTTAGTTTCCACATATAAATGATATCATGTGATATTTGTATTTCTCTTTCTGACTTCCTTCACTTAAAATAATAATCTCTAGGTCCATCCACGTTGCTGCAAATGGCATTATCTCATTCTTTTTACGGCTGAGTAGTATTGCATTGTATGTGTCTGTACACACACACACACACACAATGGCATAGGAAATGGCAACTCACTCCAGTATTCTTCCCTGGAAAATTCCTTGGACAGAGGAGCCTGGCTGGCTGCAGTTCATGGGGTTGCAAAGGGTCAGACACAAGTCAATGACTGAACACACACACACACACAATATATATATATATATATACACACCACACCTTTATCCATTCCTCTCTTGGCAGACATTTAGATCGTCATCGCTCTCCCTAGGTGTAATAGCGCCGGGGTAACAGCACTTGCCTCCCGGGCGCTGGCCACAGCGGTTGCAGGAGAGGGCTGGTGACTTTTCCCTCTTCTGTTTGGTGCTGAGCCTGAGCCTGCAGGCGTTTCTCACTTGTCAGTCCCTGACCATGGCTGACGGTGAAGTTCCTTAGTTTCGTCTCTCACAGTTAAAGGGAGAAGGGAGAATTCCAGGAAACTCAAGGCCCACTTTCTCTTTACCAGAAGCAAAGGGGAAGCTGTGCTCTTCTCTCTGGGCCTGCAGAGGCGGCAGTCTTGCTCTCGAGCACAGCGTCTCCCAAGCAGGCCACAGGTGGGCTACCTTACAGGACCCGTCAGCGGGGCCGCGGCCGGAGTTCTCGCGAGGCCTTGCGGGGTCTGTATCCTTGGCCCCGCTGCCGTCATCTTGCATTGAGTGTCCGGAGCTGAGGTGTCCGCGCGGCTATTTCACACCCAGGACTCTGCTCAGAAGGGCCCTGGGCAAGGCCTCTGCCCTCAGCCTCCTGTCAACAACTGCAAGTAGACTCCGCACCAAGGAGGAGAAAGATTAGACTTTTCTTTACTGTATTACCCGCGTCTCTCTGAACTGTGAATGGGCTTTGCCATTGAAAAAAAACTCCTGTGTTTTTCATCCAACTCCTCATTCTTGAGGGTCGAAGGTCCGTCTTCCAAACAGTGTCCCGTGGTTTTAGGGAGCTGGGAGTTGGCATCCTAACCACCTGGAGACCAGCGGAGCTCCCCCCGTCTGCCATCAGACGTGTGTGTTTGTTACCAGGCCTCAGCACTGGGGCCCTGAGTGCCCACCCGTTGAAGTTTTAGAGAGGAAGGTCTCCAGATGACTTAGGATGTGTGGACCCAGTGTTAGCAAGAGACAGCCATGTGTTAGATTTTTTCCTAAAAGTGAAGGCTTCTCGGTCTTTTTCCTGCAGGTAGGGCTGCCCTGCTGCCCAGGGTCACCAGCATGGCCTGCATGTCCCCTGTCATGTGGTGGTGGTTTTTTGGAAGAGGAGTTTCAGGTCAGAGAGGGGTTTTGCACAGGTAGTCCAGGGGTCGTTGCCCCAGGTGGCGTCTTGCAGCTGGGGCTCGGGGCCTCTGCCCTCGAATGTGATGTCCCCATGGAGTGGCGCTTGAAGCTTCGGGCAGACGGGTGGTCAGTCACCAGGTGTGCTCTGTCCCGCTCAGGAGTGAGCTGAGCTTGCGGCTGCCAGTTTTCAGAGTTTTAGGATCAGCTGGCCTCCTGTTCCAAGTGGAGACAGGGCCAACCAGGAGTGTGGGTGGGCAGCACCTGTTCCCATTTTCTGTGAGGCTCTTAAGGTTTCTTCCCACCTGGGGGCGGGGGTGCTTGCTTGAGTTGTTCCATTTCAAGGGGGCTCAGATGTTCCTTCTCTTGTGCCTGGGGGGTAGGTCTACCAGGCAGGAGTCTAAACGCACTTGACTTTAACTTATCACTTGGGGTTACTGCATGCAGAGCAAGGCAATCAGAAGCAACAAAACTTAGAGACCAATTGATGGGCCAACTCTCTCATCTCTCAGGGCTGGTGTGTGTTACAAAGGAAGGTTACATGTTTTGGGGTCAGGGAGTGATACCCCCCAAACTGCCAGTTCTGCCGGGATGCATGCTAACGGGCTGTCCTTCTGTATGGAGGACATTTGGTTCCCTTATCTTAGATGCTCTACTTTCAAGGTGTAGGGATTTGTTTCCAACTAGCAGTGAGGTGGTTGGAGTGATCTGTAGGCATCCAGAGGCCACAAGATTTGAGCCTGGTAAGAGTTCTGGTTCAGGAAATTCGGAACCAGCACCAAACGGTTAATGGATTCCTCAAAAGACTCAAACGGGAGGCATCCAAAGGGCATGGGCTCTGATATAACTGGGGGTCCCCCTTGAATTTGTCATGGCCTGCGTTTGAAATAGCCCCTCCACAGTTGGAATATCCCACACGAGGTTAGAGGGGAGACCTCTGGGTGGGAGCAGCTTAGCTCTGTTTGTTCCCGACTTCTTGGGCACTTTAGTGGGTGGCAGGGTCTTCTCTTTTCTCCTCTCATCCCCAAAGGAGGAGTTTTCAGACTTCCTGCTGGGCGAGGGCTAAAGGCATGAGGCATCCCTGGGGAGCTCTCCAGATCACCAGGAAACTGCTGTTCTGGGCTGATGCCAGGATATGCCCTTGGTGGAGGTTCATGAAGCCTCACCCAAGGCCCCCCACCCAAGCAGAGAGAGACAGAATGGTGACGGGATTCTTGGACTTGTGAGCAGCCCACAGGAGCCCTCCAGTCCGCTTCAGAGAAACCAGCGCTGGCTGGGACAGGTCGAGTCACCAGTTACCCACCTTGGGACCCTTCTGCACATGGGCATCCCTGGTGCCTGTTCCTGAACTCAGATCAAGCGCACTCGTTCCGTTTTGTCAGGTGGTCCTTGTTACCTGGGGCTTTTCCAGTCTTTCTTAACTCACGGGGCTGGCCACCTTCCTTGTCCAAACCGAAAGTGATGCTGGAGAGCGCTAGCGTCGACCCCTGGAGGATGGTGAGCGGAAGAAGCCCCAGCGTGGCTGCTCTTGCTTTGTACCAGGAGGTGCGGTCAGCACTTCTGGTGAGAGTGGGCCAGTCTACATGGCTTCCTCTCCTCCCAGTGACCCACGTGTCCCGTCCTGCAAGAAGGGTGGCCAGAGGCATATACACCTGTGAGTTTCGGTCTCTGTGATCCCCGCAGTGGGGTGGGGTGTGGTCCAGATGACTCTGGAGGCGATGCTGTGTACTCACTGCACCTGCGTATAGGTTGCTGGGCAGAGTTGCTCGTTATTGAAAAGTCCGGTTGTTTGCGTAGGTGCTTCTACACAGCTCATCACTATTGTCCGATGCGTGCTGGGGGCTCTGGAGTCTGACAGATGTAGCTTGGGTTTGGGTTCACTTACCTACTGTGTGACCTTAGACACATTACTGGGCCCTGTGGAGCCTCCATCTCTTCACCTGTAAAATGGGGATAACAAGGGGTGTTTTGAGATGGATATCCGTCAGCAGCCTCAGTAAACGATGGCTTAACCCTTGTAAGTAAAGTAGCACTAAGGTTAAAATGTATGTGGAAAAGCTAAGTGTATTTAAATCTGTCTGCAACATTGTGACCAATATAACCCATAAATTTTTATTTTAAGCAAATGAAGTACTAGAGGAAAAAAAGTAATCCTACCAAGGACTGTATGTTTTAATTTTCAGTGATGTTGCATGGCATTTTACCTGGTTATCCTCAAAGCAAGGCTGCATTTCAGTCAGGCTAGAGGTGATCCCTGGTGTGTATCCATTCACAGCGTGGGTTCCGGGGCTCAGACAGCCTGAACTTGAATCTCGTCTGTCTGCTTTCTGGCTGAGTGGCCTTGGTGCGGTGCTTAGCCTGGTTGTGCTTCGGTTTTCCCATCTCCTGAGTGAGAAGAGTAACATCTCCTCCCTTATAGATTATGTGTCTGTGCTGAGTGGCTCAGTCCTATCTGATTCTTTGCAACCCCATGGACTGTATCCCGCCAGGTTTCTCTGTTCATGGTATTTCTTTAGTACGAATACTGGAGTGGGTTACCATTTCCTTCTCCAAGGGATCTTGCTGACCCAGGGATTGAACCTATGTCTCTTGCATCTCCTGCACTGGCAGGTGGATTCTTTACCACTAGCACCACTGGGAAGCCACCCCCCACCACACTTACTTAGAGGCTAGTTGTGGGTATTATGAGATACTATTGAGAGGGTAACAGGCAGGAAGGCCAGGGGTCTCCAGTAGGAGGAAATAGGCTGCAAGTGTCAGACGTTTTTTCTCTCTCCCTTAAGCGGTAGGAGGAAGCAAGCTACAAGTGTCAGGTTTTTTTCCTTCTCTATACAAAATTAAAAGGTTTCTCTTAAAATTCTGTGTTGCCATGACGACACCTGGTTTCTGCTGAACTTAACTTTTGTCAAACCTTGAGCTAACCAATGTGTTTTTCTTATGGAAATATTTTTCTTAAGCTATGTGAATGAAACTATGTATTTGGTTTGGAATTTGCCTTTTTTTCAAAATGATTCCACCTAAGACTAACTTTTTCTTCTTTTCTGAGACCTTGGGCTGATAATAGCCCAGCAAACCAGCACTGA
Organism: Bos taurus; assembly: GCF_002263795.3. Taxonomy (NCBI): domain Eukaryota; kingdom Metazoa; phylum Chordata; class Mammalia; order Artiodactyla; family Bovidae; genus Bos; species Bos taurus. The sequence continues at coordinate 40,996,742 of NC_037354.1, read as the reverse complement.
TACCAATTGTTTCATGGCTGGGGGATGACATACCTCTTGCCATCCTATCTCAATGATGCGCATTGTGGGAGAGGGGCCTGGTGAAACTCACCTCAGCCTTGCGGAGTCTCTCTTATCTGATTAATAGCTTCCTAACAGACATGAAACAGCTTGCTAAAAACTAGCGGGGTGGCACTCTTTCTGCCCCCTTCTGATGTCTATGTCAGAAGCTTTCTCTATCTCTTTTATACTTCAATAAAACTTTGTCACACAAAAGTTCTGAGTGATTAAGCCTCCTCACTGGTCCTGGCTTGGATTCCTCTCCTCCAGAGGCCAGGAATCCCAGCATCTTTCACGGCTCTGCAGCAACCTATCACTATCATATGTGCTTTATATGCATTTCTCAGTGGATCATAAACATCTAGCAAATGCTACCCACTCCTTACCCATCCCTATTCCTGTAAGCAGGTAGTTAATGCTAACCATCATTGACTTTATCAGAATTTCTCTTTATGGATAGTTAAATATTGGCATTAATAGTGAAAAAAAAGCAACACGAACAGACACAGGGGTACTAAAGAAAAATCTAACCGTTTTCTGGCCTATGAGAAGTGGGGAAAAAGAGTCAAACGTTTTAGAGAAGGTGAAGGGAGAAGTAAAGACAGAGCCAGAGCTTTCACCTGTTGGCCTACAGAGGATGGTGGGGAGCACCACCGTCCAGGCTGCTCACAGCTGGGTGCACGCCTCTGGGGCTGAGACTCCCGAGTCACGCTTGACTCTGGACATGCATCTGTAGAAGGAGGTGAGAGGGTGGCTGAGAGCCTGCCAGCGGGGATCATGGGCATGAAGAGGCAGAGAGCTGCCCAGAAGGCTGGTCCAAGCCCAGTGGCAGCACAGCTGAGGCTCTGAGGGAGTAAGAGCTTGTGTGCACACAGACGGTGGGTTCAGCCATCAGCACACAGCAACGGGAAAAAAGAAAAGGTTAGGCTTAGGAAAAAAGAGGGCTGTGGGTAGCTTTCCCTAATCCTGCATCTGTTGCTGTCCCAGGGAGAAAACAGGCTGGAGGTGGAAGGCTGAGGATGCTCTGAGAGGTGGTACCTCGTTATAAAGCGGAGCTGAATACACTCCATCAGGGTTTATGCAAATGATACTATAAACTGCTCAATGGTTTCCCTTCACCAGCCAAATAGAGGGGACTGATGGAGGAGGCTAGATTGACTGAGACTTAAGATACTTTTCAGCATATACTGTGGTTTAAATTTTGTGACATAAACCAATAGGTAAAATGTGTGCTTTTTGTGAACTTTTCAGTAAACATTTTCCAGAGAAAATAACCAGGACACTTTCATTTCCTTCTCAAAGGAATCGGTGACCTCCCTCACCCCTGGTCAAGTCAAGGGATTATGACTTCTCCAAAGATTTACCAAGAAAATTCCTGAAAGTGCTTTCTTATCTATAAAAGGAAAGGAGCATTAGTTACCTGTGTATTTTTTTTCTCCAGCATATATTCATGTGTAATATGTGCCATTAAAGAAATATAAACGATGCACACATAAAGCATGATGTTAAATTCAGTTGATAATGTAATGTTAGGTGGAGTCAGATGTTAGAGATCGGAAGCCTTCTCCAGGATACAACGCTGAAAGTCATCTTGGGACGATTGCCTGGAGGATGCTGTCCTCCAAGTCTGCAGAGTGGCCACGTGCAGAGTAGCTGATTCCAGAGAGTTCTGTGTTTCCTGTACCACACAAATGTGTAGTGCCAGGGTGGCGTTTAGCTATCAAGCCAGAGTCCCTTCCGTATCTGCCTAAAGGGGGACCTTTGAGCTCCAATAGTGAGATGCTTCTTAAAGACAACTTTACAAATGTTTTTCATCAACCACATGGAATTAATTTGCACCTGAATGATGTGAATTCATTTGCTGTCTTGACCTTGACAAACATCAGGGTGGTCCCTGGGAGAGATTTTGTCTCAATAGGACAATATTTATGTATGGTTGCCCAGATTTGTCAAGTAAACCCAATCTGAAAACAGAGAATAAAAGGAATATTTAGAATGGATTGCCTACTATTCATCTAAATGTTCAAGGTGTTATTCGTATCTTTACTCTTTTGACCACGCACTCTGTGCAAGGTATTATAAGATGTAGAGATGAATACAATAGGGCTTTTTACTGCAAGTATCTTCTCCTAATGAAATAAAAAATGCTTGCATACAAAAAGTTGCTTTTTATGCACATAGTCCTGTGCATTTTCTAGGAAGAATGTTTATAACACTTCCATTTGTTTTTCAAATAAGCCAGTGACTTCAAAAGGACAAGCACAGTGGTAGCTTTAGTCTGCTTAATGTGAGCCTGTGCTTTTCAGTGATGATGACTCAGAAAGTTCTGTGACTTAGCTAGTCAGCCTGCTTTTGACTAACAATGATAAATTTTATCAGTAAGAAGGTGAGTCAATTATCTAGCACATTTCTAGAGTAACCACAGTATATTAAGTATGTGTTAAATGCCAGAGAAACGAAGGTAAGGAAGAGGCAGCACTTGGCCATTATGGACACCAGTGGCCAATGAGAACAAACCAAAATGGTGCAAAGTATAGCCAAGATTCGGAGAAGGCAATGGCACCCCACTCCGGTACTCTTGCCTGGAAAATCCCATGGATGGAGGAGCCTGGTGGGTTCCAGTCCGTGGGGTCGCTAAGAGTCGGGCACGACTGAGCAACGTCACTTTCACCTTTCACTTTCATGCATTGGAGAAGGAAATGGCAACCCACTCCAGTGTTCTTCCCTGGAGAATCCCAGGGATGGGGGAGCCTGGTGGGCTGCCATCTATGGGGTCGCACAGAGTCGGACATGACTGAAGCGACTTAGCAGCAGCAGCAGCAGCATAGCCAAGATTTGAGCTAAGAGTATGGGGTGAGGCTTCTCAAAGGACTGTCATTTAAACTGAGCTGAAGAACACGTGGAGACAGGCTTGTCTTCCTTTCTGTTCCACCAGAGAGATGCGCAGACATAGCCTTCTTTATTGTGCTTTGCAGGTGTTGTATCTTTCACAAATTGAAGGTTGAGGCAACTCTGCATCAGCACCATTTTTCTAACAGTATTTACTCATTTCATGTCTCTCTGCCATATTTTGGTTATTCTTGTGATACTTTCAAATTTTTTCGTAATTATTGTATTTGTTATAGTGATCTGTGATCTTTGACGTTTCCATCGTAACTGTTTGGGGTATCACGAGCCACACTCGTACAAGACGGTGAACTTAATGGACAAATGGTGTATGTGTTCGGATTCTTCCGTGGACCAGCTGTTCCCACATCTCTCTCTCCCTTCGGCCTCCCTATTCCCTGAGACACAGCAGTATTGAAATCAGGCCAGTTAATAACCTGACAATGGCCTCTAAGTGTTCAAGTGGAAGGATGACTTACATGCCTCTACCTGTAATCTGAATTGTATCGGTAAGCTAGAGATGATTAAGCTCAGTGAGGAAGGCATGCTGAAAGCCGAGACAGGCTGAAAGCTAGGCCTCCTGCACCACAGAGTTAGCCATGTTGTGAATGCAAAGAATTATTTGATTTACTCAACCATTTTTTTTTCAATTAAAAAAATATTGAAGTATAACTGATTTACAATGTTGTGTTAATTTCTGCTGTGTAGCAGTGACTCGGTTATACACATATGTGCTATCTTTCATGTTCTTTTCCATTATGGTTTATCACAGGATTGGATATAGATCCCTGACTCTACAGTACGACCTTGCTGTTTATCTACTCCATAAATGCTAGTTGGTACCTGTGAACCCTAAGCTCCCAGCCCATCCCTCTCCCTCCCCCTCGGCCACCACAAGTCTGTCCTGTATGTCTGTGAGTCTCTCTCTTGTGCTTATATTCATTTGTGTTGTGTTTTAGATTCCACACGTAAGTAATATCATATATTTGTCCTTCTTTGTCTGACCTACTTCACTTTATATGGTAATCTTCAGATCCATCCATGTTACTACAAGTGATATTATTTCATTCTTTTTTGTGACTGAATAATATTCCTGTGTGTGTGTGTGTATTAGATTGGTGTGAAAGTAATTGAGGTTTTGCATTGTTGAACTTTGCCATTTAATATTAGAATACATTCTTAAATAAATGTGGTTATGTTGTATATACATTATTTTAATGCACATTTCTCACATTGTGTTTTTTTGCTAATGACTTATTTCTTGCTATTTATTTTATATGTATTTTGGACTATGGAAATAATGTTAGATAAAAAGCAAATTCAAGCAATTTTCTTATTTGATTTCAAAATGGGTCATAAAGTAGTGGAGACAACTCACAACAACAATGTATTTGGCCCAGGAATTGCTGATGTGCTTCAAGAAGTTTTGCAAAGCAGACGGGAGCCTTGAAGATGAGGAGTGTAGTGGCCACCCATCGGAAGGTGACCATGGCCAATTGAGAGCAATCATCAAAGCTGATCCTCTTACAACTACATGAGAAGTTGCTGAAGAATTCAGTGTCAGCCATTCTACGGCCATTCCGCACTTGAAGCAAATTTGAGAGGTGAAAAAGCTTGATAAGTGGGTGCCTCGTGAGCTGGCCAAAAATCAAAATATTGTTGTTTTGAAGTGTCATCTTCTCTTATTCTATGCAACAACAATGAACCATTTCTTGATCAGATTGTGACATATGGTAAAAAGTAGATTTTATACAACAACTGGCGATGACTGAGAAGAAGCTTGAAAGCACTTCCCAAAGCCAAACTTGCACCTGGAAAAGGTCAAGGTCACTTGTGGTCTGCTGCCCGTCTGGTCCACTACAGCTTTTTGAATCCCAGCAGAACCACTCCATCTAAGAGGTATGCTCAGGAAATCGATGAGACGCACCGAAAACTGCCAACACCTGCAGCCAGCATTGGTCAACAGAAAGGGCCCAATTCTTCTCCAAGACAACACCGACCGTACATCACACAGCCATTGCTTCAAAAGTTGAACGAATTGGGCTACAAAGTTTTGCCTCATCTGCCGTATTCACCTGACCTCTCACAACCAGCAACCACTTCTTCAAGTATCTGGACAATTTTTTGCAGAGAAAACGCTTCCACAACCAGCAGAAGGCAGAAAATGCTTTCCAAGAGTCGTTCGAATCTTGAAGCGTGGACTTTTATGCTTTAGGAATACACCAACTTATTTCTCATTGGCAAAATGTGTTGATGGTTATGGTTCCTGTTTGATTAATAATGATGTGTTTGAGCCTACTTATAAAGATTTAAAATTCATGATCTGAAACTGCGATTACATTTGCACCAACCTAATAGCATATCTTCTCTATCCATTTATCTGTTGACTGACATTTGAGTTGTTTCCATGTCTTGGCTATTGTAAATAGTGCTGCAGTGAATATAGGGGTGCATGTATCTTTTTTTAAAATTAAATTTATTTATTTTAATTAAAGGCTAATTACTTTACAATATTGTATTGGTTTTGCCATACATCAACATGAATCTGCCATGGGTGTACACGTGTTCCCAATCCTAAACCCCCCTCCCACCTCCCTCCCCGTACCATCCCTCTGGGTCATCCCAGTGCACCAGCCCCAAGCTTCCTGTATCCTGCTTCGAACCTGGACTGGTGATTTGTTTCTTACATGATATTATACATGTTTCAATGCCATTCTCCCAAATCATCCCACCCCCACTCTCCCACAGAGTCAAAAAGACTGTTCTATACATCTGTGTCTCTTTTGCTGTCTTGCATACAGGGTTATCATTACCATCTTTTTAAATTCCATATATATGCCTTAGTATACTGTATTGGTGTTTTTCTTTCTGGCTTACTTCACTCTATATAATCGGCTCCAATTTCATCCACCTCATTAGAACTGATTCAAATGTATTCTTTTTAATGGCTGAGTAATACTCCATTGTGTATATGTACCACAGCTTTCTTATCCATTCATCTGCTGAGGGACATCTAGGTTGCTTCCATGTCCTGGCTATTATAAACAGTGCTGCGATGAACATTGGGGTACACGTGTCTCTTTCAATTCTGGTTTCCTCAGTGTGTATGCCCAGCAGTGGGATTGCTGGGTCATATGGCAGTTGTATTTCCAGTTTTTTAAGGAATCTCCACACTGTTCTCTATAGTGGCTGTACTAGTTTGCATTCCCACCAACAGTGTAGGAGGGTTCCCTTTGAATTATGGTTTTGACCATTAGTGAAATTACTGGATCGTATACTCAACCATTTATGATAAAGGAACTTCAGCTTGGAATCTTGTGGACTCATACTACACAGCTAATTCATGGAATAGGTGGCATAAAATTGATTTGATCAGTCTGTTTAGATTGTAGGCTGCTCCCAATTAGATGTGGGATTGCATCTTTCACAGGCTGTTTCTCAACAGTCTTGATCTCTGGATTAGTGGTTTTCAAACTTCTCTGCATATCAGAATCACCTGGATGGCCCATGCAGCCTGCTGGGTTCCACCCCCAGAGATGCGGATTCAGTAGGTCTGGGGTAGAGCCCTAGAACATGGATCCACAGACCACACTTTGAGAACCAGTACTCTAGATTATAAAAGGCTTATTTATCTAAGTGTTAATGTTTAAAATTCTCTCATAGACTGACACACATTTCTGTCTTTTCCATATACCAAGGATCTCTCTCCCACTTGCTCCCTACAGTTGATCTTTTAAAGAAAACAGTGAACCCTTTAGGATGGCAATTGTAAAATGGATAGAAAGTTACAAGTTTTGGTGAACTTGGTGAGAATGCAGAGAAATTGGAATCCTTGTGTGCCGTTGATGGAAACACAAAACTGCATCTGCAGAGAAGACAGTGTGGTAGTTCTGCAAAAAAAAAAAAAAAAAAAGAGTAGAATTCACATGTGATCCTGCATTTCAGCTCCTTGTTATATGGCCTAAATAATTGAAGTCAAGGACTTGAACAGACACTTGTTCATAACAGCAATATTCACGGTGGCCAAAAGGTGGAAACAATGAAAATATCCACGGATGGATGAATGGCTAAACAAATTGTATCATATATATATATATATATATATATATATATACACACACATACACACATACATATACACACACACTGGAATATATTTCTGTTATGGGTAAGGGACATGAAATTCTGTAACATGCTACAACATGGATGCACCTTGAGGACATTATCCTAAGTGAAATAAGCCAGAATCGAGAGGACACATTTTGCATGATTCCACTTAAGTGAAGTTCCTAAGATAGTCAATTCAAGAAGACAAGAGAGTAGAATAGTGGTTACCAGAGCTGAGGGAGGGGCAAATGGGGAGTAATACTTGAATGGGTAGTGTTTCAGTTTAGTATGATGAAGTTCTGCAGATAGTAGTGATGATTGTCCAGCGTTGTGAATATACTTAACATCACTGGACTATATGCTAAAAAATCAGTAACATTATGAATTCGGTATGCATATTTCACTACAGTAAGAAGGACTGTAAAGAGTATAGCCCATACTCTCCCCCACTGCTTGTCTCAGGATTTCTCCAAAGCTTGCTAGAATAATCTAGACTTGTTTGAATAATCTAGACTGATGAATTTAGAATGGGCTAGGATTTACTCCTATAGTGAAAAAGTAAACCTCTGTTTTAGATATTTCTCATACCAAAATGTGAGCTCTTATGGAAACTGATCTAGAAAAATAATGTTCTCTTTGAACTTGCCCGGAAGTTAGCCCTTCACATCCAGCCACTGGCCAGACTTCCAGGAAAGGAGTACATCTCCGTTTGTCTGAATGGAAAGCCATTGTCTGTAAGTTGAGCTCGTAGGAAACGGCTGGGAGTTAGAGGCTGTCTGGTTTGGTCTCCCTGACGTCTGTCTCTGACACTTATGTCTAAATTAGACGGCTGATAATTAAATAAACGGGTAAAGCCAGCATCATGCCCTGTCTCTCCTCCTTCATAAAGCAGAGCATTTGCCATTTGGGGTAGTTGTTCATATCCATCATTTCATAATTTCTAACCTTAGGCATAGCAGTTTAACTCAATTAAATGTTCCCAAAGTGAACTTTGTTGAAAAACCTAATAGTAAAATAAATATATGGAGTAAAATGCTCAGGGTGATTTCTGCAACTCAAGTTAGGCTATTAATTTGGGGTAACATGTGTAGTTCTTGATACTGACATTTTTCAAAAGAAATTTCTTTTGTCTGAATTATGCTTTTGTAAATGGGAAGAGCACTCCTGGTTTTAACACCCCATTTTTATTTTCATAAAAATTTCATGACACATGAATTTCATTTCATGAAGTGACCAGCTATCTTAATCCTTGCCAATGCCACAGCTATATAGTATAAAAGTATATTAAAAGTATAAAAACTATATTTAAAAACTATTCCTTATATTTATTTTGATCAAATGCCTTTGGGTACAAATCTGATACATGATAACTAGATGTGCTTGTCATTTCTTTTCTAGGTCTTCCATTTCTTTTACTCAATAAAATCTTAAAACCAGAAGGGACCCCAATCCAGAGAATATCACAGTGTGTTCTGTAGAACATGATGTTCTGAGAAATTCTGATGAAATTTTCCTTAAAGACAGTCTTCTATGGTCAAACAACTTTGACAAATTTTGGTTTAAACAAAACTTGAAAATAACTGCAGGGCTTTTAAGAAACTTTGCTTTATGAATTGACAAGAAGAAACTTGTAGAATTCAGGCTTCCAGAACATACCCCTTATGGAACTTCTTTTCCCAGAGGTATCTCTTAGAAGTAGGAGAAAATGGAAAGTTAGCATGACTTCCTTCACTGGATAAATTGAGGAAGTGAAGACTTTAGGCCTTGTGGTTTATTTGGCAATGTATGACCTTGAAAAAGGTGATTCTCCCCTTGGAGTGGACAGGCGTGGGGTTAGGAGTCAGGCCAAGAGTTTGGTCCCTGCTCTGTTAGCTGGGCACCCTCAGACGTGTCTGCAGCTCTGATTGCTCTTCATTGCTGCCCTGGGGTCTTGCTTCCTTTCATACCCAACTCATCGGATTGTTGCCAGCAAGGGAGAAAATGCTTGTGAAACAGCCTTGCAAACTGTGAAGCACAAACATTTTCAGAGCATTTTTACCATGAGCATGATAAGTACAATTAGACAGCAGCCTTGGTAATTACTATTTTTGTGATTACACTGAGATACAAAATCTAATATACAGTATGATTACATAGTATTATCACAGCAATGTCCAAAAATAACTCTCTGTATAGAACAAACATATCAGAAGCCACAGTGCATGAGTGCTAATGGTCTTTTGTCTGGTGAGGGTTTGGGCTGAGCTCTTTTTTAATACTTTCCAATTTTATATAATAATTGTAGTACACATGGTTCTTTCTCTGGTCAGCTCTGTTTCCTAGGAATTCCTCCTTCTCCTAGGGCAGAAATCTGCTGCAACATGTTCAGCCTTTAACTCTTGTTGCAAGATGGCTGCTGTGTTGCCAGGCTCTGCACTGCATTCCAGGCAAGAAGGGCAGGGGGAACAGTGGAGAATCTTTTTTTTTTTTTGGAGTGGGGAGGGGAGGAAGAGTTATGTGGGCTCAGGAAGGGAGGCTCTCCTTAGTAGAATTCTATTCAGAATTGGCCAAAATTATGTTTTGTGGCCACCTCTTTATTGAGGTGGCCTGAAAAATCAGATATTTAGCAGTCTGACTTAGCAGTGGTTCTCCAAGTGTAGTCTCTAGATGGGACTCGCCTGGGATCTTGGCCTGTTTGCAGGGCAGGGATAGAGAAGCAGATGCAGAGCACAGATACGTGGACATGGGATGAGGGGAAGCGTTGGGAGATCGGGGTCGATGCAAATACACCCCCAGTGTAAAACACGCAGCTAGTGCAAGCTGCTGTGCAGCACAGGGAGTTCAGCTCGGTGCTGAGGGGTGGGATGGGGGGTGGCGGGAGGAAGGTCCACGAGGGAGAGGAATATATGTATACTTACTGCCGCTTCACTTCACTGCACTGAGAAACAAATACAATATTGTAAAGCAACTAAACTCCAAATTAAAAAAAAAAAATGAAATATCAGTTCACCTGCTCTATCCCTGAGCTTCTGTCAGGACCGGTTACTGATTTGGTAATTTTGTAGGATTCATTGAAAAATGAAAATATAGAACCCCTAGTTCAAAAGCTGTTTAAAATTTCAAGACAAAAACAGCAGAGCCTTACACCAAACAAGAGCCCTGTGCCGAACCATAGCACCAAGGTCCGTGAAGTCGGCTTTACCTCTGGAGCAGAAAGAGTAGCACGCTCTCCGGGAGCTTAGAGTGGAGAACCACTGGAGGAGGAGATTCTGCAGTACAGAACAGGTACTTTATTTCCCAAATCTTCTAGCCTGTTGAGAAATCTGCTGGGCTGTTTGTAGAAGATCCAGTCCCTGGCAGTCATGTGAGAGGCAGAACATTGAATGGTTTTCTTTGGCATTGGTGAGAAGCATCACTTGACATCTGCCTCTCCCCCCTCACTGGGACAGGAGCCTAGTAGGACCCAAGTAGGACCCAGAGGAGATTCCCGCAGCCAACAGCTGTGGCCAAGGATAAATTCCAGGCTAATAGGCTGGATAGTGTTGCTCCCTGATAAATGGTCGTTTCAAGGGGTAAAAAAAAAAAAATTGCAGATGAGCCTTAAATGAAAGTGAAATTAAAGTCATTTATCGCAGATCATTTGGAAGTATCAACTCCCTTCTTAAAGAAGGAAAATATAATAAAGCTCCCTCATAAAGACATAAAATATTTAACATGTGACTTCTGCTTTGTACCCACATCACCTCTTAATGGTTCCATTATTTTGTTATGTTTAACTTCAATGAAAAATTTAGGAGGAAGGATGTGCAAATGTTTAACCCAAATCAGGATTTTTTTTTTTGGTCTGAAATCCGTGATTACATCATTAGCACATTTATATTGCAAGACATTTTTACGATATAAGCATTTTTTCATTTGGACAGCAACCATAATAAATTGAAATAAAATTCACTCTTGATTGATGTTGTAAGTGTCATGTACAGGGCAAGTACCATCTATTAAGTGTGGTTTGCCAGGGCAGCAATAATAGTAGCATTTGAATGTTTTTCTTATTAAGGAGAAAAATGGTCAGGCACATTGGTTTGGTGGACTCCAAAGACCACGGGAAATGGAAAATGCCTGCAGCGTGAGTGACTCTTTCCCTGGCTTTAGGATGAAGGTGGTCCGAAGGCTGCAGGAATTGTTTTTCCTTTTTTAAAAATTAGGATAAACTATGGCAGTTTGTGGCATGAAAGAGAGGGGCTGATTACAACATAATGGAGTGTACCATATTCATCTCTTTGAAATATGACCTCACCCGGCCTTTTCCATTTTACAATCGATTCTCTCATTCCCTTAATGAACCTTTGCATTCATGAGTCTTCCTTGGAAGTATGCACATGAAGTATTGCTGGAGCAAAGAATAATTGTCTGCCAAGTAAGGAAGAACAAACTGCCTCTCTTGTCGCTCCGTTCAATAACATTAGAAGCTGTTAATGCATCATGTTGAGCCCCGTATTGTTTTGCTTAATAATTATCTAATTTGCCAAAGCTTGCTTTAAAAAATGTTTTTTGAAAATTGGCACAATACAGTTGTTTGCCTGTTTCTCTAAAGACGGGATGAAAGGGCTGATGTAAATGCATTTCGGCACAATTTTAGTTCTTAAAGTGTTGCTAAGTGGGTCTAATTTGAGTAAAGTAGCACATGCAGTTTGAACAGTCATACCGTGACAGTGCTGGTGCAATAAAATTATAGGGGAAGTTGGATGCGTGTAACAGAAAGGCGTGCAAGGCAATAAATAATACAGCTTGAGTCTTTAAATAATAACCTATTTACGTAATTTGGAATACATATGTACAAGGTTCAATTATCCAATATTGGAAGACAACATGATAGATTTCAGATAATCCAAGACTTAAAATACTCATTTTATCTTTTGCTTTCTTCCCTCTACCAGCAGGAATTTATGTTCTGTTAAATATCTTAGTTGGGTTTCCCTGGTGGCTCAATGGTAAAGAATCTGCCTGCAAAGTAGGAGACGGGGGTTCGATCCCTGGGTGGGGAAGATTCCTCTGGAGAAAGAAATGGCAACCCGCTCCAGTATTCTTGCCTGGAGAAGCCCATGGACAGAGGAGCCTGGCGGGCTACAGTCCATGGAGTTGCAAAAGAGTCAGTCATGACTCAGTGAGCAAACAACAAATATATTAGTTAGGGATAAGATTCAGTGTAAACTGATAAAAATCTTGGTGTGGATTGACGGCGGACAGCATGAAAAGGGGAAGAAGAGGATCTCCCCGTGGCTGCAGAGTCAGTGGCAGAGCAATCTCAAGGGCCGTGCCCTCTCCTGGGAAGCTGGGAGTGAGAGTTGCCTGTGTGTGATGGAACATTACATGAGCCCAGGAACACGATGGGTGGACACAAACCAATTAAACTGAGAATATCTTCAACGGAAATAAAAAGAATAGGGAAATAGTGCATTATCATGCAGCCTGTATCTGGCCTCCCAGATAGCACAGTTGGTAAAGAATCTACCTGCAGTGCAGGGGTTTTGATCCCTGGGTGGGGAAGATCCCCTGGAGAAGGGAAAGGCTCCCCACTCCAGGATTCTGGCCTGGAGAATCCATGGACTGTATAGCACATGGGGTCTCAAAGAGTTGGACATGAGAGAGTGACTTTTGCTCACTCACTTGCCTATCTGAAAGAAAAATAACATAATGAGAACAAAATCCACAGTTATGGAGATTAAAAAAAAGCATCGTGTCGCCAAAGCCTGTGGTAACCAGTTCTTAAGACCTTACACAGAAGACATCAAACACCGGCCCAGCATCGCTGTCCCCTCCTCCTGCTGTATCTGCATCTTCTGGTGATGCCTGAATCACTTTCCTTTGGGGACCCTCTTCTGACTGTCAGTGAAGTGAGTGAAAGTGAAGTCGCTCAGTCGTGTCCGACTCTCTGCGACCCCGTGGACTGTAGCCTATCAGGCTCCTCCGTCCGTGGGATTTTCCAGGCAAGAGTGCTGGAGTGGATTGCCATTTCCTTCTCCAGGGGATCTTCCCAACCCAGGAATCGAACCCGTGTCTCCCGCATTGCAGGCAGATGCTTTATGTCTGAGCCACCAGGAAATCTGACTGTTAGTAGGAGGAAGCAATTCCTCTCCTATTTTCTACTTCTTTAGAAGCATTTTTAATCATACACTCATTAGGCATTTATATGTACATAAGTGATATTTTGTTGAGCATTTACTATACTAGGTGCTAAGTGTTTATATATAATATGCTGCTGCTGCTAAGTCGATTCAGTCGTGGCCAACTCTGTGCGACCCCATAGACGGCAGCCCACCAGGCTCCCCTGTCCCTGGGATTCTCCAGGCAAGAATACTGAAGTGGGTTGCCATTTCCTTCTCCAATGCAGGAAAGTGAAAAGTGAAAGTGAAGTCACTCAGTCATGTCTGACTCTTGGCGACTCCATGGACTGCAGTGTACCAGGCTCTTCTGTCCATGGGAGTTTCCAGGCAAGAGTACTGGAGTGGGTTGCCATTTCCTTCTCCATATATATAATGTATGTATATAATCATCTCACCTGCTCACTGTCTTTGTGAGATTTTTATTTTGATTTTTTACAGTGGAGTATAATTGCTTTATAATGCTGTGTTAGTTTCTGTTCTGCAAAGCAGATCAGCTAAAGTATACATGTATCCCCTGTACATGTTGTAAGCCTGCCTCCATACCCCGCCTCTAAGGCATCACACAGTAGTGAGCTGAGCTCCGCGTGCCCTGCGGCCGGGTTCCACTAGCTCTGTTTTACACATGCTGGCGTATATATGTCAGTCCTAATCTCACAGTTTGTCCTGCCCTCCCCTTCCCCGCTGGGTCCACAAGCCTGTTCTCTGCATCTGTGTCTCCATCCCTGCCCTGTGGATAGCTTCTTCAGTACCATTTTTCTAGATTCCATCTATATGTGTTAACATATGACATTTGTTTTCCTCTTTATGACTGACTTCATTCTGTATTACAGACTCTAGGTTCATTCACATCACTGCAAATGACCCAATCTTGTTCCTTTCTACGTCAGAGTAATATTCCATTGTGTGTATGTGCCACATTTTCTTTACCAGTCCATCTGTCAATATTTTGTGGAACATTTACTGTTCCAGGTGCTAAGTGTTTATACATGTGTTTTCATCTGACCTGCTAACTATTTTTATGAGACTGATGCTCTTCCTCGGATTCAAGAAGGTTGTATACCTTGTCCAAGGTCCTACTTGGGAACTCACAGGGGAAGTAACGGATCTAGGATTTGACCAGATTTACTGCTCCCCAGAGACTATGAGCCCTGCTTCCATGACACATCTCTGTCATTTTGTTAGGTTTTATGTGTGGGCTGTGTCTCTCTACCTAACCTGTAAACCCTCTCAAGGTGAATGAATGGCGCAGAAAGAGGATGAGTTTCCAGGGAGTTGCTTTCTAACCTCATATCCACCCTTAGTTGAAACCAGTTCTTTCCTATCTTTTCCTGCTTTACAAAAGGAAGGAACACATCCCACCCTCCTGAGTCTTCCAAGACTCGTTGGTGGAGCTTTGAGATTTCGACATAATCTGTTGACAATCTGATGGGTAAATGGGTTTGTGTTGAGAATGTCTGAATTTAAATAGAACTTAGAGTCAAATGAGAAGGATGAGACAGTTCTACTATGTCCCATTTTCACCCCCCAGCACGTCCAAGAAGACTGAACTCACCCGCCTGCCTGGCTGCCTCTCTCTCAGAAATAGAAGGGTTATCGTCATGTGAGAGATGTTTCTTGACATGTTGTTTGAAATGAACAATGAAGAAATCAGTCTTATTTGGCTGACTGGTTTGACAATGACTTTGCCAGCCTTTTTATATAGTGGATAGTTTACATAAATTATACGCACTAAACCTGTAGTTTCAAGGTTTTAGCACAAGTACAAAGCACATGATAAGATCAAAGTATTTTATAATCTCTATATTGGAAAAGGTGTTTTTCAGTTAATACTTACATTTTTCAAAACTTTCAAAGTATATGGATAAAAGTGAGGTACCCCTAAACAAAGGAGTAAGATACATAATTCATAGTCATTTGATAAGTCTCAGAAAAACCATTTGAGATGCTTCCAAGGTTGACTAAAAATCTCCATCTCATTAAAATAAAGTTTTAATACAATTTCTCCATATGTATAATAGCGAGAAGAATTTTAATATTTAATTAAAAATAGGATAAAACCATAATGATAATTCAATCCAAAAGAATTTTTATTTCTCGTAGTAGGACAGCCTTTGGACCATAGGAAATAAAAATGAAAACGATGCACTGTGATGGAGAAGTAGCATGAAACCACAAACATTAAAACGTATTAAGACAAGGGTTGCGGGAATGACCCTTGGTCCAATGACCAGAGCTTCTCTCAAAAACTTGGTGTTTTGTGCAGATGAATGAGTTGACGTGCCGTATAAACTGGCATTCTTGACTGAGTCTGGGTGGACTCTTTCATCCCTGATTTGTTCCAGGGTCAGCTGGAACAGGTGGCTGTGTGGTAAAGAATCTGCCGGCCAATGCAGGAGACACAGGAGATGCAGGTTTGATCCCTGGGTCAGGAAGATCCCCTGGAGGAGGAAATGGCAACCCCCTCCAGTATTCTTGGCTGGAGAAGCCCATGGACAGAGGAGCCTGGCGGGCTACAGTCCATGTGGTCGCAAAGAGACAGACACAAATGAGTGACCAAGTACACATGCGTGTGCACACACACACACAAAACTGTATATATGCTTCGTCTTTGTTTAAAATCCTTCGGACATTCTGGACAGGTGATGTAATCAGACATTTCAGAAGGGTTCACTGAGGCCCAGAAATGCCCTGGTTGACCAGAGGGATTTGCCCTGTGACTGAGCCCTGGGCTGGAGGTAAAAGTTCAGATTCTTCTGATCCCTCTCCAAGCTGAGTTTGCTTGTAAACAAGAGAAAAATAAAGAGGAAAAATGGCATTGGATTTAGTAACCATGAACATTACCAATAATGACAAACACTTGGGGATAAAAAGTCAATATACTAATAAAATGTTAACAATGCAGCTCTACAGATGAGAGAATTCTCCAGTAAATCTCTGTTCAGAACCTTGATCCTCAAGTGGAAGACATTGTGTTCCTGGTGAATTTTCAGCTCAGTGCCAGTCAAGGGAGCCTATTTTGAGAAACATCTATGTTTTGTGGCTGGTAAAATGGAGGAACCATCCATTTTACAAGGAGCTTTCCAGATTAATTGGAAAAATCAAACATTTAACTGCCACAGTGTCAGTTGGTTTTCGGGAGGTGTCACGTTTTACAGGCTCTCTGGTACCAAAGTCACAAGTCCCGGAAGAAGAGTGTTGCTGCAGGGATGGTACTGCCCTGTCCCTTCTCCCCCAGGGCGCAGTTGCAGTCTGATTGTGGAGCTGGCCTTGGTTTCCATGTGTGTTCGGGGACTCTGTCTTTTTTCCTTACAGTGGAGAAAAATCAATGTTACTTTAAAAAAAAATAATGAAAGCAGTTGGGTGCTTTTCCCTGGCCCTTACTAAGCAAACGCCGGCCTGTGGGTGAGCAAGTTCTTTGTCTTTCCTCTTCTCTGAAGTACAGATGGCACTGGCCTCCCAGGGCTGCCTGAGGATCAGATGATGCCACGTGTGTGTTCTTCGGAGCCTTCTGAGAAGCAGACGTCAGGATGACACTGAACGTGCAAAGGTGGTGTTGGAAGAAATGCCTGTGAGAGGCAATGGGGGTGGGAGCTTGGGAAAACCAAGAGGGCAGAGCCTGCGAGGTGGCCAGGCTGATCCTCGGGGAAGGACAGAGGGAGGAAGGCTGGAGAAGCGCTCAGACGCCTGTGCCGTCTAAGGAAGGCTGCACACGGCATGGGGCCCAGCCCAGCGACGGTCCTTGTCGCCCGAGGTCTGCGAGGTGGCCCTGTGGCTCCCAGAATGGGTGAAAGTGCCTGGTGCACAGGGGTACCCTGCTCCAGTTTGCACTGCTTTCTGAACTTCTGGAGTCAAGTCTCATTCTTTCTTGGCTTCAGTCAATTTTCTTAAGCCATGTTTCCCTTTATACTTTTTTTTTTTTTTTAATTTTAACTGAAGCCTCTATCATAGTACTAACTTAAAAAAGGTGACTCTGTGATTTATTCATTTCACCACTGGTAGTGTGAAAAGCTATCTCTTCCTAACCTTGGGCCCTTGGCAGTTGCCAGCTTGGTAGTTTCTGATGTGATCAGAAAGGTAGTACAGTTGAGTTTTCTAAGATACCAATCCAATTGTATCTCTTCTTGTCTTTCTCTTTGTCTGAGGCTGGTTTAGCACAATGTGAACGCCTCTCTGCTTACTTTATGCCTCTGACCATATCTGTTCTCACTCGGTCCATCTTTCTGCCCCACTGATGATGGTGATGGTACGCAGCCATGGTAGGCGGACCCACCTCTGCCCGAAGCCCCCTGCTGTCTGGGACCTGAGTGGCATAGTTACGGCCAGTGGACCACTGGGAGAGACGACTGGGGTGGGGCTTTTGGACAAGCTTCTTTTTTCCAATTAAAGAGAAAAAATGAGTTTGAGCTGGCAAACATCTTATCCTTTGCCCTTCTTTCCTTCCTCCCGCTTGAAAGCTGGAGAAGCAGCAATCCTCTTTTTGTGAGACTGCAAGGATGGTAAATCATAGACCTTGCTAGAGCCTGGATCCTTGAAAGCATCTCTGAGCAGTGGCACCAGCCAAGGCTGCCTCCACCAGACTTTTCGTATGAATTTGATTAACATCTGTTCTTCCCACTGGGGTAGCTTTCCTGTTGCAGATGCTCTTGGGGCTGTTTTACCGCAGTTGTATTTCACCTGTCGAAGCGCTTCAGGCTTGGTGTCTTAACTGCTTGGCATCCTGGTCTGCACTGGACAAGATGTTCTGGTGACTTTTTTTCTTCACCTTACTTTGCTTAAGGCATGGAGCTGAGTCCTGGGATATAGAAGGAAGCCCTCAGTCCCTCTCAAAGAATACATACATCTCAACAAAAAGTTATACTGAAGGAATGAGTGTAGAGACAGCCTATTGAATGAGGATCTAATCTAGGCAGGGAGGAGGCCATGGACACCTGAGTGTGAGAATCGCCAGGTAGAGGGAGGGAGAGATGGTAATTGAGAATAAGTGCAAAATCCTAGAAAGCACTGTGTTTAAAGATTTGAAAGGAGCTTCCCTGGAGGCTGTCAGTAAAGAGTCCACCTGCAATATGGGAGACCTGGGTTCGATCCCTGGGTCGGGAAGATCCCCTGGAGAAGGAAATGGCAACCCACTCCAGTATTCTTGCCTGGAGAATCCCATGGACAGAAGAGCCTGGCAGGCTACAGTCCATGGGGTCACAAAGAGTCAGACACAACTGAGTGACTTTCACTTTTTCAAAGAACTGAAAGGAGTCTGGTATAACCAGTAGGTAAAGTTGGAAGAGAAGAGTGGTAAATGATGAAGAGGGACAGAAAGCTCACGAGAAGTCGTCAGGACCTGATTTTATTGGCTGTGATAAGGTTGATCGTGTTCTCAGGGATGAGATGAAGGAGGGTATTGAGGCCCTATTTGTGTGTGAGGAAGCTTGCCATGCGATTGAACACATCCCAGAGTCACCAGGCAAGTCAGTAGGCCGGTAGATGGGCAGCGGTGCAGGGATTAGGGGTAGGGGATCTGACAGGGAGCATTTTGTCAGATTCCAGGGAGAGAAACTGGAGTTCTGGGGTACAGTTATGAAAGTGGGTTTAGAGAAGAATGAGCTAGTACTAGTGTTTAGATTGATTGGAGGTAAAAACGCAGGGACATTTGATGTCAGAAGGGACTTCTAGAATGTGTTGTAGATTTGGGGCAAAAGTGGTATAACAGATGACCAGGTTGGTGTGCCATGCACGGTAGTGCGGTTCAGATTGTTGGATCCAAGATCCTTGAGTGTGTATGGGAATTCACCCTTCCTAAGCTTGTGATCTTGGCGACGTTGACTCTGATCCTCAAGAGACCTTATCTATGCTGCTGCACTGATCACGGACACATCACAGGTGGTGTGAACAGGACTGAAGAACTCACATGGGCCTCGGAGCATAGCGATCCTATTTCATGTTAATTATTATTGTTGAGTCAGGGAAGGAAGAGAAAGAGGGCAGTTTTGTAAATGGTGAGTCTGAGAGACCAAAAGACCATTGAATGTAGATATCCAGTCAAAATATTTGGAGGTTGGTGGAGATACAGACTGTCTAGGAATCACGTGTGTGTTTAGTCACCCAATATTTACGGAGCACCCACCATACAATAAGTGTTACCCTGGCCACTAATGTGTTGATGGTATTTGAATCCAGGAGAAAACAGCCATTGGTCAGCCCCCTGAAGAATCAGGATAGTTAAGGGGTAGAGGAGTAGTTCTCAAAACTGGTGTCAGGATCGCCTGGAGGGCTTGTCACCAAGTTTCCAGGCTCTACCCTAGACATCTGATGCAGTAGGTCTGATGTGAGGGCTGCTGCTGCTGCTGCTGCTGCTGCTGCTGCTGCTAAGTTGCTTCAGTTGTGTCCGACTCTGTGTGACCCCAACACAGCAGCCCACCAGGCTCCCCCGTTCCTGGGATTCTCAAGAACACTGGAGTGGGTTTCCATTTCCTTCTCCAATGCATGAAGGTGAAGTCGTTCAGTTGTGTCTGACTCTTAGTGACCCCATGGACTGCAGCCTACAAGTCTCCTCCATCCATGGGATTTTCCAGGCAAAAGTACTGGAGTGGGGTGCCATTGCCTTCTCCGGATGTGAGGGCTTAGCGTCTGCATTTCTGACAGCCCACTCTGTTGGGATGCTGCTTCTGGTTCGGGTCCCACTCCTGGTGGTTGCAGACTAGAAAAGAGCCTTGGCTTTAAGAAGACTGCTGGGGAAAACATAAAGGGATACGAGGAGAAGCCAAGATAATGAAAGTTTTGTAAAGGAAGCAATAGGTATATCTGCTACATGTTGCTGACAGTGCTAAAAAGTCAAACTGGATCAAAAACGTGTCTTGGATTTAGTACACTGGGCAAGAGAAGCTGAGCAGAAGCATGGCTTTGAGCATGACTAGAGGAGCAGTAAGTATACAGAGTGATGCATAGAGTCAACTTAAGAAATGTGCTTCTTTCCTAAATAAACAGAGGCTTTGAACACGTTTTTTCCTTGTGGCATATTTGCCTAGTGGCTCAGATGGTAAAGAGTCTGCCTGCAGTGTGGGAGACCCAGGTTCGATCCCTGGGTCAGAAGATCCCCTGGAAAAGGAAATGTCCACCTACTCCAGTATTCTTGCCAGGAGAATTCCAGGGACAGAGAAGCCTGGTGGCCTATAATCCATGGGATCACAAAGAGTCACACAAGACCGAGTGACTAACACTTAGCTTTGCTGGGATAGAGAAACTGTATTTGAAAAGAAGGTTTCTTTGGGTAAATATCGGGTTAAACACTGTCTGGAATAAAGCTAAGCATAGTTGTTTTCAGCAGTACTCTTCATGCCGTTTATATGCAAATAAACTTTGCACATTGCCAATAGAGGAATTCAGAAAGCATGTTTTCCAGAATTTTTTAACAATGATATGAAATGTATATTTTCTGTATCACTGTCTTGGGGACAAGTAGTCCAAGAGCCCCCTTGGAAATCATCCCTCTATATTTCTAAGCCTTAAGGATGCGTGATCCAAGGAACACACTTTGGAACTGATCTCCATGCTGTTCTAATCCTGACTGTGGTTTAGAACTGGGGAAGGAGGTCTCATATCTTCATCAACCTCCCAGAAAACTTGGGGTTTAAATGGAATTTCTTTTGTGGAACTTGGACTGTGTATAAGCCCTGTGCCGTTTAACAGCATATTCCAAGTCTTTGGATGATGGTTAACTTGGAGATAAGATACTGATTCTTGCTCAGGTATTTGGTAGGTTATACTTGGATTTTTATCACCAGAGTAATTGATAATTAATGTATTTACTCCCTTAAATTATTTCTTTAAAATGCTGTCTAAAGTTAAAGATAACCTCTTTGTAACATACATAGCTATATATATTAGTGTTACTTTTTTTTTGGAAAACATCTCTTTTCTTTAAAATATGTAGCAGCAAAATCCATACCAGAAGAGATTGCAGTCACCATATGCTCTGCATATTGAAAGCCGATGCATGCATGGCTTCAGTCAAGGAAAATCAATGAAGCAAGAACCTTAACAATTTGGATCTTCTCTTTGATAAGACCAATATGTGGATGCAGCTTAGTGCAACATAATGAACAAAATTTAGCTGCTTTGGTTTCGAAATGCTTTCTTGAAGAACAGAAATAAGGTCAAATCAAGGACCTTAGTGGCAGGAGGATAACTTGACTAGATGAACATAAAGTCTTTTCTAGCTCTAAAATCCCATAGTTCTTGAGAAATAATCACTTATGTGATTTTTGGCTAGCATGAAAGTTAGCTCACAATGTGGAGGAGATACAGAGAAAAAATGAAAAAGGAGAATGCATTGGCATGTTCTGGCTCTTCCTAGACTAGCAGCATCTTACCTTTCTAGTCCTATGAGCTATCAGTATTAAGCCCATCTAGTGAGAAGGCGATGGCACCCCACTCCAGTACTCTTGCCTGGAAAATCCCATGGATGGAGGAGCCTGGTGGGCTGCAGTCCATGGGGTCGCTAGGAGTCGGATACGACTGAGTGACTTCCCTTTCACTTTTCACTTTCATGCATTGGAGAAGGAAATGGCAACCCACTCCAGTGTTCTTGCCTGGAGAATCCCAGGGATGGGGGAGCCTGGTGGGCTGCCGTCTATGGGGTTGCACAGAGTCGGACACGACTGAAGCGACTTGGCAGCAGTAGCAGCAGTTGACTCACTAATGTTTGAGCAAAACATAGATCTCTTTTTTCCGTCTGTTGTACCTCGACCCACACTCTGCTGTCAACATTCCTTGACTGTCCACATGCAATTCTTCATCACGAGCTAGCTGAATCCTAATTTATCCAGGAAGTGCTTACATGCTGAGGACTTCAACAGAAAGCATGCTACTGACAATATTTATTACAGTCATTTGTTAGAGCCCATTTAAAATTTCGAAGCATTTTTACAAAAAATGTCCTTCCTACTCTTCATGATAACCCTGGGAAACAAGTTATCATAATGATGAAATATTAAAGGAGGAAAGAAAAAAGTCCCCAAGATCTTAAATGCCAAAAAGCTGTAGACTTGGACCTAAGAAAGTATGCTACAAATGTTACACTCCATTCTCTATTATTTGCCTGTCTTTCCCCCCATAGAACTATTTGACACTTTCTTACCCATTTATTCATTCAACAGATATTTGTCAAGCCCCTACTCTGTTCTGTTATGCTGCATGTTTCTGTAATACATATTAGCACACACACAACTGTTAAGTCAAATGATGTCAAAACATGCAATCATGGGTGGGGGGAGTGGTAAGTTAGGAGTCTGTCATTAATGTATACACATCACTATGTATTGGGCTTCCCTCGAGGCTCAGATGTTAAAGAATCTGTCTGCAATGCAGGAGATTTGGGTTCACTTCCTGGGTCAGCAAGATCCCCTGGGGAAGGGAATGGCAACCCACTCCAGTATTCTTGCCTGGAGAATTCCATGGATAGAGGAGCCTGGAGGGCTACAGTCTATGGGGTCTCAAAGAGTCAGGACCCCAAATACATGTCACTATATATAAAATAGGTAAACAGCAGCAAGAACCTTCTGCATAGCACAGGGCACTCTGCTCAGGGTCTTGTAATAACCTATAATGGGAAAGAATCTGAAAAAGAGAATATATGTGTGTGTGTATATGCACATGAATATGTATTTATGTAGGGATCATTTTGCTATATACTCGAAGCTAACACAGCTGAATGCAATAAGCTATGTGGACTTGGGATTATGTGTACGGGCCAGTTTCTGCATTTGTCCTCTTGACTCTGTGTATCTATGTGTTTCGTCTGGAAAGCATTTATTATGCTAGCATCTTTTTGTATTTTTACCTTCTCCCTAAGACCCAATTTTTAAAAATTTGTTGAAGTATAGTTGATTTGCAATGGTGTGTTAATTTCTTCTGCACAGCAAAGTAACTCAGCTATACATATAT
Organism: Bos taurus; assembly: GCF_002263795.3. Lineage (NCBI taxonomy): Eukaryota > Metazoa > Chordata > Mammalia > Artiodactyla > Bovidae > Bos > Bos taurus. The sequence continues at coordinate 40,973,634 of NC_037354.1, read as the reverse complement.
GAGTGTATTCTTTTTCATACGAGATAGTCAATATAGTTCCCTATGGTTATACAATAAGACCTTGCTGTTTATCCACCATATGTTTAATAGTTTGCTTCTGCTAATACCAAACTCCTCTTCCTTCCCTCCCCCTGCCTTGGCAGAACCCTGATTTCTATGTTTGTGAGTCTGTTTCACCGAGAGGTGCATTTGTGTCCTATTTTAGAGTCCACGTATGAGGTACCACGTGATATTTGTCTCTGTCCGACTTACTTAGCTTGGTCTGATCATCTCTAGATCCATCCGTGTCACTGCCAAATTCAGTAACACAACTAAGTCCTAACCTCTTCTGTACACTACTCCCATCAGGCTATTCCTACCTTTTGTTTGTAAGTTAGTCTTTCTGTATGCTGTAGTTTTATTTACTAAGTGTTCATCATGTGTTTTGATTTTGCCAGAGTATTTGTTAGGCTCAATATTTTTGTTTCTACTCTGATCACAAGGTGCATACATTTAGAACGGTCTGCCCTGACCTATTTTCGTTCTGTTGCCTCCGATTTTCGTGTGTGATTTTGCAGAGCATAAGGGCTTTAGTGATGCAGATGCTGCGTGTTTGCACGGACGCCTGTACTTGCTGAGCAACTAATGAATATGCGTGTGTGTGTGTGTCTGTGTGTGTATTCTCTACCAAGTGTCTACATTCAGCATATTTTTCCCTGAACTATATATATATATATGTCTCAAAATAAAAAGGAGTATCACTTTTAATCATTCTAGTCTAGCGATTATGGGAACACTGCTTTGCCCTAGGTTCTTGAAGGTTTAATTTTCACGCAAAAAAATGTAAATATGTGTCTTCCTATCTCCACTTTTGGCCACCCAGGATTTGAACCAGAGCAGGCTTAGCTCTATAACACTTCCTGTTCTACTTTTTTATGCTATTTTCGTTTTTTAAAAAACTAAATATTGAATGTCTTATCTTAAATATTGTTCTACCTAAGCCTAAAGTGCTGGCAAATAAAGTTAAATTGTTGGTCTTTCTATGTAACCTTCAAAGCCTTTCAAGTAAGTTTTATAGTTTCCCTCTTAGGTCTAGTCTTTCTAACATGAATGTCTTACCATTTTACTCCAAACCCTCTAATAATGAAACTCCTTAGCAACATCTCATTGAAAGATAAGCACAAGAATAACCAAATGATATGTAAATGGTAAATATAAAAATAGAGTAAATATGAATAAGCTTTGTGATTTCTCAGGGCCCATGATATATGTACTTATAAAGGGGAGCTGCTGCTGCTAAGTCGCTTCAGTCGTGTCCGGCTCTGTGCGACCCCATAGAGGCAGCCCACCAGGCTCCCCTGTCCACAGGATTCCCCAGGCAAGAACACTGGATGGGTTGCCACTTCCTTCTCCATAAAGGGGAGCTATGTTCGTTCAAATGTTGCTAGCCGCTATAACAGATACAACTCAGACCCCTCAGATCTCATGTAAACAAGCTTTTTAGGTCACTCAGCAGTCAGCCTTGAGGGCTCCTGATCTGGCAACTTCTCCAAGCTTGAATTTAAAGCTTTTATTTCTTTTCATTTTGAAACCTTAAAATTTCGATAAATGGGTCTCATGTTTCCCTGGGGGTCATCTCCATGTCAGCCAACCGGAAGCAGAAACACTGGAGAGTTTCATGAGGAGGATTTTATGTGCAGAGCTCTAAATGGCTGTTCCTTTCCACGGGCCAGAACTCACTCATCTGGCTACTTTTAAGCACGAGGAATATAGTCTAATTGTGTCCGAAAGGAAAAGGAACTACATTCTGTGAAAAGCTGGCCAGTTTCTATCTACCACAGGGTGGACATTAAGTTCTTTAATAGCTCAAGTTTTACATCTAAAACTACTGCTCCCAGCAGAATAAATTGCTCTCTGGCAAGCTGTGATAAATGTTGTGACTTTCTATTTCATTTTATAGCACCTCTGCTCCATGCCTTCTAAATTGCCTTATTGCCTTTCATTATGGGTGCTAATGATGAATTAAGTTGGACTGCTTAATAATTAAAAGTATCTCTAGGATAAAACCATATTTTCTCTCAGAGGAAATTATTTGGCTTTGTTCACAGCTGCAATATACTGTGTAAGAGAATTAGAATTCTTAAGAAATAAATGAGCAGGTCTCTCAGTAAGTGACATGGGTGGGATTGTTTGGCTCGACTGTAAAAGAAAAGAACTTGTACAAAATATAGACAAGGACTTCTTACAGAGATAACGTAAAAAAGAGAGGTAGAAACTTCTGAGAATTACTTTGGGAATGCTAATCCTTGAATGAGCTGTGTGTCTGAAAGACAACTCTAAAAACAACCAATTTCTGATGCATATTTGGAGAAAGAGGCTAGGAAGTATAGTTCTATGGATTGGGATTAAGCATTAGTGTTACCTGATGTCAAAGAGTTATTCAGTTTTTACCTTTTGTTTATTTTCTGTAGAGTAGTATCAACTTAGCACTGTAAAAAATTGGGTAAACCTGGATACTATGTTTCCTCCTTGAATGGCGGTAGAGGATCTACGCATGTACCAATGGAAGGTTAAAATGTGTGTCTTTGAAGTGTATTTTCCACCAAACTATGGTGGTGACTTCCCTAGTAGCTCAGATGGTAAAGCATCTGCCTACAATGTGGGAGACCTGGGTTTGATCCCTGGGTTGGGAAGATCCCCTGGAGAAGGAAATGGCACCCCACTCCAGCATTCTTGCCTGGAAAATCCCTCGGACAGAGGAGCCTAGTAGGCTACAGCCCATGGGGTTGCAAAGAGTGGGACACGACTGAGAGACTTCACTTTCACTCGCTTTCGTGGGAAGAGAGTTCATATCTCTCATTCCACTGCGAAAGCCTCCTGTGATAACCCCCTACAAGGCCTATAACCTGCTGGTATAAGAAGCCTTCAGTCTTCGGATGGATGGAATATGGAGCGTATGTTGCTTTAAAGAATCTCAGGGCTGCAGACCTAGACAGTGTTTCGGAATGCTGAAAAGCGTGGACATGGAGTCTTAGCACCGTGTTTGGTGACGTCTGCTCGTGCACTGTTCTGCAGACAAGTTTTACTTACTTGCCCTTTCCCCGTCTTGTGTTGTGCTTCCATATCCTAGTGGAAGAAAGAGAGTTGCTAGAAATTTCAGAGTGGGCGGGGCTCTGATAGGGAGGACACACGGAGCTGTAGCAGGGCCCCGGGCCCCAGGCATCGGCTTCAGGCACCAGGGTTCAGATCCCACCTTGTGTCTAGGTTTCTCCAGCAGGACAGAGACGCTCACCCTTCCTCCATTTGTTCCCCAAACTGTGGAAAATTCTGAAAGAGATGGGAATACCAGACCACCTGACCTGCCTCTTGAGAAATCTGTATGCAGGTCAGGAAGCAACAGTTAGAACTGGGCATATTCAAAAGCAGAGACATTACTTTGCCAACAAAGGTTCATCTAGTCAAGGCTATGGTTTTTCCAGCATTCATGTATGGATGTGAGAGTTGGACTGTGAAGAAGGCTGAGCGCCGAAGAATTGATGCTTTTGAACTGTGGTGTTGGAGAAGACTCTTGAGAGTCCCTTGGACTGCAAGGAGATCCAACCAGTCCATTCTGAAGGAGATCAGCCCTGGGATTTCTTTGGAAGGAATGATGCTAAAGCTGAAACTCCAGTACTTTGGCTGCCTCATGCGAAGAGTTGACTCATTGGAAAAGACTGATGCTGGGAGGGATTGGGGGCAGGAGGAGAAGGGGACGACAGAGGATGAGATGGCTGGATGGCATCACTGACTCGATGGACGTGAGTCTGTGTGAACTCCGGGAGTTGGTGATGGACAGGGAGGCCTGGCGTGCTGTGGTTCATGGGGTTGCAAAGAGTCGGACACGACTGAGTGACTGAACTGAACTGAAAAGGAGAGTTTATGCACCTATGTCTTTGTATTGATGTGAAGAATAAATTAATAATGCATGTAACATACTTAACGTGGTTCCCCGTACACAGTAAAAGCTCAACAAGTGGCACTTCATATTTGCTGCCTTTAAACACTGTGTTTGTCAGGTAATAGGATGAACGAGGCTTGCTATGGGCGGCCTGCAGGGAGGCCAGAAACAGAGTTACAGGAAGACACAGTTCAGCTTAACAGGGAGAATCTTATAATGGTGATAGAAACAGGTAAAAATAGAACCAGGGCACAGGGCAATGAGTGCTGCAATCAGCAGTATTTAAATGGAAGACGCCACCACTTCTTGCAAGAAGAGAAAATCTTTCTATGCGATTAAACTAAGTTGCGTCTGACTTCCTTTCTAAAGTTAATATTCCGCGAGTATTTTCTGCACCTACCCCCTAGATTCAGTGGTTAAAAAGAACTTGAATCTGATCATAATTTGTGTGATGTTTTTCTACCTCCTGCCCTCAAGAAAAATAGGTTTTCAAAGAGTAGTTGACTAAATTTCTCAACTCCAGGAAGAGATTGGAAGATGGGAAAATGATCCCATATAGGAAGGTCTTTTCTTATTTCAAGAAATGATGACCCATGAGTATCTGAAATGACAGTTCACATTTAATGTAGCTGTTCTTTGCTTAACAGAGAGTTTTTCCTCTGGTATTTACTTCAATTTATAAACAACTCTGTAGGGATGTAGCAAATGTATAAAGTCTTTTTTTCTTAAATCAGAGATCACCTATAATAGTGAGTACAGAAATTCAGTTAATGCATGTCTCTTTATCTCATGGGAAGCCTGAAAAATATACTGTCAGAACAAATTTATGCTTTAATTTCTTTCTAGAACAGCAAGGTGGAAATTGAATGAAATATACTGTATTAGGAAATAGTATTTATAGAAAGTAACTTTCTACCATTGTCTATCACAATTAGTGGACAACAATATGCCAGTAATTCCTCCTGTCAAAATATAATCATGTTTTAAATTAAAATGATTCACCATCTGGGTTTGTTCATGAGCCCCTCATAGATGTTGATCTTTATGGTCCCATATTTTCAACTTGTTTGGAGAAGTATCAAGATTAATTTGAATGATTGGGTCAGTAGTTGCAAATATATATAAATAAGCCCAGAAGTTAACATGAGAACACTGAATGTCCAGTCTAACATAGCACTTTATCACTACCTACTAACATTCTGGGTTTACTCACTATGTCTTAGCAGTAGAATAGTTAATTTTGGAAATTGAACCAGTTCTGTAAAGCTCTTTGTAAAGCCAGCTTGTCTATTTATGTGCAGTGGGAATATGTACAAATCAGTCACAGGGAGAAGACGGGAATGGCCAGGGCAGTGCCGGGCACACACGGCCTGTGTGATGCAGGGCAGCAGGCACTCGGTGTGAGAGAGGGGCCAGAGGTGCCATCCTTTCGGTCCTGTCCCCGCCGCCTCTGTAGGCCCCGGCGTGTTATCACTCAGGGTCAGCGGCAGGGAATGGGCTGTAAGCTACACTTACTAAGCTACTAAGTAGTTAACATCCCTGTGCTAAGCTAGTTAACATGCATGTACTAAGCTACTAGCATCCTTTAATAGCACAGGAAGGATCTGAACCTGTACTCGTTTCCTGAGCAATCACACTTTCTAGGGCTTTCCTGTGGCATCTCAGTGATGGGGCAGTGGGGTGCTCTTGGATTCCTGGCATATCGCCACTCACTGAAGCTTCAAAGCTTTTCAAGGTGGGAGGTGATGCCCCAGGATTAGTGGAGGAAGGGCAGGACAGGTATTACGCCTTCTCAGATGGGCCTCACGTTATTACAAGGAGAGGCAAGTAAGCCTCTCAATTTGGCCGTGCAGCGTCTCACACATTATGTGTATAAAGGTGTTGGTCAGGATGATGTGGTCATCTCTGTACTAACAGAGATGCTGCTGCCAGTCCTAACCACCACGTTACAAATATGCTTTACTCTGCTCTGTCTCTGTGGCACTTTAGGCTTTTTCTGTCTGTGGAAGTGCTTATCGTACCTTGGCTTTGCACAGGAGGCCCATATACCACATGTAGCACATGGGGATCCACACTGTTTGGCTTTAAAAATTGGAATTGAAAGACGCAAGTGACCATGTAAAACTGTGCTTAGTGCAGGAGGAAAAAAGCCTTCTATAAGAAACATTTTTTTTCTATATATGTATTTTTTTTTTAATTGGAGGATAATTCCTTTAAAATATTGTGCTGGTTTCTGCCGTGCACACATGCTCTGTGGCTTGAGGTGTTTCCAACTCTGTGCGACCCTATGGACTGTAGCCTGCCAGGCTCCTCTGACCATGGATTCTGCACACGTGAATACTGGAGTGGGTTGCTGTGCCCTCTTCCAGGGGATCTTCCCAGCTCAGGGATCGAACCTGCAGCCTCTCCTGCGTCTTGTGCATTGCAGGCAGATTCTTTACTGCGGAGCCACCCTGGAAGCCTGGTTTCTGCTGTATAACAAAGGAAACCAGCCATAACGGATTTACCCTCTTCCTCCTGAGCCTCCCACCGCTCCGCATCCACCCTCTAGGTCATCACAGAGCACGAAGCTGAGCTCCCTGTTCACAGCAGCTTCCCGCGGGCTATCTGGTCTACACATGATCGTGCATATACGTCAGGGCCCACAGTTTATCCCCGTCCTTCCCCTGCTGTGTGCATGAGTGCATTCTCTACAGCTGTGTCTCTTCCTGCCCTGCAAATCGATACACCAGTACCATTTTTCCAGATTCCATATATATATATGTATGTATGGTAATATATGATATTTGCTTTTTTCTTTCTTTCTTCACTCTGGAGGACAGGCTCTAGGTTCATCCACATCACTCCAAATGACCCAGTTTCATTCCTTTTAGTGCCCGAGTAATATTCCATTACACATATGTACCAGAACTTCTTTGAATACCTTGTTGACTCAGTTGAGAAATGGTCAAGGTGAACTAAGCAAGAACAAGAACAAGCCCTTTTGAAAGGAAGGCCTTCCTTGACAATGCCCTAGATCCATGCTGTCTGATGGAAATGGGATGCCTGTCAAATATATGATTTTTAGGTTTTCTGATAGTCACATTGAGGAAAATAAAGACACAGGTGAAATTTTATTAATTTTATTTAACTTTAGTAAATCCAAAAATGTTCCAATGTGCAAAAAATGGTTTAAAATAACGGACCTGTTTGACTGTGGCTGTACCGTCTTTAACATCAGTGAGCACTTTACACTCAGAGTGCATCTCCGTAGCACATGTGACTGGTGACTGTCACATTGGGCAGGCCACCTCTAGACCAAAGGTCATGGTCCTCAGAATCATACCTGATCCATCAGAGAAGTGTCTGACTAGAGAATAGAGGCCCAAAATTATTTTTCATGAAAGAGCTTTTTTTCCCCAATATTTTTTGTTTATTGAATTATAGTTGATTTAGAGTGCTGTTAATTTATGCTCTGCAGCAAGGTGATTTAGTTATACATATACATGCCTTCTTTTTAAATATTCTTTTCTATTATGGTTTATCACAAGAAACTGAATATAGTTCCCCGTGCTGTACAATAGGACCTTGTTGTCTATCTGTTCCGTGGCCCAGCCTCCCACCCCATCCGTCCCTCTTGCCTCTGGCAACCAGAAGTCTATTCTCCACGCCCATGCTTCTGTTTCTGTTTCAGATAGGCTTGTTTGTGTTGCATTTTAGATTACACGTAGATATCACATAGCATTTGCTTTCTAACTTACTTCACGTGGTTATTTGCACCCGTGTTGCTGTAAATGGCACTCTTTCGTTCTTTTTTCTGGTTGAGCAATATTCCATTTTATCCGTGTACCACATCTTCTTTATCCGTTCATCTGTCAGTGGACATTTAGGCTATTTCCACGTCTTGGCTATGGTAGATAAAGCCTCTCTGAACGTTGGGCTGAGTGTATCTTTTGAATTAATGTTTTTTCCCTTGGATATATACACAGAAGTAGATCATATGGCAACTCTATTTTTAGTTTTTTGAGGAATATCCATACTGTTCTCCACAGTGGCTGCACCAACTTACATACCCCCAGCAGTGCTGGTGAAGGGTCTTGCCTTGATGTTGGTGGCTGCTAACTGATCAGGGTGGTGGTTGCTGAAAGCTGAAGTGGCTGTGGCAGTTTCTTAAAATAAGACAGCAGTGAATTTTGCCTCATTGATTCTTCTTTCAAGATTGAGCTCTCTGTAGCATGCAATACTGTTTGGTAGCATTTTACCCTGAGTAGAATTTCTTTTAAAGTTGAAATCATTTCTCTCAGATTCTGCTGCTGCTTTATCAACTAAGTTTATGTAATATTCTAAGTCCTTTGTTAGTATTTCAACAGTCTTCACAGCGTCTTCACCAGGAGTAGATTCCATATCAAGAAACCACTTTCTTTGCTTCTCTGTAAGAAGCGTCTATGCAGAAGGCAATGGCACCCCACTCCAGTACTCTTGCCTGGAAAATCCCATGAATGGAGGAGCCTGGTGGGCTGCAGACCATGGAGTCGCGAAGAGTCGGACACGACTGAGCGACTTCACTTTCACTTTTCCCTTTCATGCATTGGAGAAGGAAATGGCAACCCACTCCAGTGTTCTTGCCTGGAGAATCCCAGGGACGGGGGAGCCTTGTGGGCCACCATCTATGGGGTCACACAGAGTCGGACATGACTGAAGCGACTTAGCAGCAGTAGCAGCAAGAAGCGTCTCCTCATTCATTAACAGTTTTCTCATGAGATTGCAGCAGTTCAGTTCCATCTTTAGACTCCACTTCTACCTTTAGGTTTTTGGAGTTTTTTTGTTTTTGTTTCGCAATTTTCAGTATATCAACAATTACTTCCTCCACTGTAGTCTTGAACCCCTCAAAGTTATCCATAAAGATTGGAATCAACTTCCAAACCCCTGTTCACATTGATGTTTTGACCTCTTCCCATGAATCACAAAAGTTCTTAATAGCCTCTAGAATGGTGAATCCTTTACAAAAGTTTTTCAGTTTTCTAGGTCCATCAGAGGAATCACTATCCATGGTACCTACAGCCTAATGAAATGTATCTCTTAAACATCATGGCTTGAAAGTCAAAATTACTGTTTGATCCACAGGCTACAGAATGGACATTGTGTCAGCAGACATGAGAACAACATGAATTTCCTTGTACATCTTCCTCAGAGCTCTTGGGTGACTCAATCAGCAGTCATATTTTGAAAAGAATCTTTTTTTTTCTTTTTTTTTTTTTCTGAGCAGTGGGTCTCAGCAGTGGGCTGGAACTTATAAACTATGAAAATAAATCGTGTTACAAACAGATCTGCTGTCATCAAGCTTTGTTGTTCCATTTCTGGATCGTAGACAGAGTAGGTTTAGCATCATTTCTAAGGGGCCCAGGACTTCAGAATGGTAAGTGAGCACTGGCTTCAGCTTAGTCATCAGCTGCATTCACCCTGAACAGGAGAGTCAGCCTGTCCTTTGAAGCTTTGACTTCTCCTCTCTAGCTATGGAAGTCCACGATGGTATCTTATTCCAATATAAGGCTGTTTCATCTATGTTGGAAATCTATTCTTTAGTTTAGCTGCCTGCATGGATTGTCTCTGCTGGGTCTTTTGGATCATTTGCTGTTCTACATCAGAGCTTGCTGCTTCATGTTGTACTTTTATGTATGGAGATGGCTTCTTTCCTTCGGCCTCACGAACCAACCTCTCCTAGCTTTAAACTTTTCTTCTGCAACTTCCTCACCTTTCTCAACCTTCATAGAATTCAAGAGAGTTAGGGCCTTTCTCTGTATTAGGCTGTGGTTTACAGGAATGGGGCAGCTGGTTTAATCTTCTCTCCAGACCAATAAAACGTACTCCATTTCAGCCATAAGGCTATTTCACTTTTTTATCATTTATGTTCGCTGGAGTAGCACTTTTCATTTCCTTGAAGAAGTTTTCCTTTGCATTCACAGCTCGGCTATTTGTTGCAGGAGGCCTAGGTTTCAGCCTATCTCAGCTTTTGACATGTGTTCCTCACTAAGCTTAATCTTTTCTGTCTTTTGATTGAAAGTGAGAGATGTGTGACTTTTCTTTCACTTCCAACACTTAGAGGCCATTGTCGGATGAGGCCTAATTTCAATATTATTGTGTCTCAGGGAATAGGAATGCCCAAGGAGAGGGAGAGAGGTGGGGAACAGCTTGTCAGTGGAGCCATCAGAACACACAAATTTATCAACTAAGTTTGCCATTTTACATGGGTGCAGATCATGGCACCCCAACACAAATATTGAACTGACCCAGAATATCAGTTCTTTTTGGCCTGCTGCTGCTACTAAGTCGCTTCAGTTGTGTCCGACTCTGTGCGACCCCATAGAGGCGGCCCACCAGGCTCCCCCATCCCTGGGATTCTCCAGGCAAGAACACTGGAACACTAGTAACTTCAGAGATCACAGATCACCATAACAAATATAATAATCATAGAAATGCTTGTAATATTTCAAGATTTACAAAATATGACACAGAGACACAAAATGAGCAAATGCAATTTAAAAAAGTGGTGCCAGTAGACTTGCTGGTTACCAGGTTTCCACAAACCCTCAGTTTATAAAGAGCACATTACCTGTAATGTGCAAATAAAAGGAAGCACAATAAAACGAGGTATGATTGTAAAGATTTTAAAAGGAATGCTCAGAGTTCCATTATTCATGGTCACAAAAACCAGAAAGAACCCAAATGTCCAGTTGGTGAAGGGCTAAACAAAGCGTGGTATGTTCATACAATGGAACGCGATTCCGCAGTAGAAAGGAACAAACCACTGGTGTGTGCTGTGACCTGGTTGAGCCTCCTAAACATTTTACTAAGTGCATGAAGCCAGTTACCAAAAGACCTTGTCCTCTACGTGTTCATTTGTAGCAATTGTCCAGAAAAGGCAAGTTTATATAGAGAGAAATTAGGTAAACACTGCCTAGGAAGAAACAAGTAGGGGCTTCCAGTGAACAAGAGGGCTCTTTTAGGGGTGAGAGAGATGTTTTCAAGCTAGATTGTGAACAGGACTGCACACTTCTATAAATTCACTGAAAAATCACTAAATTTTACACTTACAATGGAGGAATGTGTGTTAGTATCTCAGATGTATTAAGCAGAGTTATGAAACGTGAAGACTAGTGGAGCTCAGAAGATGGGGTTCTCTTGGCAGTGAAATGATAGTAGGGGTTGGTGGCTCTGAGAGCAGAAGCTGGGATATTATTTCCTTCACCCTTACTGTGTGCTTCCAGAAGTTAACCTGTCTATGATTTATGTTACTCCTCTATGATACAGGATAGCAGTCGTGTCTGCCTCTTACTTAGGTTAAAAGCTCTAAATGAGATAAACTGCTTTGTTGTTGTATTGTTATTTTAAATGCTAAGTTGTGTCCAACTCTTTGTGACCCTGTGGACTGCAGCCCACCAAGCTCCTCTGTCCACGGGATTTCCCAGGCAAGAATACTGAAGTGGGTTGCTATTTCCTTCTCTGGAGGATCATCCCAACCCAGGACTGAAGACGGGTCTCTTGCGTTGGCAGGTGGATCTGCCAGGGAAGCCATACAGTGCGTTAGCACAGCATTTAGCACACTGAGAGCTCCACAAATGTGAACTCTTGTTACCATGATGATGATGATGATGTGGGGGAATTGAATACATTTTCGCTGTTTCTTTCGGCTCAAAGATCTTAATCTTGAATGAAATGAAAGTTATTTGCTCCCAAGATTTGGTATTGGGCTTTGTCAATAACCTTCCTGAAAGAGTCCGGGTGGTATATGCTTTTCTAGGTCCTCATTCGACTTCCAGTCTTACCCTGTCTCCCTGCTGGCCATGTGCCTTTAGTTTCTCCTCGCAGACTTCTCAGGGTGCCATCCCTAGCAGCTTCCTGGTTCTCCTCGGCTGTAGCTGTCTGTAGTGCCGATGAGCTGTGGTCTGCCTTGACACGAGAAGTCTGCTGTAGCTCAAAGAGGGCCTGAGGTCTTTGCCTACAGAGTAAAATGTGGCAGTTTCCACATGTGCATTTGGTGATGACTTTGTTAGACACCTATAGGCTTGTTTCTCATTATGTAATTTTTGGTTGACATCATTTGAGAGCTAATCCTCTCAAGGAAAATAGGGTATTGTTCAAGTCTGCTGGGAGGTCAGCAGGTGTTAAGGAGAAGATAAGAATTAAATTTCTGTTCACAGAATTTGGGCGAATGCCAGTCATCCAAACTGAAGAGACTGAATTTAAGATTATTTGAAAATAAAAAGCAATTTTATTACTTTTCAAGAACACTAACCATGTGAAGTAGCTGTTAACCAAGTGTTTCCATGAAGGGGTCCTGCTGGGGCTTCTCTCAACTTGGCAATTAGCAGCATCATTTACATACAAATCAAGAATGTGCTGAGGTCCTTAAACAGTCCCCCCACCCTAAATGAAGATCACAGTCCAAAAGAAATCTATTAATCTGTTAATGTGTGGAGCATAAATTTCTTACATGTATGATAGAAAGCCTTACAACCAACTCAGGAAAGATAGAGATTTAAAATTGGAAAAGTTGGAATCGACAAGCCTAAATATTGTATTGAAAATGGCCATCTTCCTCATTCCCATTGTCACTCTGATCTTCCAGGTCTCTCACACATTTCAGCTTCAGGGTTCGTTTCCATGACCTTATGAAACTAATTCAAGAACTAGGAAAGAGTGGTATGACCGTGGGCCTGTCACAATGCTTGTTGGCAGCTGCACCAGGCAGGAGCTTTCATTTCCTGACCCCCGATTCCGTTTTCTGTCCAGTCCATTGTGTTGAATCTTACTTCTGATTCAGTCACAGCTGTTTCCATCTGTCTTCACCTCCATGGGCCATAAGCTCTGCTCCACAGCCTGCTACCGGCCTGTGGCCGTGTGGATCATTTCGCATCAGTCTCGCTCACCTTTGCTAGTCCTCTTTGAACAGGGCTGCATTGATAGCACCTCCCCAAAGGAAGCAGAGACAGTCGCTTCTGCTTAGGTGATACGATTTGAGTGGCAAAGCAAAGTCCCTTTCCCTCTCAAGTAGCTCTCTTAAGCCTTCTATGACACTGCCTTCCCTCTCGAGTCTCTAATTCTGTTAGAGACTGCAACTACACCTCTAGGTCAAGGTTTACCAGTACAGATGCCTGCAAACCCAAGCAGGTGGAAACAGTCAGAAGGGCTCCTGTGTGTTCTATGGGGAGCACATACTACTTACCATCAACTAAGTGCTTAGCAGATGGTAAATCCAGGTTTCCAGGTAAAGTCTCCCAGTGAGTAAATGCTGGAAGACTGTTTTCAATTTTTAAAACACTGAACAGTCCTAGCAATTTGTGAATGTAGCCCATGAGCCTATCTGTTCTTTAAGTTCATTGTTTCATTTCAAATACGGGCACTGAGATTCTGTTGGGCACCCAGCACTGAATACATACATACGTGTATTCTATAGTCAGTGCCAAGCCAATGGAGAAAATGCTGGCTTCCCCAGTATAATGAATTTTTCTGCATCCTTCTGCTCCCTGAAGGCTGTACCACCCTTTCCTCTATCTTTCCAACCTGACTTAAGTTCAACCCAGTCCCAGACTCTGGAGCCATGACAACAGCATTTAGGTGGCCAGTGTCAACACGGCATCTCTGGTCCTGCTGACCACGTGCCTGTCTTTACCAGTGAGTTTCCTACTTTGTGTTCAACTCAATCTTGTTTCCTCCCAGCACCCAATCATCAAGGAGTTCCCTGCAGCTGTTGTTCAAATCCTTGACCCTCATCGCCAGTTCACTCCCCTTCTACACAGTCTGATGCAGACTGTATCATCTTTCGCTGAATAACTGCACCAGTCCTCATTTCTTCAATGACGCCCCCCAGCCCCAGTTCATCCTCACTCTCAGCCACCCTCACTTCACTAAGAACACCACACAGATACGTTTGAAAGGAGTTTAAGCGTGGGCTATTATGGCTTATGAATTTGACTTTTTCTGATGCTGAGACTCACGGAAATATTTCTGAACCTAGACCAAGAAGTAAAAATAGCAGGAACAGAATTAATCTGTGAAGAACAACTCTGCAATTAGTGACCCAGTGCAGCAATTCTTAGGCTATCCGACAGTTCTAAGAAATGATACAGGTCTGATGCCCTCAGTCTGGTAGCGACTGAGGCGTTGGCTGACCTGGAGATTTCAGATTGGATGCAGTTCTCTGTTAGCTGCCCGGCGTTCTTTCTTCCCTCATGGGTCTATTATCAGACGGTATGTATCTCTGGGCTCAGGTGATGCAGCTGAATTCCTTGTTGTACATACTGGGATCCTTCTTTATTAAAGGAAAACAGTTTTAAAAGAACTTCTCTGTCAGATTAAGAACGTAGGCTCTAGAGCTCAACAACCTTGGTTCAAATCCTTATTCTGCCATTGCTGTAGGTGTAAGTCTAGGAAATGAAGACCCATGTGTTTATATGAATGGTTGCAAGTGCTTAACACGGTACTTCATCTTAGGGGAATGAGTGCTGATCATGGTGGAAAATATTGGGTTTTTGTTGCTAACTGTATGCTTCATCTGCAGGGAACAGATAATAATAAAGCCAACTTGTATCAGGCACTTATACTTTTCTAAGTACTGTGTCAAGAATTATTAAACCCTTCCATTTTCACAACAGTCCTGTTGTGTACATATTTATAGGAGATATTTATCATTCCCATTTCATAGGTGAGGATACTGAGTTTGATAGAAACATTTTGTCCAAAGTCACACTCAGCTTGGGAGACCCGAGACATACAGGCAAGCTGCCTACCTCCGAAAAGTGAAAGTGTTAGTTGCTCAGTCGTGGCCGACTCTTTGTGACCTTATCGACTGCAGCCCACCAGGCTCCTCTGTCCATGGAATTTTCCAGGCAGAAATACTGGAGTCGGTTGCCATTCCCTTCTCCAGGGCATCTTCCAGACTCAGGGATTGAACCTGGGTCTCCTGCATTGCAGGCAGATTCTTTACCATCTGAACCACCAGGGAAGCCCATGCCTACTTCAGTCTACTCTCTTAACCTCTAAATTAGGCTGCCGCATGGATGTTGGGATGGAGAAGGCAATGGCACCCCACTCCAGTACTCTTGCCTGGAAAATCCCACGGACGGAGGAGCCTGGTAGGCTGCAGTCCATGGGGTCGCTAAGAGTCGGACACGACTGAAGGACTTCACTTTCACTTTTCACTTTCATGCATTGGAGAAGGAAATGGCAACCCACTCCAGTGTTCTTGCCTGGAGAATCCCAGGGATGGGGGAGCCTGGTGGGCTGCCGTCTATGGGGTCGCACAGAGTCAGACACAACTGAAGCGACTTAGCAGCAGCATGGATGTTGGGAGAGGATGTACAGAGGGTGGGTCACATTTGAAATACAGCCCCCCTTCAGAAAGAAAGACTGAGTGCTCAGTGATGCAGCTGGCTGCTTCCAGCTTCTCTGAGAATCTCCTCCTGAAAGGGGTTGGGGGTGTGTATGAGTGTAAACCCTCAGGGTCTCCGTGGGTCAGCTTGGCTAGAGATACCCAGATCTTGGGGCAACTGGACAAGGCTAAATGTGTCAGAAAAATAACTGAGTAATTATACGTTAAGAATTCAACTGCAAAGAGACTATACTTTCTCTTTGTTCTGGGGTTCTTTATTTATATCCTGCTGACTTCCAGACGTTGACTTGTGGCAGGTTGCAACAAAAGACACACAAACAATAGAAATGTTCAGACAAGGGTAAAAGGTCAAGACACGGAGTATTTGAGCTGTTCATTTAGCACGTTATTTTCCCAGCTGGGAAATCTACTGAAAAACTGAACTAGGATCAGAAGGGTGCGTCATAAATATATAGGTTCATCTGGTGATATATTTGAAGTGCTTAGATAGCAGACCTCTCTCTATTTCACTATAATGGCCCAGTTTAATTTGTCATCTTTTTTTTTTTTCCCCTCCTTTTAAAGCATTGCTGAGACTTTAAGATACTCATTGTGAATTAATTTGGGATTTGGCATAATAACATTAATCATGCTAAAAGAATTCATTTGACAGTAATGCAGTATAATTAGTGATGTACTAAATCCATTGAGATCTACCAATAATTATAGAATCGTTATTTTAAAACCTTATATAGGCATTCATTTTTTCTTTTTTCTTTTTCTATTTTGAATCTGCAGCATGTAGAGTCTAAGACTCTAAGTTCTGACAGTAGGCTTTTTGAAATACTGAGCAAAAGTATAAGAATAAACCCTAGTAGACTTAGAAGTAACCTTAGAGACCCTTTGCTTAGGGTAAGGTGTAGGAGTTACCTTAAAGGAGACTATAATCCTGAAAAGGTCTGGCCACATCACATGGAGTTATTGAGAAGTCTTGAGAAAACAAAAGGGACTGAACAGACCTAAAGTTTACTAGCTGTGGTGGTATGATTTAGTTGCTAGTTGTACCTGACTCTTTGCGACCCCATGGACTGTAGCCCACCAGGCTTCTCTGTCCATGGGATTCTCCAGGCAAGAATACTGGAGTGGGTTGCCATGCCCTCCTCCAGGGGATCTTGCTGACCCAGGGATCAAACACAAGTCTCCTGCATCTCCTGCTTGGCAGGTGGGTTCTTTACAAGCTAACAAAGCTTAAAAACTGGCAGTGTGAGGAAATACGTAGGTAATGCTATTCGTGTGTTGTGGTGATTTTAGTCTTTCTTAAAAGCATTTACAGTCTATTTGTCATGGAAGGAGGCGAGGAGCATGGTTTCTGTGTTTGTAGATTTTTAAAAATTTCAACAGAATGAGATCTTTGAAATCAACATGCCAAATTGTATCATTTTATATAATAGCGACTGAGGCTGTATGACTTGTTCAAGTGCAAGATCTGATGACCAGCCACATCTAGACCCCACCTGTCAGCATCCAGTAATCACAGTCTCTAGTCACAAGCTCTCATTTTTGCAGGCATTCAGAATCAGTCCTTTTCAACAGGAGACCCTGGGAAGAAAGAAACCCCATGACCTAAGAACCTAGACGTTCTCAGGGCATTGCATCTGAAATGCAGTGAATCTAGGATGGTAACGACTTTATACCGTCTTTGAGAAAATTGTGAAAATAATGTTTCAGGTGGATTTCTGCATCCTTTGGCTCAGCTGAGGGAACCATGGTTGAGGAAGCCTTAGACTCCAGAACAGGAGAGTCCAGTGGAACTTTCCATGATAACAAAACTGACCGACATCTGCACGGTCCAGGACACTGGCCATGTATGGCAACCAAACACGGGAAATGTGACCAGTATGACTGAGGATTTTAAGGGCATGTTAAAATGGCAATTTAATTATCATCTGACATGCATGTGGCTGGCGGTTATTGTACTGGGCAGCACCCGTCTGAATATTTTTGCTCCATCAACATATAAAACCAGATGACAACTCGGTGTGAAGCCCACTGTTGTCACAGGTGTTTACCACTTCAGCGTGCCTGTGTTTTAGCCCCAGTCCTAGATTTCTCGGGGATCATAGCATCGCGATTTATAAGACGCATTTGCGGGACCTGGGATCCGAACCTCTCAGTAGCAACTAGGTGTGATTCAGGTCAGCATCTTAACTTGTCGCAGAGAAGGTTCCTTTCCCCAGGGATGTGTGTGCACACTAGGTCGCTTCACTCGTGTCCGGCTCCTTGCTGCCCTTTGGACTGTGGCCCGCCAGGCTCCTCTGCGTGTGGGAGTCTCCAGGCAAGGATACTGGAGTGGGTAGCCATCCCTTTCTCGAGAGGATCTTCCTAACCCGGGATGGAACCCATGATCTCCTGCATTGGCAGGTGGGTTCTTTACCCTTAGTGCCACCTGGGAAGTCCAGGAATGAGGTGAAGAGTAAAGGAGTCGGTCGTGTGTGCTGGCGCGTGCAAAGTGCTGGTGGAGGTGAATTCTCTGTGTGCAGGACCCACGGCGGTGGATGCTGCTGCTTGACGGGGCACCTCGAGTATGGCTTTCTGGGTATTTAGAAAAGAATTGCACAGAGCTGTGATGGACTGAGGAGAACAGACCGTGGCAAGGAGTGTTCTATCAGAGATTATTTAGAATTGCTGAAGCTTGGAATATAATAGAATGCAGACAAGATTTGTTTTTTTTTTTTTTTTTAATTAACATTCTCTATAAAGACTGAGCGACTGAACTGAACTGAACTGATAAAGACTGTAATCACTTCTCACCTTTCCTTGGGCTGAACACCAGCAACCTCCCCCACGCTCTTGCCCCTCATCATTGTCCCACAGAGCAGTACCTGGTAACAAGAGTTTAATCTTGTTATTCCTGCCGGTCTTTCCCCAGCCCTCTGAGAAGCATTGTATTAGTGAAACAAACATTATATCCCTACAACCTTATGCTCTGCCTGCAGTCCCCAAGGCATTCAAATACTTGCTAAATGCAAGGATGTATTATTCTCACTTATTCATTTTTAATCTATTTCAATTGTAAAAATGTTAGTAATCCTACAAAAGCACAGAAAATATGACAGACTCCACTTGCCCATAACTAGGTTTACAGATCGGAGAAGGCGATGGCACCCCACTCCAGTGTTCTTGCCTGGAGAATCCCATGGATGGAGGAGCCTGGAAGGCTGCAGTACATGGGGTTGTTAAGAGTTGGACACGACTGAGCAACTTCACTTTTACTTTTCACTTTCATGCATTGGAGAAGGAAATGGCAACCCACTCCAGTGTTCTTGCCTGGAGAATCCCAGGGATGGGGAAGCCTGGTGGGCTGCCGTCTCTGGGGTCACACACAGTTGGACACGACTGAAGCGACTTAGCAGCAGCAGGTTTACAGATTGCTAATACTCTGCTGTGTTTGTCATTGATACCTGCTTTTAGAGGTAATCTCAGGATGGCCTATAGTTTTGAAAGTCCCTTCCACTCTTCTGGCAATGCAGCAAGTTATCCCCAGGAAGACATGTCTTGGCACTTCATGTACTATAGTTTTCCAAAAATGTTGAGTCTTTGAACACAGAGAATGAAGCAGAAGCAGTAGGAATTAGGGGAAGAGGAGGATGATTGGATTGTTAAACCAGAATGCAGTGTGTATGTGCTAAGTCACTTCAATCTTGTCCAACTCTTTGTGACCCCATGGACTGTAAGCCACATGGCTCCTCTGTCCATGGGATTCTCCAGACATGAATACTGGAGTGGGTTGCCATGCCCTCCTCCAGGGGATCTTCCTACCCAGATTGAACCCGTGTCTCTTACTTCTCCTGCCTTGGCAGGAGGGTTCGTCACCAATAGGGCCTGAAGCCCATTCTGGGGTACAGTTTACCCTGAAGTGATAGGAACCAAAGCATTGTCTTCCAGCAGCTCATTGCTCAATTCAATGCTGCTTCAAATATGAATGCCACAGTCTTTGCCCTCAAATACAGGTTCAGCTGGAGAGATTGCTGTTGTTGTTGTTTAGTTGCTAATCATACTGGCCCACAAATATATCTGAATTAAGGAAAAGAGCAATTATCTATGCACGGTGCTGAAATAACACTGAAAATGCAAGCAGGTCCCCAGGACAAGAAGGATGATACAGTGATGACGGTCAAGTGTTTGAGGCTGATGGAGAAGGTGGGTTTGCCAAAAAAGAGAGATTGAGAGCTATTTGTGTGGTAAGAAGACAGAGTTTGGTTTTGGATCTATCAGGATGGAAAAGAGAACAGAGCAAGCATAAGAAAGAATAAAGTGTGCTTTTGACAACCAGTGCCCCTGGGTGCTATATTCTAGACTGCTGTAAGAACAAATGATACTGCTCAGGTAGTTTATGGGTAGATCAGGATAAATTACCCCAATGAGGCTTAATATGTTACTCCCATCACCACCCTGTTCTCATGCCAAATGCGCTTGGCTTAAGAAATAAAGTGAAGGGGCCAGTCTTATATTTTCTTGCCATCACTCAGCTGAACTTCCAAACAAGAGTCACTGAGGGTTGGTTCCATTAATTTAAAGAGTCACACAAGACACGTAAAGATGAGAAGAACGCTCCCCAGTCATCCTCCCGTTTGTGTGCCAGCCGGATAGATCGGTCCAGTGATGCTCTCAACCTAACTGCCCTCCTCCTCAAGTTAGTCTTGTAGAGCCATTTTTGTCCTTATAGTACCAAATCAAACACCTCATTCAATGACTCTGACATTTAACTAGACTCTCATCTGTGTAGGAAAAAATAAAACCTGGAAATTTCCACCAAGGAGCTTAGTTAGCATGATGTTTATTTATCACTGTATAAGAATCACTTAACTTATTCCAAGTTCCCAGGTAAGCTATATACCCCACTGTCCCTAAGGATAACACACAATTGCATGTACTGAACCTGTGTTTACAGACTGTGTTACTTGTAGAGGCCATGTGGCTTCTACACAGCCATGGAATTCAGTGCCGTGATCTTTGTCTTTGGTTGGGGAGGTATAGGGTTGAAAACTCTGTGTAATATGTGCTTATTTACCAGGTCTTAAACACTTGAGTGTCTGTGGTAGTTCTGATAACAGCTGAAGGTGTATGGCCAGAACCTAGAAACATACAAAGGAATCTGAGGCTTGGAAAGCGTTGCTTACACTGTGTTATAAACGAAGGGGTTAATTAACCCCTTACAGAAGTATTCATGGTCTGAGTGGACGGGTTCAAAAGATCAAACGCTTTGGTCCGTCTGTTACACACCTTGGTTATAATCCATGTTTGAACCAAGGTTTAACCCGTGTGTTAAGTAACTGCACTTCAACACCTCTCGCAATGTGTCATCTGACAGAAAGGTAGAAAGACCTGAGGGTGACAGCCAATTCTTAACTCTTGAAATTTTTTGTACTTAAAAGAATTTTTTCAATTTTAAAGGATTTTTTTTCTTCAGCTAAGTGATCCTTCTCTTCCCAAAGTCGTCATCATTTTTAATTTACACTCAGTCACTGAAAGAAAGTTCTTGCTTTGTGCTTCTGGTTTTTCAGTGTTGTTTCTTTCTCAGAAAAATGTTGGGGATGTTAGGGTTTTTGCATATGGTCATGAGGCCAAGTTCTACCTGTTCCTCCACAGATAGAGAGCTGGGGTTAATTCAAATTCTCAGTCTCCAAGTTCTCTCTCAGACTCCCCCTTCGATTATAGGAGTGTTTTTCTTCCGTTTAGAGGTCCTCTCTTCTTATTTCTTAGACCACATGCAGTGTTTCTGAATAATCTGGTTTAATAAATCCTCTTTATTTTGCATTAGTAATTCCTAGAAAGTTTGTTTTTAGAAAGCTATGTTCTACTTCTCAGGTGGCGCAGTGGTAAAGAATTCGTCTGGGTCAGGAAGATCTCCTGGAGGAGAAATGGCAAGCCACCCCAATATTCTTACCTGGAAATTCCGTGGACAGAAGGGCCTGGCAGGCTAAAGGCCATGGGGTCATACAGAATCAGACAGGACTGAGCACTGTTCGTGCAGTTCAGTATCCAGATACAGCAAAACCTGAAACAACAAAAAAAAGACTCTTACAGCCCAGAAGCAATCACACTATTAATACATTGATCGTGTTTTCTCCTGGTCTTTATTGTAAACAGCGCCTGTTTTGTTTAGAAAAAAAGAGCTTTAGAAAAGACATGGTATAAAAGCAATGATATGAATATTTAACCAACTACTATTAACTCAAATTTACAATATTATCTCAAAATAAAACATTGAATTTAATTAACAAACACATCTATAAATAGATTTTTTTTTTTGAATATTCCAAGAGCAAAAGAGTGGGGCCAACAGGCCACTGATGGAGTCTGAGCAGGCGAGCCTGGGCGTGGCCTCACAGAGTATCGCGATAAATGAGCTGGAAGGCAGAGTGCATAGTGAATCTCTGCGTCGGCACATTGCGCTCGCTCTTCTCATGGATAAATTATAGGAAGATCTCACCATGCTCTGAGAGTAAGCAGAAAAGTGACTGGTGATATTCAATAAAAATGCATGTTAAGGGGAAAAATGTCCTGAGCTGTAGCTTATAATAGGACGCTTTACAACTATCACTTATGAAAGAGCAAAGAAGAGCAGTTTTATTCTATGATTTGAAAAACATGATTTTAGACAAAAAAGCCAGCAAAACACTGGTCATTATTCATTCATTTCCCAAATAATTTTCGAATTCCCTTTACATGATTATAAACACCATGCTAGATTTTGACAATGTAGGGTTAAAAAAAACACGGTAATTTATGGCTCATTTCTGGCGGCTAGATTGTTCAACTTTCCCCCTTTTTCTCTTATTATTCCTCCTCTTTGCTCTGCTTCTTAGCACTCCTAGAAGAACCCAAGCTTCCAGACTCTGCTGCTGCTGCTAAGTCGCTTCAGTCATGTCCGACTCTGTGCAACCCCATGGACTGCAGCCTACCAGGCTTCTCCGTCCATGGGATTCTCCAGGCAAGAACACTGGAGTGGGTTGCCATTTCCTTCTCCAATTCATGAAAGTGGAAAGTGAAAGTGAAGTCGCTCAGTCGTGTCTGACTCTTAGCGACCCCATGGACTGCAGCCTACCAGGTTCCTCCATCCATGGGATTTTCCAGGCAAGAATACTGGAGTGGGGTGCCATTGCCTTCTCCCTTCCAGACTCTACCCAATACTAATGTTCACATCATCAGTGTGCCTGCCTATAACGCCTGGACAGTGCTGCTACCGAGGGGAATGCTGCTTCTTTTGATTGATTCCTTTAGGAATACTTTCTTAAAAATTCTGAAAACCAATAATTATGAATTGACTATAAACAGTGTTTCTTAATCATTATGAAGAATAATGTATAGCTCATTCTACCTATTTTAATAGGCTGTTCTCACTTTTTTCATTTCTAATGAATAATAATCTAGCACAGCATGATAGCTCAATAAGTTACGAGTCTAGAGTATTTAAAAAGAGATATTGACATATTCTAGACTCTATCTTGATAGAGAATATTTTAATTTGAATGAAAAAAGCGACAGTTTTTTATTTTCCTCTTTTATAGGTCATACTGTCAAAGAATATTCTAACACATTGAAAACAGAAACAGGTCTATTAAAACACAATTAATGACAGGAGCAAGTATAAAGTAAAATTATAACACAACAGCTGTCTGCATTTAAGCAGAGTGCACAGAGTTCTCCTTCGAGGGCCGTGTGCCGGGGGTCTTGCCCGTTGACGATTCTGAATGAGAGGGGGTGGGATGCATCAGGGGCAGAAGCTTTACCACCATTAACTTAGTGTCTATGAGTCCTGCTGGAATTGCAAAATACGGTTGTACTTAATGGTCTTAAAATTCTCAACGAAATTCCCCAAACCGAAGTAATTTTAATTCACACACATCAAAGAAAACCAATGAAAGCCATTTCGTGGAGCCTTGAATATTGCTTTGCTGTAAATTTCATCAGAGCAGGTGGTTCTTTGTCTTTTTCATCCATACATCCTGAATGCCTGGTACATGATAGGAGTTCAGTTAGTACTTATTTCTCTATCAAACGTTTATCCACTGCCTACTCTCTGCCAGACATTGTTCTAAATGCTTTGCAAATATTAACTACCTAATCCTTAAATCAACTGTGTGAGATATGCATCCCCATTAAAGGTGAAGAAATACCAACGTGTTAAGTAATTTACTCAAGATCACACAACTTGTAAGTTAGAGGAGCTGGGATTCTGACCTAGACAGTCCAGCTTCACAGTTCATGCTTTTAATCTCTTGACTGTGCTTCACTGAGTTGAAGATAATTTGGGAACAGCCACTGATTCTCACGATTAATAAGAATGCTTTATGCATATATTTTGAGCCAATTATTTCTCTTCTTTCCTGCTTGAAAATTTCCCCACCTTCTAACCACATAAGGAAAAACCTTACCCTTCTTGGCATTGTCATTTAAGACTTTTCTTAATTTATGGTATTCCTGTAGTCTACAATGTCAGTGGTGACCTGGGATTTGGGCAGAGCACACTGGTGCAACGGTACAGGGCAGCCTTCTGGTAACCAGTAGAGGCTCATTAAGAATTTGTTGACTAAGTCAGGCACTTATTTTTGGTATCATGAGGCCAGAGAATATCCAGTCTGGCTCTGTCTTTCCATTTGTTGTTTGGAGAGCTTTGACCATTCAGTTGGTTTCTGGACTTACGTTTTTAAATTTAAATCTCCTTCCACAAAACTATTTGGTAGAAAAATTGCAGTGATTTTAACTGAATGTTGAGCTATATCTTTGGATACTTTTGAGATCCACAATAAATAAAAATTCCCAAATTTTGGAGGCTGCTGGACAGAAAAAAATATTATTTTTACCTATTTCATGAACCATATACTCTGATGAGAAAGAAATTTGGCCTTCTCACCCAAGGGGATTAAAGGCACTTCCTGATCTATAATCAAGCAGAGAGAAAGGAAAGGAAGGCAGTGACTCCCAACAGGTCTCAAGAAGTCACAGTCCTCAAACTGGGTGAACCTCTCCTCCACCCCCAGCGCTGCAGCATCAGAACCGGCATGCAAGACCCGGGCCCACCGGGGCAGTCATCTCACTGTGTAGTGACTTCCACGGGCTGGAGTCGTTGAAGGCACTTATATGTGTTTTATTTTATCATTTTCTGGGCTTCCCTGGTGTCTCAGATGGTAAAGAATTTGCCTGCAATGCAGGAGACTCAAGTTCAGTCCCTGGGTCAGGAAGATCCCCTGGAGGGGGAAACTCCAGTATTCTTGCCTGGGAAATCCCATGGACAGAGGAGCCCGGAGGGCTGCAGTCCATGGGGTTGCAAAGAGTCAGACACGGCTGAGTAACCAACACTTTCGCTTTATCATTTTAATTGCCATCAAGTTCATATTTGACGGCAACTCTAAAGAGCTCATTAAACACGCATTTTAATTTGTTCTAAGTGTGTACATAGGCGCACGTCTTTTACACATATTCATAGATACATATCTGGGCTTCCCAGGCAGTGCAGTGGTAAGGAATCCACCTGCAGGAGATGCGGGCTCAATCCCAGGGTTGGGATGATCCCCTAGAGTAGGAAATGGCAACCCACTCCAGTATTGCCTGAAAAATCCAATGGACAGAGGAGCCTGGCGGGCTACAGTCCATGGGGTCCCAAAGAGTTGAACATGAATGAGCACAGAAATAAAAAGAGGAGGATAGATGTATCTGTATGTTCAATATATCTCTGGCCATTTTCCAGAAACCTCAAAGCCTTTTCTGTGTTTATCATGGGCTGAATTTATCAAATTAATCTGCTTTGATATTTTTGGTATTTAAAGAAAATAATATGGGGACAAATAATATTGTACTCAATATGTATTCAGAGAGATTGTTTATTGGAGGTTTTGATGTATGCCCAGAAAAATAGTATTTATTAATTAAACCCAAGAAACACCCAGCAGGATCATATCATATAATAATGTATTGCTACTTCAGCTGGGAAAGCTGCCACTGACTGACAGAACTCATGGAGTTCTTTCTTCCACGTCCATCTTTCTTTCACTTTTATTTCTCTCCCTTCTTAGAAAAAGTAATTAACCATTATGGAAGAGGGGAAGCCTATGTAATTCGTTTACTAATAAAATATCCTTAAATGAGAGAACTAGAGAAATCATTTAAGTAGGTGAAGAAATCTATCTTCTTTCTTAAAAAATTGAAATAAAGTATGACTCAGATTTGTGACATTTCAGTGTGAAGTCATAATAATCCCCCTTATCATAAATAATGGAAAAATAATTTTCAGGAAGAAAGAGGGTGCATACTTGAACAGATAAACAATTTCAGGTTGTTTCCTTGTATGTGAGTCTGTTTTTCACCAAGCAAGGGTAGAATATGTACGTCTTTTCAGCTTGTTGAAGTAGAGATATTTGATTGAGGAAAAAGACCAACGACAGTGGTATTTCACTGCAGATTTTCTTTACAGTCCTTTACATCTTCATGAAAATAGTGTTTAAAATATGAATGTATTGGGAAAGACTGGTTTGCATGTTTTTTTCCTAAGCCTTAAAAGAAAGTCCTTAAATGATGCTTCATACTCTGGTAAAGGATTTTTCAGAAGCCAGTTTAAATAAGGTCAGGTATTCAAACTTGGTGGTGCTGTTGGGTCGTCAGGGCCGCTGTCTTTTCAGTCTTGTCACTGAGTGGAGTTTTGCCTCTTGCAGCAGCAGCAGCGGTGTGGAGTGGTGGTTAGAGCAGACTGGGCCCACAGCTGGCGCGTGCACCTACAGCGGAGCTTCCCAAGAGCAAGAAGATGAGCAGCCTTGCTGTTTCAACAGTGGCCCATCTAACAAAGTTTCAAACACTGTACCTGAAAAATATGCATAGTTTTTTAATGATCGTTTTTCTCACAACCCCTTTATTTCTGTGTTGTAGTGTATAAAGATGTAATCTGGTAAGAGAGCATCAAAGAAAACATTAGAAAACAAAATATTGGCGTTCTAAACTCCAGTACACATAAACGTATTTCTCTGTATTTTCTAATAAGGTAAGAAACTACATATATATTAAAAAAAAAAAAGAAAGGTTTTTCAGTATCCTTGGAACCTTCAGAGAAGACGTTTTTGTTTTGTTAAGAGACGTCTCAGCTTCTCAGTGAAGCTCCCTTTGAAGGACATAATGATAAATAATCGAGCGATTTCAATTGTTATTTTGCCAAAAGGTATTGTCTGCGTTTTTGTGTTGGTCGTGACTTGTGAAATCCAGCTGTGCCGTTGGCCCTCGCTAGCCAGGCCAGGGAAAAGGCGAAGCCATTTCACTGCGGCTCTCGGTGTGAAAAGTCAGGTGCCGCGCGTTAATGGTTGCTAGTCTGTTAACTGCTCGCCTACCATTCTGGCTGAGGGTGGAAAAGTTATGGGCACATCTTGGCCTGAATCACTGTAACCCAGAGATAATCTGGAAGATCTTTCTGGTAAGAATGGCTCTTTTTAACATATTGTTTAGATGACTTTGAAGATTTAAACTGCTTTTGTCTTTCTTTCTGGCATGTCTGTTGAGGGAAACCTACCATATGCTCTGAATTTCTTACTTTTTATTAAGTTGGGTTTGGTGTTGGTCTATAAACTGTAGATGAATAAGCCTGAAGTCTCTTTTAATAGAAACTTCTGTCTTTTTGTAGTCTAATGCATGAAGCTAATCATCTCACACCTCTTATGCGCTAGCTAAGCTGAGTTTTAATAAGTGTGTTGGTTGCTTCTGTAATCAAAATATAAATAAATTTCCTACCATAAATAATTTTATCCATTTTAATGTCAAAGGAGAAAACAGCCGGCTGTTCTCCTGTGCCTTTAGAATCAAATGCCATTTCATTTTCAGGCTTTTTTATTGAGGAATTTGCTGCACTGGAAAAAGTTTTTACGTGAGCTATCATAAAGCATAAAATGAATTTAGAGCCTGTGAATGACAAATAAGATTTATCAAGCAGCAAAAAGCAAATTGGTACATTTAAAAGTTAATGGTATTTTGGAGTACCAAATTACAGTGGGGAGATGACAGAAATATTTTGCAATTCCGAAAAGCACCCTAAAGACTTGAAGTGTTTAACGAACCATATCATGTGGTATTATAATATTGGTTTACATTCCTTTTGGACTGTGATTGCATTAACTTATGTTTTCCAGAGGTGGGTATTTTTGAAAGGTGGCTGTTTATTAATGTTTTGTCATTTTCTTCATAAAGTGCAGTAATGGGCTGTAGCTGGCTAATTTAATCCATAATGCACTTTCATACTCTGTTGCAGGTTTTAAGCAGAAGTCAGATTGCTTTGTTACATTTAGGTATAGAACAAAGGCATTATGTCATTCTATATACCCACGTCTCACTGAGCTCCAAGAGGTACCAAAGGAGAGCCGCACTGCGTTCCTTCGCCCTCTGGAAAGCGGTAGATGCCGTATGTACCTCCAAAGCAAACAAACGCACTCGCCATGCTTTAAGAAAGCCCCAGACGAGCCCCTGGCAGCATGAGAGCCTGGAGCTGACCCTGTCCTGGCTCTGCGCCCCTCCCAGCCTTCCTTAGTGTTCAGTCCCTACAATTACAGTCTCCTCTGATTTCACAGAAGTGAGTGTAAAAGTCTGTTGTTAGTGTGCAGAAACATTGACACCTCCAACGCTGTGGGCAGATAATGGGAAAGGACCAGGTTTGTGCTGAATTTTCCCAGTGCCCAGGATGTGGCCCACACTGCCATCTCCTATGGTCAGGCTCCTATGGTCCTCTCCTGTGGGAGATGGGTGGGATGTCCTCAAGCAGGCCTGGCAGGAGGAGGAGATCTTGTTTAGATTCAGAAATTAGATTGTCTTTCACTTCTTATGGGATGACTCTGATATAGCACGGCCGCCTGCAGGGTGATTTTTCCCACAGGCCCACTGGCAGAGAGCCCTGTCTGGTTGTACATCATTTCTACTCCATGTTAATCTTCTCTTGATTTCGCCACTGACAAATTGGCACAGAGTAGGTGAATTTTGTTCATGGTATTTTAGGAGGATATACAAATTGAATACCTATTTGAGAGGATCTGAATGTCTTCTGAAGCTTAACTATTTGGAAACATCATAGTTGCTAAAGGGCCAAAGGTACCATTAAGAAAATCTTCCCAGAGTCTCAAAATTATATTCTAGAATTGCACTTCTAAATGTGTTTTCATTTTGTAATTGTATCTCCCTGTCCATGTTGGTGTGGGATAGGGATATGGTGCAGTCATAAGTGCTTCTTATTTAGCATCATAATTCTGAGATGTGTGATGGTGATTGGGGTACAGAGCTATTCCTGAGATTCTATTTGTCTTACGTATTAATATATTGAATGAAGACATTTGCTGAATTTTATGTGTTGGGACCACAGGTCACACAACAAAATAAAAATAGCTCCAGGACTGTTATGTATAATATGATACTTTAGCGTCTCAGGAAGCTCAGCTTCAGATGATCTTAGTTAGAAGGTCAGGAAGCACTACAGTATAAAGAGCAAGTCCAGAAAGGCATTGTTTTTTCCCATCAGCTTAACCAAGACTCTTATCTGAGGCAGCTAACAATCAGCCCAAAGGACTAATTTGATTTTCTACTTCTCTTCCTTTCCTTAATAAGAATTCTGATAGAGGGATTAATTAGCAATAAAGCAACATGAGGAGGAGGGAAAGAAAATGAGGGCATAGATAATCCACAAACTATATATAATCATCCTTGCGTAATCAGAAGTTAACTATCATTAACATGACATTTGCTTTTAAAGCCAGGCAGAAAATTATGATTTTTGGCACTAAGCTAATCTTTAATTATAGCACAGTACCATTCTTCCCTTGTGTTAGTTCAGATAGCTATAAATTATATTAGTCTAGGGCTTTTGTGTCATTTCCTTTCCTTTTCCATGATTTATATAGTCGGAATACTGACCTATAATTAAGTGTACTTGAGAATGGTCTCTGGTTAATTAAATACTGTGGAGTATGTAGGGTGTTCTTTGCCAAAATTCCAAGGGAAAAGGCCATCCCTGGGTTAAACATCTACAAGGAGTCTGGGTAAATCTTCAGTGCTAGTCTTCTATGGCTGCTGAAGCTGTCATGAGAAGTAAAATTAAATCTTTCTTGACTATTGTGTGTAAAAGAATGTAAGACTCATCTTTTTGTATAATTTAAGGATGTGACTTCAAAAAGTAATTGTCTCATTTGAGGCATGCCTGATTTTTAATAATGAGTAAAACAGATACATGAAAATAAAAAATAAACCCTTGTCTTCCTTCCTTTCTTTATTTCTGTCCCTTTATCTTTCTCCGTAACAATTCTTCATTCTGTGCCAGAAACAACTAGTTGCCACTCAGTTTGATTCAATACAGTAAGTCCCTTTAAATACAAATGAGTTACATTCTGAGAGCATGTTTGAAAGTCCAATTGGTTTGTAAGTCCAACAAAGTTAGCCTAGGTACTGAACTAATACAATCGGCTGTATGTCGCTACTCTCACACTTACTTCTGGACATCCTGGGATTGAAGTGAGGATTCCGTGCTACTCTGTACTCTGTGCAGTGTGTGTGTGCTCAGTGGCTAAGTCTTGTTTGACATTTTGTGGCTCCATGGACTCTAGCCCGCCAGCTGCAATAAAGTACACAAAAGTGCAACCGCTTGTAGAGGACGCACGCACGTGAGCATGTGTGCCAGCCTCGTAAATCAGCTTGCACGATTGGACCTGCGCGTGCAGGTTTGCATCTTTGAAAGTTCACAACGTGAAGGCTCGTACATAGAGGACTTGCTGTACATTGATGTGACGCCGCCTCTGTGTACAGTGCTGAGGCGGGCCTGTTAACACAGGCAACTCTCACCTGAAGAGCCCACCCAGCTGCCAGAACTTGCCCTAAGTGCAAGGGTGGGTGGAGAACATCTCGTTTCCCATCCTTACCACTGTTTCCCAGCAACGCCTCCCTACCCAAATGCACATGTTACTCCAAAGGATGTGGAGCTCGTTTCCACTCCAAGAGCCCAAGGAAAATCCTCAGACCCAGATCAAGGAAAGGGTGTGAAGAAGAGGGGAGGAGGGCAGGTAACGTGGGGGGTGGGAAAGACTCTCCTTCCTCTGTGGTTTCAGCAGGAAGGACGCTCTGCACTGCTCAGGGACTGCATCAGCACGTCTGTCCGGGCAGCTGCCCACCGCATTGGGTCCTCTGTATACAGCACTGGCAGCTGCGTGGACAGAGTTAGGTCTACAGATGTTTCATTTGGCATGCATTGTGTTTTTAAAAATTGATCCAACGTTTTAAAACTTAACAGATTTTCATTGCAATCCAGATGTCTAGCTTCTTTAGGAAAATCAGAAGACTGGCAACACCGCATCTGTATTCTCCAGACTAAACCTGGGGGTGACCGGAGATGACAGAGTGGCCGTACTTACTGATGACCAATGGGATCTGGTGCATTACTGCCTGGCCCCCAGGTAGATGGAGTTTACCCCTCTCCCCTCACCTGTCTCCTCACGCCCACACCCCTGCACAGTCAATGATGTGCTGGTTAGAGGTGATTTTTTGGAGGGAGAGAGAGACGACTTGAGAGGTGATCAGATTAACTTTGGCTGGGTCAATGTTATGACAAGGGTAAGGAGAGAGGCAAGGTAGCCTTCCAGGTTTAATTTGGACCATATGAAACTGATGTTTCTATAGTTCAGAAGCATCATGTTGGCACTTTTATATCTATTAATACAACCCACTTTCCTCCTGCTTTTCAAAATTTCTACTCTGGCCCTGGGGTCTTCACTGTTCCGTGGGATTTGTTAGAGAATGGTGTATTTTCCTTTTAGGTCCCGAGGACTTCTATGTTCCAGGCTCATATTTTAGGGAACAACACACCTTTTGACTTCCCCCATTGATTTTTTTTTTCAGCCCAGCAGATACTCTGTTTCTCTCCAGTTAAAAATAAATAATAATTTATAGACAGAATCACTGCCTTGTGATGCTAAGCTTTAATAACTGTGAACCCAGAAAGATTACATATATATATATTCATTGTGATAAAATGAACATAAAATTTACCATGTAAACCATGTAAGATGTACAGTTGATGACATTAAGTGTATCACAATATTGTGCAACCACTACCCTGTCCATTTCCAGAACTTTTTGATAATCCCAGACAAATTCTGCGCCAGTCCTATAATAATGCTCCCACTCATCTTTCCGCACGGCCGGGTAACCCACATTCTACTTTATTCCTCTGTGGAGTTGCCTGTTCTCAGTACTGCATACAAGTTGAATCATACCATATTTTGTTCTTTTGTGTCTGTTTATTTCACTCAGCGTATTATTTTCAGGGCTCACTCATGTTGTACCGTGTATCAGAATCCCATTTCTTTTTTCAGGATGCATAATATTTCATTGTTTGTATATGTCACATTTTGTTTATCCATTTATCTGTTGACGGACATTTGGTTTGTCTCCACTTCTTGGGTATTGTAATAATGCTGCAGTGACTGCTGATATACAAGTGTCTGTTTGAGTCCCTGCCTTCAATTCTTTTGGGCATACACATAGAAATGGAATTGCTGGATCATATGTTCATTCCATATTTAACTTTCAGAAAAACTGTCTGTTGTATAGTTTTACAGAGATGACAAATACAAACGGCCTTAAATGGTAAGTTCATGTCCTCATTCCCTTTTGTATTATAATAAAGCCAGGCTCTTTTTACCTTTTGCCATAAAAAATATTTGTCAGGTCAGAGAAAAGCAGATTTCTTCCAAAATATTCTCATCAAGAGTTTCATCAGTGTCCAGTTTTGATAGACCCTACCAATTCAGTTTTCCAAGATCATATGTAGCACTTTTTAGTTTCAGATTAACTGTTCTAATAATGATATTTAGAACTTAAATTCTTCTGTGAAACCATCACAGCTGATGAGCCTATTCTTTGCACAGCTAAAAAAGTTAACTCTGCTAATCCCAGCAGTTAATTTGTTAACATATTTGAGCATGTACCACACAAATGCCTGTATATAATCATACATGAACACATGTGGTCTCAGGATGATACGCGCATACACGCGGACGTGACTGAGGAGTAACCGACACACCCTGCAGTCTGCGCCGGCCAGTGACAGCTCTGTGCCCTGCTTGTCCTTATAAGCAAATGTCACTCATTTTAGATACATTTTATGCTTCTCATCGAAACAATGTTCTTACTCATTTCAGGACACTTTAATTTTGTTATGTAAATGAGCTTTGTGGATGGCAGTGTCGGGTTAAAGTGAGCCCTGAAAGTCTTTTCCGCTGACTTTGGTTGAAAAGCCCTGATTGGCAGGGATGTAAACATGTCTCCTTTAAATGGTGGTGAGGTCTGTGTCTGTAGTCAAAGGTGTGGCTTGTGGGTTCAAGTTTTCATAGTACAAAGGGGTTTCATTTGCCAATTTAATATCAAATAGCCCCTTCTATTCAGCCGTGGAAATAATAGGAGCACATCCATGGGTGGGAGTTGCTTCACTGACTCAAAACCCTCTCAGGACTGAGACCCAGGTCTGCGATGTTGGCGGTGTGGGGCGGAGACTCAGTGTGGGGAAGGAGGAGCTCTGTCTTGTGTTTAAAGATCTCAGTTAATCCCATTTCCTGTTGCATTTTGCAATCAGATGGGGGGATCGGAAGGATCTTATATCAGTTTGCAAAGTAATCACTAACTGCCTTTTAACTAGCAACTCAGATTTCTTTTCCATCTAATTCCTTTCCTATGGTTTTTCCCCTTATCTTGCATCTCTGTAGCAATATTCTGTAAGCACCCTCCGTTAGCTGGCCCAAATTGAGTTCCTGCCCACTTGAGTTCCCGGTATAGCCATCCAGTGTAACTTACCACATGCTGGGTGAAAGGCAGGGACCCCAGGATTTCATTCTACCCCTCGACAGTGATGGGGTCTGCAGACTGAGTAGGCTGTGCAATGACGAGTCTCTGGCTTTGGGGTCTGAGTCTGTCCCTTACTGACTCTGTCAACTCTAGCTACTTAGTTAACCTCTTGGAGCGTTGAATTTCCTCATCTGTTATGTTCTTCATGAGAATTGTAGGAATTTAGGGAGAAAATGAGGACTGGAACCCAGGGAGAGAAGATGGACAGTGAGGGATTATCTGAGATAGAGTTTCCCAAAGGACTTGTAAAAACAAAAGCAAGCAACATTAATTTTTAATTTGCTTATCATCCCATGCTATAATGGAGCCAGGACGTTAAGTGGTAGAATTCTCACCTTCCATGTTGTAATGGAATCTCCTTCTTTTAGTAACACCTTGTTAAAAAAAATGTGTGTGTGTGTGTGTGTGTGTTGTTTTCATTGCTGATACTTTAGAATGGGGATGAATTTAAAGGGTGTTAACTCCTGAGCTAATAGAGCCTGGAGAAAGACAAGAATATCCTAGGTGAAACATACAGTATCCTATATGGTACCCTATATGGGGAAGTCACCATAAACAGAAGAGTAGACTAAGTGATTGTTGGGGAAATGGACCATTCCAGGGCATTCCTGGAGATACTGGACTAACTTAGGACTGACAGTTTTTTATTATGTCAAATGATATTTTTTAAAAAAACTTATTGTTTCTTCAGCGATTTTAAATGCAAAAAACTAAGACACAATCATAGAGCGAAAGAAATCCCTTTGCACTGAATAAATACAGCCTTATGTATTGTTCTTATTTTTGCTTCATTTTCCCATGGATTACCCAGCATGTCATTCTTAGACCATGTGAGAATCTTGAATCAAACTCCTTTTAAAGCTAAGGAGACTGCCATTTATATTAGGTAGATACCCAGTTTGAGGACTTCCAGGTGACTTGGTGGTAGAGAATCCTCCTGCCAATACAGGAGACACAGGTTCGATCCCTGGATTGGGAGGATCCCCTGGAGGAGGAAATGGCAACCCACTCCAGTATTCTTGCCTGGAGAATTCTGTGGACGGAGGAGCATGGGGTCTCAAAGAGTCGGATGCAACTGAGTGTGTATGCGTGCACACACACAGCTGCCTGGTGTATGTGTGGGAGGCCCAACGTCTGGGAGCAATTGCAAGTTTTACATTTGTGGTTCTTTGTGTCTCATCAGACATTCCCATGAGAAGGAAGTGCAACTACTCAGGATCCCAGGCTGAAGGGTATAAATTTTTTCCTAAAGGGAAGACAAAGATTGTGCAGGATGGGAATGGTTTGGTCATACTGATATGGAAGCCTTCTTTGATGTTTTTGGTCCTATATCCTCATTTTATAGACATTTCCATGTATGTTTGGACATGTTAAGTGATTTATTCCAGCTCACACAGCTGTTTGATGGTAAGAATGAGACTGAACTAAGGTTTCATCTGGATATTCACCTGCTTTAACTCTTCCCCAGGGCCACTGTTGCATGAGGCATTGAGAAGCAATAATAAGCCACATGGTTTTGTAGCTGTGTTCATAGTTGTTGAGAAGAAACCACTTAGAAAGCAACAAACAGATGCATCAGACTTTAGATTTGAAATGGACTTTGGGTTTGTTTATTCCAATTTGTATTTAAGGTAATGAGGCCCTAATCTAATGAAGTTCCTTGGAATGAATAGATTTGAGTAATTCTGATGTTCAGAGTCAACAAGATTTGATGTCTAGTTTGCCATGGAGGCAAAGGTGTACTTGAATTAAGAACTTGGGAGCAGAATAGCACAGTCATTAAAAACATGTTCTGCACACTATTTACGGTAGCTATAATATGGAAGCAACCTAGCTGTCCATCGACAGATGAATGGATAAATAAGTTGTGGTACGTATATACAACAGAATATTACTCAGCCATAAAAAGGAACACATTTGAATCAGTTCTAATGAGGTGTACAAACCTAGAGCCTATTATACAGAGTGAAGTGAGTCAGAAAGAGAAAAACAAATATATTAATATGTCTGTCCGTGTGTGTGTGTATATATATACATATATTTAGAAGGATGGTACTAATGAGCCTATTTGCAAGGCAGCAATGGAGATGCAAACATAGAGAACAGATTTGTGGATACAGTTGGGGAATTAGAGAGTGGGGCAAATTAGGAGAATAGCATTGAAACATATACTTTACCATATGTAAAATGGTTAGCCAGTGGGAATTTGCCTTATGATGCAGGGAGCTCAAACCTAATGCTCTAGAGGAGGGGCATGGGGTGGGAGGTGGGAAAGAGGTTCAAGAGGGAGGGGATGTATGTATATTGAAGGTCGATTCATGTTTTTTGGCAGAAACCAACACAATACTGTAAAGTGATTATTCTCCAATTTAAGAAAAACACACACACACAGGCTGCAGAGTTCTCTGCCATTACTATTTGACAGACCTTATATCAAGTGACCTTCATTTACTCATCTGTGAAATCAAGATAATCTCAACTTTAGGAGTTCTGTGAGAGTGCTATTACATTCTTTACACTATATTGCCTGGCCCAAAGTAGGTATTATTACCAAGAGCATAGTGGTATTGATTTATGAGAAAAAGTAAGATGTGTTGGTTTAGGGAAATTCTCCCATTAACTTAGGGATTCAATTTTTGGTTTATGAAGCTGCTAGAACCTGGCTACGCCAATTATCCATGCTTTTACATAGTGAAGTCACTCAGTCGTGTCCGACTCTGTGACCCCATGGACTATAACCCACCAGGCTCCTCCATCCATGGAATTTTCTAGGCAAGAGTACTGGAGTGGGTTCCATTTCCTTCTCCAGGGGATCTTCCCGACCCGGGGATGGAACCTGGGTCTCCTGCATTGCAGGCAGACGCTTTACCATCTGAGCCACCAGGGAATCCCAAACCTGGCTACGCCAATTATCCATACTTTTTCTTGAATCCCCATCATCTCAGAGCTTTTTAACTATTAAAAAAATTAAGGGAATAAGAGTCAATTTCTGCTGCCAAGTTTTGGAATAAGAACCAATGACACCTGAATAGGAAGACCATTGAGTTCAATACAGGAAAAGAGTGATCTCTATAGATCTTGCAGGGTTGGATATGAACTCTAACTGAATAATGCAGAGAGGGTGTCTTGATTCAGATACCGAAAGCAGACTGTGCAAGGGCGAATTCTGTTGAGGTGATCTTAGTTGGTAGCATTGGTTTGTAAAATACTTCTGAGTTTAGGGGGAGCAATAGTAACCAAAAGCATGCCATAAAACAAACTTCTATTTCCTTTTATTGCACTTGGTGAAGGTTATTAAGAATGTAATTCTTTCTGCTTGCGATGTGATTAGCAGCCGAACCTTTTGGGGGTAAATTTCCATTGCTACGCTCTTGTTATCGCAAATGGAATTTGCATGCCTAATTCTCTTCCCTCCATATTGAATCCATACCCCTTCAGGTCTAACGGCATGCTAAAAATGATTCCAAATCTCCAGTGTTGATTGTGGGCCATATGTTAGCACTAATTATATAAATGAGACTTGGTGGAAATGTGACACGCTAAGCGTTCCGAGCTTAAGGAATTACCTAAATGAATTCTAGCTTGAGTCAGTGCAAGCAGAGGCGAGGAAACGCGGGCGCAGGTTTTGAGCAGATGTTACCAGGTCTGCGCGGCTCCTCATTGTCTTTATTTGTCTAACTATAAGGACTGCCGATGGAACATTATGTCAGAATAGTTTAAGGTGCCATTTCTCTGAAATTTGCATTTTGCACCTACAGATGGATCCGTTTTCTGAGTAAGCAGAGTGGAATGACAGAGTATCAGAGATTAGAATCTGCAGTCGTGCTGTGAGTTTGAGACTTTAGCATTCACTGGGGCCAGTTGCTGATGTCATTATGGCACTGAGGCTGGGGACTTTCTAGAAGGACATTTCACGTCGATATCCAACACTCCTGAATTTTAATTTTCAAAATTCAAGTGAGAGAGAAAAAGAATGGCTCTGATTCAAAGCAGAAATTGAATTGCAAAATTGTGATGTATGTTTTCTCCTTGTGTATGACAATTAAATAAGCTAGTGCCAGGCATGCATTGATTATAGAGGTCTGGGAAACTTCAGGGGGCTCCCCAAGTGATGCTAGTGGTAAAGAACCTGCCAATGCAGGAGACTTAAGAGACATGGGTTTGATCCTTATGTGGGGAAGATCCCCTGGAGAAGGGCATGGCAACTCTAGTATTCTTGCCTAGAGAATCCCTGGACAGAGGAGCCTGGCAGGCTACAGTCCATAGGGTTGCAGAGTCGGACACAATTGAAGTGACTTAGCATGTATGCGTGGGGAGCGTTCAGGTTCTAAGTCATGTCAGGAGGGGACTTCAGCTCACCCTCTTTTCCTGGAAATCATGAAGTTTCAAATGTGTCAACAAAGGCTGTGGTAAACCTCATTTATATCCTTATCTCTTTTCCTTACAGACTTCTTGAGATTATGATTTAAAATTGGCAAGAAAGCAGCTGATTGGCAACCAATCCCCAATCAGTAAGCACACTTACAGCATCCCTTTAGCATGACATTCATGTCCCACGGTCCTGTCTTCTCACATGTTTTCTACAGACTTTGATCCCCTTGAGGACGTCAACTCTCCCTTTTCTTTCTTAGCCCCCAACATAAAGTCCAGTGCTTGACACACAACCAATATTTATTGAATGAGTATTGCTGAAACCATAGAAATAGCTAACATGCATTGAAGACTTACTGTACTAAATATTTGGCCAGCATCATCTCATATCATCTTATTTTTAATCCACACTGCTATGTTCTTAGAAGGGTGCTACTCTCATGGCTTTGCAGATGAGGAAACTGAGGCTAAAAAAGATTAAAACTGTTAGTTACTCATTCGTGTCCAACTCTTTGTGACCCCACAGACTATAGCCCACCAGGCTCCTCTGACCATGGGATTTTCCAGGCGAGAATGCTGGAGTGGGTAGCCATTTCCTTCTCCAGGGGATCTTCCTGACCCAGGGATCCAACCCTGCATTGTGGGGGATTCTTTTCTGTCAGAGCCACCAGGGAAGCTTAATAAAGTTTAAATGGCTTGCCTAAATCACAAAAATAAAAGCAGTAGAGGTGGAATTTGAATGTAAAAACATTTGAGTGACCTGTGTCCATCTGTAGGGTATGGATTCTGCCTTTTAGATACCTCTTTGCTGAGTTCACCTCATGCGAAGAGTTGACTCATTGGAAAAGACTCTGATGCTGGGGGGGATTGGGGGCAGGAGGAGAAGGGGATGACAGAGGATGAGATGGCTGGATGGCATCACTGACTCGATGGACGTGAGTCTGGGTGAACTCCAGGAGTTGGTGATGAACAGGGAGGCCTGGCGTGCTGTGATTCATGGGGTCGCAAAGAGTCGGACACGACTGAGCGACTGAACTGAACTTGCTGAGTTCATTGTTCTCACATCCACATCTCTTGAGTATATTCTTGAGGGTTGGTGTTTGTTTCCTCGGGTGAGGTGTTCTGTGTGTTTCTTATCGCAGTGGTGATCCAAGTAGAATGGACCTGAGTGCACTTGATCATCTGGATGACCATGCTGTGACGATGTTTTACTGTCATGTTGGTGCCACCAGCATTACTATAATTGTAGGACATTCTTCAGGGAGCAACAGAGGCAGACGAAATATGGAGATAATAATGTGTGTCTGCCAGTGAGTTTTCCACAACATAAAGGGTTGTGGAGTGGTTTAAATTCAGAACTAGAGAGGAAGAAATTAGTTTCTACAGAGCAGAAAGCAATGGTGAAGTGCCAATGCCGTAGAAGCTGCGCCTGACCAGGCAGGCAGGCCGTGTTCACACAGGGAACGGGTATGGTTTCAATAAACTAATATTAACCATTATATCGAAGAGAGGTGGTTTTTAATTTCTTTTGTAATCTTACGTATTTTTTCTTTATAACCTTATTTTGTTTATGGGTATAGAGCTCTGCAGACATAAGGAATTCATGTTCATGTTTGTGCATATATACGTAATAATAAACTGAATCTATGAAGATTGGGGGGGCATAATATTTTTGGGGGTCTTTTCAGATTTTTTCCTTCTCAAAGGAATCTGTATACTCTTTGAGGTGTGAGTCTCTACATGAGCCTGTGGGCATCATATGAGCCCCAGGGATAAAACTGAAACTAGAGCAGTATAACGCTTGTGTGTGTCTGTGTGTGTGTGTGTCCGCCCGTGCACGCACACGCGCTTGTATCCATGGAACATAACTGGTGACAGTGGGAGTTTGGAGCAGTGTTGGCCAGCATCTTGTGCGGCCCAGCTATTACTCTTGACACAAGCAACAGCTCCCGATGTAGCTTTGCTGAGCCACGTGGTTTTTCAGTGCATGCTTGTGTTCCCAATTACTATTGCACCAAAGAAATACGGCTTCTTTGAACCAGTGTATTTCCAGAATCTTATTCTTCATGACTCTCTTTTGCCAGAAAGTGAAAGGACATTCCCTCGGCATGTTCGGCCACTGTCGTATCTTTATGTGTGGGCCTCCGGCCACTGAACTGCAAATCCGAACAAGGTTATCTCTTGTCCTCCTTGATGCCGTAATTCCATTTGGTGTTACTTCTCTCTGAAGTCAGCAAGGCATCCATGGGGCTTAGGGATAGTGAGCAATGGGACCAGTTCATAGGAGTTAATATTCTGCTTGTAAGTGGACACTAATTCATACCTGGAAGTTTATCTGCCACTGTTCTCCATATAAACCCAGACTGTAATGCCTCCAGGCCAGAATACTGGCGTGCGTAGCCTTTTCCCTTCTCTGGGGGATCTTCCCAACCCAGGGATCGAAACCAGGTCTCCTGCATCACAAGCGGATTCTTCACCAACTGAGCCACAACGGAAGCCCAATAATGCCTCAAGTTATGCCAAAAATCTCAAAATGTTTATTTAAGCATACTTATAATTCAATAGAATTACAAGAGAAAAACAATAGAATGGGAAAGACTAGAAATCTCTTCAAGCAAATTGGAGATATCAAGGGAACATTTCATGCAAGGATGGGCATGATAAAGGACAGAAATGTTATGGCCCTAAGAGAAGCAGAAGAGATTAAGAAGAGGTGGCAAGAATGCACAGAAGTATATAAGAAAAGTCTTAATGACCTAGATAATCACGGTGGCATGGTCATTCACCTAGAGTCAGAGGTCCTGGGGTGTAAAGTCAAGTGGGCCTTAGGAAGCATTACTATGAACAAAGTTAGTGGATGTGATGGAATTCTAGCTGAGCTATTTCAAATTCT
Source organism: Bos taurus (assembly GCF_002263795.3). Lineage (NCBI taxonomy): Eukaryota > Metazoa > Chordata > Mammalia > Artiodactyla > Bovidae > Bos > Bos taurus. The sequence goes on along the minus strand of NC_037354.1, from coordinate 40,933,200 downwards.
AAAAGATGATCCTGTTAAAATGCTGAGCTCAATATGCCAACAAATTCAGAAAACTCAGCAGTGGCCACAGGACTAGAAAAGGTCAGGTTTCATTCCAGTCCCCAAGAAAGGCAATGCCAACGAATGTCCATACTACTGCACAATTGCACTCATCTCACACACTAGCAAAGTAATGCTCAAAACCCTTCAAGCAGGGTTCAGCAGTACATGAACCAAGAAGTTAACAGAGGAACCAGAGGTCAAATTGCCAACATTCTTTGGGCTGTAGAGAAAGGAAGGGAATTCCAGAAAAACATGTACTACTTTATTGACTATGCCAAAGCCTTTGACCATGTGGATCACAACAAACTGGAAAATTCTACAAGAGATGGGATTACCAGACCCTACCTGTCTCCTGAGAAACCTGTTTGGAAGTCAAGAAGCAACAGTTAGAACCAGACATGGAACAACATACTGGTTCCAAATTGGGAAAAGAGTAATTCAATGTCACCCTGCTTATTTAACTTTTTGGCAGAATACATCATGTGAAATACTGGGCCGGATGAATCACAAGCTGGAATCAAGATTGCCAGGAGAAATATCAACAGCCTCAAATATGCAGGTGATACCACTCTAATGGCAGAAAGTAAAGAGGAGCTAAAGAGCTTCTTGATGAGGTGAAAGAGGAGAGTGAAAAAGTTGGCTTAAAATTCAATATTCAAAAAATTAGATCATATCATCTGTTCCAATCACTTTATGGCAAATAGAAGGGGAAAAAGTAGAAACAGTGGCAGATTTTATTTTCTTGGGCTCCAAAATCACTGCATATGGTGACTGGAGAAGTGAAATTAGGAGAAGCTTGCTCCTTGGAAGGAAACTATGACAAACCTAGAAAGTGTATTATTAAGAAGCAGAGACTTCACTTTGCTGACAAAGGTACATATAGACAAAGCTATGGTTTTTCCAATACTCATGTATGGATGTGAGAGTTGGACCGTAAAGAAGGCTGAGTGCCAAAGAATTGGTGCTTTGAAATTGTGGTGTTAGAGAAGACTCTTGAGCGTCCCTCGTACTGTAATGAGATCAAACCAGTCAATCTTAAAGGAAGTCAACCCTGAACATTCATTAGAAGGACTGATGCTGAAGCTTCAACACTTTGGCCACCTGATGCTGGGAAAGACTGAGGGCAAAAGGAGAAGTGGATGGCAGAGGATGAGGCAATTCGATGGCATCCCTGACTCAATGGACATGAATCTGAGCAAACTCTGGGAGATGAGTGAAAGGCAGTCCTGCTGTGCTGCAGCCCACGGGGCCGAAAGAGCACGTCCTGACTTAGCAACTGAACAGCAGCAGTGGTTCAAGTGGTTGTGTGGGTCGTGGACAATATTTTTATCAGTTCAACCTTATTTTTACTAAAACTCAGCCCGTTCAGAGTGACAATTAACAACCAAATCTATAGAAACTGAGAGGGTGTGGGAAGCTGGGGGAGAGACAGTGGGTAGTCAAGAGTACCAGTTAGCTTGGTAACCTCCTTTTCAACAAAGTTCTGCATTCTGCATTCTTTGTTTCAGATGAAGTTACCAAGCTAGCTAGATTTCAGATGTTTCTGCTATAGCACAGTATATGCAGTCTTGGAAAAACCTGGGGTTCTGAAAAATGACATGGGTGATGGCAAGGCTCATGGGAGACAGTGTTAGAACAGACATCGCAGAAGATACGCGGCTTTGTAATCTCAGCTGGAAATGCCTACTTAAAGTTACTAGTGCCATTGAAGAGAACATCATGAGAAACGCTGGGCTGGAAGAAGCACACGCTGGAATCAAGATTGCCGGGAGAAATATCGATAACCTCAGATATGCAGAAGACACCACCCTTATGGCAGAAAGTGAAGAGGAACTAAAAAGCCTCTTGATGAAAGTGAAGGAGGAGAGTGAAAAAGTTGTCTTAAAACTCAACATTCAGAAAACGAAGATCATGGCATCTGGTCCCATCACTTCATGGCAAATAGATGGGGAAACAGTGGAAACCTTGTCAGACTTTATTTTTCTGGGCTCCAAAATCACTGCAGATGGTGACTGCAGCCATGAAATTAAAAGATGCTTACTCCTTGGAAGGAAAGTTATGACCAACCTAGATAGCATATTCAAAAGCAGAGACATTACTTTGCCAACAAAGGTCCGTCTAGTCAAGGCTATGGTTTTTCCATTGGTCATGTATGGATGTGAGAGTTGGACTGTGAAGAAAGCTGAGTGCCGAAGAACTGATGCTTTTGAACTGTGGTGTTGGAGAAGACTCTTGAGAGTCCCCTGGACTGTGAGGAGATCCAACCAGTCCATTCTGAAGGAGATCAGCCCTGGGATTTCTTTGGAAGGAATGATGCTAAAGCTGAAACTCCAGTACTTTGGCCACTTCATGCGAAGAGTTGACTCATTGGAAAAGACTCTGATGCTGGGAAGGATTAGGGGCAGGAAGAGAAGGGGACAACAGAGGATGAGATGGCTGGATGGCATCACTGACTCAATGGACGTGAGTCTGAGTGAACTCCGGAAGTTGGTGATGGACAGGGAGGCCTGGCGTGCTGCGATTCATGGGGTCGCAAAGAGTCGGACACGACTGAGCGACTGAACTGAACTGAATTGAGGGCCATTGAAAAGACATGCCTGATTCCTCATAAAGGAGTGCTGTCCATACAAGATGTTGCTATGAAGAAAAGTGAGAGTTACTTGATACTAAGGCTCAGGCTGTTGAGTTACAGAGCTCAGGTTAAGTGGGGAGACCCGCATGGTTAGTCTTTCCAAGACAAAGCACACGGCCAGTCTGAGCTGAGGGGCCTGGGTGAATTGTGTCTAGTACGGCATTCTCCCACAGCTCCCTGTACTGTAATATCTTGAGTTCAACTGCTGTAACTGACTGAAAAATATTAATGTACCGAGGAAAGCCATATACAAACCTGTGTAACTTCCTCCTTAATGCCTCTGCTGACCAGTCCCATAGTGCTAATTTGTGTTTCAGATGCATATTTTGTAGCAAAAAAATAAAGTAAAAAGACTGAGTGGATCAGGATATTGGGAGGATAATTCATTTGATTGAATCTTGGACATTTTATGTTTGAAGAAAATTGTCGCTTCATGCTGAGAAATAGAACATATGTAAATTATGAAGTCAGTCTAAGGGAGCCCCAGGCTAGAAATGGACAGCTCCTCCTGCATGGAAACTTGCGCATCTTTATTTATGGTCTCCTCCGTGGCTGCAAAGGAGGCTCACATATACAGATAACCTGCAGTCCATTGAGTCGGGTGGGGTCTGAGTAGCTTGGTTGGTTTCATTACCCTAGTAAAGCCTAGTCCTTAACCACAGCAGTAAGGTTACAACATTTTTTCAAAAGGTGGCTATGTGAGTCACACACATGGATGTCTCCTCAGCTTCCTCTTTGCTCCACAACTCAGTGCTCATGTCTCAGGCCAGCGGACCGGAGGAGTGGTGCCCAGATCATTAGAGATGGTTGAAGAGGTCTGTGAGGAGGAAGCAGTGGCATCCTCAGGACTTAAATTTCCATGCGCTCATTGGAGTAGCATCAGTTACAGAAGCAGACGTTTCAGTCCACACACCAAGGTCACAGGTGTAAGGCCTTGTCCCGAGGCCACAGACACACAACCCTATACCAAGATCATCTCCGGAACTGACCAAGCCCCATGGCAACTCTTGCCGTGAGCTCCCCCTGACCTAAACCAGCCAGTACCCTGACACCATATTAGGTAAAAATACCCACCCTATGACCCACCCTATAGCACCCTAAGCCACCACCTAATACCATCCTTCCAGCAGGAATTTTCTTTGTTCTGAAGCTCTAAAAATTGGCTAGTAGCCCACCACGAAAGCATCGGCTCTCCCTTGAACCTGCCCGCTATTCTAACAGCATCTCCTGCTCTAATAAACTCTCTTCTCCTCTCATTCTGCCTCGTGTCCGGAAATTATTTTCCAGCCTGCACACAGACTGTGACAGGTAGAAGGGGAGTCAGAGGTAGATGGAGGAAGAAATGCAGACAACAGCAGAATTCTGGGTTCCAGTCCCAGCTCCTGCATTCCAGATGAGCAGCATCCTCCTCTGCAGGATGTGGACAGTCAACCACGGGGACTGTGGATGAGAAGAAGCTGAGAAGACGTGCGTTTATTCCCGTCCTTGCCATTGGCTCCCTTGATCTTATGCTGGGAAACCTCTGGAGCTTCTCTTCTGTTTGTGTAATCAAGGCTGAAGGACACTCAAGAGGCAAAAGAGCTCCCGTGCTGCGTCTCAGTGTTGTTCAACGCTCCGTCCGTGTCGCCCGTCTGATCATCTCCTTTACCTGGTCCCAGGTGGAAAGCACTCTTAGCTGCCCTCGGTTCATAGAGCAAAGCCAAGGGATGCGCCCTGGTGCTGCCAAAAGATTGCGATCTTCCCAGCCCACCTTACTGCTTGGCTCATGGCACAGCCACCCACAAACTCGGGAGGCCTCCATCTGGCCTTGGATCTGCAGCTCCTCGGTGTCAAAGCAACATAGCTGCTCCCACTGGAGCTGATGTTGACCCCCAGCTGCTCGGTCCTTGAGAGGGGACAGTCAGCATTCTCCCAAAGCCAGGCTGCAGAGGGCACCACTTAAGGGAGCTGCCACTGAGCACACCCGAAGAACTTCCTCTAGGATATGGGGAAAATGTAATTCTCTTTCTCCCCTAGAACAGATTGTGCACAGGGTGGACCTCCCACTCACCTGCTAAGAAGAAGGTGCACAGCACAGGTGAGGCTCTAACTGGGTGAAAGGCAAAGTGTCAAAGTAACTAATAGCAATTTATGAAGTTGTTTGTATAGAACAGTTTCATGCATTTTTACGCTTACATAAGGACCGTGCTGTCTGGCTTAGCAGTAAAGAATCTGCCTGCAGTGCAGGAGACCTGGGTTCCATCCTTGGGTTGGGAAGATCCTCTGGAGAAGGGAATGCCAACACACTCCAGTGTTCTTGCCTGGAGAATCCCATGGACAGAGGAGCCTGGTGGGCTATGGTTCATGGGTTCACAAAGAGTCAGACATGACTGAGTGACTTTCACTTTTTCATTTTTCACAAGGACATGTTACATGAAAATAAAAGCAAAATATTGCTATCAAATTTGAAAATGATAATATATGTTTCTTGAATATTTCCATCTGATCTAAAAATTGTTTAGACCTGTGTAAGCGTTGTTGGGAATAGCCTCTGTGTGGGACATTCTGGGATGGAATAAAGAAGTCTGTAATTCCAAAAGCTGCTTTATAAATCGGATGCTTCCTGAATGGAATAGATACGAGATGAATTTGATTTGTGTCTTTAATTTTTCCACCAATATCCAGCAACTAGTTAGAAAATACCAGGCTTGGTTGGCACAGGTGTAGATAGGAGATTCACCAGCCAGTCACATCCTCCCCGCTTTGGGAGCCTCTCAAGATGGGAGGGCAGAGGGAAGGGGCTGATCTCAGCAGTCCAACAGTGTGTAACACAAGTGATGTGCCGTTGAAATGCTAATGCGGGTGAGCATCGCTTTGTAAGATTCACATTGTTAGGAGGCAGACGAACCACTTGAATCACATAGCCTGATTTTTATGGGAGACCTCTTATTTTATTCTTTGCATATTTCATTTTCATCCTGTGTTTTCTTTGGAATTAATAGAGCCTCTTAAAAACTGCTGTCTATAAATTTTCTCTCCTACATATGTCTCGAAACAGTTTCATTTCTTCATTTAAAACATTACAGCCATTTCAAAATGCCCTATTTTGTATTTAATTTCACCATCTCATATAAAATACATGTTCTTCACATAATTATGTAAAAATGGGTTTGCAGATGCCCTAGAGATCCATATGATGGGCACATTATAGGATTCTAAGTAATAATAATCTCCTGTTTACATGAGACCTGATTTTCATGCCAGTTTTTATACTCTAATATAGCTGGAACACGGCTTTGCTCAAATATGCCAGTTTATTCTGGTCCGTGAAATACATTTGAAATATCACAGATTAGTTTGCCTGGCAGAATGCACAACTACATCTGATATTTTAGAGGCGAACATAATGGGGCCAGAGATGGGGACCACTGTGTCCTGTTTGCTGTGAGCAGAGCTAAAAAGGCCCAGCAGCGTCACTGGAAGACCCAAGGTGCATACAGGAGTGGAGGAAGCCGAAAAAGGAAAATATAAATGGAAAGGAGTAGGCAATTAGGCAAGAGGAAGAGAAGAAAAAGAATCGTATTATATAAAGAGAGCTTGTGCACACAAGCTCCATTCATGCAAAGAAATCAGCGCGGTTTTCAAGTACGGTCCCTGGATGCTCAGCATCAGCATGAGTCAGAAACTTGTTAGAAGTGCACATGCTCCTGGTGCCATTCCCGGTCCCCATCCTGAATCAGTCCGTGTGTAAGGGGCCCGGGGAGGTGGCTCCTGGTGCCATTCCCGGTCCCCATCCCGAATCAGTCCGTGTGTAAGGGGCCCGGGGAGGTGGCCAAGCCTTCCAGGCGATTCTGATGTGCACTTTCGTTTGCGAATGACCAGTCTCCTGGAAGGTCCCAGCAGCTTCTGCACGGCATGCTGGGTGCTTGAGGGGCCGTGTAGCCAAGTGGAAGGACACAGAGCCCAGCGGCAGGACGGGGAGAGTCAGGGACCCGCAGGACCTGAGGGTGGAGAGCGGACCCCCCAGTGGAGGTCCAGGGGAGAGTTGCTCTCTGCAGAGCTAGTGTCTCGAAAGCAGCACCTTTTTGGTGACCTCTAAGGTGACTGTGTCATGACAGAGTTAAGACAGCCGGAGGAACCATGTGAGACATGGAGTCCAAGGAGCAGGAGAGGGGGAGGAGAACAGGTGTCCTCTGTACCACTCAGTGAGGGCTGGTCCTGTCTCATGACACATCCCCACCCAGCCTCAAGTTCTTGGTGCCAGCCACTTCTTCAGGAGGAGCCGCAGGAAGGAGGATCCAGGCAGGGTAGAGGGACATAGTGTCCTGGGGGACTGGGAGGGCGTCAGGGGAGCCTGCACACAAGTGATGAGGGGGTAATGTCAGAGACGTGGCCACGTGTGCAAGGCTTAGGAGTCATTGGACACCCGAGATAGACAATGATGTTATTTGGGTCTTTTGGGAATTAAAATGCCTGTGGAAGTTTTGTGAAATCAGTGTTCCCAACAACAAAGTTTTGGGCCCCACAGTAAACGGGGTCAGTACTTTCTTCTTATCCCCTACAAGAGGACCATCTCTGTACATGCACTCTGAAACACCTGCCTTCAGTCTGGCCCAAGGGACTTGTTTGGATGTTTGAGAGAATGAAAATCATCTAGTCTATAAGAAACGGATGCCAGCAACCCCCACAAAGAGCAGAAGATGCCAGAGGAGTGATTCTCTTCCTTCGGGCATTCGCTCCTCTGTTTCATGTTTGTGAAAATATTCAGGACAAACGATGTATCATTTAACCTTAGCCAAGAGGAATTTGACTCGTGTTTGGTTTCCTAGAGAGAATTAATTTTGAAAATTTGGAATACGGGAAACATGGTAATACTCTTGCTGTAGGCAGTCATTGAAGTTGGCCTTGTATTTTGGGGTGATTTTCAGAATATTTTCTCTTTAGTTTAGCTAGATAGAAACAAGTCATTCAGCCTTTTCCATAAGCTTCCTTTATTAAAAACTAGCGTGTGCTTCTTTCAGTGCTTCAAACAATGATTAGGGGACTTTCCTGATGACCTAGTGGTTAGGACTCGGCCTTCCAAGACAGTGGGCGCACATGTGCCTTGGCCACACGCCTCTGGGCCAAGAAACCAAAGCATAAAACAGAAGCAATTCAATAAAGACTTTAAAAAGGATGGTCCTTATAAAAAGTCTTCTAAAAATGATTAGGGCAATGTGTTATAAATAATGTTTTCATTATGTATTATTTGGATGAGTTTTCCCCTAACTGTTTGGGATTCCCTGGTGGCTCAGATGGTAAAGAGTCTGCCTGTAATGAGGGAGACTCGGGTTCGATCCCCGGGTCAGAAGATCCCCTGGAGAAGGAAATGGAAACCCAGTCCAGTATTCTTGCCTGGAAAATCCCATGAACGGAGGAGCCTGACCGGCTACAGTCCATGGGTCACAAAGACTCAGACACGACTGAATGAGTTCGCTTTCACTTTCCCCCAGCTTTACAGAATGAAATGCACACACATTTCCTGAGATTTTTAAGCTTGTCTTTGAACCTCTCTAAAATGCTTTTTTAGGTTTTCCTTTTCCAAAATGCATCTCTCCTCCCCTACCACCAATCCTAAGCACTTACCATCCCACCCCTGCCCTGCTAAGCTCTCTGAGTAGAAAGCCTCCCTGCTAAGTCCCATAGGGCAAGACCGTGAGGTCCTGAGCTCTCCATGCTTCCAGCCCAGTGCCTGGCACAGTAGGTACTCAATAAACGTTAATTAAACCAGTGAATGGCTGGGAAAGACTGCTCTGCATACCTGTTTCTGAAACTGTTCCCTCTCCCATTATCTCCTCTTGGTCTCTTTCTCCCCCCTCTCCCTGATGGGTTCATTACAAAGACATTAAACCCAGTCCTCAATTTCTCTAAATTGTCTGTGCAACTCATTAAATTCTGTTGAAAGGTAACAAAGGCCCACAGTAAAACTATTTTTTTTTTTTGCATCAGAAGCTGTGTAATTTAGAGACATGGTGTAGCTCACAGTGCACATTAATTATGAAAGAATATATAATATTGAAACTACAAATTGTGGCCCAAAACATCTTTTTGATCGTGTAGTGTCAAGTGGACTGCAGGTGGAGCCCCTTCAGGGAGATGTTCGTAGAAAGGGTGAGCTGGGGTCTGAGAGCACGTGGATGCAAGTAGATAGAAAGAGGTCATGGGCAGAGTTTCATGAAATTTGAATGTAAAGTGGTATTATGCATCTCTTTCATTTAAATAACCTAAAATGAGTAATTCACTCCCCAGAACATTTGATAAAAATCCTTGGAAGTTTGCCAGCAGGCACGGTGGGAGGAAGAAATGCATATTCAAAAGGAGAAAAGCAAAAAGGGGAGAGAAAATGAGGAAGCCAAACCTGCAGAAGCAAGCTATACCTGATTTATTTTCTAAAACAAGGGGAAACATCTCAGTAACAATTGCTTTAAAGGGCCAGGGCCTCACTTGGCAATGCTCAAGCAGTGCATTCTTTGGGAAACACAACCTTGAAAATGCCAGTGCATTTAAGAAAGGGACCCAGAACACTCCCTCTGCGTGGTGCTCACCCCAGGTGACAGATCCTTGCTCTGGAAGCTACGTTCTGGGGTGTCAAAACACCTCCAAGCAGTGGTAGCTGTTGCCATGGAGATAACTGGATGATGGATAGCTAGATGATAGACAGACACTGAAGAGATAGTAGATAGATGATCCCGTCTGTCAGAAGAGCCCTTTGTGCCTAGGAAATTACAGAAGTTTTTTTTTTTTGAAAAACAATTCTTCTGTCAAAATCAAAAATAGAACCCTCTTGCTTTACTCCCACTCTATATGCATTCCGCTACTTTTCCAAAGCTTTTTTCTTATTATCACATTCATGATGGGTTCCGCCCATTTGATTCTTGCTTGACTTCTCCTCAAGGAGATTAACTTTCCTCAGAGGTTAAATGCACTCCCAGTGCTGGGAGCAAAGGCAAAGACAGCTGACCATTCAGCTTTCTTTATTTCACAATACATTAGGACTTCATTTTTTCCTATTTTGTCTCTTTTTTTTTTGTATTCAGACCAGTTTTTTTCCTTTTTTTCTTCTTCTTCTTCTTTTTTTTTTTTTTTTTTTACTTTTTATACACTTCACAGCATATCAGATCTTAGTTTTCTGACCAGGGATCAAACTCATGCCCCCTGGATTGGGGAGGCTGGGTCTAAAGCACAGGACCACCAGGGAACTCCCTCTTGCTCCTTACTTCTGACTCGTTCATCCCTTCCTTTCCTTCTTTATCCCATCTCTGTGCCCCAGGCTTTCGTGCCTCTCTGCTTTCTGTCTCTGTTCACTTCTGACTCGTTCATCCCTTCCTTTCCTTCTTTATCCCATCTCTGTGCCCCCAGGCTTTCGTGCCTCTCTGCTTTCTGTCTCTGTTCTTTCCATGGACACCTGTGTATATTTTTCTAATTCCAGATATGCGAACACATTGACTCCACTCGATTTTTAAAATGGCCATGGACAATTTCAGCAGACAGATCTATGCATTTTATAAAACAATAATGAGATGAGATCTTGAAGCTCACCTTAAAACATGGCATATCCCACTGGTGTGGATCCCAGAGAGGACTTTGTAGAATAAGTAAGTTCACATGTGGGCTCAGAGCTATTATTTCCTCTGCAGTGTTACCTCTGTCAGCCTGAAAAATCAGACCCTATTTTATGGGCCATTAAATAGCAACTGAGTCCTAAACTGTGCTGGAAACCACAGAAAATCATGAAGAAATCAGAAGTTGAGATGTGCTTTTTGGGGCCACTTTAGAAGGTCATGGAACAAATTCAGTTCCTTCATTTTGCAGATTAAAAATGGGGTGCAGAGAGGTTGTGATTCACTCAAAGTTTTGTAACTGTGACAGCTCCAAGACTCTAGATGGAGATGTCCGCATATCATCAAGTGACTTTCCTGGTCCACCCCGTTACAGAAAGGGTGTGTGAGAGAGAACGGAGAGTCGTTACTGCTAACAGAGGAGAACTCGGGGCCCTTCATAAGTCGGGGGAAAGTGGCAAACAAAGGAAGGAATAAAAGACCGAGACTCATATTTCTTCTGAAGATGAAGGAAGAGGGAGGACCATGAAGACGATAATTAGAAACACCTCTGGATCTCAGCCTTCTCATCTGTCAAGTGAAGATAACAGTATTTTCATTGTAAGTCTGTTGCCCTGAGCAAATGAGAAAAATGTAGAGGGCTTGATGCACAGAAGGCACTCAGACAGGAACTGTTGGTTTTTTGGATTTGTGACTGAGCCTTTTTTCTAACCACCCTACTATGAAGAAGAGTTAGCACTCATATCTTAATGGTCTGGAGTTCCTGAGCCTGGTTTTCAACAAGCTGAACGTTGCTGAAGTGTTAGTCGCTCAGTCTTGTCCAACTCTTTGCAACCCCATGTACTGTAGCCCTCCAGGCTCCTCTGTCCGTGGGATTCTCCAGGCAAGAGTACTGGAGTGAGTTGCCATTTCCTACTTCAGGTATCTTCCCAACCCAGGAATTGAACCCAGGTCTCCTTCATTGCAGGCACATTCTTTACCATCTCAGCCACCAGGGAAATCCAAAGGTTGCTGAAGTGCAAGCTAATTCCGTCCAGCTCTGAAATCAGAGTCTGAAAATCTGGCTCCAAGCTGTTTGTTGTAAAATCAGTTGCAGTTGTTGGGTTGCACATGTACCCAGAAAAGGACAGACAGACAGGATAAATGTTTGTCAAAAGTGATTAACTGGTGCCACATGCGTGAAAATGTCTGTAACTCAGTCTCAATTCTGATGAAGGCTGATCAATTAATGTTAATGATCTTAACATTACAGCGGCTGATCACGGTTACAAGTTATACAACGTTTTGAAAGTAGACTTAGTTTACTTCCCCAGGAAACAGGCTATTAGCTGGATATTTGCACACAGGAATCTTATTGCAAAGTGCCCTTCAGATCCATACCTGTGAGAAAATGGGGAAAGCTGGATCAGATGGGAAAAAGAATTCAATACAGTTGCAATAGCTGATATGGTTCTCAGTCAAACCCTCGATGGGTTATGCCATTGAGATGGTTCTCTTGAACTGTCCAGAATTGAGGCGAAAGGGCTGGTCTTCCTCCCCCATATCAGTAGGCTATTAGATGCTGGCCGCCCTGTGGAGGAGGAGTGATGGTCAACAGGGGACTTAAGGCAGCAGGCATGGTGAGGGCCTCTCCTACAGAGGAGTCTGTAGACAGAGCACTCTAGAAGCCAGCACGGAAGTCCACACGATCTCATATGCAGAGCAGAGCAGCTTGGGAGGTGTTGGGTCGTGTTCTAGGGACCCTGAATCAGAGCGTTACTGAATGCAAATTTGTGGCCCCAACACACAGTGACACCAAACAAGCCGCACTGTCCGAGTTGGGGGCAGAGAAAGGCTTATTGCAGAACGATGCCAGGAAACAGACGGTTTGTGCCTGACCCCCCAAGCCCGAATTCCTCGAAGGGTTTCAGCAAACTGTTTTTAAATGCAAGGTGAGAGACAGACGGGGATTGTTGCAAACTTCTTGGTGCAGGAATCCTTTGTTCTTGCCCCTGTCCACATAAGGCAGGTCAGGACATTCCTGTAAACCTCCAACAAGACAGATGTTGTTCTCTGGTCTGCAACCTTATATCTCTATATAAATGGAAAAGTGTGTTCAGAGCCTTGAGAATGGGCTCTCCTGTATATTTCAGGCAACATTCTTAAATTGAAGAAAACCAATAGAATACAAAGGTTAGCATATTATAAAAGAAGCAGAACTAATACAGGGTCAGGTTTGTTCTTCCCTATTAAAATAGGAAGGGGACTCAAGGCCCTGGGAACACAAACATGTTATTTGTCCCTCCTTAAGAAGTCTAAAGCCAGACCCTCTTCCATTGTTTTAAAAATATTATTAAAGAACTTTGGTTGAAAACAGGTCCATCAAAGTTGTCCGTCTGTGGAACCGGAGTTGTTGTTTAGTCACTAAGTCATGTCTTGCTCTGAGACCCCTGGACCGTAGCCACCAGGCTCCTCTGTCCCATGGGGTTCTCCAGGCAAGAATACTGGAGTGGATTGCCATTTCCTTTTCCGGGGGATCTTCCTGACCCCGGGATCCAGCCCGCATCTCCTGCTGGGCAGGTGATTTCTTTACCACTGAGCCACCTGGGAAGCCCATGCACCCAGAGAGAACACCTCAAACGCTCCCCTAGTTTGCTTCACCACTCTGCTGAGAGTGCGCAAACGCCAAGAGGGAGGTCCAGTGTACTCATCACAGCTGTGAAGAGGAAAACGGCTGGTTCTGAGGAAAGCTATGGTCGCTCATAGAATGAGAGAAACAGTTATTATCCAGATATTGTGAAGCTAGAGGCTAACCTCACACCTTGGAGCTTTCAAGCAAACCGATTTGCTACTTGCTAGAATTTTCCAGATAATTTGTTCAAATGTGGCCTATTTTGTACACGGAGATATACCCCCCCAAGAGTTTTTTGTATTATACCTTCATTTCTTCATGTTAGGAATTTCACATCAGTTTTATGGACATAGCCCAACTGATTCACCCGTTGCCTGAGCAAAGTGAAATCGTAGTAATTGGTATGGATAAGTTAAAGCATGTATAAACTGATGTGCTTATATCCAAAGACAATTTAGATAATTCAACCTTAACCCTGCTCTTGAGACCACATTTTTTTTTTTTACCAGAAATGTTATTCATAATCAACATTTCCACCCCATGGGTGATTGGTTTTCCCAAAGCCACTCTTTTAGGAAACAAAACTGAACAGGGCTGAAGCAGAGCCCAGGTCCTCCTTCCTCTCCTCCCTGTCTACTCATCTGTCCCTGATGTTGCCCGTGGCTGGCAGTAAACACTCCTTGAAACCAGTAATAAACCCCATTTCTCAGAAAATAGCATCCTCTTTCCCTCAGTTGCCAAAGACAGAAATGTAGAAATCATATTTAACATAATTTTCTTTTGTACCTTGTGTATTTAATACGTCACCAGATGCTGCTTGTTCTATCTTCTGAATGTCTCATCTGTGTCTTCACAATTTCTGCCTCCACTGCCTTACTCTGGACCCAGTTATCTCTTGAGGTTGTCTCTTACCCGGTTATAGTTACCAGGGATTCTCTAAAGCTGGCCTGGCTCCTTCCAGTCACCTTCCAGAAGGTAAGAATGATCTCAAACAAATCTGTCCTTCCTTCTGTTTTCACACCCTCAGGATAAATGTGAGATCCCTGTGAATGTTAGGCAAGATGCTTCATCTTCCTTAGATTTTCCTTGCTCTCGTGGAATCCTGTTCCACTCAACCCAAACTATTTTCCCTGTCATCCCATGACCCTTTCCATGGCTGGACATGTCCTTCATCCCCAGTAACTCTTTAGTAAAAGACAGCTCAAGCATCGCCTCTGCCGTGAAATGTTCCTCTGAGGACCCCCACCCCATGGACCTTCCCTGCCTGCTTGCCTGCCTGCTCTGTGGTTCCATATATATCAAGACATTCAGACTTTTCCAGAAATATGGTCGTCTACATACATGTCTTTATCTCCAATTAGAAGGGAAATAATGGCAAGGTCAGGATTATCCTTTCCTCTTGATTTATGATGTCTTGAACAGGGCTTGGCACTTAATACAGGTCCAGAAAGTGCTCTTATGTTTTTTAGCCTTTTAACAGATGAGAATGTTATACATAGTGCTTTTAGCTCTTAACAACAGGGAAATTTGGCTTTTAATTATAAAGTAATAATTCTTGAGTCGAATAAAGCATAAGATACAAATTACTTTTTGATCAGGTTAATTAAGTGCTTGGAGTTCTCAGAAGTGTAGTTAGTTTTCCTTCTATGCCCTGCAGAAAGAGCAATCTATCAAAATAATTCCATATTTGGTTCACTCTATAATTTAATGTAATTTAAAAATTTACTCTCTGGATGATTCTGTTAGGTCTATTTCCCCAAAAAATATTTTTTCAAATTTAATTTTAAACTTTTATTACAGGTGATTTACAATGTTGTAGTGGTTTCAGGTGTATGGCACAGGGATTCCAGTAGACACACACATATATTCATCCTTCTTCAGGCTCTTTTCCCATCTAGGTCACTACGGAATATTGAGTGTGGTTCCCTGGTTACAGTAGGCCCTTGTTGTTTGCCCGTTTTTTATATCTATGGTGTGTATATGTTAATCCCAAACTCCTAATTAGTCCCCCCAGCCCCTGAATGTTTCCACTTTGGTAACTGTAAGTTTGTTATAAACAAGTTCATTTGCATTATTTTTTAAAGATTAGATTACACATGTGAGTGATATCATATGATGTTTTTCTCTCTCTGACTTAGTGTGATGACCTCGAGGTCCATTTGTGTTGCTGCAAATGGCATTAACATAGTTTTTGTATTGTCGAGTAGCGTTCCATTGTATATATGCATACGTACACACGCACACACACACACATTTACCACATCTTTATATTCATCCCTCTGTCAGTGGAGATTTAGGTTGTTTCCATCTCTTGACTATTTTAAATAGTGCTGCAGTGAACACCAGAGTGCAAATATCTTTTCAAATTATGTTTTTCTCTGGTATATGCACCCAGAAGTTGAATTACTGGATCATATGTAGATCTATTTTTGTTTTTTTTTTAAGGAACCTATCTACTCTTCTTTATAGTGGCTGTACATTCCCACCATAGGAGAGTTCCCTATTCTCTCCACATGCTCTTTAGCATTTCTTGTTTGTAGACTTTTTGATGATGGCCATTTTAACTGGTGTGAGGCCATCAGTTCAGTTCAGTTCAGTCGCTCAGTCGTGTCCGACTCTTTGTGACCCCATGAATCGCGGCACGCCAGGCCTCCCTGTCCATCACCAACTCCCGGAGTTCACTCAGACTCACGTCCATCGAGTCTGTGATGCCATCCAGCCATCTCATCCTCTGTCGTCCCCTTTTCCTCCTGCCCCCAAGCCCTCCCAGCATCAGAGTCTTTTCCAATGAGTCAACTCTTCACATGAGGTGGCCAAAGTACTGGAGTTTCAGCTTTAGCATCATTCCTTCCAAAGAACACCCAGGGCTGATCTCCTTTAGAATGGACTGACTGGAACTCCTTGCAGTCCAAGGGACTCTCAACAGTCTTCTCCAACACCACAGTTCAAAAGCATCAATTCTTCGGCACTCAGGTTTCTTCACAGTCCAACTCTCACATCCATATATGACCACTGGAAAAACCATAACCTTGACTAGACGGACCTTTGTTGGCAAAGTAATGTCTCTGCTTTTGAATATGCTATCTAGGTTGGTCATAACTTTCCTTCCAAGCCATACCACACCTCTTTGTATTTTGATTTGCATTTCTCTAATAATTAGTGATGTTGAGCATCTTTTCATATGCCTCTTAACCATCTGTATATCTTCTTTGGAGAAATATCTATTTAGGTCTAATGCACATTTTTATTGGTTTGATTTTTTGACAGAGAACTGCATGGGCTGTTTATATATTTTTGAAGAATTAATCCCTTATCAGCAGCTTCATTTGTAAATATTTTCTCCCATTCTGTGGGTTGTAGTTTATTTTCTGTTTATGGTTTCCTTTGCTGTGCAAAATCTTTTAAGTTTGATTAGGTCCATTTGTTTAGTTTTGCTTTTATTTCCATTACTTTAGAAGGTGGATCCAAAATGATATTCCTATGATTTATGTCAAAAAATGTTCTGCCTGATTTCTTCTGAGAGCTTTAGTGTCCAGCCTTACATTTAGGTCTTTGATCCATTTTCAGTTTATTTTTGTATATGATGTTAGATAATGTTCCAATTTCATTCTTTTACATATAGCTGTCCAGTTTTCCCAGCACCTTTTATTGAAGAGACTGTCTTTTCTTCAGAGTGTATTCTTGCCTTCTTTGTCAAAGGTTAATTGACCATAGGTGTGGGTTTGTTTCTGGGGTTTCTGTCTTGTTCCATTGATCTATATGTCTGTTCCTATGTCAGTGCCATACTGTTTTGATTACTGTAGCTTTGTAATATAGTGTGAAGTCAAGGGGTCTGACTCCTCCAGTACCATTTTTCTTTCTCAGGATTGCTTTTGCTATTCCCCTGAAATCTTTATAGTCACTGCCTCAGTTTGTATCTGGCTGTATGAAAAGGAAAGCCACTCTATATCAGATCAAGGTATTTAGTCATAGGAGTATGTGTGGGGAAATTAGGGGGGCAGACACCCCAGAAAAAGAGCCACTGTGCGTTGCAGGCTCAGGGAGTATGAAGCTGCAGACAGTTTTGGGCTCCAGGACCCTCTCGTGCTGGGCCACTAGCGTGACTCAGGGCCGAGGCCCTCAGTGGGTTGGCACCCTTGTGTCAGGCGCCTGTCTAAGGCTCAGTCAGTGATCTGGGGGAGAGTCCAGTTACCAGTAGGCCACCCCCAATGTGGGCAGAACAGACTGCCTTAGAAAGAGCAAGTAGGTGGGCAAAACGTGACTCATGTCTCCAGCATAACCATAGGAGTCTTTATGCCATCATGTAAGTTCACACCATATGGTTAAAATAGATATAAATAAACACAAGAAAATAGTAAAATGTAATCTAAAGGTTAGCATGTGGTGAGTTTTGAGAACTTATTACCTTTGTGTTAATACAATTTTATTGTAAGTTTACGTAATTTTCTGCCAACTTTAGCACGCCACCAGGAGGACTATGGCAGCTCTGACTCCTAAGTTTTTGATAGTCAAATTTTTGACCTCTGATGGTCACGGTAAACTGTATCAGGTGCTGCTGCTGCTGCTGTTGCTAAGTCGCTTCAGTCGTGTCTGACCCCATAGACGGCAGCCCACCAGGCTCCCCTGTCCCTGGGATTCTCCAGGCAAGAACACTGGAGTGGGTTGCCATTTCCTTCTCCAATGCATGAAAGTGAAAAGTGAAAGTGAAGTCGCTCAGTTGTGGACTCTTCGCGACCCCATGGACTGCAGCCCACCAGGCTCCTCCATCCATGGGATTTTCCAGGCAAGAGTACTGGAGTGGGGTGCCATCGCCTTCTCCGTATCAGGTGTTAGACTCATTAAAAACACACAGAGTAGGAAGAGGCCTTCCCAGCCAGTTAGAAGTTTTCCTCAACCTTCAGGAAGCACTCAGTCAACTTGAGAATTATTAACTTACTCACAGCTCATTCTTACATGTCCTCTAGTAAAGGCATGGAAAAAAATTGTTCTTTCTGTTCTTAATTAGTTATTTGGTCTCCAGACATCTACTGAAGCAACGCTAAAGGCAATTTAATTAAACAAAGAGTCATTAAAGTTCTCTCACATTCTAATATTTAGAAATGCATGCTGCTCCTTTTAGGTTTTCTTTTTCTTTTTCATTGGTTGCAAGTTTTCCTGGCATTTCTTCTAGAATGACCACACTCGGGGACCTATGCATGACACGGGAGTGGGTAAGCCTCATGGAGACTGCCGATCTGAAAAGACACCCAGTATGTGTCTCAGTTAAGAGGATTTCCAGAGTCTTGGTTTCATAAAGTTGAGGGTGTTTTAGCAATGTGTTTTTACTGCTTGCTGAGATAAGGCCGTTGGGCCGTGATGCACAGACAGTCGCGGCCGTAGACTGACACTGGGTTTTGCACTGGAGCTTTTTCGTGTCCTTTCTAGGAGTACTTTAAGTCAGAAAGGTGACTGGGGTTAAAACGGGAAACAGAGAGCACTTGACAGTGAGCGCTGTGGGTTTTCCCATCAGAAAAAGGGACATAAGGAGCAAGGAGCAAGGGGGCCAAAGCAGAGAGGAGAGTGCACCACTGTGTCCCAAGCCTTGTTTGTTTTATTTTTATTTTTAAAATTTTTTATTGGGGTGTGTTGATTTGCAATGTTGTATTAGTTGCAGGTGTACAGAAAAGAGAATCTGTTTAACATGCTTACGTATCCAGTCTTTTTTAGACTCTTCTGCCATCTAGGTAATTACAGAGTCTTGAGCATTCCCTCGGCTATGCAGCAGGTCCTTACTCGTCATTGATCTTACGAATGGTAGTGTGTGTATGTCAGTCCCAATCTCCCGATTAATCCCTCCCTCTTTCCCGCTGAGTAACCATAAGCTTGTTTTCTATACCTGTGTCTCTATTTCTGTTTTGTAGATAAATTCATTTGTACCATTGTTTTAGATTCCACATCTAAGCAATCACATTTGCCTTTCTCTCTCTGAATTATTTCACCCAGTGTGACAGTCTCTCAGTCCTCCATGTTGCTGCAAATGATAGTATTTTGTTCCTTTTCTATCCAAGCCCTTCTTTTGTATTGTCTCATCCCTGCAAAGCCTGTAAAACCAGCACTATTATCTTTACTTCTACAGTTGAAAAAAGTGAATTTTCAGATAATTTAGAAGACTTAGCCAAATTCAGCAGTTGATAATCAGATTTGGGGTTTGGGTCATAGTCTATCCTTAGGCCCCAAGACAGTGGCTGAACCCCAAATCAGAGTGTCCACTCTACACGCTCAATGGGTCACAGCAGGAAAAGGGCGGTACGGAGCATGTGGAGACTGTTTCCTCTCTTTCATCATACTCTGTTTTCCTCTTTAAGGTTCCTCTGCACCTGAATACTTGCCAGTAGTTACAGTGACATTGGTATTTAGTTGCCAAGTCGTGTCTGGCTCTGTAGTCCTGCCAGACTCCTCTGTCCATGGGATTTCCCAGGCAAAAATACTGTGGAGAAGACTCTTGAGAGTCCCTTGGACTGCAAGGAGATCCAACCAGTCCATTCTGAAGGAGATCAGCCCTGGGATTTCTTTGGAAGGAATGATGCTAAAGCTGAAACTCCAGTACTTTGGCCACCTCATGCGAAGAGTTGACTCATTGGAAAAGACTGATGCTGGGAGGGATTGGGGACAGGAGGAGAAGGGGACGACAGAGGATGAGATGGCTGGATGGCATCACTGACTCGATGGACGTGAGTCTGAGTGAACTCCGGGAGTTGGTGATGGACAGGGAGGCCTGGCGTGCTGTGATTCATGGGGTTGCAAAGAGTCGGACACGACTGAGTGACTGAACTGAACTGAACTGAATACTGGAGTGGGTTTCCATTTCCTTCTCCAGGGGATCTTCCTGACCCAGGGATTGAACCCACATCTTCTACATTGTCAGGCAGATTCTTTCCCACTGAGTCACCAGGGAAGCCCTATAATGGCATTTGGGCTCCCTATTTTGAGGGAGGAAAATTCATCTAGTACTTTCACTGAAATTTTTAGTGCACAAATCTTTTCCTATGTGAAGGTTGCCTTCAAAATGTTATTAAGATGACTCTTAGGGCATTGACCTATTCTGTTAATAGGAACATATCAGTCTTACTGGGCTTCCCTGGTGGCTCAGAGGGTAAAGCATCTGCCTACAATGTGGGAGACCTGGGTTCAATCCCTGGGTCAGGAAGATCCCTTGGAGAAGGGAATAGCAACCCACTCCAGTATTCTTGCCTGGAGAATTCCATGGTCAGAGGAGCCTGACAACCTACAGTCCATGGGGTCACAAAGAGTCAGACACTACTAAGTGACTCACACACACTCAGGATCTGCTAGAGTAAGTTAAGCGTCACAATGGCGTTTGTAAATGTTGAGGTGTGGTCCCAGGAAAAATCGTGTGAGTTCCACACACAAAAGTGCCACTGAAAAGATTTTCTCCCTATCCGTGAAGAGCTCCATTCTTTCTTTTCAACTGATCAGACGTCCCATCAGATTGTGTGTGTGTGTGTTTGTGCGTGTGTGTGCACATATTGTGAACCCCATGCTCTTTTCATCCACACATTTGGGCTTAGGTGCAGAGCAAGTCAGAGGGGATGAGGTGGAAAACTGTGGCATCCTTCTAGGGACACTAAATTTGAAAATGCAAGCTCTTGCTCTTTATTGAAACAAACCCAATATAAAATGCTGTGGATGAAACAGTTTTTGACACTGTAGCTATAACCATAGACTGTAGAAAAGAATAGAAAATTGCAACTTCCCGCTGAGAATAAGGGCTTTCAATTTATTTTTTCACGTTGCTGTGTCATATAACACTTTTCATTTCTACATATTTGGAGGTTAACAGTATAAAATTCTTATCAATCTGACTCTATGTTCACTTTTTCCTAAAACATGGAATAAAATATGGTTATAGGAGAAGGGTTCTTGACATCAGCATCAGATGTGTTGGTGGTATTGGAACGCTGAGCAGAAGAGGCGAAACGGGAAAGAATGGCTTCTGGCATCCTGACAGCAGCAAGTGGTGGAGTCTGCAGGGAAGGGTAGAACTTAGCTTCTCTCACATGCTCTGTCCTTATTTGTCACTTAGTCAACGCAACATGTCTTGTTAAAACTATTAAATGAGGGGGGAACTTAGAAAGCATTTTTGAAACTGTGAAACAGTTTTATTCCGTGTTTGTAAGCTGCTCTGCTATTATAGATGTTAATGATAAATCAGAGCTTAGGATTGCTGTTCAATAAGTAAATATTTATTGAGCATCTACTGTGCAAGGCACCCTGCTAGGATAGTTATAAAACAGCTCTAATTTTCCCTCTTTTTCCAATTCAGAAATAAATTTTGTGCAAATATTGTGCTATGAATAACTTGGAAAGAACCACGTTCCCACTAAATTGTCCTAAGACTCAGGGTTTCATCACTCAGCTTTGTGGATATTAACTGATGAACTTGATAAATCACACTACAATTGGCCATTTTCTGTATCTAAGAGAGTTTGTAAAAGTGGGTTAATTTTTTAATGTTAAGCAGCCCTCTACTAATAAACGTAATAACTCATTTCTGTAAGATGCGTCATCTAGGACTTCTCAGGGCATTTGGCAAGAGGGAGTCAGTGAAGCTTGCCAAACTGTGAGGAGGAGGAGGTAGGGCCCAAGTCCTTCAGATGTTCCACAGGTCTCGGAGAGTTGGAAAGGAGGGACCAGTGCAGAACACGGATGACAGGATGGCCAGGAAATGGGCTCCCAGCAGCCATCCGACCACCAGCAAAGCCCACAGTGGATC
The DNA here is from genome assembly GCF_002263795.3 of Bos taurus. Lineage (NCBI taxonomy): Eukaryota > Metazoa > Chordata > Mammalia > Artiodactyla > Bovidae > Bos > Bos taurus. The sequence goes on along the minus strand of NC_037354.1, from coordinate 40,911,565 downwards.
CCGTCAGATTAGAGCTACCTGATCTAGGCTTCAGGACACTGTGCACTTCATAATGTTTACAAAAACAATGTTAAGTGTATGTTTATATGAGAAAGAGACATACAACAGGGTTTGTGTTGCATGCAGTCTTTTAAAAATTTTTTTTTTATTAACGTATAGTTCCCTGGTGACTCAGATGGTAAAGAATCCACCTGCAATGCAGGACACGTGGGTTCGATCCCTGGGTTGGAAAGATCCTGTGGCAGAGGGCACGGCGACCCATTCCGGTATTCTCGCCTGGAGAGTCCCCATGGACAGAGGAGCCCGGTGGGCTACAGCCCCTGAGGTCACAGAGTCAGACACAACTGAGCAACCGAGCACAGCACATAGATGACTTACAGTGTCTCAGGTGTACAACAAGTGATTCAGTTACACATATATTTATATGTCTATTCTTTTTCAGATCTTTTCCATTATAGGTCATTATGGAATATTGGATAAAGTTCCTTGGGCTATACAGTAGGTCCTTGTTATATCCATTTCATATATGTTTGTGTGTGTGTATGTTAGTCATTCAGTTGTGTCTGACTCTTTGTGACCCCATGGACTGTAGCCCACCAGGCTCCTCTGTCCATGGGATTCTGCAGGCAAGGATACTGTATTGGGTAGCTATTCCCTTCTCCAGGGGATCTTCCTGACCCAGGGATAGAACTCTGGTCCCCTGCACTGCAAGCAGATGCCTTACCATCTGAGCCACCAGGGAAGATACAGTAGTATGTATATATTAATCCCAAATTTATCCCTCCCCTCTTTTCCCCCTTGGTAACTATAAGTTTGTTTTCTGTATCTGTGAGTCTATTTCTGTTTTGTAAATAAGTTCATTTGTGTAATTTTAGTTTCCACATAGAAGTGATATATAATATTTGTCTTTCTCTGACTTATGTTACCTAGTATGGTAATCTCTAGGTCCATCTACGTTGCTGAAAATGGCATTAATTCCTGTGTGGAGTCGCTTATATCATATCTTTCTGTTAGTGTTTCCTGACCTTGGCACCATCAACATTTGGGGCCAGATAACTGTTTATCGTTGGGGGGCTGTCCTGTGTATTGTACGACATTCACAACACTCCGGGTGTCTACTCTCCAGATATCAGTAGCACCCCCCAGTCACGATAATCAAAGATGTCTCTGGACGTTGCAAATGTCTGCTGGGGACAAAAATCACCTCTGGTTCAAAGCCACCATCTCCCATGGTGCTAAATGTTATACACGATTGCAGTCATGTGAAAGGCACTCTTCTGAGCCTTTTACGTGTGTTAACTCATTAATTCTCATAGCTTCCTTATAATGTGAGAAACAGATTCACAGAAGCTTAAGTACCTTGCAGTTGTAATTTCATCCCCTCAGCCTGGCTGTGGAGCTCTACAGCCTTCGCCATTTATCCTTTCTTGTTCTGCTAAGTAATATGTACCTGCTAATGAACCATGCTTTTTAACAGCCTGTGAATTTCTCTTATAGGTACCTGAAATATTTTACTTTCCATTGTTATCGTTTTTCTAACAAAGGCAAGTTGTGTCTTATTCCACAAGGCCTGGTGGCTCTCGCCGTGACCCCTTGGCTGTTTGAAATGGAGTTCTTTTGCAACATGAAGCAAAGAAGCACATTAATACAAATGCCAATGACTTAATTAAGGAGGCTCTCACAGGGGCAAAGCACTGGGAACTCATCTGTTTTTGTCCTTGGTCAGCTGCGCCGTATCCAAAACCTCAGGGCCTAATGGCTCCCCCTCTGTGTGGCCACAGTCATAGCTTCTTGGTCTTGTTTGCCTTCTCGTGCCTGCTTTGGCCTGACTTTAGCCTCCTCTGACAATGAGATTATTTTCCATTACACTATGACTATTATTTGCTTAATGAACCAAATTCAGGAAGCAGAATAACTTTTATAACTAAATCCTCCAAATCCTGAAAACATAGTTGCCTTGGAGAATTCAAGACACCTGGCCAAAGCTCACCAGCCACAGGGATGACAAACATTTCCTAACACCAAGTGGTGAGAGTTGGTCGGCGTGGGTGGGGTCCCCACCCACAGGGCCATTCCCAGTCTCTGTTATAAACGTGTACCTGGCAACATTAGGAATCTATAATAAATGACTTCTTTTTTTTTTTCCAGAAAAGAACTGATTGATGCTCAATCAATATTTAATTAATCTTTAAAAGAGATTTCAGAGACAAGTCCAGCTGCAATTTTGGAGGGGGGAAGAAAATCTTCACTTTCTCTTTAAAAAGGCGTTTCCAGAGTTCTAGTAAATGGCCTTGTATACAGTTTTGACCAGCAGAGGGCTTCCATACCTGACAAATGATGTCCGAATAGAACAAAAGGGAGCAGGAAAATCTCTTTTAATATTTTAACATTTTCCTTTTAGTGTTTTTTCCCTCCTCCTTTTTTACCAAAGTCCTTTCAAATTGAGTTTCTACTCAACTGCAAAACATTTTTGCAGGGTTTTCTTTTCCCCTGCATATATTCCATAGAGTAAAATTGGCCTCCTTTGTTTGTTAAAAAAAAACAAAAAGTAAGATTAGAATTGGGGGAATGTTTTCTACTTATTTGGTTAGATAAAGACTGTGCCAAGAGTGATTGATATTTTAAAGAAATTTACAAATAAAATAGAATCAAAAGACTGTGTTCACTGCTAAAATTCTTTGCACGAGAAGTCACTTCAGTCGTGTCCAACTCATTGTGACCCCATGGACCTCTGTCCATGGAATTTTCCAGGCAAGAATATTGGAGAGGGTTGCCATTCCCTTCTCCAGGGGATCTTCCCCAACCCAGGGGTCAAATCTGCGTCTTTTAAGTCTCCTGCACTGGCAGGTTCTTCACCACTAGTGCTACCTGGGAAGACCCTTTCTCTGCATATTCGCCATGAGACATTGACTTCAGGATACCACTGGTATTTCAGTTCAGTTCAGTCACTCAGTCATGTCCAACTCTTTGAGACCCCATGAATCGCAGCACTCCAGGCCTCCCTGTCCATCACCTACTCCTGGAGTCTACCCAAACCCATGTCCATTAAATTGGTGATGCCATCCAGCCATCTCATCCTCTGTCGTCCTCTCTCCTCCTGCCCCCAATCCTTCCCAGCATTAGGGTTTTTTCCAGTGAGTCAACTCTTCCCATGAGGTGGCCAAGGTATTAACATTTCAGCTTCAACATCAGTCTTTCCAATGAACACCCAGGACTGATCTCCTTTAGGATGGACTGGTTGGATCTCCTTGCAGTCCAAGGGACTCTCAAGAGTCTTCTCCAACACCACAGTTCAAAAGCATCAATTCTTCGGCGCTCAGCTTTCTTCACAGTCCAACTCTCACATCCATACATGAGCCCTGGAAAAACCATAGCCTTGACTAGACGGACCTTTGTTGGCAAAGTAATATCTCTGCTTTTAAATATGCTGTCTAGGTTGGTCACAACTTTCCTTCCAAGGAGTAAGTGTCTTTTAATTTCATGGCTGCAATCACCATCTGCAGTGATTTTGGAGCCCACAAAAATAAAGTCTGACACTGTTTCCACTGTTTCCCCATCTATTTGCCATGAAGTGATGGGACCAGATGCCATGATCTTCGTTTTCTGAATGTTGAGCTTTAAGCCAACTTTTTCACTCTCCTCCTTCACTTTCATCAAGAGGTTTTTAGTTCCTCTTCACTTTCTGCCATCAGGGTGGTGTCGTCTGCATATCTGAGGTTGTTGATATTTCTCCCGGCAATCTTGATTCCAGCTTGTGCTTCTTCCAGCCCAGTGTTTCTCATGATATACTCTGCATATAAGTTAAATAAGCAGGGTGATAATATACAGCCTTGATGTACTCCTTTTCCTATTTGGAACCAGTTTGTTGTTCCATGTCCAGTTCTAACTGTTGCTCTTGACCTGCATACAGGTTTCTCAAGAGACAGGTCAGATGGCCTGGTATTTCCATCTCTTTCAGAATTTTCCACAGTTTATTGTGATCCACACAGTCAAAGGCTTTGGCATAGTCAATAAAGCAGAAATAGATGTTTTTCTGGAACTCTCTTGCTTTTTCCATGATCCAGCGGATGTTGGCAATTTGATCTCTGGTTCCTCTGCCTTTTCTAAAACCAGCTTGAACATCTGGAAGTTGTTCACATATTGCTGAAGCCTGGCTTGGAGAATTTTGAGCATTACTTTACTAGTGTGTTAGATGAGTGCAATTGTGCAGTAGTTTGAGCATTCTTTGGCATTGCCTTTCTTTGGGATTGGAATGAAAACTGACCTTTTCTAGTCCTGTGGCCACTGCTGAGTTTTCCAAATTTGCTTATCTCTGGCAATTGTTTTTGAACCTTGCTTTTGGTTCCTGGCTGCCAGAGAACCTCGTTTATCAGACAATTGCTCTCTGATCCCCCTTTTACATTCTAGTCCTTTTTAACATTTAGAAAAGTTTAGATTCTGAAAGGGCACCCAAGACTGGTGAGGGCTGCTGCTGCTAAGTTGCTTCAGTCGTGTCCTACTCTGTGCTACCCCGTAGACAGCAGCCCACTAGCCTCTCCCTGGGATTCTCCAGGCAAGAACACTGGAGTGGCTTGCCATTGCTGGGCACACAGGTATTCTGAACACATGAGAGAGAGTTGATGTGGATGGTGTATGGATACACTGAGGCATGTGGATACCTTGATGGGTGTGGATTACATTGATGGGTGTGGATTACATTGATGGGTGTGGCTACATCGAGGCAGGTGGATACATTGATGCGTGTGGATACATTGATGCCTGTGGATACATTGATGGGTGTGGATTACATTGATATGTGTGGGTTACATTGACGCATGTGGCTACATGGAGGCATGTCGATACCTTAATGTATGTGGATACGCTGAGGGGTGTGGATACATTGAGGCTTGTGAATACACTGATGTGTGTGGGAACATCATGTGGATACACTCATGTATGTGGATACATTGAGGCTTGTTGATAAAGTGATGCGTGTGGGTACACCAGTGCCCGTGTGTGCCCTCCCCATGAGATGGTGCCCACAAGCTGGTGAAGCTGGGAGTGGTCATTGACTAATCTGGTGAATTCTTCTTTGCAAATGTGGAGATGTGTAGAGAAACACTCTAGAATCTTCTCTCTGCCAGGCAGCCTGAACATCATCCCTGAAGTCCTCAGGAGTAACGTGCTGCCTTGGTGCTCAAGAGAGCGCTGTGGCGGCAGGTGCTTCAGGCACCCTTTGCCCGGTGGGGAGGCTGCGAGGACTTTCCTTGCTAACAGCATGGGCAGGTGCTCCTGTGTACTGCTCTCGCTTCTGAACTGTTTGGTGTGATAGGAAATGTTGCCAAGGAAGGTACTGTGAAGGTGAAGTCCTTGGACTCGAAAGACAGAACTGGATCTCGTGTGATGAATTATCCTCCTTTCCACGTTGGCTGCTGGATCTCTCGTGGGCACGTTGACTAGACTCATCTCCAGTGAGGGTGCAGGTCTCATAACACCAATATCTGTGCACCCCTCGTTTTTCCACTTTCTATTATTGAATATATTTTTGTTAGGTATTTGCCAATTTGGAGTACCCAGGAGAGTATAAAAATAAATATAGAAATTCCAAATCCTGGAGTAGAATGGCCATGCCAAAGCATAACACAATTTCATAATGTTTAAAGCGAGAGAGATTTTCTGAGGAAGGGTAGTGGCCTACCCTCTCTTAACCTACGGGAAAAGCAACAGGTTTTGTCTTTCGGGTTTGTGAGTGAAACAGCTGGGGTGGAATTAAAAGGACAGACTTGAAATCAGGGAACCAGAGTCTGCGCTGTGGACTGGCAGTATTTTATGGCCGTAAGGAGGTTCGGCTCTGGGTCACACGGTCCACTTGAATCCCAGCACTGCCCTAAGGTCCCTGGATGACCTTGACTGGTTACTTTTCTTCTCTGTGCCTCATCTGTGTCCACTGTGAAAAAAAAAAAAAGAAAAAGAACATTCAGTACCTGCCTTACTGGGTTGTAAGAGTTAATTGAAATAATACATGTCAAATCTGAGAAGGTGCCTGCTACATAGTAAAACCTCAGTAAATCCTTTTGTTACTGTGGCAGTTATCTGATTCTGTAGCTTTTATTGAATTGCCATGCTAGTTGAGTTCCGGCTTCCTTACTCTACCTCCCACCAATAATAATATCACGTTATAATCCTCTTGTGAAGATTAAGGGAGATAACTGTGAAACAATCTGTAGTCGCAAAGCCCTGAAGAAAAGTAACATGGTATTAGTATTGCTCTCTTAGTGCATATCTTAGCTTTGCATTACAAAAAACAAAAAAACGTGCCACTTATCATTGAAGGATACTTAGGGCTGGTTGGCTTCATTATGGTGGGTGAGTTGGGAAACTCACTCAAGGCGGTGGAAAATACAGCTGGGGTGACATCTCCTCCTGGGAACACTTCCTTTGTTGTTTTACAATGTCATTTGAGTATTTTTCCTTAGCACTGACCTACAGCATTTTTAATACTTAATTGCAAGGGACGAGTGAATGTCTTTGATCGAGTTGGGGAACACTGGAGGAGGGGAGACTCGGGTCACCCAGGAGTGAGACGCAAGGTGGCTGAGGTGGGGAGACAGGAGGCAGTGTCTGACCCTTAGGAGAGACACTTTGGGGAAATGACAAAAGGGAGTGGGTGCTGGTTCGAGACTTGGGGATTTCTATTCATGTGTGTCTCCTGCTATCCCGGAAACAGTGTCGGAGGTGGCTTGCATTTCTAACCAACTCCACTCTCATTTCCCTGGTGATATTTTATGGTTTCCACACCTCAGTGTGTGTTTTTCTTAGCACACGCCTTGGTCTGATTAAGCACAGGAATGTCAGGGGTCACCTTACCATCCTCCGCGTCTGACCTGGGTTTACGCTCGTCACCTCGTCTCTCTCTGAAGTCCCTAACAGAAAGCAGAGCAGGAAAGATACTGCGCAGATGTTTAACAGGCTAGGGACGGCTAAAGTCAGAGCTAAGTCATTTTAAAGAACAATAGCAACAAGATTCAAGCTCAGCTTTTACTGTTTTGGTTATAAATGCTTAAAATATTCCTTAGATAATCTTAATGTGTTTATATAGTTCAGATGGTTGTTACATTAATTGATCACACCTTGCCCCTTTCAACTCTTTTGACCCACACTCTTCTCTGAATTCCCTGTACTTTTTCATTCTTCCATACTTTGCTCATGAATGTATTCTATCATGGAAGTGACAGACAAGCTACTTTTCTTCAAGAATGCATCCACTGATGCAGTTTATGTGCTTTGTATAGTTTTAAAATTTTGAGTTAGTTGCAGATTTTTACTTCAGAAGGAAATGGTTTTGCATGTATGGATTTTCATATTGTGCAGTCATGGATTTCCACATTATCTGGAAAAATCGGAAGGGACTGTGCTCGTGATCCTCCATAGCAGTGGCCAGAACTGCGTGGTGGCTGCCCCTACTGGCGGGTATAAACCCTCTGGTCCTTCATGGCTGCCTCCATGCCCATCCACCTTTCTTTCGGGTTCATTCCCTTAAGTATCTGTCTCTGTCCTCTAAGATCTAAGCATGTTAAGACCTTGGGGTAGAGGTTGGATCATCCCTCAAGGCTTCCTGGGTCAGCTTGAGCCCCTAGGTTTCCTGTAGCAAGACATGGGAACAGTGTTTGATGTCCTTCTTGCTTTGATTTTTAAGTAGCAGCTTTGTAAATTTGTCTCAACTCCTCCCGTGGTCCTCTTTTAAAGGCAGAATCCAGTCCCTTCCCACTTGTCTCTGAAGGCGGCAAGGATAGGGTTTCCCCGACATACGTGTGTCTTTCGGCATATTTTCCTGGGTACGGAAGGAGCCGGCTGAGTGATAGTAGCAGCCTAGGAGTGAGTTATTGCCCTATCGCTGGCCATTATGTGCTCCTCTGCAGTCATGTAATTAAGCAGGCTTTCACAGTTTGCTTTATGGCACTATCAAAGTTTCCAAAATGAATAAAATAGCGTCATCATTAATAATTTGAGTTCATCATCTTTGACCCAAAGGCATCCCACTCCAGAGACTGCAAATATTATTTTAAGCAGTTTAATGGATTACCGGGCGAGAATGGATTAACAGGTCAAATAAATTAATGGGTAAATTGATGTGAACATGTGGTTGAACGACTTTCCAATTGTAATTGTAACTGTAAAAGGCAGACACCCTGAGGGGGAATTAAGCAGTAGCAACAAACACTATTATCATTAGAATTTCCGGAAGCAAGCATAAGAAGACAGGATGTTTGCTAATGAAACTGTAAAACAATTAGAATAGCTCTTTGGAGCTTTGGTGGCCTTTTTTGTTTGGTTTGGTTTTGGGTTGGTGTTTTTTTTTTTTTTTTTCCCTAGCACATCCAAAGGAAGAAACTAGGTTTCGAGGGTCAGCCTGTTAAAATTTCACAATTATTATAAATAATCATCTATTTGAGAGGCAAAAAGATGGACAGCAAAGTAGACAATTAAACTATGTGCTCCATAAATATGTATAAATCCAATACCATCTGCCACATTGTCCAATTTGACTAGTTGTCTTTATACCAACCTCATAAATCAGATTAAAAAGGTTCCCTGAAGCAATGTTCCCAGGAATGAGTGGGTAGTAAGGTCTTCATTCTTTTGCTAAGACTATAGTTCTCATTATTCTTGTGACAAAAATAATGTACTTTGTTTTTTGGGGTAAAGAATCAGTTAACTTTGCTATGCAATAAACCACCTTAGAATAATAAATTCAACTAACAACAGTTCTTTTAGCTCATGGTTCTGCTGGACGAGTTCTTCTGGGCTGGGTTGAATTTGGCTGGTTTTATATGGGCTGCCTCCTCCTGTGGTCAGCTAACAGGTGGGGAGTGGTGGGCAGGGCTGGTTAGGGCCTCACTCAGATCTCCAGTGACTGGCTGCCTGTTGGCTTCGGCCTGGGTGACATGTTTTCCATCCACCCACAGGCTAAGCCTGGGCTGATTCTCACAAACAGCAAACGAGGGCAGGTGCCAGCGTGCAAGCACATTTTAAATCCTGCCTCACAATTACTATTGAACAACTGGCCAAAGCAAGTTTGCAGTTATTTTAACTATATTTGGCTACTGGGAAAATAAATTAGGCTTCCTATAATCAATAAATTACCTGCTTAGACACAAGGAGAGAACAAATGGTTTGTAATTTTCATACAGTATTCATTTTGCATGATATAGAAAATAATGTATACATGATAAATATAAGTCTTTTGAAGTTGTGTCAACCTGTCTTTTTATACATATAAATATTATACAGATATAAAAATAGGTGTCACATTTTTTGCATGTTTATTTCCTTTGCACCCTTAATTTCCCTTCTATAAAAAGAATGTGCTGAAGAGTACCTATCCTACAGAACTGTTGTGAAGATTAAATTCAAAGCTTCATATAGTGCTCAACACACAGTAAGCGCCCCCTGAATGTTGTCTGCAAGGGGCGATATGGAACAACCTCAGCGCCTCTGCTGCTGCTGTTTCGTTATGCAGTAATAATAATCTCAGTCACAGCATCTCCTCGAGAAGTGAGACTTTCATCATACAAAAGCCAGAAATCCATCTGCACCAGCCACGGGTTTTCTGTAGTGTATCCACCTTTCAGATGCAACAGCCAATCTCTACAATCGTGTATACATTTTCCCAGCTCTTTTATATTTATGTGCTGTTTCATTTCACCATTCCAGAGCATAGATACTCATTATGGTTTTCTCAATACATCAAATTCCCAGCTAATTTTGTTTTAAGAAGAAGAAGAGAAAGTGGGTTGAGTTTCAATTACTGTTTTCTCACTAAGCCCTCTGTAATTCCCGATGACTCTGATGAGGCACACAGTTCTGCTTCAGAGCTTTGGGTAATAGGAGACGTGGGGATGTTTCCTTGGAGAGCGCTGTGTCCATTTAGAGCATGACGTTTTCATTGTTAAATATAGTTTTAGCAATGCATTTGCTTCCCAAGCAAAGCTTATATGTAGCTGAAGAGCCGTCTACCACACAGTGTTCAAACCTTTCACTAAATCTCATATTGGACAGGACGTTGTATACTATGACCTGATTTTAAAGGAAAAGATAAAACTATTACCCCAAACAGAAGATAGCAAATTGTTTCCACAAAGGGCCAGAGAGCAAGAAGTCCAAGGGTTGTAGCATATAAGGTCTCTGGCAGCTACTCAAATCTGCTTTTGTAGCAAAAATAGCCACAGACAAAGGTAAATAGGTGTAGCTCTTTTCCAATAAAACTTTATTTACCAAAATAACAGTGAGTCAGCTTTGGTCGGTGACCATAGTTAATGGACCTTTGACCTAAAAGGAATTCTAACTCTTTCAAGCAATTAACAGAGAGAAAAGAATGTCTATTTTCTAGTCGGTTCAGTCACTCAGTTGTGTCCGACTCTTTGCGACCCCATGGACTGCAGCACACCAGGCCTCCCTGTCCATCACCAACTCCTGGAGCTATTTTCTAAGTTTCAGACAATTGTTGGTGATGGTGCGAACTGTAATTAACCCCACTACCTCTGTTTCCTTTGGGAGTGTGGTGTCATTCATCAACACTTAAGATAACCAAGCAGGAAGATGATTCTGTTTTCTTTCTAGTGATTCCATTTCGTCATCCTGTATGTCTTTTATATTTGAAAATGGCTATTGATAATGGCATATTTGGCTGGAGGTTTGAATTTCACAGACCAGTAAATTTAAATAAAAGCGTTCAAGCAACACAGTTTCTGATTAAAATAAATTCTGGCGAAGTCTTTAAACACACACACACACACACACACACAACTTCTTTGTCACCATCTACTGTAACACCTGTAAGAAAGGCATCTCTTTTAGTGCTGGAGTAGAGGGGTTTAAAGGATAGTCCTTCAAGTTGGGAAAACAGACTGTTGTGTAACACGCAGTCTGTATTTTCCTCATTGCCCATACATGCTTTATCATGGAACGATTTTAGTTCACAAGCTCATATTTCAGATGGTCCCGTCAAGACTGCCACTCACCTGTTTGTATCCATGTCAGCATAGAAACACTTCTCAGTAGTTTCGTGACTTTAATGTCAACCGAATCACTTTCTCCTGGACATGCAAACCATTTTCTCTAGTGAATGCCTCCCTTTTAAAGATATGCATGAGAACTGCCCTTCTCTCACTTAACAGCTAATTGCTTTCTCGATGATGGTGATTGAATCTTATTAAAAATCCTGTGAGCTAACCATTCGTTAAACTAAGTGACACAGCAGGAAACTGGGACTCAGCGCAGAAACTGAGGAATTTGCCTGATTTTTTGCTTTCTGTATTCTACCAGGCTAAGCTGGGATTTGAACCCACGCCTCTGATACCAAGTGTGTTTCTTTGACTCCTGCTGCTCTTGTTCGGGCAGCTCACAGCCGTGCTGTCCTCGGTAACGTGAGGGTCGTATCAGCAGATGAGATCATGTATAAATGGTAGCACTTCTGAGAGCTTATGATATGCTAAGCACCACGGCAGTCATCTTCATGCATGATGTCATTTGTTCTTCCCGACAAATCTCTGAGGGAGATACAATTCTAATCCCACAGATGAGGAAACTGAAGTCAGGAGTTTAGTCATTTCATCTTCACTTTGGGGCAGTGGAAGGGAAGGGAGCTTGTCTGGACTCGAGCCTGCCTTTCTTTGACAACAAAAAGGTGAGAAGCGAAATCTTGATTTAGATGAGAAGGAGCCTTAGGTTTTGAACACACATATAATTCTAATAATAGATTTAGAATAACATTTGTGTTTTACATCAGAAATATACTAATTTAGTAGTTCCTTATGCATCTGATATTGTGAAGTGTTTCTTTTTAGTGATATTTATAGATAATTAAAGCTTACTCTTTAAGTGCTAAAACATATATATTTTTTTAAATTTAAGTGCTGTTTAGAAAGCTGTCTTTGTAAATCGGTAGCACATAGCTATCTAGGGAGATATTGATGAGGGAGGTGGACATCAGAGCAGGGCATAAATGGAGAAGTAAGGATATTAATCTTCTGACTTTTCATGAGCTTTTAAAACCGTGTAACTTGGGCTTGGTACAATTTGACTGTTTGGTGTACAGAATATATTACTTTATCCCAGAAAGCTTCTATATCCAGAGGATCAAAAATATTTTCATGATTTCATGTCAAACATTGATGTATTTTCAATATCATGAAAAAATATTAACTTTGAGAAGTCTTGCGTTTGGAGAGAAGTCCACATGGAGAGTAGGAATTTAGCACAGTTGCTGTCCAATGCATTTGTTTTTTATATCACTTCCTTGTGCCCTGTTCTGTGGACATCACCGTATGTGATGGGCTGGATGGAGTGACTTGACCTGACTCAGCACAGGCTCTGGAGGAAAGATGACGAAATCTCCTTATTTTATTCACCATCACTTTCATCATCCCATTAAATAACCGTGTTCCCTCCCAATAAGGCTCTGTACAATCATTAGGCTCTTTATTCATCTAAGTTTATATATGCAAGAACAACTGCACAGTATCCCTAGGTCTTCCTGTAGAAAGACATGCATCAGAAGTTGCAAAAATGTGCTGTGCTGAGTCACTTCAGTCATGTCCGACTCTTTGCAACCCTATGGACTGTGTCCTGCCAGGCTCCTCTGCCCATGGGATTCTCCAGGCAAGAATACTAGAGTGGGTTGCCATGCCCTCCTCCAGGGGATCGTCCCAACCCAGGGATCAAACCCAGGTCTCTTGGTCTCCTGCATTGGCAGGCAGGTTCTTTACCACTAGCATCACCTGGGGAGCCCGCAAATACGTGTCAGCAAATGTAAACCTTACAGCTTTTCTCAGACACTGAAAGATGTTCGAGGAACACTCTCTCAACCAGCCATCAATATTTTGAAGAGGAGCAAGCTTTGGAGAGGTCCTCCTTAGAGACAGCTAAAAACTGACAACACTCTAGCCAGCACCGTCCTGTAGAGTGAAACACTGATGGGAATGCTCTGCGCTGTTCATGTGTTTTCCTAAGCTCCCTGCCCAGTCTGGGAGGCCCAGTCATGGACGGCTATTGAATGGCCCCTTAGCATGGGGCTAGTGTGACTCAGGAAACGCATCTTAAATTCTATTTAATTTTAATTAATCACTTGAATTGAAATGCATTTCTGAAATGAGTCAAGGATGCGCTGGTACTCTACCCATAGTGGGTAGCTTAAGGACTTTGGGTTAGAATCTGATAAATATCAGTTGAACTATTGAACTTAAAACCTAGGTTTCATGGTAAGAGATCATTCTAATTCTACATCCTTAATGTGAGTTGCTCAGTAGATGAGAGTTGCTATTATTATAATTATTATTAAAATTAACATATATTCAATAATTGTTTGAGCACTGACTACATGCCAGATTTTGTTCTTGGTGTTGGGGATATAATCAGATAAAATCCTTGCCTTCGTGGAGCTAAGGTTCTAGTGAAGAATTATTGAATTAAATTCTAGCTAGATGATTTCGTGAGATGGAAGTTTGCTCATGACACGCTGACATGTACAAAGAGGATGTGTAGGTTTAATTTTCCTGTTGTTTGATCTTATGTTTCCCCCAACCCCCCATCTGAGAGGATGGGGGAGAGGATGGATTTAAGTACTTAACTGCATTCTACTCAGCAAATTTGTCTTACTTCAATAGATTTTTGAGTGTTTTTGTGAAGGAGGAGATAAACTGAACTTCTTTAGGTAAGAATGTCGAGAGATTTTATATTTCTGTCCTGAGGCTCCTAAACTCGCTGAGACGGGCTCTGCCTGCCTGGGGAGCAGTCTGGCCGGTGGGACCTGAGATGCTGGGCAGCAGTAGGGGTCTGGGCTCTGCCTTCAGCCCCCCGTGCTGTTCTCTGGCCAGAGCTGGCCTCCACTGCAGGGGTGTCTTGTGGCTGCCCAGTCACTACGGGCCCTGCTGGTCCGTGTGCCCAGACGGCAGCTACAGCTGGTGGGCCTGGCGGCCCGGCACTCCCTCAGCTTGGTCGGGGCCCAGCAACTCTCTCTGCTAACCTGGCCCCGCTTCTGCTGCTGGGTCTCATAACCTCCCTGAGATGAACCGGGCTGGACCATCTGCCCAGGGCCGCTCTGTCCTCCGCATGGTCACTCCTGCTAGGCTAATCCTTCTGTTCCCCAACCTGTGCACCCTCTCAGCTTCTCTTCCAAGCCACAGGGGAACCCCAGCTGGCCAGGAGAGCTCAGCCCAGCGTTTCCTCTGCCTGCCCACCCCGAGGTGCTCATTGCTTCAGGTTGTCCTCGTCCACGCAGGGTTGGGATGGGGCAGTCCGGGGGCCCACCTCCTCTCAGAGTCCTGGGTCCACTGGGTCCCTCTGTCTTTGACTTTCCTTTCCATTTATGTAGTACTTTCTCTTCTGGGCAAAAAAAAAAAAAAAAGAATAGAAGAGAGCTTTAGCACTTTAATATCTTTTCCTATCATTCCCTGGAGTTGTAGCAGTGGCTGTTTGTTTTTTTAAAACTCCCTCCCTCTGCCCAGCCCCAGCTTCTTCTCTGTCTGAGGTTCTCAATAGTAGTTACACCATCCTGGGGAGTGGGAAGGGTTAGAAATGCGTTGTGGGTATTTTGTGGTTGGGATACCATGATGTTTGGGGGACTCTGTGAGCATTTAATCCAGGGATACTGAACATCTTTCAAAGCATGAGAATCTTATCCTGCAATATACACCTCCTGTGTCTGCATGACCTTCAAATGTCCTTCCAGAAATTGTCATAAGAAGCCTGCTTAAAATTATCTGAGCCTACATTATAACGTTCTTACACACACACACACACACACGCACACGCACTCACATATATATTAAGTATCTAGATTCAGTTGTCCAAAAATGTGACAACCAAACAAATTGAAAGAATTTTTCTTTGTTTGTAAATTTGCACACATCGCCGATAGTAACGCCCCTGCTGGCATTTCAGTTGCCAATAAACACACAGGTGCTCGTCAGGATTTGTAGCTGTCGTGTTCCCGATGATGTTGCATATCAGCGCACACATCTGCCTGCCTTGTTATGGCATCTAGTGAAGTTGTGTCTCAGTACTTCCATGTGAAAACATGTATTACGTCTTCATCATTTACTTTTGCTTATCCTTTACATTACTGTTAGAGAATTATTATTGATTTTTAAACTTATGTTTGTAGATAGATTATATTTTCTGGGACTCTCACTTCAGGATATTTTATACAATTTTTTTTAAAGTCTACCTTCAGTCTATCCTGCTTCTTCTCTGTGACCTCCCCCTCATGGCTCAATCCTAAGTGTGGAAGAAAGTGACTATCTTATAAAATATGGGGAGGAGGGAGGTCTTCACCTAAGTCTTCACATAAGATACTAAGGAGCATGAAATATAGCTCAAAACAGGATAAATGCAATTACAGAAAAAAAAGACACATAGAAATAGACAATGCAATAAAATAAACCAAATGAAAAGCACAAGTAATTTCCAATTAATTTTTACTTAGTTTTCATTTCTCATGATTCTAACTCCAATTTAGGTTGTGATGAAATCATTCTGCCACTACTCTGTTAGTATCATTACAGATTAGAAAATTATTTGGGAAAGCAATTTGGCCATATAATCTAGAATCATTACCATGTGCATTCTTATTGATCTGGTAATTCTTTTCCTGAAAATTTAAGCTAAGCCAAGCAAAAGGGAAGAAATAAACCAGACAAATGGTATTCATTGCGCTGTAAAAGTGACCAAAATAGCAAAGAACAGGTGGAAATGTTAATGAATGTAAAGTGATAACAGTCTGGAAACAAGCGTAAAGCAATCATATATAGTATAGAAATACGATTGCAGCAGTTCACTCATTTGTCTTTCATTCATTCAGCCGATATTTATTTCGTACATACTAGTGAAAAGCGTTGTATTAGGTGCTGGGAATATTTTGAGGAAAATACAAGAGAAAGGAAAGGAAGTAACATGTGTATTGGGGGGAGCAGGTTTTTAAAAATTCGCAGAACATCTTCAGCTCAGTAAATGTGAGTTCACAAAGAACAACCTATAGCCCGTTCTAATCTGAACTCTTCGGCTAACCACCTGGGCAAGTCACTTCTGCTTTCTCAGGCTGTGTTCTCATCTGTAAGGTGGAGAGCTTGACTTCTACAATTCAAGGGTCATCTCATTTGCTAATTCTGCCAGTGCCTTAAATAGATACTTGATTCTTTCTTCTCCGTCATGCTGTAGATGGTCCTATCCAGTTAGTTACCAACACCACTGGTGTTGGGAAATGATTAGGGTTTTTGTGTTTGTTTTTGTGTTTTTTTTTCCTCCCCAAATATTAGCAGTTAATATGTTATTCACATTCTAACTTAGCAGTTACTATGGATTATTGCATGTTGTAACAGATCCTAAGAATTGAGCTTCCTCACCATGGAATTTACTGGGGCATTGAAATTGCACGTGAACATCTTGAGACCTTTGAAACACAATGGGTTACCATGTTTCCCTCAGCACCATCGCATTTTGCTCATGGTTATTTTTGATGTGAATATTTCCCAGCTGAACAATATTATATTTGGATGAAGCTAAGGAGACAGTTGATGTGACTCCTCTATTAAATCTGAAGGGATAAACAAACAACAGACAAACCTTTGCTCAGTTGATGAGTAATTTTACACAGGGCAATTTTATCTTACATGTTTTTCTAGGGGAAAAATTTAAACAAGGCTCATGATTCAAAAAAATCACAAAATGCATGGCAAAGTGCCCTTTGGTTTGAACCTCTAGGCTGGTAAAATATGGAGAGTTAAGGTTTGCCTTTTGGAGAAAGGGGAGATGCATGGGCCTTTTGTTCCCAGAAATTTTGTTCATTTTTTCCCATTTTATAACCATGCCTTGTTCCACCCTTTTGTACTTCGCACAGTAGCTACAACAGCTGTGTTAATTAAATAGATATGTCACAGCGCTGAGGCCAGTGTCTGCTGCCACGCTGGCGCCAGGAGCCTGTGCGCGTGGCAGTGGGCCGCAGACAGAGCCAGCGCTCGCTGAAGGGGCAGCGGGTGCAAAGCGGAAGACAATAGACTGACAGCAGAGACTTGGCGCTCATCTGTGTCCACATTAAATATCCCATAAAATATTCATGGGATTAAATATGAGCACGCTTTCGCCACAGCCTTGGAATATTTGAATATAACTCTAAGAACCCTGGGTAAGATCACCTAGAGCGGTGACAAGCTGATTTTAAGTGCTAAACTGTAAATTGTGTGCCTCTGAACACGGTGCAGAGTTCACTGACTCAGGAAATATTCACTAAACGTCTGGGTGTTCCTGCTTCTTGTTGGGGCTGAAAATACAGAGGTGAATAACGCAGAACTTTAAAACGATACAGAACATGTTAGATTATAATAAATATTTTCAGTGTAGTAAAAATGCCAAATATATTGTATGTGTAGTTATTCAATACAGCTAACCATGTGTCCAACTTGTACCGCCTCTTCTTCAAGAAAAAATTTTATCATGAAAATAAAGATCAAAGATACAGAATATAAAAATTATTTTTGAGATATTTAAAAAAATCAGGTTCTCCAGTGTTTTTTTTTTTTTTGGCCAGAGTTTTACTTTTTTCCCCAAAATGAGTCTTGGCCATTTGCTGATTACTTTGGGATTAATCTCCAAATGATTTTTGTGGCTTTAGTTAAAGAAATATTAATAGTAGTTAATGCTGTATTGCTGAAATTTAATTTGTCTTCTCTGGATTCTGCTTGCATAATGGTATTTTTTGTTCTAATTGATTCAAAAAGATCATTAAACAAGAGAATGAAAACAATTGGTAGTTAATTTCTGGAAGATTGCAGTGTGTGTTTTATGGTTCAAGTAGCAGATGTTGTTTCAGAGAGCTGAGCAGTACGGAGACTTCACCGGCAACCAGCGCGGTGGTCGCATGGCAGCCCTGTCCTGGGCCTCCTCAGAGCTGTGCCCCGAACGCCCACCCCTTCTGCCCAAAGAGCGGAGGAGCAAACCTCAACGGCTTTCCCTCTGAGGGCTCTGTGCTCTGTCTCGTCTGGCGGAAGGAACCGAAAGTAGCCTATCGAAACCTCATAGCTCTAGAACATTCAGAAGTCAACCGGGGTCATCTTTCCGTTTTCAGAAATCTGATCCTCGTTCAGAAAAATGCAGGTTTGAAAACGAGATGTCTCTCTCCCAAGAAAACTTCCCTATAATCCCACAGCTTCTAGTTCTGCCATTTTATTAGCCTTCAGGGAGTTATTTGCTAAATCTTTGGGCGACGAGTCGAACATACATTCATAGCGCAAAACTCAGAAGAATTTGTTTTAAAGATAGACCTTCGTCACCTGCTGTTTCTATGGGGCAGCCACATGTACCTCAAAAGCCGCCTCTGGACCTTTAGGCCCCCTCCCTCCTTTTTTATTAAGACATTTCAAGGTAAAGACTCACCCCGGGATGGAAGTGTAACAGTACAGTCATTTAGTGGCTGTGAAAACGGCACCAGCAAGGAAGAAAGGGCTTCAGAAGGAGAAAGAGGCGGTGTGAAAAACGGTGAATCCCAGGGGCAGATGCAGCCCTGCTCTTAAATACACACTGCGGGGGGGACCGAGCAACGAGGAGAGAGCTGCTCTGATGCAAAACCGTCACACTACTCACTTGCCTTGGGGCCACGCGAGAAATGCATTCCGTTTTTAAGACAAGAGACGTATATCCCTCCTGAGGGAACGTACAGCACAGCTAAAGAAAAACCAGGTTTTGAAAGAAAAATACATGCGGAGATCATTTAGGTCTGGTGGAAAATGAGGGAGAATTTTCAAATTTGGCTTCAAATACTTTTAAGTGGGTAAGTTGAAAGTGAGGGAATAGATTTGAATTTTAGCCACAGGGCTCTGTCTTCCTGCCCCTAATCTGGGCTCTCCCGCCCCCAACACATGCAGACCCAAAGGTCTCTCTCTCTTACACACACACACGGGCACACACACACACACTGAAACATAAAACACACAACACACATACTCAAACATAAAACACCAAAACCAAATACAAACAGCACCAGCAAAAAAACCACAGCCCTTACTTCTCTGCTTTTATCAGTAAGAACTTTTGCTGCATTTCCCCCTAAATATCACTCTTAGTTTTAATTGGAACATTTCACAGTAAATATTAGAGAACTTGTCTCTGTTTTGGAACGAACTTGTTTGAGATGCTGGATGTAATTGTTCCAAAGGAAACCTTTAACCAAGGCATTTCACATATGCCACTGCTTTCTGGATCACTCATGTCTTGGGATTGTCCACGGTTACCGTGTATTTTAAGGCTGTGATTAATATGACTACTGGTTTACCATATGGGATGATCGAATTTAAAAGCTGGCATCCCTTTTAGCAGATGCAAACTATTTTATAAATAGAATGGATAAACAACAAGGCCCTACCAGATAGCACAGGGAACTATATTCAATACCCTATGATGAACCATCATGGGAAAGAATATAAAATACACACACACACATGCACACACACACGTGTGTTTAACTGAATCACTTTGCTGTACAGCAGAAACTAATGCAATGTTGTAAATCAACTATACTTCAATAAAACAGATTTCAAAAATAAGATCAATTATCCTTTGAGCCCATCCTTTGAGGCCCTCAAGCAGATCTCTTTCATTCAAGGTAAAAAATAAATCACTTCTTGGGTTGTCACTTTTTTTTTTTTAATGTTTACTATGTTTTTTTCTCGAATAATAAAATGTTTCAAATATACTAGAAAACATGAATAAAAATGTAACATCATGTTCCTTTCTATCAGACTTTATGAATGTTCATTGAAAACACTGAAATTAAACATTCCACATGCAGTTGATAACTTGTTCAGCCCTGTACCTTCCCTTGTTCCACAGGCAGCTCATCACAACTGTGAAGTAGGCAAGTGTACTTCTGGCTCATGTGTTCTTGTGTTTGGGTTTTGGTCATATTTGCTTGTTTCCTTAAACATTTTGTAGTTCTGGTCTTTCTGTTTGGTTGTTTTACCTTAATACAATCACACTGTACTTGCCTTTTACAACTTGATTTTTTAAAATTTTGTGTTATATACTTAGCAATATTAGATTATTGTTAGGTGCAGATATTGTAAATCAGTTTAACTGCTATCTAATTGTAATATTCTAACTATTTAGCAATCTGTGCAGCATGAGCACCAGCCCATGAGATTAGGATTCTGAGCAGCAGGGGTCGATGCCTGCTAAACAACATCCCCGCGTCCAGGGCGCCTCCAGGCGAGCGTGTCGAAGCACGGATAGTTGTGTGGCAGGAAAACACTCATCTTCTCAGGTAGAACTTGCTCAGAGTTCAGGTGGTAAAGAACCTGCCTGCAATGCAGGAGACCCCAATTCGATTCCTGGGTCAGGAAGATCCCCTGGAGAAAGGGATAGGCTACCCATTCCAGTATTCTTGGGCTTCCCTGGTGGCTCCGCTGGTAAAGAGCCTGCCTGCAATGTGGGAGACCTGAGTTCGATCCTTGGGTTGGGAAGATCCACTGGAGAAGGGAAAGGCTACCCACTCCAGTATTCTGGCCTGGAGAACTCCATGGACTGTTCCGTGGGGTCGCAAAATCACTTTCACTTTCAGTGTCAATAGTCCCCTAGCGCTATTAGAGTTCCCACTTCCCTACATCCTCACCAGTTCTTGATACTGCAAAATATTAACATTTTAATGATTGCTTGATGGATTTGAAATATCGCTCCTTGATTTTTAATAGTTATTTTGCTGACTATCAGTATGGCTGACCATCATTTCATCATATATTTATTAACCATTCAGGTTATACCACTTTTTATTTTATTATTATTTTTTATTTAAGCATTAGTTATTTTACTATTGTGTTCAATATTAATGCTTTATGAATTATATGTAAAGCAAATACAGCTGCCAATCCACAGTTTGATTTCCAACATTTATTATGTTGCTTATTCATATACAAGTTTTGCATTTCAATATAGTTGAAGTTTTTATATCCTGTTTAAAAAAAATCTTACTTAGTCCAACATCATAAATGTACTTAGTTATACTTCTGAAATTGTAAACTTTTGTTTTTATAATTATTTTAATCCATTGGCTTTTTCAAATATGATATTGGAGAGGAATTTGATTGCTATCTTTATGCAAGCATAAGCCAAGTTTAAATACATAGGTGAGACTTCTCTGCCTCTGAGATTTGGCTCAGTTATATCTATTTGTGTAGCTTTCTATCAGTGCCACCACTCTGTCTTAAGTTTTATTAACTTTACATTGATGTTGCTCTCTGTTCAGTTTAGCAACACTTTGCTATTAACTATTTTTTAATTGAAATGTAATTGATTTGTAATATTGTGTTAGCCACTTTACTATTAGCAAACTCCAAGAGATAGTGAAGGATAGGGAAGCCTGGCTTGCTGCAGTCCATAGAGTTGCAGTCTAACATGACTTAGCAAGTGAACAACAAGAGCAACTTTACTATTAACTCATTTCCAAAGTTTTACTTAACTTTTATATGTGAAGAGTTTCATATGAATTCCAAATTAATTTGACAAGCACCCAAGATATAGCTGATAGGATTTTGGTTTGTAACCACATTGAATTATAGACCAATTTAAAATAAATTGATATCTTTAAATATCAAATCCTTTCATCTATGACATAGTATATCTTTTCTATTTACTTAGGAAGTTTTTATGTCGTTTAGCAGACTTTCATAACTTGCTCGTTGGGGGTCGTGGGTATTTTGTTAGATGGATTTCTAAATGCTTCACGGTTCTTGTTGCTGTTGTAAATAGGGATACTTAAAATGTTATATTTTCTAATTGAAAGTGTCTGGTGTTTGGGGATTTATGATGGTCTTGTAATCAGCAGCCTTGCTGAATTATCTTATTTCTAACAGTCTGTCTGCAAATTTTCTTGAGTTTTTGAACTGACAATGATACTGTCATAGACTCAATGTTTGTGCCGCACCCCCTAAATTTACATGATGCAATCCTAACCCTCAGCGTGAGCAGATTAGAAATGGAGCCCTTTGGAAGCCAATTAGGTCATGAGGGTGGAGCCCCCATGAATGGATTGGACCTACACAGTTCTGTTGTACACCTTTTTTCCTATTTTTCTATTAATTTCTGCTTATGTCTGTATTCTTTTCATTTTCTTTAATTTATTCCATTGTTTCTTTTCCCTAAATTTCTGAGTTGAAAAACAAGCTCATTGATTTTTCAGTGTTTATTACTATTGTATACACCTGAAGCTGCAAATTTCCCTCTGAATACCTGTGAATTATCACATGTAGTATTTTTCATTCTTACTTAGATGAAATTTCTAGAATGATGCATTGGTCTATAAAATATAACTTTTTTTTTTACTTTTAGGCATTGTTTTTCCTTTGTTTAATCACTTTTTTTTAACTGACGTATAGCTGATTTACACTGTCGTATTCTGCTGTGTAGCAAAGTGATTTAATTATTCATATATACCTTCTGTTTTAATATTATTTTCCATTATGGTTTAATCTTAGGATATTGAATATAATTCTCTGTGCTGTATAGCAGGACCTTGTTATTTATCCATTCTATACGTAAAAGCTGGATGGCTGGATGGCATCACTGACGTGATGTCTCAGTGAGTCTCAGTGAATCTCAGTGAGTCTCAGTGAACTCTGGGAGTTGGTGATGGACAGGGAGGCCTGGCGTGCTGCGATTCATGGGGTCGCAAAGAGTCAGACACGACTGAGCGACTGATCTGATCTGATCTGATACATAAAAGCTTTGGAGAAGGCAATGGCACCCCACTCCAGTACTCTTGCCTGGAAAATCCCATGGACGGAGGAGCCTCGTAGGCTGCAGTCCATGGGGTCGCTGAGGGTCGGACGCGACTGAGCGACTTCACTTTCACTTTTCACTTTCATGCATTGGAGAAGGAAATGGCAACCCACTCCAGTGTTCTTGCCTGGAGAATCCCAGGGACAGGGGAGCCCGGAGGGCTGCCATCTATGGGGTCGCATAGAGTTGGACATGACTGAAGTGACTCAGCAGCAACATACATAAAAGCTTATATCTGCTAACCCACATATCCCACTCCATCCCTCCTCTAACCCTCACCCCCTTGGCAACCACTGGTCTATTCTCTCTGTCCACGAGTTTATTTCAAATAGGTTTTTTTTGGTCATACTTTAGATTCCACATGTAAGTGATACCCTGTGGTATTTGTCTTGTTTTGACTTATTTCACTGAGCCTGGTAATCTCTAGTTGCATCCACGTTGCTGCCCGTGGCATTATTTCATTCTTTTTTATGGGTAACTAGTATTCCATTGTCAGAGCAGGTGATGTCACCCCACTCCAGTACTCTTGCCTGAAAAATCCCAGGGATGGAGGAGCCTGGTGACTGCAGTCCATGGGGTGGCTAAGAGTCGGGCACGACCGAAGCGACTTGGCAGCAGCAGCAGCAGCAGCATCCCCCTGCATGTGTTAATATGTGCTGCATCTTCCTCACCTGTTCCTCTGCTGATGGACGTTTCGGTTGTTCCCATGAGCTGGTTATTGTGAACAGTGCTGCTGTGGACATTGGGGTACATATAGCTTTTCAATTTATAGTTTTGTCTGGATACGTGCCCAAGAGTGGGCTTGTTGGATCATATGGTAGTTCTATTTTTAGTTTTCTGAGGAACCTCCATACTGTTTTCCATAGTGGCTGCAGCAATTTACACTCCCACCAACAGTGTGGGAGGGTTCCCTTCTCTCCATGCCTTCTCCAGCACTTATTATTTGTAGGTGTTTTAATCATGGCCATCCTGACTGGTGTGATGTGATACCTCACTGTAATTTTGATTTGCATTTCTCTAATAATTAGTGATGTTGAGCATCTTTTCATGTCTCTACTGGCCATCTATATTTCTTTCTAGAGAAAGGTTTATTCAGGTCTTCTGCCCATTCTTCAGTTGGTTTGTTTATTTTTGTTGGTGGTGGTGACTTGCATGCATGGTTCATATATTTTTGGAATTATGCCCCTGTCATTTACATCATTTGTAAATAAAAAAGTTAACTGTATCTTAAAGTGTTTAAACATAAGGATATTTTTGCTCTTTTTGATATTTATTTCTAATAACATTGCACTTTGAATTGAGTGCTAAATTTGTTGGACTATATATTCTTCATATATGGGTAATTGTGGGAACTTAGCAAACTATTCAGTGTAAAATTTTTAAATAGTCTGTGTACACATGTAAAATGTAGATTTTTCTAAGTATATTGATATAATGTTCTACATATATGCACGGCATCTAAGTTTTTGAGTTGTTAAAATCCTCCTCATTCTCACTGTGAACGTGCGCTAATAAGTACATGTAAGTTCTAAGTTCTATTAATCTTTATCAATGAATGGGTATATTTTATACAACATGAGTAGTTAACTAAACATCCTTTTGGTTTTCATGCGCACCTTTAATTTTAGAAGTTTTCCTTTCTTTTCAAACAGGTGTATTTTTTTCTTAGTTATTTGTTCTTTGAGAATGGTTTTTACCTTCATTTTCAGCCTTTCAAGAATTATAAGCATTCTTAAAAATGCTCACAGATAATTTTAGTTTGATGAACACTAATTCTCTCTGTGGTTTCATTCAGTTGATTCTTCATTTAACAAAATGGAGTCCTATGTACTCTGGGGCCCTAGGAATTTGACTTCTAGAGAAGTTCTTATGGTTATTTGGTTAATATTGAATCTTACACCACATGCACAATATGTCCGTCGCACAATTATGGTTATTTGCATTTTTCCTTCAAGATGTTTTTTTGTTTCTGAGACCTTTGACTGAAAGTGACTTTCCTTGCTGCTGCATTTAAGCATGGAGTTTTTATGGGACTTCCCTGGTGGTACAGTGGTTAAGACTTTGCGGGTTTGATCCCTCATTGGGGAGCTGAGATCCCACATGCCTGCTGCCAAAATAGAACAGAAGCAGTATTTTAACAGATTCAATAAAGACTAAAAATGGCCCACATCAAAAAATAATAATAATAATAAAGTAAATAAAAGCAAAAGTGGAGTTTTTATAGTATTCCTTTTAGTGTCCAGGACAAGCTAATTGAAAGCCTAGACTTTAATGGACCTTCAGCCACATGTCTGTTCCTTGCCTCTTATCCTAAGGATTTACATCTAGTGCAGCAATATCTGTTACGTTTCTACAGTCTTCTGGAGATGATGTCTCTATTTTTACATTCCTCCTTTACTTCTGTCTTTGAGGGGGTTCCTTTTTATATACTTCTTAGAAACTCAACTTGTTTGCACATATCTACTTAAACTTATTTAAATCCCAATATTCTTTACAAAAATTCCAATTCCTGTGCCTGTCGTTTTAATGTTTCTAAATAACTTGTTTGATATCAATTCCATACCATATCCTTGAAAAGTAATATTTATGCACATGTACTACAAGCTGATAGTCTGCTAGGCACTTCCACACGTCTGACTTCATTACATTCTAGAGGGCACCTGTGAAGGAGTATGTTTACGTTATAAGTGAGAAACTTGGATTCAAAGAGGTTAAACAATTTGTATATAACCCCTGGAGGAGTGGAATCTTTCTCAGATGAACTCAAGTGTTCCATGCATTTTCCTATGTGACTAGTTTCTTTATATCCTCTTTTTCTGTTGTACTGATAAATAAATATCCTCTAATGTGACATAGAATGATATACTATATTAAAGACACAAGTCCTCATCTGTATTTGCTGAATGTTCATCTCATGATATGCAGTTAGAGATATGTGTATGACTGTATAATCTTGAGTATATAGCCAGTCATGCTGTACAAATTTACTGCATGTCTGCCCTTTGCGGAAGTCATTTATTCCCGTGAGGCATCAGATCCTGCTGGTGTGCATGTCAAGTTGAAGGAGAAATCTTCAAGTGGCTTTTGGGATAGCAATGAAGGTAGTTTCTCATTGTGTCTGGCCCCCAATCCCGTGAGCATGGTGCTATGAGGCATCAGAGCCCACAGTATGTGCTTTTGTACATGTCTGCTTCAACTCGTTTAGAGTCAGTGTCTGACGACATCAATTGGTCAGACCCAGACAGAGAAGAAAAACAAATTAAAAAAATAACATTTCTCTGAGGTCAACATGCTTCCTCCAAATAAACAAAGGTCTGCTTATCTTTGCCTGCTTTTGAGCATTCTGTGCCTGAGCTCTTGAGAACTTATATCTAAGATGAAACAATGAAGAGAACTGACAAGATTCCATTGTGGAAGAATGTGAAGCTGTCCTAAATCTGCAAGAACAATCAGAAACTCACTAGTGGATTCCACGCCTTTGCCCTCAGTCCTGGGAGCTGGTGGGGAAGGGGCACTGGCTTTCAAAGGCAGAGACTGATTTGGGTTTCAGTTCAAGCCTTGACACTTTCGAGTCTTGATTTCCTCATCTGTTAAACTGATCCAAAAAGACGAACGTTCTCATTGGATTTTTGTAAGGATGAAACTAGTTACCACATGCCTGGCTTGCAAAAACACACTCATAAAAAATGTCACCACCATTTATATAAATCACCAGTCTAGCAAAGTCTGTTCTGATTTTTTCTTGCTCTTGCTTTCTCCCAGCTGCCTGACATTTTCAAATTTGTCCTGTAACTAAATATTTTCATTCAAACCACTTTCCCAAGACTCATGGTAGCGTGCATCCTAATTCATTGTTTGGATAGTCCACTCTCCAGTTATTTCTAAGCTTAGAAAAAATAGAATGTGCTACTTGAAAAAAAGAGACAGATTGGTATTTCTTGGATTGGTGTGTGCAAATCAAGGACCAACAAGAAAATGGCAAGACAAGGCTGCTCATATTCAAGACTCTTTTGGTTGCATGAACTCAAAACACAGCTTAGACTTGCTGAAGCTCAATGGACTTTCTTAGCTCCTAGTTAAGCTCTGAAGAAGTAGATAGGTCTCCAGTCATGGCAATTTGCTCTTTATCTCTCTCCGTCTTTTTGCATATGTTGTGTGAATTTTAATTTCAGAAAAATTCTCCTCCCAAGTAACAAAGGTGGCCCCAGAAAGCTCCAGGATTACTCCTTTACAGCCTTGGATGTAAGAAAAAGAGAGAGATGCAGACCCCTTTCCCCTCAACAGCCACATCCATCCAAGAAAATATTTTGACTAGCTCTGCTCTGCTTGAATCTTGAACTCACCCCTGAGGTCTATGACTAGGGGAAAGAGTTATATCGGCCAGTCAGGGTCATACCTCCAGTTAGTGGCAATGGAGATCACGCTTCAAATGCTAGAATGACAGATGGGCAATTTATACAAGGAAAAAGGTGTTACATTTCCAGAAGAGAGGCAGGGTGCTGAGAAGTCAAAACAACAGATGTCCACTACAAAATTTCCTGCTTTCACATGGGTGCAGTGACTTAGGGAGTCTCATCATTTCGTAAATTTAAGGTGCTGGTGCTTTGATTATTTCTAGAATGTAAATTTTAGACCAGCCCCATCTAAGCTGCGTAAAAGTAATATAATTATTTTATAGACATTGCAAATTTAGGGGAAAATAAGAAAGAGTCATGTCCAACAATACCATGGGAATTACCCAGATACCTCTATGGATTCAATTAATTGTGGACCATGGTGATTTTCTTACTTACTATGGCTTTCTTACTTAAAGAGAAAAATTCTCCTCTTTTGCAGTTTCTTTTATGTGGCTTACTTTTTTTTTCTTTTTTCCCATTATGGAAGTAAGTTCTCTCTTGACCTGCAAGGCTGAGTTTTAAAATCAAACTTCCCCTGGTTTTTTTAAGAAAATCTTTTTGTTTTTCAACAGATGAATATAATTTATTATGTACTCCTGGATTTATTAAAATTTTCAACTCTGAGAGAAATAATTGAATGAATAGACAAGCCACAGACTGGAAGAAAATATTTGCAAAAGACACGTGTGATAAAGGATTGTAATTCAAATATAAAAGTGAAAGTGAAGTTGCTCAGTCAAGTCCGACTCTTTGCAACCCATGGACACCAGGCGCCTCCATCCATGGGATTTTCTAGGCAAGAGTACTGGAGTGGGTTGCCATTTCCTTCTCCAAGGAACTTCCTGACCCAGGGATCAAACCCAGGTCTCCCACATTGTAGAGAGACACTTTACTGTCTGAGCCACCAGGGAAGTCAAAAATATAAAAAGGACACTTAAAACTGAACAGTAAGAAAACAAACTCTATTATTTATAAAAATTGGCTAAAGACCTTAACAGTTCACCAAAGAATATACAAAGATGACAAATAAGCACATGAGAAAACTGCACATCGTATGTCATCAGGAAATGCGGATTATAACGATAGTGCAATACCACAGCAAACCTGTTAGAATATTGAAAAGTCAAAATACTAACGATACTAGATGCTGGCGAGAATGAGGGATAATAGGAATGCTCTCATTGCTGGTGGGAATGCAAAATTCTGTTCTCATAAATGCTCCAGTTTGCACAACTTTAGAATAGTATACGAGGGTTATAGATTTTATACATGGTCAACCCTTGAACAACCCACTTGTTTGCATTTGCATGGGTCCTCTTGTATGCAGATACCTTTCAATAGTATGTGCTACACGCTCCTGCATTGGTTGAACTCATGGATCTGGAACCGCAAATACTGAGGAAGCTCAGATATGGAAGAATTGCGGGTGTAGAGCACTGACTATAAAGTATATCTGTTTGTTTATTGAAAGTACTTGTAAAAATTAAGTCTGTTTTAAAGAGAAGAGAAATTGTTTCAGCCACATGTAGTTTTCACATAGAAGCTGATAGACTTGAAATGAGGATTTGGTTGAGTGGCTCCCCCCAAAGTCTTGAACCATTAATTTAAAAAATGGGTGCTTGGAAACAGCTGCATTTTCGGTAACAGTGCCGTGTGATGCTTTGTCCAACATTTAGAACTTTGTGAGAGTGGGCAGGCAAAGAGGGAGAGTCCCATTCATCATCAGAAGTAGATGACAGGTTTTCTGCTAACACTGCTGAAAATAAACAAATAGAGGCAAGTCGTAGCATGTTTCTAATCAAAGTATGTAATATAAAGCCAGCTGTGGCTTTTATTTCTAAAGAAAAGCAGTTGCTGAGCATTAGAACATTTTAGCGGTGGCCACGTTTCAAGGATATGAAGCCATTCCACCTAAGCTTCTCATTTGTTCAAAGGAGCCAGTGTCTTTCACAAAAGGTTTTTTAATTAAATTTTTTTTTAAATTGGGGTATAGTTAGTTGCTTTACAATGTTGTGCTAGTCTCTACTGTACAGTACAGTGGATCAGCCGTGTGCAGCAGCGTTCATCCCTCCCTCTCCAGCCTCCCCCCCACCGCCCCCCATCCCCCCAGGTCATCAGAGAGCGCCCATGATAGCCCTGTGCGATGCGGCAGGTCCCCCTAGCTGTCTGTTTTACACGGGGGTGTGCACAAATGTCACTCCCAGTCTCTCAGCTCATCCCACCCGTGCCCCCCTGTCCACACGTCCATTCCCCACATTTGCGTCTGTATTCCTGCCCTTAAAATAGGTTCGTCTGTATCATTTTTCTAGATTCCACATATACGCATTAATATATGATACTTGTTTTTCTCTTTCTGACTTACTTGACTCTCTATGACAATTTCTAGATCCATCTACATCTCTACAAATGACCCAGTTTCACTCTTTTTTATGGCTGAGTGATATTCCATTGTATATATGTACCACATCCTCTTTATCCATTCATCTGTCAATGGACATTTAGGTTGCTTCCACGTCCTGTCTATTGTAAATGGTGCTGCAGTGAACACTGGAGTGCATGTATCTTTTTGAATTATGGTTTTCTCCAGGTATATGCTCAGTAGTGGGATTGCTGGGTCCATGGTGTGGAGAAAGGGAACCCTCTTCCACTTTTGGTAGGAATATAAATTGATACAGCTACTATGAAGAACAAAACCTCATAAGAGGTTTTGATATGCCCTCAGTTCAGTTCAGTCGTTCAGTCGTGTCCAACTCTTTGAGACCCCATGAATCACAGCACGCCAGGCCTCCCTGTCCATCACCAACTCCCAGAGTTTATCCAAACCCATGTCCATCGAATCGGTGATGCCATCCAGCCATCTCATCTTCTGTCGTTCCCCTTCTCCTCCTGCTCCCAATCCCTCCCAACATCAGGGTCTTTTCCAATGAGTCAACTCTTCACATGAGGTGGCCAAAATATTGGAGTTTCAGCTTTAGCATCAGTCCTTTCAAAGAACACCCAGGACTGGTCTCCTTTAGAATGGCCTGGGTGGATCTCCTTGCAGTCCAAGGGACTTCATGAGTCTTCTCCAACACCACAGTTCAAAAGCATCAATTCTTCAGCGCTCAGATTTCTTCACAGTCCAACTCTCACATCCATTCATGACCACTGGAAAAACCATAGCCTTGTCTAGACGGACCTTTGTTGGCAAAGTAATGTCTCTGCTTTTCAATATGCTATCTAGGTTGGTCATAACTTACCTTCCAAGGAGTAAGCGTCTCTTAATTGCATGGCTGTAATCACCATCTGCAGTGATTTTGGAGCCCAGAAAAATAAAGTCTGACACTGTTTCCACTGTTTCCCCATCTATTTGCCATGAAGTGATGGGACCAGATGCCTTGATTTTAGTTTTCTGAATGTTGAGCTTTAAGCCAACTTTTTCACTCTCCTCTTTCACTTTCATCAAGAGGCTTTTTAGTTCCTCTTTACTTTCTGCCATAAGGGTGGTGTCATCTGCATATCTGAGGTTATTAATATTTCTCCCGGCAATCTTGATTCTAGCTTGTGCTCAAAACCTATCAAATAAGCTTGATGGGAGTTATCTCTTTCACATATTGATGATGGATGGTGAACACCTCCATGACTGACAGCAGGCTCGACCTCCTCAGAATAAGCAGGAAGATCAGCTCTTAGCATTGTGTCTCCGCTTACGTATACCCAAACTTGCTTGAAATCAGTTCAGAATGTATGACCTGAGAAACTGGAAAATATTACTCCATCTCATCTGTGGTAAATGCAACTCATCTGAACAATTTTTTTCTATCTCGAATCCCATTTTTACTCTTTCGATCATGAAAGTGTATTCCCTGGATTTTATGACTGCAATCCATACATTAGATTCATGAGCAGTGCATTTACGGAGGGAACTTTGTTTAACCTCTGGCTTCTCAAGTTGAAATATAGAATCTGCTTCTTGCCTGTTAGCCTTCACCCAACATGTATTGGACACCCTCTCCTGGCAGTAATTGTGGCCAGGCAGGATAATCTGCATCTCTCTGCGAAACTGAGCCTTGTCATCATGAAATGTTTGCTCACTGTCCCTGCTGCACTTAGAGTGGTACCTGAAACAAAGGTGGAACCCGTGGAGGAAGAAGGAACCAGCTCATGAGCACCACGGAGCCACACCCTGGGCGCTGTTCAGACCCGGCCCCTGCCGATGTGGAATTTACTAAAAGTAAAAAGATAGATGCACTACTACAGTGAGCAAACATTTCATGATGACAAGGCTCAGTTTCACAGAGAGATGCAGAAAATAGTATATCTTTAAAATGTAAAAAAGTTGAAAGTCACTTAATATTTTGGCATATTTCCCATCAACTTTTCTTATGCCACATATAAATGCAAATATATGTAAATCTAAACATGTACATGTACACAGACATAAAATAACTATACATATGTATGCGTGTATCATATATACACATTAGAGACAAAATTCTACTGTGTTTTGTAATATATAAGATAAGCAGAATGATTGAGAGTTGTGTCCTGCATTTTTATTTTGCACACTGGTTCCACAATATATCACCTGACTGTTGGACAAGTAACTTAACCTCTTAATGCCTTGTTTTATTTCTAATATGGGGATAATGTGAATATCATTCCCACACCTGTTGGGAAGATCAATTTAATATGTATGTGTGTACACACACATTTGGAAAGTACCTGGTGACTGTTAATGTTATTTAAGTATTCACTATGATTATACTATGATCACTTCAGAGTGATAGAAGATCCATAGATTTACTGGCTTTGCAGTATTTTTAAATGCTGTATGTAATTTAACTATTCAGTTCTTGGACATTCTGTCATTTCTGATTTTTCTATAATGCTTTGATGGCCACACTCAACCTCACAGCCTTTGTTCCTCTTTGTTGTACAACTGAATTATTCTTCTAAGGATAAAAGACTGTAATACAAGAAAAATTAAAAAAAACATACTATTGAAATGAAGTTCATTAGGAATAATTGCAGGGTGTTTCTTCCAGGAAGGAAAAGCAGAACAGACATGTGATATAGTCAGACCAGCTTGGCAGGGAAGGCTTCACGTATCAGGGTGTACCTGAGACCAAAGGCAAGTTATTACTATGGCACTGAAATTACAAAACGAAGTCTCTTGTGAAACCAAAAGGAACACTGGTAGTGATGAGGCAGTCTTCCCTCTTGTCTCTGTTTCAGTCAGGTATGTACTAGCTCTGGTATATGTGTTTGTCAGCTCCTTAGATATTTCATATATTATGAAAGAAATCGTATAGCTAAATGTTTTAATGGATACAATACAAATATTCATGAAAGTATCCAGCATTTATTTCGTACTCTCTGTGTGTTAGACACTGGTAGAAGTAGAAAATGAAGACATAGTCCTACCTTTAAGGAACTCATAATCAGTTACAATAAAATATGATCTTCACTAGAATAAAAGTATTTTTTAACCAAAGTTTATAGGATAAGGGAGTAAAGGTCCACTCCTTGTCTGGGGAGAGATAAGGAAGGATGAATGGATAAAAGCCAAAGAAAAGGCTCATGAAAGCTACGTTCTGTTTTCACTCATGGGATCTGTACTCCTGGAACAATACAGTTTATAGAGTGTATGGTGTGGCAGCAGCTTCAGGCTATCTTTTGGCCACAAAATTAGCCTTAAAAAGAGTGACCTCATCAGAGCTTGGCAATCATGCCTGATAGTATGGGATGTGTTTTGCTATGATGACAGATTAAACCTCAAATGTCAGTGGCTAAGCCTAAGAAAGTCCTCTTTCTCACACAAAGTCTAATGCACATTTCTCCACATGGAGCTTCAGGGATCCCAGCTCCCTCCATCTTACGATGCTACTGTTTTAACACATCACAGCAGTAAGGAGGAAAGAGAGCGTGAAGTGTGAGCATGATCATTCTGAGTTCAGAGTCATGTCTGACTGCATCCTTCACAGTCATATCTTATTGGCCAGAATGCAGTGATTTACCCAACCTAACACTGTGAGACCCTGGAGGTGTATTCCTTTCTGTATGCCCTAAAACAGAAATGATGTCATGGAATTTAGTGAAAACATAGCATTATCATTTCGTAATATGACATTCAAATCCGCATGCCATGGTCCAGCCTCCACTGACTCCCAACAGTGGGCCTTTCACAGATTTTGATGTATGAGGAAGGAGACCACCAAAGTGTTGAAGTCAGGTTGCAGCTTTATGATATTTATGAGATGTGAAATCAGCTACTAGGTGATATATTTTTAGAGTTTTACAAAATATAGCTATCACTGTGACTGTGAACAGTGATAGATCAAATCTGTACACTTGATTGTTTTGAAGTCTCCTTCTCCACTCTTTCCCTACTCAGGCAATGGAAATTCCATTCTGCTAATCATTCAAAAATCTTCAGGGCATCCACAGGTTCCTTTCTTTTTCTCTTGTACTCCATATCAAATCTCTAAGCAAATTCTGTTGGCTTTACTTTCCTAATATATTCCACATCAAACCACTTCTCCCTTCTCTGTTGCTACCAGGTGGCCCAGAACTCTGGGTGTCCTGCATCACCAAGACAGCCTCCTGTCCCCCTGCTTCCACCCTTGCTGTGTCAGTAATCTGTTACTCTGTGACACCTCATCCCCAAACTTAGTGCTTTAAAACAGACATCTATCATCTCACTATCTCTGTGGGTCAGGAATTCAGGAGTGGCTCAGCTGGAGCCACTGTGTCCTTTATGACCTAGCCTCTGAGGTCACACACCATCACCTCCAAAACATCCCACGGTGTACATGCATCAGCCCACTTCATGGCGGGAGGGGACCACAGAGAGCGAGTGCAGTCAACCCTGAGTCTCCACTGGGGGGACTGGTTCCAGGACCCCCTCCCCATTCCAAAATCTGCAGATGCTCAAATCTCGTCCATAAAATGGCCCTCCACCTCTCTGGAGCAATGTGACCACTGGGCAGTTGGCTCCACAGGTGCAAAACCCGTGGATAAGAGGGGCTGGCTGTATATACTTGAAAAGGGGGATACTGGGGCCATCTGGGGGGCTCACCACTATGGTCCCTGTAGTCCATTCTCTACCTAGCCATCAGGGCAGCCTTTTGAAATACATAATCCAGATTGTGTTCTTTCTCTGTTGAAAACTTCTCAATAGTTTCCCATTTCTTTCAGCATAAAGTGAAGGTTCTGAAAGGCCCACTATCAGCTCCTGGTCGTCCCCTCTCTCTTTCCCCCTTTCTGTATACCATAGCCACTATCAGCTCCTGGTCGTCCCCTCTCTCTTCCCCTTTCTGTATACCACAGCCACACTGGCTTCCTTGCTCCTAGAACATTCAGTAGGATGGCAGTCCCACCGAAACCACACTTTTTCTCGGGTGGTACTCAAACCCAGCCAACACTCAGACTGGGGCTTGACCCCATGGGCTGGGAGTTGAAAGCACTTCTGATTTGGGACTTGAACCCACTGGCTTTTGATTGAAACTACTCACCTAGTTTCAGGACTTACTGAAGCTCAGATCCTTTAGTCTCAAGAAGAAAGAATTTCAGCAAAGCAGCAGGCAAAGTGTGGGTTTATTAGCATAGGACACTTTGGGAGAGATACAAGCCGGCAGACAAGGGAGCATAGCCCTGAGAACACAGAGGGCTACATTTTTATAATCAAAGACAAGTGGAGAGGGAAGAAGACCACCTTCTTCCTCATTTGGGGGTATATGTCAAGACTTACATCGTTATCTCCTCCTCTGTCCTGTTTGATCTAACCAGGACTGTCATGCTGCTGCTGCTGCTGCTAAGTTGCTTCAGTCGTGTCCGACTCTGTGCTACCCCATAGACGGCAGCCCACCAGGCTCCCCCGTCCCTGGGATTCTCCAGGCAAGAACACTGGAGGGGGCTGCCATTTCCTTCTCCAATGAATGAGAGTGAAAAGTGAAAGTGAAGTCGCTCAGCCGTGTCCAACTCTCAGCCACCCCATGGACTGCAGCCCACCAGGCTCCTTTGTCCATGGGATTCCCCAGGCAAGACCCCCCTGGAGTGGGGCGCCATTGCACCATTTAAATCATATGTCTGTTAGCAGAAGGGCGGTCACACACACTAAAATGTGGTGATTCATCTCAGGATTTGGTACACTGTCCCCTTCGCCTATATTTCTGTCGTGGCCACGACATGCAGAAATGCTGCTCTTCAGGGACTGTTAACTCTCTGACTTCATGTCACAAGATTCAGACCCCATGTCTACTCTCCTGTGTTTTTACTATCAAGACTTGTGGCTTGAGTGTGCCTGGCACGTAGATACGTCTGCTCTTCCTGCAAAGTGTGTGTGTTAGTTACTCAGTCATGTCAGACTCTTTGTGACCCCGTGGACTGCGGCCCGCCAGGCTCCTCTGTCCATGGACTTCTCCAGGCGACAATACTGGAGTGGGTTGCCATTCCCTTCTCCAGAGGATCTTCCCGACCCAGGAATCAAACCCAGGTCTCCTGCACTACAGGCTTCTTTAACATCTAAGCCACAAAGGTAGTGTGGATTATTGCCGCTGCTGCTAAGTCACTTCAGTCGTGTCCGACTCCATGCGACCCCATAGACGGCACCCCACCAGGCTCCCCGATCCCTGGGATTCACCAAGCAAGAACACTGGAGTGGGTTTCCATTTCCTTCTCCAGTGCATGAAAGTGAAGTCTCTCAGTCGTGTCCAACTCTTTGCGACCCCATGGACTGCAGCCTACCAGGCTCCTCCACCCGTGGGATTTTCCAGGCAAGAGTACTGGAGTGGGGTGCCACTGCCTTCTCCAGTAGCTTATTGCTAGGTTGCTGGATCCTTTCCTCGAGTGGTCATGAGCTTACCTCAGTCTCCCATGTTCCTTAAAATGTCTTTTTTGTCCTAATCCCCTAGTGGGATTTCTACATGCTTGTGTGTGTGTGCGTGCTCAGTCCTGTCCAATCTGTGTGACCCCATGGACTGCAGCCCACCAGGCTTCACTGTCCATGGGATCTCCCAGGCAAAAATACTGGACTGGGTAGCCATTTCCTTCTCCAGGGGGTCTTCCCAAACCAGGGATCGAACCTGGGTCTCCTGTGTTGCAGGTGGATTCTTTGTTGTCTGAGCCACCAGGGAAGCCCTTGAAAGCACTACATACATACATATATATACACAATAAGACGCTCTGGGGAAGGCCAACTATGGAGACAGTAAGAAACAGCAGCAGTTGATAGAGGGTTGAGCGTGACAGTGGAGTCGGAATAAAAAGGAGGAACACTGAGGATTTTTAGGGCGGTGAAAATACTCTGTGCGAGACTATAATGATGAACGCATGAAAGCTAAGTTGCTTCAGTCATGTCCGGCTCTGTGCAGCCCTATGCAGCGCTGTTTATCTGTACCAACCCACAGAATGCACAGCACCCAGAGTGAGCCTGATGTAAACTGTAGAGTCTGGTGATGATAATGTGCTATGTAGGCTCACCAGTTGTAACAAACGTACCATCTGGTGGGGCGTGCTGATTGTAGGGGAGGCTGTGCAGGTGTAGGGACCGGAGGTGTATGGACAATCTCTGTACGTTCTTAATTTTTCTGTGAACCTGAAGCTGCTTAAAAAAAAATCTTTAAAAAAAAAAATCACGAGATAGAAAGAAGGAAGCATAAAAAATGATTCAATGTTTGACTGCCTCTGGTTTAATCAAGGCCAGTTCCAGAAGGCCTAATACAGAAGGCCTAATCTCAGGCAATGAGCTAAAAATTGATAGGCCTTGAATATGGATTTTTATTCTTCTCTGTGTTCCTTTAGTTGAGACCACTCTTACTCTAGAGGCAGGGATCACACCTTGGAGTTCTGTTTTGAATTTTGCTGTTTGATATACTTGCTTGGTTTATAAATTCAGTAGATAGTCAGAACCTTTTTTTCAATAAAACCAAATATTTTTATGTCCTAGAACTCCTTATGTGGAAGGGAAAGGTCAGGGATTCAATGTCCTCTAATGTAGTATCTGGTAATAATCCAGAGTATTTATGGATTTTGATTTTCCATGTCTTCTGAATAAGAAGGAATATGAATAGTATAAAGAATCCTGAAAAGACTGTGACTCTCAACCTGGAGTTTGATTTATACGCTAAACTTTTAGCATCTGCCAAGCTCTAAAGATGTAACACAAATGCAATAATGCTTAAGAAACCTGCACTAAAGCAAAAGGGCATGGGACCTGAATCTTCTATTGCCATAGAGAGGCAGGCAAAGGAAATTGCACCGCTTGCCCTTTGATCTTACGCCACTAATGGAAGTCACCCAGGGTCTCCCGATTAATAAGGGTGCTACTCTCAATGTGGGACACAGCGCGAGTTACCAAAACCACACTGCTAGTTTTTTCCGAAAGCAGTACGTGCCTTTGTTAGAAAACAAACGCAGGAGGGTTTAGGGCTCAGAGATGCTCTAACTTCATCTCTGATTCTAACCCCTTAGGCTCTGGGATGCTGTGTGGTCTGCACAGGTCGTCTCTTCGTGCTAGAGAGCGGTCTGGAGATGGGATTGCAAGGCCGTAGTTTGAGTTCATGCCCTCGGTGCATCCAGGGCACCTTAGGAGTGGTTGTGCTGTGCTGGTTGGTCTGTGCCTGTCTCCTTGGGATTTGTTAAAATGCTATGTAAAAGGCTTTTGCATACCTCCTTTTAAAAATTTATTATGAGTCACTTTTATTTTGTGTTTCTTATTTCCAAACATGGTGCGGGACTCCTTATGCGTGTTATTTCATTTGTGCCTCCAGCTGCCATACAGCATAGTTTTATGATTGTCTACATGGAGAAGGCTCCATCTGAGGCTCACTTCAGCTTCTTGCCCGTGGCTGCTTAGCAAGTACAGTTAGTGGAGGTAGGATTGGAATCCATATCTGTTGTGAAGAGTGTTCTAGACAGGAACAAATTTAATAAGTAGCTTCGAGAGAAAACAATTACCAGGAGAATTTAAACCATATTTTTAAAATATTTTTTATTGTGGTAAAAGTCATATAATATAAAACACACTGTGTTCACCATATTTAACTGTGCAGTTCAGGGGCACGAAAGACACTCACATCATTGTGCACCCCTCACCGTCGTCATCTCCCGAACTTTTCACCTTCCTGAGCTGAAGCTCTGTCCTGCTCACCCAGCTCCACATTCCCCCTTCCTACAGTCCCAGGCATCTTCCAGCACATTTTCTGACTCTATGAATTTAACTAGTCTTGGTACCTTGTATAAGTGAAATCAGACAATATTTACACCTAATGTATATGGGAATGCATTTTTAAAAGCTATTTTTATGTGGACCATGTTTAAAGTCTTCATGGGATTTGTCACAATATCACTTCTGTTTTTTGGTTTTGGTTTTTGGCCACGAGGCATGTCAGAACTTATCTCCCTGACGAGGGATTGAAGCCACACCCCCTGTATTGGAAGGTGAAATTTTAATTGCTGGACTGCCAAGGAAGTCCCTGGAATGCTTTCTTAAGATTAACTTGAAAATAAATTGTACCTTCTTCCTACCCACCACCTGAGACCTAGAGACTGTCATACAGATAAAAGTAAGTCAGAAAAAGGAAAACAAGTATCACATATTAATGCATATATGTGGAATCTAGAAAAATGGTACAGATGAGCCTATTTGTATGGCCCATATAGAGATACGGACAGAGAAAACAAACGTATGGACTCCAAGCAGGGAAAGGGGGGTGGGATGAATTGGGAGATTGGGATTGACATATATACACGACTGTGTATAAAACAGATAACTAAAGAAAACCATTCTTTTTTAGTAACGTCACTGCACACACCCCTGAGAGTTTCAAATCTTTCTCTTGAAAAGGGAAGCATTGTTAGTTTGTTTCATCTCTTGTTGGCAGTGAATTATTTTTTTCCCAACATTTTACTATGAAAATTTTTAAACATAGGAAAAAAAAATCAAAAGAATTGCAGAGCAGACCCTCATCAGTCTGTGGTTTTTCACTTCCTTGGAGAATCCTTTATCCTCTGCCTTCTGTCTCCGCGGTGTGTACACCACCTAGAGGCCCCCTAGCTCTGAGTAATTCACTGCTGGGCCTTAGCACAGCTTTTGATGTACAAAATGCTCTGAGTCTTGTTCTAGTTGAATCTTGAAGCCTCATCCATTGATACATATTTGTAGCTCTCATAAGAGGTCATCTACACACAGAAACCCTGGCCTATGGGCTAAAATGCGGCTCATCAAGGTTTTGTTCAGCTTGTACAGAGTTTTTAAGAAGTGTGAATTCGGATTCCTTTGGGTGGACTGTGCACATCTCAGAGCTTGCAGTGAACCCTCTCATCCCCTCTAACTGTGTTACTTTAGGGTAGAAGGCCATCTCGAGCCTCCCTGAGGCTTTCCAGTTCTTCTTCCCTGTAAATCACCACCACCTGAGATATTTCACCACCGGTTCTTTACTTGCCTTGCCATAGGAGCTTGGTCTCCCAGGTCCTAGCTGTTTAGGCAGCTCTGAACTCTGATTCAGTCTTGTGAAGATGGTGATAGATCTCTTCAAGTTATGTCTATGGGTAGCTGCACTCTGCTAATCTTTTCAGCTCCTCAAGGGTACTGCTTAAGAGTCTTCGAATGCTTTGCAGGGGAAATTGGTGCAGAATTAGTTTGCCTCTGTCTGGTCCCTTCTTGGTTTCTCAGGTTCTGGCTGCCTTAAAGTGAAAGTGAAAGTCACTCAGTCATGTCTGACTCTTTGCGACCCCATGGACTACGTAGTCCATGGAATTCTCCAGGTCAGAATACTGGAATGGGCAGCCTTTCCCTTCTCCAGGGAATCTTCCCAACCCAGGGATTGAACCCAGGTCTCCCGCATTGCAGGAGGATTCTTTACCAGCTGAGCTCCAATACTGGAGCCTTGGTAATTCTCTAATGCCATATAAGTCCACCATTTCCGGAAGCATCCAATCTATCTCTCTAAACTGTCTGATTCATGCATGTTCTACCAGCCTGATCCTCAGGGCGTTTGATGTGGCCAGTCCCAATTTAATGTTGCCAATGGTAAACGGTTTGGTGATGTGAATAATTGTATTTCTCCTTTATATGCTTTTCAAATTTGTTTTTATTTATCAATTTCAGGTTTCCATTATAGTGAACTTTTACTAGTGAAAGATAATATTACTGTTGAATCCTAATTGTAACAAATAGTATCCTCTTGTTTTTTTTTCCTAAAGATCTTATATTTTAGTAGTCTTGAATTTGTTTCAGAGTTAAATGAAATCTACTTGCCCAAAGAAGCAATGTGACTGTTAAGAAGGCCTTGATACAAGGCTCAGGAGACCAAATGTAGGCTTTGACAGCATTGAGCAGTGTCCTTGAGCGAATCCCTTAACTTTGGATGTATTCATCTAAGTACAAAATTATCTCTAAAGTTCTAGGACGCTGAGAAGAGAAAGACCATGGCTCTGGGAGTGAGAGGTGGGAAGATGGACAGAAGATATTTATCTTTTGTGATTGAGCTCATGGATCACTTTGCTCTTACAATAATCATATATCTCATGTTTTTTACACTGAGAATATCCCAATCATGTACAACATCCACAATCCTACTTCAAACAATTGTGCCCCTTAAGTCTTTCTTCTCTCACCCTGCAATCCTCCTCACAAACCAATGTAAGTAATTATCAGAACAAAAATTCAAACACTGAGGCTCTAGCAAGCAGCTCTAACATCAGAGAGTTATTTTCAGATCTCTAGGATTTGAATGGGAGTCCCTTTTAGAAATGGGAATCTCTTGACTGGCAGGAGGAACGTCTCCATTCACACTTTTCATGGGTTCATTGCCAGGGGCCCTCCAGAAGTGTTCAAGCCTGACTACGTGAATCCCCATGGAGTCCCAAGCCTGGCCCCACTGCGGCCAACCTTTTCTTCCCACGCTCTTGCCAACTCCGGCATCTTGAGCTGGGATAAGCCTGGTTCCAGAAGACGCAGAAGGGCGGTGGCAACTATGCTGGTTGGCCATGTTCCATCTGGGAAGGTCAGGGCAACGTGACCATGCTGTCAAGGTTAGGGGAAGCTGGGGAAGGGGGACGAGCAGGAAGGAAGGGATAATTTAACTGAACCCAGTCTGAACCTTCAAGCAGTTCAGTTCAGGGACAGCACTGACGTCAAAGCTGTTTCTTATTTTAAAAAAGCCAGGCTGTCTGATTCAAGTAGCCCCTCTTACCTTCTGCCAGTCCAAAGTGCCAGGTCATGACCCTTTGGAAAATCGTTCTTTATAACTTTAGCCCAGGTAGAGGTTTCCCTTTCTTCCTCTTGTTAGATAGGGTTCTGATGCTAAGGGCCGAAGGACGGAGGGGCTAAAGAAAACTTCAAGTCTCACACATCTGATGGATTTTACATTCTTGCTTCATCAGACTCTGGATCTCAGCCTCTCCTACAGTAATTTCCTAAACTTAAACATTTCTTTGTCTGTCCTGTTTAAACTGGCACAAATAATAAGAATTTTTGATTACTTAAATGTGATTTTAAAGAATTGCTGTGACAGTCAATTTTATTGATGTGCTTACACAAGATTAAAAAAAAAAAAAAAAAACCTGTGCAATTATACAATAAACCTGATATGTAAATATGTCAACCTTGGAAAGTATGATCCTTTACTTGGCATGCAGATTTTTAATTTTGAAACTTAATATTTCCACTTTTAAACCTTTTTCCATCACTGGCACCTTTGTTTTCAGAGCAACACATTATAGTAGGGATTCAGGTTCAGCTGACAGGGAACCTTCCATCTGGTGGCACTGAGGTAGGTGTGCTCACCAAATGCTCACAGCATCCCTGTGAGAAAGCTGATGGTGTTTTTTTCTTCTAGAAGAGTGAAGGGGATGCTCGGGAGATTTTGTGATTTGCCCAGAGTTCTTCCAGGGTCATCACAAACCTTCCCTGATCCTCCTCTGGTTACGGTTGAATCCCTCCTTCCTTTAAACTCGTACAAGATCCTGAATGTGGTTCTGTTTGATATTTTTGCAATTCTGTCTCGTGTTACTCTCTTTCTAAGCATCTCACTTACCAGACTTCTGATTTTCTTGGCGTGTGATGTCAGGAGCCAGGCTTTGTATCATTTCCTCCTCCATCTATCACATCCTCCTCGATGTCCAGCATGCATCACACCTGTTTAAAATTGTGATTCTCTGTGTTTCTTGGATTGAATCAAGTTGATTTGTGGCTATCCTATTACTTTTGGTTGAGCCTTTCATTCAACAGGTATCTATTGAATGCCTGTGATATGCTTGGCTAAGCACTGCTGCTGCTGCTAAATCGCTTCAGTCGTGTCTGACTCTGTGCAACCCCATAGACGGCAGCCCACCAGGCTCCCCCGTCCCTGGGATTCTCCAGGCAA
Organism: Bos taurus; assembly: GCF_002263795.3. Lineage (NCBI taxonomy): Eukaryota > Metazoa > Chordata > Mammalia > Artiodactyla > Bovidae > Bos > Bos taurus. Next base: position 40,869,021 of record NC_037354.1, on the reverse strand, counting down.
GAATGGCTAGGCACTAGGGGTATAGAAATAAGTGTCAGAAATCTCTGCTTTCATGGAACTTAATGAAGAGGGAGAAGTACTAAGCATCAGAAACAAGTAGATTATAGAGTATCAGGTGGTGACGGTGCTATGAAGAAAACAAGGAAGGAAGGGGGAACGTTGCCAACAGGCTGCAGGTCTAGGTGCAGTGGTCAGAGAAGACCCTCTGAGAAGGTAATGCTTGAACAAATGCTGAGGAGGCGAGGGAGTAGGCCATGTGTATATACCATTGACATTTTCAAAAAATTGATGTGAATTTAAAACATGTTTTTATCAGGAAAGCAAAACATTGGGTGATTTTTCCCTCAGGTTTTAGATCCATTTTGTTGATCTTAGACTAGAAGGGCCTTAGATATTATCTTGTCCTTCTTCTTTGTATGGTTTTTAGATGAAGAAACTGAGGCTCCGAGAAGTCAAGTGTATGACTTTAACTTGGCCTTAGATTGACCAGTGAAATTGTAGAGCTTACTGAAAACACAGTTGTGCTGTTAAGATCCCAGTTATTCTTCCATCCATCTGCTTACTCGGCAGGCCTCTGCTGCTGCTAAGTCGAGTCAGTCGTGTCCAACTCTGTGCGACAATGTGGACTGCAGCCTCCAACGTGGACACCAGGTTCCTCCATCCATGGGGTTCTCCAGGCAAGAGAACTGGAGCGGGCTGCCACTGCCTTCTCTGCAGCAGGCCTCTGTCTTACAGCGGCTCTGTGCCGTAAGGAGAGCCTGAATGCAACGTCAGAGAAGCAGGTGTGTCCTCGGCGTACTTTATAGTCCACGTGGAAGACCAGCTGCATATCTAGGAATCAGAGGCTACTGAGGCCAAGTGTAAACAGCAATATGAATTCAACTTAAAATGTAGTCACTGAGGCATGGTGTTGGTAGGAGAGCTGAGTCTTGATCCAGCACTAGAGAAAAGATGTGCCATTTAGGGGAGAGAGAAAGTCATTCATTTCAAGCAAAGGACACAGGAAGCTACAAAGCTAAGAGGGCAGGGAGGACTGACATAACCCAAGCTTCCCTGGAAGTCTCCCACGGTGAGATGGTGACAAACAATTCCAATATACCATGTAAATTTAACATCAGTGGAGAAAGTCATAATTAAGCTTCATTTAGTTTCCAACTTGAGCAGAGTAAACGTCTGCCTGTCTTCTGGCTCTGGACTATATCAGCCCAGCTAAACACTGAACAGGAAGTCGAAGGCACTTCAAAAATGCCTTGACACATATGTTAAATATTCCAAGCTGATATTAACATCCTAAAAGATTATTAATATGTAGGAAATCTACTTTGATTTTTAAGGCGGTTTGTTTCTTATGGATAAGAAAGTGGTTCACAAATCTAGCTGACAAGCTAAATCACCTGGGAAGTGTTTAAAAAAACTATTCCTTGGACCCACATGTTTTGATTCAGGAGGTCTTGAGAAGGGCAGCAAAATGAGTATTTTTAACAAGCTCCACATGAATTTAGATAATCAGCCAGCTTCAGAAATGTGCAATATGGAGGCCTCCGCATTGCATGGACTGTTTTCCCCTCTCATCCACATGTTAGAAACTTGAATGATATACTGATTTCAATTTTAATTGTCTTATTACACATAAAAGGCCTGAAGAGGAAAAGGTCGTGTATCATTGTTTCCATACATTGACATATTTTGACTTTCTAATGAATGAACTTCCAACTGTTGTTTGAGGTGCTTCAGATTTCTTTTTCCTTGGGTTGTAGGAAAAATGAGATACTTTATCATATTTCTAGAGGAGAAGTAATCTGTACAAATAATGTATGACGTTCATGCTCGGGTAATGGAATCAGTTGATTAATTTCCTCTTTGATTTCTTTTTTGACCCATTGGTTTTTTAGTAGTGGTTTTTAGTCTCCAGGTCAATGTGTGGTTTTTTTTTTTTTTTTCCCTGTGGTTGATTGATTCCGAGGTTCATGCCATTATGATCAGAAAAGATACTTGAAATAATTCCTATACTCTTAAATTTGTTGGGGCTTGTTTTGTGCCCTAGGATGTGGTCAGTCCTAGACGATGACCCACGTGCAGTTGAAAAGAATGTGTTTTCTGCTTTTTTTGGATGTAATATCCTGAAGATATCAGTTAAGTCTAACTGTTCTACTGTATCATTTAGAACCTTTGTTGCCTTATTTTCTGTTTTGAAGATCTGTCCATTTATACGTTATTTGTACAGTGGGGTATTAAAGCCTCCTACTGTTATTATATTCCTATCAGTTTCTCCCTTTGTATCTGTTATTATTTGTTGTATCTATCTGTGTGCTCCTGTATTGAGTGCATATATGTTGAGGCAGGTAAAATCCTCATCTTGTAGTGATGCTTTTATCATTATATAGTGTCCTTCTTTATCTTTCTTAATAGCCTTTGTTTTGAGGTCTGTTTTGTCACATATGAGTTTTGTAAGCCCTGCTTTCTCATCAGAATAATTTGATTATTCTGTTTTTCGAATGAACAAAAATGTACATGAACAATATAATCAGCATTCCTGATAAATGGTGATAATGACCAGTTCCATTGATCAAACTGGTATGGTTTCTGGTATGTAGTTAGGATTCCTAAGCAATAATGGGTACTGTTATCATTTGTTTTATAGATCTCTGTGCCTTCCACAGGTCAAACCTATGTAGATTGAACACATAAAATAATTGATGTGTAGGGAGGAAGGACAACTGGGTGTGTAAGAGATCTCAGCAAATAATATCTGTTCAGACTCTTCTGTTACTGCAAACCTGATTAGTTCCACTCAGGTCCTAGTCCACATGTGTCAACAAAGACTTAGGCACCTCGTTGCAAACAGCATTCTCTTATGTGAGGACCGAGTGGTTACATTAGATCTGAAACCAAGTCAAAGTTTAAGAAAAAGTTTGACATGAAGATCAGAATTTAATTCTGCTTAAGAATCTCAGAACTGTCTCACATCCTTAGATCAACGTGGGAACTGATTTCGGCTCCTGAAATGGCCCAGAGGAAATAGGCACTTGTTCCTCTGTGGTTCCTGTGACCTAGCAGGCACGTCACTCCACTACATCTGCTGCTGTGACATCTGTCTCTAGAACCTGCTTTTTATTTCACTGAATTCATTTTGAGCTATTGTCCTCGTGTGTTCTATTTTCCTCCTTATTCCTGACCCTCTCGTCTTCTGACTTTGTCATAGTTTTCATGTTTCTTTCCTCACCTTGCCACAAAGGCCTTCATGCTTGGGGCTGATTCATAATCCCTAGGCTCTGAGTTGGCTCCATAACCATATTTACCCTCCCCTCATAGGTCAACAAACCCTCAACCAGTTGTAGTAGGAGAATCAAGCACAGTATAACCCAGAGCCTGAAAATAGTTTTGCTGAATGGTGCTGATGGAGAAATCAATTCAGTTGAGTCAGTTGTGTCTGACTTTCTGCGACCCAATGGACTGCAGCATGCCAGGCTTCCATGTCCATCACCAACTCCCAGAGCTTACTCAAACTCATGTCCATCGAGTCAGTGATGCGGTCTAACCATCTCATCCTCTGTCATCCCCTTCTCCTGCCTTCAATCTTACCCACCATCAGGGTCTTTTCCAATGAGTCAGTTCTTCGCATCCAGTGGCCAGAGCATTAGACTTTTAGCTTCAGCATCAGTCCTTCCAATGAATACTCAGGACTAATTTCCTTTGGGATTGACTTGACTTGATCCTTTGGGTTGGATCTCCATGCAGTCCAAGGGACTCTCAAGAGTCTTCTCCAACACCATAGTTCAAAAGCATCAATTCTTTGGTGCTCAGCTTTCTTTGTAGTCCAACTCTCACATCCATACATGACTATTGGAAACACCATAGCTTTGACTAGATGGACCTTTGTTGGCAAAGTAATGTCTCTGCTTTTTAATATGCTGTCTAGGTTGGTCATAGCCTTTCTTCCAAGAAACAGTGTCTTTTAATTTCATGGCTGCAGTCACCATCTGCAGCAATTTTAGAGCCCAAGAAAATAAAGTCTGTCACTGTTTCCACCGTTTACTCATCGATTTGCCATGAAGGGATGGGACCTGATGCCATAATCTTAGTTTTCTGAATGTTGAGTTTTAAGCCAACTTTTTCACTCCCCTCTTTCATTTTCATCAAGAGGCTCTTTAGTTCTTCTTCACTTTCTGCCATAAAGGTGGTATCATCTGCATATCTGAGGTTATTGATATTTCTCCCAGCAATCTTGATTCCAGCTTGTGCTTCATCCAGCCCGGCATTCCGCATGATGTACTCTGCATAGAAGTTAAATAAGCAGGGTGACAATATACAGCCTTGACGTACTTCTTTCCCAATTTGGAACCAGTCTATCGTTCCATGTCCAATTCTAACTGTTGCTTCTTGACCTGCATACACATTTCTCAGGAGGCAGGTCAGGTGGTCTGGTATTCTTATCTCTTTAAGAATTATCCACAGTTTGCTGTGATCCACACAGTCAAAGGCTTTGACACAATCAATAAAGCTGAAGTAGATGTTTTTCTGGAACTGTCTTGCTTTATTGATAATCCAACAGATATTGGCAATTTGGTCTCTGGTTCCTCTGCCTTTTCTAAATCCAGCTTGAACATCTGGAAGTTCACAATTCACATATTGCTGAAGCCTGGCTTTAGAATTTTGAGCATTACTTTGCTAGCGTGTGAGATGAGTACAATTGTGTGGTAGTTTGAGCATTCTTTGGCATTGCCTTTCTTTGGGCTTGGAATAAAAACTGCCCTTTTTAAGTCCTGTGGCCACTGCTGAGTTTTCCAAATTTGCTGGCATATTGAGTGCAGCATTTTCACAGCATCATCTTTTAGGATTTGAAATAGCTCAACTGGAATTCCATCACCTCCACTAGCTTTGTTCATAGTGATGCTTTGTAGGGCCCACTTGACTTTGCATTCCAGGATGTCTGGCTCTAGGTCAGTGATTACACCATCATGATTATCTGGGTCAGGAGATCTTTTTTACATAGTTCTTCTGTGTATTCTTGTCACTTCTTCTTAATATTTTCTGCTTCTTTTGGGTCCATACCATTTTTGTCCTTTATTGTGCCTGTCTTTGCATGAAATGTTCCCTTGGTATCTCTAATTTTCTTGAAGAGATCTCTAGTCTTTCCCTTTCTATTGTTTTTCTCTATTTCTTTGCATCAGTCTCTGAGGAAGGCTTTCTTATCTCTCCTTTCTATTCTTTAGAACTCTGCATTCAAATAGGTATATTTTTCCTTTTCTCCTTTGCCTTTAGCTTCCCTTCTTTTCTCAGGTATTTGTAAGTCCTCCTCAGACAACCATTTTGCCTTTTTGCACTTCTTTTTCTCGGGGATGGTCTTGATTCCTGCCTCCTGTACAATGTCATGACCCTCCATCCATAGTTCCTCAGAAAGATGGAGAAGTAAGGGCTGAAAAAAAGAGGGACTGATTGCTTATCAAATAGCTTTCTCTCTTATCCAGAGTCCCACACCTTAGGGTTAGTGGGAGGGGGAGCTGAGTTAGTTCTTCCTCTCTGCATGGACAGAACCATCTGTGTTAAACAGGATCATTCCCACTACAAGCAATAACACAATTAAAACTTAAAAGAGAATTTTTTGACCCCCAAAATTAGGAAGTCCAGGATAGTGTTAGAGTCAGGAATGGTCTTCTTTAGATGTTTAAATGTTATTTTTAGAACGTTATGCCTCTCTCACCTGTGGATTCTCTCCACTTTCAGGCAGGTCCCTACTCACGTGACAGGATGGCATAGACATAATTTATGCCCTTATCACTTCAAGCAGAAGCAGAACACTTTTTTCCCAGTTGCTGTGTAGGCTGTATAGCTTAGATCTTCATATGGCATGCTACCCCTACCTGCCAAAGGTATCTTTTCATGCCAGTGCATCTTTGGTGCTGTATCATTATATAACTATAGTAACAAACCGTCTCTTCTTTCACTGATGCATGGGTTCTCTTTCCCCATTCCTGAAGACGCGGCAAATCATTTCATTGTTTGGACCAATAGGATGTGCCAGAGTTTGGCTGTGCCAGTTCTGAGCCCAGTTCTCAAGAGTCGTAAGATTTTCTGCTGTCATTCATTTTTCTTCCATGGATCTTCAAGTCAGGAAATTAAGGCTGCCCTTGTGGAAAGAGAGGCCACCCAGAAGGAGAGGCCCTGGAGGCTGAGGAAATGTGAATAGTGCAGTTCCAGGGAAGATCCAGCCAGCATGAAGGGCCAGTTATGACAGTGGCCAGTTAAGCCAGACGCCAGCGTGCAGCTGAGTAAGTAAGTCCAGCCAATGCCACATGCGGTGGAGATGGTCCAACCCCAGTGAGCCTTGCCCAGATTCCTGATCCACAGATTTGCAACTGATAGTTATCACTTTATGCTACTAAGTTGTGGGGTCGTTTGTCATTCATTAATAGAAGATTGGAAGAGTCTTGTAATTTTTTATTTTTAAAAAACTCTTGGGTATAATTGACATATAGCATGTTAGTTTCAGGTGGTCAGCATAATGATTCAGCATTTGTATACACTGTGAAGTCATTTCCACAATAGATCTAGTTACCATCATCACCAAACAGGTACAGTCTTGGTTTGTTGTGTGGTTTTTTTTTTTTTTTTGTATAAAGAGAAAGAACTCTCTAACGATGGACATTTTAGCAACTTCCAAATATTTGATCGAGTATTATTCCTATAGTCAGCATGCTGTCTGTCACATCTGCGTGGTGTATTTACACTCTAATGGGAAGTGTGTTCCTTTGGACTCCACTCTCCTTCCTCTGGGAGCCACCAGTCTGTCCTCTCTATCTATGAGCTTGACATTTTTTGCTTGTTTTTGTTTTATTCCATTTTTAAGAGTCTACGTATAGGTAAAATCACGCGTCTTTGCTTTTCTCTGTCTCGCTCATTTACTAGCACAAGGCCCTCAAGGTCCATCCATCTTGTCACAGATGTCAGGAGTCTGTTCTTCTTCATGGCTGAGTAATATTCTGTTGTGGGTGTGTATATCTTCTACATCTTCTTTATGCCTTTATTCATTAAAGGTCACCTAGGTTGTTTCTGTATCTTGGCTATCGTAAACAATGTTGCCATGGACACAGGGGTGCACATATCTTTTTGAATTAGTGTTTTCATTTTCTTCAAATAATACCCAGAAATAAAATTGGCGGGTCATGCGGTAGTCCTATTTTAATTGGTTTCCGTAGTGGTTGAGGCAGTTTCCATCCCACCGACAGTGCACAGGGCTCACGTTTCTCCACATCCTTGCCTACACTTATCCTTATCTTTTGGAAAGTAGCCATCATAAAAGACATGAGGTAATACCTCACTGCGGTTTTGACTTGCATGTCTCTAATGATTCGTGACATCAAGCATCTTTTCGTGTATCAGTTGGCCATCTCTATGTCTTCTTTGGAAAAATGCCTGTCCAATCCTCTGCCCATTTTTAATTGGATCATTTCCTTGCCATTGAATTCTGTGGCTTCCTTATGTGGTTTTATATCAACTCATTATCAGATATATGATTTGCAAATATTCTCTTCCATTCAGTAGGTTGTCTTTCCACTTTCTTGATGAATTCCATTGCTGTGCAGAAACTTTTTAGTTTACTATAGTTTCATTTGTTTATTTTCGCTTTTGGAGTCAGATCCAAAAGTTCAATGCCAAAACCAATATCAAGAAATTTACTGCCTAGTTTTCTTCTAGGACTTTTATGTTATCAAATCTTACATTCAACTCTTTAATCCATTTTGAGTTAATTTTTTGTATGGGGTTAGATAGGGGTTCAGTTTCATTTTTTCACATGTGGCTGTCCAGATTTCCCAGCACCATTGAAGGAAACTGCTTTCCCTGTCCTATATTCTTGCCTCTTAATTATCTATATGTAGGTTTATTTCTGGATTTTATATTCTGTTCCATTTATCTGTGTATCTGTTTTTTGCCAATACCATAATTTTTTTTATTCCTATTGTAACTTGTAATATAGTTTGATATTAGAGAGTGTAATGGCTCTAGGTCTTTTCTTTCTCAATATTGCTTTGACTATTCAGGGTCTTTTGTGATTCCACACAAATTTTAGCATTGTTAGTTCTATTTCTGTGAAGACTGCTGCTGTAATTTTGATTGCATTGCCCGTGCAGATTGCTTTGGGCAGCGTAGATATTTTAACAGTTCTTCTAGTCTATGAGCACAGAGTATCTTTCCATTTATTTGTGTTTTGTTCAATTTCTTTCATCAGTGTTTTATAGTTTTCACTGTAATGATCTTTCACCTCTTTGGAAAAATTTATTCTTAGTCATTTTATTCTCTTTGATACAAGTATAAATGGAATTTTTTAAGTTCTTTGTCTCATAGTTGTTTTTTTTTATTTTATTTTTAAACTTTACATAATTGTATTAGTTTTGACAAATATCAAAATGAATCCATCACAGGTATACATGTGCTCCCCATCCTGAACCCTCCTCCCTCCTCTCTCCCCATACCATCCCTCTGGGTCGTCCCAGTGCACTAGCCCCAAGCATCCAGTATCGTGCATTGAACCTGGACTGGCATCTTGTTTCATACATGGTATTTTACATGTTTCAATGCCATTCTCCCAAATCATAGTTGTTTTTTTGAATGCAACATATGTTTATGTATTGATTTTGTATCCTGCAAACAATGAATATGTTTATTAGCTCTAATATTTTTGGGTAGCATCTTTAGGGTTTTCTGTATATAAAATTATGTCATCCTCAAATCGGGCTTCCCAGGTGGCACAGTGGCAAAAGAATCTCCCTGCCAATGCAGGAGATACAGGGGCTGCAGGTTTGATCCCTGGGTCAGGAAGATCGCCTGCAGGAGGGCATGGCAACCCACTCCAGTATTCTTGCCTGGAAACTCCCATGGACAGAGGAGCCTGGCGGGCTACAGCCCATGGGTTAATAAAGAGTCAGAAATGACTGAAGGTGTACACACACACACACACACCACACACCACAGACACACACACACACCCTCAAATACGGGCAGTTTTACTTTTTCCTTTCTGACTTGGATAGCTTTTATTTCTTTTTCTACCTTATTGCTCTGACTCAGACTTCCAGAGATACAGTGAATAGAAGTGGCAACTGGGACATCATTTTCTTCTTCCTGATCTTAATGAGGAGAAGCTGAAAGTTTTTTCCCTCTGAGTAATGTTAGCTGAGGGCTTGTTATATATTGCCTTTATTACATTGAGACGTATTCCTTCTATACTTAGTTTGCTGAGAGATTTTGTCATAAATGTATCCTGAATTTTATCAAATTGCTTTTGTTGAGATCCTATAATTTTATCCTAAATTTTGTTAATATGGTGTATCATGTTGATTGATTTGCAGATGTTGAACCATCCTTGCATCCCAGAAATAAATTCCACTTGATCATGATATGTGATCATTTTAATATGTTACTGAATTCAGTGTGGTTACATTTTGATGAGGATTTTTACATCTGTGTTCATCAGGTATATGATATAATTGTGTGTGTGTATACATGTGTGTGTGTATGTATATGTGTGTGTGTGTGTATGTGTGTGTGTGTGTGTGTGTGTGTGTGTGTGTGTGTGTGTGTGTGTATAGGCTTCCCAGGTGGCTCAGTAGGTTTCCACTGTGAAGCAGCGGGCTCAAGTTCAGTCCCTGGGTTGGAAAGATCCCCTGGAGGAGGGCATGGCAAACCACTTCAGTATTCTTGCCTGTTGCCTGGAGAATCCCATGGACAGAGGAACCTGGTAGGTTACAGTCCATAGGGTTGCAAAGAGTCAGACACAACTGAAGCTGCTAAGCATGCACTGCTGCTGCTGCTGCTGCTAAGTCACCTCAGTCGTGTCCGACTCTGTGCAACCCCATAGATGGCAGCCCACCAGGCTCCGCCATCCCTGGGATTCTCTAGGCAAGAACACTGGAGTGGGTTGCCGTTTCCTTCTCCAGCTAAACATGCACACACGCATGTGTGTGTGTGTGTGTGTATTATCTAATATAATTTGCCTTCTAAGGTAGAAGCTTCATTGTTAATTTCATTTTGAATGATCTATCCATTAATGTAAGTGACATATTAAATTCCCCTACTATTACTGTATTTCTGTATATCTCTCTCCTTGGGTCTGTTAGTATTTGATTTATATAGTCTTATCTTAAAGTCTATTTCGTCTGATATGAGTATAACTGCCTCAGCTTTCTTTCGGTTCCATTTGCACAGAACATCTTTTTTCATCTCTTCACTTTCAGTCTGTGTGTATCCTTACATCTGAAGTGAATCTCCTGTAGTCTGCACATAGATGGTCTTGCTTTATAATCCATTTAGACACTGAGTCCTTTGATTGAAGGAATTATTTGTTTCCATGTAAAGTAATTGATGCTTATACTATTGCTGTTTTAATGGCTGGTGGGTTGTTTTGTGCTTCCTCTCTGTTCCTTTCTTCTCTTGCTCTGTTCCTTTGTGGCTTGATGTCTGTCTTTATTATGTTTAGACTCCCTTCTGCTTTTCTTTTGTGTATGTACTATAGGTTTTTGCTTTTTGGTTACCATGAGGCTTACATATAAAAATGTATCAGTTTATTTTATGTTGATAACAATTTAAGTGTGAACACATTTTAAAACTCTACCTTTTACTCCCCAACCACCCCCCACCCTGACCATCACAGATTTCTTTGTTTTAGGATCATGCTAGAATTTCCTTCCACACATTCATGGAGATGGGAGTAAGATTAACCACACTAGAAACATGTGGACTGGGAGTGGGGGCTCTGTGGCCCCAAGGGAACTAGGATATTAATATAGGGATAATTATGCAGGCAAAACCCTCAGATGTTCGCCTGCCCATCCACTTTGGTTACATTTGCCTTATTTTGTCTATACTGCTGTTTCCACGTGTATTTATGGAGTACCTAAAGAATAAGACCACTTCTCCTTCCTTTTTACATTTCTCTGTGAGTGTGACACATTCAGGGAAAGAGCTTTGTTTATATACAAACAGATTTTAAGAGCTTATAATCAGGACCTTTCCACATTTTGTATTCTGTTGTCTTGAAAATCTGGCTTTGAGAATATATATATATATAAGCAGATGGCTTCCTATACATAGCATGCTAAAGAGTTGCAGTTCTGCAGCAAAAATCAGAAAAGAAAAAGAAAAACCATATATGTGATGATGGGACTTTACCTCAAAAAAACCCATTAATACTATCAAAATAACTCCCATTAAATGAAAAAGCACAGGAGGGAGTGAAAAATGCTTATGGGTTGGAATGTGTTAAGCACAAGAGATTTAATATTCATATATTTTAAGTTCATTCTACATTTCTTATCATTTTACAGTGTGTTTCATGGAGAGGTGTGAGAAATACTTTGTATTTTCCAGAAACTGTATCTTTCATGGAGAGAGAATATTATCTTTACAACTTGTTAAAGCAACTGTGAAATAAACTGAATCTTTTTGTCTTCGGAGTAGAAGAGCTGGTTGACACCTTTCCTCATATGTCTAAGAATTTTTGTTTTTTTTTTTTCTTTTCCCGAACCAGGCATATGGAAGATTTCTTAATAAGATTTGTTGATAATTCTACTGATATGAAGAATTCATCTACTGTAATCTTTAGACATTACCAACAAAATGAGCCTGGTTTCTATAACTTTCCTCTTGATAGAGTATAAATTTTTAAAAGCCATTTATTCCTTTGTACATTCTTAGTTATTTCAAGAAGGAAGGTGTTTTCTATTTCTGGTCGTAGATGAAATAGACTTCACGTTGGACTAAATGCGCATGAATATGAACTCAAGGCATTTCAGGAAGCCAGTGGACCAGCACATGGAGTAACAAATAGCAGATTATAAATATTACAGCTGATGACCAGCCTAAGGCTGACTCCTTGTAAGTAAAGCCCCCTTCCTCACGTTTGCTCTCCCACCACAGCTCAAGTGGTCCTAATGGATTATTCTTTCAGATTTTACTTTAACTCTGTTTATGGAAAGGCCTTCTATTGAAACTTGGAATGTATTCATTTCTTCAGTGATCTACTTAGGAGACTTTCATAGAGAACAGACTTTGGGCACAGCAAGGGAAGGAGAGGTTGGGAAGAACTGAGAGAATAGCGTTAAACATATACATTACCATATGTAAAATAGATGGCTAATGGAAGGGTGCTGTATAACACAGGGAGCTCAGCTGGGTGCTCCGTAGTGACCTAGATGGGAGGGATGGGTGGGAGGAAAGGCAGCTCGAGAGGAAGAGGACCTCTGTATGTTTACGGCTGAGTCATGTTGTTGCAGGGAAGGAGCCAGCATAATATCGTGAAGCAAGTATCCACCAAATAAAAATAAATTTAAAAAGAAAGAAAATAGAGGTGTGTTATATGTTGGTTAAATGAATGAATGGAGTAGTGCTTGGAGGTGAACGAGGGCAAGTTCAGTCTAGGTGAGGTAGGAGTCATGGATTTGTAGTTTGTAACAGTGTTTGGAAATGCTAGCATTGTTAAGTAATGTGTAGAGCACATGTATTTACACGTTTGAATATGAAAGAAATGAAGTGGAAGTCTGGGATGAAGCAATTGCATGGATGTTTTTATTTGTGCACATAAGTCTCTCTTGTATTAGTCGTATCCAAGGGGTGCCACTGGGGCATTAGCGTTAAGCAGTGTTTCTCAACCTCAGTGGTACTGACACTTTAGACTGGAGAATTCTTCATTATGGGAGGCTGTCCTGAGGAGTGTTGGAGGTTAAGTATCATCTTTGACCTTTGGCCCACTAGATGCCAGCAGCACCCTCCCCCTCCCATTGTGTCAACCAATTCTCTGGACTTTAACCAATTTCTCCTGGAGCAAGATGGGAGAGAGAAATCAATCCTAGGTTGAGAACCACTGGTTTGGAATATTCACAGATACCAGGAGTGAAGTTTTCAATCACCTACCATGAAATACTCTAACTAGAACATTAGCAAAACCAGCATTTATTCTGCAAGGTTGTGCTCAGAAGAAAGTTAGTGTATTGACCACAATTATATGACCATAGTCTTGGGTGTGCTGAAAATGCAGCTTTATTTTGGGGGACAGAGTGCATGCTCAGTTACTCAGTCATGTCCAATTCTTTGCAAACCCATGAAGAACCCCCATCCTCTGTCCATGGGATTCTCCAGATAAGAATACTGGAGTGGGTTGCCATTTCCTCCCTCCTGATCTTCCTGACCCAGGGATCGGACCTGAGTCTCCTGCGCCTCCTGCATTGGCAGGCACATTCTTTACCATGGTGCCACCTGGAAAGAAGTACTTACGGGGGGGGGGGGGGGGCGGTACTTAATTTCTATTGCAATGACCTCTCCAATCCCATTCTACCAGGGTGCCAGAAATTTAATCACAGTCAATATTATATTTCTTTTCTTCAGAGCTTACCAAGCTTCAGGGGCATAGTGCACAGGAGTCAAAGGTGGGACTCCAATAACAATTGCCTACACTCACATCCTTTGAGATGCTCATCATTCAGTCTACCTGGACGTCAGCCATGGTGCTCATTGGCTGGTGCTAAATCGTTCCTCTCCCGTCTCAGTGTCCTCAAGATCTGGTAGCTCCCTCTGCTATTTCTGTACTCTTCTTAGACACAAAGAAGTTTTTCTTCTGCTCCAACACCATCGTAAGAGATGAGAAATTCCACAGGCTGTCTAAATAATTGTGAGGGTTGGAATAAAGGTGAATGTTATCTTTGCTGGCCACAATCAGAGGCCATCTTTGTCTTACTACAACCCTTTGGTGTGGTACATATACACAATGGAGTATTACTCAGCCATTAAAAAGAATACATTTGAATCAGTCCTAATGAGGTGGATGAAACTGGAGCCTATTGTACAGAGTGAAGTAAGCCAGAAAGAAAAACACCAATACAGTATACTAACGCATATATATGGAATTTAGAAAGATGGTAACAATAACCCTGTGTACGAGACAGCAAAAGAGACACTGATATATAGAACAGTCTTAAGGACTCTGTTGCAGAGGGAGAGGGTGGGAAGATTTGGGAGAATGGCATTGAAACATGTATAATATCATGTATGAAACGAGTTGCCAGTCCAGGTTTGATGCACGATACTGGATGCTTGGGGCTGGTGCGCTGGGATGACCCAGAGGGAGGGTATGGGAAGGGAGGAGGGAGGAGGGTTCAGGATGGGGAACACACGTATACCTGTGGTGGATTCATTTTGATATTTGGCAAAACTAATACAATTTGTAAAGTTTAAAAATAAAATAAAATTTAAAAAAAAACAACCAAAAAAAAAAAATTCACAGTATAAAAAAAAAAAAAAAGATTCACAGTATATAAAAAAAAAAAGAATGGGCTAGCATCATACTCTATATGATTTTTTTTTTCCACACTGGGTTGTTTCCAGTTTGCAATCAGTTTCCATTCCAGCAAGTATCTTCAGTAAGTTGCTGTCTCTACTCTCTCTCGAATGATGGTTAGTTTTGTAACCCTTCAATCTTATCTATATGAATATGCCTGTGCCACGCTTTTCCTCCTCCTGTTCCTTCCCCCTCCTTCTCTCTGTGCTTCTCTTCCCTCTCCCTGCTTCTCCTTTGCCTCCCTTTCTTGAATCCCTTCTCCCTTCTGACATTTAACCTAAATCCTAAATTTCCTTGTTGGAACTATTCTTGCCACTCCTGACTCTTCTTAGTGACATTGATGTGTGATAAATACTGATTATGACTAGCCAAGCACTAGTATTTTATTTATATTATCTCATGATATCCTTAACATCCCTGAATCCTGAGCATCCATTTCAAAAGACCAAGGCAGAGGTTGCAAGGTTCTCTGACCTAACCTTAGAAGCCACACAGCATCACTTTCCACACATTGTATTGGTTACAAGTGAGTCACTAAAGCCTGCCAGGTTCGTAGAGAGGAGAGTTAGACTTCACAATTTGCTGGTGAGTGGCAGGTCGCAGAGCAGAAGATCACACGGGGTGATGGATGTAACGACCACCATCATTGGAAAACACAGTGCACCACATCCACATTTGGATGCTGGTCCTGTTGCTTACCAGTTGACTGTTTTGTTTTTATTATTTCAAGGTCTAGCTCTCAAAACTCTAAAATGAAAGTTAACTTCAGATGTGATTAATTTCTCTTCTGGACTATTAATAAAAAGTTCTTTCTGCATAGACCCCACACGGCCTACACTTTGTGTTCCCAAAGTTTATACAAGTCGTTCACTAGGGGAAAATAAAGGAAAGAAAAATTCTGCCATTTTGTTAAATCTACCATCAATATTAATTCAAATATAAAATTTAGAAGGAATCTGCAGGTCAGACTTCCCCTAGAGCACTGGCTTATCTGAAGCATTTTTTGTATAATATTCTAGGAAAGCAGTGTACTTAATAACCATCTTGAATTCAGCTCTTTAACCAAGCACCTTTCTATTTAAAGATGAATATCTATACAACAGGAGATAAGATGGAAACAGAAAGACAGCTTTTTCATACTGTCAATAAACATCCTTTTTCATACTGTCAATAAACAAAGATGATGTCAAAGAAAAAAAAAATAGTGTCAACTGTGGTTCTTTGTTTGTTAAGGTAGAATAGAAGGTTCTGCCTCCAAATCAGGGCCAATCATTACCTTGTTAAAGGATGGGTCACAAAGAATAATCTCAACCCTTAATGTGTAGGTAGATTTTAAATTTTATTAGACCTGTTTTCTAGTGCCTAACTGGATGGATGGCATAATTGCCATGAGCACAGTTGTTTTTTAGTAGAACAAATACAGTCAAATCATATTTCCTGAACCTGTAGGCCATTATAGATAGGAAACTGCATTGTTACAAAAAGTATAGTCATTTTTCCCATTCTGGTTTCTCCCAACCTGGAATTCCAGTTGTTGAACTGGTAATCATAGACGGAATCAAATATGGCAGTTGGTGGAAGAAAGATAAGTCAGTTTAGAAAGAGTATTTTTTTTTTTTTCTCAAGAAAAACATTAATTATTCTTATTTTTTGACTTGTTCTGTAGATTCTTCTGGATTTTTTTTCTTTTTTCTTTTTTTCCTTTTCCCTCCCTCTGTTGTAGATGTCAATTTTATTGGCACTAAGAAATCCAATTAAGCTTTTGAGCTTTTTTTTTTTTTCTTTTTCCTCAGTCACATTTTTTATTGTTGTCATAAATCTCTGCCTCTAAATTGGGCTTTTGCAGTTCTGTGGAGTTTTCCTTTTTCTTCTATTTTCTCTTTTCTGAATTTTATTTATTTTTTTAAATTTTATTTTATTTTTAAACTTTACATAATTGTATTAGTTTTGACAAATATCAAAATGAATCTGCCACAGGTATACATGTGTTCCCCATCCTGAACCCTCCTCCCTCCTCCCTCCCCATACCATCCCTCTGGGTCGTCCCAGTGCACTAGTCCCAAGCATCCAGTATCGTGCATTGAACCTGGACTGGCATCTCGTTTCATACATGATATTTTACATGTTTCAATGCCATTCTCCCAAATCTTCCCACCCTCTCCCTCTCCCACAGAGTCCATAAGACTGTTCTATACATCAGTGTCTTTTTGCTATCTCGTACACCAGGTTATCGTTACGATCTTTCTAAATTCCATATATATGTGTTAGTATACTGTATTGGTGTTTTTCCTTCTGGCTTACTTCACTCTGTATAATAGGCTCCAGTTTCATCCACCTCATTAGAATGGATTCAAATGTATTCTTTTTAATGGCTGAGTAATACTCCATTGTGTATATGTACCACAGCTTTCTTATCCATTCATCTGCTGATGGACATCTAGGTTGCTTCCATGTCCTGGCTATTATAAACAGTGCTGCGATGAACATTGGGGGTACACGTGTCTCTTTCCCTTCTGGTTTCCTCAGTGTGTATGCCCAGCAGTGGGATTGCTGGATCATAAGGCAGTTCTATTTCCAGTTTATTAAGGAATCTCCACACTGTTCTCCATAGTGGCTGTACTAGTTTGCATTCCCACCAACAGTGTAAGAGGGTTCCCTTTTCTCCACACCCTCTCCAGCATTTATTGCTTGTAGACTTTTGGATCGCAGCCATTCTGACTGGCGTGAAATGGTACCTCATAGTGGTTTTGATTTGCATTTCTCTGATAATGAGTGATGTTGAGCATCTTTTCATGTGTTTGTTAGCCATCTGTATGTCTTCTTTGGAGAAATGTCTATTTAGTTCTTTGGCCCATTTTGTGATTGGGTCATTTATTTTTCTGGAGTTGAGCTGTAGGAGTTGCTTGTATATTTTTGAGATTAGTTGTTTGTCAGTTGCTTCATTTGCTATTATTTTCTCCCATTCTGAAGGCTGTCTTTTCACCTTGCTAATAGTTTCCTTTGATGTGCAGAAGCTTTTAAGTTTAATTAGGTCCCATTTGTTTATTTTTGCTTTTATTTCCAATATTCTGGGAGGTGGGTCATAGAGGATCCTGCTGTGATGTATGTCGGAGAGTGTTTTGCCTATGTTCTCCTCTAGGAGTTTTATAGTTTCTGGTCTTACGTTGAGATCTTTAATCCATTTTGAGTTTATTTTTGTGTATGGTGTTAGAAAGTGGTCTAGTTTCATTCTTTTACAAGTGGTTGACCAGATTTCCCAGCACCACTTGTTAAAGAGATTAAAGATTATTTTATAAAGTTGCCAGAAATTTTAGTATCTTGACAATATGCCTCAAAGTCTTGATAACTGAAGGGCACCTCCTTTATCACACTGGTTCTGTTTTTGAAGGTGTCACTGTGGATAGGTCATTATTAGGACATTCACTCCTTTATCTTAAAGCTAGACATATGCACAAATCCCATTCATTTAAGAAGTTCAGATGGTGTTATTCCATGAAGTTATAAAAGCCAGTGTGAGTGAAGTCAGAAATGTTAGAAATTCTGGCTTTGAGTCATGACTCACTCACCTCGGGTAAGTACCTGTCCCACCCAGGCTGAAGTTTGCTAATAAGTAAAACCTCGTGACTCCTTCCAGCTCTTGAGTTCTACTCCCTTAAGTTATCTGAAAATAGCAAGTTTTCTTGGTGATTGATGCTGTAAGAGACGTTTGCCAGTGCTGCAAGTGGGGGCACATACTTTTAAATGCTTTGCTTTCAGCCACTTCCCCCTTGCCATCCTAGCTCAGGGACTGATGCACAAAACCATTAAAATACCTAAAGACTTTAAATTAAACATGTTCTCTTTTATGATTGGCATAAAAGTACAGCTCATTGAAACCGTAAAAAGAAGGAAAAACAGAACTTGTTCAAATACTGAGCTCCTTTGAAAATTAAATGCCTTCAACTAAGAGATGACTCTCAGGGAATCACTTTTTCATTATAGCCTCTGGATTCCCATGTCGCACCTCATTTGAACATTTCACCGTAGGATCCACTGGGCTGTACTGAGCAGAGGGAATTTTATGCCTGGTATTGTTGAATGATTGTTATTTTTAAAAATTCCCTAAAAATGTTGACTCAGATTTAGAACTGTATTTGAGTGTAACAGAAATTCAAGAAATAAAAATAAGGCAAAAAAAGCCAGCATGATTGTTGTTGTTTAGTCGCTAAGTCGAGTCCAACTCTTTTGCGACCCTATGGACTGTAGCTCACCAGGCTCCTCTGTCCATGAGATTTTCCCAGGCAAGAATATTAGAGCAGGTTGCCATTTCCTTCTCCAGGGGAATCTTGCTAACCCAGGGATCGAACCCATGTCTTCTGCATTGGCAGGTGGATTCTTTACCACTGAGCCACCAGGAAAGCCCAGCATGATTGCTCAGTTCAGTTCAGTCGCTCAGTCGTGTTCGACTCTTTGCAACCCCATGAATCACAGCATGTCAGGCCTCCCTGTCCATCACCAACTCCTGGAGTTCACGCAAACTCATGTCCATCAAGTCGGTGATGCCATCCAGTCATCTCATCCTCTGTCGTCCCCTTCTCCTCCTGCCCCCAATCCCTCCCAGCATCAGAGTCTTTTCCAATGAGTCAACTCTTCACATGAGGTGGCCAAAGTATTGGAGTTTCAGCTTCAGTATCAGTCTTTCCAATGAACACCCAGGACTGATCTCCTTTAGAATGGACTGGTTAGATCTCCTTGCAGTCCAAGGGACTCTCAAGAGTCTTCTCCAACACCACAGTTCAAAAGCATCAATTCTTTGGTGCTCAGCTTTCCTCACAGTCCAACTCTCACATCCATACATGACCACTGGAAAAGCCATAGCCTTGACTAGACGGACCTTTGTTGGCAAAGTAATGTCTCTGCTTTTGAATATGCTATCTAGGTTGGTCATAACTTTCCTTCCAAGGAGTAAGGGTCTTTTAATTTCATGGCTGCAGTCACCATCTGCAGTCATTTTGGAGCTCAAGAAAGTAAAGTCTCTCACTGTTTCCACTGTTTCCCCATCTATTTGCCATGAAGTGATGGGACCAGATGCCATGATCTTAGTTTTCTGAATATTGAGCTTTTAGCCAACATTTTCACTCTCTACTTTCATCAAGAGGCTTAGCATGATTGTTAGATGTGCCCAAAAGAATGAAGGAAAACAGAGTGAGCTGTAGTACACCAACAACAGTTGTTGATGTGCTGGGTAGGGATTGGCACGTGAAATCCAGTTTGTATATAGGAGGATGCCAGTGATGCCAGATCTCCATCACTTTTCTCTTCATAGGTTTAGAAGCTTCTAAAAATAATTCTTTATAGCTCAAGGTTCAGAAAGCTTAATTTGCATTAATACATAATGTGCAGTGAATGTGAATATCAGACTTTTTTTTTATCTGTACCTCTTAGAAGGAGCAGAGACAATAGCCAAACCTTGTAACTAGCTCAAAAGATAGACAGGCTGTTCATTTCCATTCTGTTTTGCTGAAGGGGAGGGGCTGGGGTGGAGGAAGCTGAGACAGAGCACAGTTATTCCCTTGCTTCTTAGAAAGATACCCAGCCAGCTACTCATGGAAAATGATAGGAGACTTTGGAGAGCAGCCCTGTCCAGCTCAGGTCGGCCCAGGCCAAATGGTTTGGCTGAGGTTTGGCTCTGAGTTGTGAAGTCTTCCATGAGGAACCTTGCATCACAGGCAGCAGGGCAGAACGAACACAGGGTTAGGACTTGGAGATTAGAGAGACTCCGTGCGTGTGTGCTCAGTCATGTCTGGCTCTTTGCAATCCCATGGACCTTAGCCTGCCAGGTTCCATTGTGCATGGGATTTTCCAGGTTGGAATCCTGGAGAGGGTTGCCATTTCCTCCTTCAGGGGATCTTCCCAACCCAAGGATCACACTCACATCTCCTGAGTCTGCTGCATTGGCAGGTGAGTTCTTTACCACTGCGCTACCTGGGAAGCAGAGAGCCTCCAGGTCACTGCAAATTCTGAGAAAGCTTCTCCAGAGAAGCTGTTTACCCATTTCTCAGTCCACCTCTCACCTGCTATACCCTGGGGAACAGACCATTTTTTCCAGCCTCCACAGAGCATGTTATGTGTATACTTGACTGAACATAAGATAGAAATTTTACTCAAGACAAGCCCTCAGAATAAAAGGTGTGAATTATACTCTAGTCTTTGTAAAGCATCTCATCTCAGAGACAGCGTCACTGACCCCTTACTTTGAACAACCAAGAACTGTTTGGTTAAAACAGGTTAGCACAATATATCCTCCATCGTTACTGGTTTTGAATATCTGTAGCGGCCATGTGAAAAGAATCATTTCTTTCAAAGGTAGGCAAACTTAAAATGAGGGTGGATTCCATTAGCTGAGAGGCTTTTGAAGACCACTCGGGCTTCCCTGGTGGCTCAGCATTAAAGAGTCTGCTTGCCAATGCAGGAGACATGGGTGGGATTGCTGGGTCGGGAAGATCCCCTGGAGGAGGAAATGGCAGCCCACTCCAGTATTCTTGCCTGGAAAACCCATGGACAGAGGAGCCTGGTGGGCTACCGTCCATAACGTTGCAAAGAGTCAGACACGACTTAGCAACTGAAAAACAATAACTCAGAAGCGGCAGAGCAAGTTCTTGTGCTGTGATCACAGACACTTACAGGACAAATAAATAAGTAACGAATCCCAGGGTTGTACAAATGAGTGCTTAAGGCTTGACTTAAACTTTCCAACTGGAATCATTTTACATGGACTCAAAAAGTCAGTATCTCAGATGAAAATGAAATTATGCACTGGAAAAATCTTAAACTATGACTCTCTTGATAGTGAAGGCAGATTTAAAAGATGCGTGTGGAGTTTTCCTAACATTGTTTGAAACAGTGAGGGAGTAGTGTTTCTGAAAGTGTGTGTGTGCTGTATCGCTAAGTCGTGTCTGACTCTTGCGATCCCCTGGACTGTAGCCCACCAGGCTCCTCTGTCCATGGGATTCTCCAGGCAAGGATACTGGAGTGAGTTGCCATTTCCTTCTCCAGGGGACCTTCCCGACCCAGGGATTGAACCTGCATCTCTTATGTCTCCTGCATTGGCAGGCAGGTTCTTTACCACTAGCACAACCTGTTTTACTAATATAATTTTACATTTTAAAGTAAGAAATTAAATATCCTTGATCTCTATTTAATCACTTGATCTGCTCTCCTAAAAGTTTCTATGTTCAAGTTAGTTGAGAACATTTTTCGACCAAGAAAGTAGAAGCTTGATTTATTTACAATCTTGTCATTTGGAAGCCATAGTTTATTACCTATTTCTCCATAAGCACTCTAAGGTGTTTTCTTATAAGTCAGCCAAGAACCTACTTCACAAGCTGTAGGCTGACCAGAACAACCAGGTCCTACAGGATCTGAGCCCAAGAGACAGGAGAAGTTAGGAGCCAGAGTCTGGCAGGGTTGTGATCGTAAGAGTTTAGAAATGAGCTTATACACCCAAGCTGTTGCGACCAGGATGAGAGAAGCAAAACAGATTGGTTCATCTTGTTTTTCATTCACGTGAGGGTGTCGTACACTGGAAAGATATGTAATCCAATCTAATGTGCATTCAGCCTTCCATTCACTTAGCAAAGCACAGAGCCGAGAACCTGTCGTGTTCCAAACACTGTGCTAAGTTCCAGAGAAAGAGCTGTCAGCCAGACAGAGACAGTCTCTCCCTGCCTCAGCCAAACAGGTGCTGGTGGTGCAAGCTGAGTGCTGGCTCCGGGCCCCGGGCTGCCCGGCTTCGCGGTTTGAATTCCTGAAGCAGGACTGGATGCGCAAATAATCAGCGATTGGCATCTATTTGTGAAAATGTGCATTCCTGCACTTGTCCTTCATTTATCAGATATTTGATAAATAATGAGTTAGGCACTGGAGAGTAATGAATGATTATTAAAAACTCATGGAGCTTCAGAAAAAACTCAAGGGCAACAGAAGCATTGATCAGATAGCGACCCAACTCAAGGGTAACATTTTGAGAGACAGGTGCTACAATGAGTAAGTATTTGTTATTTCCAGAACCTAAATGAGACTTTTGTGTTTTTTATCGATGTGGGAGTTGGTGATGGACAGGGAGGCCTGGCGTGCTGCGATTCACGGGGTCGCAAAGAGTCGGACACGACTGAGTGGCGGAACTGAACTGAACTATACACGTAGAAAAGTGAACAAAGCATAGATGTTCACCTCAGTGAGTGTTCACAGAGAAGGGGAAAATAACCAGCCATCTCAAAAGGCCCCCTTGTGCCTCCTTTGTCACCATTTACCCTAAGGGTGACCAGTGTCCTGATCTGTGAAGCATGGCGTACTTCTCTATTTGTGAGCTTTATGTAAAAGGAACAGTGTTGTTTGTTTTGAGGTTTTTAGTATCAACTTACTTTATTCAACATTACCTTTGTTAGATTCATCTCTATTGTTATGCATGAATTTTATAGTATCCCATTCTGTGTGTAGACTTCAATTTATTCCTTTTGCTATTAATAGGCAATGGGGGTTGTTTCTAATTTTTGTCTGTTTTTTTTTTTTTTAAGTTTTATTGATTAATTGGCTGCACTGCACAGCATGTAGGCTCTTAGCTGTCTTGCCCTGGGAGCTCAGAGTCTTAACCAGTGAGCCATCAGCGAAGTCCATGTAGCATCTATTTTTAATTTTCATCCTTTGGTAGCAGAATAGTACAAGCTTATTTAAAAACTGAGAAATGGTACAAATTTAAACTTCATTCATACTTATATATCAATAGTGCTTCTATAAATGTTCTAGTCCATATGTTTTAATGAAAATACTCACTTTTAGTGGGTATATGAGATTGGCAGAAATGGAATTGTTGGATCAAAGGGTGTCTATGTTCATTGCTAGTAGGAGGGTCAAACTCTTTTCCGAAATGGCTGTGCCATTTTGCATTTCTAAGAGCAATGTACAAGAGTTCCAGTCCCTGCACATCCTTACAGCCCTTGGTATTGTCAACAGGGTCACGTTGTCGTTTTGATGGCATTTCTAAAAAGGCAGGGCAGGAATGGCTCCCCTGAAGAACTGACAACAGAGCTGAGACTTGAAATGATGTGCTGCGGTTCATTAAGGTAGGAGGGGAGCAGATTCCATGGACGGAGAATGGCCCTGTGCACAGATCCGGTGGCAGGAGGCAGCGTAGTCAAGAGCTAGGGAAGGGAGCAGGTGTGGCTGGAGCTGAGGCAGTCGGGTAGGTGTGGATGGCTGTGTCTGGGGCATCTGGTGGGGCGGAACCTTGGAGGTTTATCTTTCTACTCAGCACAACAGAAATCCTCATAAGACTCTAAACAGAGGAAATAATTACGTTTGACTCTGATCAGTATAGCTGCTTCATGGAAAACAAATTAGAGGGGCCGATGGATGGAGAGAGGAAGTGGATATGCAGAGAGAGTTAGTACAGAAACCCAGAGGACAGCACCAGGTCTCCAGGCAGGAGGCTTCTTCCTGTGACTTTGTCGTTAGTCTGAGCCTGATGTTCGTCACAATCCCAGACCTTTTGGAATATGTAACCTATTCTTCAGAACCGTAGATTACAGTCTGTTTCAGTGTGACCAATCTTCGCCTTGATCTAGTTAATCAAGAAACCTATTTTATAATTCCCAAGCGCTTGAGTAGATTGACCAACACAGTTAAAATGATGGGCTCTGTTGTCTTTCCTTCATTTACTGAAGTTGAAATCATAACTGGCTTTGCCCTTTTTTAGGGCTCATAGCTCAGTGTGTGTCTATGGGCACTTACAGAAAATACCAACGCAGCCAAGGTCTCCTCTCATATAAAGGAAATGTAGGTGACACAGCTGTGTAACAAAGGAAGCTCGAATCTGGGTTTGTGTGCCTACCAGTCAAACTAGAGTCCATTTGCCGGCTCTGGCTCACTAGCACTAGGGACTTGCGATGACTGTGCCACTGGGATTAGTCATGGGAGTATGGAATACAGAAATGTAGTACATTGATGTTTACATACAACTGTGAAAGAATTGAGTGGGAGTTATTTATGTGAGCTTCTCTAGTGAAACCTCAGTAGATTAGACGAGCTATCTAAATAGTCATTAACATGACAACATAATGATCTGGGAAATTAATTTAGAGGACATTAAACAGTGATATGCAGAAATCTCTTTAGATGTAGATTGAGGAATGGAGGGGATGTGAGTGTGACTGCATACTTGCACACATATGAGTGTGGCATTATCACAGACCAGAGTTTACCATGAACTCGTGAACAATTCATTACTTCTCTCTAGACATTGGTTTCTATGTCAGTGAAATGAAGGAATTGGCCTTAGATAATCCTTAAGGACCATTAAGCTCTAATGTCTGAATTTTTCATTATTAATCAACTGTAATAACATGCTCTCCAGTGAGCCCTCCACAACAGCCGATTCCTTACTCACAAATTAGAAAAGTAGGATAATTAAAGCATATAGAAATGTGTGAGAGTTAAGTAGATTTTTTTCATGGTAACCCCCGGAAAAACTAGATACTTCTGTGTTTTTTTTTAAATTAGTTTTTGAAATGTTCATGTGATTTAGTAGATGCAGCCAAAATGCAACAGTTTAGTTAATAATATTTATTGACTGGGCTTCCCAGGTGGCTCAGTGGTAAAGAATCTGCCTGCCGATTCAGGAGACGCAGGAGACTCCAGTTCAATCCCTGGGTCAGAAAGATCCCTGGCAACCCACTCCAGTATTCTTCCTGGGTCGCCAAAGAGTTGGACACAACTGAGCACACACACATTTATTGGGGTTAGTCAAAAAAACTATCAAAGAATACTTTGGAAAAATTTCTGACTTGAGTTGTTCTAACACTGAGACTATGGGGATGCATTGTGTTTTACTTTTAAATCCATATAAACTGACATGATTAAAAGGAATAACATTAGAGAGGAATTATAAAGACTATCATAAACATTAATTAAGCAACACATTGTGCTTTGAGATCAGTTTTTATTTATCTTCTTTGCAGATAAGAAAATTCTCTTAGGCCTCTTGTCAATAAAGCAGCCTGAACTAGGCCTTAAGCGTCAGGAATAACATAGTAGGATAAAAAGCCATTAGACTGAATTTAGCTGCAGCAAGATAAGAAATTAAATGAAATCTTGAGATTAAAGAAAATAAAAATTGGTTATAGAAGACCATATCTGCCCATAAAATTTCTAAGCATCATATGAATAAAGACTGTCCTTCTGAAATATAATAATTTTGACAAATAAAGGTTGTCCTTATGAAATATAGTAATTTTGACATGTCCTTCTGAAATATCATAATTTTGACATTTTCATTTATATGGCAATTCCAAGATGAACTTTTCTTGCTGTTGTTTAGTTGCTAAGTCATGTCCAGCTCTTTGCAACTCCGTGGACTGCAGTACACCAGGCTTCCATGTCCCTGACTGTATCCCAACACTTGCTTAAACTCATGTCCATTGAGTCGATGATGCCATCCAACCATCTCATCCTCTGTCACCCTCTTCTCCTCATGTTCTCAGTGTTTCCCAGCATCAGAGTCTTTCCCAATGAGTCACCTCTTCACATAAGGCGGCCTTAGTATTGGAGCTTCAGCTTCAGGATCAGTTCTTCTGATGAATATTCAGGGTTGGTTTCGATTGAGTGGTTTATGAGCATGCTCAATTTACAATTGAGTGGTTTGATCTCCATGCTGTCCAAGGGACTCTCGAGAGTCTCCCCCAGCACAACAGTTTGAAAGCATCAGCTCTTTGGTTCAAACCTTCTTTATGGTCCAAATCTCACATCCATACCTGACTACTGGAAAAACCTTAAGTTTGACTATATGGACCTTTGCTGGCAAAGTGATGTCTCTGTTTTTTAATACACTGTCTAAGTTTGTCATAGCTTTTCTTCGAAAGGGCAAGTGTCTTTTAATTTCATGGCTGCAGTCACTGTCCACAGTGATTTTGAAGTTCAAGAGAATAAAATCTGTTACTATTTCCACTTTTTATCCCTCTATTTGCCATGAAGTGAAGGGACTGGATTCCATGATCTTAGTATTTTGAATGTTGAGTTTTAAGCCAGCTTTTTCACTCTCCTCTTTCACACTCATCAAGAGGCTCTTAGCTCTTCCTCACTTTATGCCATTAGAGTGATATTATCTGCATATCTGAGGTTGTTGATATTTCTCCCAGCGATCTTAATTCCAGCTTTTGATTCAGCCAGCCTGGAATTTCACAGAATGTATTCATATAAATTAAATAAGCAGAGTGACAATATAAAGCCTTGACATACTCTTTCCCAATTTTGAACCAGTCCATTGCTTCATGTCCAACTCTAACTGTGGTTTCTTGACTTGCATACAGGTTTCTCAGGAGACAGGTAAGGTGGTCTGGTATCCACATCTCTTTAAGAATTTTCCACAGTTTGTTGTGATCCACACAGTCAAAGGCTTTAGCATAGTCACTGAAACAGAAGTAGATGTTTTTGTGAAATTAAAACCCTTGCTTTCTCCATGATCCAATGACTGTTGGCAAATTTGATCCCTGGTTCCTCTGCCTTTTCTAAATTCAGCTTATATATCTGAAAGTTCTCAGTTCACAGACTGCTGAAGCCTAGCTTGAAGGATTTTAAGCATAACCTTCCTAGCCTGTGAGATGCGTGCAGTAGTATGGTAGTTTGAACATTTTTTTACATTGGTCTTCTTTGGGATTAGAATGAATACTGACCTTTTCCAATCCAGTGACCACTGCTGAGTTTTCCAAATTTGCTGACCTACTGAGTGTAGAACTTTAACAGCATCATCTTTTAAGATTTGAAAACTCAGCTAGAATTTCATCCCCTGTACTTGCTTGTTCATGGCAATGCTTCCTAAGGCTCCCTTGACTTCATACTCAAGGATGTCTGGCTCTAGGTGAGTGACCACACCATCATGGTTATCCCAGTCACTAAGAACTTTTTTTTATAGTTCTTCTGTATAGTCTTCCCACCTCTTCTTAATCTCTTCTGCTTCTGTTAGGTCCTTTCTGCTTCTGTCCTTTAGTGTGTTCATCCTTGCGTGAAGTGTTCCCTTTATATCTCCACTTTCATCAAAAGATCTCCAGTCTTTCCCATTCTATTATTTTCCTCTATTTCTTTTCATTTTTCATTGAAGAAGGCCTTCTTTTCTCTCCTTGCTATTTTCTAGAACTCTGCATTAAGTTAGGTATGTCTTTCCCTTTCTCCCTTGCTTTTTGCTTCTCTTCTTTCCTCAGCTGTGCAAAGACCCCTCAGACAACCACTTTGCCTACTTGCATTTCCTCTTCTTTGGGATTGTTTTGATCTCTGCCTCCTGCACAATGTTATTATCCTCCATCTGTAGTTCTTCAGGCACTCTCCACCAGATCTAATCCCTTGGATCTATTCATCACTTCTTCTGTATAATCACAAGGAGTTTGATTTAGGTCATACTGAATGGGCTAGTGGTTTTCCCTGCTTTCTTTAATTTAAACCTGAATGTTGTAATAAGGAGCTCATGATCTGAACTGCAATTGGCTCCAGGTCTTGTTTTTGCTGACTATATAGAGCTTCTCTGTCCTCAACTGCAAAGAACATAATCAATCTGATTTCAGTATTGACTACCTGGTGATGGCCATGTATAGAGTCCTCTCTTGTGTTATTGGAAGACAGTGTTTGCTATGACCAGTGTGTTCTCTTAACAAAACTCTGCTAGCCTTTTCCCTGCTTCATTTTGTACTCTAAAGCCAAACTTGCCTGTTACTGCAGGTATCTCTTGACTTCCTATTTTTGCATTCTAGTCCCCCGTGATGGGCTTCCCTGAAACTCACTTGGTAAAGAATTGCCTGCAATGCAGGAGACCCCAGTTCAATTCCTGGGTCAGGAAGATCCACAGGAGAAGGGATAGGCTACCCACTCTAGTATTCCTGGGCTTCTCTTGTGGCTCAGCTGTTAAAGAATCTGCCTGCAATGCAGGAGACCTGGGTTCGATCCCTGGGTCAGGAAGATCCCCTGGAGAAGGGAAAGGCTACTCACTCCAATATTCTGGCCTGGAGAATTCCATGGATGGTAGTCCATGGGGTCACAAAAAGTTGGACAAAACGGAGTGACTTACACTAGTCCCCTGTGATGAAAAGGGCATCTCGTTTTTGGTGCTAGTTCTAGAAGGTCTTGTAGATCTTCATAGAACTATTCGAGTTCACCTTCTTTGGCATTAGTGGTTGGGGCATAGGCTTGGATTACTGTGATGTTGAATGGCTTGCCTTGGAAATGAACTAACATCAGTCTGTCATTTTTGAGATTGCACCCAAGTACTGCATTTCTTACTCTTTTGTTGACTATGAGGGCTACTCCATTTCTTCAAAGGGATTTTTGCCCACAGTAGTATATATAATGGCCATCTGAGTTAAATTTCCCAGTCTGTCCATTTTCATTCATGATTCCTAAGATGCTGACGTTTACTCTCACCGTCTCCTTCTTGACCATGTCCAGTTTACCTTGGTTCGTTGACCTAACATTCCAGGTTCCTATGCAATATTGTTCTTTACATCACCGCTAGACACATCCACAGGTGAGCATCATTTCTGCTTTGGTCCAGCCTCTTCGTTCTTTCTAGAGCTATTTCTCTGCTCCTCCCCAGTAGCATATTGGACAACTTTCAACCTGGAGGCCTTATCCTCTGGGTCATGTCTTTTTGTCTTTTCATACTATTTATAGGGTTTTCGTGGCAAGAATTCTGGAGTGGACTGTTATCTCTTCCTCCAGTAGACCAAGTTTTGTGTCAGACCTCTCCACTTGACCTATCTATCTGGGTTTGCCATGTGAGGCATGGCTCATAGCTTCATTGAATTACCCAAGACCTTTCACCACTACAAGGCTGTGATCCATGAAGGGGAAGATGAACTTTAAGTGCCATTTGATGGTATTCAGATGATAACAAATACTCATGGGAGTTGTCAGCACATTATGTGATTAATAACTTTGGTTCCAGTTGGTTTGGGATGTCAGAGACTTTCTCCTTTTGACTTGTGCACAGATATGATGGAACATTTGTATCACATCACACTTGACCCTATAGTGTCCTTCTGGGCCCTGGGAAGCTTACTTTTCTGTGCTTTACTCTTGACCCTAGAGGACTCATTATCTCATTTTGTATATACTCAATTGGTAGAAGAGATGTGAACTGGCCAAAAAGAAGTAGAAAGTCAGAGTAGGAATTGTATGTTTCGGAGTTACCCACACAGGTATGCCTAAGACCAGGCAGATATCACAGTAAGCAACATGCTTGTGCAAGGCTGTGGAACAATCTGGAGGCTGTGTTCGACTGTGGGTAATAGTTGCCATTAGGGCATGGGTGCAGTGTTGCCTGACCATCCATGCAACCAGGAACCCAGAATCTCAAAGTTCTTAGGCCATTGCTCAGCTTTTGAATGTTGGGAGTTAATTTGAACTGCAAACAAACACTTGTCTGTGGGCCATGTGAACCTAGGTTTAAGAATAAAAAATCTGAAATCAGTTCCTAAGCTACACAGTCAAATTCTATAAAATGGAACTTTAGGACATTGCTATTTTTATAGCTCAAGGAGTGGCCAAATATCAGCAGTTTCCTACAGTTCAACCTAATAGTTTGCAATTTCAAACTATTGAGAATGATAGTCTGCATTGTCAGAACTGATGTGCAAGTTACGTGAAACAGAATAACACAAAGTGAGATTTAAGTTATCGTGGGTGGTGACAGCACTGGAAAAGGTCAGTTTGCATCCCATCCCAAAGAAAAGCAATGCCAAAGAATGCTCAAACTACCACACAGTTGCACTCATCTCACACGCTAGTAAAGTAATGCTCAAAATTCTCCAAGCCAGGCTTCAACAGTATGTGAATCGTGGACTTCCAGATGTTCACAGTTGATTTAGAAAAGGCAGAGGAACCAGAGATCAAATTGCCAACATCTGTTGGATCATTGAAAAAGCAAGAGAGTTCCAGAAAAATATATACTTCTGCCTTATTGACTATGTCAAAGCCTTTAATTGTGTGGATCACAACAAACTCTGGAAAATTCTTAAAGAGATGGGAATACCAGACCATCTGACCTGCCTCTTGAGAAATCTGTTTGCAGATCAGGAAGCAACGGTTAGAACTGGACATGGAACAACAGACTGGTTCCAAATAAGAAAAGGAGTACATCAAGGCTGTATATTGTTACCCTGCTTATTTAACTTATATGCAGAGTACATAATGAGAAACGCTGGGCTGGAAGAAGCACAAGCTGAAATCAAGATTGCCAGGAGAAATATCAATAACCTCAGATATGCAGATGACACCACCCTTATGGCAGAAAGAAGAGGAACCAAAAAGCCTCTTGATGAGAGTGAAAGAGGAGAGTGAAAAAGTTGGTTTAAAGTTCAACTTTAAGTTGGTCCCATCACTTCATGGGAAATAGATGGGGAAAGAGTGGAAACAGTGTCAGACTTTATTTTTTTGGGCCCCAAAATCACTGCAGATGGTGATTGCAGCCATGAAATTAAAAGACGCTTACTCCTTGGAAGGAAAGTTATGACCAACCTAGATAGCATATTCAAAAGCAGAGACATTACTTTGCCAACAAAGGTCCATCTAGTCAAGGCTATGGTTTTTCCAGTGGTCATGTATGGATGTGAGAGTTGGACTGTGAAGAAGGCTGAGCTGATGCTTTTGAACTGTGGTGTTGGAGAAGACTCTTGAGAGTCCCTTGGACTGCAAGGAGATCCAACCAGTCCATCCTAAAGGAGATCAGTCCTGGGTGTTCTTTGGAAGGAATGATGCTAAAGCTGAAACTCCAATACTTTGGCCACCTCATGTGAAGAGTTGACTCATCGAAGAAGACTCTGATGCTGGGAGGGATTAGGGGCAGGAGGAGAAGGGGACTACAGAGGATGAGATGACTGGATGGCATCACCGACTTGATGGATGTGAGTCTGAGTGAACTCTGGGAGTTGGTTGATGGACAGGGAGGCCTGGCATGCTGCGATTCATGGGGTTGCAAAGAGTTGGACATGACTGAGTGACTGAACTGAACTGAACTGAATGGCAGAAAGTGAAGAAGAACTAAAGAGCCTCTTGATGAAAGTGAAAGAGGAGAGTGAAAAAGTTGGTTTAAAGCTCAGCATTCAGAAAACTAAGATCATGGCATCTGGTCCTATCACTTCATGGCAAATCGATGGGGAATCAGTGGAAACCATGATAGACTTTATTTTCTTGGGCTCCGAAATCACTGAGGATGGTGACTGCAGCCATGAAATTAAAAGACACTTGCTCCTTGGAAGAAAAGTTATGACCAACCTAGACATCATATTAAAAAGCAGAGACATTACTTTGCCAACAAAGGTCCATTTAGTCAAAGTTATGGTGTTTCCAATAGTCATGTATGGATGTGAGAGCTAGCCTATAAAGAAAGCTGAGTGCTGTAGAATTGATGCTTTTGAATTGTGGTGTTGGAGAAGACTCTTGAGAGTCCCTTGGACTGCAAGGAGATCCAGCCAGTCCATCCTAAAGGAAATCAGTCCTGAATATTCATTGGAAGGACTGATGTTGAAGCTGAAACTCCAATCCTTTGGTCACCTGATGCGAAGAACTGACTCACTGGAAAAGATCTTGATGCTGAGGAAGATTGAAGGCAGGAGGAGATGGGGATGACAGAAGATGAGATGGTTGGATGGCATCACCAACTCAATGGACATGAGTTTGAGTAAACTCCAGGAGTTGGCGATGGACAGGGAGGCCTGACATGCTGCAGTCCATGGGGTCTCAAAGAGTCAGACACGACTGAGCGACTGAACTGAACTGATCCCCACTGCCTACTCCATGATAAATTTCTTTAAATCGGTGGGCTTTCTGAGATACCTGGACTTCTGCATAGCAAAGAGGACCTGCAGAGCCTCTTGATTGAAGGTGAAAGAGGAGAGTTAAAAAACTGGCTTAAAACTCAACATTCAAAACATTAAGATCATGGCATCTGGTCACATCACTTCATGACAAATAGATGGAGGAAAATGGAAACACTGGCAGATTTTATTTTCTTGGGCTTCAAAATTACTGTGGACAGTGACCTCAGCCATGAAATTAAAAGACACTTGCTCCTTGGAAGAAAACATATGACAAACCAAGATAGTGTAGTGAAAAGCAGAGACATCACTTTGCCAACAAAGGTTTGTATAATCAAAGCTATGGTTTTTTTCCAGTAGTCATGTATGGTTGTGAGATTTGTACCATAAAGAAGGCTGAACGCCGAAGAATTGATGCTTTTGAACTGTGGTGTTGGAGAAGACTCTTGAGAGTCCCTTGGACTACCAGGAGATCCAACCACTGAATCCTAAAGGAAATCAGTCCTGAATATTCATTGGAAGGACTGATACTGAAGCTGAAGCTCCAGTACTTTGGCCACCTGATGCAGAGAGTCAACTCGTTGGAAAAGATCCTGATGCTGGGAAAGATTGAGGGCAGGAGGAGAAGAGCAGCAAAGAATAAGATGGTTGGATGGCGTCATCAGCTCAATGGACATGAGTCTGAGCACACTCTGGGATATAGTGAAGGACAGGGAGGCCTGGTGTGCTGCAGTCCATGGGGTTGCAAAGAGTCGGACACAGCTTAATGACTGAACAACAATGTGAGCAGGTCCAAATACGTACTGTATGAGTTTGCTCAGGAGACTGTAACAAATGCCAGACTGTGTGGCTTAAACAACAGAAGTTTCCTTACAGTCTGAGAGGTTAGAAGTCCAGTATCCAGGTAATGGCTGGTTTGGTTTCTTCTGAGACCGCCTACCTTAGCCTGTAGACAGCTGCCTTCTTGCTGTGTGTTCATGTGGCTTTTTCTTATGTGAATGTCCCTGGTGTCCTTTTATGTATCCAAATTTCCTCTTATAAGAGCACCAGTCAGATTGGATTAGGCACACAAATATGAGTTTTTACAAAAAGCTGTATATCATCTCTTTAATGGTCCATTTCCAAATACAGTCACATCCTGAGGTCCTGGGACCGGGACTTCCATTTGGAGCTGAAGGGAGCTCAGTTCAGCCCATGAAAAGTAGTGAGCTCAAAAATTTTTAATAAACATCTTTCTATGGAGAAAAATCCTTAATTGTATCATCTGCCCAATTTCTTTGTTGTAAATATACCTGTCATGCCTGACTTCAGGTTACGAACATGACGTTATTGAACACAGACTTGGGCCAATATGGATAACACATCATTCTATGGCAGTGCCACCATCTGTATCCATTAGACATGAATAACCTCCAAACTATAAATGATAGTGAAAATAACAGTGAATGAGGTAAAAAAAAAAATAGGATGAGATGGAATTTTAGTCTTTTATTATCTTTGCTGGTAATATCATTTCCTGTGTACAAGTTTATGTAATTTAATTTTTACCAATGGCTGTGTGTGTTTAACAATTCAGCAAATTGCTGAAAATTTAACAATGGGTCTCAAGAGCCAGTGTCAACCACCTCCAGTACACCACTGAGTCCTGTAGCACTTAAGCAGAATTCTGTCACTAGGAATGGGAGAGTAAGACAGCTTACTCTGAAATTATAAAGGGAGCGTCTACTGGACATGATGACTTGCAGAGTATGGGTGAAAATAAGCAGGAAAAATTCAAAATGAACAAATAGAAAACTTTGGAAGAAGTTTGAAGGGAGAGCTAGGTTAGGTGGTGTTGGATTAGTGAGGAATATGGAAGAGCCAGCTGGAGGGGGTGGGAAACATGGTCCAGTGACCTCGGTTCCCTTCCTAACCCCACCCAAACGAGCCTGTTAACATGGGGATTCTCCGAGGCTCAGTTTTCACCTCTCTAAAATACATCTCCCTCCAGATGACTTCTCAGGAGACTCTCAACTCTAAAATTGGGAATTTTATCCCTTACTATATAATTGTCAAGTCCCTTCAATGTCTGAGTTGCTGTAAGGCAATCAAAAAAACAGTCCCAAGCTCAAGTATGTATCTATCTCTTAACATGTAATACAATCACCCCAGAAGATACCTTTCCTGGAAAGAAAGAACATACTTCTATTGTTGATAATAATTAGCAAGTTTTTCTTAACAGAAAGATGTTTTTCAAATATCTCTTGTATTTCTTTACAACCCTCAGAGGCAATTACAAGTAACCCATTTAAAAGTGCATCTGGCTTAGAAGAGAAGTTATGTGAACTGTATCAGAGACGCAGGAAGCCTCAGAGGGGTTTTACTTTCAGTTCAGCAGTTAAGCCTCAATATATACTTTATGTTTTGACTACATCACAGTAGGGTGCCTCGTTGCTGTACTCTTGAAAAGGTTGTTTTAAAGCAAAATGAAGGTTTTGTGCACTTAAGACCATCTCTGAAAAAAAACAGAGATCTTCATCAGCTCATGGATTTTTCAAACTCTCCTGCATATATGCCTCCATAACCATTTCAGACCTGTCTTGTAACTAACCGCATGTTGACTAGAAATAAAGATAATCTACTTACAATATGTTGGTCACCTCACCTCCTTCATTTTGTGATGGGATTCTTACCCCAGTGCTTCTCCAAGTGTCATCCCTGGGCCAGCAACGTCAGCATCTCCTGACCCTGGTTGGAAATTCAGATTCCTCGGCCTTTCTTCAGACCTGGTGAATGAGGGTCTGTGAGAAGGAGGAGCCGCTTCGGGGTTGTGATAAGCCTTCTGAGAGACTCTGATACAGGTTCACTGACGGCGTGCTCTATTATCGGTCACTGTAGGGAGTCAGATTTTCTCCTTTTTCCATCACATTTTTCATCTCTTTAGGTGGCAAAAGGTCATCTCTTTTCTTTTTTTAATTGGAGGATAATTACAATATTACGTTGGATTCTGCCACAGCCTGAATCAGCCACACGTACCACATGTCCCCTCCCTCCTGAAGCCCCTTCCCCTCCCCCTCCCCACCCCTCTAGGTTGTCACAGAGCCCTGGGTTGTAGGCTGGGGATGCTCAAAGTGAGGTCCC
This sequence comes from Bos taurus, assembly GCF_002263795.3. Lineage (NCBI taxonomy): Eukaryota > Metazoa > Chordata > Mammalia > Artiodactyla > Bovidae > Bos > Bos taurus. The sequence goes on along the minus strand of NC_037354.1, from coordinate 40,833,744 downwards.
TGAACTCACAGTATGAGTGTCACTTGAGAACTTGCTGGGAATGCCAATCCCTGGATCTCACTCAGACCTGTTTTATTAAGAACTTGAGGTATGGGAATCAGCAACAAGGACCATTATTGCCAAAGTTAATTTAAAATACTGTGCTTGGCTTGCTGCACTGAGATTGGGAGAGGAAACCATTATCCTGGTAAAACATCAGTGTGGGAGACAGCGTGGATTTAGAAGAGGAAGGAGGAGCAGTGAGGAGGAATGATTCTGTGGGCAGGTGTGTTAGAATGCCACTGGGGGAGAGGGAAGCTGGGTTAAGAGGACAGCCCTTTCACACGGGAGGGCTCACCTCTCCCCTCATTGGCCCATCCTTACCTCTCCCGGCTCTAGCCCCTGGCTGGCGCTGGTACGGGGCACCCAGACCTGTTCTCACCAGCATCGCAGGGATGAGGTTACTTCTCATTCCCTGAAGTACAGAAAGGCACATCCTTGGCCAGGTTTTCTGGTAAAATCCGAGCTGCCATTGAGGGTCATCTCCCTTCAACTTCACTTTGTGTGTGTGGTCAGTCGTGTCTGACTCTGTGACCCCATGGATGGTAGCCCACCGGGTTCCTCTGTCCGTGGGATTTTCCAGGCGAGAATACTGGAGTGGGTTGCCATTTCCTTCTCCAGGGGATCTTCCCAACTCAGGGATCGAACCCTTGTCTCTTGTTTCTCCTGCATTGGCAGGTGGGTTCTTTACCAGCTGAGCCACCAGGGAAGCCCCTCAACTTCACCCTAGGACCTTTTTAATCAGGTGGAGCTGGTTTGGGCACTGTCAGATTCTGTTCTTGTAAAGAGGGCGTTTTACGGAGAGCAACGCACTTTGGTGAAGGCCTGCTCACAGACAGTGCTGGTCTGTCCTCCAGGCCTTTCCATCTAATATCCCTCTGATCTTCATAAAACCATAGGTGGGTGCTGTGGAACCCGAAAGGCAAAGGACTATGTGTTTCTTTTTCTTAGAAAGCAGGAGCCTCTGGCAAAAAAAGGTACACTCCAACGGTAAGAAATAAATTAAATGAATTGGTCTTTGAGTTTAGCCCAACTCTGATTTGCATAACTGCTTCAAAAACTAGGGACCTGGGGATAAACTCCAAGCGGAAAGTATTTCCAGGTTCCATTTATGGATAAATGGCCCACGGGAGCCTTTTCTTTGGTCTTTGTTGATGAGCCTTCTTAGCTTTTAAAAATATATGGCCGGTGGGGAGTTTCCTTTTCTCTGTGTGATTCTGACCCATTTCTCAACCACTTCCCCAGACCCTGCAGCACGGTTCAGCACCCCAGGACACTTTGTGTGCTAAAGATAATCCTCAGAGAGCACTGGGTCCATAAAGCAGAGTAAATCCCACATGGCACTGCTGTCTGCTCTTCATCTCAGGAATGGGCAATAAGGTCCTGCTACTATTTCATCCAAATGGGAAAAGGAAATCAACATGGAATAGAGTAGAAGGCTGAAATCCTTTAGCAGCATTTAGCTGCCATAGAACACTAGATTCAAGAAATCACACCAGAGTGAAAATATCTGCTTGATGATGTATGATGCATGGCTTATGAATTTGGGGACACGTAGAATATGGTGTCAGGCAAGACAAATCACAGCCTTCAGTTATAGTGTAGCTAGAAAGCCCTTTATTCCTTTGAGAGACAGATATCTCCTGCCATCAAATTGAGCTTTCGGTGCTAAGAATGGAGTCACGCAGGGTGATCAAGTAGATTGTATCGCTGGTCAATACCTTTTCTATTATTATGTTACTGGGAAATAATTATTATCTTCCGCTGGAGCCTGTGTGAGATTGAGAAAGATCAGGGAGAGGAAAAATATTGCATTGTCCAACTTGTACTTTATATTCAGCCCCTACACGCATTAAAGCTAGTGATGTTAGCTGAAGATTACTTTGTATTATTCTCTAAATCATCACCCTAGAGTAATTTCTTCTGCCTTTTTCTGTGACCATTAAGCTAGCTTGAGGATGTGATTCTGAAATTTATAATCAAATAAAGAGGACTGGATATATCAATATTTAATTCCATATTTTCCCATAGATTTGGCTTTGGTTAAAAACTTGCTATCTGGGGCCTTTGGGTCACAATAATGTCAAAGGTGTTTAACCAGTTTTTGAGGGAGGGAAACAGTCTCAAAGTTTAATTTAGTGAATGTAACTCATGTTATCGTATGCCTCCTCTGAGCAGTATTAAAACAAATACATGGAGGCCTAGGAAAGTTCAGCTTTCTGCGGTTGGAGTGTCTAAGGGAACATTTGGGGTTTATTTTGTACTTTTGAGGAAGTCCTATAGCTTCCTGGAAACGCTGTGGAGAAATCAGGCCCAGCTAAAGAGCTGGTGTTCACCATGTCGTGTTCTAGAGCACTCCTGAGTTTATCAGATGTCTGTCCCTAAAATCCTATTTTAGATACACAAATATTTGTTGGGTTAACTTAAAAACAAACAAAAATACACTCTCTCCCCCGTCAACAGACACCAATAGCAGAAAATCAGTCTCTGGGTAGTCTCATCTCGAGATCAGTTATTCTGGACTTCTTCCAGTCTGCTCCGATTACAGGAAGAGGAAACCATTGTTCTGAGATGCTGCTGAGGGTTTCTGGATTCTGCACTTTGAGTTGGACACGATGCTGCTTTTTGTGCAGGGCTGTGCTGTGCGTTATAGGGTGTTTACCGGTAATCCTGACCTCAGGAGGTGCCGGTCACGCCAGGTGGGGACACGTAAAGTGTGCCCAGATGTTGCCAGATGTCCCCTGGCGGCTAGAGTTGCTTTCCCGCCTCCACCCCCGGGTTGAGAGCCACTGGACGCGCGCAGGTCTGCCCTCCAAGTGCAGCTGTCAGGATAAAGAGACGTGTGGATAAGCCCAGAGCTGGTTTCCTGGTCTTCTTCCTAGCTCGGAGGCATGTCCTAGGTTCCCAGGGGAAGAGAGACGGTTGTTTTAATGAAAACATGTGACGATGCTCCCTCCCCTCCCACTGCCCAGAGTATAGACATTTTGCTGACATCTTTTACCCTGGGGTGGGGAGAAGGTAGGGAGGAGATAGGAGAGCAGAGAGAACCTGTGAAAGTTAAAAGTGTGAGTCACTCAGTCGTGTCTGACTCTTTGTGACTCCATCGACTGTAGCCCGCCAGGCTCCTCTGTCTATGGGATTCTCCAGGCAAGAGTACTGGAGTGGGTTGCCATTGCCTTCTCCGCAAGAGAAGGTAGTGGAAACTAAGTAGGTTCATTGCTGTCCGTTCCCTTTTGACCCCCAGCTTTCTCTTAACTGAGGGACCCGCTTCCATCTGCCCTTACTATGTAGCAAACACTTGGGGTCCAGCCCCAGAAGGCAACTGCCCCCGGGCAGACTTGTTTCCCTCAGCCATACCTGACAACTTCCAACTTTTCATCTTACCCCAAATGAAGTAAGAACAACTGAAATGGGCATTTGTAAATAATTCCATGTCTTTATATACATGTACCAAGCTCTCACTCCAGTTTTAGGGGATTAATACCGGGGCTCAGGCACTAAAACCAAGAAAACTAAGGCTGCCATAAATAATATCAGGAAAAATGCAGTAAGAGAATTAATAAACTTTACTTTTCTTAACATTCTATTGTTATAGCTGATAATTTATTATTCCTGGGAGATTTTGTCCCGATTAAAGCCATTAGAAGGATTTTTTTTTTGCCCTAAACGTCCGCACCCATCTATCTACTAACCCTGTAATCAAGGCAGAGTACCAATTAAGACAGAATCATTTTCTTTCCCAAGAAACTATTAATAGGGCTAGAATTCACTAATTGTTTTTTTTTTTTTTTCCTGTTACCAACATTAGCCAGCGTTGGCAACAGTAGCCTCCACTGAAACTGCATTGTAAAAGATGTCGGCAATCAGTGAGCTCACTATTTATCCTCATTAACCCAAAGTCTACATATTAGAGCCCGCCTGTCCACACCTTCCACTTACCTGAGGCAAGAGTGGGAAAACAAAGACAGTAAAAGCTAATGTCCCTGTGGGCTAAGATAATTAGCTGCAATCCTTTTTCCCCCCTTGAAGCCAGTTCTAGTCATCAGTTGAAGTGCTACATAAATGCTAAGGCTCCCTTATTGCTTTATAAAGTTAATCCATCCCAGGGTGAGACTGGTTTATTGATTGATTATGTGGCAGAGAAGGGAAGCAGAGGTGTGAACTCCAGGCACTACTGCGTGTTCACTAGAGCCATGTTGTCTTTAAACAACATTGAGATGCTGTTATTCCCCAATCAGATGGGCAGAGGTAGAAAAGCTTGATCAGTATCGCACGGGTCAGGATGTACGGGAAACAGGCACTTTTATACACTCTGGATGGGAGCATAAATTGTTAAGAGATCAGTGGAGGGTGTTTCCGCAGGGGGGGGCCAGGCAGGTGCGGTTCCCGGGGCAGGGATTGCAACTGAATCCTCCCTTTGTTCTAGCAACTCAGCTTCTGTGAATTCATCCTACAAATCTCTCACAAAATTTAACAAAGATAAAAGGGCAAAGTTATGTTGTGGTTAACAACGCAATTATCAGTCATAGGAGAACGCATTACGTCATGCAGTGAATACAGCTAGATGTGTACATCTGTCCCCTCTTTTTCAGATTTCCTTCCCATTTAGGTCACCATAGAATGCTGAGCAGAGTTCTCTGTGCTACATGGTAGGTCCTCATTAGTTACCCATTTTATACTTGGTAGTGGGTATACATCAGCCCTAATCCGTTCATCCATTCTTCTGTGGATGGACATTTAGGTTGCTTACATGTCCTGACTATTGTAAATAGTGCTCCAGTGAACAGTGGGATGCACATATCTTTTGGAATTATGGTTTTCTCTGGGTATATGCCCCAGAGTAGGATTGCTGTAAATGTAAGGCTAGATGCTATAAAACTCTTAGAGGAAAACATAGGCAGAACGTTCTTTGACATGAATCATAGCAAACATTACTCTAGAACCCCCATCTCTTAGAGTACTGAAAATAAAAATAACCTAATGGGACCTAATTACACTTAAAGGCTTGTGCACAGCAAAGGACTCAGATCTTACTCAACTGCATGAGGAGCTGGGAAGTCAACGTCTGAAAGGGAGAATCAGAGAAATCACCAATCAGTAAATCTGAGACCCAGGCCCCCCCAGCCCCCAAGATGGGGCTGCAAAGCGGGTGGAGGGCGCTGGCGGAGCTGAGGAAGGCCGTGTCTATGCAGCTACCCCTTGTGGATACACTGCCAGGCACCGACCAGGAGCCTGAGGATGTTGCTGGACGGCCAGATCAGTGGTCAGCGAGAGCTGGATGTGAATAGGGGGATGAACAAATCAGAATAAACAAAGGCGGTGAGAAACCGAAGACCAGTGCTTCCAGGTCTCAGGCAGACCGCTCTTGACCTGCTGTGACGTGAGCCCGTTCAGAGAAGGGGGTTCTGGGGAGCAAACCTCAGCTTAGAAGCGGCCTCAATACAAAGTTCCACAGCCCCTGTTAGCTTAAGCATTCTATCTCATATCGCTGAAAATGTATGTACATGGAGGCCTCTCCCAGCCCTCATCTCATAAGAAAGTCAAGAGTACACGATTTAAATGTTGGTAAAATCTAGGTCTCCTGATGATGGACTGTGAAAATTTTCAAGTTGTTCTGAGGCTGTGAGATGCAGTCACCTCAGCACAATGAGTGTTGCCCTGAGGGTGTTTCTGAGCCTCTGCTCCCTTGCTTACCATGGGGGCTAAGAGTGGACGCTGGCGTGTATCTCACATCCCTTAGGTGTATGTCAGGAGGACCAGAGCATTGTGGTGTGTAGCATTTCACATAGTGGCTGTGAAATAAATGCTTGAGAGGGTGTGACTAGAAAGTACGCACCGTGGTTTCTCTAGGCAGAGCAAGATGGGCGCACGTTTTTGTTTGCTATCACAGAAGTAGATGCCCAAAGAGCAAACCTTCACCCAAATGGTTTTTAGTGGCAGAACCAAGGTATTCCAGGTCCACTCTGACACAGCATGGACCATCTTCTACCCTGAGTACACAGGCCTTCCCCCTTCCTCCTTCTCTTTTTACCAAGTCAAACATCAATAATAAAAGCGAAAACAAGATTATGGGTGTTGTTTTAGACTTACAGAGTGATTTTAACCATTGTTAGCCAGTTAACAGCATTTAAGAATGGAAGCTTTCGGGACTTCTCTGGCGGTCCAGTGATCACGACTCTGCACTGCCATTGCAAGACACACAGGTGTGATCCCTGGTTGGAGAACTAACTTCTTGCATGTCACACACCATGCGTGCATGTGTGCTAAGCCACTTAAGTCGTGTCCGATTCTTTGCGACCCCATGGACTGTAGCCCGCCAGGCCCCTCTGTCTCTGTCTGTGGGATTCTCCAGGCCACTAGAGTGGGTTGGCATGCCCTCTTCCAGGGGATCTTCCCAACCCAGGGATCAAACCCCGGTGTCCTGCATTGGAGGCGGATTCTTAACCACTAGCACCCTCTGGGAAGCCCATGCCACACAATGCACCCCCCCCCCAAAAAAAAAGCAAAAAAGAAGCTTTTGCATAAGTATCTCAATCTCCAGTGTCCCTTAGAAATTCTTAAAACCTGGAAAACCTGGTCTGACACTCTTACCTGCCATCTGTGGCCGGAGCTCAGGGGACACTGACCCTTTTAGACAAAGGGCTCTCCTATGGCCACGGCCCCCACTGCTCTGATTGTCTCCACATGAAGCCTGCTCCCCTTTGCCATGTATCACTCACACATGACATGATATGTCTTGTAAGTCAAGAAATATTGATGGGCGGCAATGATGAAGCTGCTACAGTTGAATTAATAACTCTTAGGTGCCAGGCACTGTGCTAACTGCTTCAACACCTAATTTTTTTTTTTCATGTAATCTTTTCAGCCATACAAGGTAGCTATTATTTCCACCTTATGAATGAAAAACTGAGATTAAGGGAGTTAAGGACCTTCCCTGAATTAAGTGAAAGGAAGTGATGTGCCATCCTCTGGGTATCAGAAAACAGAATCCAACTTGAGAGCTGAGGTTCATAAAGAGAGTCAGCGGGAAAGAGCCAGATTGTAGAAAGTTTAATTTCAGCTTTGTAGGGCCTATGGTCTCTGTTGCAACAGCTCTGCTCTGCCCTGTAATGTGAAAGTAGCCAGACAATAGGTAAATAAAGTAATGGGTACAGCATGCTATAACAGGACGTATTTACAGAGACAGGCAGTGGCTGTGGCAGCCGAGGTGGTTGTCCTTCAGGAACTTCCCAGAGGGCAGTGCGTGCTGTCACATGGCCCTTCACCCAGCCCATCACAGGTGCAACGGCGGGGAAATGCACGCAGCTCGTGGATTCTACCAGGTGCTGTGGCAGTCTGGGTGAAAACTGGCTAGCATTCACTTTGGAATTCTGTATTCTTTCTGGTTCCAAATTTGAGCTGCTTCTGGCTCCTTTAGTTTTTCAAGCACTGCAGATGCCAGCCATGGGAACAGAAGAATGGAGAGAACTCCAGAGGCCTGGCATGGAAGGGCAACAGCACCCTGGCAGGCCTGGGGGAGACAGACGTCCCGTCCCCCCAACCCCGAGGAGGGACTGAGGTCCGGAGACCTCCCAGAGGAAACCATGCCACTCTCTGGTCCATGGGCAGAATCTGAAGCACCAAGTCTGGGGGCCTAAAGCCCAGGCTGTTTCCGTCGACTGTGTAAGTGTCTGGAGTTTCTATTCGGAATTCACTTGTTCCAAGCACAGTAAGTCCCCTGAACATGAGCTTTAAGTTGCAAACTTTCAAAGATGTGAACATGCATTCCGTCACTATCAGGCACGAATGAGATTGCAGCGGGCCCCCCGCCTCCTATTGCTGATGCCCCTTCAGCTCTGCCATCTCCTGCCTCCCTTGTCTCCTCCAGTCAGCACCTTTTCTTGCCCGTTGCTGATGCCCCTTCAGCTCTGCCATCTCCGGCCTCCCCTGTCTCCTCTTGCCCGTTCACCCAGTGCCAGCCCCTGGATGCCAGCTGCTTTGCTATACTACTGTACTTTGCAAGGTACTGTACTCTAAGATGAAAAATGTTCATTTTTTGTGTTTGTTTCTTATGTATGACTTATGCAAAAATATTATAAACTTAATACAGTACAGTATTATACAGCCGATTATGTTAGTTGGGTAACTAAGCTAACTTTGTTGGATTTAAGAACAAACTGAACTCATGAAACAGAACTTGTTTGTATGTATGGGATGCACTGTGTATCCCTGAAAAGAAATTACTAGACTCATAGGTTTCTTTTCCTTTAAGTATGCATTCCCTCACCATTATTTATTTGGGGCTTACTGTGCACGGGACACTGAGGTTGTAGTGCTTAACAAGATAGAAAGCCTGGAATTGCATTTCATGTGAGGAGAAACAGGGATGGTGTCTAAGTGACAGCCCCTCAGACAGTGGCCTGGACCTCAGGCACTACACTCACGCTGGTGCCTGTGTGTGTTACCCACAGCGTGAACTGCCTTTGTGTGGAGGCTGTTGTGAGAATGTTGGGATTATGAGGGTGTCAGAAAGGCATCAGTACAGGCCACGCAGCCAGCCGACTCCCCATTGTGCTTATTTGTGTTCAGGGTGGGGTGAGGGGGGTCTGGCCAGATTCCTCAGGTTTCTTGGCATCTCATCCAAGAGCTACATTTTTCTGTTTTATAAAACCGAGTATTGTCTTCAGACCGGTGGGACTTTCAAGGTCATATATGAGAAGTGTCAGGTACACTCCGTGAAGACGGGGATTTACAAAAGTTTGTGCGTGTCATGGCTTTGTTCCCCCCCTCCCTTTCAAAATTACTGCTGGCTCTATGAGTCAAGAACTCAAACTTGCATGAACTCTTCAACACCTCTCCAAATTCAACAAAACTGACATTTATAGCTTTGTTGAATCGGAGACATGGCATTTGGCTTCAGATTGTTTGGACTGTAGAGTGTCAGTATAAATAGCTTTGATTGACTTTTGTATCGTGCACATCTGGAAGCAATTTATGGCATTCCAGCTAGATTAAGGCGCGTTTTAGAGGAATTTCACCAGCTCTTTTTTTTTTTTTTTCCTGTTGGCCATGGTGAATAAAGTTTCAAAGAGGGTTTAGCTGTTGTTCTTAATGTAGACTGTGGTGAAGTCAAATTCAGGGCAAATGCTGGGTGGGGGGAGAAGGGAAGAGGGACGTTTGTTTTGCCAAAAGAGCTAAACACAGAACTGACTTTTCCTCAATTGTTTTGCTCACACGAAATGAGAGAGAAAATGTCAGACACCAGGAAGCTGCTATCAATACACAGAAACCGTGAAGTAAGTCATTTTTAAAGAGAGGATTGGACTGGCCTGGGAGAAGTGCAAAGAGCTATGTATGTGTCGCTTGGCTCAACAACCAGAGGGCCTGAGACGAAGCATGAACACTGACTTTAATTTATGGGATTTGTATTTTGATGTTCATTTCGCAAATACTTCCAGTGCACTTGCTGTGGGCTAGCTGATAGCATGAGCGTGGCCAGAGGTGGAGACTGACTCATGACTCACTACCTTCATACAGCGTATAATCGAGTGGAGTAGAAAAACATTGCATAGCAAATTTCCCACATGCCGTTTAATTACCGTTTACTTGCTGTGGTGACTAAATTACAATGGAAGCAAGTACGGGGTGTCCTGAGTGCCTGTGGACCTAAAGCAGCGGGGAGGAGCAGCTAAGGCATGCTGGGGAGATGTGAAATTAACACGAGGCAGCGAAGTCCAAGGGGAGGTGAGGAGGGGCCTCCAGGGTGGGCATGGAGGGCTTTCCATCGCAAGGCCCTGGAGCTGGGAAGCCACAAGCCAGTCAGGTAGGCGTTGTCCCATTTAGACATGGGAAAAACCAGGCTCAGATTGGGTATAAACCTCTCTAGTTTCACTCAGCTACTAACTGTATAATCCGCTTTAAGAGCTGTTGAATCTTGTAGTGCTAATAGTCTGCGTGGTTGAAGGCAAGTCACCGGGCCCCAGTTTCCCCATTTTTGTAATGAGGGAATTTGATCCATGTTCTGTATCAAATGGAGTTGTGTATAATGTATACACCATCGTAGGCAATGAAGCAATGGAATACAGCTGTTCACTACGCGCAAAGATGAAGATTCTCTGATGGACAAACTGGGAGGAAGAGTGAAAATCCTTGGGGTAGTGAGAATGTGCCTTCCAGTTTCTCCAACTTGGATAAGAAAATGAAATGTCCATTATTAAATGAGACACGCACTGGGAGCGACCAGCCCTGGGCATTGTTAGAGCTGTAATATATAGGTCATTGTGGCCCTCCTTTTTCTTTTTGTTGCTGAAGGAAAGTGATGAAGTGGTGCCAGGAAAGTGGCAAATTGCCTTAAAAATCACATAAAAGTGCAATTTAGTGCACACAGTTCTGCTGAAGAAAACCACCTTTGTTTCATTATTAGCTTCCCAGGGATTTCTTTCCTTGCTTGGCATTTAAGTGTGGAAACTTGTCCTTTTATTCTTAACATAATGAGACAGTTCCTATGTTTTAAGAACAATAGAAAAAAGCATGAAGAGTGATCGATACATTACCTGAGATTTATTAACTACCGACTGGAGCCATATTGCCAGCCTCTAGGTATGATTTGGAAAGACAGGGAGGCATAAACCTCTGTTGTTTTACGTAAAAATAGGAAAAAAAATCTAATCTCTGAGACCATAGGATGAAAAATGTTCTATTAGAGACTTGCTTCGCCTTTTTTCCCTGATTTCGGGTTTGCGATTTGACCTGTAAGACAAAGACCGGCTACTTTGCCTGCCAGGTTCAGAACTAATAGGAAGGTAAACTCTGAAGTTATCTGCTGACATCATTTGGGGCCGTGATTCCTAGTTTCTGTTTTGCTTCTCTTTCCTCTTGTCTGTAGAGGCTTGACAGCGATACATCTCAGGGAAGCTTATGCGCTCACCTATCAGATTGCATGCTCTCTGCACTCGGTGGAAAGGGTGCACCGCGAGACCGAGCTGGGAGGCAGGGTGGAGGGAGACCCGGGACTGTGGAGTCCTGTTGCAGCACCGATGGCTGGAGACGAGACCAAACCTCAGTGGCACGTGGGCTGTAAGTTCAGTAAGACAGTGGTGGGGAAGCCAGCGAAGCCTTTTGATGCTGTTGATGAAAAATATTTTGTCCCGTGTAAGCCTGTCCAGAGGGAGTTTGCAGTCCAAATGACATTCAGGGCAGTTCATTGCTTCGCATGGACAATGAACCCAATACATACCTGTTGAGTTTATTTAATAAAAGAGGTTAGAGAATGAGGTGGTGGGCAGTGGGATTATTGCTATTTAAAAACAAACAAAAGCTACTGGGGATATTTAAATCTGAGATTCAGCTGTTATTAATTGTCTCTATTTTATATATTTTTTTAATTCAGCAAATATATATAAGTGCCTCCAATGTGGAAAGAATTATATCAGGCGATGAGGATAGTCATAAAGAGACAAATATGATTTTGGAGCTTATATTTTAGGTGGACATGGACATTAAATAACTGTGGATGATACTGTTACAAAGTTTTTATATACTGAATGCTATTGAAAGCTAGGAGACCGTTGAGGGGTGAAAACTGAGATCTAAGGATAAGAAGCTGATTGTTTGACTTCTGTCCTTATGGTTAATCTGGAGGCAGAACTTTGGGCCATAGGTGACTTTAGCTTCTCAAGTCTTGTTCCTATCGGGAGTCCCTTTGGGCCATAGGTGACTGGCTTCTCAAGTCTTGTTCCTGTCGGGAGTCCCTCAGTCTGAAAGAAAGTGTCACGAAAGTGTCACATGTGGACATAAGGATGTCTTTGGAGAAGCCCGGAAGTGGAGAAGCATTGCAGACTTCTTGCGGAAAATGAGAAGTGGCCACTGGGCAGCTAAGTTATACATCACTTTTAGCAGATGGAAGTCAGCCTTGCAGATTTTGATAGAAAGCGAAAGAGAGACAGCTGCTCGCAGAACGTTTTTACTTGGCTCAGAAAGGAGAAAGATGTTAACTGGAGAAAGTTCACTTAATGGTGACTTCCCGTGATGTCCTGAAAGTGAGCCCTGCTGGCCAGGCCAGGGGCATTTATGGAAATGTGGGCTGCAGGTACAGTTTTATTTTCTGGTCTGAAATGTTGCGGAAGCAGGGAAAAGAATTCTGTCAAAGGAGACAAAATGGAAGTACCAAAGAAGTGAAACTCTGGGAAAGCAAACAATTCCATTTGAATGTTCTGGGGGATGCAGTTGAGACATCTTCAGTTCTCTGCGTGACTTTTTAAATATTGTCACCATTCCTTCAACAGATTTTCCCCAGGTTTGGGTTCAGATGAAGCCAGTGTCAGTGCCGTGTGGTTCACCGCAGGATGGAATCAGTTACTCTGGTTTCTTTTACATGATGAGCTGAATCCATCATTGACATGTTAGAATTTGCAACCAAATTTATAAGACCCTTTGATGTTACACAGCATTTTTCCTGGTTGCTGTCTCACTTGATAGCTCCGTTATTCCTGGGAGGTAAACGGGCTGAGGGTCCCAGGCCTGCCTAGTGCGCTGTGAGCCTGGACGGGGTTCAGAGGTTACTCAAGACTGAAATGCTAGTTCCCCTGTTCAGGTCGTGTTGTGTCTCCAGCATCCAGAGCAGTGCTTGGCATAGGGAATGAGCTCAAATGTGCTGAATTCATTTAATAAAAGGAGTTAGAGGATGAGGTGGGGCAATGGGATTATTAAATAGTGTATATTTCTATCAGAGAATTAAAGACAAAAAACTACCTGGGGATATTTAAATCTGAGATTGAGATCTGGCTGTTGCTAATCTCAAAGGCCTGAGAAATGCCATTTGTTGTTGCTGGGTTGCTATTTAGTTGCTAAATTGCGTCTGATTCTTTTGCGACCCCATGGACTGTAGCCCACCAGGCTCCTCTGTCCATGGGATTTTCCAGGCAAGAATACTGGAGTGGGTTGCCATTCCCTTCTGCAGGGGATCTTCCTGGGGATTGGACCTGCATTTCCTGCACTGGCAGGCAGGTTCTTTACCGCTGAGCCACCAAGGAAGCCAGTCCAAAACTACCCACTGGATTAATTTTTCTACTGAAACTTTTCCTCCACAAGATTTTTCCAAGATTGACATTTAGCATTTAAATATTTAAATCCTTTTATACCATCCTTAAGAGTGTGTATTAACACAGAGAAAAGTCCATGAGTCTGACTCTCAAACACATATTCTGTTCTCCACTCCCCTGATCAGCTCAGATACCCTGCCCAGCTCAGATACCCTGCCCTATATCCCTAAAGAGGGAAAAAAGAAACAGAACGTGATTGACAGAGAGGACACAGGGCAAATAAAAGCTCTCAACCTTGTCCTACAAAATGCAGAAGATCAAGACATATGGTCTTACACATCGCCCTCCAGCTGAGAATTTTTTTTGTTATTGAAGCATAGTTAATTTACAACATTGTGTTAATTTCTTCTGTACGGCAAAGTAAAAAGAATGTGTGTGTGTACATATATATATTCTTCTTTTTAATATTATTTTCTATTATGGTTTGCCACAGAATATTGAAAATAGTTCTGTGCTATATAGCAGGACCCTGTTGCTTATCCATCCTGTATGTTAGTAGTTGCGTCTGCTAAGCCCAAACTCCCAATCCTTCCTTCCCCCACCGGCCACTGACAACTGAAGTTCTGTTCTCCGTATTTGTGAGACTGTTTTAGTTTCATAGATCAGTTTATTTGTGTCATATTTTAGATTCGACATGTAAGTGACATCATGTGATATTTGTCTTTTTCTGGCTGATTTACTCCACTTAGTATGATAATCTCTAGATACTTCATTTTTTGATGGCTGAATAATATTCTATTGTGTGTGCTCGTGTGTGTGTTATATACTGCATCTGCTTTATCCATTCATTGACTCATTTCGGTTGTCTCTATGTCTTAGCTATTGTAAATTGTGCTGTTGTGAACATAAGGGTGCATGTATCTTTTCAAATTATAGTCTTCTCCAGATCCATGCCCAGGAGTGGGATTACTGTATCATATGGTAGTTCCGTTTTTAGCTTTTGCAGAATCTCCGTGCTGTTTTCCACACTGTCTGTGCACACTTACACTCCCACCAACAGTGTACAGCTAAGAGTTATTTAAATCTCTGCCACTCTCAACTCTGAACCCCTCTTTTAGATTATGCGGCTCTTGAGAACAGTGATTGCACCTTATATATCATTAGTCAGTATAAAAGAACTCCCAATCAGTATAACAGAATAGGTGAATATCAGTTAAATTAATAAATGTATAAATAGCTGAGGATGGTGTTGAAACTGCCAATAAGGAGTGGAGTACCGTAGAGGAAATAATGAAGCCTCCAGGGAACAAAGGAGACGAGACACTGGGAGGCCTGGACTGTCTGAATTCGTGGTGCTAGTAAAGCCTGAAATTTACACAGCAGCTGCCTCCAAAGGTAAGGTGTCTAAAGTCTGTGAGGCCACTTCCCCATCCCCAAGGTGTGATGACCTCAGGAATGGAAGAGACTATGGTGAAGTGGATGATACGGCTCCGTTTTGGAGGGAGGCTGAACGCTGCTGTGTTCCTGCTGAGTGATGCTAATATGGGAACGTTTCCAGACCTTACCATTTTTCAAAAAGCAGAAACTCAGATATGTAGCTGTTTAGGCACAATCTGAATTTTAAGCTTTGGCAGTGGTTTCTGATATTTTAAAAGCATTGCATGGCTAAAGAAACTCTCCCACGCCCAACCTCTTTACTAACAGATCTGTGGATTAGAGAAAGATGATATTATGATATTTAGTGAAGGCATTAGGGATTTAGATGAAATTCTGAAACAGTGTTCAGATCAAAATTAAGTAGTTCCTGTCCACTCTAGACTGGACCAGCGTTCTGACACTCCGGAGTTTCTGACCCCGCCATCCTTTGCTTTGCCGGGTGCCTCAGTGTCTGTCTGCCCTGGACTCTCCCCTCTGCCAGTTGCTCTGAGCCCGCCCTTGTATCATCTGAAGCTGCTCTCGGTGCTCAGACTAGAGAAATGACTTTAGGTTGACATCCAGATTTCTGATTGGCTGAGACAGCTTGGTAGGGAGGCATCACTTTAGAGAACTCTGGTTGTGCCCCTTGGCGGCCACCGAGTGCGCCCTGCCAGGATTGTCACGCTGCGGGTGCTGTCTTTACTGCCCCGTTCCCCCACCAGACGTGAGCCCCACGGTTACGTCAGGCTCCTCCTCTGGCACGCCGCTGTCCCCTGACGCCACTTTCGCAGCTCTGACGTCATGTTTTGTGGCTATCTATAGACACAACTTCAGACGTCCTCATCGAATACCATCCGCAAAGATGGAGATGTTGAAAACATAAGAGCAATTTTGTGAATGAGATGTGTCTTCCTACTGTAGTGAGATGAGGGTAGAGCGGTCCTGGTCAGCCTAAGCTTCCCGGTCTCTTTCTAAGACCCAGACACCAGACGTTTTCTTTGTCCTCTTTTTATGACCTTAACTCACTAAAACCATGTTTTGACTAATACTTGTTCTAACATTATCCGGAACCATTTCTTTCTTTAATGTTGAATTCACAAGCTGTATTTCTACGGCATTGTTATTTAGCAGTCACATAAGACGTGTATCTGCTCATTCATAACGGGCTCATTTATACATGGACCACATAAAATTTGCATTCTCACACCAGCAACTCATTTATTATCGGTAATAAATACACCCAGCAGCAGGCCAAGCACACTTCAGAGGCTTGTAACTTGAGAATTGTCAGAGTAGATGTAAAATGCAATGAGTTTTTTTTTTTTTTTTCAAATAACTAGGAAAAAAAAAAAACTTCCATCAGAACTTGGAAGTGGAAAGGAAGAAAGAGAGAAGGGAGAGAAAGAAGACAGGAAGGAAGGAAGGAGGGAGAAACAGAGAAGCAAAGGGAGAAAGGAGGAAAAATAAGAAACTTTTTAGTGATGTATTAATAGATTCAGAAGGAATGCCTTTGCCCAGAAAGAAAGTTTGTTCCTACCATGAAGTTCAGAGAGAGGGAAGGAAAAGTAGGCACTGCTGATCTTTCCTTTTCTAAAAAAAAAAAGAAAAAAAAAACTACTTATAATTGCATCAATATGATTTCTCTCTGCATAACATATTAGACTTTATAACTAAGGCAGCCTTGAATGTTTTTATGACCACTCAGCCTGCTTCATAAGATGCAAAGAGGTTCGCCCACAGGTCAGAAAAGTATAGGAAACCTCAAGACTGTGGCAAAAGGTTAGATATATGCAATAAAAGGCAATCATTTTGTGAATATTGGTGAGAATTAATAGTGCTTTCTTTTGTGGCTCGCTGAGGAAACGTGTTCTTGATGCTGTTCAGAAGTACTTCTTGGTGGTTTTAATAGAAACCATGTGTGTGTGTCAGGATTTGGAGCAAAATTCATCCCAACCAGGGCCTGAGGCTCTGCAGACCTCTCAGGCTTTCCCACATCTTTTAAAAAATTTTCTGTCCAGTGAAGTCCTCTAAAGTAAATGAAAATGAATCAACAAAAAGTAAAGGAGTTCAGGGAAGAATTTTAAGCAGCAAAGCTCTTTCAGTTAACTTTTAATGGGCCCTTCCTTTTTCTTGGACCCAGAGTCTTCTGTTTAATGCCTACAGCCCTCTCCACCTCCCCTTCAAGGACGCGTGACAGTTACAATCTCACTTAGATGTGGAATCCAGAAGAGTTGAACTTACAGAAGCCGAGCATAGATCCGTCATTGCCTGGGGATGAGGGGCAGGGAATGGGGACATGCTGGTCAAATGGCCCAAACTTCCTGTCACGAGTAAGTTCTGGGATCTAACGTAGAGCGTGGTGACTACAGATCTAATGTAGAGCGTGGTGACTATAGATCTAATGCAGAGCGTGATGACTGTAGTGAACACCAAACCGACACTTGATGTTTGCTGAGAGGGCAAATCTTAATGTTCTATACACACACACACAATAGCTATGTGAAGTGAGGAAGTCCCTTAAAGGTGGTCATCATTTCACACTGTATGTTGTTGTTTGTTGTTTAATTGCTAAGTCATGTCCAACACTTTGCCATCCCATGGACTGTAGCCTGCCAGGCTTCACCATCCTTCCCTATCTCCTGGAGCTTACTCAAACTCATGTCCATTGAGTTGTTAACACCATCTCATCCTCTGTCATCCCCTTCTCCTCCTGCCTTCAATCTTTCCCAGCATCAGGGTCTTTTCCAATGAGTTGGCTCTTTGCATCAGGTGGCCAAAGTATTGAAGCTTCAGTTTCAACATCAGTCCTTCCAATGAACATTCAGGACTGATTTCCTTTAGGATAGACTGATTTGATCTCCTTGCAGTCCAAGGGACCCTCAAGAGTCTTCTCCAAAAACACAGCTCAAAAGCATCAATTCTGTGGCACTCAGCTTTCTTTATGATCCAACTCTCACATCCATACATGACTACTGGAAAAAAACAGAGCTTTGACTATATGGACCTTTGTGGGCAAAGTGATGTCTCTGCTTTTTCATATGCTGTCTAGGTTTGTCATAGCTTCCCTTCCAAGGAGCAAGCATCTTTTCATTTCACAACTCAGTCACTGTCCGCAGTGGTTTTAGAGCCCTAAGAGGTAAAGTATGTCACTGTTTCCACCTTCCCCCTTGTATGTTACACAAAGTGATGGGATGGATGCCATGATCTTAGTTTTTTTGAATGTTCAGTTTTAAGCCAGCTTTTTTTCACTCTCCTCCTTCACCCTCATCTAAAGGCTCTTTGGTTCCACTATGTATGTATATTAAATCATTTTATACACATTAAAGTTCACAATGTGCAACCTAAATAAATGCAAGTTTATGTTTCAATAAACCTGGGAGGGGAGAAAGATAGACTAAGGATGAATGACAGTTGCAGTTTCAATGCCTGTGTGATTCTTACATGAATATCTTATCCCACAGTTGGGCAAAACTTGGAAAACTGGACTTGTGTGAAGCTTTGCGTCAGGCAGGAGCTATGTTACATCTGCCCACTGCAGCATCTTCAGTGCTGGTTTTCCACCACATGTATAGAGAACCGTCATTAGCATATATTAGAATGATGGTGGGCGGGTAGAGAGGAAGAAAGAAGAAAGCCTCTTTTCGTAGACTCTAGGGCTCCACATGATCCTTGTGTGTGTGTGTGTGTGTGTGTGTGTGTGTGTGTGTGTGTGTGTGCACTCAGATGTGTCCAGCTCTTTGCAGCCCCATGGACTGTAGCTCACCAAGGTTCACTGCCCATGGAATTCTCCAGGCAGAAACACTGGAGTGGGTTGCCATTTCCTGCTCCAGGGGATTCTTTCTGACCCAGGGATCCTCCTGCCCCCAATCCCTCCCAGCATCAGAGACTTTTCCAATGAGTCAACTCTTCGCATGAGGTGGCCAAAGCACTGGAGTTTGAGCTTTAGCATCATTCCTTCCAAAGAAATCCCAGGGCTGATCTCCTTCAGAATGGACTGGTTGGATCTCCTTGCAGTCCAAGGGACTCTCAAGAGTCTTCTCCAACACCACAGCTCAAAAGCATCAATTCTTTGGCGCTCAGCCTTCTTCACAGTCCAACTCTCACATCCATACATGACCACAGGAAAAACCATAGCCTTGACTAGACAGACCTTTGTTGGCAAAGTAATGTCTCTGCTTTTGAATATGCTATCTAGGTTGGTCATTAACTTTCCTTCCAAGGAGTAAGCGTCTTTTAATTTCATGGCTGCAGTCACCATCTGCAGTGATTAACAAATGTTTAACAAGGTAGGGAAATGCTACCCACTCCAGTATTCTCTCTAGCCTGGAGAATTCCATGGACTGTATAGTCCCTGGGGTCACAAAGAGCTGGACATGACTGAGGACTTTCACTCACGTAAGTGATATTGTATGATATTTGTGCTTCTCTCTCTGACTTACTGCACTTAGTGTGGTAATTTCTTGGTCCGTCCATGTTGCTGCAAATGGCACTGCTTTTCCTTTTCATGGCTGAGTAATATTCCATTGTGTTTACGTATCATGTCTTCCTTATCTGTCCATCTGTTGGTGAACACTTGGGCTGCCCTCGCTTTCTTTATTCATCTCCATTATTCTCAGTGAGTGCCCTATTTGCAGCTGACAGTTCACAGCTTGAAGGGGAGTCACCAACTTTATAATCAACATCCTTCCAGCATTTTTGTTCTAGTTGGAGAACTTAGTATACCCAGTGACAAAGTTCAGAAGTTGGTGAAGTCTAGTCTGGTGGTACCGAGAGGTCTGAGAAGAGAGGCGGAAGCATGTCATGTGTGTTTCTAGAAAATGATTGGTCCAAAAGCCAGGATAAGCCCAGAGTGAGCCTCCTTACCAAAGCAGGTTTCCTGATGGTGGCTGAGAAAAGCACATTTTTAAACCACCTCCAAGCTGGGAGAAGAGAGTGAAATGTACATTTATAGATATGCCAGGTATAGATATGCCAGGAGACCCTCTTTTATTCTCTCATCTAGTTAACAGAGTGAAGGGAGATTAGTGTCCACGATGGACCGAGAGGTATAGATCAGGAGGCGTTTCCAAAGGAGAAGGTGTGGTAACTGTGTAATCTAAGTGGTTTAAGTTCATACACGAGCCTGCTGGCTTCCTTCCAGATCTCACAGCCGGAGCTGCCTCCCTCAGGGAAGTGTACTGTTTCTGTGTGTCCATTGTTTGGGGCCTCTGCTTGTGTTCAGCTGTCAAAACGACTTCAGTGAAGCTACTTCTACTACACTGTATGATTTGGTTTATCTACCAGAAGAATAAGACTTGACTGAACAGTTTTTTAATTTATTTTTTCCAAAACCTGCAAAACTGTTTCTAAAAAATGGAAACTGTGAATCTCTGGAATATAAAATTCATTGCCATAGACTTGCATCCATGATTACTAAAGTAAATTACAAGCACATTACCATGTTCAGCTATATTCCTGGAGCTTCAGAAGATTTCTAGGGTCGGTATTTGTATTATTCGTCCTAAAATAACATTTGATGAAGACTTTTTCTTAAAATGACCTCCAAATATGAACTATAGAGGACAAAATTCTAAATATGGTTGAATTATGAACATGCCCTAGTATTTTATGATACATTGGAAAATGGCTTGATCAACATTAATATTGACTAGACCCAGCAGTTCAATAGCTTGGATAAATATGTGTTTCTTTTTGTTAGAAATCTATCATATCCGAGGCATAGGCCAACATGTTAGGTCTGTAAATCATGTAGGCTGCCCAGCCGTTTGGACCCCAGACCAGAAAAAGGCTGTCATAAATCCACCGCTCCTGAGGGTGGGTGGGAAGTTAGGGGAAGAGGATTGGACACAGCATGGAGAGAAGACCGACATTTGCTGGTTTCCAGGCATCTCCTAGGAAATATCCAGGGGCAGCCTGATGTTCTCACAGGCTTGTCTGAGTTTTTTTCACATCCCTTATGAAACAGGAGGAAAGAATCAATATAGGCAGTCTGCTAATCTATTCCTTAAGTGAATAGAGACTAACTACACACCAATCATAAGCCAATTCTAGAACATATTGAAGACTTTGGTATTCAGGAAGGCAGTATTTTCCAACCCTCCACTGCAGGGTACACTAACCCTCCACAGGGATGTGGAAAAATATCACAATTTGTATTATCATTTAGGTTGTATCAAAATATTAGGCTTCAATAATAGTTAGCACATGGGTCAACAAGAGCAGATGCATATAATTTATTAGTGAAATTGAAGTCGCTCTGTCGTGTCCGACTCTTTGCAACCCCATGGACTGTGGCCTCCCAGGCTCCTCCATCCATGGGATTTTCCAGGTAGGCATAGTGGAGTGGGTTGCCATTTCCTTCTCCAGGAGATCTTCCCAACCCAGGGATTGAACCTGGGTCTCCCGCATTGTAGGCAGATGCTTTACCATCTGAGCCGCCAGGGAAATCCATATAATTTATAAGTAAATACATACGTATCAGGAATGCATGCTAAATTCTTTTTTAATGATGAGATGTGTTCCCAGCCATTGCTGTTCTGTGTCAGGAACACATATTCCCTCAAACCCAGCAGGAAGAATCTGCCTCATTAACTTATTCCATGCCCAGAGTCTGAAGTTTCCCCCTGCCCCAGGATTATTTGTGGTACATCATCAGACCACCCTGGTCCCCAGCACCCCAATGCCATGTGTGGCGAATGATAGCATTATCCTATATTCTCCTCCCTTTTTAAAGACTTCTAGGGGAATTTCAGCCTTGAGTTTTACCGATTACTTACTGAAAAGAGCCCTGGAGTTATTGCTACCCATTGGGTAATTAGGTAGTTCCAAGGAAAATAATAAAACTATTTTGTGCCTGGGAGATTCGAATGGCACAGGGTGACTCATATTAGTCAGCTGAGCAATTATGTAATTACAGAAGACGGGGAAGAAAACCCTTCAGATTGTTTTTCCTAAGAGGCACTTTTGGAAGCGTTCCAGCCCATCAGGTACTTATGTAATTAGGTCGGGGGCACAATCCATAAGGAAAGGCTTGACGGGGGGAGGGTTCATTGAAAAAATGTTTATGTAAAAGAACCTGGTGGAAGAAGAAAAGGGAGTGTTTAAAAGATTCACACAGGCGCCACACCTACTAGACAGGACGCCATAAACATTAAGGGAAATCGTGTTTCGTAAGTGGAGGCCATGTGTGCGTGGATAGAATAGGATGAAGGGTCGTGTCCGGGAGCAGTCCCAAGCATTTATTAAGCTTGCGCTGGGGGCTCTCTTCCAGCGGGCCTTGTGTTTTCCCTGTTTCTACAGATAAATAAACTGAAAGGCTCAAAGAACTGAGGTCCTTTGGGCTCCAGCCCCTGCCCCTCCCACTGTACTATGCTGCTGCCTACCAGCATTTCTGAACTGAATCGCGCAGCTTGTCCTGATTGCATAGATTAGCAGTATTATTGTTCATTTCATCTCTTCACTTTGTGTGAATCTTGTCCACACAGTGAAAACCACTGGATTAAAACGCGCTAACTTGGTAATCTTGGCATCTAAATTACCAGGCTGTGTTTCCCACATGGTTCATCTGAATAAATCTGCCTTGCAGAGGACTTTGTACAAAGCAGCACCATGACCCCCTATATAGGATACACCATTTAAAGGCAGCCAAGTTTCCCCTGTTAATGCATTTAGTAAAAAGACAATGCTGCCATTTTGGAGCAATGTATTATGATACCCAAGGACTTATTTCACTGTCCAAGGTTTGCTTGTGCATGTTCACTAAGGTTTAAAAAAATGCTTATAGTAGTATCTCCAATTTTTAGACTTCTTTTTTCTGAGACATTCTGCGTGTGTTGATTAATCTTTTTGGTGGTAGAAAACTAGTGGATGCTCTGGTGCAAAACACTAACTCTTAGATTTCTTTACCCTTTATCTGATGGTTTTGCTTTATCCAGTGATGCTCCTATAGTTTCAGGGGATGAAAAAGATTTATCAGCAGAGAAAGAAATTACATTCACTTCTCTCTTTAGTTCAGCAGTGATATAAGTGTCCATGGTACAGAAATAAAACCAGCTGATTTGGAGAAGTCCTCTGGGTCACGCCTCGGTGAAGTAGCTCAAAATAAGTAGTGGGGCTCTTTACAGGTGCCTGTAGAGGACTGACATCCCAGGAACTGGAAGGAAGGAACCAGGTTTGGAAGGGCAGGCTGAGGCTCATCAGAGACAGATTTCTCTGCCAGTTCTAGACATATTTTGTCTGCTTCCACTACTGACTGAGCATTCATGTGATTTGACCAAGAATTGTCAGTTCCATTCAGTTGCTCAGTCACGTCCGTCTCTTTGTGACCACATGGACTACAGCAGGCCAGGCTTCCTTGTCATTCACTGTCTCCTGGAGTTTGCTCAAACTCATGTCCATTGAGTTGGTGAATTGTTAGAGATCCACCAAATATTGATTTAGAGTTTCAAAAATTTCAGCATTGACTTTGGAATATGTACAATCCAGACTAGCAATTTTCTACTTGCTAATTTCCATCATTCTGGCCACTCATTTTCTGATTGAGATGCTCGTCGTGGAAAAGTCGGCAGACTTTCTGGGACAGGCTGTGAGGTTCCTAAAAGCAAGAGGGCATATCTGAACACTTAGCTCTGTGACATCTATCTGTGCTTTAATGTAGTGCTGAGAGTTACAGATGTGATTTTAGCTCAGCATCTTCACAAGGATTGGACTTGGAGACATAAGCAGATGGTGGGCTCCGGGTGATTTCCTGTAGAATTAACGAACATTTCAGGTATTTGATAGGAGCTGCCTAGTTTCCTGAATCTATTCATTTGATAAATATTTTTTACCACTGTGAATAAATAAGATACAGTTCTCTCTCTCAAAGAGCTCAAAGTCTGGTAAAGGGAAGACATGAATTGAGGTAACTGATTGTGAGTGCCATGTGAGTAACAGAATCAAGCAAACAGGAAGAAGACACCAGTAACTATTTGGGGAAGGAAAGCTTCATGGAGGAGAAAATATTTACTCTGAATTTTCAAAGATAACTATAAGCCTTCTAAGCAGGTGAGGACAGGAATCTCAGAAAGGTAGAAAAGTGCATTGTGCTGTTGTGCTCAGTTGCTCAGTCATGTCCAACTCCTTGAGACGCCATGAACTGCAACCCGCCAGGCTCCTCTGTCCGTGGGATTTTCCAGGCAAGAATAGTGGAGTGGGTTGCCAGTTCCTCCTCCAGGGGATCTTCCTGACCCAGGGATTGAACCCGCATCTCTTGCCTTCATTGGCAGACAGATTCTTTACCACTGTGCCATCTGCGAAGCCCAAAGGAGGGGACGGAGGGAATTTCAGAAAGGTGGAAACGCGTGTTTTAGGCCGTAAGTGTGTCAAGTTCCTAGACTCGTGGGGTTCCATGTGACAACACTCAGATGGAATGATGGGCTGGCTGTGCAAGAATCAAACCTGGAAAGCTCTGCCCCGGTCCCTCCAGACGGTGGCTGGGGAAAGCGTCCAGCAGGTAGCATGCTCACCACTGCAGGGCTAGAGTTCTTTGGGCACCTGAGACACATTTCATGACCTTGACTACCAAAGTCATCTAAAATGGTCAGTATTTTACAGAAGGATCAATCCCAAATATAAGACCCTTGAGCTAATTTTTTTTTTAATCTTTTTGGAAGTATAGTTGATTTGTGATGTTGTGTTAGTTTCTGGTGTGCAGCAAAGTGATTCAGTAATATATATAATACATTCTTTTTCATATTCTTTTCCACTATGGTTTATCAGATGATGTTGAATAGA
This sequence comes from Bos taurus, assembly GCF_002263795.3. Lineage (NCBI taxonomy): Eukaryota > Metazoa > Chordata > Mammalia > Artiodactyla > Bovidae > Bos > Bos taurus. Next base: position 40,809,496 of record NC_037354.1, on the reverse strand, counting down.
GTTCCCTATGCTAAACAGCAGGACTTTGTTGTTTATCTACTCTCTGTCTAGTCAAGGCTATGGTTTTTCCAGTGGTCATGTATGGATGTGAGAGTTGGACTATAAAGAAAGCTGAGCACCAAAGAATTGATGCTTTTGAACTGTGGTGTTGGGGAAGACTCTTGAGAGTCCCTTGGACTGCAAGGAGATCCAACCAGTCCATTCTGAAGGAGATCAACCCTGGGATTTCTTTGGAAGGACTGATGCTGAAGCTGAAACTCCAATACTTTGGCCACCTGATGTGAAGAGCTGACACATTTGAAAAGACCCTGATGCTGGGAAAGATTTAGGGCAGGAAGAGAAGGGGACGATGGAGGATGAGATGGTTGGATGGCATCACCGACTCAATGGATATGAGTTTGAGTAACCTCGGGGAGTTGGTTATGGACAGGGAGGCCTGGTGTGCTGCGGTTCATGGGGTCACAAAAAGTCGGACACGACTGACCAACTGAACTGAATATAATAGTTTAATCTACTTATCCCAAACTCCCAATCCATTCTTCTGTCATCCCCCACCCCCTTGGCAACCACGAGTCTCTATGTTCTTTATGTCTGGGAGTCTGCTTCTGTTCCATAGATAAGTCCATTTGTATTTTAGATTCCACGTGATAAGTGATATCACAAGGTATTTGTCTTTCTTTTTCTACTTTGCTTAGTGTGATAATCTCTAGGTCTCTCCATGCTGCTGCAAAGGGCATTATTTCATTCTTTTTTATAGCTGAGTAATATTCTATTGCATGTATGTACTGCATCTTTATCTATTCATCTGTTAATTGCTATTTAAGTTGCTTCCATGTCTTGGCTATTGTAAATAGTGCTTCTATGAACATAGGGGTGGGTGTGTCTTTTTAAATTATAGTTTTGTCTAGGTATATGCTCAAGATTTATTTACTATGCCAAAGCCTTTGACTGTGTGGATCACAATAAACTGTGGAAAATTCTGAAAGAGATGGGAATACCAGACCACCTGACCTGCCTCTTGAGAAACCTATATGCAGGTCAGGAAGCAACAGTGAGAACTGGACATGGAACAACAGACTGGTTCCAAATAGGAAAAGGAGTACATCAAGGCTGTATATTGTCACCCTGCTTATTTAACTTCTATGCAGAGTACATCATGAGAAATGCTGGGCTGGAAGAAGCACAAGCTGGAATCAAGATTGCCGGGAGAAATATCAATAACCTCAGATATGCAGCTGACACCACCCTTATGGCAGAAAGTGAAGAGGAAATAAAAAGCCTCTAGATGAAAGTGAAAGAAGAGAGTGAAAAAGTTGGCTTAAAGCTCAACAATCAGAAAACTAAAATCATGACATCTAGTCCCATCACTTCATGGGAAAGATGGGGAAACAGTGGAAACAGTATCAGACTTCATTTTGGGGGGCTCCAAAATCACTGCAGATGGTGATTGCAGCCATGAAATTAAAAGACTCTTACTCCTTGGAAGGAAAGTTATGACCAACCTACATAGCATATTCAAAAGCAGAGACATTACTTTGCCAACAAAGGTCCATCTACTCAAGGCTATGGTTTTTCCAGTGGTCATGTATGGATGTGAGAGTTGGACTATAAAGAAACCTGAGCCCCAAAGAGTTGATGCTTTTGAACTATGGTGTTAAAGGAGACTCTTGAGAGTCCCCTAGACTGCAAGGAGATCCAACCAGTCCATCCTAAAGGAGATCAGTCCTGGGTGTTCATTGGAAGGACTGATGCTGAAGCTGAAACTCCAGTACTTTGGCCACCTCATGCGAAGAGTTGACTCACTGGAAAAGACTCTGATGCTGAAAGGGATTGGGGGCAGGAGGAGAAGGGGACGACAGAGGATGAGATGGCTGGATGGCATCACCGACTCGATGGACATGAGTTTGGGTAAACTCCAGGAGTTGGTGATGGACAGGGAGGCTGGCGTGCTGCGATTCATGGGGTCGCAAAAAGTCGGACATGACTGAGTGACTGAACTGACTGATGCTCAAGAGACGGATTGTTGGATCATATACAGCTCTACTTTTACTTTTTTTGAGTAACCTAAATACTGTTATCCATAGTAGCTGCACAAATTTACATTCCCACCAAGAGTGTAAGAGGGTTCCCTTTTCTCCATAGCCTCTCCAGCATTTGTTTTTTGTCCTTTAAGCTGATGCTTTTCAAATGAAGCTTTACTTCTCAAAAGACTTATGTTTTCAGAAATATTAAAAAGATGTCCTGTGACACTTGGGTGAAGAGGTTTCTTTTTAGACAGAAAGTATTACATGCATTCAGTTTAAGAAGCCATGTAGTTCTGTGTCTTTCCAACAAAACAGCAGTGCCCTGCTCCACCGTTTTCCAGCAGTGATTCCTGCTGACTTGCGGCAACTGTTCTCAACTTTTCAGCAATTGTCTTTGACTCTCTCTAACATTTCTAATCTACTTGTTTTTCATACTGTCTGTGATTATTATACTGTAGAAACGATTTACTCTCATCCAATTACAGAAGATCAAAATTTAATTCTTTCATATTATACTCACTAGGTCTTCCCCAGTGGCTCAGACAGTAAAGAATCTGCCTCCTATGCAGGAGACCTGGGTTTGATTCCTGGGTTGGGAAGATCCCCTGAAGAAGGATGGCCTGGAGAATTCCATGGACAGAGGAGCCTGGTGGGCTATAGTCCATGGGGTCGCAAAGAGTCAGACACAACTGAGTGGCTAACACTGGATACACTGGATATTACACTCATGTGCTTGGATCCCACCCACATTTTCCAATAACGTTCTAACATTTTTAATTCAATGAATATTCAATATTGCACATATAATTGTATGAACATTGCTCTTAGACAAAAATGCCATATTTTATGTTGATGTTTCCTTCTGTCATATAAACTGACTTGGTTCTTGTGACCATCCACTCCTCTTTGACTCAAGCTACAGTTTAATGTTTTAAATCTCTCTGCTCTGTGAAATTTCCCGTATGCTTTCCAGCTACTAAAATTTCGTTGATGTCTTTCATCTGCTGTCGTCTCCTCTCCCTTTCTCTTTAACTTTGTGGATTTATGCCTTTAGGGAGGAAGTGGAGATAAATGTGTATCTTTGATATGCTGTGTTTAAAAAAAGGTAGAATAGGGCTTTCTAGATGGGGCCACAGAAAAGGCAGAGGTAGAATTTTAAGTGAAAATGTTTAATCATTGCAAAGGAAAAGCAGGTGTTGAGATAGAGCAGAGTTTAAACTACTTGTCACGGATATTAAGAAATAAGATAAAGTACATGTAGAGAGGAGGAATAGAAAGGTATAATTGTGCTTGTGAACATTCTATTTGTAAGTGTAGGAGAGAGGGAGTTTTTGCAGCAATAAGACAGGTCTTAGCCTGAGGGCGATAAAGAAAGAAAAAAGGGAGCTTACAAATACTTTTGAAGAACTGTCTAAAGATGCTTTGTACCTAGAAAACAAAGTAGTTCTCAGCCTCTTTAAATCTTAAGTGCATGAAAAAGTGAGAAGCATGAGAGGAGAAGCTGCTGCTGCTGCTGCTGCTGCTGCTAAGTCACTTCAGTCGTGTCCGACTCTGTGCGACCCCAGAGACCGCAGCCAACCAGGCTCCCCCATCCCTGGGATTCTCCAAGCGAGAACACTGGAGTGGGCTGCCATTTCCTTCTCCAATGCATGAAAGTGAAAAGTGAAAGTGAAGTCGCTCAGTCATGTCTGACTCCTAGCGATCCCATGGACCACAGCCTACCATGCTCCTCTGTCCATGGGATTTTCCAGGCAAGAGTACTGGAGTGGGGTGCCATTGCCTTCTCCGGAGAGGAGAAGAGTATTTGCAAAATATCAGGTCGTAAATGTTTGAATTAGTACAGGAAGAAAATCTCCTGCTATTAGAGCTTTGTTTTGTCACTTATCTATTTAAAAATGAGACCACATACTCAATTCAATTGATATTTTTGAGGATACTACTATTAATTCACTAGGAACTTTGCATCATCAGACAACAGATACGTCAAAGAGACTGTAGTTAAGAAAAAGACAGTGAGACAAAAGTACAAATAAGGTGAACTAACTCATGAAAGAGAACATGAGTGAGCTAAGAATTCATGCAGATGAGAAACTACTCTTATGCTTGAAGGAAGTAACATCTTAAAAAGATCCTGAAACATAGGATTTTGGGGGCAAAAAAAAAAAAAAATGGTGAGAAGTGTGTTCTCTGAAGAGGCAGGAAGCACAGTGACATAAGGGCATGGGGAAGACTTGATACCCTTCGAGGACACCAAATAGTGAATGAACTTAGGCGAGAACCTTCAGGTCAGTGTTTTGAGAGTTGGTTAAGAAAGCTGAGATACATTGATGCCAAGTTACAGAGGGCCTTTATTAGAGTTTTTGAAGCACATTATCCACATTCTTCCACCTATGAGTTTCAAGCATTTTGAAATAAAGAAGCAGGAATCAGACACAGATTAAATTACAAGCAGAATTGCCAGTAAAGCTGGCACTTGGGATATAGTTTGGAATAGGAAGCTAGTCAGGTTTTCTAAATTTTGCATATATTTGTCTACAGAGCATGCAGACAACCACGAGCCTCTAGATGACGGGGTGGAAGCGGTGGAAGACAGGGCACCAGGGGCCTCTCATAAAAGAAATTAACCAAAGCTCACCTGCATCCCAGGTGGACAACGATCTGAACCTTAGTCTTACCAGACTTGGCAGAAGTGAATGTTCTCTTTAATGTTACACTCTCTTGAAAAAGAAGGACCAGACTGGAAGGAACATCCCTTCTATGGAAATCTGATGTGGAGAATGAGTGTTACGTGTCTCCACCAACCAGCAACAGCCTTGACTGCAGGTGGGAGAAGCTGTGTGGGCTTTGGTAGAGCATGGAGAGCTGCTACAAACCTTGGAGTGAGATGCTACAGTAGAGCTGCTCTTTGGGAAGAAAACCAGGCAACCATAGGCAAAACATTTCAGGACAGAATGGACATAAAGGTAGGGCATGAAGATGGGCTGAAACTCCAATACTTTGGCTACCTGATGCAAAGAACTGACTCATTGGGAAAGACCCGGATGCTGGGAAAGACTGGAGGCAGGAGGAGAAGGGAGCAACAGAGGATGAGATGGTTGGATGGCATCACCGACTCAATGGACATGAGTTTGAGCAAGCTCGGGGAGTTGGTGATAGACAGGGAAGCCTGGCGTGCTGCAGTCCATGGGATCACAGAGAATTGGACACGACTGAGCGACTGAACTGAACTGATGAAGATGGGATGCTATGATTGCAGGAATAAGAGGAAGGAAAAAATCTAAAACTGGCTTATGAACACTGAATGTGGACAGATGGAACAAATGTGAGGAAAGGGATGCAAAACACACTCCAGGATGACTGGGTCAGTGATTCAAATCCAGATAACCAGATTAACATTCCACTCACACAACTGGCAAAGTGATTAGATGCAAAAACTGGTCAGCAGTGAGTTGTTTGTGGACATAATGAGTCTGAGTTATCAAACCACTGGAGATGTCCAAGAGAACACTGGAAATGTGGATATAATGGAAGAAATGAACATCAGGTCCAGAAGAGACAGCCTGCAATGAGAATTAGGGAGTCACTAAATCCTCTGTTTAACACAACTGACTCCTCCCCTCAAGTTTAAAACTTTACAGCAAAAGAAGTGATATTCAAGAGGGTACAGAGATGTGTGTGTGTGTGTGTGTGTGTGTGTGTGCGCACGCACGTGCGCTTAGTCACTCAATCATGTCTGACTCTGCAACCCCACTGACTGAGGCCCATCAGGCTCCTCTGTCCATGGGATACTCCAGGCAAGAATACTGGAGTGGGTTGCCTTCCCTCATCCAGGGGATCTTCCTAACCCAGGTCTCTCACATTGCAGGCACATTCTTCACCACCTGAGCCACCGGGGAAGCCCAAGAATACTGGAGTGGGTAGCCTAACCCTTCTTCAGAGGAACTTCCAGAACCAGGAATCAAACCAGGGCCTCCTGCATTGCAGGTGGATTCTTTACCAGCTGGAAGCCAATATATATATACACACACACACACGTACATATATATATATATACACACATATGCATATATTCAGTTGAGTTCAGTCACTCAGTCATGTCTTACTATTTGCGACCCCACTGCAGGACTGCAGCACGCCAGGCCTCCCTGTCCATCACCAACTCCTGGAACTTGGTCACACTCATCTCCATGGAGTTGGTGATGCCATCCAACCGTCTTATCCTCTGTCGTCCCCTTCTCCTGCCCTCAATCTATCCCAGCATCAGGGTCTTTTCCAAGAAGGCAGTTCTTCACATCAGATGGCCAAAGTATTGGAGCTTCGGCATCAGTCCTTCCAATGAATATTCATGACTGATTTCCTTTAGGATGGACTGGTTGGATCTCCTTGCAGTCCAAGGGACTCTCAGGAGTCTTCTCCAACACCACAGTTCAAAAGCATCTGTTCTTCAGTGCTCAGTTTTCTTTATAGTCCGACTCTCACATCCGTACATGACTATTGGAAAAACCATAGCTTTGACTAGACAGACCTTTGTCAGGAAAGTAATGTCTCTGCTTTTTAATATGCTGTCCAGGTTGCTCATATCTTCTTCCAAGGAGTGTCTTTTAATTTCATGGCTGTAGTTACCATCTGCAGTGATTTTGGAGCCAAAAAAAATAAAGCCTGTCACTGTTTCCTTGGTTTCCCCATCTATTTACCCCGAAGGGTTGGGACTGGATGCCATGTATAATTGTTGCTGATTCACATTGTTGTATGGCAGAAACTAACACAACGTTGGAAAGCCATTATAGTCCAATTAAAAATAAGATGAATCAAATGCAATAGTGATATGTTAGTTTAGTCTACACTGGGCTGATGGTCCCTCTCATCGTGAGCTATCCCTTTTAGTAGCTCCAACACCATTGCCATGCTTTTATAAGGGAGATCCTCAGTTAGTCGAGGTAAGCCACTTAATTTCCTGGTGCCTGTCTTGTCATGGATAAAGTGAGTTAGTGATCCTGCCCACGGCAAAGGGTTGTGGGAACTCGGTGAGTCAACTTTTGTAAAGCACTTAGAACACTATCAAGTGTAAAAGTGGTGTTGCTTTTCCTGTGTTTTTGTTCTGCTCTTGTCCGTGAAGCACCCTGCCTGGAATCATCTTTTGGGATACACATTTTGAAAACGAGAGCTGATAGAGTCACAGGACACATTGACCCCATTAATCCCACAGAAACACTTGAGCTCCTTGCCTCAGAAGGGCCCTCAGTCTAATAGGGACTGGGCGGGAGTCCACTAGGATGCGGAACCAGCACGGCCTGAGCGAGGCTGGGGTCTGTGGGTAAACAAAGACTCTGCGGTGAGTGAGTGAAGCCTGTGCTGGAGAAGCAAAAGCAGCTTCATGGGGGTAAAATACAGACCAGCACCCCTTAACCCATCCATTAGTTTATTTATTCTTTTTTTAGCACAAGTTAAAGCTTTGTTTTTTCCAATTTTAATTTTTTAATTGAAGTGTGACTGATTTAATGTGTTCAATTCTCCTGTGGTGCAAAGTGACTCAGTTATATGTACATTCCTTTCTAAACTTGTATTTTATATACGGAATATGGTTGATTAGCAAAGTTGTGTTAGCTTCAGGTGTACAGCAAAGTGATTCAGTTATACATGTGTCTCTTGTTTTCAGATTCTTTTTGCATTTAGGTTAGTATAGAGTACTGAGTCCCCTGTGCTCTACAGCAGGTCCTTGCTGATTATCTGCTTTATGTACAGTTATGTGCACCTGTCAATCCCAAACACCCAGTCTGACCCCCGACTCCACCATTCCCCTCTGGTGACCACAGATTTGGTCTCCGTGGGTCTGTTTCTCTTTTGTAAATAAGTCCATATGTATCATTTTTTTAAAGATACCACATGTAAGTGGTATCATATGATATTTGTCTTCCTCTGAATTCAGACTATTTTTGACAAGGATCGTAGCTAAGCATTACATGGTTGATGTAGATAAATGGCCTGTGCTTTATAACCCCAGGAAGCAGTTGTCTAGTGGAGGAGACAGGCCTGTGAAAACCTCTGAGCCTGCGGGAAGGGCTGCAGGAGATGAGGAGGCTCAGAGGAGCTCCCATGGGCTCCTTTCCACCCTGGGCAGAGCAGCAGGAGATGAGGGACTTTGACCTGCCCCGCCGGCTCACTTCCCGGTGTATTTGGGTTGTGGGCACAGAGCACCTCAGACAGAGGCGCCGGGTCAGCAGAGGAGAGGGGCTTGAGATCCCACTGTCTCCTACCACTTGCCCTTGGTGGGAGACAGCAGGCAGGGGTGACCACGAGATGAGAAAGCGAAAATCAGGGGGTGTGTGAATGCTGGAGGGCCTTGGACAGAAAATTGTATCTCCTTAGCTCTTTTGCCAAAGGCCAGCTCTGCTTAGGAATCTAAAAAGAAAACTAAGATTATTTATGTGCTACGACCAGCAATACATCGGAGGCCAAGAGTGAGAGTTATTGAGCTGGTTCAAAGCAATCTCGATTATTGAAAATGAATGAAATTGAATTCCACTTCCTACAGAGTCATTTATTGAGAGACAAAAGCAATTAATATTGAAAATAAAATAATTGTGAACTTCTGAACTAAATTACCATGCAGATATAATGTACTGTCTCATCAGTCTTTAACTACTTCATGTATTAGAAAATCATAGCACCAGTCTCTGAACCTGCTCCTCTGCATCGTTTGTGCTTATTCATTCTGCTTTTGCCAAAAAGCAGTTCTCGAGAGTAACAGATTAAAAGTCAAAGTTTCAGAAATAGGATTCCGAATTTAAAATTCACAGCCATATTGAGACTTGAGATCTCAGTTTGTAAATTAATGCTGTCCTTTGGTAAATTTAAAAAAAAAAGAACCGGTAAGGTGTCCCATAGTTCCTTGACAGCAGCAGGAATTTTTGCCCATTATTGCAAACTTGACACCACCATGGACTACCTGTCGCCAAGTGCTAGGTGTGCGTCTGATGAATGATTCTGCTGTCAGCCTCAAGCATCTCTGTGGAAACTGATTTATGTACTGAGGGCCCTTCAGAATGGAAAGTGCATTGTATGTACAGAGATAGTACATAGATTATAACTCATGCAAGTTCCAACTTGAGCGCCTTTGTTTTATGGAAATGCTGCAGAATCTCTCAGTTCAGGTGCTCATTCGTGCCCGACTCTTTGAGACCCCATGGACTGCAGCACGCCAGGCTTCCCTGTCCATCACCAACTCAGGTGATGGACAACACCCAACACCAACAGAATCTCTGCTGCTGCTGCTGCTGCTAAGTCGCTTCAGTCATGTCTGACTCTGTGCGACCCCATAGACAGAAGCCCACCAGGCTCCCTCATCCCTGGGATTCTCCAGGCAAGAACACTGGAGTGGGTTGCCATTTCCTTCTCCAATGCAGGAAAGTGAAAAGTGAAAGGGAAGTCGCTCAGTCATGTCCAACTCTTAGCGACCCCATGGAGTGCAGCCCACCAGGCTCCTCCATCCATGGGATTTTCCAGGCAAGAGTACTGGAGTGGGGTGCCATTGCCTTCTCCATAACAGGGTCTCTAGAAGAGTCATTTCCCATTTGGGAAGTGAGTTCTTAAGTCGATTTCCTGGAAGCAGAGCTTACAGTGAGGATTAGGGGAAAGTCAGAGGAAGAGATGCGGAGAGGTGGGACTGGAAAGAGGAGACTGACAGAGGGGTGGGATCAAGACAGATGCACGGGAGAATCACCGGGGCCCTAGCCTGCTGGGGAGTTGTGGGACTAACAGGACTCCCCTCAGCGTCACTGCAGCATGCTCATCGCTCCTGGATCTGATGATCCGCCCACTGAGAGTTGCAGGTGCCAACTGTTTGGAATAAACACACCTGGGGAGCTGGTGTGTGCAAAGCTAGGAAAGGGACCTCGGGAGCGTTGTGGGCAGTGCAATGTCCAGTATTCAGAGTGCTGTGGGAAGAAGGTTTAATAGCATCAGTCCAAGATGACAGTAAATAATTCACCATCACCATCCTGGGAAACAGGCCCAGCTGGTGGCAGTTCTCTTGATTCAGAGCCCAAAGTGCAGAAAGAGGTTTCAAAGGGGCCAAGAGATTCATTTCCTGCTGGCAACAGGCTGGTGGCAGAAGACTGACACAAGCCAGGCTCGTTCCTGAGTAAGGAAAAGAAACCTCGGGAGACGGGGAAGACAATGTCAGAGGGACAAGGCTTCCACAGGCTGGTGTAGACAGTGGGGCGGGGCGGCGGGGGGTCCCTCAAAAGCCAAAGAGATAGACCCATCTAAAAGCACTGAAATTCAGCCTTAAAGAGAAGTGGCTCAAAAACATACCTGTGTACGTAACACTGAGCGGAGTTCCCTGTGCTGTATGGCAGGCCCTTGCAGGTTATCCATTTTAAATATAGTCATGTGTACCCTGGATGGAAGGGGTGTTTGGCAGAGAATGGATACATGTATATGTATGGCTCAATCCCTTTGATGTCCACCTGGAGCTAACACAGTGTTGTTAACTGGCTGTACCCCATCAGGGCTTCCCTCATGGCTCAGTCGGTAGAGATTCTGCCTGCAATGCAGGAGACCTGGGTTCGATTCCTGGGTTGGGAAGATCCCCTGGAGATGGAAATGGCAATCCACTCCAGTATTCTTGCCTGGAAAATCCCATGGACAGAGGAGCCTGGCGGGCTACAGTCCATGGGATCACAAGAGTCAGACACAACTTAGCAACTAAAGCAACCAATACAAAATAAAAAGTTGTATGTGTATATATACACACACGTATCTGTGGAAACAGTCTGACCCATAGCTCATCAGTTTGTAGTACTGAATGTCTAAAACAAAGGACCTTAATATGTGCACAAATATGCACATTGATAGAAAACTTTCCAAAATATATTACTAGAAAGCAGGGATAAAGGGAGAACGATGTTGAACCCACAAGACTTTTACCCCCTCTCTAAAAGTTGGGGCTCTGGGAATTGCTGTTTGACTCAGGGAACTCAAACGGGTCTCTGTAACAGCCTAGAGGGGTGGGATGGGGAGGAAGGTGGCAGGGAGGTTCATGAGGGGACAGATGTGTACCTATGGCTGATTCATGTTGATGGATGGTAGAAACCAACACAATTCTTTAAAGCAATTATCCTTCAGTTAAAATAATAAACAACTTTAAAATTAAAAGAGTTGAGACTCTCAGAACAATAGATGCTCTTAGTAGCAAGTTATTTGTTGTTTTTTTTAATTTTTATTGGAGCACAGTTGACTTACAATGTTATATTAGTTTTGGGTGTATAGCAAAGTGAATCAGTTATACATATACACGTATCCCCTCTTTTTAAAATTCTTTTCCTATACAAGCCATTACAGAGTATTGAGGAGAGTTCTCTGTGCTGTACAGTAGTCCTTATTAGTTACTGATTATCTATATATGGTAGGGTGTATATGTTAATCCAGATCTCCAAATTTATCCCTCTCCTCTTTCCCCCAGTACCAATAATATTGCTTTCTACATCTGTGATTCTATTTCTGTTTTGTAAATAAGTTCATTTGTACAGATTTCTTTTTCGATTCCACATATAAGTGATACCATATGATGTCTGTCCTTCTCTGTCAAACTTACATCACTATGACAGTCTGTAGATCCATCCGTGTTGTTTATTCAGCCATAAAAAAGAGAGAAATAATGCTATTTGTAGTAACAGGTTATATTGTAATGAAATTTTTAGTATCTGTCTACCACCTGATGACTTTTTAAATACTTGTGTGCATCTCAGGGAACATAAATTCATCCCTTCTCTTGGCTCAGGGCTTTACCACGAGCATTTTGGCAGGATAGAATTCTTTAGTGACTAAAAAAAATACACTTTTTTAAATATAAAATAAAATACTGTGTCAGTGCAATTCTTCTTGTGCCCCACTCTCAGAATCCTAAGGGGAACATCTCCTTAATGAGCAGTAACCTGCTAAATTCCATGTAAATGGATTGAATGTGGAGCAAGTATATGAGCCTTCATTGTCACATGTCCACAAAGCAGTATTTCATGGTGGCACTCCCCAGCGTTTAGCCCCAGTACCAGGACATCTCTGCAGTTTCCACAGTGATTCACCATCGATGATCAGGCGGATCATTGAAATGTTAGCTTCTAACCTTGCAGTTTATGGGCTGAGTCGGAATGGTCCCACTGCTACATTTAAGCTTTATAAGACTTTCTGCCAGAAACTTCCATGCTTGTTGCATTCAACATGCAAACCAGCCCCACTGGCAGTTATAAACCAGTGGGGAATAGGTATTTAAGGGATCTTTCACAATATGCACTCCTGTGTACCGATTATGACTTAAAGTAAGATACTCCATTGTTAGGGGACTCAGAGTTATCTCCAAAATTTTTCAAATTACATTTGTGAATGGGAGTCGGGTTTTGATACCCTAGTTACTTTCCCCACCTCTAATTTAAAACAGAAATGCCTACTCTAGAGACTGAATTTTAAATCCCTAACCTCTTAGAAAACCCATAAGCAAAAATTGGTACTTAAAATCAAGCCTCAATTAACCTAGGTTGGCTTTCCTTATTGACTGAAATTTACCAGATAGTAGAGTAACTTTCCATTTTAATTTTTGCTCTGAAGATTTGGCAAAAGAAACGCTTCCTCATTCAAGGATCCTATGGTATTGAGAACAGCTTCAAAGAAGAAAATGAGAAGAATTTCTTTTGTTTCAGTTTCTTGGCTTTTAAATTGCATTTGTGGTTACTTTTATATTTTAAGAAGATGATCAACTTTTATTCATTCTGACTTACTGGATGAAGATGAGTCCAAATGATGAAGAGAGCTCAACTATCAATTATTTTTAAAGAAATAGAATATTTTTAATAACAACAATATATTCAGAGTTTGATAAAGTCCTTTAGAAAATCAATGAATTTGAATTATTGCTTGGATAAAAATGATTCATATAGAGTTGTTGGAAAAACATGTAGCTTATATTATTAATTGGCTTTAGAAGCCTGTCTTTATGGGTGATGTAAAGACAGAGTTCTGCATTGTGTGTGTGCACACGAGTGCACACACGCGTGCACACACGCATGCACACACACACGTTTCCCTGGTGGCTCAGCTGGTAAAGAATCTGCCTGCAGTGCAGGAGACCTGGGTTCAATCCCTGGGTTGGGAAGATCCCCTGGAGAAGGGAAAGGCTACCCACTCCAGTATTCTGGCCTGGAGGATTCCAGGGACTTTATAGTTCATGGGGTCGCAAAGAGTCGGACACGACTGAGTGACTTTCACACACACACACACACATACACGTACACACACACACGTTTCCTGAAGTAGACCCTCCTCTCTGGATGTGGCTGACCAGTGTCTAATCTTGCACTTCCACTCAGATCAGGTTGCAACATTCACAATGTAAATTTCCTGCACTTTAACTTCACCTAAACGGTACTGGAGTGTCATCTGGTTAATTATATTTGGAGTTCAAAGTTTTGATTATGGATGATTTATCAGATGTAATCTTTTAAAGGCATAAAATTAAATACTGGGCAGCGCAGGTAGAGAAAATTAACTTGCCCTAGATCATCAAGATTGATGGCCTTGGCTTCCGTAAATACTGGAGGTTGATACAGCACACTCTACTTTGATGTGATTGGGTTCTGTAAGTTCCAAGAGGTTAAGCTCTCGGAACATTTTGCTAGCCTTGGGTCAGTATAGGTTACAGGAATCAACTACCCAGTCTGATAGCTTGTGGTTTTGTTACAAAGCTTTAGTAGTCTTGCTCTTTTACCTAGTCTCATTGAACTCTTTAATGAGATCTGTGGTAAATGAAGCAAAAAGATATGACACCTGATCTCACGGAGCTTGCGATTGAACGGGTAGGCACATCAACACCAAGTATAAAAAGCAAGTAAGTACTCTTATTACAGCTTATTTAAAAAAGAGCTTGGAAATTAAAGACCTACTTCTCCTAAGAAAGAGAATGAGAGGGGCATGAAGGGATATATGATCTGTTTATCTTATTTCTTTATTGCTCATTTTAATTTTCCTCAATACAAGTTTTAAAAATCAGCACTTGATTGTACACTAGATAAAAACTGTTTACTTAGATTCAGTTAAAATGATATGCTTCCTGCATCACTGACATGATTGATTCCATAAAAGCTTGATCATATGGGTAGGCATAATCTAGAGACTTTAAAGTTATTTTTGTAACTATAATTTGCTGCTCCTAAATAATTCTTGTGATAATATAATATGTAGTCAATGCAGAAAAGTTGAAAATTTAATGAAAGATGCAAAAATTTACTATAATTCTTTCACCAAGTGGTAGCCAGCATTGACACTTTGACTGGAAGCCTCCCAGTTGCTTTCTGATATACATACAAATCTTTACATTTATGCATTTTTATAAGAAATAGAATCCTACTACATGCATTATTTTACAACTATTTTCTACTTTTTAGAGCAAACCTTTCCCCATGATCTTTTACATTGTTTTTGCGTTATAACTTTAATAGGTGCATAGTACTTAATTACATTGTTTAAGCAAGTCACTGCTTACTTACATTTGTTTTCTAGTTTTTTATAAATTTATAAAAAGTGGGATGCCTGTCTTTTCCTCATTATTCATTATTTGCTTACGGTACACCCCTAAAAGTGAAGTTTCTGGTTAAACTCCTGAAGTTTTAGATAAATGATTGAAACTATCCCCCAGAAGACCATACTGACGTCTGCCTCCATCGAGTGGGAACTTGTCCACCGTCTCCATAGGTCACTTGTACTGGGTACTTGCTTTGATTTTAACTTTCACCATTTCAACAGTCACAAAATGACTATGAGAATGTATTCGGTACTTTATATTTGATGTAAAATTGGAATATATATTTAATAATATTTTCAGATTTGTAATGTTGTTTTCAAAATAAAACTAAAAACAAAATCAAATTTAGAGGAAATGGGAACTTCTGAGGACAAAGTTCATATCATGTTCTTACAAAAGCAAGTTAAGAAGTTACAAACGCAAACATAAGTCATAGAGTGGGAACCAAAAAAGATCCCATTTGGAGAAAACAAACTTGAAATTGGGTTAGAGAGCATTTGTTCCCCAGATTCACAGTTGGCTAAAGTCTCTAATGAAAAATTAATTTGCAGAGTTCCAAAGAATAGCAAGAAAGAGATAAGAAAGCCTTCCTCAGCAATCAATGCACAGAAATAGAGGAAAACAACAGAATGGGAAAGACTAGAGATCTCTTGAAGAAAATTAAAGATACCAAGGGAACATTTCATGCAAAGATGGGCTTGATAAAGGACAGAAATGGTATGGACCTAACACAAGCAGAAGATATTAAGAAGAGGTGGCAAGAATACACAGAAGAACTGTACAAAAAAGATCTTTACGACCCAGATAATCACGATGGTGTGATCACTCACCTAGAGCCAGACATCCTGGAATGTGAAGTCAAGTGGGCCTTAGAAAGCATCACTACGAACAAAGCTAGTGGAGTTGATGGAATTCCAGTTGAGCTATTTCAAATCCTGAAAGATGATGCTGTGAAAGTGCTGCACTCAATATGCCAGCAAATTTGGAAAACTCAGCAGTGGCCACAGGACTTGAAAAGGTCAGTTTTCATTCCAATCCCAAAGAAAGGCAATGCCAAAGAATGCTCAAACTACTGCACAATTGCACTCATCTCACATGCTAGTAAAGTAATGCTCAAAATTCTCCAAGCCAGGCTTCAGCAATACGTGAACCATGGACTTCCTGATGTTCAAGCTGGATTTAGAAAAGGCAGAGGAACCAGAGATCAAATTGCAAACATCCGCTGGATCATGGAAAAAGCAAGAGAGTTCCAGAAAAACATCTATTTCTGCTTTATTGACTATGCCAAAGCCTTTGACTGTGTGGATCACAATAAACTGTGGAAAATTCTGAAAGAGATGGGAACACCAGACCACCTGACCTGCCTCTTGAGAAACCTGTATGCAGGTCAGGAAGCAACAGTTAGAACCGGACATGGAACAACAGACTGGTTCCAAATAGGAAAAGGAGTTCGTCAAGGCTGTATATTGTCACCCTGTTTACTTAACTTATATGCAGAGTACATCATGAGAATTGCTGGACTGGAAGAAGCACAAGCTGGAATCAAGAGTGCCAGGAGAAATATCAATAATCTCAGATATGCAGATGACACCACCCTTATGGCAGAAAGTGAAGAGGAACTCAAAAGCCTCTTGATGAAAGTGAAAGTGGAGAGTGAAAAAGTTGGCTTAAAGCTCAACATTCAGAAAACAAAGATCATGGCATCCGGTCCCATCACTTCATGGGAAATAGATGGGGAAACAGTGGAAACAGTGTCAGACTTTATTTTTCTGGGCTCCAAAATCACTACAGATGGTGACTGCAGCCATGAAATTAAAAGACGCTTACTCCTTGGAAGGAAAGTTATGACCAACCTAGATAGCATATTCAAAAGCAGAGACATTACTTTGCCAACAAAGGTCCGTCTAGTCAAGGCTATGGTTTTTCCAGTGGTCATGTATGGATGTGAGAGTTGGACTGTGAAGAAGGCTGAGCGCCAAAGAGTTGATGCTTTTGAACTGTGGTGTTGGAGAAGACTCTTGAGAGTCCCTTGGACTGCAAGGAGATCCAACCAGTCCATTCTAAAGGAGTTCAGCCCTGGGATTTCTTTGGAAGGAATGATGCTGAAGCTGAAACTCCAGTACTTTGGCCACCTCATGTGAAGAGTTGACTCATTGGAAAAGACTCTGATGCTGGGAGGGATTGGGGGCAGGAGGAGAAGGGGACGACAGAGGATGAGATGGGTGGATGGCATCACTGACTCGATGGACATGAGTCTGGGTGAACTCTGGGAGTTGGTGATGGACAGGGAGGCCTGGCGTGCTGCAATTCATGGGGTCGCAAAGAGTCAGACACGACTGAGCGACTGAACTGAACTGATAGAAATATGATGGTATCTTAGAATTCCTCTGGTTATTCTCCTGTAAGAGATTCTAGTGAACCAATAGAAAAGTGAGTTATCTATGAAGATTATTCCTAATAAAAATGACAAGTGGAGAAATTTTAATTTGTAGGCTCCCTGTAGACATCTTTCCCTGGTTGGTAGTTACTAAAAGTAAATGATACTAAGAAATTGAGTGGCTGTGCTACATACAGTGGTGGGGTGTTAGAATTAAAAGGAATTGGAAAGATTGTCTAACCCAGCTCCTCATTTTACAGATAAAACAGAGTCCAGCAGAGATGAAGAGACTTGTCTGAGGACCAGCACCTGGTGAGTAAAGAAAGAAGAAATAAATTCAACTAAGCAATTAGTAAATTATTAAGTATTGAAGTAATTTAGATATTTAAAGCATCATGAAAGTTTCCTTATAATAATCTGATGCCTCAAATATAACCACCATTTGGCATATGAACTTCGCAAGTATTTTTATATATATACATAGAAGCAAATGTTAACATTTGTTCAAAAAACAGTGTTATACTATGTATAAAAATTATTCAACAAACTGTTCGTTTACATATATCTTGTCTAGATAGTCTTCTTTTCTCTCAGCTAACATGGAGATGCAGTAGAGCAGAGGCTGGCAAACCTTTTTTGGAAAAGCTCACATGCTCAGCATTTTAGACCCAAGCCTCTGTCGCAACTGCCCAGCTTCGCTGTTCTGCTGAAAAAGCAGGCACAGACATTACGTGAACACATGTGTGTGACTTTGTTCCAATAGAACTTCATTTATAAAGACAAGAAGCAAGAAACGTTTGTGCTACAGGTTATAGTTTTGTAACTCCTACACTACAGAAAGAAAAAAGTTATTTTAGAAAACTGTGATGGTTGAGAAGGAAGCGTGATGAATATCCTGCGTGTAGAGAGGAGGGAACTACTCTGAGTGTTCACCATTAGATGTGATCTCGGACGAGCCAGGTGGGCTCCTTGACCTCTTGAGTAAAGCAGGTTTACTAATGCCGAGATTGTAGGGTTATTTTGAAAACTAAATGAATTTATGTAACTCAGTGGTTAGTACATGAGAAAGTTCTCTTCCCCCCAGGGAGGGGATTAATGCAGGACTTTTGTACTCATGTAGGTGAAGCACTTGGGCAAGGAAAAATTGCCCAAATTTACTGGTGTCTCAGCCTGTCCAAGTCTTGTCCCATGTAGATCCCTTTAGAAACCGTGTTCTCAGACTGTTGGCGAAGTTTGGGTAAACATGACTATACCAGAATGATCCTGAGATTTCCTGAGGAAGGATTAACATGCTTCGCATGGAATTTTGCAATAAAGGAAACACTATAGTTTAATTCATAGTGATTTAAGGAGATGGAAGATTTTTTAGAGGGGAAATCTAATTATAGTGAAAATAAAATTTCATTTGCCCATCATTTCCTTCATTATTCATTATTTTTTATTGGGAAGATAAGTATGTACAAAGAATAGGAAAGAAAAACATATTAGAGTGTACTAGGAAAAATAAGGAATTAATGTAATGCTACTTAACTATAAATTTCTCATATTATAATCATATTTTAATTTATCTTCAAGGGAACCTATTGGGTAAGTTGAATTGGTTATTTTAAGACAGAATTTCTATAGCAGTTCCAAATAACTATATTGCTTGTTCTAATTCATTTTGAATTAATGTATTTTTTATGACTTGATAAATTTGTTTTTTTCTCTGCTGGTATTGTTTCATTCAGTTGAATACTTTAAGATTGAATATAACTTTCCTTCTGTTTAGTATTGTTGTTGCTTTTTCTTAACTCAGAAGTAGTTCATTTTTTTCAAATTTAGAAGTAAACTGGAATAATTCTGTTAATTTATTGTTGCAGTTTATATTCTGGAGAACAGAGGATTTTGTACTGATTAAGTGTTCCTAATAATAACTATGGCATACAATTTAGGGAAAAATTAGTTATGTCATTCATGTTGATACAATGTTCATTTTTGAGGATAAGTATGTGAGTATAGTCAAGATATTTTGACAATTGAAGAATTTTCCCAACCTAGTTGGGCAGCTGAGTCTGAAACGTAGCACACCCTTTTAATAATCGGAGACGTTTTCCCAGCAGTGGGGTCTACCCCAGTTGTGGTCCCAACAGTGACCTAACTCAGTAAATCCCACAGTGAGGAAATCATTGTATTCTTCTTTCGCATCTCTTCTAAAACGTCTGATTCTCTTGGGAAGAATGGCTGTGTAATGGCATTCCATCTCTCTCACTCTTTTTAGCAAAGACCTTAGTCCTGAGACTCAGAGCTGTCCTTAGGCCATAGCGTCTGACCAGGACTCAGTTACGCTGGGTTTGGTGGCGGAGGGGAGGAGGGGGTTGCCATCCTGTTTAATTTTTGGCGTTTACACTTCTATTTAAGATAAGTGAAGCTGATTTATTGCTTATAGGAGTATTCCAACTTGCCCATCTTAAGCACATTCAGGTAAAAAACAAATACACAAAAAAGTGTGCTGACTTAAATAAAAATAATGCATAAAGAAAGCAAGTTGCTTGCCAACAAGGCAAAATTCATGCTCATGGAATCTGAATATAACAAAATTTTAAGAAAAAACTTAATGACAATAATAGTTGTAAAATATTGGAGCTAAAAGCTATCTGTAGCTCCCCTAGTTGAAGACACAGTTCTACAAGTAAAGAATCAAAGACCCTTGCGAGGTTGGAGCCTTGCACAGGGTTTCCAGATAAGAGAAGCAGTGGCCACTCTGTTCAATCCACCCAACTAAGAGGCCTCGAGAGCGTGCTCCGGGTGAGCGGGACCGCAGGGAGTGACGCCTCTGTGACTTACAAGACCCAGTTAGCGAAAAATGTGATGAGCAAGTGCTCAGCTGCAGTTGGGTGTTCTTGAACTTTTGTTGTCAAGGGCACCCTTGAGCTAGAGGGTGGGGATTGTGAAAAGGGAGTAGGGAAGAGGAGACCTATCTTGCCTTTTTGTAACTGCCAAAGCTAATTTCAGTGATTGCTCTAGCAATATAACGATAACCAAGATTAAAGCAAGCAGGCATCCACTTTAGGATATGAGAGCTGGAATTTTAGATTTCATTATAAGATTGCCATTTCAACACAATAGTAATATAATGGCAATGGATTTCCATTTTTTCTCCATTTCTGTTGAAATATTATCTCATAAATATACTTTGATACAAAAGAGATCTCTCAATTTCACGAGAGCTCCACAGCTCTATTTTATTCTTACACTGACTTATCCCCAAAATATCTTTTTGATGTACAGCTTCAATATTCTTGCCAATGTCTATGACATCAGCAATCAAAAATGGCATTATTTTTAGTTTTTTTTTTCCCACATACAGTTGCAGGCTATCCGAAAAAAGGGGTCCTGCTTTTAGTGTTCACTGAAATGTACTTACAGTATATTTGTGACTCATGGAGCTGGTTGTTCCAAGAGGGTGGAAAATGTAGCATCTATCAAAGAAGGTAACTTTACCCAGTGCAAACCTAAAATGGGGGCTTTCCTTTAAGAAGGGAACTAACACCGTTAAATATTAGGATTTCTTGTACTGGAAGAAAGCATTGTTTTCCCAAATTGTATTTCAGGAAACTGAGTTTCTGAGACCACAAGCTAGAGAGTGTCAGAGCTCTGCATGTTTCTTCCCCAAGGAAGGTCCACAAATTGAATTGCAGAACCATTACACATGGATCAGCCTTCCCAGAACTAAGAAGTCAAATGTTTCATCCACTGAAGCTCTGAGTTAAAGGTAGTGGTCAAGCGTCACAATCAATAAGGTTAATTTAGTTGAAGAATGTAAGAAAAGCATAAATTGGTTAGGTACACAGTCCTGAATATTCAGTGGAAGGAGTGATGCTGAAGCTGAAACTCCAGTGCTTTGGCCATCTGATGCGAAGAGCTGGACTCATTTGAAAAGACCCTGATATTGGGAAAGACTGAAGGTGGGAGGAGAAAGGGGCAACAGAGGATGAGATGGTTGGATGGCATCACCAACTCAATGGACATGAGTTTAAATAAACTCCAGGAGTTGGTGATGGACAGGGAGGCCTGGCGTGCTGCAGTCCATGGGGTCACAAAGAGTTGGACATGACTGAGTGACTGAACTGAACTCAACACTTGATTTTAGGCACCATTTTAGAGTTACTTCTTTTCCTCCAGTTTCCAGAGTCATGCTTATATTATTTTGAAGTCTTTATAGAATTATTTTAGTTACTAAAACCCTTGCAGGGAATCTAAGATTCACTCAATTTACATCAATTTCATCTCTGTTCATTTGCTCAGTTGCTCAGTTGCATCCAACTCTTTGCAACCCCATGAACTTGTAGCCCAGCAGGCTCCTCTATACACAGGGTTTTCCAGGCAAAAATACTGAAGTGGGTTGTCATACATCATAGAGTGCTTTAGCGAAATTTGAGCTCTCTGAAATATTGACATTAAAGAACTAGTTATTGGGTTAATAACTATGCTTTTCCTCTAGATGGTTCATTTGAAAAGAAAACTGAATGTATTTTAATATTCGGAAAATGATGTTAACCGGCTGCACTAAAATAAGCAAATCTTCACAGTATGCAAGCGGCCTTGGCTACAAGTAGTAGTCAGTAGTATTCAACTGACTCGAGCAGTATAGAATATTTCTACTACATGAGCACATATTGGGTTCAAAGTTTCTGTTATACTCCTGATCACTTAAAGCATAACCAAGATAAAGACATGAGCACGATTGTCCCGCCCGAACCATGAACGGAGCTCGAGGCTGCTGTCCTTGGAACAGTGAGCAGAGACTGAAAGTCCCTCAGATGAATGTTCGCCAGGCACTACTTGGCAGCGTCTCTGAGTTGGAGGAGCCTCAGTTTGGGCTTCCCAGGCCGCGCTAGTGGTAAAGAACCCACCTGCAGTGCAGAAAATGTAAGAGACATGGGCTTGATCCTTGGGTCTGGAGGATTCCCTGGAGGAGGAAACGGCCACTCACTCCAGTATTCTTGCCTGGAGAATCCCATGGACAGAGGAGCCTGGCGGGCTACAGTCCACGGGGTTGCAAAGAGTCGGGCACGACTGAGCGACTGACACACACACCCTCACTGAGAACCTAAGATGCGGGCTCCCTGCAGGGATGCAGCTCACAGGGACCAAACACGCAGGGTGGGGAGGCATCAAGACCCACTGGCTCTGCTGTATTTGAAATGAATGACCGATGAGGGCCTACTGTCTAGCACAGGGAGCTCTTATGCGGCAATTTGGATGGGAGGGCTTTTTGGGGGAGAAGGGATACGTGTATACGTATGACTGAGTCCCTTTATTGTTCACCAGAAACTATCACAACATTATTGATCAGCTATATTCCAGTGCAAAATTAAAAGTTTAAAATAAATAAATAAAATCTACCCTGATTTAAAAAAAAGAATCACTTTTTTTTTTTTTACCAATAAAGGAATAATTTTTTAAAAGGAAGAAATTGGCAGTCCTTTCTTCTCTGATCCATTAACTAGTTCAGAAACAGGCTCTTCCCACCCCCCACCTTCCAGGAGAACACAAGAAAGAAATCAGATGGTGCCTGCATATAGAATAAACAGTTGTTGTTTTTTTTTAAATGACCCAAGGATCCTTTATTACTGTAATGTTGAAAGAAGCTGCTGCCTTTTCATTTTAATGTGAGAGATGTAATTTTCCCATTGTTTTCCAAGGCTGTCAGATAACAGACAAATTGCCTTTGATAAAACATGCTTTCAATTTCTCCAACGTAATATTCAATTTTCATTTTCATAAGGCGCTGCTTATTTTGATGGCTTGGATGGCTTGACTAGGATGTCAGTGTCTAGATCTCATCAGTAAAGACTGTAGTCTGAGTTATAATTCCAGAGAGCATATGTTACTATCAAATTTATTATCTAAAAATACTTGTTTGTGTTTAATTCTTGAAAATCAGGAGTGACAGGCCATTTGAGTAAATAATTTCTCTTTGCCCTTTTTCTCCCTAAAAGTCACTTAGCAACAAAGGCAATTTGGGCTACTTAGTGAAGAATTTGGGTAATACTTTTACTGAACGAAAAAGAGTTCTAACTCCTGGGATTCCAACTCCTAGAATTTCTGGTAGGAATTCACATTCCTCTTTTTCATTTCACTACCTAACTCTTTGTCTGTGTGTCTAACACACACAGGCTTTTCTTTTTCAGCCTATCAATACATAGAGCAGACGTCAGAAAAAATTAAATGTAAAAAACTATAAAATTGTTTATATGCATTGTAGACAACTCTGATAATACAAAAGTAACAGACAAAATAGAAATCATCCATGTTAAATCCCATGTATACTTTCTGTCTTCTTACATAAGCTTACATAATTACAATCATGAAGGCATTATCATCTGAAAAGTTGTTCTCATAGTCAACTATCTTGGCTCATCTGCCAAAGCAGACTCACCCAGCCGCGCCCCAGTATGTGCAGTGATGCCATGCCTTCTGCCCCCAAGCCCTGCCCCGAATTCCAGTCCACAGCTGAACAAACCGCAAGCCCTGACCACGTGCCAAACACCTTGCCAAACACTGAAGACACACAGCTGAATATCACACAGGTTCTAACTGGCAGATACAGGAAAGCACAGGGTTACTAAGGAAGTGCCCAGAAAAGGGTGCAGCTAACCCTCAGCACCTGGGAGAGCATCCCACAGCAGGTACGGAGGGAGAAGTCTGCCTGGAGGCTCATCGGAGAGTTATCGGTACACGGGCGGTCGCTGAAGACAGAGCTGCCTCAGAGAGTCCCAAGGAGAGTAAGCACAGGACCAAACCTTGGAGAAATCACCACACTTTACGGTTGCCAAGACGAGATGACCTTGCAAAACAGTGAAAGAAACAGAGAAGTAGTTGGAAAACCACAGAATGCGGTATGCGGTAAAACCCAAGAAGGGAACGTTCCGAGATGGAGGAAACAGTCCATTGGGTCAGGTGGTATTTGCTTACAATAAGGTCTGAGAGATACTCCCTGCATTTAGCAGCGTGGAGGTTACTGGTGACGCTGACTTTTTGGTCTTGGCTTTCTGTTCTTGCTGTTTCGTGATGTGGAAACCAGGCAGGGGTGGGTGCGCGGTGCTGGCAGTGTCTCTAAATGCCTTTTGTTACTTTTAGTGTTTGGGTGTAATGGTTTGGTTATACTGCTGGTGTTTCCATTGCTTAAAGTGTGGGTTCCTTATGCGCGTTGGCTATCTCACAGCCAAAGCTTGTCTTTGAGCTCTGATAATCCGAGTCTCAGTGTCATGCCCGCCATGTAAAACCTTCAGTGAATATTTGAATGGAGGATCACCCTTTCTCCCCACACGTGTGATCCCCCCCACCCCCTGTGTGTGCACTGGTCTCTGACTCCTCCCTTCGGCTGCTCATCATACCTGCTAGGCTGCCCGGTGGTCACCAACCACTCTTGGGTGGCATCTTTCATATCTTGGTTTTTAACAAGGGCAAATTAACTCCCCTTCCTGCAGGGAATTAAATCTTCAGTTAAAACTTAAATGGTAACCCTCCTAAAATCCCTCCTCTCCTGCCTTCCTCAGCCTCCAGTCCGCGCTCTCTCTCTCCCCTCTCCTCTCCCTGCCTCCTTCTCTCTGCCTCCCTGTCTCTCTGTCTCACTCACTCTCCTTTCCACCTTCTCTCCCCACCTCCAGCCATCTCCTCTCCCATTTTTATGCTTCCCTGGGAATTCAAGTGCCATTTTGACCCAGAACATACAAGTGGTAGGAGTAGGGGAGACTCACTCATCACACTGTTTGTCCCACGAAGATATTTTTGAAAGACAGCTTGAGGAGAAAAGGCAGATTGACATGAAAACTGAGAACACGTTCTTAATGGGTAAAATCTGAGAAAAATTAGATTAAATCAAAAGGCTCGAATTCTTGAACGATGAAGGCTCTGTGGGTGTGCCGACCTCTCTTTAGACTAACGACGCCAAGAGAAAATGAACACAAGTTGGGAATTGGGGTGTTAGCTGTCACGTTATCCCTCCCACCGCTGATGATGTCTCGGTCCTCTGACGCCTGTTAGCTAAAGGACGTGGCTGAGCTCACGTGCCCCGTGGAGCAGTCCTTCGGTGCAGGGCAGAGCCTGGACTGCTGAAGGATGAACCTGCTCGAGGCTGGAAGCACCATCCATAACACGGGCCTTGTCCGTAAGGCGGCTGCCCTTCCCCGCTGAGATGCTCCGGGGAGGAGCGGCTGATCTTCAAGATGGCCAATCCTTTATAGTTAGTATCAGAAATGAGCCCATCAGTCAGCCACAGGAGACTTTTAAAGGGGCACCAGGGCCATAAACTTTATGAAAAAGGCTAGAGATTGCATTCAGCCCTCAAGTAGATACACAATTACCCTAAATCCAGTTCAGGGCAGGGAGACTAAATCTTAAAAAAATAAAGTGAAGACCCCCCACACTCATCAAAGCTTTCAGAAGCTAAGAGGTAGGAGATAGCAGTTGTAAGACAAATTTTTCCTCCTATAGCTTAGCGAAGAATAGCAGAAGGAGGGTGAGGGAAAAAGGAAAGAAATGGTAGAGAGACAGGAGAGAAGAAATTAGGCTGAAATCGGAAGGGGAAGAAAAAGAAAAAAACTGGAGAGTTGTGTTTTTAAGAATCTGTAAATACTTACCTGCTTATGAGACAAACTCATTGGTATTGAGGGAACTTGAAAATACCATTGATTTATTCACTGTAGGCAGAAGTTAGAGAAAATCTCATTTTCATGAGCTTTCCTTCTATCGGTCAGTTCCCTGGTGACTCAGAAAATAAAGCTTTTCTAAGGGCTTTCTCAGACAGTTTGACGTTTTGTTGAATTAACTGGTATATTTTGTACCAGATTTATTGGCTGCATCTTTCCATCCAAGCTAGGAATGGTTTCACATTGAATAGAGTTCTTAGGGCATCAAGAGAATCCTGGAAACTTCTTAGGCTAATCTCCCTTCTAAAGTCTTCCTCGAAACTCTCCCCAAGTCTCCTGTGGCCTCCCTGGTAGCTCAGAGGATAAAGAATCCAACTGCACGGCCAGAGACCCGGGTTCTATCTGTGGGTTGGGAAGATCCCCTGGAGAGGGCATGGAAACCCACTCCAGTATTCTTGCCTGGAGAATCCCATGGACAGAGGAGCCTGGCAGGCTACAGTCCATAGGTTTGCAAAGAGGCAGACACTATTCAAGCCACTGAGCCCACACACGCGTACACACGCACACATTCTTCGTGTGAATACTGAGTTACACAAGACATAGTGTGTTTTGTGGTGGTGAGGTTCATGCCGCCCAGTTACTGATCTGAACGTGTCAGGGAGGCAGAGGTGTGACTTCAGTCTTCTTTCTAGAGCTGCTGTAATGAAGTTTCACAAACAAGGGGAACATGTCACCTCACCGTTCTGGAGGCCAGACATCTAAACCAGGAGGTCCGCAGGGCTGTGCTGAAACCTGGAGGGAAGACCTCTCCCCTGCCTCCCCCTGGCTTCCGGTCCTTTGCCGGCAATCTTTGCCATTCCTGGCTTGCAGCTCCCCGAGTCCAGTCTCTGCCTTGACCGGCATCCGGCCTCCTGCCCAGTCTCTGTCTTCACAGGGCTTCTGCCGGACTCCAGGCATATTGGATTAGGGCCCATCCTACTCCACCGTGACCTTCACTAATTGCATCTGCCGTGACCCTATTTCCAAATAAGGTCACATTCAGGAATTAAGACTTCAATATAGCTTCTTTTCTGTGTGGGTGAGGGGCAGGGACACATTTAACCCTTAACAGTGACTACAAGAGATGTTTGTCTTCACTGAATAGACTTAAAGACACATTTCTAATTCAATTCAATACACACTTAACTGAAAATCCTTGGTATCAAGACGGTAGTTGCTGTTTGAGTTACATGAGATTATCAGAGTAAGACATCCCCCGCCCCCAACCTCCAGGTACTTCAAAGTACCTAAATACAACAGTATGCCATTATTATCGATTTTTAGATAGAGATGCAATTATATAAAAATGTTAGGGTATTTCCCTGGTGGTCCAGTGGCGAAGACTCTGGGCTCCCAATGCAGGGCATCTGGGTTCAATCCTTGGTCACAGGCTGCGACTAAGGATCCTGTGTGCAACAGCGGAGATTGAAGGTCCTGCATGCTGCCACTGAGACCTGGTGCAGCCAAATACATAAATAAAGATCAGTATTTAAAATAGGAATTTATGAAAAAATGAAACCAGTAGGACTTACATTTATAGAACAGGAGGATATAATAGTGGTAAATAATAGTAGCACAAAGATGTTTGCCAGGCATAATTCTGAGTACTAGACGTTCATTGAATCCTCACAGGCATGGGAGGAAGGTTTTGTGTTTTTAACCCCTGTGGGCTCGAGTTGTTTTGGCTGGAGAAGGAGATCCAAGGGGCTCCATCCGTAGCCTGTTCCTACTTTAGCAGGTCTAGTATACTAGAACTCGTCTCCGCTGCCTCGTTGAGGTAGTTTGGGGAAGGTGCAAACCGCGGGG
Source organism: Bos taurus (assembly GCF_002263795.3). NCBI lineage: Eukaryota > Metazoa > Chordata > Mammalia > Artiodactyla > Bovidae > Bos > Bos taurus. The sequence goes on along the minus strand of NC_037354.1, from coordinate 40,782,043 downwards.
GCCACTGGCAGTCAGAGTGTAAGAGAATGAATTTCTCTTAAGGTTTTCCCTAGCCCTGGGCTGCAGGCTTGACATTTTCCAGACTGGGCCCACCATGTTTCCTCCAAGTCTTGCATCCTGTTGATACAAACAGGTACAAAATGGAGCCACTAATATGTAGGAATTATGACCAATTGAAAATAAGCTCCAGGTAGGCCAGAGTTTCATCTTTTCACTGCTATTTCTGTAGTACTCCCAGAGAATCGTCAGCCTATTAGGAGAGGCTCCTTAAATATGTGTAGAATGAATGGTTCAGAGCAATCAGCAGGCATTTCAAACCCAGAGCTTGAATGAACTCAGGGAAAACAGGGTGTTCCTGGCTTTTGATAGTCACAAACAATATATTTAGGCTATAAAATGAAAAATATATAGCCCACTACTTTGGATATGGTGATTGGAGAATCTGTTGAAAGAAAGTCCAGCGATGTGCCTTTTTCTCCACACCCGGGCAAACATAAGCCAAATAGCTGCCTGTCCCGAGTGAGCAGTATGTGCAGTGTTCCTGCTCCAAACTGCTTCTGCTTAGGGAAGAAAACAGAAACAGGAAACTCCATCCCTGCAGCCTTAATTCTTTCACTTCTGGTCCAGACCCCCAGGTTACAACACTGTTGGTTGACGATACAATCAGTTCACTTAGAAGGATGACAATAAGGATTTATGAGATGCTGACATCTGACACCATTAAAAACGCAGAAATTGAAAATTGGAAAGTATTTAGGAAAGAAAACCTGATCTTATAGTATAAAGAGAGGCATTACTGAAATATAGTCTTTGGCATAAGGTGACGGAAAAGAAAGTATATGTTGGACATTTTGGTAAAAACGAAGCAAAAAAAACAAAACAAAACAAAACACCTTCCCAGCTTGATGTCTCAAGTGCTGTTGGACTCTACCTGATTTTAAGGCAGTCGTGCTACGAGAGGCACACGCTACTTGGAGCACACAAGTGGGGCAGACAGAGCAGGCTCGCTCTCGCCTTTGCCCTGCCAATGCTCTCTTCTTGAAAAAGTCTTGTTTCTGTGTTGGCTTTCTCCGCTGGAAGGCTGTATCATGGTTATGCACCAAATGCCCCTTGGGGTTTTCTCATCTTTCCTAATCCCCACACCATGGCCTCAAAAATTTTGCAGACTAAAATATTTTAACTTTTAAAATTTAGAAAAAATAAATTATTTTCAGTTACTAAGACATTTTTAATTACACACTGTGAAGTTGAGCATATTACCACCAGAGAATAAGGGTGATGCTTGGGAAAGGGGAAATAAGGGCCCATTCTGGAGAGCCAAGAGCTTCCTTTGGAAAGTGATCTGCTTGCTGTCTGGACCCAGTGCTGTGCGTGTGTGTATGTGTGTGTGTGCATGTGTGTGCGTAATCGCTCAGGCATGTCTGACTCTTCGTGACCCCATGGACTGTAGCCCACCAGGCTCCTCTGTTCATGGGATTCTCCAGGAAAGAATACTGGAGTAGGTTACCATTTCCTTCTCCAGGGGATCTTCCTGACCCAGGGATCAAACCTGGGTCTGCTGCATTGCAGGCAGATTCTTCACCATCTGAGCCGCCAGGGAAGACGAGATCCAGGGCTATTTGTTGGTAAATGTGAAAGTTCAGTCCAGAAATGTGACCAGCAGAGCAGCCAGTCATTGGAGTATGAGCCTAAAAAGACCTGAAATGAAATAAGGATTGATTCCCTCCAGAAATACAGATCCATTTCTGGATAGCACAGGTGAAACACTTCATGGTGATGTTTTGTAACCTCTCAGGATTCCCATATTACTTTGAGGATCATAGATTTACAGATGCAAAAAACTGTGGCAACTGCCATTAGGAGGCCAAGACGCTGACACAGGATTCTTCTAATCATTTCCTTGAAGTTCAGCAGATGTAGAAATTATTGCTAGTAGCTTAAAGGGGGATCATCTTATAATAACTCCTCTCTCTCTCTCTTTTTTTGTATTTGAAAACAAACATTCCTTTCTCCTCTAAGAGTCCTAGGAATAACTGAATGATTAAGATATCCCAGGGCAAGAATTCCAAAGTCAAATAGCTACAAGAACCAGACAAGTAATGTACATGCCTGAAATGGTCTGGGAGGAAGATGGGGATGCCAGTGCCACAGTGAATCAGAGAAGCGATGCCCACAGAACAGGGGTGGGGGGTGGATGCTGAAGAGGATGTAGTCCCAGTGTTTCCAGATGTGCTGACATCTCTCTCCCCTCTCAGTGTGTGCCATCACTCAAGGATAAAAGACCACACGAGTCAGCAGCTTATAACATCTACCTTAGGATCCTGTCCCAACGTTGCACCTCAACACTAGCTAGTTCTGAAAGAGAGTGAGAGCCATTCAGAATGGGTTCCATGGCCGTAACAGTTTGAAAAACACTGAGTTAAACAGTTAATTTGGCTTCTTTACCACAACGCTTCTCAGAAGCTTGCGTGTTTTTACTTACAAAGTGAACCTCCAAGAGTAAGCTCAGGGTACAAAGAATTTTGTGACCTCCTCTGACCATTGGAGCCCCTCGCTGTGAGTGCTTCACAAAGATACTTTGGAAGACCATGCTGCAATTTACTTTGCAGTAAATAATGTTAGTGAAAATTCAAGTGAAAATCCAAGAGGAATAGTCGATGCTGAAAACAGACAAGTAGCCTGGCTAAAATAAGGATGCCTCTGAGTGACCTTGGAAAGTTAGAAGCCTTCAACATATGGAGTAAAAAGTAGGAAACAAGTGTGATTTTCCTCATCAACTACATTGTGAATTAGATGTTCCTATCATTTATGGAGTGTTTGGATTTTCAAGTTTTAAGTTGAGAGTAAAACTAGAGATGATACCGGGAGCCTATTCTATAAAATAATCTATTACTCAGTACATGACAAAATCTTGACTTTTGATATTCATATATTCAACAAATATATCTTACATACCTACTATGTACCAGGAAATAAGCCAGTCACTGAGTCAAGTCTAGGATTAAATTATTAGTCCTAGCTAATGCCAGTTCTGACCTAAACCTGGGGATCTAATAAAAATATCTATTTTCAATTTGCAATATTGCTAATACAGTCCTCTCTCTGAAGGTTTATCTGACATTTTGAAAAGAAAGAGTTTGGTCCATGATCATTTACTGAGTCACAATGTGACCTGATTTGGTTTGCAGTTGCAGAGGTAGCTGTGCACAACATTTGCTTTCCATTAAGATACTGAAAATCAACAATTCAAACAGTGTGTTTATTTCAGCCTGGACTGTAGCCACTGACAATTAAGAATACCGCTGCTATTTCCTATTCACCCTAGGAATTCTCCACTTCTCTCTTCATGCTGCATTTCTATAATATCATCTTTGACTCTGAAGAGGCCTTACAAATAGCTGAGAAAAGAAGAGAAGCTAAAGGCAAAGGAGAAAAGGAAAGATATACCCATTTGAGTGCAGAGTTCGAAAGAACAGCAAGGAGAGATAAGAAAGCCTTCCTCAGTGATCAATGTAAAGAAATAGAGGAAAACAACAGAATGGGAAAGACTAGAGATCTCTTCAAGAAAACTAGAGATACCAAGGGAACATTTCATGAAAAGATGGGCACAATAAAGGACAGAAATGGTATGGACCTAACACAAGCAGAAGATATTAAGAAGAGGTGGCAAGAATACACAGAAGAACTGTACAAAAAAGATCTTCATAACCCAGATAATCACGATGGTGTGATCACTCACCTAGAGCTAGACATCCTGGAATGTGAAGTCAAGTGGGCCTTAGGAAGCTTCACTACAAACAAAGCTAGTGGAGGTGATGGAATTCCAGTTGAGCTATTTCAAATCCTAAAAGCTGATGCTCTGAAAGTGCTTCACTCAATATGTCAGCAAATTTGGAAAACTCAGCAGTGGCCACAGGACTAGAAAAGGTCAGTTTTCATTCTAATCCCAAAGAAAGGCAATGCCAAAGAATGTTCTAAATATCACACATTTGCACTCATCTCACATGCTAACAAAGTAATGCTCAAAATTCTCCAAGTCAGGCTTCAACAGTACATGAACTGTGAACTTCCAGATGTTCAAGCTGGATTTAGAAAAGGCAGAGGAACCAGAGATCAAATTGCCAACATCTGTTGGATCATCGAAAAAACAAAAGAGTTCCAGAAAAACATTTACTTCTGCTTTATTGATAACACCAAAGCATCTGACTGTGTGGGTCACAGCAAACTGTGGAAAAGTCTTAAAGAGATGGGAATACCAGACCACCTTACCTGTCTCCTGAGAAATCTGTATGCAGGTCAAGAAGCAACAGTCAGAACTGGACATAAAACAACAGACTGATTCCAAATAGGAAAAGGAGTACGTCAAGGCTGTATATTGTCACCCTGCTTATTTAACTTATATGCAGAGTACATCATGCAAAATACTGGGCTGGATGAAGCATGAACTGGAATCAAGATTGATGGGAGAAATATCAATAACCTCAGATACACAGATGACACCACCCTTATGGCAGAAAGTGAAGAAGAACTAAACAGCCTCTTCATGAAAGTGAAAGAGGAGAGTGAAAAAGCTGGCTTAAAACTCAACATTCACAAAACTAAGATTTGGCATCCAGTCCCATCATTTCATGGCAAATAGATGGGGAAACAGTGGAAACAGTGTCAGACTTTATTTTGGGGGGCTCCAAAATCACTGCAGATGGTGACTGCAGCCATGAGATTAAAAGATACTTGCTCCTTGGAAGAAAATCTATGACCAACCTAGACAGCATATTAAGAAGCAGAGATATTACTTTGCCAACAAAGGTCCGTCTAGTCAAGGCTATGGTTTTTCCTGTGGTCATGTATGGATGTGAGAGTTGGACTATAAAGAAAGCTGAACGCTGAAGAATTGATGCTTTTGAACTGTGGTGCTGGAGAAGACTCTTGAGAGTCCCTTGGACTGCAAGGAGATCCAACCAGTCCATCCTAAAGGAACTCAGTCCTGAATATTCATTGGAAGGACTGACGGTGAAGCTGAAACTCCAATACTTTGGCACCTGATGTGAAGAACTGACTCAAGTGGAAAAGACCTTGATGCTGGGAAAGATTGAAGGCAGGAGGAGAAGGGGATGACAGAGGATGAGATGGTTGGATGGCATCAGTGGCTTGATGGACATGAGTTTGAGCAAGCTCTGGGAGTTGGTGATGGACAGGAAGGCCTTGTATGCTGCAGTCCACAGGGTCACCAAGTGTTGGACACGACTGAATGACTGAACTGAACTGAACTGATCTTTGACTCTTCCAACCAAAATAAACCTCACTCTTTGAAGCCCACTACTCATACCTAGAACTTTTTTATGGTTCTTACTACTTTTCTCATAAATAAGAAATATTGCTTCAATAATTTATTCAGTATATATTAAAGACCTATTATGTATACTGACAGTTGGAGATGAAGTAGACACTTGTAACCTACTATATATTTGCATGTCTTTACTCTGCTTAATTTAAGCTCTACAATCATTGAATTCAGAATCCTATCTTATATATATGGAATGCAATTGCTTATACATATTTTTCAAATAATTCACTAAACATGGATTGATTTTTCCCCGTATTTCTCAGTCCTAGTTTTAAATCCTTGATGATGCTTCAGCAAAGAAGGTTCATTTTCCTGAAAATATTACGTCCGTTTCATTTGGAAATAGTTTTGACTTCCTCTTTCATTAAGTTCAGTTCTATTTACAGGTAAAAATTTCCTCAGTTATTAACCACTGGGCAACAGAAAGCATGTTAGACAGCCTCAGCTACCGATGCGGGCTTCTCCCAAGAATTCAGCTACTGCCTGCCAGTTGACAGGAAAATTACAACTCAATTAGAGAGTGTCTTCTCATGTTTTCTTCTAAGTTGCTAAAGCTTACTTTCCCATGCAGATCAGCTCTCCTCTCCTATAAGCCATGTTTCTCTGTTAATGAAAATTGTCCTTCAATCTGTGTTTATCCTTTAGCCAACAAACTAGTTTCAGTGGCAGCATTATGGTTACAGCCCACAGAAACGATTTCTGTGCAGTAATTTAGCTGTCAGTCTGGAAGTGGTAAAGGAACAGGAAGATGGATGCTGAGCCCGGGGCATGCCTGAGCAGGCATCCTGCATGTCCGTACTTGGATGTGCACTTAGTAAAGCAGGTAAAAAAATGTTTGTCCCGATTTCTCTTGGCCATTACTACAGTTTAGCTAGGGGAAAATATTTTTACTGGAACTCTGCTAATTGTTAAGAACGCTCTTATTATCCATAGAGAGGATGGGAACAGAGGGTGAAGATCATTTAGTGATGGAATTGTCCTCAGATAAAAACTGGAAAAACAAACGACTTTGACATTTGTTATGAGTCCCCTGATATATCCATGTACTGTTTTGGAATGATTTGGCAGGGGTGAGAAAGTATGGATATGAAAACTTCCTATTGAAGAATTGGTCTGTAAAACGATAATTTCAGGCCCATCTGCTGACTGATAACCATGAACAATCAACAAATTGATAAATTACCTCTCGACACTTCAGTGTGTAGACCGACAAACCAAAGTAGATGGTGCCTTTAGATGTGTGAAAGATGGTGCTAGAAGAGTCAGAGTCAGCATCTGGTCATCAAGCTCGGTTTTTAAAATTTAATTCAGATATAGTTTTTTGCTTTGTTTTCTTAACAAATTTTGTTAGGATGCAACAGTCTATTGAAGGATTTAAACCTCAGTTAAATTTTTTAGTTGTTTAGTCAGTTAAATTAACAAGCTCATAAATCCAACACTCAGCAGTATATACAAAAGCAGTTATTTTTGTAAATTTGGGAATATTATGTATCCTTTATATATTATATATATATACTACACATGCCTTATACATTTATATTCATGTTTATTTACTATTTATATATAATGGCAATTATATGTATAATGCTTATATATACATATATAATATATAAAATGGCAATTACTAGAGGTCTCTAACTATTTTAGACATGAATTTGCCCACATGTCGTTTTTCCCCTTGAGCAGTCCAGTGATCACCAGGCTTTATTCAGTCCTAGAATGCATAAAGTGTGTGTTCCATGGAACTTCTCATTTCTGAGATTTTCAGAATAAATCTCAGGCTGAATAAATGACTCCCAGCTCAAGTAGGTTTAAAAAGTTTTCTCTGTAGTCCCATTCTGAAGGGTCATGCTGAACCTGTGTGTATTAAAAATTTTGAGGAAATCTTGCAAAACATAAAAACTTTTAAAGTTGTTTTCTTATTTTAAATAAAGGATGGGGAACACATGTATACCTGTGGCAGATTCATTTCGATATTTGGCAAAACTAATACAATATTGTAAAGTTTAAAAATAAAAAAAATAATAATAATAAATAAATAAATAAAACAAAGTGTTCTCCAAACACAGTCTTTCCTTAAATCAATTGAATGTAGAAGAACAAGAGATTCTCAATCTACTTTGACGAACATGGAGTTACCTTCTTCTCCTTGTGTGCTCCTCATGAGACAGAGGTCTGGAGGGTAGAATTTTCAAGAAAACCTTGTTGGTGTATAATTGTTCCTAGAAGTGTCTTATGGTCCTTTGTATTTCTGTGGTATCAGTTGTAACATTTCTTACATTTCTGATTATATTTGAGTCCTATCTCATTTTTTGCATGGTTTGAGTCTAGCTAAAGATTTGTCTTATATTTTAAGAAAACTAGCTCTTAGTTTGACATTTTTCATTGTCATCCTAATCTCTATTTCATTTATTTCTGTTCTAATATTTGTTATTTCCATCTTTGGGCTAACTTTGGAGTTTGTTCTTCTCTTCTAGTTCCGTGAGGTATGAAGTTGTTTCTTATTGTAGGCATTTATCACTATGCGTTTCCCTCATTGAACTGATTTTGCTGTAACTCATAAGTTTTGATATGTTGTATTTCCACTTTTATTTGTCTCAAGATATTTAAAATATTTTTATTTCTTCTTTGACCCACTGATTGTTCAGTATCATCAATATGTTGTTTAATCTCTACATATTGTGAATTTTCCAGTTTTCTTCTAATAGTAGATTTCTAGTGTCATGTCCTTGTGGTTGGAAAGTGCACTTGATATGATTTCAGTCTTCTTAAATTTATTTAGAGTTGTCTTGTGGACTAACATATGATCTATCCTAGACTATATATGGACTTAAGTCTGTATATGCTTAAGAAGAATGTGTATTCATTGCTTTTGGATGGAACGTTCTATAAATGTTAAGTCCATTTGGCCAAATGTGTCATTTAAGTCTAATGTTTCCTTATGTTTTTCCATATGATCTACCCATTATTAAAAGTAGGGTACTGAGGTTCTTTACTATTATTGTATTACCATTTATTTTTCCCTTTAGATCTGTTAATATTTACTTTGTTTAATGTTGAAGTGTTCCTATATCGAGTGCATAAATATTTTTACAAGTGTTATGTTCTCTTGTTGGGTTGACCCTATTACCATAATCTAATTACTTTGTCTTATATTATTAATACAATCTTTGTCTTAAAGTATATTTTATCTGATATAAGTATTCCTGCCTCAGCTATTTTTGGTTTCCGTTTGTATGGAGTATCTTTTTTTAACCTGTTACTGTCAATCTATGTGTTTCCTTAAAGCTAAAGTGAGTCTCTTACAGACAATATATTGTTAGGTCTTTTTTTTTTTTTTTTGCTTCTCTGATTGGTCGATCCTTTCTTCCGCCTCATCTGGTTTGCTGTTGACCCCCTTTCTTGAACATTTCAGTTCAGTTACTGTATTCTCCAGTTGTGTGATTTCTGTTTGGTGCATTCTTCCATTTTCTATATTGGTAGATAAAATTTTCACTTGGTTCATGCCTTGTTCTCCTGACCTTGGTGAGAATTTTATGATTGTTGTTTTGAACTCTTTATTAGGTAAATCACTTATCTTCATGTTATTAAGGTCCTTTTCTGAGATCTTGTTCTTTTGTTTGGAACATATTCATCTGTCTCATTATTTTTCTTAACTCTCTTGTGTTGATTTCTGTGTATTAGATAAACCAGCCACCTCTCCCGGTCTTTAAGGAGTAGTCTCATGTAGGAGATAAGACTTACATACAACCCTGCCTTAACTCTTCGTTTTGTTTGAAACCTTTGTGATTGTCCAAGCAGCCGTCTTTGTTCTTCCTGGCTCTCCTAGTAGTTGAAGATATGCCACTGACAGGCGCCAACACCTGTCAATGTCCCAAAGCAGAGAATGTCAATCAGCAGCTTGAGCCTAGGGACACAGTAAATTAAGAACTAGATCTCTTTGTTACTTGTGAATACAAGCCCAGTGGTCACCAAAGCCAGGCTATCAAGGGATACGTCCTCTGGGCATCAGCCACAGAAGCTTGGGCACCAGATATGTGCAGGAGCTCCTTTCTCAGAAACGATGGCAGTCTGGGTAAATGCAGCAGAGGGTAAACGAGAAGACGGTGCCAGCTGGCATCCCCCATCTCTGAAAAGGATTGTAAATCGGCCCCTAGATGTTTGTTAAATTGGAAACATGTGCCTCCAGGACACAGCTTTAAGCAGGACATTGCTTTTAAAAAAGCAAATAGGCCTTTTTTTCAGGCCTTTCTATCTGAGGTCTCTACAGTGCGCCCTAGAGGATGGTGGTCAGGAATTCTTTCTCCATTTGTTTACAGTTTTGTAGGACCCACAGACACAAGCCCCACAGGGCACCAGAGCCAGATGATAAGGGAGGAGGGAGTCCCACGAGTAGAAGCTGCAAAAGCTAAGGCACTAGACCTGTGGGCCAGTTCCTTTCTGAAGGGAGGCAGAGAGTGAAGATCCAGGTGTCCTCTGCCAGCCTCTGGAGTCTCTGGAGAGGACTACAGTCAGTGCTGAGATGCGCATTCAACTAGGAGCCTTCTCCTCAGCCCAAGGCTTTAAGAGACATAAATAGGCCTCTTTTGCTGAATGGTTGGATGTGTTTTAGTCTGCGGCCTCTGCACGGCATCCTGGGGGCTTTTGAAACTGAGCAGGACCCTGTGGGGCTCCCAGGCATGGAAGCCTTCCTGTGTCCCTCGTTTCTTGTCCGTAGAGAATAGACTTCAGCCTCCCTGTCCTTCCTTGAGTCCCAAAGGGAAGGTTCAAACAGTTACTAGTCAGGCAAGGGAGGGGATGAGGAGGCAGGAGAGGAGGGGTCAAGAGACAGTAGTGCAGCCTTGGAGCGGGCTACTTCTTCCCCCCCGAGGGGACACACAGAATAATATCTGAGCTCTTCTGCAGAACTCAACGCCCCAAAATGGGAGATGTTGACTAATTGATGAAGCCTTCTTCATTCCATCACCAACACCCGGAGCTACTCAAACTCATGTCCATCGAGTCAGTGAGGCCATCCAACCGTCTCATCCTCTGTTGTCCCTTCTCCTGCCTTCAATCTTTCCCAGCATCAGGGTCTTTTCAAATGAGTCAGCTCTTCGCATCAGGTGGCCAAAGTATTGGAGTTTCAGCTTCAGCATCAGTCCTTCCAGTGAATATTCAGGACTGATTTCCTTGAGGATTGACTGGTTTGAAGTCCTCGCAGTCTAAGGGACTCTCAAGAGTCTTCTCCAACACCACAGTTTGAAAGCATCAATTCTTCAGTGTTCAGCTTTCTTTATGGTCCAACTCTCACATCCATACATGACTACTGGAAAAACCATAGCTTTGACTAGATGGACCTTTGTTGGCAAAGTAATGTTTCTGCTTTTTAATATGCTTTGGTCATAGCTTTTCTCTTCTTATTTTTGTATTTGTTTTAGAAATATGTGTGTCTTCAACTCATCCTAGTCTTCCTTGATTTAATGTCAGATCTCTTCAAGTGTAATGTTAAAAATTGTATGTATCTTTCTGCTTACATCCTCCTGTCCTCTGTGTTGCTTCTCTCATATTTTTATACTCTGTGAACGCTAAAGCACAAGTTAGTTTTCTTTAAACAATCATTTATCTCTTAACAAATTAAGAAGAAAGATTATTTAGATTTACCACACATTCATCCTTCCAAGGGCTCTTCATTTCTTAATACAGACTTGAATTTCTCCCTCACAGTGTTTTACTTCAACCTGAAGAACTTTCTGTGACATTTATTATAATGCAAGTCCTCTAGTACTAAAGCCTTGAGACTTCTGTTAATCTGAAAATGGTTTTGTACTGCCTTTGTTTCTGGAGAATATTTTTTTTCGGATGCAGAATTACAGCTTGCGAGATGCCTCATTCTGTTTTTTGACTTCAGTGCTTTACAGCAATGACTCCATTGCTTTCTGACCGGCATTGGTTCTGATAAACACAGCGGTTACTCTTACTACTGTTTTTCTGTTCGTGACGTGTCTTTTGCCTTGTGGCCGCTTTTAAAACATTTCTCTTTATCTTCTGTTTTCAACATTTTTAATATGATTTGCTTAATGTTTGTTTTTTCTTATAATTATTTTGTGTGAAATTCATTAAGGTCCTGGGGTTTTGATTGTTAAAAAAAAATATTTTGGAATAATAATATGGACACTTTTGTTCAAATACATTTCTTTTGCCAAAATTCATCTCTTTTTTTTTTCTTTTAGGGACTTTAGTTATGTGTATGAAAACCATTTTATGTTGTCCCATAGATCACTGTCTATTCATTTGTATCTTTTAATCTTCTCTGAGCTTCACTTTTAGACACCTTCTATTGATCTTTCTTGAAGTTAACTGGTCTTTTCTTTTGCCATTTCCAATTTGCTATTGATGTCATCAGTGAAATTTTCCCCCCTCAGACACAGTTTTTAAATTGTGGAATTTCTATTTGGTTCTTTTATAGTTTGCATTTCTCTGTTGTGATTTGCCTCTTGTTCACTCATTATGTCCATCTTTTATTTAAATCAGTTTAATTATAATCCATTTAAAAACCCGTATTTGCTCATTCTAACATCTGTGTCATGTCTGGGTTTCTGTACTTTATCTCTCATGTTTACTTTTTTCCTGCTTCCTTTATTGTCTATTAATTACTGCATGTATGCTAGACACGGTAAATTCTGCATTGTTGAGAGTCTATACCATTGAGATATGGTTTAAATCATCATCCTTTAAAGATGCCTGTGTTTCGCGCTAGTTGGCTTTTAAGTAGCTGGAGTCTCATTATAATCAGAGCCTAACATGGCTCTGATTATTGGCCTAGAGTTACCATTACTTCTAAGGCTTAATGTTTATGAAGTTTCACCTGAATTTCCTGGCTCTTCAGCGAAGTCTGTCCACTTTGAGTGGAGCTGAAATTCCTGCCAGGGCTGTGTTACCTTTGAAAGCTCCATTCATCTCCCCACTGTCAGCAGCTACTCTCTGCCAGGCCCAGTGAGTTACACCCTCTGGATGAAAATAGCATTTGGCTAATGACTCAATAATTAATCTTCCTATAGAGAACAAACTGTTTCAGACTTTTTTATGACTAGAAAATTATTGGCATTTGGGGATGGGTTTATGAAATACTGTTTAAAAAGAGATGTGTAAGCTGTTCTTTTAGGATTCATCAGAAAATGCAAAGGGATATTTTTGATATTATTTCCTCGGGCTTTAATTGTATTGCTCTTATATTCCCCCCTTTTTATATTCCATCTGTTTGGTGTTTTTAAACCTTTATTTCCAGATCTTTTAATTTTATTTCTATTTTTAATATGTATATTTATTTTAATCTAGCATTTTAATTAGATTTTGAAGTCAAATCTGAGTACTTTTTTAAAACAAGCATTTTCCAACTTGTATAGATCCCTCCATAAATCAATGTAATTTCCTAAATGCTAACATTTTCCCCCACCACTTCACTGAATCTTAAAGTACATTTTTATGTAAGAATCAACACAAACAAGAAATCATTTGTGTACTGTGCTTTCCACATAAAATCACCAGGCAGACCTTCTAGTGCTTTTAGTTGTATAAGCTACAAATTAATAGAATCTATTATTTTGAAGATATTGTAAGTCATGCATTATTCTAAAAGCAGAATACCAACATAGATGTGACTATAGATGTGCCACCTGAGGTTCAAACAAACCAGATTATTTTATCAATTGGAATTTATTCTTTGGCAGGCAACAAGGTCATCTATTTGTAGTGTGAAAGTAAAGCAGAAATTCTTTTAAAAATGTAGCAACAGCCATGGAAAACAGAATGATCAGGCATCCTACAGAGAAGCATGAGATAATTGTTCTCCGGTTAACTTGGTTTCAAATTTTATTTTACATATTTATTTAGGCTGTGCCATGCAGCAGCGTGTGGGATCTTAGTTCCCTGAGCAGGGACTGAACCCACGCCCCCTCCAATGGACGCTCGTAGTCTTAAACACCGGAGCAAAAAGCACCAGGGAAGTTCCCAAATTTTATTCTTTTTTTAAAAATGATGAATGTACTTTTATCCATCACATCACAGAATGGGAAGAATCTGAATAAATTGTTCTTTGCGAACGTTCTAGATTTTGGCAAGAAGTATGTTTGGGGAGGTCGTTGGGGATTTGGCTGGTTTGTTTTGCTGCTCTCGCATTTCTACCGTCTACCCTTCTCCTTCCCTATAGGTTTTCCTGTTCTAGCCTCTTTTCTGCCCTCTCCCACATTTTTTTAATGACTTGGCCCATTTAGTTCATTTCCTTTATCCTTTCCTGAACACAAAACTGAAGATAAACACTCTCAATTTTAAAAATCTAATTTCTTAGTCTTGGTCAAGGCCCAGTTTCTCCCAAATGATGAAATTAGAAATTCTTGGCTTCATACTCGGCTTTCTGTCTTACTTGTTCCTGACCCAGAGCCTCCAGAATTGTCCATATTTCTTCCAGAGTCCTTCCCATCCTCTTCATTTTGACTAGTCTAATGAAATCTTGTAAACTGAAAGTATAGCTGAATTTGTATTTTTTTTTTTTTGCATGAATTTGGATAAACTAAACTGCTGTAACAAACGGACCCAAATCTATAGTGCTTAAAATAGGAGAGGCTTATTTCTTGTTTATAAAACAACCTGCTGTGGGTGTTTAGGCTGCTCTCCTCCGTATGATGACTTGGGGACGGGCTCCTTCCATCCTGAGGCTTTGCCGCCCTCTGCTCCTTTGATGAGGCAGCGTGGTCAGCATGGGTTTACCATACTCAGGTCTTGGTGGAAGAGAAAGTAACAGAGGGCCATTCACCTCTTACTGGTCTGGACCCAGAAGTGGCCCACATCGCTGTGGGAATGATGGAGTCAACTTAGACATGAATCATATACTCATCACTTGTCCAGCTCCTACCAGAAGAACATGGACTGGGCAGTCTGCAGCAAGAAGTTCTGTTATTAAACAGAGTGACAGTGGATCAGATAACCTTAGATGGTCCATGCATTTTAGAAGAGTTCCTTCCCCTATTTGTACACTGTGTCATTTAGGTTGATTTTCACAACTTGCTAAGGTTAAGATCAGGGGGGCAAATGAGACATTGTGGACCATATGAAGATTTTGAATCAATTTTTGAGAGATTTAAGGAAGATACATATTTTTCTGCCAAATATGAATTTAGATGTGGTAGTTAAGATCATACACTCATATAATCATACTTACTGGGTTCAAAGCCAGGACCCATGATGTCTTACTTGTGTGACTTCCTAACCATGCAGCCTTGGGCTGGCTGGCTTCTCAATGCATCAGATTCTTCTTCCATCAAATAAATGGAAAGGATAATAGTGAATGCTTCATAGGTTTGCTTTGGAGAATAAATGAGATAATGCACACACCTTGCTTTACGTTGTGAATACCTGGCACATAGTAAACACTCAGTAAATATTATAATGTAACTGAAGGTCGCTCAGTCATGTGCAACTCTTTGTGACCCCATGGACTATACAGTCCATGGCATTCTCCAGGCCACAGCACTAGAGTGGGTAGCCTTTCCCTTCTCCAGGGTATCTTCCCAACCCAGGGATCAAACCCACATCTCCCATATTGCGGGTGGATTCTTTACCAGCTGAGCCACCAGGGAAGCCCAAGAACACTGGAGTGGGTAGCCTATCCCTTCTCCATTGGATCTTCCCAACCCAGGAATCACACCAGGGTCTCCTGTATTGCAGGTGGATTCTTACCAACTGAGCTATCAGGGAAGCCCAAATATTATAATAGTAATGCCAATTGTTATTAGAATTATTATTCATTCTCTCACCCATGTACACACATGCTTTCCAGGTGTGAGCAATTTCTGGCTCTAAAAGAGAAAGCTCTTAACAAATGTTTTTTTTTTTTTTTTTCTTTTTTCTTTTTTCCTTTTTCTTGTCGCTCAGTCATGTCCAACTCTTTGCGACCCCGCGGATATAGCCCGCCAGGCTCCTCCGTCCATGGGATTCTCCAGGCGAGAATACTGGAGTGGGGTGCCATTGTTATATCTCAAAAGAAAAAAAAAAACCTGGAAAACAAGAGCATTATTTATTTAATTTCATGCCTTCTGAGCTAGCTTTGCCTCCCAATGGTATTTCTATTTGTTCTCACAAAAGTCAATATTTTCCTGTTTCACCATGTACAATAGATTTTTATGTGGGGCATATAAACAGTATGTGAAACTATTTAAATTACATTCTTCCAAGTGTAATATCAAAATAGAAAGGAAGGTATGAGCCTGCTGCCATGGTTCATATGAGTGGTGGAAATGCCAATAGTTTTGCTTCTGCAGAAACCAAAAATAAGCAGGGAGGGCATGTTTGATAATTAGAGGTTTCAGAGTAGGGCTCTCAGGCAAGGGGTCACATTCATGAGGATAAACACATTGGGTTAAACTTTTTGTGACGAAGGAAGAGCTCTGTTTCGTTTTATATCAGTGTACAGAAGTGTATTCACACTTCTCCTTCCTGTTCTCTCAATCAGTCCTCCTGAGACTTGATGCACCATATCTAATTCTTCATAAATCAGCTAAACTTTAGAGTGATATTGACAGTGGCTTTGCTGACCCCATTGTTTTCCGTCAAGAGTTTTATTCGGCTTCAAAACAATTTGCCGTGAACGCCCTTGTTTGCTTGCCACACAGGTCTTTGTTTGGGCTGAAAACTTTGATTTATAACTGGAAATAATTGATGGCTGTGGGGTAAGGGGACCATAGCTCATGCTCCTCCTCTTTTAATCTTCCTTTGCCCAGAAATCCATGTAGTGGCACATTCTCAAGGGAACAGGGCTGGGAAATTTTCCATATACCCAATGGGAGGCCATTCATCATGGTGAGGAGTGTGTTTGTGAAAGGAAAGAAAACAAAAGTCAGACCACCTCAAGATGGCTTATCAAAAGCCTAAATGTTAAAGCTGATGTATTCATTGTGGGGCATTTATAAAGAAAACCAAGCTATCTCATGAACCAGATATACTTGCTACTCCAAAAGTGAAATTTGATATTAGTACTTAGATTATTAATATTGAGAAGCCTCTTCAGAGCCCCTGACAAGTTGCTTAGTCATTGACTGCAGAGTTTTTGGAAGCTCTTTTAAGTGGCACAGTCTTTTTTCTAACAATGGAAAAGGAAAAAAAATACAGATGTTTTTGTTCTGTTCTGTTTTTGACAGCCTCATAGCTTGCAGGACCTGTCATTCTAGAACTTGCTGAATTTAAGGCTGTGTTCCTTCCTCACCCTTTAGGTTTACTGATTCAAAAAGGGTCAGTGAAACTTTCTAAACTGCACATTTCTTCAGAATGCAAAAATTGATACCAAGTTTCTGAAAGTAATTTGAGATTCTTCTCAAGGATTGGAAAGAACCAATCCTTGAGAGTAAGCCATTATTGTTTCATATTCGTTGTGAAAATATCAGACTCTGTAATTTATTTTCAGTTTATTTTGGTGTTTCTCCATAAAAATTACCTTGCCAGCTAAGGATATATCAGGATATTTCAATAGCCTACTGAGAAAAAAATGACATACACACTTTTACCAACGAATTATACTTCTAATATTAGAGTAGCACATCACTAGATGCAGTAAATTTTAGGTGATTTATTTACACAAAGTGTTTTCATGATTGAGAATGTTAATCCATCAAGGAAAAATAAAGGAAGTAACAAAGA
This sequence comes from Bos taurus, assembly GCF_002263795.3. Taxonomy (NCBI): domain Eukaryota; kingdom Metazoa; phylum Chordata; class Mammalia; order Artiodactyla; family Bovidae; genus Bos; species Bos taurus. The sequence continues at coordinate 40,765,032 of NC_037354.1, read as the reverse complement.
AAATCAAAGAGAATTGTAAGCTGAGGAGAACTGGATCATATCCTACAAAAACATCCCGAACTATGACAAGAGCTGTGTTGAAATATTAATATTGCTTAATATCAATTACTATGTTTACTAAGTAAACAGCTCTTACATTGAAGTGGCGTTGAAAATGGTCCGAAGCAAGCATGTCACAGCGTGTTTTTTCATGCACCTATTGATATAGGCATTATTTGAAGTAATTTGCTTTGTTTTGCATTGTTTTATCTCAGTGAAATTCAGCAATATCAATTCTCTCCTTGGAAGAAAAGGCAAGAACAATTCATTTCTTCCTCTTTAAAGGGGTCTGAACTGATAAATAGTTCCCATGTGAATGACAGTGAAGTCAAAATGGAAGTAGTGCTTTTCACAGATTGTATTCCTTGTTAAATCAGAATCCTTTGAAATGAATAGAAAGACATTCCCCAGATGTTGGTACGCAGAGCCCCGTGCAGGGACACAGGAATCAGTGGATCTTGGAGAACAGTCCCGTACCATTGACCATACGTGAGCTGTATCAGTGACTTCAATCCATATCATTCTGATACGGCTTATCAGAAAAATATTCATTAACAAAATGACAGCTGTAATTTAAATCCATAGTTAATCTGAATGAAAGCACAAAATAACACAGACATGGGACAACTGTGAAGAATTAAAAATCTATTTCCTTGACGGGGATGGGAGACAAATTATGCAATAGGTTATCATCGGAAACAACTTGGGACCTTTGCTTATCACAGAAAGAACTTGGAGATAAAACCCGTATACAGATAAGAAGCCTGCACTGCAGCGTTTTTAGTTCTTTCTTGGGAAAAATATCTGAAGAAAGACTCCAATAGGGGATGTTAAACCTCTCCAAACTTCTGATATTTGATCTTAGTTTTAACAACTCTGCATTTCAAAACCAAAATTTACTTGTTTTGTACAAGTGGTTTTTTTTCAATTTTTTTTTTATTTTAAATGAAATATAGTTGATTTAAAATGTTGTATTTATTTCTAGTGTACAACAAAGTGAATCAGTTATGCATATACATATGTGCACTCCTTTTTAGACTACCTTCCCGCAGAGGCCATCACAGAGCACTCCGTAGAGTTGCGTGTGCCGTACAGTAGGTCCTGTTAACAAGCTACTTTGTGCGCAGCAGTGCGTACGTATGTCAGCCCAGTCTCCCAGCTCATCCCTAGCCCTCCTCTCCCTGGGTAACCACAGTTGGTTTTCTACATCTGTGACTCCCTTTCTCTTTTGTAAATAAGTTCATTTGTCTTTACAAGTGTTCTAATTTTAAGACAGCATATCATTCTGGACGTTTCCATTCGCCCACCTTCCTGTTGTCTAACGTTGTCATAGAGTGAGGATGTTCTGTCCCTGGGCGATAAGATTTTTTAGACTTTGGAAGCATAGCTCCTTAATACAGAGTTAATGAATCTCATCTCGCTTGGTGTATGAACAGGTTAAATTAGGCCGAAATAAAATATTCATGGTACTGAGGAAACAGAAATGGCCCCCAAATAGAGTGTAACATTGTAGCCATCAGCAGAGAAGAATTTCAGAAACAGCCAATATGAACTTAAAAGAGTAATTGCTCTATGGTGTATCAGAGCACGCATCTCTTGTTCAAACTCACACTCCATTTTTCACGTAGGGGAAAGAGACGATTTCCTTCAAAAAATGTCTAAAATAATCCACGATCTCAAGAATACTACATACATATTATTAAAATAAAATATGAAGCCTATCGGCTGTGTTCCGGAAAAGCTGAAGCGGGGTAAAGGACGTAATGACCAGTCGTAGCCCAGCGTGCAGTGTTTAACTGGGGGATGGGCTTTTCTACCACCGTCCCTGGCAGTAGCTGCCATTTGATCCTGAGGCTTGGATGACATGCTTCATCAGTAATGCCATTTAAGGACCTTCGTGGAACAACAAGTCGGTCCCCTGGGCAAGTCCATGCCAACCGCAATAAAGAGCACTGTGGGAGTGAGCGAGAGGCCGTTTTTTGCTAGACATACAGCACTGAAGGCACATGGGTGCCTTCTGGATGCTTCCTGAGCTCTGAGCGTGCACAGTCTCCTGATGGCAAAGGCTGGAAGCGGAACTCAGTGTGTCCACGGATTTTATGGTTTCCTTAGGAAAATGAATTCTCAAGTTCCAGTCCTCTTTCCAAGCACAGGTAAGTCTTTGGAGAGCAGGAGAAGTGTCCAGAAACTGTGACGAGCCTTTCTTTTCCTGCACAGAAGTGATCCCAAACCAGACCTTGAGCTGGACAGCTCGTGGCTTTATGCCTACTACAGAATCCACCATCTGCTTCACACAGGGTAGATACAAATTTTATAGACTTTGCAATTATCGTTTAGTTGGGTTTAGTTTGGTTAGGCTTTTTTTTTTCTCTCAGATACTCTCTGAGCAGTCATAGACAGAACGCCCAGAGCAAAGGAGGACTGGAATATTTGGAAAGCGGGCACTAAAAGGCATGCGTCACATTAAAAGAGTTGAATACATTTAAAGGCATCCTGGAAATTGAAATCTGAACATCTGTACAGAAAAAAAGGCAAAAAATAGAATCTGTTGTTGCTATTCTCAATAGCATGTAAAAAGCCATGGAAAAAGGTTTAATTTGGGGTTTATTTTTCCCTCTGTGATACTGTGATCATATTGGTATGGTCTGCATGTTCTGCAAGTTTTGTCAAAATTGATAAAAATGCGTCCTGCAATGAGGTTGAATCAAAAGATGCTGCATGGAGATTTATTTGCAGGATCTGGGGATGTGTTTGAGCATGCTGTTTCACTCAAATTAAGAAACCAATTGCAGCCCGATGTTCTTTTACGGACTTCTAGTATTTGGATAATTGAATGGCTATGCCCTGCCTCACTATAGCTTAAGAGGCATCTTTCTGGGATTGGGGAAAAGTGGAAACAAGTGCTTTAACAGCCAGGCTCCTGGAATCTGCTGACTAGGCACTTAAGAGAGAGGAGGCAGTCCTGCCTGTTGCTTTTAAAAGTTCACAGAATCTTTCCCATCTGTTAAGTGGCCAGAAAAAAAGTATCCAGCCGAAAAGGTTGCAAACTGTGGTGATGTCTGAACTCTTTTGAGAGCAGGATCGCAAAGCAAATACTCCAAATGCCATTTTCTTTTTGTTTCATGTAGGATGTTTTGTTTGTTCAGTTCTTTGCCCAAGATCCTCTATTAAAAAAAAAAAAAAAAAAAGAGGCTCTGTTCCCAAATAAAGTGTCTCTATGCCGCTAATTTGTAAGCAGGCGTTCCCTGAGAATTCAGAGAACGTTGAAGTGAAGACTAGTTGTCTGCCGTTTTACTTTTGATGCTGTTTCTAAAACCACATTGCCGTGTATGTGGGGAAGAGACGCAACCTCTGAGCTCTCTAGCCTACCCCTCACCAGTAAGAACAGGCTGTTACCTGGAAATTGAAATCTTTGACTCAGATCATGGGCTTCCTACTTTTTTTTTTTTCCAGAAAAGAATGCAAAACAGAGTTTACAATTGTGCAGAAATTCTCTGAATGTCTTAATATTTATGATAAAATATGTCTCTAAAAAGTATGTCACCCTGCTCTGAACGAGAACTCTCTTGCTCGCAGTGGACAGGCTCTTCCACATGATTTTGGCTTCCTTTTCTATTAGCTTTCAGTTGTTTTGTTTTTAGCTATGTGATATGGCGCTACTTAAAGCTCTGGTTTTTCTCCTTCTACTCAAGTAACTGGGTTGGGATTGTTTGTTGCTGTTGTTTAATTTTTATTGGCGGAAGTCAGGAGTGATCCTTCTCAGGACCTGCTGTGAACATAGAGCTTGTAATTCATCACCACGGTGTTAGAGAGACAGACTGGAACCTGGACTCTTCCCATGCCCAGCCTTATCCTGGGACTCAAGTGTCTTCAGGGCACAGGCCTCCTGCTTGCTCACACGCAATGAGGGATTCCGCTCACTCTCCTTCTCGCCCAGTGCCCGCCCTATGGTTCTGGTGGGGGTGCAGGTGTGTTCAGAGCAGTTCTTCTCAAACTCCAGTGTGCATCCACGCCACCTGAGGCTCTTGTTTACATGCAGTCTGTGACGCGTGCAGGCTGAGGGGGGCCCGCGTGTCCTTATTCCAAGAAAGCACCCCCGGACGTCAGTGTCCTGGGCTGTGGGCAGCAGCGGTGCAGGACGCCCCCCGCCATGAGCTACAGTCAAGCAGGCTGTCTGTGAACCCGCGCAGGACACGGGGACGGGAGCGAGAGGAGAGGGGCCCTTACCTGACATCAGTTACCCATTCCACACCAGTCACCTGCCCTGCTAAGTAAGTGTGGAAGGTCCCTGATCTTTTGCATGAGTGTGTGTGAGAACATATTTTTCTTTTTTTTAATTTATTTTAATTGGAGGCTAATTACTTTACAATATTGTAGTGGTTTTTGCCATACATTGACATGAATCAGCCATGGGTGCACATGTGTCCCCCATCCTGAACCCCCTCCCACCTCCCTCCCCATCCCCATCCCTCAGGGTCATCCCAGTGCACCAGCAGCAAGCACCCGGTCTCATGCATCGAACCTGGACCAGCAATCTAGTTCACGTATGATAATATACATGTTTCAATGCTATTCTCTCAGATTTTTTTCTTTTTAATTGGAGGATAATTGCTTCACAGTGTTGTGTTAATTTCTGCCGTTCAGTTCAGTCGCTCAGTCGTGTCCAGCTCTTTGCAACCCCATGGACTTCAGCAGGACAGGGAAGCCTGGCCATACAACTGCGCAGATGGTCCCTGATCTTTACTCAGTACCTGGCTTGAGAGAGACATGTAAACCTGGACCGCGATTGAGTGCTTTAAACAATCGGCAGTGGCCCTCAGGGGAGGGAGCGGCTTTGCAGCTGTGGGCTGGGTGAGAGGCTCCCGCACTGATGAGGTAGGAAGGGACCTGTTCAGAGGTGTGGAGACATGACCTAGCATCGTGTCAGAGGGAGCTCACGGTTCCGGGGGCAGGCACTACATGTGAGAGGACCAGCAAATGCAGCTCACAGTTACTTAAAGAAAAAAAAAAGTCCCTCATATGCCAGGCATTTCATGCTAATTAATTCTAGTTTTACAACAAACCTGAAAGGAGTTAGCATTTTCCCATTTTGCAAATAAAGAAACTGTGGTTCAGGGAGATTATGGAACTCCTGGGCAGATGCACAGCTTGTTACAGGCTGGGCTGGGTTTCAAGTCCAGATCTCCACGACACCAAAGCCCTGTCTGTTTCCCCCGCCAAGCTGGGGAAAGTCAGCAGAGGCCAGATCACCAAGAGCCTTATAAACTGGCTAAGGAAAGTGAGCCGGCCCCTCGGAGCAGTGGGGAACCTCGAAAGACTTCTATGTAGAGGGAAGGTGTTTGGATGTTTGAAAGATTATTCTGGAAGCTGTATGGAAGATAAATGTAAAGGGGCTTGTGGAAATAGATGAGTAATTGACGGCTATTAAGCACCCAGAATTTTCAGGCCATGGGTGCTCTAGGGAAACATGAATTCATGAAATTCAAGGTTTTACTATCTAGTCTAGGAGAAAAACTTACATGCATGAAATAATATGCCAGACACAGGATCTGAAAGTACTGCAAGTTCAGACTTACCTTGAGTACATGAAGTGTCTGAGGAGCATACCTGCTGGTAAATGATCTTGTCTGAAAGCAGGAGGGAAAGAAGGTGGAACTCTGTAATTCTGAAGACCTGATGCCTTAAGATCCACTCACTGAGTGACTTAAATCCAGTTGAATCTTCATACACCCATACTGTCGGTTGTCTGCTTATGGGCTATTTCGTGCTGTTTTTCAGCCTTTCCACTGTTCATTTCACTAACCTCTGTTTGAAATTCTTCCCCAAAGGCTGCCTGTTCCATATCTAGGGATAATGGCATGTGCAGTATGTATCTGCTGTGTGCGCTCAGTCGTGTCTGACACTTTGCAATCCCATGGACTGTAGCCCGCCAGGTTCCTCTGTCCATGGGGTTTTCCAGGCAGGACTACTGGAGTGGGGTGCCATTTCCTGCTCCAGGGGACCTTCCCGACCCAGGGATGGAACCCACATCTCTTGAGTCTCAGGTTGCGTCGGCAGGCGGATTCTTTACCACTAGCGCCACCTGGGAAGCCCAGGTTGTTTGGATAACCGTCAAAGAACAGTCATTTCCGGAGCTCCCACTTCATTCTGGGCAAAAGGCAAAATTGCTCTGGAGAAATTCCATGAGCAAGGTAATGTCATTCTCTCCTTACAAAGGAGGAAAGAGCAACACAGAGCAGTTAGTGAACTTGCTCGGGGCACAGAGCTGGTGAGAGTCAGGATGCGGACCAAGGCCTCCCCGACCGCAGAGTCTCTGCATCTTACCCTTGGCAGCACTGCCTCCCTTGCACCCCAAGTTCCAAAACTTCTTACTTGCTCAGTGTGCTTCTCTTGCTACTAACGCTTGAGAGGAAACTAAAGGGCTCGTCATGTTGTCGGACCGATGAGAAAAGACAGACTAGGGAAATAGGAGGATCGTCCCAAGATCAAGGGCTGCTCTTCCCCCGCCTCCTGGCCTCTGGTCCTTCGCAGGTCTCCAGGCCTCATCCCAATCGTGGCTGTGTGTTGCAGGAGCCTGGAACTCCCTTAAAAGTCCCAATGCCTGGCTTTGAAAAATATGGATGCCTGCGCTGACATTCTGCTTCACTTGGTATACAATGGCTTGGAATTTCCGAAGCTCTTTAGGTGATTCTGGCATACAGTAGAGTTTGGGGACCCCTGTCAATAGCTTTTGCGACAGCAGGTTTGAGATTGGTGTGCAGCAATGGTTCTGAAAGTGTGGTCCTTGCACCGGCAGCGTCAGTACCACTTGAAAGTTATTAAAATGCAAATTTTGGATTCCATACCAGACGTGTATATCAGAAACTCTGAGGGTGGAGTCCAAGAATCTGTGTTTTAACAAGCTTTCCGAGTGTTTTTGATGCAAGCCAACCACCCCCTTGGCCGTACTTCCTCCCAACAGGTTTATGGTGTGGAGCATGCTGACCAGCTGTCTGCTATTTTTACTGAGGCCAGAGCTCAGGGGAAATATATTTAAACCCAAATGACAGTACAAGGCATTCAGATTTGTATTAAAGATGGATTTCCTGGTAGTGTAGGTTGCCAGCCGCAGGAATAAAGAACCGAGGGAGGATTTTGGAATCTTTCTGGGGGTGGCCAGAGTACTGCACCATCAAAAAGTGAAAAAACGAAAAGGAAGAAATTGTCCTCTGGAGAAAAAATGAAAGCAGTAAGTACTGTCATCTGACTTCAGTCATTTGTGGCCCTTCCTTCCTGTGCTTTGAAGTCAGCGGGGATGTATTTTTAACGGGGAAAATCTCAGAGCAGTTGAAATCTACATCTTCCCCAAAGCTCCGTGCTGATGGCAGAAAGCAGGCGCTCCCTGCCTGCCTGAGAAGGGTAGGGCTGGGTCACGGTCAGCAAAGTGACTTCTCCCCTGCCTCCTGCCCATTACTGGGCCTCTTAATTGGCGTCATTTCCCTGCCTCCGCAATTATTTTCTTCAACATTATAATTTTAAGTAACTCAGTATGTTAGCCTATTTCCCTAATGCCCTTTGTTGCATGTTCATTCAGTGTGGCTGGTTTTTGTCATATTTTTCAAGTATTTCCCTCTGGCTTAGTATCTGCTTGAGTTCTGTTTTATTGGTTCTTTGGACAATGGTTTGTGAAAGAATTAAGAGTTCGGCATGTCGGGGTGAGAGAGGTGTTAATGGGATATAATTGTTTAAAATGAGGACTCTTTGTAGCCCCAGGATGGGAGGAAGAGCTGGACATATTCATGCAAGACTGGGTACCTTTGGAAGAATTAAAGGAAATCATATCTAAATTTATTGCACAGATTCAAAAGATCCAGCTGTTTGACATTAGTCATTAGTTACCAATCCTAAGATGCTTTAAAATATTAATATGTGCAAAACATTCCCCTATGTATTATTTAGTTATTTATTTTTAGTTGTACTATTTTCAGCCAATCAATGCCTTTGAGTTTTGATTTGGACCTCATTTGCCTTTTTCTGTTTCTAACACATCATGAAGAACCTATGTCTAAAACTGTAGCGAAAATGCTGAGGGAAGGAGGCAGAGAGGGTAGGGAGAAGGGCAGCTTAACTGTTTTTACCTGGGCTGGGTGGGTGTTTCACCTCCTAGTATCTCAAGATGATTAATCTAGGGGTGACCCTGCCTCTTGATTATCCAACAGTTGAAGACCCTGGGAAGACGAATCTATTCACAGAGAAGACGTTGGCAAAAGAAAATAGACCCCTCGGAAGGAAAACGGCTTGGTTACTGTTTCAGCTAAGAAGTGAGATGAGATATGAAGCGATGTTTCATTTCACGTTACCTGAAACGTCTCAGATAAAGTCTTCCCTAGCCCCTGGAACTGAATAAGGAGACACAGACAAGCCTTTATGACTAGCAGCAGAGAATAAGAGCTCCGTCTCACCGCATTTCAGCGACCTTGCTGTGTGAGTTGTTTCTTCCAGTTCTTTGGAGTGATTTAGCTGAACAGGTGCAAGTGGTCTGAAAGATAGAGGAAGAGCAAGCCACCAGAGACAAGGCAGTGAGGACTCTGTCCACATCATATTTCCGTGTTTGTTCTATTTGTCAAAGACCACCCTCCACAGTTTAAACCAGAGACACTGAACAAGACGAAAGAAAAAGAAGATAGGATAAAATAGAAATACAGCTTAAGTATATCCCCAGGTACTAAACAAGAGAGTAAATAGTTAATAATACTGTGTTATATATTGGATTGGCCAAAACATTTGTTCAGTTTTTCTGTAAGATGGCTCTCATATTGCCTAGTCATCTTTAACTTCATTCGAAACAACTTTGTTAGATTGTTTTGTGACAGCTGTCATATAGGCATGCATTAAAAAAAAATTCAAAATTGGTGAATTTTGTGTAGCCACTTCAATTTTCAAGATGGAAGAGTAAAAGCAACATTTGGGGTATAGTATGCTCTATTATTTCAAGAAAAGTAAAAACGAAACTGAAACACCAAAAAAAAAAAAAAGATTTCTCCAGTGTATGGCGAAGGTGCTGTGACTGATCGAACATATCAAAACTAGTTTGCAAAGTTTTCTGCTGGAGATTTCTCCCTGGACCATGCTTCCTGGTCGGGTAGACAAGTTGAAGTTGATAGTGATCAAATCAAGACAGTAATTGAGAACAATCAACATTACGCCACTTGGGAGATAGCCAACATACTCAAAATGTCCAAATCAAGTATCGAGAATCATTTCCACCAAGTTGGTACGTTAATCGCTTTGATGTTCGGATTCCACATAAGTTAAGTGAATAAAACCTTGATTGTATTTCCACATGCAATTCTTTACTTAAACATGAGGGAAACCTTCCATTTTTAAAACAAATTGTGACGGTCGATGAAAAATGGAGACTGTGCAAGAAAGTGGGATGGAAGAGATCATGGAGCAAATGAAATGAACCACCACTAACCAGAGGCCGGTCTTCATCCAAAGAAGGTGACGTTGTGTATATGGTGGGATTGGAAGGGAGTCCTCTATTATGAGCTCCTTCCAGAAAAACAAATGATTAATTCCCAAAAATACTGCTCCCAATTAGACGACTGAAAGCAGCATTCGACGAAAGCGTCCGGAAGGAGCCGACAGAAAACGCATCACCTCCTGTCAGGACGACACAGGCTGCAGGTTTCTCTGACGACGGTGCAACTCGGCTGCGAAGCTCTGGTGCATCCGCCTCGTTCACCAGACGCTACACCTTCAGATGTCCTTTCCTTTCGGTCTCTACGACGTTCTCTCAATGGAAACCGTTTCAACGCCCTGGAAGACAGTAAGAGGCACCTGGAGCAGTTCTTTGCTCAAAAACATAAAATGTTTTGGGAAGGCGGAAGTATGAAGTTGCCTGAGCAATGGCAGAATGTCATGGAGCCAAACAGTGAATGCATGGTCCAATAAAATTCTCAGTGGAAATAAAAAATGTGTCTTTTATTTTTACTTAAAAACTTGAAGGAACTTTTTGGCCAATCCAATATTTGACGCTGCTAACAGAGTAGACCTTAAATGTTCTCACACAAAAAAGAAGTGATAATTACGTGATGGGAGGCAGGTGGAAGCCTGTACTGTTTAATATGATATAATCATTTTGCAACATAAGAATGTATCAAATCAACACTCAGTGTACCTTAAACATACACAGTGGTGTATGTCAATTATATCTCAGTAAAGCTAGAAAAAATTTTAAAAAGAGAGTAACAGGAAAACATGTAGGGTGTTACTTGAATGTTTTTGTAAGATAGTAGAATGACTTCAACAGGAGCATCGATTTCACTAAAGTTTTATACGAAAATATCTGCAGTCAAAAGTAGTGTTCAACTCTGCATGAAAGCAAGTTACTTGATGGAGGACAGTGCCGGCTCACTCCTGGCCCCTCCAGGGAACCCCCCAGGATAACCCCCATCCCCCTTCGCCCCCGCCAGCCAAGCTCCACTCCCTCTGTGCCCCCCTCTTCAGGGTTCTCCCCTTTTAGGCTCAGCTTCACACCCAAGCTCAGCTTGTAGATGCTTCCCCTTCTGGGGAGTGTATTTTCCCACATTTATGCTCCTCCAAATCTTACCCCTACTCATGAACTCATGAGTTTTGAGTATTCGCTGTGTGTCAAGCCTGGGTTAACTCCACAGGGATGAAACAGTAGTCCCTGCTCTTGGGTTGCTCACAGCCCTTTGGAGATTTCAACATGGAAATAACCACTCCGTGGAACCAAGGAAGTACGGCTGATTTTTGTCTGTTGGTTCTCCTTTTAATAATAAGTATAATACGTGTGCATAAAAGTATACAGTGTGCATGCAGAAAAGCTTTCACCAGGGTCCATGGGATCCTTCCAGAGGGAGGGCCTGAGTGTTCCTGAGGTATCTGGGGAGGCTTCCTGTAGGAGGGGAAGCTGGAGGGGAGACCTGAGCAGTGACAGGTATTTGCAGACAGGTAAGACAGGTAGGGGAAGAGAGAGCAGGGCTTCCAGGGCAGAAATCCTTCCAGCCCACCTTCTCCAGGAAGATTTCCAGAACTCCTCCACCTCTCACTGATCACCTTCTTTTATTCACAACTAGTCACCCAAACCATAGGACTTAACCTTTGAAGTCAGAGACCTCCAACACACAGTCTCCCTCAAGTTAGTTTTTCTTCATGTTTATCTCATCTAGTCACCAACTAGATGAGCTGAAGGATGCGGGTGAGTTACACAATCCTACCTGTGTACCTCAGGCAGAAGATCTCACGCAGTAGAGGCTCAGCTTCTTCATTGGAAAGGATTCCTGGGAAAAGATGAACCTGGGTCAGAATTGGCAAAATAGCTGTGCACCAGACCCGGGCTTCCCACTGGTCTCCTGAGTCAAGTTTTATCGGGACACAGTCCTGGGAATGTCTTTTCACTTGGTCTGTGGCTGGGGCTTCCCAGGTAGCTCAGCAGAAAAGAATCTGTCTGCAATGCAAGAGACACGGTTGGATCCCTGGGTGGGGAAGATCCCCTGGAGAAGGAAATGGCAGCCCACTCCACTGTTCTTGCCTGGGAAATCCCATGGACAGAGGAGCCTGGAGGGCTACAGTCCATGGGGTCGAAAAAGAGTCAGAGATGACTTAGCAACTAAACAACAGCCAAGGCTATTTTGGTGCCACATGGAAGTTGCTACAGAGACTGTCTGACCCACAGAGCTGAAAATATTTACTATCATTTTCTTGATGGAAAAAGTTTGCTGATCATTTAGCATGTATTTATTATTTTTGTTGTTGTCGTTAGCCTGGATAAATCTAATTTTTAATGACTCCATTAATGCCTCCTGTTAAAAGTTTTATCCTCCTCAACACCAATGACCTAACCCCTGCATCCAACTTAAGTTGTAAACCTTCATTTTATTAGGCTCATTGCTTGAGGAATTTTTAAAAATCTTTTCCTCTAAGACATTTCAGAAGCTACAAGCCTGTTAGCATCTCTGCTTTGAGTTACTAGAATGTCAGCCCCCGTGTAAGCAGTGGCTGAGGTCCATTCGCTGCCGCAGCCTCCATGCTTGGCTGTGTGTCCAGCTCGAGGGGAGCTGTGCAAGAATGACTGTGCAGGCACAGTGATTAGGTGGTCCTTGTGACATGAGCCCGCTTGTGCAAAAAGAAAGACAGCCTCAGAACAGGTAGACACTCCTCAAGACCCTTGGCTTAAAAAGGAAAAAAAAAAAAAAGGTTCAGTTGTCAGGGACACCAAGTGAAATTGCCTCTACCTCGGTCACCTTTGCTGCACCCTTGGTCAAGGTCATTATCACCTGTTCAGCCTTGGTTTGGGGAAGACATCGACCTACTGCAGACACTAAGTTTCTTGTTGTGATGTTGGGTAAAAGCGAGGGCTAGACTGCCAAAGACAAGCTTTCAAAGGAAATACATTAACCTAACAGGGTATGAACAGGCTGAGTGAAGTGTTCCTTTATAATGTCTTAGAAAGAAAAGAAAAACTTAGCAGGGGAAACAGTTCATCTGAAAAATACCAAGATTAAGATGCATATGTATTATTGAATAAAATTATATCTTCTTAGATATTACTATACTGTTAACATGTTTCCAGAGAAGGCAATGGCAACCCGCTCCAGTACTCTTGCCTGGAAAATCCCATGGATGGAGGAGCCTGGTGGGCTTCAGTCCACGGGGTCGCAAAGAGCCAGACACAACTGGGTGACTTCACTTTCACTTTTCACTTTCATGCATTGGAGAAGAAAATGGCAACCCACCCCAGTGTTCTTGCCTGGAGAATCCCAGGGATGGCGGAGCCTGGTGGGCTGCCATCTCTGGGGTTGCACAGAGTTGGACATGACTGAAGTGACTTAGCAGCAGCAACAGCAGCAGCAGCAACATGTTTCCATTACTGTCAATTTTCCTCTAACTTTCTCATGAGCAGTTTCAGATTTAAAAAGAAAAGAAAAACTTTGATTATGCAGTAGATGATGGGTAAACATTTGTGTAAAGGTTTTATTTGGATGAGTCTAGTCTGGGAAGAACATTGGAGTCCCACATTTGGGCATTTGCTGTCTTTATTTCAGTTCTCCAGCACTCAGTGCTCATCGACAGATTTGAACATGGTGTGTCTTCCCAGAAGTACTTCTGGAGACCGTGGCATACCTCTTCTTTACATCAACTCTCCTCTGTTTGCAAGAGTAGTCTCCCAACTCCAAGAGGAAGAGAAGGTTTGGGAAGACATTGGAGGCTGTTCAGTTCAGTTCAGTTGCTCAGTCATGTCCAACTCTTTGCAATCCCATGAATCGCAGCATGCCAGGCCTCCCTGTCCATCACCAACTCCCAGAGTTTACCTAAACTCATGTCCATCGAATCGGTGATGCCATCCAGCCATCCCCTTTCTCCCCCTGCCCCCAATCCCTCCCAGCATCAGAGTCTTTTCCAATGAGTCAACTCTTCGCATGAGGTGGCCAAAGTATTGGAGTTTCAGCTTCAGCATCAGTCCTTCCAATGAACACCCAGGGCTGATCTCCTTTAGAATGGACTGGTTGGATCTCCTTGCAGTCCAAGGGACTCTCAAGAGTCTTCTCCAGCACCATAGTTCAAAAGCATCAATTCTTCGGTGCTCAACTTTCTTCACAGTCCAACTCTCACATCCATACATGACACTGGAAAAACCATAGCCTTGACTAGACGGACCTTTGTTGGCAAAGTAATGTCTCTGCTTTTTAATATGCTGTCTAGGTTGGTCATAACTTTCCTTCCAAGGAGGCTGTTAGGATGTGCTTTTCCATAGGAAGAAAGCTCCTTGGCTCCTTAGCCTTCACTCTTTATTCAGTTTAAAATATCATTTCCTGGTTTCACTGGCCTTTGCCCTACAACACGAAACTGCTTTGCCTTTTTCACCAACAAAGCATCTGGCTACCCTTCTAGGGGATGAGAGGTGACCTGAAGTGTTCGTTCATTCACTCATTCTCCATCCAGTGGTCGCCAGACACTCACCATGTGCCAGAACATACTGACTATCTGAGCAGACAACATTTCTGTTTCTGCATTCTAGGGGATGGGGAATAAACCAAAAATAAAGGAAATAAATGATGAAAAGTGATATAAAGGGAAGTTGAATGTGCTGGTGCTTGACTGGAAAAGTGAATCTGGATAATATTTAATCTATCATCCAAACAGCAAGAAGGAATCAGCCTAGCAAAGGTCAGGAAACAAAGTGTCCCACATATTAAGATTTAGCAAAGGATAGAGTGTACTTAGTTTTTGGGTTTTTTTTTCCATATTGGAAAATAAATGGTTTAGGAAAAGCAAAGAAGACTTACACCCAAAATATAAAGCTGTAGGGTAACCAGGTACCTGATTCTTAAAGAATATACCTACCCACTAATAGCTTGGCCAATCAAATTGTTTTATATTCTTCTGCATATTTTTACCAGGCAGAATGAGTGGATTAAACATAGTCTGTAAGTCTTGGCAATGAAAAGTGACTCTGCTCTTTCCTATCTTCTTTCTAATCCCATCACAATACCTGATAAGTTTAGAGCAGAGTTACATCTTTGGAGTGGATCTGAAGGTGTCCATAGAAATTCTCATCCTGTGATTAGTGTTTGTAATAAAATGAGGAGATTCTGCTCACCACTCAGGAAGTATTGGAGAGGACAACCCACAGGTGATGTAAGCCAGCTCATTTGCTGGGTAGGGTGGGGAATGGGAAGTGGAGGACCTGGGATTGTTACCCTCGGGTTGAGATGCGGTGTCGTCCACCCATCACTGACTCCTGTTGGCTGTTAGCACCACACTCAGACCGGAAGCAGAGACCATGCCCGTCGGATCAGAAAGGAAAAATTACACCTAATATATTTCATATAGGACATATTGAAGAGGCAGCTGTAGCTGATTATTGGCTTTACTTGGCAGAAGGCATCTCTCGGACTCCATGACGTCACGTTAGGAGTTTATTTTTATTAGGTCTGTAAAGAGTCAGTGGAGGTCAAGTTTAACCAGAAAGTCGTAGGGGTCTTTGGTGGCTGGAGGCTTCCCTTCATGGCACTTCTAGTCTCAGGAAAGATGCTCAATGTCCGGCACTGTAACTGCCCCTGCAAGGACTCCACAAGCTTCCTGGGGGCCAATGAGAAGAGCAGAACATGCACACCGGAAGGAGAACTAAGTTAAACACACACAGCGAAACCTGAAAGCCGCACTCCCCGTGCTCAACCCCAGCCATCACCAGCGGCTGTTTTCCATAAAAGTGTGTGTCAGGGAAAAAATGTTCTTATCTAGAGTATAAGTATATCCTTAGAAATTATAAAAACCGTATTATGTATAATATCATATGTACATCTCTAATATGTATGCTCTTCAGCAAATTACTTGTTTCACATAAAAACTTATCTTTTTATATTGTTACATCTAGGTCTACCTGATTCCCACTTTCTCAAAGGCCTCACTGTATTATTTTGTGGTGGTGTTCAGTCGCTTAGTCGTGTCTGACTCTTTGCAACCTCTTGGACTGCAGCACGCCAGGCTCCCCTGTCCTTCACTGTGTTCTGCAGCTTGCTCAAATCCATGTCCACTGAGTTGGTGATGCTACTTAACGATCTCATCCTCTGCTGCCCTCTTCTTTCGCCTTCAGTCTTTCCCAGCATCAGGGTCTTTTCCAATGAGGCAGCTCTTCGCTGACTCAAAGTATTGGAGCTTCCGCATCAGTCCTTGCAATGAATATTCAGGGTTGATTTCCTTTAGGATTGACTGGTTTGATCTCCTTCTGTCCAAGGGACTCTGAAGAGTCTTCTCTAACACCACAGTGCTTTTTTGTGTGCTTATACCACAATTTACTTAGTCAGTCTCTTGTCAATCAACCTTCATTTTGTATTTTCCACTCAGTGTGGCATGTCCTTGGCACACTGTTCTGACTCTTTCCACAGCATACTGTGCAGGAGGATTGCTGGGTCAGAGTCCACAAGGGTTTTAAAATCTCTGAGAAAATGGCACATGGCCTCTAAGGACATTTATACCAATTTGCATTCCCACCAGTAGTGCGTGGTGGTCCCTTCTTCCCCGTATCTTCTTCCACCGTGGGTACTTTCAACTGTTTATATTTTGGCTGCTCTTTTAGGTAAAAATCCGTGTCTCTTTGGTTTGATTTGCGTCTCTTAAATAATTCAGATTAAAGGGTAAATACTCAGAGGACTGGAATTTGAGAGCGAGATCTGCTGTAACCCTAGTCCAGTTCCTTTATGCAACATCTTGGGGACAGAGTTATGTCAATATTTTAAAGTCATCAGATTTTGAAAGAGGGCATACATAGATGCCATGAATTAGTACCACTCTCAACTCAGTTTGCGCCAGCACTTCCTAAGCAAACACATCGACACCTCTGCAACAAAACACGTAAATGTCCGCACAAAGTAAGCTAAGATGATAAAACCTCAGGAAAGTTTTCAGCCTTGAAATAATTTTGGACCAGATAAGGTATTGCTGCTAAATGAGTTATGGAAGAGGAATTTTGGTATTCAGAGTCATTTGGATTTCAGAATTGCAATTAAGCCACCATGAGCTTGTGTGAAGTATTGATTTGTGAATAGAGAAGGAAGAAGCTTCATCTGGGGATGAGTAGAAAACAGGGAGAAAATCTTCCACCTGCCCCTGAGGGCAGGCTGAGGACTTTGGAACCATGCAAAGGTAGCTAAAAGGAGCTGCCAAGAGTCTGACTGCTTCTGTAGTTTTCTTTGGGCAGGAGCATCTTTGTCCCTCTTGGCCAGCGGTTGACCTCATTGTTGTTCATGAAACATTTTGAGATTTGCTAAGCGTGGCGTAAATGAATGAGTGCGTCCCAAACAGCAGAGGTGATATGCGCCATCACAGATGTTGGGGAAATGGCCTCGCTCCTTCTCATAATTCCATCACTAGACAACCCTGCTTCTTTTCCCGAGGTTTTAGGTGATGACCTAGATGGCCCAGATGTGTCTTGCTTTAGGCAGGTGTTGAGAAAGACCATGCTATCCCCCTTCTTTTATTGAAGTACAATTGATATGCAATGTTGTGCCAATTCCTACTGGACAGCAAAGGGATTCAGTTATACAGATATATACTTACAGTCTCCTTCTGTATGCTTTTCCATTATGGCTTATCATAGGATACTGAGTATAGGTCCCTGTGCTCTACAGCAGAAACTTGCTGTTTCTCCACTCTATGTATAATATAGTTTGCCTCTGCTGACCCCAAACTCCCGATCCACAGCTCCCTTAGCCCCCCGCCCCTTTGACAGTCACAAGTCCGTTCTCTATGTCTGTGAGTTTGTTTCTGTTTTGTAGTCTGTTTTTGTCATATTTTAGATTCCACTTTAAGTGACATCAGATGGCACTTGTCTTTATCTGACTTCACTTAGTCCGACGGCCTCCAGGTCCATCCATGTTCCTGCAAAAGGCATTATTTTGTTCTCTTTTCATGCTGAGTAATATTCCATTATGTATATGTACCACATCATCTTTGTCCAGACCTTGTTCTCCTAATGACTCACACACACACACACACACAGAAGTCGCTCAGTCGTGTCTGACTCTTTGCAGCCCATGGATTGTAGCCCACCAGGCTCCTAGTCGGTCTAAAATTCTGCCATCTTCAGCAGGTGTTTAAGAAGCATATGAGTTCAAGAGCAGATAGATTTGCAGAAGTGGTGAGAGATCTGTCCCCAGGAGAAAGAAAGCTGTCCTTAAACAAAGGTAGGAGAATAGAACTGCAAATACGCACATAGTTTTTGGTTAATCCAGGGGGTGCAGTGGGAAAGGATCTACCTGCAATGCAGAAGACACAGGTTCGATCCCTGGGTCGGGAAGATCCCTGGAGAAGGAAGTAGCAACCCACTCCAGCATTCTTGCCTGGAAAATCCCATGAACAGAGGAGCCTGGCGGGCTACAGTCCATGGCGTTGCAAAGAATCAGACACAACTGAGAGTGAAGTAACTTGCCAGTGTCACTCAGTTCAGTGAATCAAATATTGATGCTCTACAAACTTTGCCTCTATAAAGCTAATCAAGCTACCTGATTAAGTCAGTATCGTGACTGGGTCCCTGTTCTTCTCCCATGATGAATGGCAGATCTGAAATTAAACCCAGGGCCGTCTTCAGTAGCCTTTTCCACAATTCTGCCTTTCCGTTTTTGATAAATTTCGTCTGGTCAGTAGGATGCCTCTGGTGAGTTTATTCCGTTTGCACGGAGATGCGTGGTGAATTGTACTGGGAAAGATTCAGAGGCTGAGTCCAGGTCCCGCGATCACTTTGTAGTGTTCTCCTCCAGAGGTGCAGGCAGAGGTGGTGTGGGGGGCCCCATGTGGGCAGGTGTGCCACACACCTTCTCTCCCCGGATGGTCATCTTTGAGACCCTCCACTGTCTCAGAACTCTGTGAAAGACATACTCATTTAAAAATATATCAGAACGTCTCATTCTGTTTGACATCATTAGTTAATCTGCAGGAAAAGGCAAATTTAAATCATTGCATGAATATACCACACAACTACTAAACTAAACTCAACATAACGTGAAACACAGATGTCACCTCATTTCCATGACTGTCCGGAGCACCCAGCCCCCCAAAACACTGCTGGTGGAGTATAACACGGTGCAGCCACTTTGGAAAACTGTTGGATCTGCTACATCTGAACACGCTGTTGTAACGTACTGGTTCCATGCCTCAGCATAAGCCTGATAAAAAGCAGTAGCATATGTTCACCAAAACACGTGGACAACAAGCTGATCCTAATGCTATTCCCAAGAGCTCACAAATGGAGAATACCCAGAAGTCTATCCCTATCAGAATGGATGGGGTGTAACAACAGTTAGATGTCATGCATCAGTGGGAATGGACAAGGTTACAACCGCGTGGTCGGCGGCTGAGCCTCACGTCTGTTACAGGGTGTCCAGCTTCCGGTGTGTAGATGGTCAGATGCAGAGATCGTCTCTAGTACTGCAAGGATCAGGAGGAATTTCCCTGGGGGATGGAGGGAAAGATTCAGAGGCAGCTTCTATTTGTGAGTCATGTTCTGCTTCTTAATCTGAATGCTGGTCACACACATGTTTGGTAAAAATTTAATGAGTAGCACACTTAGAATTTGTGCACTTCTCTGTGGTCTAGCAAAAAGTTAAATATTTTAAAAACTCTTGTTGAAGGGCAAGTCCTTCTAATTCGAGCAATTTAATTCTAGAGGTAAAATACTTTCATAATTATATTATCTTCGGCATTAAAGAATTTTTAGCTTGGCTCCCTACAGTTTACTCCACATAGCAAACTTCCCAGGTCCCCACAGAGAACCGACGTGCGGCTGGACATTATTCCTCCTGCTTTAATGAGCTTTAGGGCATGCCCTCAGGCTTCTCTGAGGCCTACTGTAAAAGGGGGAAAAAAAGGAAAAGACAGTAAAAAGACACTAAACCAAGTGCTTTGATAGCACTTTTTAAAAATTCATAACAGGTATAAAAAAAATGACAGCTGTTTAGTGTATCCATGTGGAAAAAACAAAACAAAACAAGAGATTTGTGGTGCCGTAAAGGAGATCAGTCATACGTTTTGCCAAGTAAGACTGCACTGCTTCTGATATAATGGTCTCCGCTCCTTGTTTGGCCTTTATCTTGTGAATAATGGATTCAGCTCTTTATAAGCCTCCATGCACTTGGAGGGGAAGACTGAAAGCGCTTGAGCACCGAATTTCTGTACTCTCCTGAAATTTCCTTTGTAGGTAGAAAAAGAAGTTTCTATTATCTGCCTTGCCCTTGGGATTGTTTCCCATTCCCAGTGTTGTTACTTGTCAGCCTCTTTTTTTCGTAGGCTGGATATTCATTAAATGCATATCTGGTGGTATATGCGTTGCTCTTATAAAGCAAATAATACCCACTGTACAAGTCGGTATCATGAACTATAACTTCTTTTCCATGCATTATGGATTTTAACAAAAGAGGAAAGTTAAATTATGTATTTCCCAAGTATAGGAATCCAGTGTCGTCTAAATGTAGCCCACGGGTTCCCAGGTATAGAAACCCAGTGTCGTCTAAATGTAGCCCGTGGGCGCATCGCGCAGTAATACTTGGTGGCACAGCTATCGCTCATCTCAGCAGGAAAACCGCACAGCTCAGACACATGGTTCACACCGGATGCCCCAGGAAGACAGCAGTGGAAAGATAACCAACACGGTGTGGGAGTGACTCAACTCAGAACGGATTCTTGCCCATGAACTGGGAATGGATTTAAAAGGAGGCTATTTGTTACCGTCTGCTTTGTATCAGATCTAACCCAATCTGAGTTCCCTCCAGGATTTATAGTTGTGATATTTCAAAGGATGCTTTCTCAGATAAATAAATGCACAGTAATGTACCACCATTTAGAAACTTGCTGTTCCATAGGTACATTTTCCAGCTAGCTAAAGCGCATCCCTTAAGTAGCAGGATTTTTTAAAATGTGGACCGTGTCAGCTAATACAGGCATATTGTAACACACTTCTGCTTTATAAACAGAACTTAGGGAATGTGGCTTAACTTTTTGCTACGTTAGTCGTCATTATACGCATCAGCTCCTGAAAGGAACTATTGTGCAGACGGCCTCAAGGCTTTACAGACTCGTGGAGATTCGGCCCTGCACCAGATGGCCCCAGACTGCCTTTTTTTCTTATATGGTTTCTGTGTGCTTTCTGTCTCTTCCTTTGCCATCAAGCTATCAGCTATCAGTTCTTGCTTCTATCAGGGATCTTATTTACAGATACATCTTCCTTTCTAGTTTTCTCCTTCTAATCTAATCTGAATTGTAAGAACATTTAACTGGGTTCGGCATTATTTTTAATATTATCAATGTAGTTATTAAAATGATGCCTATGTTAATTAAGAAGAAATTAAGCAGTAGAATGAAACATAAAAGAGCAGAAATTTCTTTCTCACACACAGAAAAAGTCCAGAATAGGGGTGGAGGTCACCATGAGATGATCTACCTATCCAGGCATCGTGACTTGAGTTTCTTCCATTTCCTAGAGTCCCAGTGTCATCTGCATCCACAGAGAGAGAGAGGAAAGAGATGAAGGCATGATGGTGGGGGGCTATTTATTATGGGCCAGATCAGAAAGGACCACACAGCAGCCACTTGCAGTCCGACTGGCTAGGACTCATCATGTGGCCACACCTACCTGCAAGGGTGCCTGGGTAATGTCATCTAATTTAGTGTCCAGGAAGAGGGACAGAGTGGATTTTAATAGATGGATACCAGTCTCTGCTCAGTATTTTTTGGTACAGGAATTTTGTGACATTCCTTTTGCCAATTCTGTAGCCATTTTTTCCTTCTCTGTAGTTCTTAACAATGTTCGAATTATGCAAAAATTTAAAATTAAAACTATATGTGAATTGACTTTAAATTTTATTTAGAATAAAGCTACATTTTATTTATTTATTTATTTAGGCCACACTGTGCAGCTTGAGATCCAGTTCCACAAACACCCAAACAGAAATCTAACCCTTGACTCCTGCCTTGAAAGCATGGAGTCCTAACCACTGGACCTCCAGGGAAGTCCTGATAAAGCTTTAAACTTACTTTGAGAAAACTGCTATCATTTGAAAATTAGCCTCACTGTGTCAGCAAGTATTTTTGTATCTTTTTACTTTGGCAGATATTCTCTGCACGTTTTCAAGTGGACCCCTCCATACGAAGTTAATCTTTATATGGAAACAGGGAAATGTAAAGCTGACAACTTGTGCTCTGGAGTCTTCCAGACTAAGTTCTAGCCCTGCATTGACACACCAATGGTAGAATCTTGGCTACGAGGCTTAACCTTTTGAAGTGGCATTGCTTCTGTAAAATGAGCATATTAATAGACCTGGAAGATAGTAAATGAACAGTAATGTAAGATACGTGAATCACCTTATTCCGTGTTTGCTGTGTGATAAGCATTCAACTGGTAGGTACAGTAGTGTGTGAGTGAGTGTGAGGGAAGTCGCTCAGTCGTGTCTGACTCTCTGCGACCCCGTGGACTGTAGCCCACCAGGCTCCTCTGTCCATGGGATTCTCCAGGCAAGAATACTGGAGTGGGTTGCCATGCCCTTTTTCAGGGGCAGTAACCTAATAATAATAAGATACTATTACTGTAGTATAGTAATTTAAACTATGTAAATACATATTTGAGTATATTAGGAATATCACAATACTGATGACATTTCCACTGAGTATGGATACTAAGATGTTACTCTACCTAACTTTTGCATCCTTTGAATTGCAACACCTCCTAAAGCATGGGAGCTTCCCTGGTGGCTCAGATGGTTAGGAATCTGCCTCCAATTCAAGGGACTTGGGTTCTACTCCTGGGTTGGGAGGATCCCCTGGAGAAGGGAATGGTTACCCACTCCAGTATTCTTGCCTGAAGAATCCCATGTACAGAGGAGCCTGGCAGGCTGCAGTCCATGGGGTCACAAGAGTTGGACATGGCTGAGCTACTTTAACTTTTACAAAGCATGAGTTTTTGTGCTTCTCAGCTTTATTTCTTGAGGAGAATATATTATATGAAGCATGTACCACAGCATCTTTACAAGAATCAGTGGTTCTTAGAATTGTGATCTGAAGGAATAAAACACAAATGTGATAATGGGAAGTGGTAGGAACTGTGGTTAACTGGTGAACGCATGCCCCGTATGAAAATGCTAAAATTGAATCATCTTTTGAAACACTCTCCCAGAAAGCAAATGTATTTGAAAGCTGGATATACTGGTTATTAAAATACGGTTTCTTGGGGTCAAGTGTACCCTTCTCCTCTCTGCTCTGTGATGCTTCCCTGAGATGATACAACCACACTCGGTCACATCCAGCTGGATCCCCGTTTGCCTCCCACAGAAATGCTCAAGGGTGCTTGAAAAGTAGGACAAGGACGAAGCAGTGGGTTTGCGTGGCCGAAACTCCCCCTCCTGTACCCGCGCCCGTGCACCCAGGCAGTGACAGTTAGCTTCAGTGGTTATGTTGATTCCAGGTGGTAGTTCTTCCAACAGGCCCAGAACCAGTTTCAGAGCCACTAGCGCATACCAGGTGGAGTCCTCTCCAACGTCTGGTCCCTGCTTTGAGCCTTAAGCTGTGGAAGTTCCAGTCTCTTCTCTTTCTTTTTCCCCAACTTGTTACGAAGAGCTGCTTCCTGCAATTTATTACCTTACGTGTATTCCATTTTTGTCTTTTCCAATCTCCAATATCTGGTTAATAATTCTTGAGATTAAATCCTGCCTGGTACTGTTTCTGTCTCCTGACCAGTTCAGAGGTTCGTGCCAGGAATGGTGCCAGAAACAACCCCCTAAAAACGGGGTCTGGGGACGGCTAGGCCCATAAACTGACAGATTAGCACGTCTAGGCTGAGTATATGTCAGCGTGTTTTACTTTATGGCTGTTTTTATGGTTGCTGCTGCCACTACCTAAAATAACATAAAGCTAACATAGCATTCTAGAGTTTTCAAAGGGCATGAGTATATGCTATCTTATCTAATCCTTCCTTCATGTCTTTGAGAAGCTTTACAAAAGAAGAAACTCAAACTTATGTTGCTTTGTGTGTATATGAGAGTAAGTCATTTCAGTCATGTCTGGCTCTTTGCAAATCCCTGGACTGTAGCCCACCAGGCTTCTCTGTCCAAGGGGATTCTCCAGGCAGGAATACTGGAGTGGGTTGCCATTCCCTACTCCAGGGGATCTTCCCAACCAGGGATCAAACCCACGTCTTTTATATCTCCTGCATTGGCAAGTGGGTTCTTTACCATTAAGAAAGAGAAGCCACTAAGTCACTTTACTCATGTCCAACTCTTTGTGACCCCATGGATTGTAGCCCACCAGGGTCCTCTGTCCATGGGATTTTCCAGGCAAGAATACTAGAGAGGATTGCCATATACTTGAAATCACGGAGTTAGTAAGTGAAAGAGCCAAGGACTTAGATTCAGATACTTTAATTCTCTGTACTACAGCTACCTTTTGGAAATGTTTTAAAAGCACCAGTTGCCTCATGTAGAGCAAATTTTGTTTTAAATATTAAGACTTCTTCTAACAAGAGAATGAAATGACATGGTAAAAAGGAAAGATAAGCCAGTAAATTGGCTTAGTCATTTAGCTGCGGCCTCAGAAGGCTGTAATTATATCTTTTTATTTTATTTTAACTTTACAATATTGTATTGGTTTTGCCATATATCAACATGAATCTGCCACAGGTATACACATGTTCCCTGTAATTATATCTTAATCTAGAAGAGAAATCATTTTTGGTTTTTCCCATTTTAAAAGATATTAAATTTCAGAATCTCAGGAAGGAGTATTTTGTATAGTGTAGCAGTTAAACTGATCAAGCCTAAGTAGTATGAACCTGTTCTTAATTCCCCAACTCAAGTTGAATAATCTCAGCATACACCAGGTATCAAAAGATCTCATCCTTTTTTCTCCGAGAAACAATAGGATGCATTGTGTGAAAGACACCGAAAGCTTCACATTCAGGTTTACTTTGACATAAACACAGTGTACTTTTGCGAATGTGCACGGATTATGCACATTTTTATGAGTTTGACAGAAAGGAGAACAGTGGGAATGGGGATATTTCTAACATCTTGGCTCTCCAG
Source organism: Bos taurus (assembly GCF_002263795.3). NCBI lineage: Eukaryota > Metazoa > Chordata > Mammalia > Artiodactyla > Bovidae > Bos > Bos taurus. The sequence goes on along the minus strand of NC_037354.1, from coordinate 40,740,424 downwards.
CCTCTTGTGTCTTTCTAAAGCTTGGCAGGATTATTTTCTTACCAGTTAAATGCTTGTAGGGCCTCAGCAGCAAGGAATTCTAGAATTCCTAACAAATGCATCTTGTTTTCGCAGATGCAAGGAATCAATGCTAACACTGTTTTGATTGTATTTACTGGCATATATTTTTATAAAGCTTTTGGAGGAAAGAGTTGCATAATCTTAGGAAGTGCCCTCAATTATTTTCTGAGTCTATGTTTAATTTTAGTTGGTATTAACTAACAGTCATTCTTGAGTTCTCCACCACTTAAAAAAACTGTGTATATTTAAGGCGTACAACAGGATTATTCAATGTGCACATACAAAGTGAACTGTTACCGTCCAGCTGATTACCTGTGTCATCTCCTCACATAGTTGCGTGTGGCGAGTGCATCTGAATCTGTTCTTGGCAGGTTCCCAGTATCAATGCCATGTCATTCACTTTCGCTGTCACGCTGCAGGTTAGATCTCTAGCTCATTTGTCCTGTAGGGAGTCTCACTTGGTGCCCTTTTATCTGCATGTCCCCAGCCCGCCAGCCACCCCGGTAACTTCCGCTCCACTCTCCGCCTCTCTGCACTGAACATGTTTAGATTCCGCACGTCAGCAGCACCTTGCCATGGCGGGCCTTCTATATGGCAGATGTCACTTAGCATAATGTCCCCTGGCTCATCCAGGATATTGCTAAAGGCAGGACCTCCTTTTTAGAGGCTGAATAATAGTCTATTATGTATACACATACATCTCATGATTTCTTTATCTACTCATCGTTCATGGACACTTCAGTTGTTGCCTTATCTTAACTGTTGGGAACAATGCTGATGAAGATAATGCAGATGGCTGTTCAAGGTGCTGGTTTCATCTCCTTTGAATATAGACTCAGGAGGATTCTTGGATCACATGGTGGTTTCATTTTTAGTGTTTTCCCTGCCCTGAGGCCCCCTGTACTGGTTTCCACAATGCCTACACCAACTTACATTCCCACAACAGTCCGCATCCTTCCCAACATTTTTATTTTTTGATAATTGCCATTCTGACAGGTGTGAGATGATACCTCCTTGTAGCTTTTCCTCGTATTTCCCTGACCACTGTTCGTCAGCACCTGTTTAAACAGCCAAGAATGCTCTTGACACGGACAGCCCTGTTTGTCATTGGGCTCATAGAAGTTCTGTCTCCCCTGCAACCTGAAAGCTGCTTTTCCATCATTTCTGACCTGCCATGCCCTTTCGTAAGAATTGTCCAAAAGGAAACTGACAATATAGAATATACATTAACATTTAAATTTCCTGACTAAGTCATCTCAATTTCCATCAAATTTTATATTGGATATTTATTTTTCTTTCGCTTAGAAAATGGATTAAACCTTTGATTTAGATGTGATTTGAAGATATGCCCCTGCTTTGGTGTCTGTCCTGGAATGTCCCATTTATAGCCACACCCAGTTAGAAATATTAGAAAAGGCAATGGCACCCCACTCCAGTACTCTTGCCTGGAAAATCCCATGGGTGGAGGAGCTGGTAGCCTGCAGTCCATGGGGTCGCTATGAGTCAGACACGACTGAGCAACTTCACTTTCACTTTTCACTTTCATGCATTGGAGAAGGAAATGGCAACCCACTCCAGTGTTCTTGCCTGGAGAATCCCAGGGATGGGGGAGCCTGGTGGGCTGCTGTCTATGGGGTCACACAGAGTCAGACACGACTGAAGCGACTTAGCAGCAGCAGCAGTTAGTAATATAAACTCCTTGGGACAGAAGTCTGTATTTTCATTTGTAACCTAAGCTACAGCAAAATAGTTTTTTCATTATAATGACGACTTTAAATAAAAGAGAGAACAGGTTCTTACAGACTTTAACAGTTACTTGGACAAGGTCATCTTAAACCCAAATCCATAATTTGAGACCAGACATGGTTCTGAGCTAGAAGTTGGTCATCCTTCCAGCACACATATCGCAAGTGAAAGACCCCACCAGAAACAGAGGCCACCGGGAACCGTGCTGCTCAGATCATGAGGCACACGCAGCAGGGCAGCAGCAGCCCTTGGGAGCTCATTAAAGGATTCTCGGGCCTCGGTTTAGACCTACTGAGTCACACTATGCGTTACATGGTCCTCAGGTGATGCATATGCATGAAAAGATTTGAGGGTCACTGATGTAGAAGACATATTGACCTAAAAGCATTTTAATGATGTTTATACTTTTCCAACATCAGCTTCAACTAACCATCCTATTTTAAAATATAATCTACTGGAACACTTACGCCACAACACTAAACGAAAATTTCTCAAAACCTTATAACTTGACCTTTCATTTAAAATTTGATATAAAAATTTTTAAAAAGACATTTCCTTGCATTATACACTAGTTTTCCTAACTATATTATGGAGTATTCAAAATAACATTTTCTTATAAAAAGTAATGGTTTTTCTAACCCTGGTGTGCGTGCTCAGTTGCTCAGCTGTGTCTGACTCTTTTGTGACCCCCGTGGACTGTAGCCATCCAGGGAATTTCCCAGGCAAAAAAACTGGAGCAGTTGCCATTTCCTTCTCCAGCGGATCTTCCCAATCTAGGAATCAAACCACATCTCCTGCATGGGCAGGCAGATTCTTAACCACAGAGCCACCTGGGAAGCTCAGTCCTAGTGTATAGGAAATTAATATTCAACATATTATTTTTTATGCAGAGTCATGCCAGCCTAACAGTATATGATTCAGAAGGGTTGTAATGTCTTCCGTGGTCTTTCTTAGGTATGTCCTCAATTTTTTCTGATTACTGGGGTAGTTTTCCTTTTATCCAGTAAATATGTATTTTTTTGTGCTGTTCTTGATAGATCTTCAGCATCACTGAAGGCTAGTTTTAGTCTTTTATTTTTTTTCCCTTTGTGGTATTGTCCTGATTTGCCATTTATTTTAAAACATATCACATCGTAAGTTGATCTGCCGTTTGGTTTATTTTTGTTCTGATCTTTTTCTTCTTGTTCCTTCTCGCAGAGAATTCCGTTGCTTTTGCCCCTTTGTATTTGTATTATCGGAACTGGATCGGTTGCAATGAGCAACTAGCTTCTTTCCAGCAGTCTCTTCAGGGTTTCTTCTTGGACTCGGGTACATTCTGTTCCCAATTTCTCTTGGGAAAGACTGACAAGGAAATTAAATTACTACTGGGTACAGTACATTTCAGCATCACTGTGAATTTCCTAAAAGTCTATAAATTTTCATATCCTGTTTATTTTGACAACCCTAAGACCAAGCCTTTCTTAATTTAACAATAAATGCAGAGTGGAAATATTTTGGGCTCGTTTGTTTTCTTATTTGAAGAATAAAGCCCTCTTCCTTAGTCAAGGCCTAAGAAAAAAAGAGAATTGCTTTATTTGGTAGAATGAGAATAACTTGCATTATTATTCTTTTCTGTACAACTTCCTGTCAGTAGTTGAGCTGCCACTTAATTCTCCAGAGTATTAACTTCATCAAATTCTGATGCTCTCCACCAGTGCTAGTCAGATCTTTGGAAACTTTTTAGCAGAGGCTGATGCAGGGTTTCACAGACAGTCTTGCCACCCAGCTTGGAAGCAGACAATAGATTTAGGAAAGAATCTTGAAGGATGATAAGCTGGTCTTAGGCCTTACCACCCTGAACGTGCCTGAACACGTCGTCAAACACTGGTCCAAACCTTCCCTAGCAACAAGGGGCGGCCACCAGCCAGGAAAAAGGCATTGAGTGGAGAACAGGGTCGTTTGGTTGCACTGGCAACACCCTATCTTCCCTGGAAGGCAGGGGAAATTTTCAGGATCATTCCAGACTTTAAGCGTGAAAAGGTTGGTGGCTTAACCCCAAAAGTTTGAGAGGTTTAAAGACATTATATAAAAAATATTTTGTCAGCCTGCACATCTCCTGAACTAGTTTGTTTCTTAGTTATTTCACATGAATGCAGCTTGTGGCATCATTATTTGCCAGGCAGGGTCGGCGGGCATGGGGCGGGAGGTAAAGCAAGGATACGTGTGAGCCTGTTGGGTTTCAGATCTATTCCAGACCACCCTTTCCATCTCTGCAGAGCAGGAGAAATGGGAGATGTTACCCTTCATGAAACCCTACCTCCTCTGGATCAGGAAGCATGTGGTAAAAGTCCTTTTAGTAAAGTAGAACCACATGCCCAAGCCAGCCGGTTGAAATAATGTTTCTTTAGATTGATTATTCTCTCTCTGAACTACTCTAATTGCAAGTAATGGAGAGTTTTAACTAGTTTGAAAATAAAGTTTCTTGAGTTAAAACACTTGTTTTTGTGTAAGTAAAAGTCGTCAAACCTGTCTTGCAGGAATTTCACTTTGTATCCTGGGGTGAGCATCAGTTGTAGTTCACTGATTCTAAAGTATACTTCCTTCCAACACACATTTTTGTATCGCTAAAATCAGGTCACTGCTTATGATTTATGTTATCTTGGAACCACTGTGCACAACAGCAATGGCATAAATTGTCATTCTTTGCACATGTGGACATGGTTGCTATTCCCAGTTGCATGACTGGGTAACCGTAACTTCTTGACATTTAAAGGACCATTTAAGGAGCACTTGAGAAAGGAGGGTTAGGTTATTGTCTGACCATGTTCTGTTGACACCTTCTGGTGAAGAAAGCTTTAGCATGAAAACTTTACAAGTGATGGTTGGCAGCTTAGAGATGGTAGAGCACTCTTTTAAGAAACACTTCTCACTCCCTTTTTTAATTAAACACATACCTATGGAAGACTGAATTGAAAAGTGATGTGAAAAAAAGAAAAAGAAAGAAAAGTGATGTGAAAAGGCTATACTCTGTAAAGATGTTTTCACTTTACTTCAGTTGCTCAGTCGTGTCCAACTCTTTGTGACCCCATGAATCACAGCACACCAGGCCTCCCTGTCCATCACCAACTTCCGGAGTTTACCCAGACTCACGTCCATCGAGTCAGTGATGCCATCCAGCCATCTCATCCTCTGTCGTCCCCTTCTCCTCCTGCCCCCAATCCCTCCAAACATCAGAGTCTTTTCCACTGAGTCAACTCTTCGCATGAGGTGGCCAAAGTACTGGAGTTTCAGCTTCAACATCATTCCCTCCAAAGAAATCCCAGGGCTGATCTCCTTCAGAATGGACTAGTTGGATCTCCTTGCAGCCCAAAGGACTCTCAAGAGTCTTCTCCAATACCACAGTTCAAAAGCATCAACTCTTTGGCGTTCAGCCTTCTTCACAGTCCAACTCTCACATCCATGCATGACCACAGGAAAAACCATAGCCTTGACTAGATGGACCTTGGTTGGCAAAGTAATGTCTCTGCTTTTGAATATGCTATCTAGGTTGGTCACAACTTTCCTTCCAAGGAGTAAGCGTCTTTTAATTTCATGGCTGCAGTCACCATCTGTAGTGATTTTGGAGCCCAGAAAAATAAAGTCTGACACTGTTTCCACTGTTTCCCCATCTATTTCCCATGAAGTGATGGGACTGGATGCCATGATCTTTGTTTTCTGAATGTTGAGCTTTAAGCCAACTTTTTCACTCTCCACTTTCAGTTTCATCAACAGGCTTTTTAGTTCCTCTTCACTTTCTGCCATAAGGTGGTGTCATCTGCATATCTGAGATTATTGATATTTCTCCCGGCAATCTTGATTCCAGCTTGTGTTTCTTCCAGTCCAGCGTTTCTCATGATGTTCTCTGCATAGAAGTTAAATAAGCAGGGTGACAATAAACAGCCTTGACGTACTCCTTTTCCTATTTGGAACCAGTCTGTTGTTCCATGTCCAGTTCTAACTGTTGCTTCCTGACCTGCATACAGGTTTCTCAACAGGCAGGTCAGGTGGTCTGGTATGCCCATCTCTTTCAGAATTTCCCACAGTTTATTGTGATCCACACAGTCAAAGGCTTTGGCATAGTCAAAAAGCAGAAATAGATGTTTTTCTGGAACTCTCTTGCTTTTTACACGATCCAGCGGATGTTGGGAATTTGATCTCTGGTTCCTCTGCCTTTTCTAAAACCAGCTTGAACAACAGGAAGTTCACGGTTCACATGTTGCTAAAGCCTGTCTTGGAGAATTTTGAGCATTACTTTACTAGCATGTGAGATGAGTGCAATTGTGTGGTAGTTTGAGCATTCTTTGTCATTGCCTTTCTTTGGGATCAGAATGAAAACTGACCTTTTACAGTCCTGTGGCCACTGCTGAGGTTTCCAAATTCACTGGCATATTGAGTGCAGCACTTTCACAACATCATCTTACAGGATTTGAAATAGCTCCACTGGAATTTCATCACCTCCACTAGCTTTGTTCGTAGTGATGCTTTCTAAGGCCCACTTGACTTCACATTCCAGGATGTCTGGCTCTAGGTCAGTGATCACACCATCGTGAATATCTGGGTCATGAAGATCTTTTTTGTACAGTTCTTCTGTGTATTCTTGCCACCTCTTCTTAATATCTTCTGCTTCTGTTAGGTCCATACCATTTCTGTCCTTTATCGAGCCCATCTTTCCATGAAATGTTCCCTTGGTATCTCTAATTTTCTTGAAGAGATCTCTAGTCTTTTCCCATTCTGTGTTCCCATCCTATATTTCTTTACATTGATCGCTGAGGAAGGCTTTCTTATCTCTTCTTGCTATTCTTTGGAACTCTGCATTCAAATGCTTATGTCTTTCCTTTTCTCCTTTTGCTTTTCGCTTCTCTTCTTTTCACAGCTTTTTGTAAGACCTCCCCAGACAGCCATTTTGCTTTTTTGCATTTCTTTTCCATGGGGATGGTCTTGATCCCTGTCTCCTGTACAATGTCACGAACCTCATTCCATAGTTCATCAGGCACTCTATCTATCAGATCTAGGCCCTTAAATCTATTTCTCACTTCCACTGTATAATCATAAGGGATTTGATTTAGGTCATACCTGAATGGTTTAGTGGTTTTCCCTACTTTCTTCAGTTTAAGTCTTTATTTGGTAATAAGGAGTTCATGGTCTGAGCCACAGTCAGCTCCTGGTCTTGTTTTTGCTGACTGTATAGAGCTTCTCCATCTTTGGCTGCAAAGAATATAATCAATCTGATTTCAGTGTTGACCATCTGGTGATGTCCATGTGTAGAGTCTTCTCTGGTGTTGTTGGAAGAGAGTGTTTGCTATGACCAGTGCATTTTCTTGGCAAAACTCTATTAGTCTTTGCCCTGCTTTGTTCCATATTCCAAGACCAAATTTGCCTGTTACTCCAGGTGTTTCTTGACTTCCTACTTTTGCATTCCAGTCCCCTATAATGAAAAAGACATCTTTTTTGGGTGTTAGTTCTAAAAGGTCTTGTAGGTCTTCATAGAACTGTTCAACTTTGGCTTCTTCAGCGTTACTGGTTGGGGCATAGACTTGGATTACTGTGATATTGAATGGTTTGCCTTGGAAACGAACAGAGATGATTCTGTCGCTTTTGAGATTGCATCCAAGGACTGCATTTCGGACTCTTTTGTTGACCATGATGGCTACTCCATTTCTTCTGAGGGATTCCTGCCAGCAGTAGTAGATATAATGGTCATCTGAGTTCAGTTCACTTCAGTTCAGTCGCTCAGTTCTGTCCGACTCTTTGTGACCCCATGAATTGCAGCACGCCAGGCCTCCCTGTCCATCACCAACTCCCAGAGTTCACTCAGACTCATGTCCATCAAGTTAGTGATGCCATCCAGCCATCTCATCCTCTGTCGTCCCCTTCTCCTCCTGCCCCCAATCCCTCCCAGCATCAGAGTCTTTTCCAATGAGTCAACTCTTCGCATGAGGTGGCCACAGTACTGGAGTTTCAGCTTTAGCGTCATTCCTTCCAAAGAAATCCCAGGGCTGATCTCCTTCAGAATGGACTGGTTGGATCTCCTTGCAGTCCAAGGGACTCACAAGAGTCTTCTCCAACACCACAGTTCAAAAGCATCAACACTTTGGCGCTCAGCCTTCTTCACAGTCCAACTCTCACATCCATACATGACCACAGGAAAAACCATAGCCTTGACTAGACGGACCTTTGTTGGCAAAGTAATGTCTCTGCTTTTGATTATGCTATCTAGGTTGGTCATAACTTTCCTTCCAAGGAGTAAGCGTCTTTTAATTTCATGGCTGCAGTCACCATCTGTAGTGATTTTGGAGCCCAGAAAAATAAAGTCTGACACTGTTTCCACTGTTTCCCCATCTATTTCCCATGAAGTGATGGGACTGGATGCCATGATCTTTGTTTTCTGAATGTTGAGCTTTAAGCCAACTTTTTCACTCTCCACTTTCAGTTTCATCAACAGGCTTTTTAGTTCCTCTTCACTTTCTGCCATAAGGTGGTGTCATCTGCATATCTGAGATTATTGATATTTCTCCCGGCAATCTTGATTCCAGCTTGTGTTTCTTCCAGTCCAGCGTTTCTCATGATGTTCTCTGCATAGAAGTTAAATAAGCAGGGTGACAATAAACAGCCTTGACGTACTCCTTTTCCTATTTGGAACCAGTCTGTTGTTCCATGTCCAGTTCTAACTGTTGCTTCCTGACCTGCATACAGGTTTCTCAACAGGCAGGTCAGGTGGTCTGGTATGCCCATCTCTTTCAGAATTTTCCACAGTTTATTGTGATCCACACAGTCAAAGGCTTTGGCATAGTCAAAAAGCAGAAATAGATGTTTTTCTGGAACTCTCTTGCTTTTTACACGATCCAGCGGATGTTGGGAATTTGATCTCTGGTTCCTCTGCCTTTTCTAAAACCAGCTTGAACAACAGGAAGTTCACGGTTCACATGTTGCTAAAGCCTGTCTTGGAGAATTTTGAGCATTACTTTACTAGCATGTGAGATGAGTGCAATTGTGTGGTAGTTTGAGCATTCTTTGTCATTGCCTTTCTTTGGGATCAGAATGAAAACTGACCTTTTACAGTCCTGTGGCCACTGCTGAGGTTTCCAAATTCACTGGCATATTGAGTGCAGCACTTTCACAACATCATCTTACAGGATTTGAAATAGCTCCACTGGAATTTCATCACCTCCACTAGCTTTGTTCGTAGTGATGCTTTCTAAGGCCCACTTGACTTCACATTCCAGGATGTCTGGCTCTAGGTCAGTGATCACACCATCGTGAATATCTGGGTCATGAAGATCTTTTTTGTACAGTTCTTCTGTGTATTCTTGCCACCTCTTCTTAATATCTTCTGCTTCTGTTAGGTCCATACCATTTCTGTCCTTTATCGAGCCCATCTTTCCATGAAATGTTCCCTTGGTATCTCTAATTTTCTTGAAGAGATCTCTAGTCTTTCCCATTCTGTTGTTTTCCTATATTTCTTTACATTGATCGCTGAGGAAGGCTTTCTTATCTCTTCTTGCTATTCTTTGGAACTCTGCATTCAAATGCTTATGTCTTTCCTTTTCTCCTTTTGCTTTTCGCTTCTCTTCTTTTCACAGCTTTTTGTAAGACCTCCCCAGACAGCCATTTTGCTTTTTTGCATTTCTTTTCCATGGGGATGGTCTTGATCCCTGTCTCCTGTACAATGTCACGAACCTCATTCCATAGTTCATCAGGCACTCTATCTATCAGATCTAGGCCCTTAAATCTATTTCTCACTTCCACTGTATAATCATAAGGGATTTGATTTAGGTCATACCTGAATGGTTTAGTGGTTTTCCCTACTTTCTTCAGTTTAAGTCTTTATTTGGTAATAAGGAGTTCATGGTCTGAGCCACAGTCAGCTCCTGGTCTTGTTTTTGCTGACTGTATAGAGCTTCTCCATCTTTGGCTGCAAAGAATATAATCAATCTGATTTCAGTGTTGACCATCTGGTGATGTCCATGTGTAGAGTCTTCTCTGGTGTTGTTGGAAGAGAGTGTTTGCTATGACCAGTGCATTTTCTTGGCAAAACTCTATTAGTCTTTGCCCTGCTTTGTTCCATATTCCAAGACCAAATTTGCCTGTTACTCCAGGTGTTTCTTGACTTCCTACTTTTGCATTCCAGTCCCCTATAATGAAAAAGACATCTTTTTTGGGTGTTAGTTCTAAAAGGTCTTGTAGGTCTTCATAGAACTGTTCAACTTTGGCTTCTTCAGCGTTACTGGTTGGGGCATAGACTTGGATTACTGTGATATTGAATGGTTTGCCTTGGAAACGAACAGAGATGATTCTGTCGCTTTTGAGATTGCATCCAAGGACTGCATTTCGGACTCTTTTGTTGACCATGATGGCTACTCCATTTCTTCTGAGGGATTCCTGCCAGCAGTAGTAGATATAATGGTCATCTGAGTTCAGTTCACTTCAGTTCAGTCGCTCAGTTCTGTCCGACTCTTTGTGACCCCATGAATTGCAGCACGCCAGGCCTCCCTGTCCATCACCAACTCCCAGAGTTCACTCAGACTCATGTCCATCAAGTTAGTGATGCCATCCAGCCATCTCATCCTCTGTCGTCCCCTTCTCCTCCTGCCCCCAATCCCTCCCAGCATCAGAGTCTTTTCCAATGAGTCAACTCTTCGCATGAGGTGGCCACAGTACTGGAGTTTCAGCTTTAGCGTCATTCCTTCCAAAGAAATCCCAGGGCTGATCTCCTTCAGAATGGACTGGTTGGATCTCCTTGCAGTCCAAGGGACTCACAAGAGTCTTCTCCAACACCACAGTTCAAAAGCATCAACACTTTGGCGCTCAGCCTTCTTCACAGTCCAACTCTCACATCCATACATGACCACAGGAAAAACCATAGCCTTGACTAGACGGACCTTTGTTGGCAAAGTAATGTCTCTGCTTTTGATTATGCTATCTAGGTTGGTCATAACTTTCCTTCCAAGGAGTAAGCGTCTTTTAATTTCATGGCTGCAGTCACCATCTGTAGTGATTTTGGAGCCCAGAAAAATAAAGTCTGACACTGTTTCCACTGTTTCCCCATCTATTTCCCATGAAGTGATGGGACTGGATGCCATGATCTTTGTTTTCTGAATGTTGAGCTTTAAGCCAACTTTTTCACTCTCCACTTTCAGTTTCATCAACAGGCTTTTTAGTTCCTCTTCACTTTCTGCCATAAGGTGGTGTCATCTGCATATCTGAGATTATTGATATTTCTCCCGGCAATCTTGATTCCAGCTTGTGTTTCTTCCAGTCCAGCGTTTCTCATGATGTACTCTGCATATAAGTTAAATAAGCAGAGTGACAATATACAGGCTTGCCGTACTCCTTTTCCTATTTGGAATCAGTCTGTTGTTCCATGTCCAGTTCTAACTGTTGCTTCCTGACCTGCATACAAATTTCTCAAGAGGCAGATCAGGTGGTCTGGTATTCCCATCTCTTTCAGAATTTTCCACAGTTTATTGTGATCCACACAGTCAAAGGCTTTGTCATAGTCAATAAAGCAGAAATAGATGTTTTTCTGGAACTCTCTTGCTTTTTCCACAATCCAGTGGATGTTGGGAATTTGATCTCTGGTTCCTCTGCCTTTTCTAAAACCAGCTTGAACAACAGGAAGTTCACGGTTCACATGTTGCTGAAGCCTGTCTTGGAGAATTTTGAGCATTACTTTACTAGCGTGTGAGATGAGTGCAATTGTGTGGTAGTTTGAGCATTCTTTGTCATTGCCTTTCTTTGGGATCAGAATGAAAACTGACCTTTTCCAGTCCTGTGGCCACTGCTGAGTTTGGTCATCTGCGTTAAATTCACCCATTCCAGTCCATTTTAGTTCGCTGATTCCTAGAATGTCGACATTCACTCTTGCCATCTCTTGTTTGACCACTTCCAATTTGCCTTGATTCATGGACCTGACATTCCAGGTTCCTATGTAATATTGCTCTTTACAGCATCAGACCTTGCTTCTATCACCAGTCACATCCACAGCTTGGTATTGTTTTTGCTTTGGCTCCATCCCTTCTTTCTTTATGGAGTTATTTCTCTACTGATCTCCAGTAGCATATTGGGCACCTATTGACCTGGGGAGTTCCTCTTTCAGTATCCTCTCATTTTGCCTTTTCATACTCTTCATGGGTTCTCAAGGCAAGAATATTCAAGTGGTTTGCCATTCCCTTCTCCGGGGGACCACATTCTATCAGATGTCTCCACCATGACCCGCCCGTCTTGGGTTGCCCCACGGGCATGGCTTAGTTTCATTGAGTTAGACAAGGCTGTGGTCCTAGTGTGATTAGATTGACTAGTTTTCTGTCAGTATGGTTTCAGTGAATCTGCCCTCTGATGCGCTCTTGCAACATCTACCATCTCATTTAGGTTTGTCTTACCTTGGGCTTGGGGTATCTCTTCACGGCTGCTCCAGAAAAGCACAACCACTGCTCCTTACCTTGGATGAGGGGTATCTCCTCACTGCCACCCTTCCTGACCTTCAGCATGGGATAGCTCCTCTAGGCCCTCCTGTGCCCGCACAGCCACCACTCCTTGGACATGGGGTTGGTCCTCCCAGCCACTGCCCCTGGGCTCAGGTGTAGGGGCTTAGGGTAGCATCTCCTGGCCACCGCCCCTGACCTCAGACTTGGGTAGCTCTTCTTGGCTGTTCCTGTGCTGTCGCAGCCTGGCACTCTAGGCTGCTGCCCCTGACCTCGGACTTGGGGTAACTCCTCTTGGCCACCGCCCTTCGGGTATAGGGTTAAGATGTTTCAGGAAAAAGTAAATCAATGCATTTAGCTCAGATGAAATGATAAGTGCTAGAAATCTGTCTACCTAAATCTAAAAGAAGCCATTTCAAGAAGTAGAAAATAAAAAAAAATGATAAGAAAGCCTTGTACCACTGTTTAATTGGCAGTGTTTCTTTGTTTTTGTTATTAGTGTTCTTTGCTGTTTTTTTTAAATTTACTGTTTATATAAAGTGTGCTTTACTATTAATGGCAGTTTAAGTCCATAAAATTTAGCAGTTAGAAAGGGGCAGAGAAAACCTTGGTGAGTGTGTATGTATGTGTATATGTAAAGATGATTACTTAATTGAGCTGAACCTATGTGCGGAAGTCAACATTTCTAATCATGATTGTATTCTTCAGTTTTTCATTTTGGAAGGTAGATTTTATTTCTCTTCAAGGGGTACCTGCTTCTCTCCCACAGAGATTATTTCAAAAAGGGTTCCCTTTCCTTTCTCTGTAACAGCCTCATATCTCAGTCCATTCATGTGTTTGAATTTGACTGAGTTGATTTGCCTTACTCTTCCAGATTCCCTTGGTTGCAGGTAACAGTTGTCACTATATAAGAGCACAGAGCAGCTCATAGAACCCAGGGCCTGAGATGTAGCTGAATCTGAGAAATCCAGTACCATTCAGAAATCCCCTCTCCATTCACAAGTACAGTGGACCCTTGAACAACACAGGTTTGAAATACATGGGTCCACTCACATGTGGAATTTTTTTTCAGAAGTAAATCCTGTGATCCTAAGTGGTGTGTGGTTTGTTGAATCTGCAAATGTCAAGCCTGAAGTACAGAAGATCCTTGAGTATGAAGGGCCAACTACAAATATATGAGGATTTTCAACTGTGCCAAGAGTCAGTGCCTGAAATACTGCCTTGTTCAAGACTTAACTGAAACTGAGAATTTTCACTGGTTGGAAATATTCTATAGGCATTTTTGAGTTTAAATGTTTGTTTAGCAGAAGTAAGAGTAATCATTTTGTTTGAATTTCATGAAAGCCATAACCTTCATGCTCCTCATGTACATTAGATAGGAACATCTCATTAGAATTTATGAATTAGCAGGAGTCAAGGACACAGGAAATAAAAGGAGTGAAGCAACCTGTCTGTTGGTCCATCCTAGATCCAGATCTGCTCGTATACTTTCAGCCCAAGCATAGAAGTTTCTGATGTTTTATTGACTATCTTGCCTTGTAGTATTTGTAGAAAATGTAACAGCAGAATTTATTTTCACCAAAAAGGTAGAAACCACGGATGCCATGAGTTGGTTGCATTGCACTGACTTTACAAGGGGAGTGAGGTGACCAGTGATCTTGGCAAGTGCATGAAGTCTTTAAATCTCATCACAATCACCCCCCTTCTCTGTCTTTCCCACATAGACAGCCAAAGCCTCCCTTTATGTCTAACCAACCAAGTATCCCTTGACAAGTGGCAAGACCCCTGGAAATTAACTTTGTCTTTTACTGATGCATTTCTGGCATCTTCGGCTTCCTCAAAAGTATAGTCCCTGTCCCTCTGTGTCTTGGACATTTGCCCATGGCTTCCTCTTGCTGGGACACTCTTATTCCATACTCTGGCTCTCTTTTATTCACCTATTGATTTAAATGTAGTGATTTCTGGCAACTGAGTAAGGAATGAACCCAGAAACAATATGCTTATGTGAGTTCTCCTCTATTTTAAGGTGAAAATATTGTAAAATAGAAAGAGAGTTAGCAAATGTAATGACATTTTTTTACACAAAAATGAGAGCCACTTTGCAGGTTATTTCTTTAAATTTGTGGGTCCTCCCCTTGAATCTTGTATCAGCTGTTCCTAATTTCTGGTGTTTTAGAGTGAGTGTGTGGTGGTGATTTATCTCATTCAATTGATGTTTGTTACATTTCTATAATGTTGCAGGCACTAGGGCTGGAGAAGTGAGCAAAAATGCATCCCTGATCTGTTGTGTGGCAGGGAAAACAGACAATCAAATCAGTAACTCTGATCAGACACAGTAATCTGTTCTTGCCAAATAATAACTGCTTCTGGGGGCATGTAACAGGAGTGGGTAAACCAATCTAAGATGTGAGGAATGCCTGCCAAAAAGAAAAACCATTTAAATTAATAGGTGAATAAAAGAGCCAGAGTATGGAATAGTGTCCCAGGAAGAGGAAGCCATCGGCAAATGTCCAAAACACAGAGGGACAGGGACTGTACTTTTGAGAAAGCCAAAGATGCTCCTTGGGTCAGATCAAAAAGTGTTCGTTCTAGATCTTCCAGGGACTTGAAAAGTCTTCTAGGAAATTTGGACCATATCATAAGGTTTCCAAAGGGAAACCATGCCAGATTTTCCAGCATAGCTGATGCCCAGAGAATAGGTTGGATAAGGGGATGGATTAGACAAAGGAAGGAAAACCAGTTCAGTTACTATGGTGGTCCAGAAGAGAGCTGTTGGCCTTGACTGAGGTAGCATCAGTAGAGTTATAAGTGGATGAATCTGAAGCAGAATCAAGTGTGGGTGAGAAGGATAAGGAAGAGTCAAAGATGACCATCAGGGTCTTAGTTTGAGAAACAAGGGCCATCAACAGAACCAGTCCCTGCAGGAGAAAAGACATGAACGGAAGGAACTGCTTATTTCTACTCAGTCAAAAAAAGCCTTACTTCTATATGTTACTAAACTCTGATCAGTATAACAGAGAAAGTAAAATAGATGAGGATAAGTACAAATGATCATGGAAGACTGAGACAGTGTTGGGGATAAGACAAGCACTGAAGCCTGACCTTTGGAGAGAAGGCCCACACATTTGATGCAGAGCTTTTTAGCATCCAAGAGAAGGGGCAAACATGATTTGTAGGGTTCATCAGTGAAATGAAGCCAGTTGCTTGGAGAAGCCCCTTCCTGTCTGATACTGAGATCAGAGATAAATTTCTCTATATTCTGCTCTGTAACAATCATTTCCACCATTCTGTCTTCCAGGTCACTTATCCGTTCTTCTGCCTCACTTATTCGGCTATTGATTCCTTCCAGTGTATTTTTCATCTCTGTTTGTTCTTTAGTTTTCTAGATCTTTGGTAAACATTTCTTGCATCTTCTCAATTCTGTTTCCAAGATCCTGGATCATCTTCACTATAATTATTCTGAATTCTTCTGGAAGGTTGCCTATCATCACTTCATTTAGTTGTTTTTCTGGGATTTTATCTTGTCCCTTCACCTGGGATATAATTCTCTGCTTTTTCACCCTTATTAGTTTTCTGTAATGTGGGTTTTAGTCTAGCTGCTGTGGGACTATGGTTCTTCTTGCTTCTTCTGTCTGCCCTTTGATGGAGGAGGCTAAGAGGCTTGTGTAAGCTTCCTGATGGGAGGAACTTGGTGGGGAAAATGGGATCTTGCTCTGGGGGGACAGGGCCTTGCTGGATAAAGCTTTAATACAATTATCAGCTGATGGATGGTGGTGCACTCCCTCTCTGTTAGTTGTTTGGCCTGAGGCAACCCATCCCTGGGGTCTGCAGGCTCTATCATAGAGTTAGCAGTGACCTTCAAGCAAACCTCCAAAGGGCATCTTTCAGGACTGCTGCTGCCAATGCCCCTATCCCTGCAGTGAGCCACTGCTACCCCACAGAAGACCCTCCAACAATAGCTGGCAGGTCTGGTTCAGTCTCCTGTGGGGTCACTGTCCTTTCCCCTGGGTCTTGGTGCACACAAGATTTTGTCTGTGCCCTCCAAGAGTTGAGTCTCTGTTTCCCATAGTTCTGTGGAAGTCTTGTAATCAAATCCCACTTACCTTCAAGGTCAGATTCCCTGTGAAGTCCCAGTCCCTTTGCCTGATCCCCAGGTTGGGAACCCTGACTTGGGGCTCAAAACCTTCACAACAGTGGGAGAACCTCTTTGGTATTGTTCGCCAGTTTGTGGGTCACCCACCCAGCAGGTATGGGATTTGTTTTTATCATGATTTCACCCCTCCTATCATCTCATTGTGGCTTCTTCTTTGTCTTTGGACACGGGGTATCTTTTTCTGGCGAGTTACAGCATCCTCCTGTCAATGGTTGTTCAACAGCTAGTTGCAGTTTTGGTGTTCTGGTAGATGAGAACACGTCCTTCTACTCGGCCATCTTAAACCGGAAGTCAAGAAATTTCTCCAGTGAGTCTTTCTAGAAAGACACAATGTGATGTTGTGAACAACATCCTTATTGGAACATAGTGATAACCTTCATCAGCTCTTCCCTGACAATCCCTCAGTATAGACCATGGCATTTATACTGTGCTGTCAAAATTCACTGAAAATCAACTCTGAAACGAGGCTGTGTTTCCAGCAGATTTGACCTCCTGTAGCCAATTGTCAGTTTCTGATGGTCCGCCATCCACCCCAGGATCGAATGTGAACTGTTTTTTTCTTGCTTTGTGTTTGTGAAGTCCCTGAGCTTTTTTTTTTTTTTTTTTAAAGAATGGATATATGCACATTCTGAATATTTTGGATGTCAGCTAGGAAATAACCTAATTTCTTCACTGTTTCTGAACTCTAGACATAGATTTGGGAAAATACTCCATACGTACTTCTTCTCTCAGCCAACTTTTAAAAAGATGTTGCTGGATTAATAATGAGTTTAAAGTTATATTCCTGGAAAAAACACATAGAGCACAGCTGCTCCGTTTTATCCAGAAGTGCAAAGCCATGTGCTTTTTCAGCCAAGCTTGAGGTAGAATTAATAGCCTCCTGTGAAGCCAGGGTTTTTAAGAATGAGCTATGCCTCAGTAGAAGGGTACCTTGTTTTGCTTAGCAATAAGCCACAGGAATAGTCCCAGGCAACGAAAGATCCTCCCCAGAAAGTCATTCCAAGTCCATTATAACACAGACAGATGGGAAATGGAGGTCCCAGAGTTCCCTGTTTTAAGGTACAACTTTAATCTTTATCTCAGAAAAATTTTAAAGCAGCTGTAACCAAATGCCCATTTTGGTCATAAAAAAATAAAAATTTCAGCAAACAGAGTATCGAGAGAATATCAAGCTTGAGCAGTGTCATTCCCAGTGTACACTGAAAAAAACATAATGCAATTTTTTAAGTTTTCATTAAAATTCTTACCAATATCCCAGCTTCTCTAAGCCTAGGAACAGTAAATCTGCATTATTTTTTTCATTACTAAACAAGAATATGGGTAGTTCTGGAATGCAGCATTGTTACAGCTAGACTGCAGTATGATTGCTAAATTAGTAGACCACTGGCAATGCCTTGGGTCTGAACTTGTTTGGATAGAGGCTTGGTTCTTCTGTGTGGTCATCTATCAGGAGTCAGGGAGGGGTCCTAGGGGTCAGTGGTCAAGAGAACATGCTTTGTAATCACACTTCCTGGGCTCAGATTCATGATCTTCCGTTTGACCTGGGCAAACTACTTGTTTATATCACAGTTTCCTCATAAAATGAATGTAATAATAGTGGATGCTCCATGGATGTCTTATGAGTAAACATTGTGTATTTGTAAGCGGTCTTAGCAGAGTCTTGGATACAGAGAGTACTCAGTAAATGTTGGCTGGTATTACTAGTCTTAGTTGAACTAGATGCTCTAACTCAGAACATCCCTGTCACAGTTCAGGCTACATGATTGAAGGCAGACCAGCAGACAGGTATGACTCAGCCCAGCTCCACAAGTGAGGCACCCCTCACGGGAACACAAACCTCCCTGCCAATAGTAAGGGAGTTTTGCCTTCGTATTTGGATAATTGCTTATTCATTCAGGTTAGCAAGTGGCTACTATAAACATTCAGATGGACTCTCTACTAGAGCTCAAGATGCATACGAGCTGGTGCCTGTATTTTATCACTGAAAAGTGAGTATTTGCATTTTTAAAAAGAAGAATCTAAATAGATAAATAAGATTAGATAGATGGACACTCAGAAGGTGGAACAAGGACTAGAGGAGAGGAGAAGTGAAAAGGAGAGGAAACAAGGAAAGGAGAAGTGATGTTTTGATGAGAAGAGCATAAGTAGAGAATCTCAGGTCCCTCCCTCCCAACATCAAGGCATGCAGATACAAAATGGATTTATCACAAACTGGTGTGCTTACCTTGGGCGTGCAGGAAAGGAATAAAACTTAATGGGTGCAAGAAAAACTGAAAACTTGTGGTCTCAGGTCACCCAGGAATTCTTAATAACTGTATGAAGAGTTACAAACTCACAGGACAACAGAAAAGAAAGAGGTTGGACAGATGTTAGGCGATCAGTGGTAATGACACATAGTTGGGGAGTGATAGAGAGTAGCAGTGGCTGGGGAAAACTGGCGCTTACTTACTCCTTTAAAGGCAGCTACTGTTTGCATCCAGCTGACTGTCACCATGATGGAAGTTTGATGGATGAGGACCATGTTTTCCAATTTGGCAAGAAAAGCAGGGAACACAGACTTTTTAAAATTTTCAGATGTCTGTTTTAGAAGATTACCAACCAATTGAAATATAAGACATTGTATGGCTCAATATTAGAGGCCAAAGACCATGCGTCTGTGTGTCCAGTTGAGTGTGATGTCTTAAACATTGTGGCTTACTCACATTCTATTGGATGTGAGCTATATATTGTAAGCGAAAGCTCTGGCCAAACTTTTCCAGTCAAAAATGGATCCTATTGTTCAGATAGCCCCACAGGATTTTGGAAAATGGCCATGGAGCATATTCCATGCATATTTACTGAAGATGAATGACCTAGGAAACTTTATAAGCAATATAGGCCTTCCTGTCTTGAAGACTTAGATTTTTCCTTTGACCATACCTGCCCTCCAGCAGGAGTTTTACTGACATCTGCCATGCCCATCCTTTGCATGTAATCTCTGGATGCCATTTTCCCTTGGCAATGACAGAGTTCAGTGGTTGCAGCAGAGATCCTATAGGTCATGAAGTCTAAAATTGTTATTATCAGGCCCTTTGCAGAAAAAACTGACCAACCCCTGTGTGTGTGCTTAGTCACTCAGTCATGCCCGACTCTTGCAACCCCGTAGACTGTAGCCTGCCAGGTTCTTCTGTCCATGGGATTCTCCAGGCAAGAACACTGGAGTGGGTTGCCATTTCCTTCTCCAGGGGATCTTCCCAACGCAGAATCGAACCCAGGTGTCCTCCATTACAGGCAGACTCTTTCCCAACTGAGCTACAAGGGAAGCCCCGTAATTGAAATAAACGAACCCCTAATCCAAATAAATACACCAGCCAAAAAGGAGTATGTAATTTGAGAAGTACTGTAACAGAAGTGTGCATATAGAAATTCATGGGCTTATTCATAAAGTGCAGAGAGAACTTAGAGGAGGGAGGGATCCTCACTCCTCGGAGACAGTGTGGAAGACTGGGCCAAAAAGGCAACGTTCAACTTAGGCTTGAAGGACAGGTCAGAGTTCCCCACGTGCAGAAGGGAAGTCGCTCAGTCGTGTCCGACTCTTTGCAACCCCATGAACTGTAGCCCACCAGGCTCCTCCATGCATGGGATTCTCCAGGTGCAGAAGGGAGAACTTTTAGCCATGGCATGCTGGGATCACAGCTAACCATTTCAGCTTGCAGAAGATAGGAAGCAAAGGGCGGCTGAAAACTCCTGAGAGTAAGTCAGGGAGGCAAGGAAGGTCTTGGCTTAATGCCCTTTCAGCTCTCAGAAGCACGAGGTTCATATTTAAGTTTATTTAAAGAACAGCTCCTTTGACTCAACTTCAAAGTAGAACACTGTTAGGTGATGTACAAACTAGCTAGTCGAGGTAGTCAGTGAATGTGATCCATGGGAAAAATACCTGAGCACACCAAGCTAACCTTTTGTTTCTCAGGCAGTGACATTACACAGAGTGGACACTGGATTTTTGGCTCAACGAAGTATCAGAATTTAGTCTGTCAAAGCAATAAGGAATGTGGATTTCTTTTTCCTAAGAATAGTTTGCAAAGAATATATTCCACATGGAGTGGTACTGTATATGTTTTATTTAACATCCAGCAGTAACGCATACCCAGTAAGTGCTTGGTACATATTTTCTGAATTAATAAGCTAGTCAGAATAATTTGTGTTTATCCAATTTCTACTCGTTCTTCAAGATTTCTCTATTGAACATTCCAGAATTGTCCTTTGAGAGGGGAACCAAGGATGATAGCACTGAAGTTGCTCGGAGGCTCTCTGAGAGGTTCATTGCTCATTGGAAGGTTATATCCCAAGAGTACTGATCCAGTTCTTCCACGCTCCTGCTCATACTTGTCAGCTCAACAATAGCGAGCAGGGGAAACCCACTCATTCTAACTCAGCACGATAGTTCCTCACATTTCTTTGAAGGACATCCAAGAGTTTAGTTAATGTATTCGTTAGGGCAGTGCTAATTGTTGCAACAAAGTAACCCAAAACGCACATGAGATAGATCACTTTCAACATTAGATCTTACACTACCTTCCTTTCAGTGATGTCATTTCTTTGTTTGAAGCTGGGTTTTCAGGACTTGTAATTTTCAAAAGCAAATATTGTGCCGAAATCAACACTGCAGAGGATATAAAGTTGGGGGCGTTTGAGAAGTTGTGCAAAGCTCAACAGATGCACAAATCTCATTAGTAAGCAGTGATGATTATGTAAGAATATTTCTCTCTCAACTTTTTATGTAGTATTTTTTTCAAATGGCACTACCAGACTACTCTCAGGACCTACATTTGTAACTTTTTTTAACCTAACCACTTGGAAATGGAATCATTAGATACTTCCCCCCCCCCCCCCGGAATGGGCACTGTGAAACAAGGAGGAAATTGGGGAACCCCTGCCCTGGGCCTTCTTGCATGCAGGAGCTTGGTTCAAGGTAAAGCTGGCTTTAACTGCAGGCTTTAACTTGCCAGGCAGGTGTGTCTGTGCTCAAGCTTATGGCAGGAGGCAGGAGAGACGGGAGGGGGAAACCTCGCTCTCCAAGGTCCCTACCTGGTACTCTTAACTCACTTGACTCATGTTCTGTCAGCAAGACCTTAGTTAAATGGCCATAAGCTCTGGCGACTGTGGCTAGGAAGTGTAGCGTGGCTAGCCAGTCATGGTGCAGACAGCTGCAGAGGAGGAGAGGATGAGTGTGGTGGACAGCTGAGTCTCCGTACTGTCTACCCTCTGGCCGCTTAAAGACCATCCCCAACTTCCCCCAAGGAAGAAGCAAGATGCACTGAACCCTTTCCTGCTCCAGGGTTCGATCCATCTGCGGATCTTCAGTTATTTCCATTAGGGATGGAATAGCTCCTCCTGGTCTGCACAGCTATGTAACAAAAGACAAGTCAGGTATACCACCCCACCTAAAACACACACGCGACACCTTCATATACCACATGGGAACTCAAGTACGATATAGCTGCGTTTAAAGATTGCCTTTTCAAAACACTGGAGTCTACTTGCTTTACAGTGCTGTGTTCCTGCTCTATAGTGGAGTGACTCCGCTCTCTGCATACACACGCCCCCTCCCTCCAGGGCCTCCCTCCCCTCTGGCTCGTCATAGGGCGCCAGGCTGAGCTCCATGTGCTGTACAGAGCTTCCCTCTAGCTGTCTGTTTCACACATGGTGGTGTGTATATGTCAGGACTACGCTCTCAATTTGTCCCCCTCCTCCCCCTTCCCCACTGAGTCCACAAGTCCACGCTCTCCATCTGCGTCTCCATTCCTTCCCTGCGAATAGCTTCATCAGTACCATTTTTCTAGATTCCACATATACATGTTAGTATACGGTGTTTGTTTTTCTCTGTCTTCGCTCTGTATAACAGACTCGAGGTCCATCCACCTCTCTACAAATGGCCCAATGTCTTTTAGACAGAGGAAGAACTGGTCCATAGCAGTAATGGAACTCTCCTGCAAGGGCACTTTGGAGTAACCTTTGGTCTGGCAGGGGGTGGCTGGCAGGAGGAGTTCCTAGATTGGCCTACTTCTGCTTTCTGGGTAAAACTCTCTTGCACACTGTCTCCTGTGTCTTCTAGCTCCATCCTTTGACAGGTCATCCTTCCCTGTCATCCTCTGTTGCGTTACCTAAGGTACACTTCGGCACATCCGTTTCACAGTCCAGTTTCTGCGAGCATCGCTTGCGGGTGGGCTGGTGAGTCCACTTAGGGCTTGAATCATCACAGGTGTACTTTGCAGGCTAGTGATGTGGCTTCTCTGGCAACATCATTTCCTCGGAATCACAGTAGGCTTCTCATCTTTTCAAGTCCAGCCGCTTCCCACGCTCCTGATGGCACACAGGCCCACCCCCTTGATGTCCTTCTGTCTTTGTCTCCTTTGCCGTGTCTCACGTGAATGGTGGCTCTCCTGAGACCATGTGAAACATCAGGCTGAGGAGGGACCCCTTCCTGGTCATGTGAGTTCAGCCAGCACCCCACTGCTGGACCAGCTTCACTCTCTCCTGTCTCTTCTTGCAAACCAGCACTTCCTCTCTGCTCATGTTTCTTATAATATCTCATAAAAAGTAGCAAAGAGCGAGCCAAAGCCCACCAGTGTTCTGGATCTGTTAGCCAACTCCTTGGGCTTCCCTAGTGGCTCAGACAGTAAAGAATCCGCCTGCATTGCAGGAGATGCAAGATACATGGGTTCAATCCCTGGGTCGGGAAGATCCTCTGCAGAAGGAAATGGCAGCCCACTTCAGTGTTCTTGCCTAGAGAATTCCCAGGCAAGAGCCTGGTGGGCTACAGTCCATGATGTCACAGATAGTCAAACATGACTGAGCGACTGACACTTGCAGTTTCACTTTACAGGCACAGGCTCAGTGTTTGTAAATCCACCTATTTAACCTTGTTGTCCAGGATTCGTTTTACATCTCTCTCCTCTACCATGGCTGATAGTGATTTAGTTTTAAGTTTGCTTCTTTACAGGACTGTGTGTGACGTGTGCTTCCTGGGACTGCCTCCAGAACTTTCCAAAAAGCTGATAGCAAACATCTTCTCGTGTCTTCTTGGCCAGACATCTCAGGGATGAACCAATCAGCACCAAGGATAACTTGAATAATCCAAATGTACGTTCCCTTTGTGCTTGCCTGGGTGCTAAGTCACATCAGTTGTGTCCAACTCTGTGCGACGCTGTGGACTGTAGCCTGCCAGGCTCCTCTGTCCATGGGATTCTCCAGGCAAGAATACTGGAGCAGGTTGCCACACCCTCCTCCAGAGGATCTTCCTGACCCAGAGATCGAACTGGCATCTCTATGTCTCCTGCATTGGCAGCTAGGTTCTTTACCACTAGCACCACCGGGGAAGCCCACTACCGTTTAGTAGAGGTTAAATCCTCAAACTAGGTGACCAAAAATCAAACAGGGAGGAGTGGAGTAAATGTTAAGGGGCAAGTCCATTACAATCTCCCTGAGAAATGACACTTGAAGGAGCAAAAGAGCCCCCAGCACCAAGACTTCAGGCTATCTCGCAGTAAAATGTATGTAAAACTAAGGAATATAAGTAACGATAATTAAGATTTCCTTGTTATCCTAAACACATTCAGTCCCCCCTCACCTCTTTAAATCAATACACTAAGCTCTTTCCCATAGTCTTGGCAGGCAAGTGTGTGAAACTGATGAAGACGAACACTTTTTTGCCCCATTTTACCATTATTAGTTAATCTTTGATTCTGGTGGTATTAGCAACTGTGAGTGGTACCCTTTATTTCTCTACTTCCCAAATCTTCTCTAATGACCTTTATTTCTTTTAAAAGAAAAAAGGTATTTAGCAAGTTAATAGATATTTCATCCTGTACTGGGAACTGATGTTGGCAATTTGATCTCTGGTTCATCTGCCTTTTTAAAATCTAGCTTGAACATCTGGTAGTTCACGGTTCACGTACTGTTGAAGCCTGGCTTGGAGAATTTTGAGCATTACTTTGCTAGCGTGTGAGATGAGTGCAATTGTGCAGTAGTTTGAGCATTCTTTGGCATTGCCTTTCTTTGGGCTTGGAATGAAAACTGACCTTTTCCAGTCCTGTGGCCACTGCTAAGTTTTCCAAATTTGCTGGCATATTGAGTGTAGCACTTTCACAGCATCATTTTTTAGGATTTGAAATAGTTCAACTGAAATTCCATCACCTCTGCTAGCTTTGTTTGTAGTTATGCTTCCTAAGGCCCACTTGACTTCACATTCCAGGATGTCTGGCTCTAGGCAAGTGATCACACCATTGTGGTTATCTGGGTCATAAAGATCTTTTTGCTATAGTTCTTCTGTGTATTCCTACCACCTCTTCTTAATATCTTCTGCTTCTGTTAGGTACATACCATTTCTGTCCCTTATCGAGCCCATCTTTGCATGAAATGTTCCCTTGGTATCTCTAACTTTCTTGAAGAGATCTCTAGTCTTTCCCATTCTATTGTTTCCCTCTATTTCTTTGCCTGATAACTGAGGAAGGCTTTCTTATCTCTCCTTGATATTCTTTGGAACTCTGCATTCAAATGGGTATATCTTTCCTTTTCTCCTTTGCCATTTGCATCTTTTCTTTTATCAGCTATTTGTAAGGCCTCCTTGGACAACCATTTTGCCTTTTTGCCTTTTTTTTTTCTTGGGGATAGTCTTAACCCTAACCCTGTACAATGTCATGAACCTCCGTCCATAGTTCATCAGGCACTCTATCTATCAGATCTAGTCGCTTAAATCTATTTCTCACTTCCACTGTATAATCATAAGGGATTTGATTTAGGTCATACCTGAATGGTCTAGTGCTTTTCCCTGCATTCTTCAATTTAAGTCTGAGCCTGAGAATAAGGAGTTCATGATCTGAGCCACAGTCAGCTCCTGGTTTTTTGCTGACTGTATAGAGCTTCTCCATCTTTGGCTGCAAAGAATATAATCAATCTGATTTTGGTATTGACCATCTGGTGATGTCCATGTGTAGAGTCTTCTCTTGAGTTGTTAGAAGAGGGAGTTTGATATGACCAGTGGGTTCTCTTAGCAAAACTCTATTAGCCTTTGCCCTGCTTCATTCTGTATTCCAAGGCCACATTTGCTTGTTACTCTAGGTATCTCTTGACTTCCTACTTTTGCATTCCCATCCCCTATAATGAAAAGGACATCTTTTTTGGGTGTTAGTTCTAGAAGGTCTTATAGGTCTTCATAGAACCATTCAACTTCAGCTTCTTCAGCATCCCTTTGCGGGGCATAGACTTGGATTACTGTGATACTGAATGGTTTGCCTTAGAAATGAACAGAGATCATTCTGTCATTTTTGAGATTGCCTCCAAGTACTGCATTTCAGACTCTTTTGTTGACTATGATGGCTACTCCATTTCTTCTGAGGGATTCCTGCCCACAGTAGTAGATATAATGGTCACCTGAGTTAAATTCACCCATTCCAGTCCATTTTAGTTCGCTGATTCCTAGAATGTCGACATTCACTCTTGCCATCTCTTGTTTGACCACTTCCAATTTGCCTTGATTCATGGACCTACCATTCCAGGTTCCTATGCAATATTGCTCTTTGTATCATCGGACTTTACTTCTACCACCAGTCATATCCACAACCGGGTATTGTTTTTGCTTTGGCTCCATCCCTTCATTCTTTCTGGAGTTATTTCTCCACTGATCTCCAGTAGCATATTGGGCACCTACTGACCCAGGGAGTTCCCCTTTTAGTGTCCTATCACTTTGCCTTTTCATACTGTTCATGGAGTTCTCAAGGCAAGAATACTGAAGTGGTTTGCCATTCCCTTCTCCAGTGGACCACATTTTGTCAGAACTCTCCACCATGATCTGTCCATCTTGGGTGGCCCTACGTGGCATGGCTCATAGTTTCATTGATTGAGTTAGACAAGTCTGTGGTCCATGTAATCAAATTGGTTAGTTTTCTGTGATTGTGGTTTTCATTCTTTCTGCCCTCTGATGGAGAAGGATAAGAGGGTTATGGAAGCTTCCTGATGGGAGAGACTGACTGTGGGGGAAACTGGGTCTTGTTCTGATGGAACAAGAGATCAAATTGCCAACATCCACTGGATCATTGAAAAAGCAAGAGAGTTCCAGAGGAACATCTACTTCTGCTTTATTGACGACGCCAAAACCTTAGACTGTGCCAGTTCAGTTCAGTTCAGTTGCTCAGTTGTGTCTGACTCTTTGCAACCCCATGAATCACAGCACACCAGGCCTCCCTGTCCATCACCAACTCCTGGAGTTCACTCAGACTCACGTCCATCAATTCAGTGATGCCATCCAGCCATCTCATCCTCTGTCATCCCCCTCTCATCTTGCCCCAATCCCTCCTAGCATCAGAGTCTTTTACAATGAGTCAACTCTTCACATTCGGTGGCCAAAGTACTGGAGTTTCAGCTTTAGCATCATTCCTTCCAAAGAAATCCCAGGGCTGATCTCCTTCAGAATGGACTGATTGGATCTCCTTGCACTCCAAGGGACTCGCAAGAGTCTTCTCCAACACCACAGTTCAAAAGCATCAACACTTTGGCGCTCAGCCTTCTTCACAGTCCAACTCTCACATCCATACATGACCACAGGAAAAACCATAGCCTTGACTAGATGGACCTTTGTTGGCAAAGTAATGTCTCTGCTTTTGAATATGCTATCTAGGTTGATCATAACTTTCCTTCCAAGGAGTAAGCGTCTTTTAATTTCATGGCTGCAGTCACCATCTGCAGTGATTTTGGAGCCCAGAAAAATAAAGTCTGACACTGTTTCCACTGTTTCCCCATCTATTTCCCATGAAGTGATGAGACCTGATGCCATGATCTTCGTTTTCTGAATGTTGAGTGGATCATGACAAATTGTGGAAAATTCTTAAAGAGATGGAAATACCAGACCACTTTACCTGAGAAATTTGTATGCAGGTCAAGAAGCAACAATTAGAACCCAACGTGGAACAACAGACTGATTCCAAATCAAGAAAGGAGTACGTCAGGCTGTTTATCGTCACCCTGCTTATTTAACTTATATTCAGAGTATATCATGAGAAATGCTGGGCTAGATGAAGCACAAGCTGGAATCAGGATTGCTGGGAGAAATATCAGTAGCCTCAGATATGCAGATTACACCACCCTTATGGCAGAAAGCAAAGAACTAAAAAGCCTCTTGATGAAAGTGAAAGAGGAGAGTGAAAAAGTTGGCTTAAAAATCAACATTCAGAAAACTAAGATCATGGCATGCAGTCCCGTCACTTCATGGCAAATAGATGGGGAAACAATGGAAGCAGTGACAGTTATTTGGGGGGGGGGGCTCCAAAATCACTGCAGATAGTGACTGCAGCCATGAAATTAAAAGATGCTTGCTCCTTGGAAAAAAAAATTTATGGCCAACCTAGACAGCGTATTAAAAAGCAGGGCCATTACTTTCCAACAAAGGTCCGTCTAGTCAAAGCTATGCTTTTTCCAGTACCCATGTATGGATATGAGAGTTGGACTATGAAGAAAGCTGAGTGCCAAAGAATTGGTGCTTTTGAAGTGTGGTGTTGGAGAAGACTCTTGAGAGTCCACTGGACAGCAAGGAGATCAACCTGTCCATCCTAAAGGAAATCAGTCCGGAATATTCATTGGAAGGACCGTGGCTGACACTGAAACTCCAATATTTTGGCAACCTGCTGCAAAGAACTGACTCACTGGAAAAGACCCCTATGCTGGGAAAGACTGAAGGCAGGAGGAGAAGGGGATGACAGAGAATGAGATGGTTGGATGGCATCACCAACTAGATGGACAGAAATTTGAGTAAGCTCTAGGATTTGGTGATGGATAGGGAAGCCTGGTATGCTGCAGTCTATGGGGTTGCAAAGAGTCAGACATGACTGAGCAACTGACCTGACTACTGAGAATGGAATGCACATTCCTCTCGGAAGCAAAATGGACTTTTCTAGAAATTTTTCTAAATATTTCTCCTAAGTGCCCTGTCTTATTCCCTGTGAGTCTGACATGCATATGCACCAAAATGCAGCTCAGAGGTTTTGGCCTGGAGACAAGTTTAGGTTGAGGTATTTACTTCCTCTTCCCACTTGATGGATGCTCCTTATTTGAGGTCCCTCAGTTTTATCTCCGGAGAAGGCAATGGCACCCCACTCCAGTACTCTTGCCTGGCAAATCCCATGGATGGAGGAGCCTGGTAGGCTGCAGTCCATGGGGTCGCTAGGAGTCGGACACAACTGAGCGACTTCACTTTCCCTTTTCACTTTCATGCATTGGAGAAGGAAATGGCAACCCACTCCAGTGTTCTTGCCTGGAGAATCCCAGGGATGGGGGAGCCTGGTGGGCTGCCGTCTATGGGGTCGCACAGAGTTGGACACGACTGAAGTGACTTAGCAGCAGCAGCAGTTTTATCTGCCTCCTGTGTATGTTCAGCCTGGATGCAGCAGTCCTGTGGTCCAGGTAAAGCTGGGGACATCCCACTGGGTCACTTGTGTCTGTGTTCCTTATGTATGTAGTAAGTATATTGATCTTTTTGGATTGGTTCTTTGAAATTTATCATTCATTTGGATAATATAGTCAACAGCAAATGATTTTAACAGAAATTTTGGTACTAATGACTTACAAGTTGGCCTTGATTATTTAGCTTTTAGTACCTGATGAAAATCCTTGGATGAGTAAGGTAATGTTGCTTACAGCTGGCTTCCACATGTAGATTTAAGTGAGAAAAATCAGAAATTAAACCAATAAAAACGTTCTAATATTCCAGGATTGTTGGAGATTAGCACAGCTGTATTGTTCTCTTCTAGACAGAGAAGACTCTTTGTCTAGACTCTTCTAGACTCTACCCAGCAACATAGCATTTTAAGTGCATAGGCAGATGAATTAGAAACTTAAAGAAAGATGAGTTTTAATCAGGGCATCTGAAACAAGCAGGAGATAATTAGTGGAGCAGAGAAGAGAGTTTGAGTTT
The DNA here is from genome assembly GCF_002263795.3 of Bos taurus. Lineage (NCBI taxonomy): Eukaryota > Metazoa > Chordata > Mammalia > Artiodactyla > Bovidae > Bos > Bos taurus. The sequence goes on along the minus strand of NC_037354.1, from coordinate 40,711,083 downwards.
GTCAGCACCCATGCATTCATTCAACAAATACTTATTGTTTGCCTGAAGCTGCTCCACTGGGCAGTTTATATGCACTGGAGCGCATGTCAAACCAACCCCTGTTCTCATGTTGCTGTTGTTCTGTCCTTCAGTTGTGTCTGACGCTTTGTGACCCCATGAACCGCAGCACACCAGGCTTCCCTGTCCTTCACCATCTCCCAGAGTTTGCCCAAACTCATGTCCATTGAGTCAGTGATGCCACCAACCATCTCATCCTCTGTCGTCCCCTTCTCCTCCTGCCTTCAGTCTTTCCCAGCATGAGGGTCTTTTCCAATGAGTCAGTTCTTCGCATCAGGTGGTGAAAATATTGGAGTTTCAGCTTCAGCATCAGGCCTTCTAATAAATATTCAGGACTGATTTCCTTTAGGATTGACTGGTTTGATCTCCTTGCAGGCCAGTGGACTCTCAAGAGTCTTCTCCAACACCACAATTCAAAGCACCAATTCTTCAGCTTTCAGCCTTCTTTATGGTCTGACTCTCACACCTATACATGACTATTGTAAAAACCATCGCTTTGTCTAGATGGACGTTTGCCAGCAAAGTAATGTCTCTGTTTTTTAATACACTGTCTAGGTTTGTCATTGCTTTTCTTTCAAAGAGCAAGTGCTTTTAATTTTCGGGCTGCAGTCACTATCTGCAGTGATTTTGGAGCCCAAGAAAATAAAGTCTGTCACTGTTTCCATTGTTTCCCCATCTATTTTCCATGAAGAGATGGGACAGGATGCCATGATCTTCGATTTTTTTTTTTTTTTTTGAAGGATAATTGCTTTCTAGAATTTTATTGTTTTCTGTCAAACCTCAACATGAATCAGCCATAGGTCCCATATATCCCCTCACTTTTGAACCTCCCTCCCCATCTCACCCCTCCAGGTTGATACAGAGCCCCTATAGGGTTTCCTGAGCCATACAGCAAATCCCCATTGGCTATCTATTTTACATATGGTAATGTAAGTTTCCATGTTACTCTTTCCATACATCTCACCCTCTCCTCCCCTCTCCCCATGTCCATAAGTCTATTCTATGTAACTGTTTCTCCACTGCTGCCCTGTAAATAAATTCTTCAGTACTATTTTTCTAGATTATGTATATCTGTGTTAGAATATGATATTTATCTTTCTCTTTTTTTAAAAAAAGGAATGAAATAATTCAGTTTATTTCCCTTGGTTTGTTAATGGCATTAGTTCTAATTAATTGCTCTATTAAAGAGTTCAGAGAAATAAAAAAAATTTTTTTAACTTTCATTAAAGAAAGCTTAGATACACCAGCTATGTACTCCTTATAGTAGAGTTCCAACAAAGCAAAACAAAAATCAAAAACACAAAAGATCCTTTTATGTTCCTTCAGTTCTGCTTTTCACATATACTAAATTAAATAAACTGAATTTTAAAAATTTCTACCTTCAGTTAGTGAGTGGCATTATCACTCTCTATAATAGGTTCTAGATTCATCCACCTCATCAGAACTGACTCAAATGTGTTCCTTTCTATGGCTGAGTAATATTCCATGGTGTATATATACAACATCTTTATCCATTCATCAGTCAATGGACATCTGGGTTGCTCCCATGTTCTAGCTATTGTAAATAGTGCTGCAGTGACCAATGGGTTACATGTGTCCTTTTCAATTTTGGTTTCCTCAGGGTATATGCCTGCTGCTGCTGCTGCTGCTAAGTCGCATCAGTCGTGTCCGACTCTGTGCGACTCCATAGACAGCAGCCCACCAGGCTCCCCCGTCCCTGGGATTCTCCAGGCAAGAACACTGGAGTGGGTTGCCATTTCCTTCTCCAATGCAGGAAAGTGAAAAGGGAAAGTGAAGTCACTCAGTCGTGTCTGACTCTTCGTGACCCCATGGACTGCGGCCTACCAGGCTCCCCCGTCCCTGGGATTCTCCAGGCAAGAACACTGGAGTGGGGTGTCATTGCCTTCTCCAGTATATGCCTAGGAGTGGGATTTCTGGGTCATACGGTGGTTTTATTCCTATTTTTTTAAGGAATCTCCATACTGTCTTTCATAGTGGCTGTATCAATTTACATTCCCACCAACAGTGCAAAAGTGTTCCCTTTTCTCCATACCCTCTCCAGCATTTATTGTTTGTAGACTTTTTGATGATGGCCATTCTGACTAGTATGAAATGAAATCTCATTGTGGTTTTGATTTGCATTTCTCTAATAATGAGCGATGTTGAGCATCTTTTCATGTGTTTGTTAGCCATCTGTATGTCTTCTTTGGAGAGATGTCTGTTCAGGTCTTTTTCTCACTTTTGGACTGGGTTTTTTGTTTTTCTGGTATTGAGTTGTATGAGCTGCTTGTGTATTTTGGAAATTGATCCTCTCTCAGTTGTTTCATTTCCTATTATTTTCTCCCATTCTGAGGGTTGTCTTTTCACCTTGCTTATAGTTTCCTTTGCTGTGCAAAAGCTTTTAAGTTTAATCAGGTCCCACTTGTTTACTTTTGTTTTTATTTCCATTACTCTAGGAGGTAGGAGGGTCATAGAGGATCTTTCTTTGATTTATGTCATCAAGTGTTCTGCCTATGTTTTCTTCTAAGAGTTTTATAGTTTCTGGTCTTAAATTTAGGTCTTTAATCCATTTTGAGTTTATCTTTGTGTATGGTGTTAGGAAGTGTTCTAATTTCATTCTTTTACATGTAGTTGTCCAGTCTTCCCAGCACCATTTATTGAAGAGGCTATCTTTGTTCCATTGTATATTCTTACCTCCTTTGTCAAAAATAAGGTACCATAGATGCATGAGTTTATTTCTGGGGTTTCTATCTTGTTCCATTGGTCTGTATTTCTGTTTTTGTGCCAGTACCATACTGTCTTGATGACATACTTATCTTTGTAATACAGACAGGAAGGTTGATTCCTCCAGATCCAGTCTTCTTTTGCAAGACTGCTTTGGCTATTCTGTGTCTTTTGTGGTTCCATATGAATCGTGAAATTTTTTGTTCTATTTCTGTGAAAATGCCAATGGTAATTTGATAGGGATCACATTGAATCTGTAGATTGCATTTGGTAATATAGTCATTTTCACAATATTGATTCTTCCTACGCAGGAACATGGAATATCTCTCCATCTGTTTATGTCATCTTTGATTTCTTTCATTAGTGTCTTATAATTTTCTGTGTACAGTTCTTTTGTCTCCTTCAGTTCAGTTCAGTCACTCAGTCGTATCCGACTCTTTGCAACCCCATGAATTGCAGCACGCCAGGCTTCTCTGTCCATTACCAACTCCCAGAGTTCACTTAAATTCACATCCATCAAGTCAGAGGTGCCATCCAGCCATCTCATCCTCTGTCATCCCCTTCTCCTCCTGCCCCCAATCCCTCCCAGCATCTGAGTCAACTCTTCGCATGAGGTGGCCAAAGTACTGGAATTTCAGCTTTAATATCATTCCTTCCAAAGAACACCTAGGACTGATCTCCTTTAGAATGGACTGGTTGGATCACCTTGCAGTTCAAGGGACTCTCAAGAGTCTTCTCCAGCACCACAGTTCAAAAGCATCAATTCTTTGGCACTCAGCTTTCTTCATAGTCCAACTCTCACACCCATACATGACCACTGGAAAAACCATAGCCTTGAATAGATGGACCTTGATCCACACAGTCAAAGGCTTTGGCATAGTCAATAAAGCAGAAATAGATGTTTTTCTGGAACTCTCTTGCTTTTTCCATGATCCAGCGGATGTTGGCAATTTGATCTCTGGTTCCTCTGCCGCTTCTAAAACCAGCCTGAAGTTCACGGTTCACGTATTGCTGAAGCCTGGCTTGGAGAATTTTGAGCATTACTTTACTAGCATGTGAGATGAGTGCAATTGTGTGGTAGTTTGAGCATTCTTTGGCATTGTCTTTCTTTGGGATTGGAATGAACACTGACCTTTTCTAGTCCTGTGGCCACTGCTAAGTTTTCCAAATTTGCTGGCATATTGAGTGCAGCACTTTCACAGCATCATCTTTCAGGATTTGAAATAGCTCAACTGGAATTTCATCACCTCCACTAGCTTTGTTCATAGTGTTGCTTTCTAAGGCCCACTTGACTTCACATTCCAGGATGTCTGGGTCTAGGTCAGTGATCACACCATCATGATTATCTGGGTCGTGAAGATCTTTTTTGTACAGTTCTTCTGTGTATTCTTGCCATCTCTTCTTAATATCTTCTGCTTGTTAGGTCCATACCATTTCTGTCCTTTATCGAGCCCATCTTTCCATGAAATGTTCCCTTGGTATCTCTAATTTTCTTGAAGAGATCTCTAGTCTTTCCCATTCTGTTGTTTTCCTCTATTTCTTTGCATTGATTGCTGAAGAAAGCTTTCTTGTCTCTTCTTGCTATTCTTTGGAACTCTGCATTCAGATGCTTATGTCTTTCCTTTTCTCCTTTGCTTTTCGCTTCTCTTCTTTTCACAGCTTTTTGTAAGACCTCCCCAGACAGCCATTTTGCTTTTTGCTTTTCTTTTCTATGGGGATGGTCTTGATCCCTGTCTCCTGTACAATGTCACGAACCTCATTCCATAGCTCATCAGGCACTCTATCTATCAGATCTAGTCCCTTAAATCTATTTCTCACTTCCACTGTATAATCGTAAGGGATTTGATTTAGGTCATACCTGAATGGTCTAGTGGTTTTCCCTACGTTCTTCAATTTAAGCCTGAATTTGGCAATAAGTAGTTCATGATCCGAGCCACAGTCAGCTCCCGGTCTTGTTTTTGCTGACTATATAGAGCTTCTCCATCTTTGGCTGCAAAGAATATAATCAATCTGATTTCGGTGTTGACCATCTGGTGATGTCCATGTGTAGAGTCTTTTCTTGTGTTGTTGGAAGAGGGTGTTTGCTATGACCAGTGCGTTCTCTTGGCAAAACTCTATTAGCCTTTGCCCTGCTTCATTCCATATTCCAAGGCCAAATTTGCCTTTTACTCCAGGTGTTTCTTGACTTCCTACTTTTGCATTCCAGTCCCCTATAATGAAAAGGACATCTTTTGGGGTGTTAGTTCTAAAAGGTCTTGTAGGTCTTCATAGAACCTTTCAACTTCAGCTTCTTCAGTGTTACTGGTTATTCCTAGATATTGAATTCTTTTTGTTCCAATGGTGAATGGGATTGATTCCTTAATTTCTCATTCTGATTTTTCACTGTTACCATATAGAAATGAAAGTGATTTCTGTGTATTGATTTTGTATCTTGCAACTTTGTTAAATTCACTGATTAGCTCTAGTAATTTTCCCATGCTATCTTTAGGGTTTTCTATGTACAGTATCATGTCATCTGCAAACAGTGAGACCTTTACTTCTTCTTTTCTGATCTGGATTCCTTTTATTTCTTTGCCTTATCTGATTGCTGAAGATAGGACTTCCAGAACCATGTAGAGTAATAGTGGTGAAAGTGGACACCCTTGCCTTGTTCCTGATCTTAGTGGGAATGCTTTTGTTTTTCACCATTGAGAATAATGTTTGCTTATCATATATGGCCTTTACTATGTTGAGGTAGGTTCCTTCTATGCCCATTTTTTGAAGAGTTTTAATCATAAATGGGTGCTGAATTTTGTCAAAGGATTTTTCTGCATCTATTGAGATTATTAAATGGTTTATATCTTTCAATTTGTTAATATGGTATATCACATTGATTGATGTGCATATATTGAAGAATCCTTGTATCCCTGGAATAAACCCAACTTGTCATGGTGTATGAGCTTTTTTATGTATTGCTGAATTCTGTTTGCTAAAATTTTGTTGAGAATTTTTGCATCTATATTCATCAGTGATATCAGCCTGTAGTTTTATTTTTGTGTGTTATTTTTTTTGGTTTTGGTATCAGGGTGATGGTGGCCTCATAGAATGAGTTTGAAAGTGTTTCTTCCTCTGCAGTTTTTTGAAAGAGTTTTAAAAGGATAGGCATTAGCTCTTGTCTAAGTGTTTGATAGAATTCTCCTGTGAAGCCGTCTTTAGTTTTTTGAATGTTGAATTTTAAGCCAACTTTTTCACTTTCCCGTTTCACTTTCCTCAAGATGCTCTTTAGTTCTTCTTTGCTTTCTGCCATAAGGGTGATGTCATCTTCATATCTGAGGTTACAATATTTCTCCCAGCAATCTTGATTCCATCTTGTGCTTCATCTAGCCTGGCATTTCACATGATGTATTTTGCATATAAGTTATATAAGTAGAGTGACGGTATACAGCCTTGACATATTCCTTCCCCAGTTTTGAACCAGTCTGTTGTTCCATGTCGGGTTCTAACTGTTGCTTCTTGACCTCCATACGGGTTTCTCTGGATGCAGGTAAGGTGGTCTGGTATTCTCATCTTTTGAAGAATTTTCCACAGTTTGTTGTGATCCACACACTCAAAGGTTTTAGCATAGTCAATGAAGCAGAAGTAAATGTTTTTCTGGAATTCTCTTGCTTTTTCTATGATCTGACAGATGTTGGCAGTTTGATCTCTGGTTCCTCAGCCTTTTCTAAATCCACCTTGAACATCTGGGAGTTTTTGCTTCATGTACTATTGGAGCCTGGCTTGGAGAATTTTGAGCATTACTTTGCTAGCATGTGATATGAGTGCAATTGTGTGTTAGTTTGAACATTCTTTGGCACTGCCTTTCTTTGGGTTTGGAATGAAAACTGACCTTTTCTAGTCCTGTGGCCACTGCCGAGTTTTCCAAATTTGCTAACATATTGAGTGCAACACTTTCACAGCATCATCTTTTAGGATTTGAAATAGCTCAACTGGAATTTCATCACCTCCACTAGCTTTGTTCGTAGTGATGCTTTCTAAGACCCACTTGACTTCAGATTCCAGGATGTCTGGCTCTAGGTGAGTGATCACACTGTGATTATCTTGGTCGTGAAGATCTTTTTTGTACAGCTCTTCTGTGTATTCTTGCCATCTCTTAATATTTTCTGCTTCTATTAGGTCCATACCAGTCCTGTCCTTTATTGTGCCCATCTTTTCATGATCACTTCTCTGTTCTCATGAGAACTGACCTGATGGAAAGACAGAGCGAAGACAAAGCTACATACAAAAATGAGAGCATGTACTGGTGCAGTGAAAGGAAAGGACCAAGTTATGTGAAAAGGAAAGTTCACATTTGACTTGGTTGGAGGAGAGATCCATCTGAGCGGGGGAAGTATCTGGCAGTATCACTAGACTCAGACATTTAAAAAGAAAGGGGAAAGAAGACACAATAAATTTAATACTCCAGAGAGGGATTAAATCTCCCTAGTTGTGAGCATTTTAAGTTTTAAGGAGTATCTCTCCTCTTGTCTTTAAAATCATCAAACTTCTCAATCAGCAATCTTCAGTAGCTCTGTACGCACATAATTCAAGCACACCTAATTGTTACTGGCGTTCAGTCAATACTTGCTGACTTGAGTTGAACTTTGATTCTCTCCAAACTTTGATTAATACCTTTTGTGCAAGTCAGTACAGAGGTATCAGCACCGCTTCTGCAAAACATCTTGATTTCATTTTTAAACAGATGGCTTTTGCATTCAGTTTTTAGGTGACATCTTCAGGAAGGAAACCCAGATTTTGAGGGAAGTGCATTTGAGTGTGGCTCCTCTGAACTCAAGGAAGAAATGAGCTCTATATAAATGGTTCCATTCTTGGTAGATTCACTGCTGGTTGAAAATGTAGTTGAGTACATAGATTTTTATTATAATGTTTTGCCGCTGTTGTGTGTGTGATATATTGAAGCATTGGCTTCTTTGCCTTTTTTTCATTAAAAACATCATAAAACATTTAGGAGTCTGCACAGAAAATTGCAGTGACCTCTATTTATAATTGAAGAAAGTAATGTTTCCTTTAAAATATAACTGGAGAGCAGTATCCTGACCACAAGGCCCTGAAGTCTGCTAACCAGATTTGTGCAGATTTCCATTCTCATGTGTGCAATCACTAAAATGACGAAAAAATAAGACCATTGCAAAGGGAAGGGAGTCTGGTAACTAGGGTGATTTGAAGCAAGCTTATAGAAGCTGGTTTTATGTTTCATTTGGTATTTTTTGTTGTTATACCAGTGAAGGCAATTTCTATTTTTCAAGGTTGCTAATACTAAATAAGCATGGGACCTTTGTTTATTTCTTAAAATGAAGGAGTGACCTTTTCACTGGACCAAACCTAGATGTGCTCAGCGAAGCACAGTAAAACGATCTACTGAACCGCAGTCATAGTGAAGGAAAGTGTAGCCTTTATCAGGGCCCCAGACAAGGCGTCCAAGCAGCTCGTGCTCAAAATACCCGAACTCCCCGACAGATTCCAGGAAAGCATTTTTAAAGGCCGGGTGAGGGAGGTGTGTCACAGGGATGTGACAAGCTCAAGCACAGTTGTCTGATTTGTTGATGGTGAGGTAACAGAGTGATGTCATGGGAGTCGACATCATTAGTCCTCAGGCTGCAGGGGGCTGTGTGCTGCAGGTCATCAAGTAGTTAATGAACGTTTGGTGGGGTTTTATCATCTGTAAAACCACTCAGGAATTGTGCATCCGATACTGCGGGCCACATGTCTCAGAGAGGAGCTCCAGCAGAGTGTATGGGGGAGGGTCTGCCCTGGGGAGGGTCTGTCCTGAGGAGGCCTTGGAGGGCCCTGCTTGTTTGCAGACTCCAGTAGGCCAGAACCTGTCTCGCCACTGCATCTGCAACCTTCTTGTAGGAACCAGTCCCCCTGGGGGTCTTGTTACCTAGAAGATTCTGTTACAGAGATGATGCAGCGGGTCTGGAGCAGGGATGCAGACTCTGCATTTCTAACTGGGTAACTCAGTGCTGCTGCCCCAGACTGCACTTTTGGTAACCATAAGTGATGAGCAGCTCTCCTGAAAGGTAAACTCTGTCATTGGTCATTGGAACATAGCTTTGTGTTTCCTTTCTCGTCTTTTGGATAGCTTGTCAAGGTCTCTTAGCTGAGTTACTCAGCTCTTGCTTCTTTCTTCGGAGAATTAGTCCTGACGGCACCTTAGAAGGCAAGGCAAAGCCTGCATCCTGGTCAGTGCTGTGTCCTTCAGTGCATCCGTAATCCTGCCAGCTGCACCCTCAGATACACCCCAGCTCTCCACCTCCACCGTGCAAGCCCCATCGGACCCTTTAGTGCCACTCGCCCCAGCTCTTAAGAATGCCCTCACTCACCACCCTGCTTCTCCCCTTGCCCCTCAGCACCAAGCGATTGTCCAAGAGTAGACATCAAACGAGGTGCCGCCCTGCTTTAAATCCTCCAGTAGCTTCCCATCTGCTCCCAATCCGTGACCATGGCCAACAAGAGCCTTATCTGAGCCTGCACCCTCCCCTCCTCCTCCAGGCCCCTCTCCCCAGGGAGCCTCACTCCAGCCCACCTGCCTTCTTTTGCTCTGGCTGCTGCTGGTAGCTTCTCATCCTTCAGGTCATCTCCTGGGAGTGGCAGAACCTCAAGACCCTATTTAAATCAGCTGTGCCCCATCCTTCTATATTATCTGCCTGCCTGATTTTTGTTACCCTCTGAAAGCATCTTTTTTGTTTGTTTTTGCATCTGTTCACTTGTTTATTTTTTGGCTTCATGCCACCAGGCTAGAATAGAAGCTTCTTGAAGTCCTGGCATTTAATGGGTGGTTGGGGTTAGAAGGAAGGAAGGAGGGAAGGAAGGAAGACAACCTCAAAATCTTTGATTAAAATGTTCTCCATTTTTCAATTTAATACTCGATGCTATTAGAAATTACCTTTCTCTCATGTTCTAGGAGTGATAGAAATGACCACATTTAATTTAACGGCTTTAAAATATTTTTTATAAAGAGTAGTTAATTTCTGTGCTGAGTTTTAGTGACATCATTAACTTTTATTTCCATAAACTCAAATGAGTTGAAAAAAGGCATCGTTTGAGGGAATTTACATAAGAACAATGCTTCTAATGAGGGCTCTCCATTCTGAATAATGCATTTGTGCTGAGGAGCTCTAGGTGCGCTGTTCGGGGTCGTAGAGCAAACCTTTGCTAAATGGTCAGCCAAGCTGCGGTGGCCAGGGGACCTGCGGGTGTTTCATCCCTCCCCTTGAGTCCATGGTAGGAAGTGCAAAGACAGTGCACTTTGGAATCCACAGAGTCAGCTTTCAAATCATGGGCTCCATGCTTCCTAGTGACATGACTCTGAGAAAGTGCCCGAACCTTTCTGAGCCTCCTTACTCTCACCTGTTAGATGAAAATAAGAATCTGTTGTGAAGACATTTTCAAATCATCTATGTAAAATATCTAGGCTTAAGTTTCTGGGGACTGTGCACTTGCAGCCTTTGTTTTGCCGTCCATGTAAACGGCATGACCATTTACATTTTATCTATGCAAATGGTTTCCAGGAGCACCGATTCAGGGTATAATTTTACATGGAATGGGCTGTAAATGGCAGCCCTGGTGGAGTAAACACCTGGAACAATCCTGTCATTGAAAGCAGCTAAATATGCTTGGAGAATTTCTAGGTCTGTCCCTGAAAACAGAATAAGGGACTTGAGGAAACTTTCAGAGAGATTTATGGGGAAAATGTCAGATTAAAAATATTAATAATTGAAAATTCAACAGATGAGGTAATCTGCTGAAAAAATGTTAGTAAGAAGAACCTGTAGTTTAGAATCTGCTGAAAGAATTAGTTAGCAAGAAGCCAGATATAAAGAAATAAGCGGAGGAGGCAAAGCGATTGATGGGGTACAAAGGAGAACGTAGAAGACGTAGAGAAGAGGGTGAGAAGGGCCAACGCAGATTAAAACACGGATGCGACAACATGTGCAGAAAGATGCTATTTCATTTACCGTGGAAATCCAGTGCATTAAAGTCTGGCCTTTTTGTGAATCTGTTTCTCCCTTCTTTCAGTATTGTACTAGATGTATTTCTTGCTCTTTTATAGGTTGTGAGTAACAAACTATTAAAAACAGCAGACAGGTTTAGTGAAAAAGGATTATACTGATTATTTTACATTTTAAATCAATTTTTTTCCTGTGTGTAAATATTAAAACCTCTGATTTCCATTTTTAAGTTTTTGGACAAAGATAGATGTTTATAAAAATATCATCTTCTGTATATATTTTAATGCATAAGTAGAGTGTGTCTTTTCATGGAGAAATGGTTTAAGGATTTCCAATCTTTGTTTAAAACAAAGTCTGGAATATGAATATGTAATAGGCATATTCAGAATCAGATTATGTAAGTTCTATTTGTATTAAAAGAACTGATCTCAAGCTGCAGGTGAAGTAGATTCAATAGTCCTGGTCTTTGCATTTAAAAATCACTCTCACTTTAACCCTTCAGTTTGTCCAGCTTATAGGCCAGAAAATATTTAATTGCAAATAACAGACCAGAGCTAAGACTTACCCTTAGCATATAGTTGTTATTTAGTACATACATGATAGATAACTGAATTAATAACTATTATAAATTATTTTCAAGTTTTAGGAGATTGATTAAAAGAAAAAATGAAATCAAATTAGCTTTTTACTTTTGTTTGAATTTTCTATTTTCTTAAATGGATTAGTCATCATTTGTCACCATTTCTGGTGTTAACTACACACTCTGGTGCAGAGTGATAGAGAAAGAAAGTGATTAAAAGTTGTTTTTTAGTATTTCCTGCCCATTAAAAATTGATCTTTACATAGTTTTTTTTCTTGGAAGCTCTTTTTTCTGTGGCCTTTCCTCTGCAGAACTCTCACAAGCAAATCTTTTAGATTTGAAAAACCCAGCTTAGAACGTCTGCAGGAAGACTCTGGTAAAGAACTTGTTGAGACTTGAGCACCGTTCTATGGGAATCTGTAGGCAAAATGCTCTTTGTGTCTAGAAAGTACAGCAGAGGACTAACAGACAGCACAGGACTAACAGACCGGGGCAGGCCCACTGACCATCTGGCCCATTCTGTCCTCCTGTAGTGGGGTCAGCAAAGCAGCTCTGCCCCAGCAGCTCAGTCTTTGCAAGCACTTGCCCTGTCTTGGAATGCCTCCCTCCAGCAGAACCTGCCAAAGCCCTGCTGACCTTCTATGGCTCAGCTAAAATACTGCCTGTAACAGGCAGCTTTCCCAGAACACTTTTAACTAAACTCCCACTAGAAAATGTGCTGTCTTTGGTAAAATAAAAACCTCTGTGACTAATCTTGACAACCAGAGGGTAAAGAATTGTTCTAAGGTGCTGTGTTCCTGAGCGACTTTTCCAACAAGACTGAGCACGATGTGATTTTGTTTTTAATAAAAGCAATGGACCACCTTGCATTTATTTTCCTTCCTGCTTGCCTCGTTACATTTTTTCTCTCTTACTCTTGCTGCCCTGGTATTATATCTCCTATTCAGTTCAGTTCAGTAGCTCAGTCGTGTTTGACTCTTGCGACTCCATGGACTGCAGCATGCCAGGCTTCCCTGTCCTTCACCAACTCCTATTAAGCCTTCATATATTTAAAAAAAAACAAGCGAACAGTAAGTAGGCGGCGGGGGTTGGAGTGGGGTGGGCATTTTACTGTGATTTTACTGTAAAATGGATATATACAATATCAACGCTGAATGTCATCATCTATTTTAGTAACCACTTATAAATTCCTTGACTTTCTTGGAGTAATTCTAAGAAGCCAAAGTCCTATTTCACCCATGTTCTTGTCTCTCACAGTGCTATCTTTATGTGTAGAATCTGCTTGATCTGTAAATTTTAAATGAAAAAATTCCCATCCCTTCTTCTACTTCATAGACCAAAACAGTGTGTCCCAACGGACTTCAAGATATTTATCATTAATTCTTTCAAATATCTCCACTGATTTATGTGAATTCAACATCTTTGTCCTCTGAAAAGGGAGCCTGAAGGGAAAGTCAGCTGAGGTCTTAGGACATGCACAGAAATTAGACCCCAGAGTTCTTCAAGGTGAGGTGCCTGTAGAAACAGCCAAGTTTCGAGAAAAGTTCACAAGCTTAGCTCCAAGGACAACAAGAACCATGCCTTCCTCCTGGGTTCCTAATCATTTTGTGTTTAGCTTGAATCCTTCACTCTTCAACATCAAGCTCTTCAGTAACTTGGCTCCTTCTGCAGATATCACACTGAAAATAATGGACCTTGGAAAAAAAACTCTTGGCACAGAGTTGTTTCTTTTTAAACATTTTCGATCAGATGTAGGATTTTATAGTCATATTGTTTGTGAAATGCCTTTTCTGTACGTTTTTATCATGGCAGTGTTTATGTTGCATGTCTAATTAGCTTCAACATCCCAGATGAATTGTTTAAACCCGTCTGGCATGCTATAATTTTTCAAAGTTCCTCATCTGCTAAGAAAAAAATATATTTGCAAAGGCTTTAGATTTCAGGAATCACAAGTCTATGATGGATCCTATTCACCATAAGAAACATTTCACGGGGGACAGAGCATTGAGCCATTTGCCAGGATAGCCGTTGGGAGAGAATATGAGGCCCCAAAACATTAACAATTCTAATTTGAGGTTTGGTGCCAAAATCATCACTTCTTCTCCCCCCAACTCCCATACACTCCCCGAAATTAAAGGAAACAAAATATCAAGCTGAGAAGTTTCTCACCATTACCAGCACTAGATATTCTGGGGAGAAGGAAAGCCAGAGGAAATTGTGGACTTCGAGGAGAAAAAATAGGATGCGGGATTAGGGTGAAAAGATGGTGAGTTTGGAGAAGAGGAGGGATTGAAGCCAATAAAGGGAAAAGAAAGGGGTCTAAAGGAGGGGTCCCACCAAAAGGCAAGTACAGTCAGCATCTTGGGTCCTGCATCTGGAGGTTCCACCAAACTCAATCAAAAATATTTGGGGAAAAAAATCCAGAAAGTTCCAGAAAGCAAAACCTGAATTTACATTGCACCAGCAACTATTTACATAGCACTTACATTGTACTAGGTACTGTAAGTAATCTAGAGATGATTCCAGTTCTATGGAGGATGTGTCGATTGTCAGCACACATCATGCCATTTTAGGTAAGGGACTTGAGCTTCAGAGATTCTGTGTCCCCGAGGGTCCTGGAGCGGATCCCCTGTGCACACCAAGGGATGTCTGTGGTGCGTGTTCCTCCGTTTGACACAGCCCTCCATTCTGACTCATCACATTGTCCCAACACATTAAACCCTACTGGTGCTCAATTGGAAAAACAACAAAACCCTGCCTGTGGAAGGAACCTTAAAGACGGCCCAATGCAGATTCTCCTCTTTCACTCTCCAGAAAAGGCGTCTGTCTCTTTCTTCTTTCAAACTCTCCTAGAACCCAGGTGACAAATCTTTTCTGTACCAAGATGCTCTTAACCGTGGGAGACAGTATCCTTGTTGTTTAATAGCACCAGTTACTGTAATTATAAACAGTAATAGCACATTTGTGTAGCAGTTCACCATTTCGTGTTTTCGTATTACTGCATTTGAACGTCACAGCAGTCCTAAGGGATCAGGCGGGAAATTTTAGACTCAACTTGACAATTAAGAAAACTCATCATCCAAGAATTACGTGACTTGCCCATATTAACACATATAATAATAATAGAAGCTAGCATTGATAGTGTCCTTATATATGGGCTTCCCTGGTGGCTCAGCTGGTAAAGAATCCGCCTGCAATGTGGGAGACCTGGGTTCAACCCCTGGGTTGGGAAGGTCCCCTGGAGAAGGGAAAGGCTGCCCACTCCAGTATTCTGGCCTGGAGAGTTCCTTGGACAGTCCGTGGGGTCGCAGAGTCAGACACGACTGAAGGACTTTCACTTCACTTCAGTTATAGTGTGCTGGGCAGTGTGCTCAGGCGCTGTACCTACATTATTCCATTTCATCCTTGCAAAAATACTTGACAGGAATTTTTATAATTCTCTTATGACAGATGATGAAATTAAAAGTCAGGGATGTAAAGAAATTCACCCAAAGACTCACTGGTAATAAGTAGAATGCTGAGTACTTACTTCAGTTTTGTCTGGTGTTCTAAGCCACTATATTATGGTTATTTCATCAAATCTAAGATGATGTCACAGAAAGACATGTCATTGTTTTATGTACCTAAGAAAAATCACTGGCAATTAAATTATGGTGCTATGCTTTCTTATTTAGAACTTTTAATTTATTGAAAGAGTTCTTTAGACTTAATTTAGACATAGATTCTTATATCACTTTTAACCACATGTAAAGGGGAAAGAATCAGTGAAATAAATTGATCTAAATGTTTCTGAACGTCTCCACACTTAAGAATAGCACTTCCCAATCACTTTTCAACTCAGAATCACCATTTGTCTCCCCAAGAGCATCAACAACAATGCAAATATTAACCCCTTATTGGTCACGTCATTTGTAAATATTTTCTTCCAGTCAGTAGATTATCTTTGTGTTTTGTCCATGGTTTCCTCTGTTGTGCAAAAGCTTTTCAGTTTAATACGGTCCCATTTGTTTATTTTTGCTTTTATTTCAATTACTCAGGAGACAAATTCAAAAGAAAAAAATTGCTGTGATTTATGTAAAAAGACTGTCCTGTCTATGTTTTCCTCTAGGAGTTTTATAGTCCACAGTCTTACATTTAGGTCTTTAACTCATTTTGAGTTTATTTTTACATATGGTGTTAGAGAATCTTCTAATTTATAGCTGTCCAGTTTTCCCAGCACCACTTATTGAAGAGACTGTCTTTTATCCATTTTATGTTCTTGCCTCCTCTGCTGTGTGTTAATTGCATATAAGTGTGAGGGGTTTGGGAGGCTCTCTCTTCTGTTCCACTGATCTGTGTACCTGTTTTTGTGCCAGTGCCGTTCCACAGCTTTGTAGGATAGTCTGAAAGAGGGAATGCGGTTCCTCCAGCTCCATTCTTCTTTCTCAGTATCGTTTTGGCCATACCAGGTCTTTTGTGTTGCCATACAAATTTTAAAATTATTTGTTCTAGTTCTGTGAAAAAAAATGCCATTGGTGTTTTTTGATAGGGACTGCACTGAACCTGCAGATTGTCTTAAATCTGTAAATTGCCTTGGATGCTGTGCTCATGTTAACAGTATTGATTCTTCCAACCTAAGAACATGGTCTATCTTTCTGTCTGCTGGTGTGTCGTCTCCGGTTTCTTTCATCGGTGTCTTATAGTTTTGGAGTACAGGTCTTTTGCTTCCTTAGATAGGTTTACTCCGAGGCACTTTGTTCTTTTGATTTAATGGTAAATGGGATTGTTTCCTTAATTTCTCTTTCTGCTACTTAGTGTAAATAAATTCAACAGATTTCTCTATATTAATTTTGTATCCTGCAACTTTACCAAGTTCATGGATGAGCTCTAGTAGCTTACTGGTAGCATCTTTAGGATTTTCTATGTATAATATCATGTTATCTGAGTGACTATTTTACTTTTCTTTTCCAATTTGTACTTCCTGTTTTTCTGATTGTTGTGTTGAATAAAAGTGGCAAGAGTGGGCATCCTTGTCTTGTTCCTGCTCTTAGAGGACATGCTTTCAGCTTTTCTACCACTGAGAATGCTGTTAGTTGTGGGTTTGTCATATATGCCCTTTATTATGTTGAAGTATGTTTCCTCTGGGGCTTCCCCAGTGTCTCAGTGGTATAGAATCTGCCTGCAGTGTAGGAGCTGCAGGAAATGTGGGTTAGATCCCTGGGTTGGGAAGGTCCCCTGAAGAAAGGAATAGCAACCCATTCCAGTATTTTTGCCTGGAGAATCCCATGGTCAGAGGGGTCTAGTGCGCCATAGGGCCACAAAGAGTCAGACGTGACTGAAGCAACTTAGCACACAGCATGTTTCCTGTATCCCCATTTTCTGGGGAGTCTTTTTTTAAAATCATAAATGGGTGTTGAATTGACATCAGTTCAGTCGCTCAGTCATGTCTGATTATTTGCAACCCCATGGACTGCAGCACTCCAAGCTTCCATGTCCATCACCAACTCCCAGAGCTTGCTCAAACTCAAGTCCATAAAGTCAGTGATGCCATCCAACCATCTCATCCTCTGTCTTCCCCTTCTCCTCCTGCCTTCAACCTTTCCCAGCATCAGGGTCTTTTCAAATGAGTTAGCTCTTCACATCAGGTGGCCAAAGTATTGAAGTGTCAGCTTCAGCATCAGTCCTTCCAATGAATATTCATGACTGATTTCCTTCAGGATTGACTGGTTTGATCTCCTTGCAGTCCAAGGGACTCTCAAGAGTCTTCTCAACCATGTTGATTGACATGATCATATGATTTTTATTCATATGTTTGTTAATGTGATATATTACATTGATTAATTTGCACATATTGAAAACTCCTACATCCTTAAGATAAATCCCACTTGATCATGATGTAAATCCTTTTCATGTATTGTTGAATTGAGTTTACTAGTATTTTGTGGAGAATTTTGTGTCTATCTTAATCAGTGATTTTAGCCTGTAATTTAAAAAAAAAAAGTTTAACAGCATATAGCTAGACAATGCCTTCTGCTAACAAGCACCAGGGTTCCCGGGTTTACCCACCATGAGATTAAACAAACAAACCAAAACTCAGTGGCAATGGAGCATATCTCAGAGAGGCTACACTTCTGATGTCAGGATTTTTTCCAGGCTTCTGGCACTCACTCTGAAAGTTTTGAGGTGCATATAGGCAATGATAGTCACCTCACAGAATCACTTGGAGGACAGGAATGCAAGCAGAAATAATGGAAAAGGAAAAAGTATGTGGTTTAGTATCAGTGACACCTAGTTTACAGCCTCTGTGGTTTAAGGCAGAGCTGAGAATAAATCCCAGGTCTCCAATAAGTCTCTTAAGTTATCCAGAAAAATCGCTCTACATTTAAAAGTTTGCCTTTTTAAAAAAAAATTATGCCCATTTTTAAAGATCTTGTTTTCTATAACTATATATAATTCATAGTTTTTTTTTTCTTTTATATACAGAAGTCTTTTAAGAAAGATATCATGAAGATGTGATAAAGAGATTTTTTGATAAAGATACACATGCACACACACATTTCCAAATAAAAAGCTGATCAGCTCTGATGAAAAAAAAAATGTGTGTGAGAGAGAGAGAGAAAGAAAGAGAGAATCGGGAGGAACAGGGGAGGGGCTGGGGGAGAGATCATTTACACTGAAACATTTAAGAAAAATGAATATAAAATGTCATCAATATGTTGATCCAGCTGTGAAGTTAATTAAATATTACAGTCCCGGTTGAACAAAAACAAAAACTGAGATTTCCCGGGGAGTACTGTTTTTGTTTAAAAGGAAAAAAAAAAAGACATTTTGCCATAATTTAAGAGAGCATTCCTTTCTTGCAGCGATTCCTGTCAATCCTGCTTTTTACTCTTTATTTTCATATTTTCTGTCTACTTGCAAAAATAGAGGAGTAAAAAAAAAAAAAAAAATAGAGGAGTAAACCAGTTGTCCAACGATTGATTTACTGAACGTCTTTGGTTACCAGCACTGTATGAATCATTAGTTCAGTGAAAAGTGTTGCTCATAATAAAAATCAGGAGATCTGGTAGCATCTGAACTTTTTTCTGAGCCAATAAAGAATTATTAAATGACATTTTAATAGAATTTAGAAGCATATACTGTGGATCTTTTAACTGGTCAAAAATGCAAATGTTCATTTGTGGTTCCTAGACTCCATTGGTACACGGTGAGGACGCGGATTCTGGGTCAGCCTGCCTGGTGTCAGTATGGGTTTGACTATTTATGAGCTGTCACCTGGGTTACTTCCTGAGTTGGCTTTTCTGTCCCTCTTGTCTTCAAGAAAAATCCAAGTACCTTCTTAAAAGTTTTGTTTAAGAATTAAATGAGCTAATAACATGTAAAGTGCAGGCAGCTGGCACTCACAGGTATTAGCTAGGATGATAATGTGACCCTACATGTGGTTACTCTTTGTCCACGAAAAATTTTATTTCTGTGAAAATTTGATTATTTGTTCTTCCCAATGACAGAACATTCTATTGATACTTGAAGGGGAAAGAAGGCTTTGGATCCACATTGGATTCGAATTGAGTGATTCCTTTTTACTGGATTTATGCTTTTTTTTAAAGTTATTATAGTCATCATAGAAGTATCAGAGTGTAGCTAGGGATGGATTCAGCCTTAATCATCACTGCCCTTTCCTGAGTCTGAATCATAAAACCATTCTCACATCTGAAGCTTTCTTGCTGTTACACAGATTTTCCCCTGTAAGTGAATTTTCATCCTATGAACTTTAAAGATATTATAGGAAGATTAAACTCTACTTTAGGATAAGTTCAGTTCAGTCGCTCAGTTGTGTCCAACTCTTTGTGACCCCAAGGACTGCAGCACGCCAGGATGCTATGACTTAAAAAGAAGATAGTGAAAATTCGGGGCGGGCATGAGAAATGTCCTACCTAGTCCATCATTGTTTTCCTATTAATAGTCTAAGTTTTATGGATCTGGAAGCATGAGTTTCCTAATCCTCTAAAGCAGCATTGTCTAGCAAAGCTGTCACGATGAAAATTATCTTTGCACTATCTGATACGGTGTGTTGTTGAGCACTCACAGCATAGGCAGTGCAACTGGAGAACTGAATTTTTAACTCTAATTAATTTTAATTTAAATAGATACCTATGGTTTGTGACTACCATATTGGACAACACAGTTCTAAAGCCTCCTTCTTCATGTCATTTCTGTTTCCTTGGGAATTGCAGACACAATCCCACATATCCAGACATGTGAGTTTTAGAAAAAAAATAAACTCCATTCACTAGCTGAGAAACCAGAAGTAAGTAGGAAAACCTAAAATGGCAAATATTAGCCTGAGCTGCAGATGATTCTTAGTGATGTCAACACTGAGGATATGCTGAGCTACACTGCGACTCTCACCTAGACAACTGTGCATGAGATAAGACAGTCAGGAAAATCAAACTACACTGATGTCAGGGAGATGGTACAGGTAAATGACAGGAAAAAGAGAGCAAAGACTTTTTTAAAAGGCAAATACTACATTACATCATTTTTTTTTTGAGACAGAGAGTGTATGAAGCACAAATAAAAATAAAATAAAACAGAAAAAAAGTAGACAGGAGAGCTATAAGGACATATCAATCTCAGGCCACTTACAAGGGGAAAAGCTCAATTTAAGACAGACTCCAGAGAACGTCACAGTATGTGTTGTGACAGGAAGCTTTTTCCAAAAGGCTTATTGGAGGCTGTATTGAATACAGCAAGGGCCGATTGAACTACAGAATTAATCCTTATGGAAAGCTAGGACCAAGACACAAGTTGATAAGCTGTTGTCTTTATTCATGCTTCTATAAATGATTAAGTTTCCTTAGTTTTCAGTTAAGAGGTGGCTGTATAAAAATTCATATGTGGTCCCTCTTTGAATGAGTTTATGACTTAATTGTGAAGACTGTGCTCAGTGTTTAACCTCAACTGGGGTATCCACGTTATATTTTGGAAGACACAGCCCATAGCACGTGGTGGATTGGTTTGTTTCATAAATAGCTGGCTTTCTAGATTATTAGATTACTGCATGGAAATATAATGCATGACTAATTAAGTGACAATGATTGAAATAGCCACAGAGGGCCACAGCACAAAGCTGAATGTAGTATGTGTCTCCTGCCTCCAGTTAATAGCACATATGATGGGCAGTGACCTGAACTGGGCAAGATGATACTTTAATAGATGTGATGGGGCAGGATTTCAGTGATGCAGGGAGGGAGCATTTAGGATGAAGAAAGAGGGCCTCCATAGGCATGAATTTGGGTTCAGGGAATACTGGGGCAATGATTGGTGGTATCCTTAGCACATAGTTCAGTTTGGAGGTAGAGAGATATGTATTGGGTGAGTTAGTTTGGGTTGACATCATTAATGATATTCAATACCAAGCAGATTTGTCAAGAGCACAAAAAGAGCCAGAAATTTCATTGCACCCAAGGTGTTGAAAAAGGGAAAAAGTGTTAACCAGGAAAGAGCAGATGGACGTCAAACTCTGTAATCACTGAGGTGCTCAGACGTTGCTTTCGCATGAACGTATATTAGTCTCAGGCCTTTTAATATAGACTGAAAGCCCTATTTAGCCCAGACACTAAATATTTCTATTATTTAAAAGAATACTTCATTGTAACTGAGTAGTGTTTAAAAGAGTGGGCTATACAGCCAAAGAAAACAAGCTTTAAGAACTTAAAATTCAAGGAATTTTGAACGCAACTGGAATGCTTATAATTTCTCATTTCTCACATAGGATAAAGTTTGATATTTTAAGATACGTTTTCTGTTTCAACAGTGAAATAGGATTTCAATAAAGAAGTATGACTTCTGTCCCCTTCTCCATGCCTTTAAAAAGCTTGGTAATGCTGAAATTCAGAAATACGGGTGACACATACCGTAAGGCTTGAGTTTTGGTTCCATCTATATTTTGTTGTGACAGCCAAAAAGAAGCAAAGTCAGTTTGGTCAGATATGAAGGAAACAAAGACATTTGGTAGAAATCTTTTTTTTTCTTTTGCATGTGGATGTTGAAGTTTGAAGAGCTTTATAGGTTGTAAACATATTCTTGTTGAATTTTACTGTGATTGCATGTTTCCAGCAGAAATTAATACCTTAGAGTATGATTTACCAGACCTGTGTGTGCCAACTGCAGCTTTGTTTATTGTCCTTTAAAGACCATGTGATAAGAAGCCACGTCCTCAAGTGGAGGTCCCACTGGCATTTCTTTTTTTAAAGCATGTTGGCCAAAGAATCTTCCCTTCTAATCCCCAATCACCCGTCTTTTCAGCCCTCAGCCATGACTGAGAGGCAGAACCGTTTTGTAAGACCCCCCAAGACAAGGGTTAGTTGAGTTAAAAAGAAGCATCTGCTTTTGAAAGACTAGAGAAATAGCCATTGTCTATATAAGAGTAAAGGTACTCAAAACATCCTTTTCAGTTAAGATCAAATCTAAGATCTCATCCAGGAGGCGCGTGGTCAGGCGATCGAGAGATAAAAGGCTGCCTGATCAGTCAAGAAGGCAGTGTTTTGCCTTCAGATGATAGACCTTAGGTTTAGAGGGAATTCCAGTCTTCAGGGGGCTACAGGCCTGCCTTTCAAGCAACATCTGGTGTGGCCCAGAGTCAGGGGTGACTGGGGACTGTTGGGGTGTGCTCAGATTACACTGGTGGGGAGATGAAAGTAGACACATCCGTGAAGAAATGACTGAAAGCTGGCTGCTTCTCCCTTGCCCCCAGGCTATGATACAGCCCTGGGAAAGCAGCACCGTAATTGAGATTTGTTTTGATATATTTTATTGTTGGCTGCCCCGGATCTTCGTTGCTGTGCATGGGCTTTTCCAGTTATGAGGAGCAGGGCCTATTCTCCAGTTGCAGGGCCCAGGTTCTCGTTGCTTCAGCTTCTCTTGTTGCGGAGCACGGTCTCCAGGGCACACAGGCTTTAGCAGTTGCAATTCCCAGGCTCCAGAGCACAGGCTCAATAGTTGTGGCCCACGGGCTTCCTTGCTCCACACCATGTGGGATCTTCCCGGACCAGGGATCGAACTCCTGTCTCCTACATTGGCAGGTAGAGTCTTTACCACTAGCCACCAGGGAAGCCCCGCAAACTTCTTTAAAACACGGAAGTTTTTCTAGTTTCTAGACTGATCATTGGTTCAAACAAGACTACTCACTCAGTCTGGTCCATCAGCTGTGGAACCAAGGTAAACAGGATGAAGGAAAACAGATAAATATTCAATGTCCATTACATCTTAACTCTTTCTACTTAAACGTTAAGCCCAATGTTCTAATTAGCAATGTGAATCCTGATTCTTGATAGACTTGAGCATGAAAGGACATTGAAAAACAGTTCTGGTTTCAGAGAAAAGAAAATCAAAGTACATGTTCAAGATTATTATTATAGTTACTACCTGTTGAAAAATTGTCAATATGGTGATGTTTCTGCATAGATCACTATTTTTAACTGAGTCCACATATATAAGCAAAACAAAGGAGCCACTTTCAACCTTAACTTGATTAGTATGAGAATTACTAATTAATAAGAATCCTACACTTGAAAAATTTGTCTTTTAGCGTATAATCCTCTATAAGATATGGTTCTTTAAGAGAGGGTTCAAAAACATTGTGGGATAAAATTTTTAGTACCAGGAAACTGATGAGAGCTCTCAAAACATGTTTGCCTTTCCCTGGATAACTTTTTGACACTGACAAATATATATTCTGCCAGTATCTGAATTTAATATACTAAATGTGTAAGGATGGCAGAACTAAAATCCACTCTAAGTTTCTCTGGCTTCTTTTTAAGGTTAACATTATATCGCTAGTGGTTTTCTAACAAGCATCTGACCTATTTGTACTGACCCAATTCATTCACTTCCCAGGTGGCCGCCCATAGGTGAAATGATCTGCCAATTTCAGAGACTCCTTGGAGGGGTAGCATCCGTTGAAATCCTGCTGCCCATCTTTTGCGAGTAGCTAAAAGCCTGAGGACTGTGACAGATTTAGCCATTCAAATGGAGAGTCCAAGGGCTTTCATTTCAGTCCTGTGGCGTTAACTTCTTTGCCCCATATCCCAATTTAGGTGTTTACCAGTTTTATCATAAATGGTTTCCTGTACTGCTATATGCAAAGTACAGCTTTCAAAAACATTATTTTTGCTAGTAGGGGAGAGCCCTGCTTCTAGGAATCCTCTAGTGAATTCTTTTTTTTTTTTTTTTAATTTTACTGGAGTATAGCTGATTTACAATGTTGCGTTAGTTTTGGGTGTACAGCAAAATAATTCAGTTAAACACACACACACACACATATACATATGTATATGTATACCCATTCTTTCCAGAGTCTTTTCTCATGTCGGTTATTACAGAATATTGAGTAGAGCTTCTTGTGCTATACACTAGGTCCTTGTTGGTCATCTACTGTATATATAGTAGTGTATGTATATGTTAATCCAAACTCCTGATTTATCTCCCCCCCACCACATTTCTCCTTTGGTAACCATAAGTTTGCTTTTGCTATCTGTCTGCTTCTCTTTTGTAAATAGGTTCATTTGTATCATTTTTAATTAGATTCCACATATGAGTGATATATGATATTTGTCTTTCTCTGTCTGACTTACTTAGCTTAGTATGATAATCGCTAGGGTCCATCCATGAAATGAGTTCTGTTTTCAGAGTTATAAAATCAGTTTAATAAATCCAGATTTTTATAAAATGAAGTTGCTTTTATAATAAAGAGTCTTCCTCACCTTCTCCAGGCAGCAGAGTGCCATGAAAATCAGGTGAGTGCAGTGTGTGTGTGTGTGACAGATTTGTGGGTTGTAAGACTGAGCATTGGGAATGCTAATACTTCTGATGATGACCAAATATAGACTCCTTTTAGCTCTATTACCCTAAGTGTCGTCTGAAGACCAGCAGCGTTAGCCTCACCTGGGAGCTTGATGGGAACGCAGGATCATTGGCTCCAGAGCTCTTGCATCAGAATCTGAACTTTAGCAAGATCTTCAAGTTTGGAGAAGGAAATGGCAACCTACTCCAGTATTCTTGCCTGGAAAATCCCATGGACAGAAGAGCCTGGAGGCGACAATCCATGGGGTTGCAAAGAGTTGGACTCGACTGAGCGACTATGCACACAGGTTGAGAAACTCTGCCCTGCAGCTGTCTTATCCTTCACAGTAGTACTTGAGGAGATGCTACGATCTCTCTGCCCTTCCCTCTCCCATTAGAAGTTTCTTCCAATGCAAGAGATCACTGCCGGTATTTATTTTAAGCTCATCAATGGCATGTCTGAGTACATGGCCACTTGCCACCATCATCAGCTGTGGAGAAAGGTAATTTAGGGTTAACAGACAGATGCCATATCTGCCTTTCGAAGAGGGAATGCCACCTCGCAGAAAGCCCCCAGGACCACTAGTAGAGCCTGAGAGCCCACCAGAGGGCTGCAGCCCACCTCTGGTGGTCTGCGCACTAACTCGAAACAGTAGTCAAGAGGAGGCAGAAAGTGGGTCCACTGCGGAACTGTAGATGTGAAGTAGACAGAACAACAACTCTCTCCACGTCTTGGTCTTTGCTACACAGGCAGGTACACCTCAGAGATGATGCACAAATGAAACACACATGGTTTTTTAAATGCCATACCAGTGATGTAAATCTTCTGGACAGGTTCTGAAAGAAGGAGTTGATAGCTGGTGCAGGCAGATGACGTGAGCTTTCAGCTGAGGCCGTTTGTCCTGACTAGAAGTCAGCCTGGAGCATCCACTGATACCAGTGAATTCTCTTGCCAGTGAATCCATGCTCATCTTGCCCTTCTGAAGTCTGCACTTGGACCCAGTCTCTCCTCTCACCTCGCCGTGTCTTGACGTTATAATTTAGCTAGCAGCTGTTGACGCAGTGAGGCAAAGTGAAGGAGACAGCGTCTGGGCTTCTCTGACGGTGAGAGGCGATGAGAGAAGGGGGGGTGCGGTGGATTTCCTGGGTAAATCTCGGCGAGATTTATCCTTTCTCTGCCCTTTCTTCTTTAGTGTTGACAAACCCCTCCAGTATGCAACTTAGGCAAGCTGAGTAACTTTGTTTGGCCCATGTCTTTGGATTTAGAGCAAGGCCACCTAATCTAATCCATACCCGTCATAACACAGCCTCCCTTGGCCAGAGTCCCAAAGGTGTGTGTGTCACAGAAGCTCGGGGTAGAGCTGGTCACCTAGCTGTTCTGCCATCCTCACCAGGGCATCGTGCTCCCTGGCCCTCCTCCTTGGCACAGGGCTGCCCACAGAATGCCTTGTTAGCCTTGCTGGAGCCCTTCCATCTCTCCATTATAACTCTGAAACAAGCGACCCAGAGCTGTCCCACTCTCAGCCCCAAAGCAGGATAACTCAGTGGTTGCCCACGCACTCTGTTTTTGGGAGCAGGCTGCCTGGGATGAGAGCTGCCCTGGCCCTTGGAACTGTGTGCTTTTACGCGTGTAGCTCGACTTCCTCGGGACCTCAATTTCCGGACTTGTTAAATGGGCTATCGTGAGGGTTGAGGTGATGTGCGTGAGATGCTGGGCACACAGTCTGGTGCTGAGGGTAAAAGGCTGCCGTGCCTAAGAGCAGCAGTCAGTGCCGGGCGCCCCTTTCCTTTCCCTCCAGCTCCGAATGGGAGAGGTCCACCAGCTCACCTGCTGTGAAAGATGTTCACAACCTTACAGCAGCCGAAGGTCCCAAAGTGGACATTTCTATTGAAGAAATACATTTTTCTTCCTCTTTATCTATCTACTTAGGTGGAATCACCTGTCACTGACAACCCACAGTCTACGCATTCTGCAAAATTTGTTGAACAACTACTTCTGCAAGGATTCTGGTCTCAAGGATTAGATAATTTGCAGAGGTGACTTTGATGGAAATTTCTGGAAAGCCAATGTAAAGCAAAATATGTTGGGTTGCCATTTCCTTATCTGGGGGAGCACACAATATAAAGCAAAATATGTCAAGGAACTTAAAAATGGTACAGACCCAATAGAGTATAGGTTCTGAATCAGTAAAAAGTTTCTTAAAGAAAGTGCCATTTGAAGTTGGAATTGAATGAGGTGTTAGGATTTCGACCAACAGAAATTGGAAAGGGTTTTCAGATGGAAGAAACGAGGCAAGCTGGAGTCAGCTGGCAAGAAGGCCGAGGGGGCTGTTTGGAAAGCATCTAGTAGCCCGGTTTGGTGGTTCCATTTGGCTGGGAAAGGGAGTCTGCCAAATATAGAGCAAGATTTGAACGCACCCTCTGAAGAGGAGCATTCTTTTTTTTCTTTTTTTTTTTTTTAATTTTAGTTTTAAACTTTACAATATTGTATTAGTTTTGCCAAATATCGAAATGAATCCGCCACAGGTATATATGTGTTCCCCATCCTGAACCCTCCTCCCTCCTCCCTCCCCATACCATCCCTCTGGGTCGTCCCAGTGCACCAACCCCAAGCATCCAGTATCGTGCGTCGAACCTGGACTGGCAACTCGTTTCATACATGATATTATACATGTTTCAATGCCATTCTCCCAAATCTTCCCACCCTCTCCCTCTCCCACAGAGTCCATAAGACTGTTCTATACATCAGTGTCTCTTTTGCTGTCTCGTACACAGGGTTATTGTTACCATCTTTCTAAATTCCATATATATGCGTTAGTATACTGTATTGGTGTTTTTCTTTCTGGCTTACTTCACTCTGTACAATAGGCTCCAGTTTCATCCACCTCATTAGAACTGATTCAAATGTATTCTTTTTAATGGCTGAGTAATACTCCATTGTGTATATGTACCACAGCTTTCTTATCCATTCATCTGCTGATGGACATCTAGGTTGCTTCCATGTCCTGGCTATTATAAACAGTGCTGCGGTGAACATTGGGGTACACGTGTCTCTTTCCCTTCTGGTTTCCTCAGTGTGTATGCCCAGCAGTGGGATTGCTGGATCATAAGGCAGTTCTATTTCCAGTTTTTTAAGGAATCTCCACACTGTTCTCCATAGTGGCTGTACTACTTTGCATTCCCACCAACAGTGTAAGAGGGTTCCCTTTTCTCCACAACCCTCTCCAGCATTTATTGCTTGTAGACTTTTGGATCGCAGCCATTCTGACTGGTGTGAAATGGTACCTCATAGTGGTTTTGATTTGCATTTCTCTGATAATGAGTGATGTTGAGCATCTTTTCATGTGTTTGTTAGCCATCTGTATGTCTTCTTTGGAGAAATGTCTATTTAGTTCTTTGGCCCATTTTTTGATTGGGTCGTTTATTTTTCTGGAGTTGAGCTGTAGGAGTTGCTTGTATATTTTTGAGATTAATTGTTTGTCAGTTGCTTCATTTGCTATTATTTTCTCCCAGAGGAGCATTCTATGCGTTTCTTTGCCTCTCTGAGGCTCTGTGGTACTACAATAAACACCTCCTCTTCTCTCCAGCCTCCATCATTCCAACCTGCACTTTCTAGATTGCAGCAGTAGCTCTAAAGCCTTTGTTGTTATTTAGCTGCTAAATCGTGTCCGGCTCTTTGCAACCCTAAGGACTGTAGCCCCCCCAGGCTCCTCTGTCCATGACATGTCCCAGGCAAGAATACTGGAGTGGGTTGCCATTTCCTCCTCCAGGGCATCTTCCCAGCCCAGGGACTGAAGCCATGTGTCCAGCATTGGCAGCACTGAACCACCTTAGGTCCTTGCTTATAATCTGCGTTTGTGACCTCACTAGGAAACCATTCAGGTGAGTGACAACCTCTCCCTGGGAGGGTGTGGGTGAAGAGAGGCGACAGTCTTTTCCTAGAATCTTGACAGAGAGGAGCCCCGCAGACGGAGGTTCTAAAGTGGGGCCAAGGCAGAGCATTACAAGGAAAGCAATTCCCAAAGTACGGAGTGGGGAACAAGGAACAGAGGGTCAGCGTGAACCTGAGACCAGACTTCCTGGCTAAAGAATTCGGATCAGATGTGTGGACCTGGCAAGGGGGGTGAATTGGGAGACTGGGATGGAGGCATGTGCGCTGCCACACGTAAAACAGACAGCGAATGGGAAGCTGCTGTATAGCACACGGGGCTCAGCGCAACCCTCTGTGAGGGCCTAGGGGGCGGGATGGGGCAGCGGGAGGAAGTCCAAGAGGGAGGGGGTACGTGGATACACATAGCTGATTCACTGCCTTGTACCGCAGAGACTAACACAGCACTGAAAAGAAACTATATCCCAATTAAACAACAAGAGAATTCAGATCAAATCAGCATTAAACATTCTAATATAAAAACCAGCAATGAGACATCAGTTCAGTTCAGTTCAGTTGCTCAGTCATGTCCGACTCTTTGGGACCCCATCAATTGCAGCACGCCAGGCCTCCCTGTCCATCACCAACTCCCAGAGTTCACTCAAACTCACGTCCATTGAGTCGGTGATGCCATCCAGCCATCTCATCCTCTGTCGTCCCCTTCTCCTCCTGCCCCCAATCCCTCCCAGCACCAGAGTCTTTTCCAATGAGTCAACTCTTCGCATCAGGTGGTTAAAGTACTGGACTTTCAGCTTTAGCATCATTCCTTCCAAAGAACACCCAGGACTGATCTCCTTCAGAATGGACTGGTTGGATCTCCTTGCAGTCCAAGGGACTCTCGAGAGTCTTCTCCAACACCACAGTTCAAAACCATCATTTCTTTGGCACTCAGCCTTCTTCACAGTCCAACTCTCACATCCATATATGACCACTGGAAAAACCATAGCCTTGACTAGATGGACCTTTGTTGGCAAAGTAATGTCTCCACTTTTGATTATGCTATCTAGGTTGGTCATAACTTTCCTTCCAAGGAGTAAGCGTCTTTTAATTTCATGGCTGCAGTCACCATCTGCAGTGATTTTGGAGCCCAGAAAAATAAAGTCTGACACTGTTTCCACTGTTTCCCCATCTATATCCCATGAAGTGATGGGACCAGATGCCGTGATCTTCGTTTTCTGAATATTGAGCTTTAAGCCAACTTTTTCACTCTCCACTTTCACTTTCATCAAGAGGCTTTTGAGTTCCTCTTCACTTTCTGCCATAAGGGTGGTGTTATCTGCATATCTGAGGTTATTGATATTTCTCCCAGCAATCCTGATTCCAGCTCGTGCTTCTTCCAGCCCAGCGTTTCTTATGATGTACTCTGCGTATAAGTTAAATAGCAAGACCAAATAAAAAAAGTTTCATTGACTAAACTGAACACTCTTCAAGCAATCTGGCATCCTGCCAGAGGCTAAAGAGTCTGCTTTAAGGGATGGGACAATTGATGGGCCTCTTTCAGTTGTTGCCTTGTCCTCTCGGTGCCTGGTGAGAACTGGTGACAGTGACGCCAGAACAGGAGACGGCCAGCACAGCCAGTGTGCCCAGGCCTCTCAGGGCCGCACAGGTCAGGGAGCGGCACTGAGGTCCCTGGAGGGGCCTGGGAGGGCAGCGCCATCAGCACGCTTCTCGCCCTGCGTGTAACTGGTCTGATGAGCACTTTGGCGTACAGCGTGCCTAGCAGCAAGGCTGTGACATCCGAGAACGCAGAGCGATTGGAGGACCAGAGACCTCTGTGGCGTGGTCCTTGCCTCTGATGGCGGTGGGTCTGCGGTCCCTGCAGGTGATCCACAGGCTCCCCCCGAGGCCTTGGTGTGGGCTGGCTTATCTCAGCATGTAATGTATATGTTTCCCTTGCTTTATTGGCTCCCTGTAAAGCAAAATATTGACAATAAAATAGCTATTTTTGTCTCACCAGCCACTGCATGGTCTTTGTCCCTTCACATTTAATGGCTACAGTGTTCCTCTCTTCCGCCTGCTCCGCTGATCCTCTGACAAACAGCCGCAAACAGGGATTCCAGAGTAATGTCCAATCTTTACCAGCAAACTGTCCATCCTGCTGACCCTGTGGAAACAAGGAACATATTGAATATATCACAGAACAAATTAAGGGTGTGAGGCTTAATGCAGCTGAGGAAGTGATCATCATGCCATATGTCTGGGAGCCTTGAGCGATGCTTAGGACTCCAGCTTAGAGAGTTTCTCATACTGAACAGGGTGCATTTCAAAAGAAAAAGGAATTGGACAGTTCAGCACTCACCATTTTTTAAGTTCGACAAAAGAATGAATCCTTTCCAGTCTGACTGCTCCCGTGGACATGAGGCTCAAGGGACCAGACTAGGGGCTTGGATTCTTAGATGCCTGTGTGTCCTCTTGACTTATCACTGCGTGTGTGCCTGTGCAGTCACTTCAGTCATGATCGACTCTTTTCGACCCCATGGACTGTAGGCCGCCACACTCCCTGTCCATGGGATTCTCCAGGCAAGAATACTGGAGTGGGATGCCATGCCCTCCTCCAGGGGATCTTCCCAACCCAGGGATAGAACCTGCATCTCTTATGTCTCCTGCATTGCATGATGGATCACTGGCGCCACCTGAGAAGCCCTGACTCACCATTACTCTTCCTGTATCTTGCCACAGAAGTCATGCCTAAGAGATGTACTGATTAAAATGGTCGTCTGAGGACCTGGGGTCACACACAGCCTGCGTTCAAATCCCGGCCTCATCCTTTGCTGGCGCTGGAAGCGTAGATACGTTCCTCTACCTCTCAGGCCCTCAGTTTTCTTTTTGGTAAAATGAGAGTCATGGTAGTAGGTGTAGGGCACACAGAACCGTGTCCCGCATGTAACCCAGGCTTACTGCCATGGCTGTAATTCGTTAACTATCCTTGATCCAGATGTTTGGTGAGTTTAGACTGGTAAACTCTGTAATGAGACAGAGAGTGAGCATATGGGCCTTGTGGACCACAGTGATCGTTATTGCAGTTATCCAGCTCTGATGTGGTAGGTGGGGCAGAGGGCAGCTGCAGAGAATCGGTAAAGAATTGGCATGTGCATGTTCTAATAAAACTTTATTTACAAAGCAGGCAGAACATGGAATTTGTCCTGTAGGGTATTGCTTGAGCCCCAGAGTGCCTTTGGCTGAATCAAGTCATTCTCTAAGCTGCTACAACTTCCACACCGGCTTCCATGCCAGAGCCCGTGACTTTGTCAGACCTGCTACAGCAGAATTGCCAGAGACGTTTAAAAACAAATGCTGGACTGCACGCTCTGCTCTTCTGGTTGATGCTGAGGCTCCAGCCATTGGTGTTTTACACAGGCTCTCCAGATGGTTCTACTGCACAGCCAGGGTGAGGTCCACTGACGATAAATTTTATTGGAGCACTTGTTAGTAAGAGAAAGCAGATTTCCAGACCTCTGCCTGCAAATTCTGATTTGATTCTGGATTGAAGCCCAGGAATCTGTGTTTTTAACAAGTACTCCAAGAGATTCTCATCTTTAGGTGACTTTAGGAAACTCACCCTCCCTTTTCTTTTCTTCCATTAAGTAATGCTTGATCTTCAGCTTCTTCTCAGAACCTAGACCAGGAGATGCGATGCAGGGCAGCCTGTTGTTCTAATGGGCCGTGGCCACATTTCTGGGGTGAATGTGAATGTGAAGTCACTCAGTCGTGTCTGACTCTTTACAACCTTATGGACTGTAGCCTACCAGGCTCCTCTGTCCATGGGATTTTCCAGGCAATAGTACTGGAGTGGATTGCCATTTCCTTCTCCAAGGGATCTTCCCAACCCAGGGATCAAACGCAGGTCTCCCGCATTGTAGACAGGCGCTTTACCGTCTGAGCCACCAGGGAAGTCCATTTCTGGGGTAGTCACTGACAAAGGAGTTACTTCTGGGTCAAAATCCTTTTTCCCAGTCAGTACATCAGTGAGGCAGGTGCTGCCAAGAGCCGTGTCAACCCTACTGATTTCTCCACTATTGACTTCACTAAAGAAGCTAGGAAAGCTGCTCACTTTCCTACCTGACCCTACAGCATGAGCTGGTCATGGACGGCTCTGGCCATTGAGATCTGAGCATTTGTCCTGGCAAGAGGTACATGTACCCTTTCAGAGCCTCTTGCCCTTCTTCCTGCACTAACTGTGGAGCACATCTGTTACCAGGAGGCAGAAAGCCAACATGCTAATGGAGGTAGAAAGAAGATCAGGAGAACAGAGTTCCTTGTTGGTTCCTTTAAACCACACTCCTTTTCTGGCTTGCTGGTTTAGTGATACACTCAAATACTTTTACTGCTCAACCACTCAGCAGTTCTGTTACATGCAAGCAAAAGAATTCCTAACTACGGTATGTAAGCTACACTTCTCTCTGTAACAGAGGAGGTGATGGTTCAGAGACACTAATGCCCTAATAGAGTGATATAAGCCTTATGAATGAGCCAGCCAGCCAGAAAGGCCCTTTTCTGACAAGTTTTAAAAGCACACGCTGTTCTATCCACTAGTCAGAGATAGGACTCCTTCCACTAATCATGGGCAGAAGTTTTAAAAGAAAATGTAATTGTCAACTCATGTAGCAGCTACTTTATGAAAATAGTTTTTAAATGCTTTTACAAATGGTAACCTTGATGTGTTCCAAAATCATGGAGTCAGTAGACCGCACTGAACCAGTGAGACTGGGTGGGAAGAGATGGCTCTTCCAAGACCTCATAGCTCTCGGTTCTGGGCCTTTTTCTTTTGTTGTGTCACCCATACGTATTTACTCAATATAACACGACTGTCTTACTCCTGATAATTTTTGAAACATCCTGATAATGCTTTAACCACTAATATTTATTAGGCCTTTCATATAAACTCCCCAAACCTCCATTTAGTTTTTACCCTTGTAATTCAACATACCCACATTCATCTGTTCTTATTTTCTGAGCTCCTAATTTTTCTGGATCTTCTTTTAGTTTGACTTACAAAGACCATTCCTATTGTTACCGGATGATTACTACTTCCTATCCAGTAACTATGGCTCTTCTTTAATGAAGTAGCTGGTACAGTGGGACATGCGAAATCAGACCCAGTTTAAAAACTTTCCACCTTTGCGGACTTGAGTGTATTACCTAATTGTCTCTGTCTCCTGGTTTCCTCTTGTGTGAAGTATGGATAACAATTCCCTGGCTCTCAGGGTTACTGAAAGGGTTAAGTTACTGCATGAAGGAATGCCAACACAGATCCTTTAACCTGGTGAGTAGTTGTTGAACATCCCCTTCCCCTTGGAAAGCCACAGCTTGGATGTCTCCCCCTGCACAGCTCAGCCTCTGAATGTAAGGGCCTGGGAGCTGTTTCCTTTTGCATTTTATGTCCATCATCTCAGCTTGCTTTAAACATTTCTCCCTGTGTCTGGGCTGTCTTCACAACTGCGGAGCAGTAGAAAGACACAAGATAGGAATAAAGAATTAGTTTTATTTTGATATGCTATGGAAATGGACTGAAAACCACCTAGTTACATGGACATCCCAGTGCCTCTCTCTGAACTTCACCCTAAGTGGGAAAGAAAAATGAATTAGCATCCATTGACATTTGGAAGGGAGGAGGGAGACAGGAGTGCGGGAAGGATGGTTTAGTCTTTAAGAATTGTAAATTGTGGCCTTATGGTGAATCTTCCATTGGAAATAGATTCTCAAGTCCATGACAAATGCCTCTACTGACATATGAGTACTGTCAGAAGTAACCTAGAACATCAAAACCCATACGGAGGACTGTCCACGTGGTAGCTACAGTCCCATGCAGTAACACATGTATGTGGATGTATGACCCAGACAGTAATACTGAACAGCACACATGCCCATCACAGTTTTATCAGAAAGTGTGACTATGGACAAGTAACTTCTCCGGGTCATTTCGGTTTCCTGCTTAAGTGGGTGGTGTGCACAGCATGAGAACTACGTGGGGGAGAGGCCGACTGAAGACCCTCATATCAGGGCCCCTTTCATGCTGCTGCTGGAGCGCAAGCTCAGACAGGGAGGAGGCAATCGCCATCTGGTATTTCAGTGGATCGTCTCCATGTCCCACTTGCCCCACATCCACAGACCATGCAGTTTTACTGCATATGAATGAATGCGTGTACCGTGCGACATGTCTCTCTCCTTCCAGTGAAGAAAGCCTCCGTTTGTGTAGGTCACTCCTTGCCTATGACTCTGTCATACACCTCAAAAGATAAGGTCAAAACCATTGCTGCACTATGGAAAATGGTACAGAGGTTTCTTAACAGACTGAAGATAGAGTTGCCATATGACCCAGCAATCCCTGGGTATATATCTGGAAAAGACAAAAGCTCTAATTTGAAAAAATGTATACACCCAAAAGCACTGTTTATAGTATCCAAGACATAGAAGTAACTTAAATGTCCATCAACAGGTGACTGGATAAAGAAGATGTAGCATAGAGAATCGGAGAAGGCAATGGCACCCCACTCCAGTGCTCTTGCCTGGAAAATCCCATGGGCGGAGGAGCCTGGTGGGCTGCAGTCCATGGGGTCGCTAGGAGTCGGACACAACTGAGCGACTTCACTTTCACTTTTCACTTTCATGCATTGGAGAAGGAAATGGCAACCCACTCCAGTGTTCTTGCCTGGAGAATCCCAGGGATGGGGGAGCCTGGTGGGCTGCCGTCTATGGGGTCGCACAGAGTCGGACATGACTGAAGCGACTTAGCGGCAGCAGCATATATATATAGACAGATAGATAAATAGATAATGGAATATTACTCAGCCATAAAAAGACTGCAGTATTGTTATTTGAAGCAACATGGATGGACCTAGACCTTATCACTTTAAGTGAAGTAAAACAGAGCAAGACAAATATCATATGATGTCACTTACATGTGCTATCTAAACAAATGATACAAAAGAACTTAGTTATGAAACAGAAACAGATTCACAGACATAGAAAACAGATATAGTACCAAAGGGGAAGGTGGGCAGGATAAATTAGGAGTTTGGGATTAATAGATACACACTAATAAATGGAGAAGAATTTTTTTAAGAATTTTTTTATTTCAAATATAAATATATATCTGAATCACATTGCTGTACACCTGAAACTAACACAGCATTATAAATCAACTATACTGCAATTTTAAAAATATAGAGAGATACACAAAATTGTCTGTATTTTTTACATTGAAGTATAGTTGACAGGGGGAGAAGGGGATGACAGAGGATGAGATGGTTGGATGAGACAGAGGATGAGATGGTTGGATAGTATCACCAGCTCAATGGTCATGAGTTTGAGCAAAATCTGCAAGATCGTGAAGGACAGGAAAGCCTGGTGCACTGCAGCCCATGGGGTTGCAAAGAGTTGGATATAACTTAGCAACTGAACAACAACAGCAAGATACATTAAGAAGAATGCTTTTTTTTAAGTGAATGAAATTTTAATAACATTACCTATATTCATGAACATCAGAACAGATTCTTTGCCAAGAATCTTAAACTTTAAACCTGAAAAATCTAATGCATGGCACAATAAAACAGGGGCTGATTCAACCAACAGACAGAAGAACGTGTCTGGAGCAGATTTCTGGAAGCAAAGGACCCCCCTCCCTGGGGAGAACAGCCCTTGTTTGCAGCACTGCGTTCCAGTGGAGCCCTGGGGGAGGGCTCCATTCGCCCTGTGCTTTGGGCATGGAAACAGTGGGAATGGCCAGTTCTTCTGTTTTTCTTGCCTTATGTAGGGAGGGGCTTATATGCAAACTCCTAGGCACTCAGAAAGGCAGATGCACAGAAGTCATGCCTATCGTGAACAGTGGTAAATCCCAGACAAGTAAGAAGTCCCTTCTTGCCCCTCTGAAGAAATCCAGCCCAGTTTTGTTATGTCTGCACAGAGCACAGTCATTTGAGAGAATGGTCACAGGTTAAACATGAGTGTACCAAGTGTGCATTCAAAATGATCTTTCAAAACAGAGCTCCATAAGACAGGAGAGAACTTCTCTGACTTTCAAGAAAGCAGAACAGTATGTTGCAGAGATAATCAGCAGTGCTTAAAGAGCCAAGCCTTCCAGTCACAACAGAGGCAGTACCCCCGTGGTGGCTCTGAGAAAGATATCCCGAGAACTGTTGACGTGGGCGTCGGATTGTGTGAATTTAACATCCACTACCCCAGAGGAATTTATTTTTTTTTTGTAAAGTCCAGTAAATGGTATGTTTTGGGTAGGTGACTGATCTATACAAGATCTTTGCATTTACAGAGAGTGGGTGATTGGCTCAGAAGCTCGGTGAATATATTCAGATCTCTTTTGACTAGATGGGCCTGGAAAGACCATTTTGTGTTTTCTCTTTTATGGCGATACAGCTGGTCACATCACCGAGTTCGCCCCACTGCTTCCAATTTGGCAGACAGCAAATGCAGGTGCCACTGCTCTGAAGCACTCATGGGGTTGGCCAGGGGAGGATGGATGGAGCCCCCTGGAAGTGTTTAAAGTTACAGCTTCAGGGAGCATTTTTGTCCTGCACAGTTATTTTGTTCTGACCAGTTTTCTTTACATTTTCCTAAGGAAATGACAAGAATAGCTTTGGAAGTTTCTCTCCTACCTTTTATTTATTTTTTTTTATTTTCAACTTTACAATATTGTATTGGTTTTGCCATATATCAACATGAATCTGCCGCAGGTATACACATGATCCTCATCCTGAACCTTTAATCATTCACAGAGGAGAAAACCCCCTTCTGCCAGAGAGAGAATGGAAATGGTTTCATGTCACCAAAAAGAAATCTCCCAACATCTTGGAACACTTTTCCTTTAAGAGCCTCGTTTCTTTTTGTGCAGCTGCTCTCATCTCTTTGATACATAAGGGTACACTAAGTTGAATCTATAAACAGAACACGCTAATTAAGAGTAATTGCTTCGGAGATTGGTCCGGACGATTCAGCATTATATGCATGTTCTTCTCAGATATCCATTAACAGCTAATAAGATACTACAGATGTGCCAGTCTGTTTCCTGTTTCCGTCTATTGTACCTTTATTTCCATATATGGACCAATCGGATGGGCGGAACAATAAGTGGATGTCCTTTTGCTCCCTGAGCCTGTCTCAAAGGAATGTTTGTTATTAGATTGCTTTTTCTGTTTAGTTTCACATCAGTATGTTAATAGAGAGAACATAACAGTGAGAAAGTTTTCTGTTGCTTCCCTTTTCTTCACTTCTGCAACCTAACTGGTTTAGTGTTGCCTTAAATCGCTTTGTATAGATTTTTCAGAAGACGTAACGCGAATATGCCTGAGCCCCACGAGCAGAGGGAAAGTGACATTCTTCCTCCCTCTCTCTTGAAAAGAAGTTTCCATCTAAATGTTTTTAAGTACTTAGAAATTCAGCACGAATATCATGTTGCTATATTTGACTGATTTACACTTGAGGCTTGGTAAAAAGCCTATGAATTATTCATTCCCAAGTGATTCTATAAGCCAGAACACCAGAAATCACATTCCCCACTGAATTTTATAAAGTGAAATAGTTTAAATACTCTCTAGATGTGTGGATATCTATAGAGTTGGTTTTCCCTCTGATTTTAAACCACCGTGCTTTCAACTCACATGGTTTTTTACTTTAGGATAATTCAGTTAAAGATCTCACCCTTCTCTGCACTAAACCTGATTAACATATTTATGTGCGAAAGACTTTTTACTTTAGGATAATTTAGTTAAAGATCTTACCCTTTTCTGCACTAGACCCAGTCCAAACTGTTATGCTATGAAGCAGGTTAGAAATTGGTACCTTTTGTTCCTCTTATGTCCAGAGATGTTTTACTCTGTTGCGAAGATAAAAGAACAGAGGGGAAAATAATTATTGGCTTTCTCTTTAAATGGAAGTAAAAGTGAGAAGAAGTAAACTATAGTTTATTAGAACTAACTACTACACCTAGGGAAGGAAACAAATATGCTGTTTCCTGAAACTCTACATGTATTTTTCATTTGGTACCTGTGTGTATAATATATAATATGTGTGCTCACAGATACACTTGCACACACAGTAATACCAACGCGTCTAGTACATTATAACTAGTTGTAATATTCAAAGGCTCTACATAGTTCTTATATTATGGAGTCCACAGATTTGTGTCTTAGCAGCTAACTTTTTATGAGAGTACATTAAAAATCATTTAAAATGTTACTTAGGGCAGTAACACTTTGACCTATGTGCTCATAAGAATTCATAAACCGAACAAGGTCAGATAGGTTCACTAGCTTGATGGCACTTCCCAAGTATATCTTAAAGCCTTTTTAAATACATGGGCAAACCATCTGAGGCAAAAGGAGAATTGACGTTCCCCAGGGGAAAAGCACAGAAGGGTTTTTAATCTATGAATGGGTGCCATCATTCCTGCTTTCAGGGAATTCTCCATTCCTGCACTCATAATCCAGACCATCCAAATGACAGACATGGGGGGTCACGTATGGGAGTATTCAGTAGAGGAGAGGTATCCTGAGTTACCCTTCGCCAGGAAGTGTGCTCAGCAATTCTGCACACACAGAGGCACAGAGAGGGGCTTGCTTTGTGCACCTCGTTCCCAGGCTCTTAACGAGGCGTTTCCAAATCAGGTTTGTCCTCGAAATACCACGAACACCAGGACTAACATAAACACACTACTATATGTAAAATAGATAATCAACAAAGATCTATTTTATAGCACAGGGAGCTATGCTCAATATTTTGTAATAACCTGTAAAGGAAAAGAATCTGAAAAAGAATATGCGTACACACACACACTTATATATGTATAGCTATAACCGAATCACTTCATTGTACACCTGAAACCAACCAAACACTGAAAATCAACTGTACGCCAATAAAGAAAAAGATATCAGTTCAAAAAAGAAATATCCCAGTCTGTCCTCCAAAATGTGGCTCTAAATTTCAGTCCCTACTAAGAGCACACAGAGATGAGTTCTTCACTGAGTATAAAGTAACCTGAATTCAAATCCATTTGTACAACTTCTGCTTTCACCAAAGGACTGGTCAGTTAAGTGTCACTCAGTTATGTCCGACTCTTTGCTCATGAACCCCATGAATCGCAGCACGCCAGGCCTCCCTGTCCATCACCAACTCCCAGAGTTCACCCAAACTCACGTCTATCAAGTCCGTGATGCCATCCAGCCATCTCATCTTCTGTTGTCCCCTTTTCCTCCTGCCCCCAATCCCTCCCAGCATCAGGGTCTTTTCCAATGAGTCAACTCTTCTCACGAGGTGGCCAAAATATTGGAGTTTCAGCTTCAGCATCATTCCTTCCAATGAACACTCAGGACTGATCTCCTTCAGAATGGACTGGTTGGATCTCCTTGCAGTCCAAGGGACTTGCAAGAGTCTTCTCCAACACCACAGTTCAAAAGCATCAATTCTTCGGTACTCAGCTTTCTTCATAGTCCAACTCACATCCATACATGACCACTGGAAAAACCATAGCCTTGACTAGCCGGACCTTTGTTGGCAAAGTAATGTCTCTATTTTCAATATGCTATCTAGGTTGGTCATAACTTTCCTTCCCAGGAGTAAGCGTCTTTTAATTTCATGGTTGCAATCACCATCTGCAGTGATTTTGGAGCCCCCAAAAATAAAGTCTGTCACTGTTTCCACTGTTTCCCCATCTATATCCCATGAAGTGATGGGACCAGATGCCATGATCTTCGTTTTCTGAATGTTGAGCTTTAAGCCAACTTTCTCACTCTCCTCTTTCACTTTCATCAAGAGGCTTTTGAGTTCCTCTTCACTTTCTGCCATAAGGGTGGTGTCATCTGCATATCTGAGGTTACTGATATTTCTCCCGGCAATTTTGATTCCAGCTTGTGCTTCTTCCAGTCCAGCGTTTCTCATGATGTACTCTGCATATAAGTGAAATAAGCAGGGTGACAATATACAGCCCTGACGTACTCCTTTTCCTATTTGGAACCAGTCTATTGTTCCATGCATAGTTCTAACTGGTCAGAAGGTGACAGTTCAATACGGTTAAGGTTGAAAAGTCATGCCTTTAATTTCTCTGGGCATCAGG
This sequence comes from Bos taurus, assembly GCF_002263795.3. Taxonomy (NCBI): domain Eukaryota; kingdom Metazoa; phylum Chordata; class Mammalia; order Artiodactyla; family Bovidae; genus Bos; species Bos taurus. Next base: position 40,670,923 of record NC_037354.1, on the reverse strand, counting down.
CTGATATAAAACAGTAATGAGAATACATATATGGCTGTAATTAAACAATGTGAATATCTTCTATTAAATAACTTGCTTTGATAAGTGTACTTGTTAAGAACCTTTGGTGAGCATGTGTTAAGTACCAGCTACGGCCTGACCACCCAGACCTGAGCACTGCAGAGAGAGCAGAGCACCTGTGGGAAGCATCCCTCTCCCCAGGGAGCTGGGTCCCATGGAGGAATCAGCATACTCCAAGTTTCTTTGTTTATTCAGAATATTTTTGTTGGGTTCTGAAATGCAAAGATCTGTTAGCGGTTGGAGGGAAGAAATAGTTTTGAGGGAAATCAAAATATGTACTTATGTTAAATTGGAAATGACCCTTAGAAGAAGCAAAATGTGAAGTCTCGGTTACTTACTAATATCATCTTTCTCCTGGTGATTCGCCGTGGAGGATTTGCCCAAAAGGAAAGCCCTGCTTATAGCTGTTGGTTGAACTGTTTTGAGGAGGCAGCTCTATTCATGAAAGGGATGAAAAATAATTCAAAACTGGAGTTATTTTAGGAAGGGGAAGTCATGATTTGGCCTTGATGACTCCTGGCTGTTTGTATCCTTTGTCTGAATTACGGATAATTGGTGACTCAGTGTTGAAATGGGGCAAGAAGGGTGCTCCCCTCAGGCACACAGTCTAAGGGGGCACCGGAAAACTCAGCAACCAAACTGATACTTTTAATGCAGAATTTATCTTTAAAAAAAATCAAAATTAATGCAAAAACTCGGCAATGGAAAAAAACATACCAAAAATCGAATAGGACCAGCTCAGCATTGTCACGCATTGTTCACTTTGACCTTTCTCATGCCCACCTTGCTCTAAACCGCCACGGCACTCTGCTCATCACCAGGCAGGTTCCATCGTGCGTTCTGGTTACTTGCATCTGTGTCACATCGACCGCATGGATCACGTCTGGGGCGTTAGGCACAAGTCTGTGTCTGCCTTGAGACCCCTTATCTTTCCCAGTATTGTACGCTGTCCATCGCAGTTACTCGCTAAGGTCTTACAATCAGAGAGCTCAGCAAATCAGAGCTCAGAACCTGCGATGTTCAGTGAGCCTTCCCAGGACTGTGTCTGTAAAGGGCTAAGAGAATGTAGAGAAGCCACACTACAGGAAAGCCTTTTGCATTGGCCGGTTTATCTTTGTATACCTTTCCCTTTGATTACATTCGTTCTAAATTACTCTGTTCTATGCTCATACTGATTTTTAAGGGGCCAGCCATGTTGGGGTGCACAATTAGAGATACCTTATTTTACTCCATTTTCTATGGCATTTGACTTGTTTAAACATCTCACGAACATCTCACCTGGTATGTGCTACTTTGGATTAACTCACCCAAAGCTGCGTCCCTCCTCCTTGAAACCTGTTGCTCCTGCTCTGTCCCCATCTTGATGAAGGGCACCATCAGCCCCTTCGTTTCTGAAACCAGAATTCTAGAGTTGACCTTGATTCTTTACTGTCTTTAATGCCCTGTGTCCAAGCCAGGTCTTATTCTATCCGTTCTGCTGCATTAATAGCCTTTGGGTTTCCCATGGCCATGGACCATGTCTCAGGGTGACCATGGCCATCGTCTCTTGTCCAGTTGTCCAGCCTTCAGTCTTTGACACCAGTGTCAAAGACTGATGTCTCTCCCCTTCTTCAAACCTACTGAAGGCTCGCTGGCCATTTGCCTTGGGAGAAGCGTCCAGTCTCCATAGCGATGTGTCCAGGGCCTCCATCGAGTTCCCTCCTTTTCAGGCCCATCTGACCGGATGACACGATGCTCTGGCTGACACGCTGCAGTCCCCTATTCTGTGCAGGGCCTGCTCCAGCTCAGCTGTAGCCCTTCCCCCGCCAGCCCTGCGGTGCTTTGGGTGCCCTCCTCCGTGTTCCCATGACGTGAGGCACATGCCTCTGTTGGAGGACGACACAGACTCCAGTGGGCTGTGATAGTCCCCTCTAGGCTGTGATCCGCTTTGGGAATATGTGTGGCCTGAGTGTGCCTTTTCATATCCTAGCACCCCAGCGTAAAACCCATCACACAGCAATCATTCACGTGCGTGCATGCGTGCTGTCTCTCTAGTCGTGTCCACCTCTTGGCAATCCTGTGCCGTGTAACCTCCAGGCTTCTCTGTCCATGGGCTTCTCCAGGCAAGGATACTGGAGTGGGTTGCCTTGCCCTCTTCCAGGGGATCTTCCTGACCCAGGGATCAAACACGCATCTCTTAGGTCTTCTGCATTGGCAGGTGGGTTCTTACCACTAGCACCACCTAGGAAGCCCAGTCATTCATGAAATTGCCCAAGTCTTCCAGTCACTTGTTAAATTATATCGTTCTTGCATTCACTACCCTTCTACCCATTCTAACTGCCATCTTCTAGTTTAGATTTTTATCACTGGATTCTTTCTACAAAATACATTTTATATCCTATCTATACTATCTCTACTCTCCGCATCTCTATCTGCTGAATTCCTTCTTGTGTCTTTCAGTGTTCACCTTCCACAGTCTCCACTCCATCGAATCTTCTCGGCTTTCCTACACGTGGGGCAGCCCCTCCCTCCTTTGACGGGCTTCTTCCCTTCCACTCCCACCGCCCCCACGCATGCACTTGATTTGCATCATATTGATATAATTCACTTAGCAGTCACCATTCCCTTGTCAGGTTGTGGGCAGGGATGGTCCCTCCCTCCCTCTGTTCCCCAACAGGCCCAGCTCAGTGCTTTGGTCATAGAAGGGGCTCAGAATTGAATTGGAACTGAACACAATTGAATAAACTCTCCATTTATGGAATAATTTGCTTTAGAGTTGCCAGAATTAAATGGCCGCTCCAGTGGCAATATTACTCTAACTCACTAACATCATTTGACCCGCCAAGGAGCTAGTTAATTAAGTAGGTGGATTAAAAATATAATCTGCTAGAGGAAGACTGTTTTGGCAAGAACCCATACACTTTTTTTTTCTTGGAAAACATAAGCATATTTCGGCTATAATTTTCTCTCGCTTTCCACCCCAAATAGCAGGAGGGCTCTCCGCACAGGACCGTTGATGTCTGGCTGAAGGATCCCAGGCCATACACCTGTGTGCCAGATGTGCTCTGCAGGCTGTGTGCTAGCCCAGTCCATCTGCAAGGAATGCCCCATGCTGGCTCCTTTCTATAGGAAAGAGGGCCTGGGTCCCCAGCCTTTTTACATGCCGGTTCCCTGGTGCTTGCCTGTTTTCCTTAACTTAAAACCCCCTTCATTGAATTTCAATGTCTTGGGTGACCTTTGCCAACCCAGGAGGCCTTAGTGAATTTGCTTATCCATGAATCGGCTTTTTCTCTGCGTGTTTGATTTTCGCCTGGTGCTTCTTTTTTTTCTGACTCATATCACCACTTGTGAGACTGCTGTTTGGTCTTCTGTAGCCAAACCCGCCACATCAGCATCAGTAGTGGTTAATAGCTGATCAGATCCTCGGGATTTCCATGCAGCGCCCAAAGAAGAGTGTCATATGATATTGAATGTAGCCTGAGCTTGAATGAATGGGATTCTGTAACAAATGGATCTGTATTGATGGGCGCTGGAGACAGGATAGCTTTGTGATGTTCTTTGTTCCTGTAAGAATGCCTCTGCAACTGAATCTGGCCCATTTCTATGCCAATGTGCTAATAGTCGTGGAATCTCATTCATCTCAACGGAGGCCAGTTAGCCCTGGAATCCCGTCTGTTTGAGTGGATGCAGTAAAATGTCATGGAGATGCAGCCGTTCACTCACATCACCAGTGAGAGCTTTCTCACTGTTCATTTTCCTTCGTTTTAAGTGACTCCCTCCAATTACACAGATTCTTGCACCAACTGGGAAAAAAAAGGCATTTGGAGTTTTCATTAATTTTTCATTTTGATTTTTAAGTGCTTGTCCACAAAGAGAGAATTAAACAGTTACAAAAACGCACACAATCTAAATGGAGATGCTCTCATCCCTCCAACAGATTCAAAAACTGCCTCGGCCAGATTTTGCCAGTCCTTTTTAGCATAAGATGCCCAAGGCTGTGTTTTGGCCCAGAGGAATTTTTAAGCTGACTTTTTTTTTTTTTGCTCCTGAAAATAGAGTTTAAGCGATAGAAAAACAGGATGAGTCTTAACGAGAACAGGGGTAAAGGAGGTGCTGTCTCTCACAGATTGCTGGACTGACACAATAGTTAAGAATGTGGCAGGCCTTCCAGCTGAAGCCCTGGCTGGCTGGGCCACAGAAAAGCTGGAGCCAGCCTGTCTATAGACTGCGGCAGGAGCTTGTAAAATCAGTGAGTAGGAAATAAGGACCGTTTTCATACATCTGTCATTTCCCTAAGAAATTTCCTAAATTGACTTTTAAGAAATTTAACTTTTAAAAAAGAATGTGTATTTATGTATTTAAACATACATCTGATACGCTTAGATAGATGGATAAACAGCATAGAAGAAAAGATGATTTGCTAAAAATAAGTACGAGGAAACAGTAGGTGGTGTTCTGTTCTGGCTTAATCAATTGATCGAATATGCTCAAAGCTATCAGGCACTTTCATGGTCTCAACAGTATTAAGAATAATTAATGCTTCCTAGGTGACACAGTTTTAAGAACTTTACATACATCGACTCATTTATTCCTTGTCACAGATTTGTGAATTAAGTCTGGTTATTGTCCCCATGCTGTAAATCAGGAAACTGAGAGTCTGTGACATTCAGACTTCACTCTTTGCTTTTTAATGGATTGGCCAAAGAGCTCCTTCAGTTTATTCAGTAAAAATAAAAAGACACATTTTTCGCTTTCACCAAGAACTTTATTGAACGATGCATCACCATTTTGTCCCACTACCTTCTGCCATTTTTTCAAAAGCTTCATACTTCCATCTTCCCAAAACTTTTTATCTTTTTGAGCAAATAGCTGTTCCAGGTGCCTTTTACTGTCTTCCAGGAAATTGAAATTTTTTCCATTGAGATAAATTTATAAAGGCCAAAATAAATGGACATCCGAAGGTGCAATATCTGGGGATATAGTGGGTGAATCAGAACTTCCCAACCGAACACTAACAGTTTTTGCCTGGTCGTTAAAAAATATGCAATCTTGTATTATCCTCATGAAGCGTGTGTGCTTTTTGCTGACTAATTCTGGATGCTTTACAGTGAATACTGCTTTCACCTTTATCCCTCTCCTCTCTCACCTTCATCAAGAGGCTCTTTAGATCCTCTTCACTTTCTGCCATAAGGGTGGTATCATCAGCATATCTGAGGTTATTGCTACTTCTCCCAGCAATCTTGATCCCAGCTTGTGCTCCATCCAGCCCAGTGTTTCTGATGATGTACTCTGCATATAAGTTAAACAAAGTGACAACATATAGCCTGGACGTAATCCTTTCCCAATTTCAAACCGTCCAGTTCTAACTATTGCTTCTTGACCTACATTCAGATTTCTCAGGAGGCAGGTAAAGTAGTCTGGTATTCCCATCTCTTTAAGAATTTCCCACAGTTTGTTGTGATCCACACAGTCAAAGGCTTTGGCATAGTCAATAAAGCAGAAGTAGATGGTTTTCTAGAATTCTCTTGCTTTTTCTATGATCCGACAGGTGTTGGCAATTTGATCTCTGGTTCCTCTGCCTTTTCTAAATGGAGCTTGAAGATCTGGAAGTTCTCAATTCACATACTGTTGGAGCCTGGCTTGGAGAATTTTGAGCATTACATTGCTAGCGTGAGAGATGAGTACAATTGCACAGTAGTTTGAGCATTCTTTGGCATTGCCTTTCTTTGGGATTGGAATGAAAATGGACCTTTTCCAGTCCTGTGGCCGCTGCTGAGTTTTCCAAATTTACTGGCATATTGAGTGCACCACTTCCACAACATCATCTTTTAGCATTTGAAATAACTCAGCTGGAATTCCATCACCTCCACTAAATTTGTTTGTAGTGATGCTTCCTAAGGCCCATTTGGCTTCTCATTCCAGGATGTATGGCTCTAGGTAAATGATCACAGCATCGTGGTTATCTGGGTCATGAAGATCTTTTTTGTACAGTTCTTCTGTGTATTCCTGCCACCTCTTCTTAATAGCTTCTGCTTCTGTTAGGTCCACACCGTTTCTGACCTTTATTGTGCCCATCTTTGCATGGATTGCTCCCTTGGTATCTCTAATTTTCTTGAAGAGATCTCCAGTCTTGCCCATTCAGTTGTTTTCCTCTATTTCTTTGCCTGATCACTGAGGAAGTCTTTCATATCTCTCCTTGCTATTCTTTGGAATTCTGCATTCAGATGGGTGTATCTTTCCTTTTTCCCTTTGCCTTTTGTTTCTCTTCTTTTCTGAGCTGTTTGTCAGACCTCAGACAACCACTTTGCCTTTTTGCATTTCTTTTTCTTGGGGATGGTTTTGATCACAACCTCCTGCACCAGTGTTATAAAACTCTGTGCATAGTTCCTCAGGCACTCTGTCCGTCAGGTCTAATCCCTTGGATCTATTTGTCACTTCTACTGTCTAATCCTAATGGATTTATGATTTAACACCCTTACGGCAGAAAGCAAAGAGGAACTAAAGAGCCTTTTTTTTTTAATTTTATTTTTAAACTTTACATAATTGTATTAGTTTTGCCAAATATCAAAATGAATCCGCCACAGGTATACATGTGTTTTGATCAAAGTGAAAGAGGAGAGTGAAAAAGCTGGCTTAAAACCCAACATTCAAAAAAGGAAGATCATGGCATCCAGTCCCATCACGTCATGGCGAATATTTTCATGGGAAACAATGTAAACAGTGACAGATTTTATTTCCTTGGACTCCAAAATCACTGCAGATGGTGACTGCAGCCATGAATTAAAAGACGCTCCTTGGAAGAAAAGCTATGACAAACCTAGACAGCATATTAAAAAGCAGAGACATTACTTTACCGACAAAGGTCCTTCTAGTCAAAGCTATGGTTTTTCCAGTGGTCATGTATGGATGTGAGAGCTGGACCATAAAGAAAGCTGAATGCTGAAGAATTGATGCTTTTGAACTGTGGTATTGGAAAAAACTCTTGAGAATGCCTTGGACTGCAAGGAGATCAAACCAGTCCATCCTAAAGATCAGTCCTGAATATTCATTGGAAGGACTGATGCTGAAGCTGAAGCTTCAACCCCTTGGCCACCTGATGTGAAGAACTGACTCATTTGAAAAGACCCTGATGCTGGGAAGATTGAAGGTGGGAGGAGAAGGGAACAACAGAGGATGAGATGACCGGATGGCATCACCAACTTGATGAACATGAGTCTGAGCAAGCTCAGGCATTGGTGATGGACAGGGAAGCCTGGTGTGCTGCAGTCCGTGGGGTCACAAACTTTGGACATGACTGAGAGGCTGAACTGACTGCCTGACTGCTTTGGGTTAGCCTAACTGGGAGTTGTACTTGTTGGAATTCATCATTTGGCTTTCTGGAAGGAGCTCATAACAGAGGACTCCCTTCCAATCTCACCACATATACAATGTCCCCTTCTTTGGATGAAGACCAGCCCATGGTGTGGCTGTTGGAGGTTCATTCCACTTGCCCCATGACCTCTTCCATCCCATATTATTGCACAGTCTCCATTCTTCATCTCCCATCACAATTTGTTTTTAAAATGGAACATTTTCATTGTGTTTAAGTAAAGAATCACATGCAGAAATAGGTCAAGAAGGTTTCTTTTGCTTAACTTATGAGACATCCAAACAACAAAACAATGAACATAACCAAGGTGGTGCAAATGACTTTCAAAGCTTAATTTGGATATTTTGAATATGTCAGCTATCTCCCACATGGTATAATACTGATTGGTCTCAATACCTTGATTTGATCACTGTCAACCTTAGCTGGTCTACCTGACCATGGAGCATCATCCAGCAAGATACCTCCAGCACGAAACGTCGCAAACCAGTTTTGACATGTTCGATCAGCCTCAGCACCTTCTCCATACACTGCACTAATCTCTTTTGGCATTTCAGTTGCATTTTTACCTTTCTTAAAATAACAAAGCATAATATGCCAGAAAGGTTGCTTTTTTCTTTTGTCTTCAATATCAAAATGGCTACCCAAAACTTCACCAAATTTGATGTTATTTTTTTTTTAATGCACGCTGATATGACAGCTGTCACAGTATAATCTAACAAAGCCATTTCAAATGAAGCTAATAGATGACTAAGCGCTACTAGGGCCATTCTACAGAAGAAGCCACGTGAACACTTAGGCCAACCCAATACATTAGCTTTATCATCATTTGTTTCCTGGATTAAGACTCACCTGTTTGTTTTCAAGGTGTGAATTCATAAAGCAGTGAACCTTCCGGTTTTAATTACACATGCTGGAGCTGAGGCCGCAGATTCTCATTGATTTACAATATCTATAATTAGACACATTCTGAATTAAAAACTTTTCCAAAATGTGGATTTTTTTATTTCAAAAGAATTTAACAATTTTAACAATTTTTTTAGCAGGATTTAGTATCACATGATGGCATTTTCCCCCATCATGTGATATTTAAATACACAGTTTCCTCCCCAAACAGATAAACAGCTAAGAAACGTTACAGTTCATGCATTACCAGCCAAACTAGCAAGATAATACTGCTATATTTTCGTACAAACTTCCCTTCTCCTAACTCTGTCCTGAGGAGTGGGCTACCATAACTTCACCTGGGAGATCACACCACCACTTTGTATTATATGTAAAACCAAGTCATGCTTCATAATTAGAATGATGTGATTATTAAAATGGCAATTGTTTAAAAATATCCTTTTATAACAATGCCATGGCTCAATTCTTACTATATCAGAATCCCTTATAAACTCTGTTATATATTAAAATGTGTTACTGGTTTCAAAGATGCTTCTTTGAGAAGATGTAGACCTTACTCTAACAGTGCTACTCATGATCAAAGTGTCTTTGGATTCTTGTTGTAACTGCCTAGTTTATTTATTGAAGTATAGTTAATTTAGTGTTGTGTTAATTTCTGCTGCACACCAAAGTGATTCAGTTATGCATATATATATATGTATATATATTGATTTTTTGGTAATCCTTCCATTATGCTTTTTTGTGGGATACTGAATACAGATCTCTGTGCTCTATGCTAGGACCTTGCTGTGTATCCGCTCTGCATCCAGTAGCTGACACCTGCTGACCCCAGCGCCCAGTCCCTGACCCCTCCAGCTCTGCCCCCCTTGGTGACCCCCAGTCTGTTCTCTGTGACCACGACTCTGTTTCTGTTTGATAGACAGGTTCATTTGTGTCCTATTTTAGATTCTACACAGAAGTGATATCATGTGGTGCTTGTCTTCTCTGTCTGACTTACTTCACTCAGTATGATCATCTCCAAGTCTGTGCATTTGCTGCAGATGGCATTCTTTCACTCTATATATGGCTAAGTACCCATCAGATCAGAGATCAGATCAGATCAGTTCAGTCGCTCAGTCTTGTCTGACTCTTTGTGACCCCATGAATCGCAGCACGCCAGGCCTCCCTGTCCATCACCAACTCCCGGAGTTCACTCAGACTCAAGTCCATCGAGTCAGTGATGCCATCCAGCCATCTCATCCTCTGTCGTCCCCTTCTCCTCCTGCCCCCAATCCCTCCCAGCATCAGTCTTTTCCAATGAGTCAACTCTTCGCATGAGGTGGCTAAAGTACTGGAGTTTCAGCTTTAGCATCATTCCTTCCAAAGAAATCCCAGGGCTGATCTCCTTCAGAATGGACTGGTAGGATCTCCTTGCAGTCCAAGGGACTCTCAAGAGTCTTCTCCAACACCACAGTTCAAAACCAGCAATTCTTCAGCACTCAGCCTTCTTCACAGTCCAACTCTCACATCCATACATGACCACAGGAAAAACCATAGCCTTGACTAGCCGGACCTTTGTTGGCAAAGTAATGTTTCTGCTTTTCAATATGCTATCTAGGTTGGTCATAACTTTCCTTCCAAGGAGTAAGCGTCTTTTAATTTCCTGGCTGCAGTCACCATCTGTAGTGATTTTGGAGCCCAGAAAAATAAAGTCTGACACTGTTTCCACTGTTTCCCCATCTGTTTCACATGAAGTGGTGGGACCAGATGCCATGATCTTCGTTTTCTGAATGTTAAGCTTTAAGCCAACTTTCTCACTCTCCACTTTCACTTTCATCAAGAGGCTTTTGAGTTCCTCTTCACTTTCTGCCATAAGGGTGGTGTCAGCTGCATATCTGAGGTTATTGATATTTCTCCCAGCAGTCTTGATTCCAGCTTGTGTTTCTTCCAATCCAGCGTTTCTCATGATGTACTCTGCATAGAAGTTAAATAAGCAGGGTGACAATATACAGCCTTGATGAACTCCTTTTCCTATTTGGAACCAGTCTGTTGTTCCATGTCCAGTTCTAACTGTTGCTTCCTGACCTGCATACACATTTCTCAAGAGGCAGATCAGGTGGTCTGGTATTCCCATCTCTTTCAGAATTTTCCACAGTTTATTGTGATCCACACAGTCAAAGGCTTTGGCATAGTCAATAAAGCAGAAATAGATGTTTTTCTGGAACTCTCTTGCTTTTTCCATGATCCAGCAGATGTTGGCAATTTGATCTCTGGTTCCTCTGCCGCTTCTAAAACCAGCTTGAACATCAGGAAGTTCATGGTTCACATACTGCTGAAGCCTGGCTTGGAGAATTTTGAGCATTACTTTACTAGCGTGTGAGATGAGTGCAATTGTGCAGTAGTTTGAACATTCTTTGGCATTGCCTTTCTTTGGGATTGGAATGAAAACTGACCTTTTCCAGTCCTGTGGCCACTGCTGAGTTTTCCAAATTTGCTGGCATATTGAGTGCAGCACTTTCACAGCATCATCTTTCAGGATTTGGAATAGCTCCACTGGAATTCCATCACCTCCACTAGCTTTATTCGTAGTGATGCTTTCTAAGGCCCATTTGACTTCACATTCCAGGATGTTGGCTCTAGGTCAGTGATCACACCATTGTGATTATCTGGGTCGTGAAGATCTTTTTTGTACAGTTCTTCTGTGTATTCTTGCCACCTCTTCTTAATATCTTCTGCTTCTGATATGTCCATACCGTTTCTGTCCTTTATCGAGCTCATCTTTGCATGAAATGTTCTTTTGGTATCTCTGATTTTCTTGAAGAGATCCCTAGTCTTTCCCATTCTGTTGTTTTCTTCTATTTCTTTGCATTGATCGCTGAAGAAGGCTTTATCTCTTCTTGCTATTCTTTGGAACGCTGCATTCAGATGTTTATATCTTTCCTTTTCTCCTTTGCTTTTCGCTTCTCTTCTTTTCACAGCTATTTGTAAGGCCTCTCCAGACAGCCGTTTTGCTTTTTTGCATTTCTTTTCCATGGGGATGGTCTTGATCCCTGTCTCCTGTACAATGTCACGAACCTCATTCCATAGTTCATCAGGCACTTTATCTATCAGATCTAGGCCCTTAAATCTATTTCTCACTTCCACTGTATAATCATAACGGATTTGATTTAGGTCATACCTGAATGGACTAGTGGTTTTCCCTACTTTCTTCAATTTAAGTCTGAATTTGGCAATAAGGAGTTCATGATCTGAGCCACAGTCAGCTCCTGGTCTTGTTTTTGCTGACTGTATAGAGCTTCTCCATCTTTGGCTGCAAAAAATATAATCAATCTGATTTCAGTGTTGACCATCCGGTGATGTCCATGTATAGAATCTTCTCTTGTGTTGTTGGAAGAGGGTGTTTGTTATGACCAGTGCATTTTCTTGGCAAAACTCTATTAGTCTTTGCCCTGCTTCATTCTATATTCCAAGGCCAAATTTGCCTGTTACTCCAGGTGTTTCTTGACTTCCTACTTTTGCATTCCAGTCCCCTATAATGAAAAGGACATCTTTTTTGGGTGTTAGTTCTAAAAGGTTTTGTAGGTCTTCATAGAACCGTTCAACTTCAGCTTCTTCAGCGTTACTGGTTGGGGCGTAGACTTGGATTACTACCATTACTTGAATGGTTTGCCTTGGAAACGAACAGAGATCATTCTGTCGTTTTTGAGATTGTATCCAAGTACTGCATTTCAGACTCTTTTGTTGACCATGATGGCTACTCCATTTCTTCTGAGGGATTCCTGCCCACAGTGGTAGATATAATGGTCATCTGAGTTAAATTCACCCATTCCAGTCCATTTCAGTTCGCTGATTCCTAGAATGTCGACATTCACTCTTGCCATCTCTTGTTTGACCACTTCCAATTTGCCTTGATTCATGGACCTGACATTCCAGGTTCCTATGCAATATTGCTGTTTACAGCATCGGACCTTGCTTCTATTACCAGTTACATCCACAGCTGGGTATTCTTTTTGCTTTGGCTCCATCTCTTCATTCTTTCTGGAGTTATTTCTCCACCGATCTCCAGTAGCATATTGGGCACCTACTGACCCGGGGAGTTCCTCTTTCAGTATCCTATCATTTTGCCTTTTCATACTGTTCATGGGGTTCTCAAGGCAAGAATACTGAAGTGGTTTGCCATTCCCTTCTCCAGTGGACCACATTCCATTGTATCTATGGGCCATATCTTCTTATCCATTCCTCTGTCGATGGACATTTAGGTTGCTTGCAGGTTCTGACTATTGTGAAAAGTGATGCTGTGAACGTAAGGGTGAATGTATCTTTCTGAATTGTGATTTTGTCTGGATATTAGTTTATTTAGGAAGGTGGCTATTCTTCATCCTTTAGGAGAGATTGCTTTAAAAATATAATTTCAGAAGAAAGTCTAGTCAACATGGGGAGGGAAAATTTGGAAATCAATAATGGAAGTGTAAATATAAAGTCATGAACTGATTATTTTCATGTAATCAATAACTGTTAGTTTAGTTATCACATACATTCCAAACGCCTGTGCCTTAATATGCTACCATTTCATTTCTTACTATTGTCACAGTCCGATGAGATCAACAGGCCAGGACCAGGCTCCTGCCATGCCGTGGCTCTGCTGTCTCCTAGGTTGTCGGAGTTTTTTCTGTGTCCAGCCAGCAGTGAGAGAAGAGAGAGCAAGGAGGAGGTTTGGGGACCAGCCCCAGAGATGGCACACGTCACGTCTGCCCACACGTCACCGGCCAGAGCTCAGTGTCGCACCCCCAGGGAACTGCAGGGGACGTTAGGAAAGACTGACTGCTTGTGGGACCAGAAGGAAAAGTAAATGGAATTTGGCAAGGGCACAGCAGCGTCTCTGCCACCCTGCTTCTAGGGGTGTTCTCTCCCAAAAGTATTCCAAACATATCTTGGAAAATAACAGAATAAATTTTTAAATTGACATATAGTTGATTTACAATATCGTGTTCAGTTCAGTTCAGTCGCTCAGTCGTGTCCGACTCTTTGTGACCCCATGAATCGCAGCACGCCAGGCCTTTCCAGGTATATAGGTGTATATATATAGATAAATATACAAATACACATGCAAGTACTTGTTTTCCTGTTCTTTGCCCTTATGGAATATTACAAAATATTGAGACAGTTCCCTCTGCTATACAGTAGGACTTTGTTGGTTATGTATTTTACATATAACAGTGTGTATTGTATGTACAGAAAAATGCAAATGGACTCACGGACATAGAACAGAAGCATGATCTGAATAAATTGCTGAATCACTTACTGGAACTACCTCAAAGGAAAAGTGCCTCTGGTACCCTCTGGTAGCTTTCTTATGCTGGCTTTATGTTTTATCCACATTGCATACATGATTCCATTCAGATGACATAAGCAAAGCTGTTTCAGGACTTGTTGTTTTTTTGTCTGCCAAGCAGCTCTTAAGGGTTTTTCTGACAAATGGGGTGGAGAGGCAGAGTCAGAGGGGCATGGAATTGGGGGCTGTGCAAGAAAACTGCCAAAGTTTGGAAGAAGAAAGCCTTGGGAAGACTTACAAAGGAAATAAGCTATTCCCTAATGGGGAAGATCAAACTTCAGTGTTCAAATGAGGTTAAGTATTTTATTTTTCTAGGTAGTATCTTTTTTTTTCTCAGAAAGAATAAAGGATATTTCACACATCTTTATTGGTAAGAAATAGGTTGCTACCTTTTCTTTCTTCTATTCCCAAGTCTCTTGAGAGCCATAGTTAGAGTAATTAAGATAATCATGGAAACTGTTGTTAAAAAAAAGTAAGCCAAAAATAATTTTTAAATAAAACACTGAAATTCTCTATTTTTGTTCCGGACACTCTCTAAAGACACGTGCACGCATAAGTTGTCTTATTCCTTCCTTCATTTGTCTCCATTCTGTCCATTTCAGGCCGGATAGCTCTATTGCATATGTGCAGATTGTGGTCACTTTCACGGGTGCTGTGAGGCTGCAGGTAAATAAGTGACCATGCGTGATTTCCGTGGCAGAAAGGCAAAATAGTCAATAAACAGGTGTTTGGGAGTGGCTGTACAGTCTTAACAAAGATACTGCACACTCTTGCATTTTCTAGGTGGTTTTTTTTTTTTTTTTTTTCTTTTCCATTTTCCTTTTTGGCTGTGCTGTGCTCTGCAGCTAGCCGGATTTTGGGATCAAACCCGTACCCCCTGCAGTGAAAGTGTGGAGCCCTTACCACTGGGCCACCAGGGAAGTCCCTTTGCCTCTTCTTTTGACCTGGCTGTGACCCCTGGCCTCTTCCAAAGCTCCGTCTTCTCTAGAACTGGCATGGCTGGGCATCCTCTCTACTTCCATGTTGTAGGACATTTCAGTAGCCAGTGGTGAGCATCTTCACGTTTACTTCCCAAAGACCAGATATTGGGCTTTTCCCCCATGGGGAAATTCTGTTCTGAGACAGCTGACAGATTGGCTCTGACTCCAGGGTGGGGAGATGTTAGAGTTTACGGTTTGTGTTCCTGACCAGGTATTCTCAGGCTCAGAGCGGGCTGATGTGTTCATTTCCTATTGTCACTACAGCAAATGACCACAAACCCAGTGGTTTTGAAAGCCGCCCTCAAATATCCGCTTACACCTCGGCAGGTCACAAATGCGAAATCAGTCTCGCTGGGCTAAAATCAAGGTATGAACAGTCCCTCTGGAGGATCTGAGAAGAGAATCAGTTTTCCTGCCTTTTTCTGCTTCCAGTGGCAGCCTGTTTTCCTTGGCTTTGGGCCCCTCCTTCTGCTTTTCTAGCAAGTCACTCCAATTCTGCTTGTATCATCGTGTCATCCCTGCGCCTCTTGTGTCATTAAATCTCCCATTGCCTTCCTCCTAACCTTCTGATTACATTGGGCTACCAGAAAATCTAGAATAATCATCTCATTTCAAGATCCTTACTTTAAAAAAAATTGTTATTTGTTTAATTTTATTGAAGTATAGTTGATTTGCAATGCTGTGTTAATTTCTCCTGTACAGCAAAGTGACACAATTAACATATACATATTCTTTTGTGTGTGTGTGTGATCTTTTTCTTTTTTAGTTTACATCTGCAAAGTCCCTTTTGCCACGTAAGATAATATTCCCAAGTTCCAGGGTTAGGGCAGATACCTTTGGGGGCCATTATTCAGCCCCCCATAGCTGGCTCAAGGCAGCTGTTCTACAGAGCAGAAGTCCATGTCTTCTATGGTCTGAATGGTTGAGTACCCCTCAAATCTGCATGCTGAAATTCCTACCCCTGAGGCAATGGCATTCAGAGGTGGAGTCTTTTGGGGGTGATGCGAATGCGAGGGCAGAGCTCTCATGGTTGAGATTATAACAGAGATCCCAGAGATGCAGCTTGCCGCCCCAACCGTGTGACAACTCAGCAAGGAGGCACGGGCTACGCACCAGGGAGATGAGGGCCCTCCACACAACAGGACCATGTAGGCACCTTGACTCTCCAGCCTCCAGAATTGTGATAAGCACATTTCTGTTGTTTATTCACTACCAGACTATGGTATGTTCTTTCTGCATACCTCTGAAACCGACGGAGGCATCCTCCTCTTCACGGCGGGACTGCAAGTCAGAGACACTCCCTCTTCTCCAGACTTTCTTCATGATCCCCCAGCTCAAAAATGTCAGCCTCTTCCATCCCTCTGCCTGTCCACTTTTCCCAGTACACAGTCTTGTGCGTGCCTCTTTGCAGAGCTAACTTTGTGTGTATAAATATCTTGGTCACTTCTTTTTTTTTTTTCAAAATGTTGAATATTTTAAGTAGCAAATGTAAATTTATTAACAAAATCCCTACCAGGGAGGAATAAAAATAGATAAGAATATTTAAACTACTGAATTAAGATTTTAAGAAAATGCATAAGAATCAAAGAAGGAGAGAAAGAAGTCTCCTAAATATGAATAGAGGACAAGAATCCAAAGCCTGGGAGTGCTCAGGACCCAGACTTGATACTGACAGAGGCCCCCAGAGATGAGACCCTTCCAAGAGAAGTGACTGCAAGGTGCCCTGGGGAGGCTAGACCTGTGTCCAGGGACAGAGGCCAGGAAATCAGACATGCAGGTGGGCTCAGACCTTGGGCATCTGTCAGCAGAACCTGTGTGGACCGAGTCTGTCTGCATTGGTTGGTTGGTTGGTTGATGTACCTATTTCTCTTTTTTAACTATTAAGATATAATTCACATTGGAATGATGTTCTTAGCACTAGGGGTAACCTTATTTCTATGGAAAATGTCATGACTATTTTTGATAAGAATTTCATTAAATTTGTAGACTGCTTTGGGTAGTATGGACATTTTAACAATATCATTTCTTCCAGTGCATGAACACAGGATATCTTTCCATTTATTTGTATCATTTTTAGTTTCCTTCCTCAATGTCTTATAGATTTCAGAGATTAGGCCTTTCACATCCTTGGTTAAATTTGTCCCAAGTATCCTATTCTTCTTGATTCAATTGTCAGTGAGATTATTGTCTTGATTTCTCTTTCTGATAATTCATTGTTAGTGTATAGAAGTGCAACAGATTTCTGTACATTAATCTTGTACAATTTTACTTAATTCATTTATGAGTTCTACTAGTTTTCTGGTGCAGTGTTTAGAGTTTTCTAAGGGTGTACGTTGTGGCTCAACTGGTAAATAATCTGCCTACAATGTGGGAGACCTGGGTTCAATCCCTGGGTTGGGAAGATCCCCTGGAGAAGGGAAAGGCTACCCACTCCAGTATTCCTGCCTGGAGAATTCCATGGACTGTAGAGTCCATGGGGTCACAGAGAGTCGGACACGACTGAGGGACCTCCAGTTTTACTTTCACTTAGAGTTTTCTATACATAGTATCATGTCATCTATAAATGATTTTACTTCTTTCTTCCAATTTGTATGCCTTTTCTTTTTCTTATCTAATTTCTGTGGCTAGGATTTTTTAATAATATATTGAATAAAAGTGTTGATGTCCTTGTCTTATTCCTGATTTTAGAAGAAAGGCTTTCAGCTTTCCACCATGGAGTAGTATATTAGCTGTGGGTTTGTAATATATGGTATATATTACATTAAAGTATATTGAACAAATAAACATAAAACTTGTATGGAACCACAAAAGACACTGAATAGCCAAAAGAATCCTGAGAAGAAAAGAACATAGCTGAAGGTATCATACTCCCTAACTTCAGACTATAAAACAAAGCTACCATAATCAAAACAGCATGGTACTGGCACAAACACAGATACACAGATCAATGGGACAGAAGACAGAGCCCATGAACAAAACCCATGCATATGGTCATTTAACCTACAGCAAAGAAGGCAAGAATATGCAATAAGTAGAAGACAGTCTCTTCAGTAAGTGGTGTTGGAAAGACTGGACAGCTTATGTAAAAGAATAAAACTAGAACATTTTCTCACACAGTATATTACAGAAGTAAATTCAAAATGAAATAAAGACCTAAATGTAATACCCGAAACAATTAAACTCCTAGAAGAAAACACAGGCAGTACACTCTTTGATCCTGGTCTTCCTCAGGCAAGGGGAACAAAAGCAAACATGAGCACATGGAACCTAAGCAAGCTTCAAACAGCAAAGGAAACCATCAACGAAATGAAAAGTCAACCTAGGGAATGGGGAAAATATTTGCAAACGAGGGGTTCATATCCAAACATATAAAGAACTCAAAAAACTCAGTACCAAAAAGCCAAACAATCCAATTTTAAAATGGGCAGAATATCTGAATAGGCGTTTTCCCGAAGATGACATACAAATGGCCAACAGACACGTGAAAACATTCTCACTATCACTAATCATCCAGGAAATGCAAATCAAAACCACAGTGAGATACCACCTCACACCTACAAGAACAGCTGTTACTAAAAAGATAAGAAATAACAAGTGTTGTGAGGAGAGGGAACTTTATGCTCTGTTGGTATGAAGGTAGACTGGCATAAACACGACAGCAAACAGTGTAAGTGCCTCAAAAATTAAAACTGGAAACACCACATGATCCAGCAATGCCAGTTTATTCAAAGAAAACAAAGACTGTAATTCAGAAGGACACATGTACCCGGTGTTCACAGCAGCATTGTGTACAGTAGCCAAGATATAGGAAGCAACTAAGTATCCATCAACAGATGAATGGATAAAGAAGATGTGACGTATATACACACACACACACACACACACACACATATATATACATATGCATATATATAAGGGAATATACATATATATAAATGGAATATTAATCATAAAAAGAAAGGAATTTTTCCATCTGCAACAACGTGGATATTCCTGGAGGATATCATATCTGGTGAAATAAAGTGGACAAAGGCGAACAGATGCTGTATGTTTGCACTTCTATGTGGACTCTAAAATATATAACAATGAACAAGTGTAACCAAACAGAAATAGACTGAAAGGTACAGAGAAGAGACCAGTGGTCACCGGAAGGGAGCGGGTTGCACAGAGGGGCAAAATAGAGGAAGAGGACTAATAGGCACAAACTACTAAATATAAAAATAAATAAGTTATAGGCTGTAAGGTAGAGTAGAGGGAATGTGGTCAGTATCTTACAACAACTTTGTATGGAGTATAATATATGAAAATATCAAATGACTGCACTGTGCATCTGAAAGCAATATACTGTCATCAGTTTTTAAAAAGATAACTTTAGAAGTACAATTATAGCTATTGTATTTCCTTTTATCTCTGTTGTTACCAGTATTTTCCTCCTGTGTTCCTCTCTGCCTCACATTTCTTCCTGGCTCGTGGCTTCTCTGGCCTCATGGTTTCTGCCAACATGAAATCACATTTTCTGCTTTTCTCTGTGATTTTCCTTCCCCTTTCCGTGCCAGTCATCTCTCTGCGTCGTTCTTGGTGTGCTGAGAATTGAAAACCAACCAGTGCTAGCCCTCTAACAGGACGTGTGAGTCACCCTCCCCTGTAGAGGCTCCCATTAGGCAGACCACATATATGTTACCTTCCCTTGAGAATCTGTGGTCCCATTAGGCAGACTACATATATGTTACCTTCCCTTGACAATCTGTGGTCCCATTAGGCAGACCACATATATGTTACCTTCCCTTGAGAATCTGTGGCTGAGTCTCCCTTGAGAACCAAACCCGAGTCCAGCCGTTCGGCTTGGTCTGGCAGAATTCCATGACACCAAGCACGGAAACCTTTGTGCAAGGAGTAGCTTGCTGCCACTTTTCTGAAAAACAAGCAGTCATCCCACAGACATTTGGGCCTATACATATTTTACCTTATGTTTTTGGAATCTGTGTGGAAATAATCTTTGGTGAAAGCTGTCTCTTCAGAAGTGTATGTAACAGCTTTGGGTAGAGTGTTGATGCCCCAAAACTTATATTTACATTCCTGTTCTCGTAATTTATGAGATTAAAATCATAGAGTTTTATACATTCTAACATATTTCTGCCTATTATTTTCTGAAAGTCATATTTCCTTAGCAGATGGAATCTTATAAACGTGCCCTAAAAGGGAACACAGGGACATTTTGTATATGCTTTTAAAAACAGACTTTGAGGTGCCAAATGAGCACCTCCTGGAGCAAAGAGGGATTCAGATCTCACTCTCTGCTCACTGGGTGTTCTCAGGGCCTCCTTCAACTGCGCTGTTCCCTCTGAATGACTCTCTTCCATATTTTTCCTTCCTAGACACAATTAAAAGGATGAAAGAAATACGTTTTTTGTTTTTTTTTTTTTTTTGGCCACATTCAAGTTATTCACTGTGGCTTCCCTTTGGGTTAAGCTGAACGTAATTTCATCAGTAATATTTTTGCTGAAGATGACAGACATCAGAAGGACTGAAAAACTACCAGGCATGTAAAGCTGACTTCTTTACAGCCGTGTTTCTTTTCTATCAAGACCAGCCGCAAAGCAACTCACAGTGTTTGTGCTGAGTTTAGCATTTTTGCTGAAAACAGGTACTTGGCCAAATGTCTTTGAGAAATTTTAAGTGGCATTACCTGGAACCAATGTTTTAAATAAATAGGGAGATTTGAGCCAAAACATAGTGAGAAAAGAAGCAATATGCATGTTGTGTCTGTGAATGCAAAAATTTCCCCAAGAAACTCTATATCAGCTGAAGAAATACAGGAGAGTTCTGTGTTATCACAAGTAATTTAAAAATCTATCTTATGTTCACTTCTGCCTATATTTTTTATATTTTATATGTATGAACTTTATATTTTGAATTTCAGTAGGAGGAAATAGATATGTTTTCTCCAAAAATCTTGCCTGTTTTGTTGTGTAGATTACCCTTGAAAGCAGTAGTGCGTAAAATTAACACCTCTCACCACACGCTAAAGTGTTTGGCTTCTGTGGACTCTACTAAGAGTTCTGACTTCAACTTGGAGTCCTCAAAAAAGTGCATACAAAGTCATCAATGCCTTAACTAGCATTTTAAATTATTCAATATGCCTGTAGGTACTTGGCTAAGACAGGTCAAATTCCTTTATTTATTTATTTATTAGTAGAAGGCATTTGCGCTCATTGGCATTGATGGCTCAGTGATAAAGAAAATGCCTGCAATGCAGGAGACACGGGTTCGATCCCTGGGTCGGGATCGATCCCCTGGAGAAGGAAATGTCAGCCCACTCCAGTAGTCTTGCCTGGGAAATCCCATGGGGGTTGCAAGAGTCGGAAACAACTTAGTGACTGAAAGAACGGCAAAGGAAGCATCTGACCTAGTCCCACAAGGCATGTCCATTATGGCAGCTCTCACGGTTTTTGTTCATCTGAAGCAGGAGTCCGCAAGCCGTGGTCTACGGGCCAAATTCAGCAGACTGTTTTGTAAATAATAATTTATGGGAACAAAGCCACACCCATCTGTTTATGGATTGTCTGTGGCTGCTTTCGTGCAGAGTTTGTACAAAAGCAGGGTTGAGTAACTGTGGCAGAGACTATATATGGCCTGCCATCTAAATGCTTACTTTCTTTACACAAGAAATTTGCCAACCTCCTTTCTCGATCAGCGTCCTCACATTTTAGCTGCCTCGGAATCATCTGGAGGGTTTGTTAAGATACAGATTGCTTGGCCCACTCAGCCTTTCTGAGTCTGTAGATCTTGGGTGGAGCCTGGAAAAGCTACATTTTCAGTAAGTTTCCAGATACTATGTATGTGCTCCTTCAGGAACTCTGCTTTGAGAACTACACTATGCTAAAGGAACTATGTGATTTTTTTTAAAAGATCATATGTAAGTGTCATGTTTATATAGATTAATATTTAAATGTTTAGAAATACAAACCTGGAGGCTTCCATACTAATTTAGGTTTAAATGCATACAAAAGCAACCTCCAGTAAATTGTGTGACAAG
The DNA here is from genome assembly GCF_002263795.3 of Bos taurus. NCBI lineage: Eukaryota > Metazoa > Chordata > Mammalia > Artiodactyla > Bovidae > Bos > Bos taurus. The sequence goes on along the minus strand of NC_037354.1, from coordinate 40,649,285 downwards.
ACATGATTAAAATGTAATTTTTTAAAAAAACTTTTTTATTGAACAAAAACATGGGCAAGTTCAACTGAAGAAAATGCAGTGTGCTGTGTTAATAATAATCTCTCACAGATACAGACATAAATGTTAACTGTTCCCAAGACCCCTGCCACCCCCTGGCATATATCCTCCCAGTGGCTGGTGGGTGCTGCCTCCTCCCATCCCACTATGTATCAGGGGTAGATTATTGCATCCCAGCATTGACAATGCAAGCAGTTATTTTAAAGTCCTTTCTTTTTAATTTTCTCCTCTAGTATGTTATTTTCACCTTTTTTGTTTCATTTTTAAAAAATCTTTGTGTAAAACACTTGCTTTCTGGACAATACAATTTAGGAAGCTTTATTAATAGAACCTACCTCTCTTCTCTTGACCCCTTTCACGGATGATGAAACTGACAGCCGAAGATTCTCATAGGTTTTAGATCCAAGACCCCCTGACCCGGTCCCCACTTCCTTCCCCTCTGCCACCTCAGCTCCTGTTTGCTTTGCCTCAGGTGGTGAGGGGAAAAAAAAACCCAATGAGCCCAAACTTAAATCAAGCATGAAGAAAGAAAGCACTGCTAATACCAATGACCATCTTTTTTCCTAACACCCTGAAACAAAGGAAATTCTCTGCTTCCAGGAATAGCCTTAATCAGTCACATATGTGAGCACAGACCCAGTGACTGTTCAGACAATTTTCCACCAACATAACAGGATTTTCCTGGCACATTGATTTTTTTTTCTTTTTCCTAGTATCAGTATAAGTAGTTTTTTGTTTTTCATTGGTTTTTTTCTAGAAGATCTGAGGCATAATAACAGACCTTTCAACCAGAGAGACAGGGAGCTGAAAATCTGCGGTGTTTGAAAGCAAAGAGAAATGAAGGATTGTTAAAAATAGAAATAGTCCCCCGTTGGTAAAAACAAACAAATAGCTTTAAAAATCTAAGAACTGCGCCCTGCATGGGTGGGTTTGCTAACTGTCAGCTTCACCAGTTAATGATGTAGTTTGTTTAATGCAGATAGAAAAGACCATTTGTACCAATGCTGGGCTTTGTGTGTGTGATTTAAAAGTCAAATTGAGTGGAAATGCAGCAAATACTAAATGGCATTGTTTGTTTTCTAATTAATTTACTACAAACTACAAAATAAAGTCTTCAGTGTATTAGATGGTCTGTAATTTTTAGAAGAGAAAGCACTGAAAACTTTCACCTCCCATAGTCCATTAACTTTCTCTTCATCAGAGAGACAAGCTGCATTTTGTGTTTGAAGAGGATATCGATATTTGGGGGGACATCACTTTTGGAGTTTAGTGTGTGGCATAAGTCAGCCAGGGATATCATCTCCTTTGCAAGGCTCAGGGGAGCCCCGGGGGAGCCTGGGCCCCCGTGGTCTCCCTGGGGATGATGTTCATGTTTCATGTTAACAGTCCAGGGATGAAGGCCCCAGAGAGAAGGTCATCTGAGTGAGGACAGCCGCTCCCATCGCAGCTGCACGTGGACTTTTTGTTCTGTAGGGGCAATTAGCACGGTGCAGGCACTCAGTATAAGAAAGCACAGAATGGCTGAGGAGAAACTGCAGAGAGGGTTGAACCCGCAGATCTGGGTGCAGAATCTCTATCAGCCACAGGCTGGTTCTGTGACCTTCGGGCGAAGTCATCTGAACTCGCTGAGACTTAGTTTTCTTATCTGGAAAATATGGGTCATAACAACTGCCTCCTAGGGCTGTTCTATGGGCTAGAACTTACAGCTCATAAGTGGAGCGCCTGACATGTGGTCAACAGATAAATGGAAGTTATTATAGATCAAAACATTTCAGGGTGTGCAGAAACCAACCTGGGAAGTCAGTAAGTAAGCCTTATGAGTCTTTGTTCTCAGCTTTCCTCACATTTCGCCTTTACTCCCTTACTTCCATGACTGAAATTTTAGTCCTAATGTTCTTTGCTCAGGACTTATGTTGTTACTGAACCTAAGTTCATGTGTCTGATGCATAGTGAAGCCAAGCAAACCTGAAGTTTGGAGCAGAGACAGGTTTACTGCAGGATTGAGCAAGGAAAACATATGACTCTTGCCCCAAACACCCTGAACTCCTCAGAAGATTTCAGCAAAGCATTTTTAAAGGCCAGGAGAGGAAGGGATGTCTCAGGGTATGTGATCAGCTCAACCACAATTCCCTGATTGGTTGATGATCAGTCTTTGGGAGTCAGCAGGTCTGGGGGCTACGTGCTCATGATCATCAGGTAGTTCATTTCTTCCCTTTGGTGATAGTTTTAGCATCTAGGCTTTCTTGATAGCTGATGGCTCAGCTCAGATGTCCATGCTTTCCTGATGGCTCAGTTGGTAAAGAATCCGCCTGCAGTGACCTGGGTTTGATCCCTGGGTTGGGAAGATGCCCTGGAGAAGAGAAAGGCTACCCACTCCAGTGTTCTGGCCTGGAGAATTTCATGGACTGCGTAAGTCCATGGGGTTGCAAAAAGACGGGCATGACTGAGCAACTTTCACTTCACTTTGGTATCTGAAAAACTCGGGAAATATGCATGAGATACTATTATCCAGGTACCTTAGAGAGGAGCTGTAGCAGAGGATATGGGGGAGAGGTCTGTCCTGGGAAGGCCCATAGGGTCCTGGGTAACATTGTGATATGGTCTCCTCCCTGCCCTAACCTCAAAGCCACAGTTCATTCCAGCAAGCTTGTTCTCAGAATCGTATTATTTGATGGTGACACAGACGAGAAAGGCAAACATTGCCAGAAGTTTATCATTTACCTGGTGTTCACTGCACCAGGAACTGGTTTTCTTTTGGAATTACCTCATTACTTCATTTCATCCTCACAACACTCCTCTGAAGCCAATTCTGCTATTACCCCCATTTTACAATAAAAACTGACCTATTGATGGGCAAGATAATTGTCCAAGGGGACAGAGCCATGACTGGCGTCTTGGCGGTCTTGCTCTGAAATCATGCTCTTCGCCACCACTCTGTGCTGGCCTTGAGATCCTGTTCTTATTTCATGCCAGATGGTTGACCTTCAGGGCTTGCCATTCACAGGGCACAGGAGTTTGGGAATTTTAGCGAATACTGGTCATTAGGGCCCAAGGGAGCCTATGAAGTCCACTGTCAGCCCACCCTAGAATCTATTTCTCTATCAAGGAATTCTGAGTGCTGTGTGTCCTTGGAGGGTCCTTCATGGGGAACAGGGCGATTGAATGCCCTTAGCATTATGACCTCAGTTAGGAGCTGTTAAAATTAGAAACTTCATGAGAACTAGAAGTGCAGCAGCACTTGATCATGCTGTGCACTCTAATGCCTCCACTGGCAACTGGCACAAAATGGCAAGTGAGGACTGGATGGATGGATGGAGGAGTGAACGCGGACAAATGGATTTGATGGTTGTGCAGACCAATGGACGGATGGCGCTCTTACAGGAAAGTTTACAGTGAGGAACTGATATCAAACTATTTCACGGATCTTTAATGGTTGTGTCTCTTCCGTACTTTTGCTAGGTTATAATTTTCCCTCGCCATGATATTTATCTTGCTGAGTAGGTCATTCCAAATGGCTACGTAAAATCCAAAGTTGGAAGTCGAAGGTCTTGAAAGCACACAGATCAGAACAACATTAAACAATAAATTTATCTAAAAGAAGTAAGAAACAAAATTCATTCAGTCAGTCAGTCAACAAATACTCTTTGAGAGTCTATTGTGTGTTAGGTAACTCTTATGGCAGCTTAAAGCATAGCTTTTAACAAAACGGAGAAAAACTCTGCCCTCCTAGTGAATGCATTCTAATGGAGGAGATATAAACAAACACTCCCCCACATAATGGATGGAGCTGCTTAAGTATCCTGGAGAAAAGTGAAGTGAAGTGGGGGTGGGGAGGAATATGGGGAAAGATAGGGTTAGGTGAGGGGGATTATTTAATATCAGACAGTAAGGGTTAGTTTGAAATTGTGTAGAAGTTTTATTCTACATTAGAATTTGAGAATTTAAGAAAATTAAAGTAGTGAGTATAGGGGAACAACTGGGAATTAGGAGTCCCAGATTAATAGTAGAGATTTTTCATGTAATAACAATAAAGAAGCAAATACTTTTGACCTGTGTGGTATACTTTTTTTTTTTTCCTTACAGGATTAGCAGCTCTGGACTTTTTAAGTGATAGCATTTGCCAGCCTTCAGCTGAGAAGCTGAACGAAGAGCCATCCTTCCTGTCATCAGCGCGGCAAAATGAGGGGCAGAGAAACCGTGCTGGAAGGAAGCAAGGTCATCTGCTGAACCTTCTTGACTTTGGCCCAGATCACAGCTCAGATTCCACTCTCGCTCCGAACTGACGTACCCCACTTTGGTGCCAGGCCTGGAGTGATGCGTCCCTGCCTCCGAGCGCCTCTCATCCCGTGAAGGCGGAACATGACGACCAGAAGCCCCGCGTGCCACGTCCCGGCGGTGAGCGGCCACATGGCTCACTATCCCGCCGCGCCCTACCCGCTGCTCTTCCCGCCCGTCATCGGCGGACTTCCCCTGCCCCCGCTCCACGGCCTCCACGGCCCGCCGCCTCCGAGCGGGTGCAGCACCCCCTCACCTGCAAGTAAGTACCGCTGCAGTCTTCTCTCTTTTCTCTCGGTTGATTGAAAGCAGGGTGGTTCATATCCAGGCTGCGTTCTCATTTCGTTGGGTGCCGGTTCCTCTGGATCTAGAACTGTACCTTAGGTTCCATCAGCAGAAAGGTGACTTGAAACCAGATAAATGGTGAATCTTAAAATTTGGTCCGTTCAAAACCTCATTGGTATTTAGTTCTATTGGGTAAATTGTAAACAGAAATGTTGATCAAAGATGTGATCAGTGTACCTGAAGAAATTGGTCATTTGATAAAGGACATGAGCAATGAATTAGATGATGCCATAAAAATCACTGACGATAATCCTGATTTTAGCATTGATTTGGGTCGTGAGATCTTCCTTTGAATCTTACTCATTTCCTGGGTACAGATAAAACCTGTCATTGTTTTCAGCTTCCCAGGGATCTTGGCTACCAGTTCATACCCCATGAGCTTTTTAAATGTCCTTGATCACTTTTGGGTCTTTGAGCCACTTCTTACCTCCAATCTTCTCTAAAATGTTGGGTTTACAGTATTTTAAGATAAAAGTAGTTCAATTTAGAATTCTTAAAAACTAATGTGACTCATTCATAGAAAGCATCCGTATTATGTGATTTAAAGAACAATAGTTCTGCCTGTTTGAAGGCAGGCTGTGGTAACCAGCGAGCTCTTCCACCTTTTGGAAACGGTTTTCCTGGTTTGGCACCGGGAGGTAAAAGGCATATGGGTTCAACAGCGCTGCATCAGGTATCTGCAGCATCTTCTCTAAGTTCTTTCAGGTTCATAGCTCGGCAGGAGCTCTTCAGAGCTCTGCCTGCTGGTTATTTCATATTTTGCTGCTTTTTGAGGTGTTGTTCCAAATATTTGTTCTTAGAAGTATCTCCTTTAAATTACTCCTTTCATTTTTCTGTGTGTGTGTGTGATACAATTAATTTTTATATTACATTTCCTATAGCTGCAAGTTTTATTTTAATTATTTTAATATTTATTTTTATTTACTTATTTATCTGCTACATGGTTGTCTTTGCTGCTTAGTTTCTCCCTCCTGAGCTCACTGGGAGCAGGAAGGTTGCCCCACCTCACTGGGACCCCTCAGCTCTTAGTATGGTGCTTTCAAAGTTCATAGGAGAGGGATTTCTGGATGCCTGGGTATTTGGATAGATGGATGGATGGAGGCTTGAATGGATGGGTGGATGGATGAATGGATGGACAGATGAACAGACTCTCACTGCAGGAATGTTGGCTGCAATCACTCTACTATCGTGCCTGATATTTACTGATCTATTTTCCTTCTTGGAATGCATGACCTGATGGTAATTCTCTTCTGTGTTTTGGATTTCTGGCCTAAGCATGTGACCAATAAAGTCTTTTAAGTTGCGTAATAGCATTTTCCCATGCTTCTCAAGTTGAAATTGAAAGTAGATGCAGCCAGAATACCTTCTTGGCTATCAAGAGAGATGGGGAGAAAAAGGTGTATTTGAACTATCTAGCTGACCCAGGTGCCAGTTCAAACCCTGTTCAACCAACATGCAAATGGCATAATGAGGTTACTTTCAACGAACACAGGAAGGGGCCTGACTAAATGACTGTTAAAGCTATTAAAATTTCCCTTAGGAGCTAATTGTGTAGCACAGCCAGCCTGATGGACAACACATTCTAACACATTCCTTTCCTTAGATCAGAAGTATATTTTGTAGATGTAGCCAAGAAGTTAAGACTCCTTGGAGTTACGAGTTTTAGTGCCATCCTGGGTGATCTAATCTTGCAGGTGGAAAACAACTCGCAGGTGGGTGGCTGCAGCCCCGATACACCCACCAGCACGTGCCAGCAATGTTGGCCTTCTTTGGCTGCTGATTGTAAGGAGAATGCAGAGCAGAGTAAATGGAAGGACAGTGAGATCTTTATGCTGGATGAGCATCCCCGAACACTCGAACAGGCTCTCAACATACAAATCCCTCACCCATCTGTTTGCAGATATTTTTAGAATTCTACAGAGCAGCACTTGGCACACTGCAGCCTGCAGGGCAAAGCCAGTCCACCACCTGTTTTTGTAAATAAAGTTTTATTGGAACACAGCCACACTCATCTGTTTACATATTGTCTATGAAAGTGAAAATGTTAGTCGCTCAGATGTGTCCTGCAGCCCTGTGGACTATAACCCACCAGGCTCCTCTGTCCATGGAATTCTCCAGGCAAGAACACTGGAGTGGGTTGCCATTCCCTTCTTCAGAGTATTTCCCTACCCAGGGATCAAACTCGGGTCTCCCATTGCAGGCAGATTCTTTACCCTCTGAGCCACCAGGGAAGCCCCATATTATCTATCGTTCCTTTCATGTTACAATGATAGAAGCCATATAGCCCACTTATCCTAAAATATCCACTATCTCGCTTTTTACAGAAGTTTGCTGGCCCCTGTTATGGAGATAAGAACACTGGGATAGGAATCAACTCATCCCACATCTAGTCATGCTCTGTGTCTAACAGGAACTGTTAGCTTCTCTAATTCCTTAGACCCTGAACAAGCTGGGCTAGATTGTACCCAAGATCACCTGTAAACACAAGGCTCTTCTTTTCATTTCACAATTACTGAAAAAGCACAAGATGCCATCAATACTAAGTTGACTCATCAGGCAACTCCTGGTTTTCCACTTCAAAGCTCGTCAATATTGATTTCATATAATTGAGCTTTCAGAAGAAGAGTGTTTGCAGTTCAACAAAAGAGGATGAATAATTAGTTTTTTCTGAGGACATGGGTGAGAGGGTGCTGAATGATTGCATCTTGGAAGATGTCACTCAATGGTGTCCGGAGAAGGGGCAGAAAAAGGACGAGGTTCAGAAAGGTCAGGCCTGAAACGCCAAAGCTGGCTTGCTTCACACTCTGGCTAATACCGGGTTTAATTACTTCTTGTAGTAGACGAAGTACATGAAAGCTGCTCAGAAGAAGAACATTAAAAGAAGGCACTCTTACCATGTGGTCTGTTAGTTGGCCCTCTGAGAGGAAGTTGTCTTTGTTAAAGCCTGTGGTTTAGAAAGACCAGGAAACAAGGGTCAGGTTAAAAAAAAAATTACACACAAACTGTTTCTTGCTAAAATTAAACTTGAAGTTTTATTTATATACTGAGGTCAGTTAGGTAGGCACATTTCATAAAGTCTTGATAAGTAGCAAAACACACGCTTGGTGAGAAGCTGGCTGCCATGGGACACTCAGGGAGCAAACGCGGTAGTGCTGACTCCATCACGGGGTCCTGTCCCTGCACGATGGGCCCTGCTGGCGCTGCTGTCATAATCCGTACACACCTCGACTCTGCAGCTCAAGCAGAACATAAATTCTCCTGCCTTGTAACAAGCTTCTTTCAGCACCATGTTATATATAGCTGGAGAACTTCCTACTTCAAGAGCAAGTGAGGACAGTTTCCGTAGCAGCTACTGATGTTACCCCTGTTCCTCACTCTTGCCTCCGCCGTAACTCTCCAGCCTGGGGTTCCTAGGCCAGAACTGGATCTCTGTCTTCCTAGGGGACACAGGTTCCCATTCCCACATATGAGAAAGTCCCTGACCCAACATCTCCTTTATAGTCATTCAGCCTTCCCAAGCTTCTCTTCCATAAACTAGAAAATATTTTTATTTAAAGGATAGTCTTTTATAAAAGTCACATTCGATCTTTTCAGGATACAGACGGAGTATAAATTACAAAGGAGAGCTGTACTATAAAGGGGTGAAATCAGAGGCTCTCCAGGACCCTTTCAACACCAGGAGGAGATGGCCCTCTACGTCGCTGCTCAGATTTTCTCCTGGCCTCCGCGCTGTTTTCAGGCGAGCAGCCCGTCTGTCCTTGGTTTGTGCCAGTGGTGGAGCCTCTGGCTACTGGGATGACCATTTGTGACCACGCACAACTCAGAGGGAATCTCGTGGCCACCTTTCAGAAATTCTCTTCCCCAGAACCTTCCAACAAAAAGGAAAATATATATATATTTGCAGGAGAGAAGTGAACTTAAGGCATCTTCCACATGTGATGTCCTCGTCTTTGCTTTATGACTTAATTCTTACTTCACTGAGTCTCTATAAGCTTAGAAATGAGGAAATACATAAAAGAGAGAGTTAAAATAAGTAGTAAGAACAACCTACCCTGTATTGAGCATCTCCTAGATAATCCACTGAGCGTTTATTTAAGGCATGTCATTCTTAAACTTTTAAAATAGATCCCTAATATTGCTGCCAGGCCATGAGCCACAGTCCCATTTTACAGATGAAGACTATGAGGCTTAGAGAAAGTAAAGCGCTTACACAGCTAGTTAATGTTGGGGCCAAATTCCAAGCCCAGATCTTGAGGCTCCAGAGTGCTTGTGCTTCCCAATGTGCTGGGCAGTGAGAGCTGCTGAAGGCCTCGGATTATCCCCCGCTGCACTGTGGGTGTCTCTTTCCCAGGACGGTTCACAGAGCCCCTGGGGATGAAGGACCTCACAGCCTCTTCAGTTTCAGCAACTTCCCTGGGAGGGCTGTCCTTTTTCATCAGTGAGGAGTTGAGGGTGGGCCCACAGGCAGGGAGTCAGTGCGATGTCTCCACTCAGCTCTCTGCTGTGAGCAGCAAGCGCGTCGTCCCCAGCAAGCAAGGCTTCCAACGGGAGGAAAGCCCAATACGCTGTGCCAGGGACACTCAGAATTTAATGTTCCAGGGCTCTCTGTGAGCGCTGGCCCACTGTCCGTCTGCCTTTCTTTATGTTCCTTTCATGGCTGCTTGTTCTGTTTTATGGCCGCACATGTGCTTTTTTATAGGTTGTGGTAAGCTGGAAAATATTAAGAGTTTTGGCTTTGGAGCCTCTCTCAAAGTGATCTCCATTTAACGCCAGCATCTTAAAATGAGGGTTGTTTCCCCCGCTTCTTTACTGATCAGAAAGTGCTGTCAAAAATCACAAAATTCGGTGTTTGCTTTAAAAAAAAAAAAAAAACCCTCTGGAGAGGTAGACCGTGAATCTCAGAATTAACGATGACGGGACATAAAATGGGTCTTATTTCTATCGCTTGTCTGCAACCCAGAGGAGCCTTGTTTACCCAGCTTGTCTAACGCAGGGTGTGCGGCCAGATTGGAATTTCTTATTGCACGTGAAGAACAATGGGCCCGGAGGTGTTGATCCTGTTTCAAATACATGCAGATTGATGATAACTAGAACCAACTCATTGACTTGTATTATCCATCATCCTTGGCTCTGTAGTCTTATCTTCTTCCTCCTGCAAGTGATATTTGTCCTTAAACAGACACAGTGACCCCACTGGACCCCACTGGATCGCATCTAATTTTAATGTGTCTGGGACTTAATATATTGCTGGCATTTAGTGTGTATGTCGCATGTAATAGTATGGTTCATAGGTATGTAGCCTTCATGATTTTCAAGCCAAATAAAAATAAAGTAAAATACATTTAAACAAAACTTGCGAGGAATTTGAGTAGGTGTACCAGTGTTACAGCTGTTACAGTAGTAATTTTTGCCCATTTCATCTGCTGATGGTGGTTGTGTATCTCTGAATTTCTAAGGCTGAGAGATGTCAAAGGCTTTCACCTGCATGTTTTGGATAGAGTTTAAGCTTTTGGCATGATTGAACAGTTTTCGTATCAGGCCCAGCCTAGGGCCTTGTGCATATCATATCAGAGGCCGTCCCTTACAGGGGAGGAGGCATTGATTGCTTCAGTGAGATGCCTCTTTTCCCCAATAATAAAGGGATCTTTGTGCCATCTCCTCGATGTCCGTACCATTTCCCCAGACTCTGAGTGAGTGAACGTGGAATCCTCTGAATAGTTCTAACGAGGAGCTGTTTGTCGAACTTTACCCCAGGGGGATCAGGAATATGTGAACATGAATTAGAAACAAAAAGATTATTGTTCAATTTCATCAAATTAACTGCGATGCCCAAAGGAGAATCTCAACTCTTGAAGTATGTTTTTGAATAGAAATAGGCTTTCAGTCCACGGAGGTGATCATAAAAGCAGGAATGAATTTTCCTCTAAGCTTATTCCTTTGATTATCTCCAAGAAGAGGATGTTTGGAGAAAAAAAAAAAATAGACCAAAAAGAGGCCACGAATGGAGGAAAAGAAAGGGGTATTTTTGAATTTATATTAGAATTCCTTTAGATTTATCAAATAAATTAAACAGACTTTTTTTTTAATATGCATTTATTTGGCTGCACTGGGTCTTTGTTGCAGCACACAGGAAATTTGGTCTCCATCACGGCGGGATCTTTGCTTGCAGCATGTGGGGTCTAGTTCCCTGACCAGGGATCAAACTGGGCTCCCTGAATTGGGAGCTCGGAGTCTTAGCTCCTCAACCACCAGGGAAGTTCCCTAAATAGACATTTAAAAAGAGTATTTTTGAACTCATGAAAATCGAACCTCTGAAAACTGGAACCACAGCAGTTCTGAGTTGGCTGAGTCGGCCATGAGATACGAGAGCTCCCATGGGTTCCAAATCTCTGTCTTGATGAGTCCATTGATCTACAACTCCTATACATTTCAGATGGGTTATTTTGCTTCTAATGATGAAAAACCCATTCGGATGACCTTGAGTGGTGGGAGGTTAGCCTCCATACGCATCCGCGTAGCTGGGCTTGAGGGCAAGTAGCATGCCACTAGGGGCTGCCTTCCAAGCTGTCTTCAGGGTGCAGCTCAGCCCTCCCACAGCAGCTCTGGGGGTTCGCGCTATGTCGTCGGATTGACATAATTCCCTATTTTGTTTTGCTTCTCGGTTTTTCTGCTTCAGTTCTCTCTAACATGAGAATGATTCTTGAAAATTTAAGCAAGAAAGATGGGGAGGAAAGGCGGGAGATAGGGAGGGAGGGAGGGAGGCAAGGAAGGAGGAAAGGAGAGAGAGAGGGGGGAAAGACAGAGACAGACTCTGGCAGCCCGTCTGAGCTGCAGGCCACCGCCAAGAGCTTGAGGCCACCAGACCCTCCAACGGTGCCAGACAGGTGGTACCATCCACTCGCTTGTTTTCCACTTTGCTGTAAGAATGATGCTAAAAGTAGCTGCCATCTATTCAGTGCGCTCCATGTGTTACCTCTGTCTGCCACCTGGAAAGAATTAAAAAATAAAGACTGAGGTGACCAACTTTCCTAAAGTTGCCCCAGCCAAAAACAGTGGGACCAGGTTTGAACTCCCCCTGCTGTGACCAAAGTCAGCCTCGTTGTCACACCTCCTGATGGCAATGGATATTGAGGTGGGGCAAAGGTTTTTAGAACACTGTCTTACACTCCTATTGGGAAGTCATGGTCACCAAGACTCATTTAGATCTAAAACTCTGACTGCTCTTTGCCTTCGAAGACCTTGATTTTTTAAAGCCTGTAACATCCCCCTTCACCTGTGTACCTACTGTGTGCGTTTTATTTATGATAAGGGTCCTGTTCTGCGGTCTAGTTGATTTCATCGCTTTTCCTCCTCCCTGCATCTGTTAACCTGAACACCTGGTCCTGCTGAAGCTCTTTCAGAGTGTATGGAGTGAGCGAATTGATGGTTCTGTCTGGCAGAGGGTTTTGGAAATTTGTGGATATGCTTCTGGATGTCACAGTGATTGGCAGAACTATGAGCATTTGATGGACACGGGCTCAGGGCTGCACTGCGCGTGATAGAATTCCCTGATATCTCACGGCGTCCCAGTGTCTCCACTAGTCATACCAAAAGCCCTCCCCCAAAGAAATTATGATTAACTGAAGCGAAACTGTAATTCTACTTTAAGTATAATGGTAAAATATTGTATGCTTTTATTGTGTCTATAGTGAAAGTGAAAGTCATTCGGTCGTGTCTGACTCTGCCACCCCATGGACTGTATAGCCCCTGGAATTCTCCAGGCCGGAATCCTGGAGTGGATAGCCTGTCCCTTCTCCAGGGGATCTGCCCAACCCAGGGATCAAACCCAGGTCTCCCGCATGGCAGGTGAATTCTTTACCAGCTGAGCCACCAGGGAAGCACAAGAATACTGGAGTGGGTAGCGTATCCCATCTCCAGCAGATCCTCCCGACCCAGGAATCGAACCGGGGTCTCCTGCTGCTGTGTAAACCGAGAGGAGGTTCATCTTCATTTTTTGAGGGTTTTTTTTTTTTTCAGAGTGTTTCTAAGAGTCATTCACCTTTTCAGGAAATCGTGTCACTGATGGCAGTGTTGTTCGTGGTATTTTGTTCACCAATACCACACATTTCTGTCAACTTGCATTTGGAGTTAAAGCATCCATTGCAGCTCTGCCTAGAGGGACAAGCATCTTACCATTTCTTTATGCTCGAGCATTTTTACACACTGAAGTAACTATTATTTTATCATAAGTGATCTTCTTTTAATTCACTCTTGATATTGCAGTCAGGGCATCATATTATCTTCTTTCAAATTACATATGCAAGTGGGCTATATTATCTATAGTTCTCATGTTGATATAGTAAAGCAGGTATTATGACATATGTTACTAAAAGAAGCATTGCATCTAAAATGTTGAAGATTATTGGAATGAAAGGATAGGTGAAGGGATGCTGGAATGATTCAGTGAAAAAATAACAGTGTCAAATAAACTGCTTAAAATAAACGCTCTAGCTGTTGAGAGGAGCAGAAGAAACTTTAGAAGTGAAATGGACAGGAAAAGGTTTGCAAAACCAAATCCTGTGACTGTGCCGGGCACGGGACGGTGAGTCGGCACTAGGAAAAGCCATGGCAGAAGATCCAGGGAAAGGAGGAAGGTGCTTTAAGTTTCCCATCTTGGATGGCACGTGGGGTTGGCAAGGACCCATCCAGCCCTTGCCTCCAGGTCCTGATATGTAATCAGACTCTCTAAGGTGTACAGAAGGGAACCAAATGTATCATTACGCACGAGTTCACTCTTCTCGTATTTACTTAACACACGTGGGTTAAGTGCTGCAGTCGGCACCTCTAAGTCTGTCTGAGGCTTTTCTGGGAAACCCATCAGAGCGATCGGTTCTTATTCATGTGTCCTGTCAGGTTCTACTTCCAATGAGATGTCATCCTAGGGTTTACTAGGAAAAACGTACAGGACTGTTAGAGGTTGAATTATGTCTCCCCAAGAGATGTTGAACTCCTTACCTCCAGGATCTATGAAATGGATATAACTTTACTGAGAAGTAGGATCTTCTCAGATGATCGAGTTAAAATGAAGTCATTAGGGTGGGTTCTGGTCCAGTACGCCAGCGTCCTTGTAATGATGGGAAATGTGGACCCAGAGGCAGAGATGCAGGGAGGAGACTGTGAATTTTGGGGTCATGCGGCCACAAGAGAAGGAACATCAGAGACATCAGTGCCTTTGCATTTCAGCCCAAGGAGCACATTCCTTCCATTGCCTTTCTTCTAGCTCCATGAAGAAATCAAATTTCCCTGCTGTAACCTAGCACACAGTGGATCTTTCCTTTTTAAAACAGTCGTATTTCTAATTTTGCAGTTCAAATGTGGCTGTTGCTTGAACGGTTTAGCTGTCTCTTTGGATTATAACTTCTACATGTAGAGGAGAGTGTTTTGTTCTTTCTACCACACTACATGACTGAAATATAGCCACCTAAATATTTTTAAAATAGACAAATGGGCCATCTGGAGAGGTAGCACAATAGGAGACTTGAGTGTGCCACATGTAGCCAACTCACAAACTTGTGCAAAATAACCTCTGTTTCTAGGCTCAGAAAATAACATATAGTCCTATTTCTCTTTAAAATAGTTATTTTTTTTTGTCTGTATTGGGTCTTCGTCGCTATGAATGAACTTTGTCTAGTTGCGCTGAGCAGGGGCCACTCATTGCTGCCGTGGACGTGCTTCTCACGGCAGTGACTTTTCTTGCTCTGGAGCGTGGGCTCAGTCGTTGTGGCACATGGGCTTCCTCGCTTCTCTGTGTGTGGAGTCTTCCCAGCACCAGGGATCAAACCCACGTCACCTGCATTGGGAGGTGGATTCTCAACCACTGGGCCACCAGGGAAGTCCTGTTCCTATTTCTCTACAGAGATTTTTATTCCATATAATTTTCATTGATTACTCTTTGAGACCCCATGGACTGTAGCCCACCAGGCTCCTCTGTCCATGGGATTCTCCAGGCAAGAATACTGGAGTGGGTTGCCATTTTCTTCTCCAGGGAATCTTCCCAACCCAGGAACTGAACCCAGGGATCGAACCCAGGTCTTCTGCATTGCAGGCAGATTCTTTACCATCTGAACCACCAGGGAAGCCCTAAAAGAGAGATAGAATTGCTAACTAAACATAGTGAAAGCCTATTTTTAAATTCATTATGGTCTTTTTTTTTTTTTTTTTTTTTGCAACAATTGAATTTTATCAACCTGAAATCTATTACCCCTCAGAATTTTGCAAAATAATGTTTATTGGACGTTATCTAAGTGAGAGTTGCTTCAGTCATGTCCAACTCCTTATGACCCTGGGGACTGTAGCCTGCCAGGCTCCTCTGTCCATGTGATTCTCCAGGCAGGAATATTGGAGTGGGTTGTCATGCTCTTCTCCAGGGGATCTTCCCTACCACCTGTGTAAGTCTCTCTGGACCCCAAGGAAACTTTATATTTTCCACTTATTGCAAACCCAAGATATAAAGAAACCAGAACTCCAAACTACTAAGCAATAAATTGACTTATCTTTTTTTCAACTAAAAAAAAAAAAAAAAAGATTGCCAGTAAGCTATCAGAATTAGGGGAAATGCATGGCAGAGCCCCACCACAGACTTCAGGAGGGAGAGACCCTGCTGGCACCTTGATTTTGGACTTCTGGCCTCCAGAACTGCTTGTGGCGTGTTGTTACTGTAACTGTACCTTCCTACCACTGAAGAAGGAAAAACTACGCCTTTTATCTCCCCCCCCAAAAAATCTAGTAATCCAGCTATTTTCACATAATTTTGTTCTCACAGTGACTTTCTTCTTCTGCATGATGTGACTCTGTTGGCTTGAACTGATGAGTGATATTTTAGGGGAGGGTTTTTTTTCCATCGTAGCCAGACTCTCTTGGCTCTGGCAGCTACAAGTCCACGGCCAGGAGCCACAGTGTTTCCCGTGTTTTGAATGAATTTCTCTACGCCTCTTTTGCTCTCTCTTGGTCTCTTCCTTATACATTAAACTCCCACCCCCTCCTATAACCTCCATGTGCCTTCTTTAACATCCGTCTTGCTCTTCTTAGTTTTAAAGGCTTACCCTCAAAGTTCTGCCGGGTTCCCCATCACTGTCATGTCAGAGCCTGTGAGATTCTCCAGAAGAGTCATTCTTATTTCAAGTCCGTATTTCAGGTCCAGTCACTGGGAGAGTACGGGGGCAGTGATCTTATCCTCCTCATCATCAGCGGCTCTTTAGTATCTTAAGCATCACGTTGCTGCCCCTGGCAGTCTCTCTTCAGGATTTGTGAGCTATAAATTTAAGTGACTTTGTCTAACCTTCCAGAATTCTTAGTGGCTTCTCCCTCTTCGAACAGGAAAATCTGAGCAACTCCCCCTCCAGCCCCGGCACCCTTCCTTCAATGACACATTCTTTTTGCTGAAAGCTGGTTTTGTCCCAGCTCTGTCCTCTGTACATCTACCTCTGTTTGTTCTCCACATCTGAGATTCTTTCAGCTTCTTATCTTATTTTAGCTTCATCAACTGATACATGCCAAAAATCTTTTAAAATTGTTTGAGACAACCTACAGAAGAAGGCTGAGCGCCGAAGAATTGATGCTTTTGAACTGTGGTGTTGGAGAAGACTCTTGAGAGTCCCTTGGACTGCAAGGAGATCCAACCAGTCCATTCTGAAGGAGATCAGCCCTGGGATTTCTTTGGAAGGAATGATGCTAAAGCGGAAACTCCAGTACTTTGGCCACCTCATGCGAAGAGTTGACTCATTGGAAAAGACTCTGATGCTGGGAGGGACTGGGGGCAGGAGGAGAAGGGGACGACAGAGGATGAGATGGCTGGATGGCATCACTGACTCGATGGACTTGAGTCTGAGTGAACTCCGGGAGTTGGTGATGGACAGGGAGGCCTGGCGTGCTGCAATTCATGGGGTCACAAAGAGTCGGACACGACTGAGCGACTGATCTGATCTGATCTCTGATCTGAAAGTTACATCACATGTAAGCTTTACTTACATCACATGTAAGGATTCCAAGCCTCACCAAACTCTTCCCTGGTTAACTTTGCCTTCAGTAAAGTGGTTACCTGGGTCTCTGTCTTTTGTATCATGAGTCAAATTTAATAGTATAAAACTTGTACAGATAGAGGGTTTTTTTGTTTCAATTTGTTGTCAAAATCTAAAAACAAAAAAAATCATTGTAGTATTTGCTGGGAATGACCATTTTCCAGTGAGAATGCAATCTTTTAATTTAATGTAAAGATATTTTGCCCAGTGCCCATAAGCTTGACAACTGTCTAGATAAAATAAAAGTTTGGGGGCATTTTGGGGACAAGGATTGTGTCTTGTGGGTACTGATGACAGCGGTAAGTCATGTAGCCGTTATGTAGTGCTGAATCCCATGCCTCACTGCGAGCAGTACCGTTAAGAGACTGCCCCTCTCCTGTAGGGGCAAGAGTCAAGACAGAAGCACAGATTAGGGAAAGTTCATCTTGTTGAATTAAAAATGGATCAGTGCAGATCATTGGGGGAGATGGTACAGACGGCACAGGAGATGTACAAGAGGTACATCTTGTCTACAGGATGGCAGACAAGAGAGTCTGCTATTTCCAGACCCCATCTGTGTCCTCAAAAAGTTTTTTTAACCTGTGTTTCAGCTTCCTGGTCTGTAAAATCATATTAATAATGGTTGTTTTAAAGGGCTATGATGAGATTGTCATCCTCTAATCCATGTAAACTACTTACAACAGTCCTAGAATAGCAGGAACTCAGTAAATAGTAACAATCATCATCCTTACCTGCGCTCCGCTGGCAGAATCAGTCCACTCATAAGCAAAGCTCTCTGGTGCCCCAAGACTGTCATTCCATCAACTGTGTTTTCTGAGCATGGCTTCCTAAGTGTAAAGGCTGTTCTTGGACTCACATGTATTTTCCATATTCTTTAAAGTCTGTATTAGGCATAAGGAAGTTTTCACTTCCCAGAGTTTACATCTTGCCAAGATTTTCCTTTAAATTTCAGAATTCTCCAGGAGATCCTGGTCTCAAGTTTGGGTATTAGAAATGACTCTTTTTTCATGAGTAACAATGGCCTGCAGAGTAATGTGTGTTTATCACAGAGTCCACATTTGAGAAACACGTGTATCTGAGGCTGTCTATCACAGACACGCTCCCTTCAGAGTCAGGGGACCCAAGCGAAGGCAGAGCCCTCCTCTCCTCTGAGGGTTGCAGGCTCTGCAGGTCACTCTGTCTCTATAAACAGTCTCTAATAATGTTTGATTTAATTTCTGTGATGTTTGCAATAACGTTCATTTCTCAACCATGATGGTTTTCCTTCTATTAATATCAAATTTCTCTGATGTTACTTGCTTAATGATTATGAAGTTCACCAACTCAACATGATACCTAAAGGAGAACATTAGTCTTGACGTTTACACAAGCAGCACGCGATGATGGCCACGTGCTTGAAAAGACAGTCACTGTCCCCATGCTTGACCATTGTTGTTTAGTCCCCAAGTCCAGTCTGACTCTTTGGACCCCACAGACTGTAGCCCGCCAGGCTCCTCTGTCCATGGGATTCTCCGGGCAAGAATACTGGAGTGGGTTGCATTTCCTTCTCCAGGGGATCTTCCCAACCCAGGGATCAAACCCACATCTCCTGCAGTGGCAGGGAGGGGTCTTTATCACTGAGACACGTGGGAAGCCCTTCCCATGCTTAGTAAACCTCTTTTATCAGAATGGCTGGATGGAATATTTGGCAAACCAGGGATTTCCGTGGGTTCTGATGGCAATCTGTGAGGCATGACGGGACTTCACACCATCCCTGACCACCCACCCGCCCCCCACCCACCACCTGCTTTGACACCCTGGAGGCAGTTTCAGGATTTGTCTTTCATTTCTTCTTCACAAGAAATTTTATTCGAAAAACCAAAACCAAGTCACAAATCAAAATATGCATGTGCCACTATTAATACTGTCTCGTTCTATTCTGAATCCCCTGATAGGTTTAAGTAAATATACATTAAATAAATATTGCTGCAAAGGTTAACATCTCTTTAGTACTTGTCAAAGTTTTTGAGAATAGAAAGCAAGAGATGTGTGTCCAGAAATGGGCAAGCAGAGAAGTGCTGTGGAGGAAAGGAACAGACAAGGCTTGTTGCTGGGGTCGCATCAGTCCAACTGCACTCCAGTTGCTGGGCAGACACCAGCATCAGTCCAACTGCACTCCAGTTGCTGGGCAGACACCAGCATCAGTCCAACTGCACTCCAGTTGCTGAGCAGACAGAATATACAGAGGAAAGGGAAAGACCTTGTACATCAGAAGGAAGAGACAAATAATCCAAACCAGACATAGTCAGTAGACTTCAGTTTACTAAAAAAATAACTCTGATGTCCCATATCAGCCACACATTGGTGATTAAGGAAATGCAAGTCAAGACCATCTTGCAATGTCCTTTTTTATCCATTAGGCTGAAAAATTAAGAAGTGTGGTGACAGTACCAGGTGTTGGGTAGAATGTTGATCAACATATTCTGAAATACATTGCTGGTGAGAGTCTTTAGTTCTTCTTCACTTTCTGCCATAAGGGTGGTGTCATCTGCATATCTGAGGTTATTGATATTTCTCCCGCCAATCTTGATTCCAGCTTGTGCTTCTTCCAGCCCAGCGTTTCTCATGATGTACTCTGCATAGAAGTTAAATAAGCAGGGTGACAATATACAGCCTTATACAGAAAATAGCTTAGCACTATCCTATAAAATGTAATATTCAGATTTCCTATGACCAAGCAATTTGTCTGTAGGTCATAGGAGAAGCTCTTTAATAGAAATGCCAGGATTCATGTTTAAGAATGGTCATAGTAACACTGTTCCTAAATTGTAAAACTTGAATACCATCCAAATATCTATGAACAGACAAATACATATTCCCTAAAGTCAATTTTTTTCATCAGTGAAAATGAAGTTATAGGCAAAAGCACATATAGACAGTAGAGTCATAATATTGAAAAGAAGAGCAGATTCTTTAAGGCTACATAGAGGATGCTATTTTTATAAATCTAAAATAAATATTGTTTAGAAAAAAATGATATGTTTGTAGTAAAACTGTGCATTAAAAAATCAGGAGAATAATAAAGACCAAATTCCAGATTACAGATATCTCCTGGTGTTAAATGGGAAGGGAAAGTGTATGTGCTAGACGCAGTGGGAGTGATAGAGCTCTAACCCCTAAATATCCGTGTTACTAATATGCTTTATCCCATACACATACGGGTTACTTTTTGTGGTTATTAAGTGCACATTAAAAAGATAAAAACTATGACTGTATCCTTAATGTGTTAGAAACAGGAGAAAGGAAACGTGAAGGAAAACGGCAAAAGCCTTGAGCAGAAAATTCACACGTTACCAAGAAAGAAAAATAGCCAATAATAACATTTAAAAATTTTCAGCCTTCAAAGTAATTGTTCAAATGCAAATTTTTAAAGAAATGCAAATTAAAATTATATCTCTTGTTATAAGAAGGCAGAGATTTAAAAAGAAAGATTCCCATTGTTACCCAGGCTATAGAGAAATATATATAGCGTTGATGGTGAGAATGAAAATTGATGTATCCTTTCTATGGAATAATTTTGCCGTAAATGACAAAGGCCTTAAAATATTCATACCAATGGCTTTGCATTTTGGCTGCTATGAATTTATTCATAAGAAATAAATGTTTTAGTGTGCTTGAGAGAACACAGATATTAGCATAGACTTGTTTATAATTAAAAAAAAAAACTAGCAACAATCTTCCTGGCTAATAAAAAGCGATTTAGTAAAATAGAGAGAGAATGAAATGAATAAGCAACTCTTAAATGTCGATGGAGAAATTAATATATTGACATGAAAATATTTAGTGGGGAAGACAAGTTATACACTTAATAGACTTGTTTTAAATATTAAGAATACTTCATATGCTTCTACTTTTTACCAAGTATATATGTTTAGGGGTGTCTATGTGGGTTGAGGACAGAGCCTGGGGAGCTTATTTATAATACTTATTGCTGGTCATGGGATTATCTGTGATGCTTTCTTCAACTTTATTCTTTATTCTGGGTGATGTCTGTCTCGCTGACCGTTCTACCCTTTCTGCTTAGTCCTTAATTCATAGTAAGCGCTCCCTAAATTTTAACCGTATGAATGAGTACATTAAATCAATCAAGGGCCCCCAACCTCTGGGATCTAATACTTGATCTGAGGTGGAGCTGATGTAATAATAATAGAAATAACGTGTACGATAAAGGTCATGTGCTCGAATCATTCCAAAACCATCAGCTCTCACCCAGGGCCACGGAAAAACTGTCTTCTGTGAAACCCGTCCGTGGTGCCGAAAAGGTTGGGGACCGAGGCTAAATGGCAACTTGTGGGATTAATTGAAATGAAGGAAAGGAGACCTTCTACTGAGCTAATTCAGTTGTGCTCAACTGAAACAAATGCCCTGCATAAATTAGCATCCTTGTCTTCCCAGAGCTGAGGGTTGCATTAAACGTATTCAGGCCCGATTCTGTTTTCAAGGAATTAACCCTTCCAGGGACATTTGCCTTTTGAAATGCTAACTTTTCATTTAAGGTCCTGACTCAACAGTGAGTGGTAGCATTTCTGAGGAGATACTTTGGAGTAGGAAAGTTATTCTATCAGGTTCTTCAAAGCTTTTTCGTACTATATCCACATGCTCCATCCATGCCCCACTCCTAATAACACTTTTCTTTTCATAGACACCAGACAGATAATAATTGTTATCAATCTTACTGTCTGTAAAATCATAATTACCGCCTAAGTAAGAAACTGTATAGATTTGGTTATTTTTTCCATAGCAAATGGAGGTATTTTTTAACTAACAGATTTATGTATGTCCTACGTCATTGAGGAAAATAAATTTTATAACTTACAAAAAATTCATAATTCAACTTTTTAGAATTGTAAAGGAGGACATCTGGGGAAGGGCTTCCTAGGTGGCTCAGTGGTAAGTATTCTATCTGCCAATTCTGGAGATGTGGATTTGATCTCTGGGTCAGGAAGATCCCCTGGAGAAGGAAATGGCAACCCACGCCAGTATTCTTGCCTGGGAAACCCCATGGACAGAGGAGCCTGGCGGGCTACAGTCCACAAAAGAGTCAGACAAGTTAGCAACTAAAACAACAGCAAAACAACAACAAGAACGCTGGGGAAAGAGAAAATAAGTGCGGGGAAGTGGGTTGAAACCAGTATGAGGCCAGGGCAAGGAAGGGCATCCCCCAAGGTAGGTCCTCAGTGTCGCTCGGATGATGTGAAGTCCTGTCCCAAGAAGAGGGTCCACAGAGTCACGTGGACGACAGGCTTCATAACACAGAACCATCTAGCCCCCCAGAGAACACGTACAACTGTATCGCCAAGGGCAGGCCGACAACACGGTAAATCTGACTCTGTTCATGAGTTTGTGTTTTTAATAACATCTCTCAATGCAGGCCAAATTAATCATTCCAGGGTTCAGTCCGTGAAGGCGGGTCCCTGTGGGGATCCCAAGCAAAGTCTCCAGGTACATATAGCTCTCTTGCAATCTGAACTTAATCCAAAAATAAATATGAGTGTGTCAAGACCAAAAAAAAAAAGGCCTTCATAGCCTTCAGGCAATTCTCCATAAAAACTGTTTTCTTTAGCCAAAGACTTTTGTCAGCCGTGAGAAGCCATGAATCTGAGGTTATACTCTCCTGACAAGGACCTACGGAGTCAAAGGAGCAGGACTTTCCCTCACAGAACAATTCTGAGTCGGTTCCAACAGTCACCAAGTTACGGAAAAGTGTAGAACAGCGTATTTAAAAGTGTGGGTTTTGGAGCCAGAAAAAAACCTCCATGGGGACCCAGCCAGTGACCCCGGGCTAAAACCACCTCCTCTCATCTTCTCTTGGTGAGGCTCTGCCCATCTTACCTGCCTGGAAGCATGGCCAGCATGTGGACTGAATCGAAGCCCACGTGGAAGGTCCTTTGCCCAGATCCTGGATCAGACTCAGTTTTTCCCAAAGCTTCAGTCAGTTGACTGATAAGGGGGCAAGGGGTTTGAGGAAGAGGAGGAATATGAAGAAGGTGAAGAAAAAGCGGAAATGATAAATAATACGTGTGCTGTGCTTAGCTGCTCAGTTGTGGCCGACTCTTTGCGACCCCGTGCAGCGTAGCCCTCCAGGCTCCTCTGTCCATGGGGATTCTCCAGGCAAGAATACTGGAGTGGGCTGCATACATAGGACATACATGAATTCCTCCAGAGGAATCTTCCCGACCCAGGGATCAAAACGATGTCTCCCGCATTGCAGGCGGATTCTTTACTCTCTGAGCCACCAGAGAAGCCCATGAATACTGGGTGGGTAGCCTATCCCTTCCCCAGGGAATCTTCCTGACCCATGAAATGAACTGGGGTCTCCTGCATTGCTGGCGGATTCTTTACTGGTAAAGCTGAGCTACCAGGGAAGCCCTCAATAATATGTAAGAGACTCTTTATCATGGAAGGAAAGCTACCTCAGCAGAAGCAGATGGCTTCAAGGTTGCATTTCCCTCCGTTGGATTCATTTGCTTTGGATGAAGGAAGGGATAATTAGTACATATGCTCCTATACCCTTCTGCTTTCCCCTCCCAGTACCATCCCGCTGACCCACACATCCAACAAAAACATAATGGGAGAAGATGCGCTATGTTTCCAAATGATGTTGCCTTCTTTTCTTGAGGTCATCAAGGTACTGATATTTGGGACAAAATGTCAGTGGTGGTGGTTTTTTGGGAGCAGGAAATATGAAGTGTTTCCTAATCTTCTTGTGGCTCTTGCATTATATGGCACAGCGTGTGTGCATGCTCAGTCAGGTCCGACTCTTTGCAACCCCAGGCTCCTCTGTCCAGGGGATTCTCCAGGAAAGAATACTGGAGAGGTGTGCCATTTTCTTCTCCAGGGGATCTTCCCAAGCCGACGATGGAACCCACTTCTCCTGCGTTGCAGGCGATTCTTTACACTGAGCCACCTGGGAAGCCCCACATAGCACAGCAGGAGATGTTTAACTGGCAGGTTCTCTCTGAGGTCGGGGTGGGTCACATTTTTTCCATGGAAAGCTTCAACTTCTTAACTAAAGAATGTGTTTCTTTAACAGGCAGATGAAAAAGAGACTGCCAGGCGATTCCTTGAGGTATGCTTAATTAATTCCAATCTGTTAATGACAGCAGTTTTCTAGTTTCAAATGATAAATGGTGGCCCTTTCTGAAAGGATCTTGAAGTGAAAGGACCTTCTTCCCACCCCCAGGTCTTTTTTTTTTTCAATTTGTCCTTGGCTAGTTCTGTCACTTGCTACTCAGAATGAGCTCACATCAGTACTAGTCATAAATAATGTGCAAAAGTAATTCCTGTCTAATCACTTGGGACTTGGAGTTTTTATGATGTTGCCAGATGTGCCATCAAAAAAAAAAAAAAAATCATCCGGTTCAGAAACGTGATAAATTGAATCAGAGTCAATTAATTCCATGGAGACAACTGGTTGGTTTGCATGGACTTGTGTTGGAGTCCTCATCCATCTTCCTCTCTTCTCTCCAGTCCTCAAATCTGAGCTGGAAGTAGACGAGAATTCTGTAGCGCGACGTTACTGGGAGGTTGTGAGCATGTATGAGACACCCTAGCATAACTTTTATTTCTCTCTCATATGTTAAGCAGACATTTTAGTCCAGTGAAGAAGTCAAAGGGGAGAGCTTTAACAGCCCCAATCTTGTTTCTCATATAGACTCTGTCACTCAACATGCTGACGCCAGAGTGGTGTAAATACCCAGATCTTACTCGTGGGATAGTACTCCCCTGTTTCAATGAATATTCTGCTCAGATTTCATCTTTACTTCCTCTGGACTCTCACCACATGAATTGTAGGTCTCTAATGAAGAATTTTGGTTGTTCGCCCTTATAATGTGGTCAGTGGTTTAAATAAGTATCCCTCCCATGAAACTGTCCACTTGTTGAGGTTAAGTCCTACATTGCTGACAACTTCACTTATGCTAATGCTTTTCACCAAGGAGATCCTCACTAATTTTGTTGAATAAAAAAAGAATCCAAAAACGGATGACTATAAATTTTTATTCTGAAGCACATGAGGGGAATAAATGAAAAGATACATATTGAACTTTTAACCCACTTTGCTGGGTCGTGTTACCGTAACTAAAGCTGGGCAGTCACTAAGTAACTTGGGCTGGGAAGAGACTTTGACTCAGTTCATGCCGTCTATGCAAGGACTTGAAAGGGTACCTTCTGAACCAGGAATTCTGTGCCCCTAAATTACAGTCTCTCGGTGGAGATTAAAATATCTATAATGCAGGGTGACAAGGCACAGTAGTGTGCTTTGATGACAAATTAACTCTTTGGGGGAAAGGTTGCCCGTGTTGTCTCTGATTGCATGGTCAAGGAATCCCGTGAATTTGCTGACATGTAGGTTTTCCTTTAATATAAAGCAGGCAAGGAAGGGGGAAGAGAAGAAGGTGGGGCGGGGGAGAATGTGAAGTCTATTACGGAAAGAGATTGAGTGTTGACATAATACAGAGTCACAGCAGTTATTCTAGAAGAGTAGCAATGACAGCAAGTTTGAAGGCTCCAAATTTAGTATTTACATTGTTTTTCATCTCTTTTATGCTCACAGAACATAAAGGCAGTATTTTTTCCCAATGACTTGGTAAATATCAGAACAGGAATCAAAAAAGTTTTTCATTATTATAAAGCACTTAAAATCCTTTTTACAAGAATTTTTTCTTTTCCTATTATAATATTATATATATATAATATGCTCATAGTTATCATTTTGGTGGTGGTGGTTTAGTCACTGAGTCACGTCTGACTCAAGATCCTGTGCTATAGCACAGGATATCCTCCTCTGTCCATGGGATTCTCCAGGCCAGAATACTGGAGTGGGTTGCCATTTCCTTCTCCAGGGGATTTTCCTGACCCAGGGATCGAACCTGGGTGTCCTGCATTACAGGCAGATTCTTTACCTATTGAGCCACCAGGGAAGCCCCAATTATCATTTTAATTTCTGTATAATATTTTAAAGATAGAGGTAAGCCATTATATACATGTAGGTGGTTTCTAATTTTTGTACCAGTGCAGAAAGTAATAAACAGCTTTTACATCCCAGGAATATTTTCCATTAAAAAAAAAAAAAAAAACTTTCTTTGGATAACCTTTCAAGAATCAAATGAGATGTGAAAAGTTCTGCATTAACACCAATCTCAATCCAATTTTGCCCTTTTTTGAAGATAAGAAAGAGGATTCTTTAGGTACAACTGAATAACCTCTCATACTTAAATAATTTATAGATCAAACAAAGGAAGTGCTGTAGTGTCTTGGGGATCCGTATAAGCTAATTATTCTCCAGATTTTTCTGCAACTTTTTTTACAGGGTTTTGATTGGTAGGAATCAATGTAACTTTAAAAATCTGTTGGTCAATCACTGTAGAGTTAGTTGTGTTTTTAGGGACTAATTTTACAATGAAGATAATTAGATACTAACTATTATGGCTTAGATTATTTTTTCATGTTTATTACTAGATACAATAGCCTGCAATTTATTTTAGTGAGTACATTTACAGAATAAAAATAGTTCATAAATGTCCCAATATTGATACCTCAGTATGTATCATAATCTAATTTATCTAAAACATAATTCTAGAAACTTTAGCTGTAGTTATTTTCCTCACATTTAATTTGGTATTGGTTGCTATATATACATAATTTTATATCATTGTGTCATAAAACTAAAAGGATTTTTTAATTGAAGTATGGTTGATTTACACTGTTGTGTTAATTACTGCTGTACAGCAGAGTCATTCAAGTCATACGTATGTGTGTATATATATATATATTTGAATATTGTTCTCCTTATGGCTTATCACAGGATGTTGACTATAGCTCCTGTCCTATACACACAGGAACTATGCTGTAAAGTTGTTTATCCGTTCTGTACATAACAGCTTACACCCACTGAGCCCAGCCTCCAGACCCACCCCTCCCCCAGGCCTCTCCCCCCTGGGCAAGCGCCAGTCTTGTTCTCTATGTCGGCGATTCCGTTTCTGTCCCACAGCTAGGCTCATTTGTGTCATAATTTAGATCCCATTCATGAGTGATGTTGTGTGATATCTGTCCTTCTCCAGCTTCACTTGGTATCTCTAGATCCATCCATGTTGCTGCAAATGGCATTATGTCATTCTTTTATGGCTGAGTAGCATTCCAGTGTGTGTGTGTGTACACATATATTTATGTGTGTGTATGTATATTTATGTGTGTGTATACATATATATTTATGTATATGTATGTATATTTATGTGTGTATACATATATATTTATGTGTGTATGTATATTTATGTGTGTATACATATATATTTATGTATATGTATGTATATTTATGTGTGTATACATATATATTTATGTGTGTATGTATATTTATGTGTGTATACATATATATTTATGTATATGTATGTATATTTATGTGTGTATGTATATTTATGTGTGTATACATATATGTGTGTATACATATATATTTATGTATATGTATGTATATTTATGTGTGTATGTATATTTATGTGTGTATACATATATGTGTGTATACATATATATTTATGTGTGTTTATATACATATATATTTGTGTGTGTGTATATACACATATATATTTATGTGTGTTTATATCATTGGAAAAGTCTCTGATGCTGGGACGGATTGGGGGCAGGAGGAGAAGGGGACGACAGAGGATGAGATGGCTGGATGGCATCACTGACTCGATGGACGTGAGTCTCAGTGAACTCCGGGAGTTGGTGATGGACAGGGAGGCCTGGGGTGCTGCGATTCATGGGATCACAAAGAGTCGGACATGACTGAGCAACTGAACTGAACTGAATATATACATATATATTTATGTTTGTGTATATACATATATATTTATGTGTGTCTGTATATACATATATATTTATGTGTGTGTGTGTGTATATATACATATATATTTATTTGGTTCACTTTATTTATCTCATATAAAGCACTTAACATCCTTTTTACAAGATTTTTTTCTTTTACTATTATAATATATTCTTCATAATTATTTTAATTTCTGTGTAATATTTCAAAAGTAGAGGTAAACCATTAAATACATGCAGCTGGTTCCTATATTTTGTACCAGTAGAGAAAACAGTAAACAACTTTTACATTCAAGGAATTTTTCCCCATTAAAAAAAATTACTTTCTTTGGGTAAATTTTGAAGAATGAAATGAGATGTGCAAAAATACTGCACTAACAACCATTCTCAATCCAATTTTTTCCTTTTTTGAAGTTAAGGAAGAGAATTAATCCATAGTTAATCTGTATTTACAGGTAGACTAAAGGATATAATTATAATTGAAAATTTGCTTTTCACAAAAGTAATTGAAACTTGATATTCTAGTCTGCTCAGTTAATATAACACTTCTAGGCAGAGTTAGGTCCAAATGAATATGAGCTTCAAAGGTCTGAATACAATATAAATATTGTTCTTGCTTAATGAAAGAGAAATTATTGGAAATGAGATGTATCTACTCAATGAAATATTACATAGACCCTAAAAGTAAACTTTTCATATGCCTATAGTAAGAATTAGTAATTTTTAAAATGGACTTATTAGGCTTTTTAGTGATGTAGCATTGCCCATTGTTTTTTATCACTGGCTCTCAACTTGTGGGTAGAGCTAACTGTTCCCCAGAAAGCATCTGGAAATATGTAGGAATTTTTTTGCTTGTTGTTTACAACTGAGGGCTGCCACTGGCTACTAATGGTTGCCAGTCAAGAATGTTCAGCATCCATATTGCACCAGACAGTCCTGTACCACACACACACACGCACACACACACACACACACGCACGCACACACACACACACACATACACAAACACACACACACGTAATCTTTGTGCTCCAAATGCCAGTAACCCCCACTGTGTCTCTAGACCTGATCTTAGTGAGTGTAGAGAGCAGATGATGGACTGGTTGCCGGGCACTTTGTAGACAGATATTTACTGAGCACCTGCTGTGTGTTAGGCACTCTTCTGCAGTTCAGTTCAGTCACTCAGTCGTGTCCGACTCTTTGGGACCCCATGAATTGCAGCACGCCAGGCCTCCCTGTCCATCACCAGCTCCCGGAATTCACTCAGACTCACGTCCATCGAGTTGGTGATGCCATGCAGCCATCTCATCTTCTGTCGTCCCCTTTTCCTCCTGCCCCCAATCCCTCCCAGCATCAGAGTCTTTTCCAATGAGTCAACTCTTCGCATGAGGTGGCCAAAGGACTGGAGTTTCAGCTTTAGCATCAGTCCTTCCAAAGAACACCCAGGACTGATCTCCTTTAGAATGGACTGGTTGGATCTCCTTGCAGTCCAAGGGACTCTCAAGAGTCTTCTCCAACACCACAGTTCAAAAGCATCAATTCTTCGGCACTCAGCTTTCATTATAGTCCAACTCTCACATCCATACATGACCACAGGAAAAACCATAGCCTTGACTAGATGGACCTTTGTTGGCAAAGTAGTGTCTCTGCTTTTGAATATGCTATCTAGGTTGGTCATAACTTTCCTTCCAAGGAGTAAGTGTCTTTTAATTTCATGGCTGCAATCACCATCTGCAGTGATTTTGGTACTTAGCATATACATTTTTGATAAAACAAAGAGTCAGTATCTTGTGAAACTTCCATTTTAGAAACAGGCTTTTAATAAATGTTGCTTCAGGCCATGTAGATGAAAAAGGTGATATAGAAAACTTCATTCACCATATACCTGAATAAATATGCAAAAGAAAACCTTGAATGGCAGGAGCAGGGCCTCACATTCTAAACAGTGGGAAAACATTACAGCGCTTGTTTCCGTAACCCCGTTTTAACCTTGACCCTTTTGGCTTAGTTGTATGACTCTATTGTCCACATTCATTCCAACTTCTCCCAAACCCTTGATTTTACATTCTTCCTAATTCAAAGAAAATTTCCCATAGAATGGAAGCCAGCTTCCCTTGAGTGTTCAGATACGTCAAAGATTGTTCCAATGTATTGGGCTGGCAAAAAATTTCATCCATGTTTTTCCATAACCTCTTACAGAAAAATCCATACAAATTTTTTGGCCAACCCAATAGAAAGAAGTCTTTTAAAATTGAACTCTAAAGCAAAAAATAAATCTGTTTCCTCTGGAGTAAAAAGATAGGAAAATTAAAACATTAAGACTCTAAAAAGTTCAGAAATCACTTTTCTCTTCCATCAAACCATGATCTGATTGTGTTTTTTATTGTTTTATATGTTTCAATTAACTCAATTGTAATTGCTTGTCAGCATTTCATTCTCAGCAATAAATTTGTCATAAAAAAGAGTAGAAATAATCAAATTTCATTGTTCATCATTTTAGTGTTTGTTCCTCTTATCTGTTTCTGCTACTTTGGAATATATTCTTTTGCTAACAGCTGTTATGATATGTTTTATAGGGAGATATTTTGAGAGTTTCCTTTCTAATTTTCTTTCAGTTATATATGTATATTATCGCTTTTCAGAGTAAGAAAGAAAATGATCAGATGGGAAAGGAAAAGGGGGGAAGGAGGAGACTATATAAACATGTTCAGAGTGTACATTTTATATATGACATGTTTACCCACTATGAAAGTGTACTCAGTATTAAAATATGTATGGAAAAGTATTTTAAAGTATCTATGTGTGTGTGTGTGTATGTGGATGCATGCAGCCCAATGCACACTCAGTCGTGTCTAACTCTTTGCAGCCCCGCAGATGGTAACCCACGAGACTCCTCTGTCCATGGAATTTTCCAGGCAAAAATACTGGAGAGGATTACCATTTCCTTTCGTGGGTATCTTCCCAACCCAGGGATCGAATCTGCGTCTCTTACATCTCCTGCGTTGGCAGGCAGGTTCTTTACCAGCTGAGCCACCGGGAAGCCCTATGATTAACCAATTCATAAAATGATCGTTTGCCTGTGCAGCTGAAATGAAAGCATTTGTGTGTTAAGATGAGACTACAGGATGCTGCGGACCAACAGCATCAAATAGTTCCCATGGTCGCTGGTCTGGGCCTCTTTGAACACTTAGTACGGTCTTTTCTCCTGACTCTCTTCTTCTCATTAAGGTGTGTTTGGAAATGTAGGGTGGAAAAGGATACTAATATGATTAATCATTAATTACTATCTCTTAATGAACTTACTATCTTATACTTCCTGTGGATATTTTATTTTAACAGAAAAAGTTTTAAATAAAAGAGATTAAAATGTGACTCTAAAAGAGTATTTTGGGTATCAGTCAGTATTTGGAAGACAGGAGGTATTTCTTGATACAAAGTCTGTATGGCTCCAAGGAAATTATATCATACAAACTTTTGACTATTCTCCCGATAGGTCTTGATAATGTGAATTTTTTCCATAGTTTTACTTGCAGATATTTATTTCTTTGAATTATACTGATTCCTCACCAACAGAGGCTTTATTATTGAAATCAGATCACTTAAAAATATATAGCGTCTTATATGCTCAATTTAAAAAGCTTTCTTATAGTTATCATGAACTAAGAGAACAGATATTAATGTCATTGGGTTTGGTTATGTGGGTTTTAGTAGTAACATGCTAAAGTAATATTTCTTAATATGATTCAAAACATTTAAGAGAATACTTGTGGTATTAGCTTGGTAAGTCTTGATATCATATGCAGTTTCTGAATTTATCCCAAATAAATCCATCAAATTTCATTTCTATTACTATTCTCTTCAACTTTGCTAAATTCCCAAGCATTTTCTTAGCGTGTTATAAGGATCAGTGAATTTAAAATGGATTTTATGGAACAAAGGTGCATTAAAAATTTAACTTGACAGTGAATTTCAGTTTAGTAGAGTGTATTATAAAATTGACTTATTTGAAATTATAGTTTCATCCCCAGGATGAAAAAAAAATGGAGTGTTAAATCTAAATCAAAATTATATGTGGTATAAGCAGCCAAGATGGCAGCAAGGAAGACTCTGAGCTCACCTCCCAGGCACACCAAAACTACAACTGTTTACAGAGCAGCTACAGATAAGAGCAACCTGAAGACCAGGAGAAGAAATTTCAACAATTACAGATGTAAAGAAAGAACCACAACAAGCTGGACATGGGAGCAAAGACACAGCACTGTCAGGA
Source organism: Bos taurus (assembly GCF_002263795.3). Classification (NCBI taxonomy): domain Eukaryota; kingdom Metazoa; phylum Chordata; class Mammalia; order Artiodactyla; family Bovidae; genus Bos; species Bos taurus. Next base: position 40,617,431 of record NC_037354.1, on the reverse strand, counting down.
CTCATACCTCAGGTGGGGAACCCATGAAAAGGAGGGCAATGATAATTTCAGGGATTCTCTCCAAGGAGCGAGCGGTCTGAGCCCCGAGGTGGGCGGCCCAGTGTGGGGGTCTGCACTGGGAAGACAAATCCTTGGACGCTCTGGCTTTGAAGGCTTTGAAGGCTAGTGGGTTTGAGTACAAGAAAGCGCTGGGACTGTGGGAAGCAGATTCCCGTCTTAAAAGGGCATATGCAAAGCCTCATGGGCTCTGCATCCCAGCACAGAGGCAGAAACTTGAACGGATCCTGGATCAGACCCACTGCTGATCTTGGAGAGCTTCCCAGAGACGCAAACAGCAGGAGGGACTCCAGCTGGTGACATAGATACAGATGGCAGCCATTTTTAGGAGCTCCTTCTACCATACAAGGATATTGGTGCTGGTAAGCTTCATTTTGGGACCCTTCCTCTAACTTACAAACTTACCCACCCACCAGCCAGTCAACATCAGTCTCTGGACACTCACACCCCAGTGGCCAGCCACACTGTGACTCAGCCCTACCCACCAGTGGGCTGGCATCAGCCATAAGCTCCTAGTTCCCCAGTTAGCCACCCTGAGCACTGATCCCAGTAACCAGTGGGTTGGCATCAGACCCAGGACAAGGCTCTACCTGCCACAGCTTCTGTACAAGTCAGAGCCGGGCAACCAGACAGGCTAAGGGACAGACCTGCCTACCACATGCCCACAGTAGTCAGCCCCACCACAACACAAGGATCCACGCAGCCTGCACAGGGGCATCTCCTAGACCATATAGGCTCGGTGATGAGAGTCGACTGAACTTCTGGGGCCCATAGGGCATCCCCAACAAAAGGCAACCTCTCTCACATTGGGAAGTGTAACAATCTACCTAATACATAGAAATGAAAAAAAAAAAAAGAAAAACACAGAGGTAAAATGAGGCAAGAAAAGAATATGGTCCAAATTAAGAATAAAATAAAACCCCAGAAGAAGAACTAAGTGAAGTAGAGATAAGCAATCTATATCCAATAATGATTCCAAGTCAGTGATCATAAAAATGTTCAAGAAACTTGGGAGAAGGATGAATGAACATTGTAAGAAGTTTATAAAAGAGTTGAAAGATATAAAGACGAACCAAACAAAGCTATAGAACACGATAACTGAAAAGAAAAGTACGCTGCTGCTGCTGCTGAGTCGCTTCAGTCGTGTCCGACTCTGCGCGACCCCAGAGACAGCAGCCCACCAGGCTCCCCGTCCCTGGGATTCTCCAGGCAAGAACACTGGAGTGGGTTGTCATTTCCTTCTCCAATGCGTGAAAGTGAAAAGTGAAAGTGAAGTGGCTCAGTCATGTCTGACTGTTAGTGACGCCGTGGACTGCAGCCCATCAGGCTCCTCCGTCCATGGGATTTTCCAGGCAAGAGTACTGGAGTGGGGTGCCATTGCCTTCTCCGAAAAGCACGCTAGAGGGTAGCAATGGTAGATTAGAGACACAGAGGAACACAGCCGTGCACTGGAAGGCAGCAGGGAAAATCACCCACACTGAACAGGAAAAAAAAAAATTAAATGAGGATAGTTAAAGAGACAACATCAAGAATACTAGTTTTTACATTATAGGAATCCCAGGAGAAGAGAGAGAAAAGGTGGAAGAGAATTCACTTGAAATAATAACTGCAAACGTCCCTAACGTGGGAAAGGAAACAGACATCCAGGTCCAGGAAGCACAGAGTCTCAATAAGGATCAACCTAAAGAGGCCCACACCAAAGTGTTAAGCACTCAGTCGTATCCAACTCTTTGTGACCCCATGGACTGTAGCCTGCCAGGTTCCTCTGTCCTGGAAATTCTCCAGGCAAGAATATTGGAGGGTCTAGCCATTCCCTTCTCCAGGGGATCTTCCCGACCCAGGGATAAAACCCAGGTCTCCCGTATTGCAAGCAGATTCTTTACTCTCTGAGTCATCAAGGAGGCTCCACATTGTAATTAAAATGACAAAAATTAAAGGTAAAAAGAGAATATTAAAAGCAGCAAGTGAAAAGCAATTAGTGTTATACAAGGAAACTCTGTTATTAAGATTATCAGCTGACTTTTCAGCAGAAACTTTGCAGTCCAGAAGAGAGTGGCATTTTATTTGAGGTGCTAAAAATAACCTACATCAAGAATATCCAACAAGGCTATGACTCAGCTTTGAAGGTGAGATAAAGAGTTTTACAAACAAATTTAAGAGGTCAGCACCACTAAACTGCCTCAGCTGGAAAGAATCCACCTGCAATGCCGGAGACACAGGAGATGGGGTTTGATCCCTGAGTCGAGAAGATCCCCTGGAGAAGGAGAAAGCAACACACTCCAGTATTCTTGCCTGAAAATTCCCAAGGACAGAGGAGCCTGGCAGGCTGCCATCCATAGTGTCGCAAAGAGTTGGACACAACTGAAGCAACTTAGTGTGCACTGCTAAACCTGCTTTACAAGAAACGTTAATGGAACTTCTCCACACAGAAAAGAAATGTCAAAATGATGAAAGAAAAAACCTCATTGGGAAAGGAAAATATACAATAAAGCTATTAGATCAAACACTTATAAAAATAGTAGGAAGCTTAAAAGACAAAAGTCAAAAATCATCTATTTTCACCATAAATAGTAAGGGTTACAAAAACAAAGTGATATAAAATATGATGTTAAAAATAGAAATTAGAGGAAGGTGTGAAAATGCATGGTTGTTAGAATGCTTTTGAGCTTAAGATATTATCAACTTGAAATAATCTTTTGTATATATATGCTGCTGCTGCTGCTGCTAAGTCACTTCAGTCGTGTCCGACTCTGTGTGACCCCATGGACTGCAGCCTACCAGGCTTCTCCGTCCGTGGGATTCTCCAGGCAAGAACACTGGAGTGGGTTGCCATTTCCTTCTCCATGTACATATAATATAAACATCATGGTAACCGCAAACCAAAAATCTATAATACATACAGAGACCAAAGAGAATTTTAAAAGAAGAGTAAAGGTAGTCATCAAATCAAAAGGGAAGAGAGCAAAAGAAGAAGAAAGGAAAAAAAAGAACTATAAAAGCAAGAAAACAATTGCTAAAATGACAATCAATGCATATCTATCAATGGTTACTTAAAATATAAATAAACTAATTGCTCCAATCAAAAGACACAGAGTGGATGAATGGATTAAAAGACAAGACCCATACACACACACACACACACACACACACATATATATACTTCCTACAGGAGACTCACTTCAGATCCAAAGACACAGAGTAAAAGTGAGGTAATGGAAAAACACTCCATGCAAATGAAAATCAAAAGAAAGCTGGAAAGACAATACTTATATCAGACAAAATAGACTTTAAAACAAAAGTAACAACAGACAAAGGCAATGCATAATGATAAAGGGATCAATCCAAGATGAAGATAAAACAATTATAAATATATACGCACTCAACATATGCACTCAACCTGAATATATAAAGCAAATATTAACATATAAAGGGAGAAGCAAGACATTAATAGTAGGGAACCTTAAAAACCCCATTTACATCAATAGACATCCAGATAGAAAATCAATAAGGAAACATGGGGCTTATACTTAAAATGTTAGACCATATGAACTTAACGGACATATGTAGAACATTCCATCCCAATGCAACAGAATACACATTCTTTTCTAGTGCACATGGGAATATTCTCCTGGATAGATCACATGCTAGATGTCTCATTAAATTTGAAATGAAAATCACATCAAGCATCTTTTATGACCACAACACTATGAGACTAGAAATCAACTACAAGAAAAAAAAAAAAAAAAAACTGCTAAAATCACAAACACCGGGAAGGTAAACAGCATGGTACTAAACAAGCAATGGGTCGGTGAAGAAATTAAGAAGAAACTTTAAAAAATACCTGGAGACAAACGGATTCAAAATCCGTAGGACCCAGAAAAGCTGTTCTAAGTGGGAAGTTTACAGTGATTCAAGGAAGCTAGAAAAATCTCAAATGAACAACCTAAACTTACACCTAAAGGAGAAAAAAAAGAACAAAATGCAAAGTTAGTAGAAGGAAGTAAATCGTAAAAATCAGAGCAGAAATAAGTGACAAAGGCAATGGCACCCCACTGGAGAAGGCAACGGCACCCCACTCCAGTTCTCTTGCCTGGAAAATCCCATGGACCGAGGAGCCTGGTAGACTGCAGTCCATGGGGTCAGACTGTATAACTTTCAAGTAGACAACCTGAGCGACTTCACTTTCACTTTTCACTTTCAGGCATTGGAGAAGGAAATGGCAACCCACTCCAGTGTTCTTGCCTGGAGAATCCCAGGGACGGGGGAGCCTGGTGGGCTGCTGTCTCTGGGGTCGCATAGAGTCGGACACGACTGAAGCGACTTAGCAGCAGCAGCAGCAGACTAAGTAAATAATTTAAAAGATCAACTAAGAGCTGGTTATTTGAAAAGATAAACAAAATCAACAAACCCTCAGGCAGGATCATTGCAAAAATGGATGAGAGAAGAATGTCCAAATAAAATCAAACATGAAAAAAGAAAAGTTAACAACCAATATCACAGAAATACAAAGTGTCATAAGAGATAACTATGAACAATTATATATCAATAAAATGGACAACCTAGAAGAAATGGATAAATTCCTAGAAATGTATAGTCTCTCAAGGTTCAATCAGGAAGAAACAGATAACAGGATGGGTGATTTCTAGTAATAAATTTAAATCAGTTAAAAAAAAAAAAAAACCTCCCAACAAATCCAGCACCAGATAGCTTCACAGTAAAGTTCTACAAAGCATTTAAAGAAGAGTTAACATCTAGCCTTCCCAAACTTTTCAAAGAAAACCAAAGAGGAAGAAATGCTTCCAAATTCATTCTACAAGGTTAGCATAATCCTGATACCAAAACAAGACACATTCACCACAAAAAGAGGAAAATTACAGGCCAATATCCCTAATGAACATAGATGCAAAGATTCTCGACAACATATTAGCCGACTGAGTTTGACAACACGTTAAAAGAATCGTGCGTGGTAATCAAGTGGGCTCTACCCTGCAGATGAAAGGGTGATTCGTTATCCACAAATAAATATGACACGTCACTTCAACAAATCAGGGAATGAAAATCATATGATTGTCTCAAAAGATGCAGAAAAAACTTTGACAACATTCAACATCCCTTAATAAAGTTATGATAAAACTTTCAATGAAGTGAGTATAGAGGGAACATATCTCAACATAATAAAGAACATATAGGAGAAGCCCACAGCTAACATCATCCTCAATGGTGAAAAACTGAAAACCTTTCATCTAAGATCAGAAACAAGAGAAGGATGTACACCCTCACCACTTTTATTCAGCGTAGTACCGGAAGCTCTATCTATAGAAATAAGACAAGAAAAACATAGGCATCTGAATTGGAAAGAAATAAGTAAAACCAACTATTTGCAGATACAAAGTACTATACATAGAAACTCCTAAAATGCCGCCAAAAAACTACTAGAGCTCATCAATGGATTTTTTTAGTTGTAGGATACAAAATATACAGAAATCTGTTGCATTTCTATACAGTAACAATGAACTATCAGAAAAAGAAATTAAGAAAGCAATCACATTTACCATTGCATTAAAAAGAATAAAATAGCCAGGAATAAATCTAAGGAAGTAAAAGACTTGTACTCAAAACTATTAGACACTGATGAAAGAAATTGAAGATACCACAAACAGATGGAAAGATATACAGTGTTCATGAATTGGAAGAATTAATATTGTTTAAATGATCATACTACCTAATGCAATCCACAGATTCAATGTAACTTTTATCAAAATGTGAATGGCATTTTTAATGCAACCAGAACAAATAATTCTAAAATGTATATGGAAATACAAAGACCCCAAATAGCAAAAACAATCTTGAGAAAGAACAAAGCTCGAGGTATCACAGTCCCTGATTTCAAACAAGCAGAGCTGCAATAATCAAAATAGTGTGGTCCTGGACTGAAAACAGACGCATAGATCAATGGAACAGAATAGAGAGCTCAAAAATAAACCCATGTGCATATTGTCAATTATTCTATAACAAAAGAGGCAAGAATATAGAGTGGGGAAAAGACAGTCTCTTCAATAAGCGGTGTTGGAAAAACTTGACAACTACAGGCAAAATTATCAGTTGGGACTATTTTCTCACACCATTTATAAAATTAATCTAAAAATGGATTAAAGACTTAAATATAAGGCCTGAAACCATAAAACTTGTAGAAGTAAAAACATACACTTTTATATGTAAAACTTATATACTTTTTGACATTGGTCTCAGCAATATATTTTTTGGTATGTTTCCTCAAATGAGGAAAGCAAAAACAGAAATAAACAAATGGAGCTAGCTTAAACTGTAAAGCTTTTTACACAACAAAGGAAATCATCAACAATATGAGAAGTCCACCTAACTGAATGGGAGAAGATATTTGCAATTGATATAGCTGATAAGAGATTAATATCCAAAATTTTCAAAGAACTTATACAACTCAATATCAAAAAACAATCTGGTTAAAAACATGGGCAGACGACCTGAGTAGACATTTTCCAGTGAAGTCATACAGATGGCCAACTTCTGTATGGAGTTTAAAAAATGCTCCACAGGACGCAGGCGCACTGCACCGCGCAGCCGCCATTTTGTGTCCGAGCCTGTGGAGCGATTAACCCGTGCGCGGAGCTGCTTCTTTGGCGGCAGCGGCGGCGGCGGAAGCCGGTGCGGGTCCGCGGAGTTGGCTGGGGACGCCGGGTGGCCGGAACGAATTTAAGAAAATAAAAAATGCTCCACATTGCTAATCGTCAGGGAAATGTGAATCAAAGCTACATGAGACATCACATCACGCCTGTGAGAATAGCTATTATCAGAAAGACGGCAAATAGAAGTGCTGGCAAGCATGTGGAGAAGAAAGAACTCTCCTACGCTATTGTTGGAAATGTAAATTGGCACAGCCACTGTGGAGAATTGTATGGAAGTTCCTTATAAAACCAAAAATAGAACTACCATATTACCCAGGAATTTCACTTCTGGGTATTTTTCTGAAGGAAATGCAGAACACTAGTCTGAAAAGATACATGTGCCCCTGTTTTCATTGCAGCATTATTTACAAGAGCCAGGATATAGAAGCAACTGGTGATGGAATATTACCCAGCCAGTAAAAAGGAAAATATGGGTGAACCTTATGCAAACGAAATAAGTCAGAGGGTACAAACGTCGTATGATTTCACTTATATGTCTGTGGAATCTAAAAAAAACAAAACACGTGAACAACGGTGGCGAAACAGAAACAGACTGTACATACAGAGAACAACAGGGGCTGCCAGAGGGACGGAGATGCGGGAACAGGTGAATAGATACAGAGAACAACAGGGGCTGCCAGAGGGATGGAGATCGGGAACAGGTGAATAGATACAGAGAACAACAGGGGCTGCCAGAGGGATGGAGATCGGGAACAGGTGAATAGATACAGAGAACAACAGGGGCTGCCAGAGGGATGGAGATCGGGAACAGGTGAATAGATACAGAGAACAACAGGGGCTGCCAGAGGGATGGAGATGCGGGAACAGGTGAAAGGGTGAGGGAGAACAACAGGGGCTGCCAGGGGGACGGAGATCCGGGACAGGTGAATAGATACAGAGAACAACAGGGGCTGCCAGGGGGACGGAGATCCGGGACAGGTGAATAGATACAGAGAACAACAGGGGCTGCCAGAGGGACGGAGATGCGGGAACAGGTGAATAGATACAGAGAACAACAGGGGCTGCCAGAGGGACGGAGATGCGGGAACAGGTGAAAGGGTGAGGGAGAACAACAGGGGCTGCCAGGGGGACGGAGATCCGGGACAGGTGAATAGATACAGAGAACAACAGGGGCTGCCAGAGGGACGGAGATGCGGGAACAGGTGAATAGATACAGAGAACAACAGGGGCTGCCAGAGGGACGGAGATGCGGGAACAGGTGAAAGGGTGAGGGAGAACAACAGGGGCTGCCAGAGGGGACGGAGATCGGGAACAGGTGAAAGGGTGAGGGAGACAAGCGGTCCAGACTGCCTGTTTCAGAGTAAATGAGCCACTGGGATGAGCTGTACACATGGTAATATTGTTGATGTCTTTGTATGGTGGGGAAAAACTTTAAAAATAAACGAAAAAATTTTTTGTAAATTAAATGTGGAAATTTTGTGGATATAATCACATATTTCAAGGAAAAACAATAGTGTTTTGATAAAACATAGTGATATAATATCAGAATGTACACAACTTCCGTAACATACCCAAAGCCAAATATCTCTGAATTATATATGATCTGTTAATTTCCTAGACTTGGTGTTTGTGCCTCTTTTAAATCAGTTGTTTGGTTAGTGAGCTGATGCAGACAAGGTTGTTGGGGATTGCTGCATGGTTCCCTTCTTTGCTTCAAGTCATTTAAAAACTGTTCATCATGGTCAGCCTCTAGCTGTAGGGTAGGCTATCCGGTGTACCACTGATAGAATTTCAAATGTTCAAAATCTCTTGTATCTGTATATAAAATGATGAAATATTCTATTCTGTGCTTGACATTTAAGTGGGACATTCATATGCCTTCCTGTTATTGTATCACTCAAGGGGCCCTATTACAGACCAGAAAAAAAGATAAATGTTTCAGATGCATCTATCATTTTCTTGGTTAGGGTTCCTTAGAAATAGACTCTGCAACAAAGAGTTGAATGCAAATTGTTTTAAAAGGAGGTGTGGAGCAAGACATGTAAGAGAAAAAAGCGAAGTATATAGCATCACACAAAGAACCATATGGGCGACTGACACTCGGTCCCAAAGGGAGACAGTGTGGAACCCACACTGAACTACTGTTACCCCACCCAAGGTGCACAGAGTTTGGCTGTTTATCCAGCAACCCACTGACTGAGGTTCTCCAGGAAGGATGCTGAGTTTCAGCACTTTCTGCTGCCACACGACAATGAGAGTGGGCTCCGGTGCCCAAAGAAAGCCCTCCTGAAAAGAGATGAAAGAACTGGCAGTTAGGATGCTCTGAGAAGATCAGTGCCCAGGGAATGCGGGCTCATCTCCCCCAGTGACAGCATCTGCTACAGTACATACTAATTCATGGCCAGCTAACCTTTCAAACATCAGAGAAATGTCACAGTGATATTTCCTTGTAAGATGAAAAATCAACTCAACACAAATACTATTAAAACAAAATAGATACTACTTACCCTCAGGTGCCTTTTCTAGCATATCTCATTGCTCAAATATCTATATTATAGACCTTAATACTGTAGCTAAATGCTTGTGCAACATCAGTTTACCAGCCCTGGAAATATTCCATCCCTGGGTCTGTTTGCCCATGCAGTTGGTATTAAGACCTCCCTCTAGAGTTTAGATAGCTGGCATCATTTCCTTATTAAGTTAATATTTTAAGCTTTCTCCATGTGAAACTTCTAATTCTGAAGAGGAAGTCTCTATTGCTCCCTCAAATTTTTACACCTAAATTATTTAGGTCATATTTTAATGTTCAGATGATTAAAAATGTAAATTGCTGATGCTCTACCTTGAAGATGTCACTGGTTGGTCAGAGAATAATGGGGTCATTCGCCTGGGGATATAGTTCCAGCTTAGAGCTCCAAAGTTTGTTATCATCTACCCACTGCAGATAACTTTTCTTTTCAAGCTTCCTGTGTGCTTAAGAAGCCATTTAAAGGAAAGAAAATGACCAAGTGAGTGCTGTTTGGATGCCACACAATAGCTCAGTGAGACACGTAGAAATTGTGCTGGGATTTATTGTAGATTGGAAGTACCCTGGAATGATCTCAATTATTCTTCCTGAAAACATTACGCTAGGCTGAGTACTGCCACCTCGGTCCTATGCTGATCTCGATTATTCTTCCTGAAAACATTATGCTAGGCTGAGTACTGCCACCTCGGTCCTATGCTGATCTCGATTATTCTTCCTGAAAACATTATGCTAGGCTGAGTACCGCCACATCGGTCCTATGCTGATCTCGATTATTCTTCCTGAAAACATTATGCTAGGCTGAGTACTGCCACCTCGGTCCTATGCTGATCTCGATTATTCTTCCTGAAAACATTATGCTAGGCTGAGTACTGCCACCTCGGTCCTATGCTGATCTCGATTATTCTTCCTGAAAACATAATGCTAGGCTGAGTACCGCCACATCGGTCCTATGCTGATCTCAATTATTCTTCCTGAAAACATTACGCTGGCTGAGTACCGCCACCTCGGTCCTATGCTGATCTCGATTATTCTTCCTGAAAACGTTACGCTTGGCTGAGTACCGCCACCTCGGTCCTATGCTGTGGATGCTCCGTCATGTCTCTCAGCTTCCAGGAGCATCCCCAGACCCTCTGCCTCTCCTCACCCACATTTACACTTACCACGACTGAGCGACTTCACTTTCTCTTTTCACTTTCATGCATTGGAGAAGGAAATGGCAACCCACTCCAGTGTTCTTGCCTGGAGAATCCCAGGGACGGGGGAGCCTGGTGGGCTGCCGTCTATGGGGTCGCGCAGAGTCGGACACGACTGAAGCGACGTAGCAGCAGCAGCAGCAGCAGGCCAGCTCTGGGTGTTGGATTCAGCGTTTAGTGACTTTGCAGTGGTCAGTCCCAGGCTTGTGGCATGGACAGTTCCTGCACTAAAAACGTCTCAGGCAAGTCAAAGCGGATTGTAAATTTCAGGAGAAGGATTCGTTCCCAATACCTTTCTTTTCATGATTGCTGATTCCTCTCAGAATACAGTAAGGTTTCATTTTTAGAATCACAAAATCGTGAGGTTAAGATGAGAAGGAGCCTTTGGAAATCAGTTAACAAGTTCAATGCCCTTATCCTACCGATGAGGTGCTTGAGACTGTAGTGGTCACATGCTTTGCCCAAAGAGACACAGCAGGTGTGGGGCGTGTATTCACCTTTCCTTGCTCCTTTTTCCTGAATTGATGTTCTTTTTACACTTTCTGCATAATACTAGGCAAAAGCACGTATCAAATACATAGAAAAGCAACTATTCATTTTTGACAAGTAATAACTAGTCAAATTACCTAACAAAAATAAATAAAAATGGCAATATTCCTCTTTCCTCCTGCTTCATTTTTTCTATACTACATAAACATTTTAATATACTAAATCATTTACTTATTTGTTTTGTCTCTCCTTCTGTGCTGGGATGAAAACTAAAAGAGTAAGGATTTTCATCTGTTTTATTCCTGGAGGCAGTCCAAGCCCTTAAAACAGCTGTGAGGTGCTCAATCAATATTTCTTGAATAAATGAATGAATGCAATCCAGATCCTTCACAGGGAGGGCCATGGGTGTTTTATAGTTTTGAATTAGATCCTAAGAATCTAAAGATTTGTGTTCCTATTAGAGGAAGCTAATTCTAGAATAGGAGAAAGCTCCTACTCTACTATTCTGACATTTTGAATTATCACAGTATCAGAATAAATTTCCTTTGGAGATCAGGAGCCATCAGAAGGCTCATTCACATATTGGCAGTCCAATTCTGATTGCTGAGCTTTATTCCAGTAATTTAGTTAGATCTCTACTGTTGATGCTTCAGGCAAGTCTTTTGCTCTCACTTTGCATTTTTTTCCTATATTTAAAAATTATACACATAATGCCCACCTTATGAGCCTCCCCCATCTATGATGTAGTCTTATCCTAAATACCAGCACTATTTTGTCCTTTTTTAATAGTCCCCATGGCTTCCCAGGTGGCTCAACAGTAAAGAATCCACCTGCAATGCAGGAGACACAAGTTCGATCCCTGAGTTGGGAAGATCCCCTGGAGAAGGACATGGCCCACTCCAGTATTCTTACCTAGGAAATCCCACGGACAGAGGAGTCCGGTGGTCTACAGTCCATGGGGTTGAAAAAGAGTTGGACACGATTTAGTGACTAAACATCAACAATAATGCTAACATATCCCTAGGAATTGTTTATAACCACAGGTTTGTATCTTTTGACCATCTTCACCCATTTCACCCACCTCCTGCCTCTCGCAATTATCATTCTGTTCTTTGTTTCTATGAGTTTTGGATTTTTGTTTTTTTTTAGATTTCACATACAAGTGGAATCACACAGTATTTGATTTATTTCATGTAGCATAATACCCTCACATTCTATTTATGTTTTTGCAAATGGCAGGAATTCCTTCTTTCCTAGTGCTGAATTTTATTCCATTTTGTATATGTACCACATCTCTTATCCATTGATGAACACAGATTGTTTCCATGTCTCGGCTATTGTAAGTAATGCTTCAGTGAACACGGGGGTGCAGATATCTTTTCAAGTAAGTGATTTTGTTTCCTTTGGATAAATACCCAGGTGTGGAATACTCCACATTGTTTTCCACATGGCTGCACCAATTTACATTCCCACCAGCGTTGCACAAGTTTCCCTTTTCTCCATATCCTCCCAAGACTTTTGTCCTTTTGGTGCTGGCCATGCTGATGGGTGTGAGGTGCTATCTCACTGTGGTTCTGATCTGCATTTCTCTGGTGGTTAGTGATGCTGAGCATGTTTCCACATGCCTGTTGTCCATCTGTGTGTCTTTGAAGAAATGTCTGTTCAGATCCCCTGCCTACTGTTTAATTGAACTGCTTTTAGTTGCATGAGTTCTTTATACATTTTGGATATTAGTCCCTGATCAGAGGTATGAATGAAATACTTTCTCCCCCTTCCTAGGCTGCCTTTCATTTTGTTGGCTTCCTTTGCTGTATGCACAGCGCCATTCTGTCTTTGAAACAATTATTCCCTCCCATTCTTTTTAGTTGTTTTGTGCTTCTTTTGTCCTCAAAAGCTCTTTGACCTGACACTTTTATCTTCTTTTCCTCAGACAAAGCTGGGGAATCACCTTGGGCCCTTCAGATTTGGCTGCCAATTCCCCAAGCTGTTTGTTTTTTTTTTTTAACTTTACAATATTGAATTGGTTTTGCCATACATCAAAATGAATCCGCCACAGGTATACATGTGTTCCCCATCCTGAACCCTCCTCCCTCCTCCCTCCCCCCAAGCAGTGTAACCTGTACCTTCTCTCAACGAGCAGGAGAAGGTGACCAGAACATAGGGCAGTCATCCTCCTGCGAAGCCCCCAAGTACGTTATTGTCCTTGGAGTTCATGAAAAGGTCCTTCCTCTAATCGAGGAGCTCTTCTCTTGGAAAAGTGTTTCCACACACAGTACGGAACCAGCTTAGTGTCCTGGGTTCAGTCTAAGGTTTGAAAACAGACGTGACTATAGCTCCCTATGTTGAGAAGAGGCTTTAATTTAAAAGGGAAACAGGAGGCTGAGGACGTTTCACCTGTTCTCATCATCATTGTGACAAGTGGCCACAAATATATGTGCGTCAACAGACCAGTTTAGTTTAAACTCAGCTTCTCCTCCTGCCCCCTTGTCAGTCAGCCAGAGCTCCATCTGCAAGCAGCAGACTGGGGTAGTTACACGATGGTTGCTGGAGACCAAAGGAGGTTGTTGACTCCTCCCTTTGGTGTTTCCAGCGTTACCATCATTTCATTTAACCTCTCTTGGTTTTAACCAGTGCCTTCCTTGGCTACAAAGTCATGCCATGGGTGGGTGTGGAGGACACTTGGAAGTCAATCCCTAACAGGCACATATATAGATGGAATGAGGATCCATCATCATGTGGGCTAAGATGAGACCACACTTCACATCTGTGCAGTCGTAATTAGCCCAGAGATATGCCAAAGTCCATTTCTTGCAGGGCCATGTATAAACCACAGGGTGTGTGGGTGAGAATTGGAAAAGCAGACGCCCCAGAGGCAGGCAGATCCGGGGATGCACAGTTCTGAATGTGTGATTCTGCCTCTCTTCACCCCTTCAGCTGGGCCCCTTCTGCAGGGAGCATGAGCAACTGTGCAAAGCAGACCTGGGGTTTTGTTTCTCACCTGCATCCCTGGCTCTCCCATTCCCCATCACATCCCATTGGAAATCTAAAAACAACTGAGTTCTCAGATGCACAATGCAGCCCTATTCAAAACCGAAAGCAGCCTCTCTCTCTCTCCCTGCGTTGGAAGACTGTCTGTCTTCAGAACGTCTTTTGGGCCTCATACACCCATCCGCCCTGTCCTGTGACCAATAAGACAGCTGCAAAGTTCACATCTGCCATCTTCCTGCAGTCCACTTTGATTTCAAAGTTAAAAAGTAGAAACTCGGTAATAAATAAGGTGAATTGGATAATCCCATTTATGACATATCAGAGTCCTCATGCTTCTGAAATGAACCCAACATTTGTCGAGTGTATTTTCCCAACATTTCCCTCCAGGGCTGGTTGTGCTTTGTAGAGATGAGGTTTCAGAATGTGCTCTCTAACCTCCCAGGTTATCAGTTGGGGCTGGATCATAATAGACTTAGATCCCAGTTGACAGATAAGATTTGTGTGTTGGTTGATTCTAGAGAGAATTATGCTCACGACTTTCCTCATTCCCACCCAACACCCACACAGGGATAAGTACACAACATAATACCACTTGCAGGTTCGTAGTTTTGTCTAGACCAAGGCTTGGCAAATTACAGTTCTGGGAAAATCTAGTCTGTTGCCTGCTTTTGTGAATGTGATTTTGTCGGAGTACAGCCATGCCCATTTGCGTATGTATTGTCCACAAAAGCAGTCATGCTGTCTTACTACAAGGCCAGAAGTTGTAAAGAGACCTTGTCTAATTCACAAAGCCAAAAATATTTACTGCCTGGCCCTTTATTTTAAAAAGTTTTGCAGACTCTGCTCTAGATCCATCACATAAAAGGCCACTCAATACATACTATTTAAAAATATTGATGTAAATTCAGTTTCTGGTCCCGACCCCTATGTGTGCTTTTGGGTAAATTCCCTTTCTGCACTACGATTTTCTCATTTTGTCAAAGTGGAGATAACCTTACTCCTCTGAAACAGTTGTAAGGATTAATTTAGTTAATAAATGTAGAGCAATCAGAGCCAGGCCTGGGAGAAAATAAACTCTCAGCAAATGTTCATCTTATTCATCAAAGCATTGATTTTATTGGTCCTGAGGATATGGCCCTATGACCAAGGACCAAGACAAGCTCTGGGAGTTGGTGATGGATGGGGAGGCCCGACGTGCTGCAGTCCATGAGATCACAAAGAGTCGGAGACAACTGAGCGACTGAACTGAACTGAACTGAAGACATGTTCAAGGAGCTAGACTATATTATTTTATTTCAATGTGAAACATGAAATGGGACAGGACCCTACAGCTGCCTTGTCAACAGAGTGAGAACTAAGCAGAGGGGAGGAATTCTGAGAAGCCTTCATCTTGGTTAGCATACATTTGAGCCATTTTTAAGAAAACATGACAAAGAGGAATTTCTGAATATATATCATCACAGCACCTTGGTGATTAATTTCAAAAGCAGTGGAAGGCACGCTGCCCTACATGTAGTGTGCTTTGCAATCTATTATAGAAACACATATGGTCTAATGGACATGTATTAATAACGATCAATAACACATAGGGAAACATAGATGTATTTTTCCATAGCATGAGTGCAAACATCCAGGGATAGAATTTCTGCCTGGCTCATTTCCACATAGCTCAAATTTGAAATTTGAAATGTAAATATTGTCATTTAAACCAGAGGTTGGCAAACTTTTTCTGTGAAAGGCCAGGTAGAAAATAGTTTTGGCTTTGGGTATCATACGGGCTCTGTTGCAACTATTCAGCTCTGTCATTGTAGCAGAAAAGTGGTCATAAACAACCCATAAATGAATGAGCATGGCTGTGTTCCAATAAAAGTATTTATAAAAACAGGTGGTGGCCAAATTTGCCCCAGAGGCCATAATTTGCAGATCTGGGATTTAAACAATTGCAAAGTATATACAAACTATATTTTCTTTTTTTTCCCCCTATTTCTCTTATTTTTTAGTATACTGCCTATTTCCCCCATAAAATACTCTCATTTGCCAGGAACATGAGGTCTATCAGAAGGAAAAGAGGCACATCAGGGCCTCTAAATTTCAATTTGTTTTGTCAAGTTCAGTTCAGTTCAGTCGCTCAGTCATGGCCCACTCTGTGAGCCCATGGACTGCGACACACCAGGCTTCCCGGTCCATCACCAACTCCCAGAGCTTATTCAAACTCATGTCCATCGAGTAGGTGATGCCATCCAACCAGCTCATCCTCTGTCCTCCCCTTCTCCTCTTGCCCCCAATCCCTCCCAGCATCAGAGTCTTTTCCAATGAGTCAGCTCTTCGCACCAGGTGGCCAAAGTATTGGAGCTTCAGCTTCAGCATCAGTCCTTCCAGTGAATATTCAGGACTGATCTCCTTCAGAATGGCCTGGTTGGATCTCCTTGCAGTCCAAAGGACTCTCAAGAGTCTTCTCCAACACCACAGTTCAAAAGCATCAATTCTTCAGTGCTCAGCCTTCTTCACAGTCCAACTCTCACATCCATACAAGGCCACTAGAAAAACCATAGCCTTGACTAGACGGACCTTTGTTACCAAAGTAATGTCTCTGCTTTTGAATATGCTGTCTAGGTTGGTCATAACTTTCCTTCCAAGGAGTAAGCGTCTTTTAGTTTCATGGCTGCAGTCACCATCTGCAGTGATTTTGGAGCCCCAAAAAATAAAGTCTGACACTGTTTCTCTGGTGCTATTTCCGTGAATGTGCCACTTATTTTGTTTCCCGCTTTTTATGAGTATGGAAGAAAAAATAGGTTGAGAACTTCTGATTATTAGCTTGAAGTCCATATTCATATGAACTGAATCACCAAAACCATCTAACTACGGAAACTCCAGGCAGAGCTCTGTAAAGTCTTAATTACCAGAGATTATTTACTGAGAAGCCCGGACTAGAGCACAGGAAAGAGTTAAGGGAGATCCCCAAGCATCATAATAGCTCATCTGCTTGTTCTCGGCTCATAAGCAAACCTCACAGGCTTTCCCCACAGTTCACATAATCTTACTTTAAATTGAATCCTTTGCTTTTCCTTGCACACAGCAGCTTTTAATTTCTAACTTTCTATGGAAGCATGATACATGAACAGAAAGTTATCTATTCTCTAAGTAGACGTTCAGTGAATTCCCAGAACCCAGGTGAGAGCAGGGTGACCTGCACCCCGACCCTCTCTCCTTCCCACCTCTATCACTGCCCTGCAGGGTCACGCCGTCCTGACTTCCCCTGGAGGAGGTTTGCGGGGCTGTTCTTGCACTCTGCATGCTTCATCACGCAGTCTGGGTTCTTCGTGTCTGGCTGCCTTGACTCAGTATGTTTGTGGGCCATCCATATTGTCCCATGGAGCTGCTGGCGGCTCTTTTTCATTTCTGTATGGTATTCCAAGGGCTCCCCTGATAGCTCAGTTTGTCAATATATACCACATTTCATGGATCTGCTCCAGTATTCTTGCCTGGAGAATCCCCATGGACAGAGGAGCCTGGCGGGCTCCAATCCAGGGGGTCTCCAGAGTCGCCCACTAATGGACTAAGCATAGCACAGTGTCGATGGGCCTTTGGAAAGTCTCCAGTTTTGGACTATTGTGCATTGGTGGCTGTGAACTCCCTAATGTGTGTGTTTTGGGGACCTTACTTGCACATTTCCACTGAGTGTGCCCCACAAGTGAAAACACTGGGTCACAGGGTCTGAGGACATCTGGCTTCAATATTTTCTACCAAACAGTTTCCTGAAGCTCACTGCTGTTTTTAAACAGCAGATTAAAAGTCAGTCCCGCTAAAGACAGGCGTGCACATGGCAGCTGTCATGAGCGCTGGCATAGCATTTAGGAACACAACGTTAGACCGGAGTCTCGTCAGCTCGTGAGCAACGCCGGACAGGGCAGAGCAGCGCCGAGGAACTTTAAATACTGAGACCTTGACTCACCAAGACTGTCAGACCACGGTCAATCACTCCTGTTAAAATGGAGAGTGAGGACACCTTGGATAACATCACCAGCACTTTTCACGTCTCCTCCTCGATACTGATAAACTTCTCTTTTAGAGAAAGTCCTTTTTCCAACTCCTCATTGCCCTATATGATTCATTCTTTGGTGAATGCATTAATGACTTGTGTGCTGTTTCAAGACTGTTGGGTTATCAGACCACAGAAATACTAGCAAAAATTGTGGCTGTTGAATAATTCGGAGGCACCAGTTCACCAAAACTATGCATATGGGGTGTTTCGTGTATTTCTTTGATGTTGCAATGAAAAGTGAAAGTGTTAGTTACTCCACATGTCAGACTCTTAGCGATCACATGGACTGTAGCGCACCGGACTCCTCTGTCCATGGGATTCTCCAGGCAAGAATACTGGAGTGGGTAGCCATTCCTTTCTCCAGAGGATCTTCTCCACCCAGAGATCAAACTCAGTCTCCTGCATTGCAGGCAGATTCTTTACCGTGTGAGGCACCAGGGAAGCCCGAAGTTGCAATGTCTCAGATATAATTTTCATGTCAGGATAGAAGACTTTGAGGTTAAATGTCAAGTGTGAGTTCTCCCAGGATAGCAGAAGTTCAGAAGTCTGGAGCTCAGGCCTGAAGGCTCGGGCCATGACCTGGGGGGAAGCTCTCTGACGAGGCCCGAGCCTCGTTTCTTTGCCTTCTTGCTCTTTGCACTGGCAGAGCTTTTGTTGACCTCAGGGACAGAGCCCAGGCCAGGCAAAAGGAGGGCTCCTTGGGGGGTTGATGGAGAGGAGCAAACAGGCTGTGTTGAAGCATCTCCTGCCAGGAAGGGCCCTTGCTAACACGAGCTCCTCGCTAACTCAAAAGAGGACGGGCGCTTATGACATGTGCATCAGTCACACACAAGGAGACTGTAACTGAGGTGATGGGTATCAGTGGCTTCTATTCTTTTCCCATTTAAAATAATGTGTAACTAGATGTGAATTCAGAGAAGACAATAGCACCCCACTCCAGTGCTCTTGCCTGGAAGATCCCATGGACAGAGGAGCCTGGTGGGCTGCAGTCCATGGGTTCGCTAAGTGTCGGACACGACTGAGTGACTTCACTTTTACTTTTCACTTTCCTGCATTGGAGAAGGAAATGGCAACCCACTCCAGTGTTCTTGCCTGGAGAATCCCAGGGACGGGGGAGCCTGGTGGGCTGCCGTCTATGGGGTCACACAGAGTCGGACACGACTGAAGCGACTTAGCAGCAGCAGCAGATGTGAATTTAAATGCATTCAGGTGATACAAATCTTTGTGTAAGCCATGCACGTTTCTGAACGATGTGGCTTCAGAAGACGTGCATGGTGGAAGACTCCTGAGCACGTGGACAGTGTCACAATGTGCCCCTGACAGCCCTGCAGAGCCCCCGAGGGTCTGGCCACGGTCACCTGCTCCAGAGGGGCCGCGGGAGTCAGAGTCCCAGGTTCTGTGTGCCAACTGCAGGCCAGGTTCCCCCTCAGTCTCTGTGCCGAGAATCTGCGCAGTGACTTTGAAAGGATCACATGGCTCTTCTCATTTTCTGTATGCAAAGTGCAAGTCGCTCAGTCGTGTCCGACTCTTTGCAACCCCATAGACTATACAGTCCATGGAATTCTCCAGGCCAGAATCCTGGAGTGGGGAGCCTTTCCCTTCTCCAGGGGATCATCCCAACACAGGGATCGAACCCAGGTCTCCAGCATTGCAGGTGGATTCTTTACCTGCTGAGCCACACAGAGGCTAAAGGACCTGTCCCAGTGCCGGGCAGTGGGCTGCACGTGGTAGGGCTCCGACTTCCACCAGTTCCCTTTCCTTACCCGCTCTTCACTCAGGGAGGTTGGTGGGGCGTCCCCCTGGACTGCATGTGAACCAGACACAAGTACAAAACGAGTGAGTGGGGAGGGCGAGAATGTGGTCAGAACACGCTTGCAGTGAACACCCAGTGGGGATCTGCAAAGGAAAACCTATCCAGTGGGGCCGACCGCGCTCACCCGAACTTGTAGAGACCCAGGCTCGCGCACCTGCGTGTCTGTTTCGTTTGGTTTAGGATGGAGTCCCAGCTGCAATGTATCTGAAAGGGTTCTGCAGCCAAGGTTGAAAACCACAGATTGAGATTAAATGCCTTTGTAGACTAAGCAATTAAATCTAAATCATGAATGTAATTTTTAAAGAAAGCATGAAAATGAAAGCACGTCTATGAGAGGGATTGACAGACTGTAGCCGTTCTGCATATGGCACTTTAATGAAGAGAGAAATGGAGGAGAACATAACTTAGTAGTGTAGCTGGACACCCGGCCCGCTGGGGCCGCAGCAGGCGTGGAGGGGGAGACAGCATGCCGAAGGGTGCTAAGGAGAACTGTTTCTTGGGCTGGGATTTGAAGCCAGCGCTTCCCGGTCTCTGGTTCATCACATTACCTCTGACTTTCAGGCTCTGGAAAGGAAATTCTGAGTGAAGAGAGGCCAGCCCTGGACTATGGACTGTGCTGCTCATGAAATCATTCCACAATTTAAGGGAGTAATTCCCAACATACTTTCGTATAAGACTCTAGTATTTATCAAACCAAACTGGAATTCTCAGTTTATAATGAGGATAGAACCTTGGAATTTTCGTTTTCAATAAGCCAGGTTTTAAAAGGAATTCTTCAACAGAAGTGCATTTCACATTCAGAGACAGGGCCTCTCTCAGAGCTCAGAGCCCTAATGGACCACATGAGAATGTGCACTTGAAGCGAGTGGGAGAGGAGCAATCACAGACACACACATGCATGCACACACACGCACACATATATATATATATACAACATGCATGCAAACACACACACACATACGTACATGCACATATATACACATGCACACATGTATGGATATATATACATGTGCATATAAATGCATGCATGCAACAAACATACATATACATCTATACATACTCACATACATATACATGTGCACATACATGTGCACATACATGTACACAACATGCATACAGGTACACACATATAAACACATGCACACAGATACACATACACATGTATGGGCATATACATACACATGCATATAAATGCATATGTGCAACAAACATACATACACACACATACATACACACATATACACTACACATATATATACACTTACACACATATACATACATATTCATATATGGTTATATAAAAGCCTGTAACTGTGAAAGATTTGATAACATAAACGTATAGCGTAGTTAATAAAGGTGGACACCCTTGTAACCACCACCCATAAAAGAAGGCAGACTTTCTAAGCGCCTGGAAGCCCTCCATCTGTCTCTTCCCAACACAGCCCTCTCCCCCTACCCACAGGAGGAACCACCACCCTGACTTTTATAGTAACCAACTTTTACTTTTCTTTATAGCTTTTTCATCCAAACACTAGCATTACATTGTCTGTTTTTATCTTTAGTATCACCGAGATCTCATTTCCTCCATAATTTTGTCCCTTCATCTCACTGTTACGCCACTGATACTTCTTTGGAGAAAGCAGGTCACCTCTGACCGAGTTTGCCTCGAGCTGTGTTCGCTGGTGCACCCCACCATGCGCATCCTGAGCGTGGCCTCTGCGTGTCCCGCAAGCTGGGTGTTGGGTCCAGAGGCGTAATCACATTCAGATGCGGCTGTTTGGAGACAGACGTCCTCTCAGGTGGCGATGCATTCTCCATCAAGAGACGTATCCTACCTCATCCTCTCTCTTCTCGTCTTGGAAACAGCCACTGATTCTCAGTGCCTATATACATATTGTTTTAATTTTTAAAATTATTTATTTGTGGCTGCTCTGGGTCCTCATCGCTGCCTGCGGGCTTCCCCCCACTGTGGTGAGTGGGGGCTTCTCTCTGGTTGCGGTCTGCGGGCTTTGCAGTGCGGTGGCTCCTCTTGTTAAGGAGCACAGGCTTAGTTGCCCTGCAGCACGTGGGGTCTTCTCAGATTGGGGAGCAAACCCACGTCTCCTGCATGGGCAGGCGGGTTCTTACCCACTGTGCCGCCAGGGAAGTCCCATTTATGTTTCTAAGGAAAGTTAACTGGTCATTCCTAGAAGTTTTTTATTAACACACAAACCAGCTTCTCCAGCTTTTGAAAAGGATGGTCTTAGCTACAGCATGGTGGGCCCCCCAGGAATAAAACAGACACCACCACTTTTATATAGCTGGAAGGACTCCAGCGTTTAGGGAGGGCAGTTTTCTCTGGTTTCATTTCAGAAATGCTGTGACAGTTGTGAGCCCTGCCTGCACTGCTCCAACACACACACACACACACACACACACACACACACACCACCTCTCATGTTGCTTTTTTGTTACGCCCACAAGATCTGTGTAAATACCCAGGATGCTATTCTCCATTTCCCCCCAATTGTTTCTTTTCACCTGTGTAGCTCAGACAGCTCCAAAATCATCATTCATTTTCAGAGAAAGAAACTCTCTCTGTGAAAGCTGTAGCCGACACCAGATGCAGCTATGTAGATCCACCAGTGGTGTGGCCAGGCTGGAGGACCTCTGCCCACCGGCAGGAAAGGAGAATTCTGGGACGTTCTCCCACAGAGACGCAAAACTCCATCAACACTTAGATGTTTGATCATAGGAGATGCGGGAAGTCGTCCGCAAAGTCCTGACGTCGCGGTCGGTTTGACTGCATCTGTGCAGAGACGGTCAAGTGCACGCTTGCCTCTGACCTGAAGGAGGACTGGGGACACACTTCCACTCGCATTTGATAAAACACACACCTGAGCTCAGAGAGGTGACGCAGGCTCTCGGAGCTGCTGGGGCAGAACTACCACTCAGCTGGCCTCACCCCTCACCCAGTGGTCCTCCTGCCACCCCAGCCCAGGCCTCCACTCATGCCCGGGGACGATGAGTCCCTGCCTTCACATGCACTCGCTGCCCTTGTGGAGGCCCCAGCTGACGCAGGCACTTGCATCCTGTCCCTTTTCCCTTCCAGCCAGCCCATCGTGTACCCTACTCATGGGTCTCAGCGCTTTGTCAGCATCCACCGTGCGTTAAGCACTGCGCCCCGGCTGCAGGAAACAAAACGCCCTCAAGGTGCTTGTAGTCACGCGGAAGAACAATTTATACATCTATGCGCGCGCGCACACGTGTACATGTGATGTTTACGTCTCATGTTTACTGTTAAGATCGACTTCTGACGATCCTCTCTCCTGAAAGGAGATGGGAAAACAATGGCCTCTAGGTTAAAAAACCAGTGTGTCTCCATGCATCGCGTTGTAGTAAAGACTGGGGAGGGCTCAAGCCGCCTTCTCACATTCACCTTCTGTTATAAGAAGAAGAAAGGGTCCAGACAGAGTTGGAGAATGAAGCATTTAACAGTTCGGGGCTGTTGGGCCTGAGCCATTTTGTCCTTGCACTTTGTCTTAACAAAGTAACACTGCTGTGTTGCTTGGGATATAAAATCAACAATTTGCTCTGCAACACCTAATGCATCCCTTGGTGCCCAGACAGGGATCTACAGCGGCTTGCTGCTTGGTTGCTGGATCGCACTTGCCCATCAGTGGCATGTTGCCCTCGCCTCACACACACCCAAAATCCCTCTTATCAGAATCTTTAAATAAAGCATGTTTTTGTTCTTGAA
Organism: Bos taurus; assembly: GCF_002263795.3. Lineage (NCBI taxonomy): Eukaryota > Metazoa > Chordata > Mammalia > Artiodactyla > Bovidae > Bos > Bos taurus. Next base: position 40,593,921 of record NC_037354.1, on the reverse strand, counting down.
AACAGTATTATCTGGACAGTTGAGTTGGATGATAACCCACAACTTCAAGGATTCAAGAAGTCTTGTCAAAAGCTGTACTCCTGAGTGATTCTGAAATGCAGACTCCGACCTGCTCATCCAAGGCTTTTACATTCATACAAAGAGAGACGAGTGTGAGCCTTGAAATGGAAAAAAAATAATCTAGGATCAAAATACAAGTAAATCTATATAATGTAGCACATAGACCTCATCTTAAGACTATAGTTACTATGCTTAGAGTTAAGACTTTTGAAAAAATATTGATTTGAATTCATTTTGTTTTTCTATGAACAATTTTGAATAGGGATATAGGATTTTCTTAAAGAAGGCATCTATATCACCTTACATAACAAGAAATCCACCACTTAGCATGTTTCATAAAACCCTCAATGTACAGTCATTGATTAAATATTGTAATTAAACTGCCTTCGGATTCCTGCACAGTAACTCTGGTTCGACCCGTCAGCCTGACAGCTGTGTTTCCCTAACTGCATGGTTCAGCAGACACCAACTAATAGACAGTTGTCTTCCATTTAGAGAAACAGAGCAATTTCTCTGTATAGAAGAATTCATTTTGCAATGCTGAGCCACTGTATTTCTAACCAATGTGTAACAGTTATCAAAAGTCTTTTGATCACTATTGTGATTCTTTTTGAAGAAAGCACTGTATATGAGAAAGAAAACTCTGGGGAGGGAGGAGGGAGGAGGGTTCAGGATGGGGAGCACATGTATACCTGTGATGGATTCATTTTGATATTTGGCAAAACTAATACAATTATGTAAAGTTTAAAAATAAAGTTAAAAAAAAAAAAGAAAACTCATCTTGAGGTTAAAAGGCCCAGTTTCAAAAGCTTACTCCACCATTTATTCCTTATGTGATGTTGGACAGTCATCTCTTAAGTGGAGATGGTCATTCATAGTCTTGTCTATCTAATGGGATCATGGATGCAGGTCAAGTGAGATGAATAAACAGCCCTTGCAAGAGTACACAACAATGACTAGTGTGAGACATTATTATTCTTTAGGTTTCGTTTTTCCACTTCATATACACAGAAATACACAAACTCTCAACAGGTTTGCAATTCTACTCTTTTTGTTGTGATTTATACTCCACTCCCCACCCCCGCCCCCAGAAATTTTTGAAGTGTCTGATACAAGACACAGATATAATAGAATCAAACAAACAGGGACACATGAACAGCAACCAGATAATGAAGGCAAGAAAAATTGGAAGGAACTGCAAACATGAAAATCCCCTAAGCTTCCTAGCAGTCAGGACAAAAGGGAGCCACGTGACTTGCAGGGTTTCGCAGTCTGACTGAGGGAACTCCCTCTGTCCTTGCAGTACACTGTACCTTACTTCCAACAGGGTTTGTAGAGCATCGCTCAGCGCTCATGCTTAGTCCTGTCCAACTCTTTGTGACCCCATGGACTGTAGCCCACCAGGCTCCTCTGCTCATGGGATAGTTTTCAGGCAAGAATACTGGAGTGGATTGCCATTCCCTTCTCCAAGGGATCTCCCAACACAGAGATTGAACCCGCGTCTCCTGCTTTGGCAGGAGGATTCTTTACCACTGAGCCATCTGGGAAGCCCCTTCAGAGATCATTGCCAAATGCTTTTTTAGGAAGCCAGGATCTTTGTTATCAAAGTGCCACATTTCAAGTGTTGCTGTACCTTAGAGGCTTGTGCAAGCTTCCTGATGGGAGGGACTGGCTGTGGGGAAAACTGGGTCTTGCTCTGGTGGCAGGGCCATGCTCAGTAAATCTTTAATCCAATTTTCTGCTGATGGGCAGGGCTGTGCTCCCGCCCTGTAGGTGTTTGGCCTCAGGCGGCCCAGGCCTGGAGTTTGCAGTCTCTAGGGTAGGGCTAATGGTGACTCCTCCAAGCTGACTCACCCAACAGGCCGAGCTTCCCAGGACTGCTGCTGCCAGCGCCCCTGACCCCTCAGAGGCCACTGTCGACCCACACTTCCGTTGAAGTGAAGTGAAGTTGCTCAATCGAGTCCGACTCTGCAACCCCATGGACTGTAGCCTACCAGGCTCCTCCGTCCTTGGGATTTTCCAGGCAAGAGTACTGGAGTGGGTTGCCACGCTTACAGGCATGTCTGGCTCATTATGCTGCATATAAAGCTGATGAATTATTTGTGAATCAGTCTCACTCAAACCTATTTTAGAATATTGTTAAAAGCACCTTTCTAGTGCTCCGTCCACATGTTGAATGCATGGGAAATGTCCTTAGGGTTCAAGTCCTGTGTTTTCATAACATCATAACTTGTAAATCCAGGAATCACCCCACCTGTTCAGTTCAGTCGCTCAGTCATGTCCAACTCTCTGCAACCCCAGGGACTGCAGCACGCCAGGTCTCCCTGTCCTTCACTATCTCCTAGAGTTTGCTCAAACTCATGTCCATCAAGTCAGTGATGCCATCCAACCATCTCATCTTCTGTCATCTCCTTCTCCTCCTGCCTTCAATCTTTCCCAGCATCAGGGTCTTTTCCGATGAGTCAGTTCTTCACATCAGGTGGCCAAAGTATTGGAGCTTCAGCTTCAGGATCAGTCCTTCCAATGAATATTCAGGAGTGATTTCCTTTAGGATGGACTGATTGGATCTCCTTGCAGTCCAGGCACTCTCAAGAGTTTTCTCCAACACCACAATTCAAAAGCATCAATTCTTCAGCACTCAGCTTCCTTTATAGTCCAACTCTCACATCCATACATGATTACTGAAAAAACCATAGCTTTGACTAGATGGACCTTTGTTAACAAAGTAATGTCTCTGCTTTTTAATATACTGTCTAGGTTGGCCATAGCTTTTCTTCCAAGGAGCAAGCGTCTTTTAATTTCATGGCTGCAGTCACCATCTGCGGTGATTTTGGAGCCCAAGAAAATAAAGTCTGCCACTGTTTCCATTTTTTCTCCATGTATTTACCATGGAGTGATGGGACCAGATGTGTTAATAGCTTTTTAACTTTTTTCTTGGATCCTTTAGTGATATTTAGACCTCAGAAGGGATAGGAAAAATGTGAAAATAAATTAGAATTTCACCAAATTCAAATATATCCTTGGGTTCAAGTTGAGGAGGAGCTTGCTGTCTAGACCCATGAAGTCTTAAAGGCTGCATCCTTCAGCCCTGCTTTCTAGTCACATAGGCAGAAGTTTATTTCCAAGCTCTGCATTTATTGGGTGACCTTAGCAAGGTCACTTGGTGTATCTGATCCTTAGTTTCTCCATCTACAAAATACAAGTCCACTAAATCCCTCTTGCAGAGTTGTTGTGCTGTTAAAGGTACAATACCTGCCATCTAGGCGGCACTCAATACACAGCAGTTATCATAGTTCCACCTCTTATCTACCAGTTCCAAACCCCCAGATTTCCAGAATCTAAAACATTTTTCGTAATTCACTTGACAGCAAACTCTTACCTAAAACTCAAACATAGCCTGACCAAACCAATGTGAGGCTAGAGTCTTCTGACTGTTTAGTGGGATTTTGGAGCAAAGGCGGGAGTGTTTATGCATTTGGTTATGGAGTGTGGCCCCAAACAACACTGGGGATCTTGCATCACAAATGGCAGATGTTCTAAATAGCCTTTCTAAACTCTGAATAATTCTGACTTTTCGAACACGTCCCCCAGCCCCGATGCTTTTATTTAAGGGATTGATGACTATTCTATCACTGGGGTTTTAAATTTCCGTGGTGTCTAGACCATGAAATCTGGACCGTGGTGTCTGGACTGAAAAGGGAAATCTCATCAACTGCATCCCATACTCACAGTAACCTCCCAGGGTCTGCAGGATTTGCCCTGGGCTCTTTGGGTTGGGGAGGAGGTTGATACTTGGGCACAGATGGGTTCCCATCTGATAGATCCAACCACTATAAAGTCCTTCTCACACTGAAATCTGCCTCCCTGTCCACTCTCCTACTTGTCCCTGTTCCTGAGCGCTGAGAGGACAGAGAATAAAGCAGCTAGCCCTTCCAGGTGGCTGCTTCTTGTGTATTTGAACAGTGCTGTTCTGTTTCTGAAGCCATTGTTTATGCAAGCAGACAAACCCATTTCCTATAGCCAGCCCTTAGCTGACCCATTTCTATACCTCTTCCATTTATTTTGTCCATTTTCCACTTAACAAGTGTGATCTGGGATCAGAAGTATCATGGTCTTTGTCTTAAAAACTATTTCCAACTATGTATAAGCAACTCCTCTTTTCTGGCCCCAAACAGTATCTTCTCAGGGACTGAGCTTTTGTACAGTGGATGGTTCAGACCCAGTCAGATTCTGAGCCATCTCTTTACTAGACCTTAGGGGAGATATGTAAACTCGCAGACCCTCAGTCTCTTTATCTGTAAAGTGGAAGTGATCCTGTGACCTTCCTTGCTGTAAAGATTAGAGGGAACACCTGAGAAACACCCAATAGCTTACCTGACACAAAACAGGCAGGTTGAAGATGGTAGTGGTTGTTATTAGAAGTTTAATAAATAATCCTCCTCTTCTTTATCGTCGTGCTTTATTGCTTTCTTAGGCTGACACTGGTACTATCGAAATTCCACTCAAGCTTAAGACATTGGTGGGCTTATTGTTAGGTGCAGTCTGCGTGAAAGTGATGTCATTGTGAAGATTCAATTTGTATAATAAACAGTTTCTGCCTGTCACCAAGGGAAGTCACAGTACTTCTCCTCCCTCCTTCATCTCTTGTGAATCAAATGCAACTTCCAGGACAGCTTGATTGACACAAGTACATAAATCTGTATCTTTGAAGCATCTATTGAGAGATCTACAGTAGAAATTCATTTTTCCAGCCTAGCTAGAAACCAAGTGGATTCCAGGGTACCTCGCTTCTCATTTCAAGACTATGCACACTGTGTGAATGTTTCCAAGTGTACAGAGTAGAGTCATAAATTTTAGTTTTATCAGTGCCAAAACCTTGGTGCCAAAGAACATCTTAACATTACTATTAGTGTGTGTTGTATCCTGTAATTAAACAGAGTCAACTTGTAGATGAGTTCTTCTGAAGACAGAGCCCTCCTTTCATGGGAGAATAATCAGAATGAGCTATTGCTCTCATTAAGCTCCTTGGCAAGACATCACCAGTGTGGCCTGTCATCCTGATGATGCATTAGTGCCATTCATCACCAGGGTGAATCCCACTAGTGTGTCCTTACTCCTCAGGCAGGCCTGCCCATGCAGAAAGCATCCCGGGGCAGATGGAGGCTGACTGCGGTCCAGGCTCCAAAAAGTTCTCTGGAATGGGATCTCCCTACCTTTTTTTCCCCCCCTTTGAAGTTGAGCTGCATTTAAGTTATCCAAACCAATGCCCATCTGTCCCCAGGCTGTTCTGATTTTTCCTCTCTGACTCACTCAGAGTCCTTTACCTGCCCACAGATATCTGACTTTCATTCCTTTGACTGTATAATTGGCCCACTTGGTTCTTTCCTGAAGAGGAACCCCTCAACAACCTTTAGTTCCATGGCTGATGTCAAAACTTCTGAGTTTCTATGTGATTCACGCCTTACATAATTGTAAAGTGGATACTTTTCAAAGTATTTTTATTTACTTACTTCTTTATTTATTTTAGGCTGTGCTGGGGCTTTGCTGCCTGGGCTTCTCTCTAGGTGTGGCCAGTGGGGGCTACTCCTTGTTACGGTGCGAGAGTTTCTCAGTGCTGTGGCCTCTGTTGCTGCAGAGCAGGGGCTCTAGGGCCTGCAGGCTTGCGTGTTACGGCTCGCAGGCTCAGTAGCTGGGGCTCCGGGCTCTAGAGCACAGGCTCAGTAGCTGGGGCTCCAGGCTTAGTTGCTCTGCAGCATGTGGCATTTTCCCGGAGCAGGGATCAAATCCGTGTCTTCCCGTGTTAGCAGATGGATTCTTTACACTGAGCCGCCACGGGAGCCCTGGATACATTTTTTTTAAAGACTTATTCAATGATGCCACTTCAGTTTTTTTTTAAAAAGTAAGAGATAATGATACTAAAGATCAAGGTTTTACAACTAGGAGGTAAATAAGTCAGGAAGACCTGATACTCAGCACAGGAAGTACAGACAACAAAATGTACTATAAACTTTAAAGCTGCTAAGAGACTAAGTCTTAATTGTTTTCAGCACTAGGAGAAATGATAATTATATGATGAAAGGTGTCAACTATTGCTATAAGGCAACCACACTGCAATATAATCTTAGCAAATCAGTATATTTTCACCTTAAACTTACATAATGCCAATCATACCTCCGTAAAGAAAGTAAAAGATTCTCTACCAAAAAGAAATACACATCAAGGCTAACACTTGTTGTTGTCTAGTCAATGAGCTGTGTCTGACCCTCTGATCCCATGGACTGCAGCACTCCAGGCTCCTCTGTTCTCCATCTCCCAGAGTTTGCACAAATTCATGTCTGTTGAGTCAATGATGCTATCTAACCATCTCATCCTCTGCCGCCCCTTCAATTGCCTTCAGTCCTTCCCAGGAAATGGTCTTTTCCAGTGAATTGGCTCTTCACATCCGTGGCCAAAGTATTGGAGGTTCAACTTCATCAACATTCCTTCCGATGAATATTCAGGATTGGTTTCCTTTAGGATTGGCAGGTTTGACCTCCTTGCAGTCCAAGGGACTCTCAAGAGTCCCAACACCACAATTTGAAAGCATCAGTTCTTTGGCGCTCAACGTTTTTTATGTTTTTATCTCACGTTTTTATCTCACATCCATACATGACTGCTAGAAAGATGATAGCTTTGACTAAATGGACCTTTGTCAGCAAAGTGACATCTCTGCTTCTTAATACACTGTCTAGGTTTGTCATAGCTTTCCTCCCAAAACACAAGCATCTTTTAATTTCATGACTGCAGTCACCATCTGCAGTGATTTTGGAGCCCAAGAAAATAAAATCTCCACTGCTTCCAGTTTTTCCCCTTCTATTTGTCATAAAGTGATGGGACTGGATGCCATGACTTTGTTTTACGATTGTTGAATTTCAAGCCAGTTTTTTCACTTTGCTCTTTCACCCTCATCAAGAGATTCTTTAGTTCCTCTTCACTTTCTGCCAGTAGAGTGGTGTTATCTGTATATGTGAGGCTGTTGATGTTTCTCCCAACATCTTGATTCCAGCTTGTGATTCATCCAGCCCAGCATTTCACATGATATACTCTGCATGTAACTTAAATAAGCAGGGTGACAATACACAGCCTTGTTGAACTCCTTTCCCAATTTTGAACCAGTCCATTGTTCCATGTCTAGTTCTAACTGTTGTGTCTTGACCCAAATAAAGGTTTCTCAGGAGACATGTAAAGTGGTCTGGTACTCCCATCTCTTTAAGAATTTTCCACAGTTTGTTATGATCCACACAGTCAAAGGCTTCATCATAGTCAGTGAAGCAGAAGTAGATGTTTTTGTGAAAATCCCATGCTTTGTCCATGATCCAATGAGTGTTGGCAATTTGATCTCTGGTTCCTCTGCCTTTTCTAAATCCATCTTGAATATCTGGAAGTTCACAGTTCGCATACTGTTGAAACCTAGGATTTTGAGGATAACCTTGCTGGTATGTGAAATGAGTGTGACTGTATGTTAGTTTGAACATTCTTTGCATTGGCCTTCTTTGGAATTGGAATGAAAACTGACCTTTTCCAGTACAGTTGCCACTACTGAGTTTTCAAATTTGCTGACCTATTGAGTGCAGCACTGTGAAAGTGCTGCACTCAATAGGTCTTTTAGGATTTGAAATAGCTCAGCTGGAATTTCATCACTTCCACTAGCTTTATTCATAGTAACGCTTCCTAAGGTCCACTTGACTTCACACTCCAGGATGTCTACCTCTAGATGAGTGACCAAACCATTGTGGTTATGAGTCATTAGAATTTTCTTATATAGTTCTTCTGTGTATTCTTGCCACTTCATCTTAATCTCTTCTGCTTCTGTTAGATCTATACTGTTTCTATCCTTTATCATGCTCATCCTTGCATGAAATCTTCCCTTGATCTCTCCAATTTTCTTAAAGAGATCTCTAGTCTTTCCCATTCTATTGTTTTTCTCTACTTTTTTGCACCGTTCATTTAAGAAGGCTTTCTTATCTCTCCTTGCTATCCTTTGGAACTCTGCATTCAACTGAGTATATCTTTGCCTTTCATTTATCTTCTTTCCCCTGCTATTCCTCCTCAGACAATGACTTTGCCTTCTTGCATTTCTTTTTTCTTGGGATGGTTTTGGTCACTGCCTCCTGTCCAGTGTTATGAACCTCTGTTCATAGTTCTTCCAGCACTCTGTCTACCAGACATAATCCCTTTAATCTATCTGTCACCTCCACTGTATAATTGTAAGGGATTTGATTTAGGTCATACATGAATGATCTAGTGGTTTTCCCCCATTTTCTTCAATTTAAGGCCAAATTTTACAATAATGAGCTCATAATCTGAACACAGTCAGCTCCCAGTCTTGTTTTAACTGGCTCTATAGAGCTTCTCCATCTTTGGCTGCAAAGAATATAATCAACTTGATTTCTGTATTGACCATCTGGTGATGTCCTTATGTGGAGTCATCTCTTGTGTTTTTGGAAAAGGGTGTTTGCTATGACCAGCTTGTTCTTTTGACAAAATTCTGTTGGCCTTTTCTCTGCTTCATTTTTACTCCAAGGCCAAGCTTGCTTGTTATTCCAAGTATCTCTTGACTTCCTACTTTTGCATTCCAGTCCCCTATAATGAAAAGGACATCTTTTTTCAGTTAGTTCTAGAAGGTCTTGTAGGTCTTCATAGAACTGGTCAACTTCAGCTTCTTCGGCATCAGTGGTTGGGGTGTAGAGTTGGATTACTGTGATGTTTAGTGGTTTGCCTTGGAAACAAACCAAGATCATTCTATTGTTTTTCAGACTGTACCCAAGTACTGCATTACTGACTCTTTTGTTGACTATGAGGGCTACTCCATTTCTTTTAAGGGATTCTTTCTCACAGTAGTAGATATATTTGTCATCTGAATTAAATTCACCCGTTCTTGTTCATTTTAGTTCACTGATTCCTAAGATGTTGATATTCACTCTTGCCATCTCCTGCTTGACCCCCTTCCAATTTACCTTGATTCATGGACCTAACATTCCAGGTTCCTGTGCAATACTGTTCTTTGCAGCATCAGACTTTACTTTCACGACCAGACACATCCACAACTGAGTGCCGTTTCTGCTTGACCTAACCTCTTTATTCTTTCTGGAGCTGTTAGTAATTTCCCTCTCCCTCCCACAGTAGCATATTGGACACCTAGCGACCTGGGGGGACCCATCTTCTGGTGTCATATCTTTTTGCCTTTTCATACTGTTCATGGGGTTCTCAAGGCAAGGATTCAGGGGTAGGCTACTGTATCCTCCTCCAGTAGACCACATTTTGTCAGCGCTCTTCACTATGACCCATCCATCTTGGGTGGCCCTGCACAGCTTGATTCATAAGTTTATTGAGTTACACAAGCCCTTTCGCCGTGACAAGGCTGTGATCCATGAAGGAGAAGGCTAACATACCCAGTGCAATTGAGTTTTATATTTATCTCTGTGCAAACTGGCAACAAAATCAAAAAGGGATGATGGTTTGAAATAATGAAAAACATTTTGTTTCAAAACTTTGTAATATTAAATTAAAAAAATTTTTTTAATTTGGATACATACCTCAGTTCAGTTCAGTCACTCAGTCGTGTCCGACTCTGCGACCCCATGAATCGCAGCACACCAGGCCTCCCTGTCCATCACCAACTCCCGGAGTTCACCCAGACTCACATCCATCGAGTCAGTGATGCTATCCAGCCATCTCATCCTCTGCCGTCCCCTTCTCCTCCTGCCCCCAATCCCTCCCAGCATCAGAGTCTTTTCCAATGAGTCAACTCTTCGCATGAGGTGGCCAAAATACTGGAGTTTCAGCTTCAGCATCATTCTTTCCAAAGAAATCCCAGGGCTGATCTTCTTCAGAATGGACTGGTTGGATCTCCTTGCAGTCCAAGGGACTCTCAAGAGTCTTCTCCAACACCACAGTTCAAAAGCATCAATTCAGCACTCAGCCTTCTTCACAGTCCAACTCTCACATCCATACATGACCACAGGAAAAACCATAGCCTTGACTAGATGAACCTTTGTTGGCAAAGTAATGTCTCTGCTTTTGAATATGCTATCTAGCTTGGTCATAACTTTCCTTCCAAGGCATAAGCGTCTTTTAATTTCATGGCTGCAGTCACCATCTGCAGTGATTTTGGAGCCCAAAAAAATAAAGTCTGACACTGTTTCCACTGTTTCCCCATCTATTTCCCGTGAAGTGATGGGACCGAATGCCATGATCTTCGTTTTCTGAATGTTGAGCTTTAAGCCAACTTTTTCACTCTCCACTTTCAGTTTCATCAAGAGGCTTTTGAGTTCCTCTTCACTTTCTGCCATAAGGGTGGTGTCATCTGCATATCTGAGGTTATTGATACATTCTTTAGGATACATACCTAAAGAATGTTAAAGAACATAATCAACTTTGCCTTTAATGGCAATATCACTGAAAATTCTTCATAGTGATTTCTTGTTCTCATCCTTTGATAAAGTCAGGATGTATTATAATTAAAATATATCCATTTAAGGCATTTTCTGTGAAAGCTAATGTGGTACAGGTATGTAATTTTCTTTGGGAATAGAGGTAGAAAACCTATGGGAATGGATGGGAGGATTTCTTTCTATTTTCCTCTAAAATCACTTCTCTCCTCTGAACACTTTTCAAAGGGTCGGGTAGCAATTTATGATTTTTTTTTAGTTTCATGAGTGATAAAATTTGCAATCAATAAAATTTACCCTTTTTCAGTATACATTGTGATGTATTTTTGTATCTGTACATAATCAATGTGGCTACCACTACAATCAAGACATTGAAGGGTTTGGGGTTTGTTGGTTTTTTTTTTTAGTTGGTTTTGTATTGGCTACAACACGTGGCATCCAGGATCTTAGTTCTGCGACCAGGGATTGAACCCACACTCTCTGCAGTGGAAGCAGAGAGTCTTAGCCGCTGGACCACCAGGCAAGTCCCTGAAGAGTTTTCTCATGCTGAAAAGCCTCCCATGGTCCTGTGCAGTGGGTCCCCTCTCCCAACACCCCACATAGGCAACCACTGATCTTTCTTTGACTATTAAGTTCCCTTTGCTAGAATTCCATACAAATCAAATATACATACTGTCTTTTGTCTTTGACTTCTTTTATTGCACTCTGTGCTGTTGTTTGTATCATAATTTTTTTTTTTCATTTTTACTACTGAGTACTATTTCACTAGGATTTGTTTTCATAAGAAAATTTGAAGCATATTAAAAGCAGTTGCAAGAAAGAATATTCATATGAATTTAATAAGACGCATAGAGGTGGCGATGTGTTGTCTTGACTGAAGAGAGAGCCAAATGTGTTCAATTCCAACATGTGCTTTAATACTTTACAGTGGGGAGCTTGGAAACCAAGTGGTAGCACCATGTTCCCCAGCTCTGTCTGCAGGATCCAGCCCCAAGCCTGCTTTCCTGGCTGCTTCATAAATCACTGTTAGATAAGAAGATTAAGACATTAGTAGATGCTTATCCAACCCCAGCATATCACATGAAGAGAGCAGTCCTTCAGGACCACGAACCATCAAACACAAAGGAGAAAGTTATATTCACTATCAGAGAAATGCTTTTAAAGTAACTGGGTGTTCTGGACGTATTTCCATTTCTTTATGAACTCATTTTTGGTCCTATCACCTGTGCATTTTTAAAACGTTTGTCATTCTGTGTATTTTATCCTGAACTCCCAGCTCTGAGATAATCAACTGAATGCATTGACTCTGCCCTGTCCTTTTATTTGCCCTTAAAGTATTTCTAAACATTTAGCAATTTTCTGAAGCACACACTGTCTTCAGTTCCAAGAATTTTCCTAATCAAATAGAAGTGTAACCAAGGAATGATACACCTGTAAACAGAGCACCAGGGAATGTTAACACTTGAAGGTGCTTTAGTCTAATGTCCTCATTAAAACTGACTCTCTAAAGTGAGCTGCCCCAGTTTACACAGCGTTTGGTGGCAAGTGTTGTACATTCGAAAATAAATGTGTTAACAGCCTATTAATTCCAATCAGCAAGCAATTAGTTTCCAGAATAGAACTGAAAGCAATAGAGAGATCTTTCCATTTGCTTACTTGTTCATATTCAAGCTTTACTCAGGAGAATTGGTAGTTTGCAGCCTTTATTATTTTGAGTGGTATTGGAGCATGTTAAGGGCAAAAACTTTCACAAGGAGAAACTACATAGCTTAGATTAGAATTTACGTCAAAGCAAATAAAGCAAAAGGCAAAATTCTGTACTGGAGCAGATTGAACCTCAACTTAACCAGAGCTCTTAGCAGGAAGCAAAATCTATTAACTATATGCCTTAAACTAAACATTTATTTGGTCTTTAAGATTTATTCTCCATGTCAAATCACTAAATATTCCAGAAATTTGGTTTTCAGGTAGAATGTTCATCTGAAATTATAATAGATTAATTTTGGCTCTTGTCATATACCTTATCTAGAAACTTTAACATTCAAAAGGATTTAGATTCAGCTAATTAAAAAACGTTCAGATGCAGGCCTCTGAAATATCCTGAATTTTACAGATCTAATGAACCGTTAAGATTCAACAGAATTGTGTTGGTTTTATAAATCCTGCAAAGTGTTACCTAAGGCTTTAGACGTCCGCTTGCAACTGGATAAAACTCTGCCTGCTCTGCTTATCCATATCCATTAATGCAAAAATTATTTATCAAGTGCTTGCTAAGTGCTAAAGTTATATAACACAGGGATGAGTAAATACTCTGTATGGCAAGGGGAAGAACAGAGGATCTCAGTATGGGGAGGGAATTAAGACTTCAAGAGGAGGAGGCTTGAGTGTTAGATTTTATGTGAGGAGAAGCATGTTAGTAGGTTAGCAGGATGAAAATAATTCCTGAAACTGCCAAGGAACTGTGTGAAAAGGGCAGTAAGCAGAGTGTCTTCTCTGTGAGCCCGTTTTGGAAGGACATAAATCCTTCCAAAAGGAGATATACATCCGTAGGCCAAGATGACTCGGTCATATTTCAGCACCAAACAGGTGGAACTCAGCATCATTTAAGATGCCATACTTTCTGGAATCCTTAAATTTCCAGTAACTAATATGCCATAACAAAAACATTGAAGTCTCAAAATGGAACATTGGTACTTAAAAAAAAAATACCTGGAACTTTATGTTATAGTGTTCAAATAAACATAAGAAAGAATTTTACACGCAACAGGACAGTTCAACATAGGTGACATAGGCATAGATACATACACACTTGTCATGAGGACAACCACACCAAACTGTCATTTCTAATCAGTAGATGATCTTAATTTTTTCAATAGTGTGATGATATTTTTTATTGGACTTGAAAAAAAAAAAAAAGATTTGAACAACCCAGCACCTGACACAGATTTTTGTGGCGCAGATTTTCTTTGGTCATCTTCCAAAAGAAGGTTCACTGATTAGCCATAAAGCCAGGAAATATGTAATGAGAGTACTGTTCAGTTCCCTTGTGGTTTAAATGTCTGTAGGATAATTTAATCAATCAAGACAACTATAGCCTTTCTGGGGAAATGGCTCATAGGATCATCAGTTTTATACGATGCACAAGGGAAGGACGTTCACTTTTCTAAAAGTTTTGCCATCAGATTTGTTTTTAATGTTGTATTTTCCCAGTTCCCTTAGGTAACCAGTATACAGATATCTTCAGTTAAGCTTCATGTTTACTCTGTAAAAATTAGGCACTTCTACTACAGTATCAAAGTTTACTTTAGGTGATGGAAGTACAAGAGCCTTTATTAAACAATGGAGCTGGACCACAATGACTTTTAAATAGCAGGAAAGTTGCTCTGGGTTCAGGATAATTTAGTTTTTCCCCCAAATAGTCCCATTACAATATTTCTCTTAGGAAAAAAAAAAACAAAAAACTATGGTCAATCTCTTTTGAAAGGGAAATAAAATCAGCTTTATGATGAATTTCCCAAGCATTTATGGAGCTCTCTACACAAGTGTTCTTGTTTTCTTGAGAGAAAACCTGAACACCTGCCAATCCTTATGTTTCCGTATTATCTAGACTGTGTATATGACAGGCGAACAGCAGCAACATCTGCTGAGGGAAGCGATCTTGATTTTTCATTCCGCTTGTCTCTAGGCAGGTTGTCTGCTGTCTGGATTGCTGGTGGTATCCAGTCAAACACTGCGTCTGCCCTCACTTCTCTGGCAGGTTACCCCGAGCTCCGTGCCCCCACCTGTCACTCTGCTCTGTGAGTCAAACACAAAGGGACACGTTTGAAACTGATAAGGATGTGACAGGGTCAGGAAGACCGAGCATAGGAGTTTCGGAAGGACCCACAGTTATCCCTAATTGCCCTTCTGGAAGACTAAACTCCACGTTATCTCCCACGAGTCAGACCTGTCACACTATAAGAGACCTGTGTGTGAAAGCCCCTATTCAACCTTAGGGGGATTATTACTGATTGATTTGATTTGGTGCTTTGCTTTCCTTGATGAGTCCAAATAGTCTACTTAACTTTTTCAAGCGTTTGCTTTTACTCCAGAAGCTGATGTTTGCACACTGTAAAGATATTGCTTAAAGAGAGTCATAGAACTAAGACAGCACGTATGTGACTTTAAAAAGATGGTCATTTGCTAGGGTCATGAGCTCACTGGTCAGGAATATATATGTGCTGAAACTATAAAAATTAAAGAGTTGAAAGAAATAAATACAAGTCTGCATGTTTCACCTGGAAATTTAAAGAGAGGAAATGTTTTCAGAAGAGTAAGTTATGCAATAAAATAGCTCAGATCATCAGCTTGACAGTTTCACTGAGCATGGAAGATACATTTATCCATTCAAAAGCGGAATTTTATTTGGTACTAATTATAAAAGCACTGCAGAAATTCCATAGTGTTCACAAGGGATCATCAAAAGTTCTTTTCTTGTCAGTCCTACTCCCCACCCACCAAAGTTCACAATTAGGATCATATTACACATACACCTTTATGACTGTCTCTCTCACTTCACACATGCGAATACTGTTGACCTTTCAACAACCTGGGCTTGGGCTGCAAGGTCCACTTACAGGTGGATGTTCTTCAACAGAAAGACTACAGTACGGCAGAGCCTGCAGTGGGTTGAATCAGTGCCTGCAGAGGCGCTGTGGGTGTGAGGGCTGACTGTAAACTACGTTTGAGGTCCAACTCTGCCCCCCAGGCTCTTATGCAGAGATACCCTCAGGAAGTCATCTTTGAACCTTGCGCGGAAGGTGAAGAAAGTGGCTCACTTGTGTTTCCTCCCATTCCCATCACAACCACGTTTTGTTCGCAGTATTGTTGGATTTGCATGGTAAATGTTTGCAGCATCTGCCTTCTCTCTGTTATCATAATGTCCGTACGGTGTACCGTTACGCTTCTTCTAACTTCACATGCCGTCTGTTCAGGCAGACCGCCCCTCGGTCTCTTCTTTCCTCTTCCTGAGTTGCACGTCCTCTTCACTCCTTATTTGATGGACGACATTCCTTTACCAACTGGACTCCTCCTGTAGTTCTTTTTTGTTTAGAATGACTTCCTGTGTCTTCACAAGTGACTGAGCTCTAGGATAGGCATGTTAGTTGTGTTTTTCTTTTAAACACCAGTAGACTGCTTCCGTGCCCTCTGGGAGCATCTGTGTGGACAGGTCTGCGGCTGCCTGGTTTTATGTCTTGTAGGTGATTTAATACATTGTCTCAACACCCCCAGGTTTGCTTCTCTATCCTTGAGGTTTGAAAACCTCACCAGAATATGTCATGTTACTGAGAATTCCATAATTGTTTGTATGAAAAAACTGCTATGCCTGTGGATCTAGAACTTCCTTTCTCGTGGGAAATTTTTCTTCTATTATGTCTTTGAGAGTTGTTTTTTGCTTTTTGGTTTTTTTTGATTGCTCATTTGTTCAGTTCATTCTCAGTTTTAAGGATACTCTAGTGTTCCATATCTAAGATAACTCTCGTTGATTTTTCATTTTCCTTTGCGTTTAGAGTTGACCCTTGGGTAGCACAGGTTTGAATTGCATGGGTCCACTTATGTATGAATTTTTTTTCAATAAATACAGTGAAATATTTTTTGGACACTTATGACAATTTGAAAAGAACTTGTAAGCCAACTGCATAGCCTAGTTAGCCAAAAAATTAAGAAAAAGTTAGGCTATGTAATGAATACATAAAGTGTATTGGGTTGGCCAATATCTTACAGAAAAACCCAAACAACCTTTTGGCCAACCCACTATTTAGATTACTAATCTTTTTTTATTATTATTATTATCTGTTACCATAGAATATACACAAATCTATCACAAAAAAATATATCAAAACTTATGCACATGTATGATGCCATTCACAGTCAAGAAAAATGTAAACAAATGTAAAGATGCAATATTAAAGCAAACTGCATAGAATTAACCGTGGTACATCGTCTACCACTATAATAGCTTCGGAGCCACCGCCTGCTGCTATCGTGGTGAGCTCGGCGTTGCCAATGACCATATAACATTCATCCTTTCCACGGGAGAGGCTCATCTCTCCAGGAAAGTGCGTATCTCTTGAAGCAAAAGTGACCTCTCGTGGTCCTCCCATATTTTTTCAGTGCAATACTGTAAGCCATAAATAACACCACAAGGCCCACACAGTGCCTCGAGTGATGCTGGAAGTACTCCCAGGAAGCGGAGAAGAGTCATGACATAATGAGAAAATATTGAACTGTTTGGTGTGTGCTGTAGCTGAGGGTTGCAGCTGCGGTTGCCACCATTTCCAGATAAATGAATCCAGTATAAGAACCACTGTAAAAGAAAAAAGGAAATTTGTGAAGCCATCACCACAGATACACCAGCAGGCACGAAAACCTCACACTTCTTGTGAAATACTTTTTGATCTCATGTGGAAAGTGCAGCTTGTATGTGGGTACAGGATTGCTGTAAGTGAGACATAACCTTAGATTCTACTATGATTTCAAGAAAAATCAGATCATATGGCAACCTAAAGCAAAAGGAAAGATCTAAAGCTGGAGAACTGAAGCCCAGCACAGGATGGTTTAATAATTTTCAAAACAGATTTGGCAGTAAAAGTGTCAAGATAACAGGAGAAGGAGTTTCTGCCCACCAAGAAGAGGCAGTTCCCAGTCTCCAGCAGGAAAATCGCTAAGGTGAAGGATAGCTGTCAAAACAGGTTTTTAATGGAAATCTAAGTGTGCTATTCTGGAGGGGGGCGGGGAGGCCACATAGGATATTCACGAGTAAGGAAGAGAACTGAGCACCAGGGCTTGAGGCTGGAGGGGTCAGCTAGCTCTATTCCGTTGTGAAAGGCAGTTGAGATCATGACTGGTGCTGCCCTCATCTCTAATGACCCAAGACATGAAGGGAAAAGACAAAGCGCGTCTGCCGGTCTTTGAGCTGCTCAACAAGAAGGCCTAGACAACAAGAACACTTTTCCAGGATTAGTTCCACCGAGGCCTTGTCCCTGAAGTCAGAAAGTACCTTACCCATAGACGACTGCCTTTTAAAGTTCTGTTATATTGGACAGTCTCTCTGGCCACCCAAAACACTGGGAGTTCGACACTGAAGGCATCAAAGTGGTCTGCTTGCCCCCAGACACAGCACCTCTAATTCAGCCTCCAGGTCAGCGGATCAGAAGGACCATTCAGACTCATTACACGCTGTATTCTACGGAAAGGCTTGTCAACTCTACGCAAGAGAAGCCAACAAAGAGAATCTCGTGAAAGTCTGGGAGCTACATCATCCAAGATGCCACTGTTGTTCCCATAAAAGCTGTGACGCCATCAAGCCCCAAACAGTAAATTCCTGCTGGAGAAAACTGTGTCCAGATGCTGTGCATGACTTCACAGGATTTACGACAAAGATCATCAAGGAAATCATGAAAGAGATGGTGGATATGGCAAAGAAGGTGGGACCGGGTGGGAGTGGAGGTTGGCGGGGAGGGAACGGCTAGAGTTTCAAGGTATGGATCTTGGAGAAATTCAAGAGCCGACAGACACCACAGGAGAGGAATTAGCAGCAGATGACCTGGCAGGGATGAGTGCTTCCTACCCAGCGCCAGATGATAAGGAAGAAGCAGTACCAGAGAGCCAGATGGCAGAAGGGCTATGATTATTCAAGACTGCTTCTGGCTTTTTTTTATGACATGGACCCTTCTAAGATACAAGCCGTGAAACTAAAGCAAATGGTGGAAGAAGGATGGGCACCATGCAGACACATTTTTAGAGAAATGAAAAAGCAAAAGGAGTCCGAGAGAAATGGCTCTAACTGTAACGTCCACTGAGGGTGCCTGCTCTCTTCCTCTCTTCCTTCTTTGCCCTTTCCGTGCCTGCCGCTCCCGAGAGAGCAAGACCAGCTCTCCTCTTCCTCAGCCTACTCCGTGTGAACACGAGGATGAAGAACTTGACGGTGAACAGCTCCATGGAATGAATTGTCAGTAGTCGTCATGCCCTACAGTTAATAAACTTACCTGTTGTGTAGGTGTGTGTGTATCTTCGTGTGAAATCTATTAACTGTAGGACAAGAACTAGATGAGGCATCCTTGCGCCATCATCGTCATCACCTAAGTGTTCAAGGCGTAGAATTTCATGTGCAAGGCTTTTGTTGAAGTGAATAGCCTGTCCTTGTGGCTCAGTGGGTAAAGAATCTGCCCACAATGCGGGAGACCTGGGTTCGATCCCTGGGTTGGGAAGATCCCCTGGAGAAGGGAAAGACTGCCCACTCCAGTATTCTGGCCTGGAAAATCCCACGGACTGTAGAGTCCATGGGGTCACAAAGAGTCGGACACGACTGCGTGACTTCCACTTTCACTTCACATAGGCTTATGGTGAGCGATATTTAATATAAGAGTAACACCGTGTTTGCTTTCTTACTGTTTTATATCTTTACTTTCAAAGAATTACCTTACCATACAGTGTTACTATACAGAGGCTCGCTTTTGTAGCTGGAGAAACTGTGTACCAGCTTCTCATCACAGGGAACTGGATTTTTTTCAATGTAACAATGTTTCCAATGCTGTATTATGACTACAATACTGTGTGCTGTAAAAATTTTATAATGGTTCATCTATAGTGTACAGAGTAGGCTGTCATGAAGCAAACTTATCCATTGCCCAAAGCTACCATAAAGACTGTATGGCTGCTGCTTTGTTAATGCATGAATCAGTCTACCATAAAGAATATGAATCTGTGTTTCACATTATCTTTTCATTTTTGGTGTCTAGTGTTAGTAATACATATAGCACTATGGTGTTTTGTATCATGTAAGACAATATTGATATAGATAATAACAGGCAGATGATTCATCTGGCAAACAGATGACTTAAATTTAAGGTATCAATAAATACAGTACAGTTCTGTGAATGTATTTTCTCTTCCTTATAGTTTTCTTAATACTTTCTTTCCTCCGGCTTACTTTATTAGAAAAATATAGTATATAATCCATGTAACATACAAAATATGTGCTAATCAACTGTTTTTGTTATTGGCAAGGCTTCCAGTCAACAGTATGCTCTTGGTAGCTAGGTTTTGAGGGAGTCAGAAGTTCCATGTAAACTTGTCACTGTGCAGGGGTCTGTGTCCTCAGCCCTGCAGCGTTCAAAGAGCACCTATTTGTTATTTTCTTATGGCTATCCACCAGGTGACTGCCTCTTTTTTAGCAGTATCCATTCTACTTCTAGCCATTTGTGTGTTTTTTTCTATTGTGGTAAAAGTCACATAGTGTAACAACATACTGTTTTAACCATAGGTAACCACTCCAGTACTCTTGCCTGGAAAATCCCATGGATGGAGGAGCCTGGTAGGCTACAGTTCATGGGGTCGCTAGAAGTCAGACACGACTGAATGACTTCACTTTCACTTTTCACTTTCATGCCCTGGAGAAGGCAGTGGCACCCCACTCTAGTACTCTTGCCTGGAAAATCCCATGGGCGGAGGAGCCTGGTAGGCTGCAGTCCATGGGGTCACTAGAAGTCAGACACGACTGAACGACTTCACTTTCACTTTTCACTTTCATGCCCTGGAGAAGGCAGTGGCACCCCACTCCAGTACTCTTGCCTGGAAAATCCCATGGGTGGAGGAGCCTGGTGGGCTACAGTCCATGGGGTCGCACAGAGTCGGACACGACTGAAGCGACTTAGCAGCATCAGCAGCAGCAAGTACCTTCACCTTGTCCTGCAACTCTCACCATCATCCATCTCTGGAATTTTTCACCTTCCTCAACTGAGACCCTGTCCCCGTTAAACACTAATGCCCAACCCCCTGGCACCTACCAATGTACATTCTGACTCTACATATATTAACGCATGTATGTGGACTCTAGAAAACAGTACAGATTAACCTAGTTGCAAAGCAGAAATAGAGACATGGACGTAGAGAACGAGAGGGAAGAGGGTAGAGGGTGGGATCAGTTAGGAGGCTGGGATTGGCGTGTATACACTAAGTATAAACACATAACTAATGAGAGCCTGTCGCACAGCACGGTGAGGAGTGGAGAAAGAGGGCAACATCTGTTTGTGGGACACATGCTAAGGTAACCTTAAAACTGCTTTCCAGTACACATTAGGTGCAGGCAAATACAGCTTGATTCTACTTATACAAGACACCTAAGTACTGCTAGCTTCTTCTTATGGTTTCCTTTTACTTGTTAATGGTTTATTGCTTTCTTTAATTTCTTTCAAAGCTTGGCCAGATTGCCTTTTATCTCTTTAATTATCTCCTTTTTCATCTCTTATATTGATCCTTTGGTATTCTTACCACCTGCCGAAGATTCCATGGATCCTTCCTTTTTTTCTTTTAAAGAGTATTGAGGTCTATTCATAGCCTTCCTTGTTGCCAAAGCCCTGAAATGGATTGTACGTGCGCCTCATGTACCTTCTTGGCCTTTTGTGGGGGAGATGGGAGAGGGTCGTGGTGTCCACATACAGATGCCACGTGCTGGATGCTTGTTGGGTACCTGTCATCTGTGTGTGAGTGTGTGCTCACCACTAGTGTAAGTAAAGCACACATGTAGGGAGTGAGGGTAGCAGGAACACTCTCTCATTAACAGCCCTTCTGCTCTAGAGGAATGTTTCTCTTCAACAACAGCAAATCACTGAGGCAGACATTAGGGTGATTCACAGTGATGTTTCCTCACCATGTTCCAATCTGTTTCTCTCCATTTTTCCTCCTGTCTTCTCTGTTGGTCTCACCTGCAATAAGTATCCGAGTATTACAGACGATCCAGAAGTCTGCAAGAAGGTTTCTTGGTCCTTGATGCCCTGTCTACTAACTCAGTCCTCACTCTTCTAGGGAAGGAACTATTACCATTAAATCACCTTCAGAAAAATGAATGTCCTGCTAGAGAAGTTTGCAAGGATCTGTTAGCTTTCTTTTTTTACTTAATTTGGAACAAATGTCACTGTGTTAGGTGAACTATCTTCATAGTTTGTGGTTTGTTGTCACAATCATTTTCTAATTACGAGCTCTAATTTGTACCCTATTGTTTTTACTCCTTTTGTTCATTTCCATGAATTTCAGGAAAAAGGATACGCATATCTTTACTTCATTTTTTCTATAGGAGTTTCACGTGATTTCTTAAAAGTGTACAAAATGCAAAGACTCCTAAATTGATATTGATAAATGTCATAAAGTTTTAAAATCCTCTCTCAAATCTCAAACCCATAGAAAATTATAATTCCCCATAAATTACCATTATTTGCAATGCCTGTCTACAAATTAATGTCTTTTACTGAAACGTGTCCACCTTAATATGTAAACAAGCTCCTACCCCAATAGTCACCAGCTATATTGTATAATGGTAAAGAGATGTGTGGGCCTTTAGCTACTATTTTCCTATCAAAGATAAAGTGATAGATGTATGTGTCAGTGAAATTAAGTTCTGTGTTTTAAATGGGTGCATTAAAAAAAAAATGCAACAGACATTCCCCAACCCCCACCCAGCAGTCATTGTTCGAAAGCATTAAACTGAGCATTCAAGATTAATTCTCTGGCAGGTCAAGAGGAGAGCTGCATGTAGCCAATCCTACCTTAGTGCTCCTCCTTAATGGCTCCAGCACAGTGTGAAAAAGTAAACAGTTGTGACAAGAGATGTAATGGATGAGTTGGGTGTGACAGGTCACCCCAGCTGAAGTTCATCCTCTCTTTAAGTACGGTCTGTAATGAAGTGGACTATAGTTTTTCAGATCATCAAAGACTTGCATTGTAAACTGTATTTCTGGAGTAGGGAAGGGTCTTGAGTAAATATATTATGAATGATGGTGCCTAGTGACACCAAAGGAATAAAAACAAATAATGGATAAAGTGTGCTTATCCTGAAGCCTCGGAACCCCTGATAACACCCCTCCCCTCTTCTACATTTCCTCTGCCGTTTTCTCTTACATACAAGCACTCGCCTTAAAATGCTTTGGCTTCCTAACAAGATTTTATAATTATCAAAAACAGTAAGCTTATAGCACTTTATTTTGCCCAAGACCCAACACACCTCGTGCCTTTTCATATCCTGGGAACACACAATTACATAGAAAGGAAGAGAAATGGTGTTCCAGTTCTCCTTCCCATTCCATGGAATTATACATAAAAATGCGGCACTGTCCCTCCTCCCAGTAAGCCCCAAATCTCAGGGAGATAGGCTGATAGGAAGAAGTCAAAATAATGCCCTCTTCACCAAAACAAATAGTTATTCAACCCTGGAGTAGGCTATTTCAAAGAAAAATTAAATTCCTTAGTTATTTTTGCCTTGTGGTTAGCGTATAACAATAATTATCATTATAGATTATCTTATCATTAATGTGATAAGAAAATGAATTTTAAATTTTACTTAAATTTAAGTAGCCACATTGTATGTGTGAGTTGCTCAGTCGTGTCCGACTCTTTGCAACCCCATGGGCTGTAGCCCGCCAGATCCTCTGCCCATGGAATTCTCCAGGGAAGAACACTGTAGTGGGTTGCCATTTCCTTCTCCAAAGTGGCAACATGGAGCTACCATATTAGACCGTACCGATCTAGCTACTTCTATAAGACTCTCTGGTTTTTTTCGTTATACCACAGCAGGCAATCACCGCACTGAACGGGAACTATGCTGTCTCCAAAACCCTTGCATCTAAACCCCTAAAATGAGAAAGTCTTATATAAATACAGAAGCTGCTCTCAGCTCCTAGCAATACCCACTCATATGAACAAATATTTAACACTCAGTATCCAAGAAAATATTGACACTTTGCTGTTAACATTTTAGGGGTCATTCCAGGGAGACACTGGAAAGTAAGAGCTCAGTACTTGCCACGTGCTGAACTGAAAGACGGTTCATCGGTATATAGAAGAGCAAAACAATGGCTCCTTTTGTCAGAAAATAGAAGACTTAAAGTTAGCTTGTTTGACTTACACGCACATAGATCCTTACAGTTCAGAATCACCAACGACAAAGTCTTTTGAAGTACTGAGTCTCTTCCAGCTCATCTGAGGTCAAACCCAAAAGTCCTTGTAGATCTTTAATCTTGCCTATCAACCAAGCAGCACTTAGAAGGCAATCAGTGCCCTAGACCTTTTGGGGTGTTCCTCTGAGAAGTCAAAGCTATAACGGTAGCTATCAATATGTGAGAGTTCCGTATGCCCTATCTTTTATCAACACTTGGTAATGGCTCTTAAAAAAATATGTTATCTGTCCAGCGTGTAGGATTATCAGTTGTGGTCTAAGTTTGCATTTCCCAAATGACTAGGGAAATTGAGCATCTTTTCATGCATTTACTTATCATCCGTATATCTTCTTTGAAGGATTATTTCAACTTTTTGTGCACTTTTTAATTGGGTTGCTTGCTCTCTTATTGTTGAATTTTAGAAGTTCTTTGTGTATTCTGCTTATAAAGCCTTTGTTGGAGATATGATTTGCAAGTATTTCCTTCCAGTCTTTGGTTCTTTTCTTTCTCTTAACACTGTCTTTCACAGAGAAAAAAATCTTAATTTTGATGAAGCCCAGTTTATCCAATTTTTTTCCTTTTTGGTACCATATCCAAAGTCTCATTTCCCAACAAAGGTTCCATAGATTTTCTTCTATAATTTCTAAAAGTCAACAACTTTCTTAAATCTTAAATCTATGAGTTATTGTTTAAGATTTATTTTTCTTTTGCATATTGATGACCTTGTTCCCATGAACGATTTGTTGTAAAGACTGTCAATTCTTCAGGTAACCACCTTTGTTAAAAAAAAAAAAAAAAAATGGGCTTTCCTGGTGGCTCAGATGGTAAAGAATCTGCTTGCAATGCAGGATACCTGGGTTCGATCCCTGGATCAGGAAGATCCCCTGGAGAAGGGAATGGCTACCCACTCCAGTATTCTTGCCTGGAGAATTCCATGAACAGAGGAGCCTTGGAAGCTACAGTCTGTAGAATCACAAAGAGACTGTTAATTCTTCATTTAACTACTTTGAAAATTAATTGACCATATTATGTGGCTCTCCTCTTGAACTCTATTCTTTTCCGCCAATCTTACCCTTTTACCAATACCACAGTGTGTGTTTCTATAGATTTATCATAAATCTGGGAAGTTGATAGTGTGGTTGCTCCAATTTTGTTCTTTTTCAGAAATCATTTTGGCAGTTTTAGTGCCTTTGACATTTCCAAAGAAGTATTAGAATCAGCTTCTTGGTGTGTACAAAATTATTCTCAGTGTGATTCCATCGAACCTATATGGGAAGTATTGGCATCTTGACAATATCAAGTCTTCTCATTCATGAACATAGTATATCTCTTGATTTATTTAGGTTTTCTTTGAAGTTTTTGACCAGTATCTCATAATTTTCAGCATAAACATTCTGCCAGTATTTTTTAGATTTATGTCTAAGTATTTATTGATGCTAACATATATGGTACTTAGTAAAATTTTAATTCCTAAATATAGGAATACAATTGATTATTTTATGTGTGTTGGCCTTCTATCCTGTGATCGTACGAATATCACTTATCAGTTCTAGAAGGTGGGTGTGCATGTGTGCATGTTTATAAAATCTGTGAGATTTTTCATGTAGACAGGCATCTCTTCTGTGAACAAAGACAGTTTTATTTCTTCCCTTCTAATCTGTATGCCCTGTATTTCTTTTACTTGCTTTATTGTATTGACTAGGAGGACTTCCAGAACAATGTTGAATGAAAATAGTGAAAACAGACATACCTGTCCCAGTTCCAGTTTTAGGAAGAAAGCATTAAGTCTTTCATTCTAAAATATAATATATTATAAATAAATATATATAAATAAATATATTATAAAAAATATAACATAAGTTTTTTAGGTACCTTTTATCAGGATAAGGGCATTATTTTATTCCTGATTTGCTGAGAATGTTTTTATGAATGGGTGCTGAATTTTGTCAAATGATTTTTCTTTATATATTAAGAAAATCACATTTCTTTCTTTAACCTGTTAATACCACGATTAGATTGATTTTGAATGTTGAGCCAGCCTTGTTTCCCAGGATAAACCCCACTCTGTTGTGATGTATTATTCTTTTTATATTTTTGTATATCAAATGTGCTAATATTTTGTTGAGGATTTTCAGACCTGTTCATAAGGGATATCCATCTATAGTTTTCTTGTAATATCTTTGTCTGGTTTCACTATCTGGGTAATTCTGGTTTTATAATATGAGTTGGAAAATGTTACTTCCTCTTCAACTTTCTGGAAGAGATTTTGTCAGGTTGTTATTATTTCTTTCTTAAGTATTTGTTAGAATTCACCAGGGAAGCCATCTGGGTTTGGAATTTTCTTTGTTAGAAAGTTTTTAAATTATAAGTTCAATTTTTTAATATCTGTAGGCTATCTAGCCTAATTATTTCTGCTTGAGTAAGTTTTGATGTTTGTCTTTAAAGCAATTGGTACATTTCTTCTCAGTTTTGAGTGTGGGTCTATAGGATCAATGTGATATCCCCTCTCTCATTCTTAATTGGTAATTTATATTTCTTCTTTTTGTTGCTTAGTCTGACTGGATACTTATCTCTTTTATTAATCCTTTCAAAGAACTTGCTTTTGTTTTTATTAATTTCCTCTGAAGATTTTCATTTTGAATTTCATCCTATTCTGCTCTTATCTTTACTATCTCTTTCTGTGTGTAGTGGGGGAGAAAAAAATCCTTTTTCCTCCTACCCTCCTAGCTTCTCTGGCTGGACCATGATAACTAAACTGACCAAAGACAGTTTAACAAGAGACAAACATAAACATTCATTTTGAATTAAGTTTTACATGGCACAGGGCCCTTCATAAGAAAAGTAATCCCTGAATAAATGTTTAAATCTGAGTCTTTTTGTACTAGGTTTGATGAAAAATGGAAGTGATTCGTGTCTGACTCTTTGCGACCCTGTATAGTCCATGGAATTCTCCAGGCCAGAATACTGGAGCGGGTGGGTAGCCTTTCCCTTCTCCAGGGGATCTTCCCAACCTAGGAATCAAACCAGGATCTCCTGCATTGCAGGCGGATTCTTTACCAGGTGAGCTATCAGGGAAAGTCATGGGAAAGCATGACAGGGCAACAGGGTTGAGCTAAGCACGGTAAACGGGGGGGCTTACCAAGGCCTGCTCACCTGGACTGTCCTCTGCATCCCTCCATCTCCAGAGATGAGGATGCTCCCTCCCTTCAGATGTAGAGAGGACGCCTCTCATAACAGGGTGTTATGATCTGCTTCAGGGGAGGAGGAAGGGGTCAGAGTCCTTCGAGTACTTTCTATGACCTTCTTCAGGGACGAAAGAAAATCAGAGTGCCCTTCTTCAATGTGCCAATTCTCAAATTCCTTCAGGTTAAAATATTCAACACGGTGAGGTGCCATATTTGGAAGGAGCATGCTCTTAACGTGTCCTTTGTACCCAATTCCATGTCTGCTTGGCTTAGGGATGTGCCTGGGGCTTGCATCTGTTTATAATATAGAATTAAATCTCCTTCTCAGTCTTCTCTCCCCTGAGATTTTCCGACACTTCCTGGTTCCAGAAGGACCAGGTTCCTCTTCTGGTTCCTCTGACCAGGAGGATGTGTTTCTCCCTCTAAAATCTTGCACACTTCTGAGTGACTCCATCTGCCCTTGGGCTGAATCCGCAAGAGAAGGGAGGGAGGAAGAAGTTACAGGAATCCTGCCCACATGCTTTGGACCACAGTGACCTCTTTTTCTGGTTCCTCCTGGCCAGAGAGAACGTTTTTCTTCTTGAAGTCCTGTGTACCCAGGCCTCTGTGGCTGCTGTGAAGCCCCCACAACATCAGTACAGCTTCAGGGCTGGGACTGTCCACAGGGCAGGTCTGGCTGAGGGAAAGATAAACTCCCCAAGTATCCTTCCTGCAGCTTCTAGCTCAGATGAGCCCCTTTTTCAGGTCAGAAAGAGGGCGTCTGTCAATATTGGGTCCTCATGCTATGGCTTAGTTTTGCAAATGTTAAGCCATTAAGTCCCCACCAGCAGATGCAGTGGTGCTGGCCACTCCTCAGGTTTCAGTCTTCACTCTCTGCTGACAGAGTGTACTTTTCAGGTCCTCGGGATAGCTACTGTGTTCTGTCTGGACTCTCTCACTGTGAAATGTAGAAACAGAGGCTCAGGCAGACCAAGGGCAAGTACTGCGCAATCTCACCGTCACATATTACAAGCAAAATTTTATACAGGAGACCAGAGAACGTTCTGGAAGTTGGGCTTAGCGTAACAGTCGATTCAGAAGTTTAGAGACATTTGAAGTGATTTTATACACTGAGCTCCAAAAGCAGCGTCTTTCTCCTCACCTAAAGAGGTTGGGTATGTCTTCGGAACCCCAGCAAAGGTGAAGAGCATTCATTCTTCAATACAATTAAAGTTCAACTGCCTTTTTCCTCTGTGTCTGTAATAGTCATCGTGATTTTTACTCACTTAGATCGCAGACAAAATGTTCTGTAGATGTAATAAGCAAATGTGTTGTTTCGTGCAGTTAACCACTTTCCTGTTACTTATTATAGCTTTCAGGTAAGGTTACAAGACATAGGGCTCAGTGAAGAAACACACACACCAGTATGCATGTGCGCTGGAAATGTTTGGTTACAAAAGCTCTTCTTTGACTATTATGCACTTTTTTATTTGTGCAAGAAGATGGAAATAGAAATTCATTATTTTCCCCACAATGTGAATGCGTGTTAAATCACTTCAGTTGTGTCCAACTCTGTGCAGCCCCACAGACTGCAGCCCACCAGGCTCCTCTGTCCATGGGGTTCTCCAGGCAAGAACACTGCAGTGGGTTTCCGTGTCCTTCTCCAGGGGACTTTCCTGACCCAGGGATGGAACCTGCATCTCTTAGCTCTCCTGCATTGGCAGGTGGGTTCTTTACCACTAGCACCACCTGGGAAACCCCAACAGATACAAGAAACATTCATCACTTGGGGTTTTCACAGTGAGTTTAACTCTGAGGTCACGAATTAAGCATCTCTAGATAACCTGTAAGGTCATCAATCTCAAGTAGCCTGAGAAAAGAGTCCATGTGAACTCTTCAGGGGATCTTGGTTTTTTACTCTATCTTCTTTGGCCTTTCTAGATATCTTCTTTGTGTAATCTTCAGAAATATTCTATTTCTGACCTCTTTCATGATGTAGTTATCTAATTATATAAAGGATTGGCCTTATATATGTAGCTATATGCCCCTCTAGACTCATTCAGTCCCGTTCAGTTCAGTCACTCAGTCATGTCCGACTCTTCGCGACCCCATGGACTGCAGCATGCCAGGCCTCCTTGTCCATCACCAACTTCCAGAGTTTACTCAAGCTCATCTCCATTGAGTCGGTGATGCCATCCAACCGTCTCATCCTCTGTCGTCCCCTTCTCCTCCTGCCTTCAGTCTTTCCCAGCATCGGGGTCTTCTCAAATGAGTCAGTTCTTCACATCAGGTAGCCAGAGTATCAGAGTTTCAGCTTAAGCATCAGTCCTTCCAATGAATATTCAGGACTGATCTCCTTTAGGATGGATTAGTTTGATATCTTTGCTGTGCAAGGGACTCTCAAGAGTCTTCTCCAACACCACAGTTCAAAAATATCAATTCTTCAATACTCGGCTTTCTTTATAGTCCAACTCTCACATGCATGCATGACCACTGGAAAAACCATAGCTTTGACTAGATGGACCTTTGTTGATAAAATAATGTCTCTGCTTTGTAATATGCTGTCTACGTTGGTCATAACATTTCTTCCAAGGAGCAAGCATCTTTTAATTTCATGGCTGCAGTCACCATCTGCAGTGATTTTGGAGCCCTCCAAAATAAAGTCTGTTGCTGTTTCCACTTTTTCCCCATCTGTTTGCCATGAAGTGATGGGACCGGATGCCATGATCTTAGTTTTCTGAATGTTGAGCTTTAAGCCAACTTTTACTCTTTTCTCTTTCACTTTCATCAAGAGGCTCTTTAGTTCTTCTTCACATTCTGCCATTAGGGTGGTGTCATCTGTATATCTGAGGTTATTGATACTTCTCCCGGCAATCTTAATTCTAGCTTGTGCTTCATCCAGTCCAGCATTTCGCATGATGTACTCTGCATATAAGTTAAATAAGCAGGGTGGCAATATACAGCCTCGTTGTACTCCTTTCCTGATTTGGAACCGGTCTGTTCTTCCATGTCCAGTTCTAACTGTTGCCTCTTGACCTGCATACAGGTTTCACAGAAGGCAGGTCAGGTGGTCTGGTATTCCCATCTCTTTAAGAATTTTCCACAGTTTGTTGTGATCCACACAGTCAAGGCCTTTGGTGTAGTTAATAAAGCAGAAGTAGATGTTTTTCTGGAACTCTCTTGCTTTTTCAGTGATCCAGCAGATGTTGGCAATTTGATCTCTGGTTCCTCTGCCTTTTCTAAATCCAGCTTGAACATCTGGAATTTCACGATTCACATACTGTTGAAGCCTAGCTTGGGGAATTTTGAGCATTATGGTGCTAGCGTGTGAGATGAGTGCAATTGAGCATTCTTTGGTGTTGCCTTTCTTTGGGGTTGGAATGAAAACAGATCTTTTCCAGTCCTGTGGCCATTGCTGAGTTTTCCAAATTTGCTGGCATATTGAGTGCAGCACTTTCATAGGATCATTTTTTAGGATTTTAAATAACTCAGCTGGAAATCCATCACCTCCACTAGCTTTGTTTGTAGTGATGCGTCCTAAGGCACAGTTGACTTCACAGTCCAGGGTGTCTAGCTCTAGGTGAGTGATCATACCATGGTGGTTACCTGGGTCATTAAGACCTTTCTAATATAGTTCTTCTGTGTATTCTTGCCACCTCTTTTTAATATGTTGTGTTTCTGTTAGGTCCATATCATTTCTGTCTTTTATTGTGCCCATCTTTGCATGAAATGTTCCCTTGGTATCTCTAATATTCTTGAAGAGCTCTCTAGTCTCAGTCAACAGGTACTAATTGTGCCAAGGCACAGTGGAATTCAGCAGTAAATAGGAACAATCAATGTGCTGGCTGGGTGAGCTCCTTCCTTATTTTACTCAACAGTGCTTAAGCTCAAGATAATTTCAAAGACAGTGCTATCCTTTTTATTGTTACCTCAAAATAGCAGATGGATAATTGCTTGCTTGACATGTCTCTGGCCAAATATTTGTTTCACTGACTTTCTTCTTCTACTGAACCCTTGAAGCAAAAAACACGAACATTATGTAAATGACTGTATGTTCCTAATAAAAGAGAACGGAAGGAAAGGGTGGGGCGTTAGAGCCAGTGAAGGAGGGAAGGAAGAAGGAAAGAAACAAGAGGAAAAGGGAGGGAAGAACAAGAGAAAACCTTCCCTTCACGGTGCACTGTAATTAACTCAGAAGAGCTAGTGCCACAAACTCTTAACAATAAATATGTATAACAGGGAAAGTAAATGCTGACTCTTCCATCAACACTTTTTCGCTGCTGTTTCCATGAAGTGGCATTTCATGTGGGATTTAGTATTTGGTAGAGGGTATAACGGCACCCCACTCCAGTACTCTTGCCTGGAAAATCCCATGGACAGAGGAGCCTGTAGGCTACAGTTCATGGGGTCGCTAAGAGTCGGGCACGACTGAGCCACTTCACTCACATTTCACTTTCATGCATTGGAGAAGGAAATGGCAACCCACTCCAGTATTCTTGCCTGGAGAATCCCAGGGACAGAGGAGCCGTCTGTGGGGTCGCACAGAGTCAGACACAACTGAAGCGACTTAGCAGAGGGTATAAGAAAGGCCAGAATTCATCTTCACATAATATATCAAATAAAAAGGGCTATTTAATTTAAATTTTTTAATTTTAAAAAGTGTTTTTAATTTACATATTGTTATTTATCTGGAAGATCTATCAATCCTTATAGTTAATATGCTTTTTAATGTTCTAATTTTCACTTAAAACCTGAGAGATAACATTTATTTGATAATCGTGTGCTGTCTTATCCTTCTTTTTCTCCACCTGACGCTCCTCTAAACACAACCTATTAGGCTTCTACTCTTGAACGAATCAGACTCCTTCCACATGTGATATTTTTCTGTACTTTTGGTATTGCTTGAAAGAGACTGTCTTAGGCTATTATCATAATTGCTATCTTTCCATTTAATAAAATTCTCTTTTTATCTGAAAAGATTTCCTTTAACAGTTAAAAGCTTTTCTGAAATAATACTTCACAACAGCAGGACTCTAAATTGAACAATCTTCAGCAATACTTTGGGCAATCCATTTAGAGAATTTGGTTACTAAAGAATTTAAATGACTTCATAATAAGTTGATGTAATTTATTAGTCTCTCAGGGTAGCTTCCAAAAACAGTATTATAAAATGACTTTAAAGTAACCAGAATATTATCTTAATAAATATTCTGTTTATTTCCATTTTGTCAGTTATTTTCATCTTTCCACTTCAGCATTTCAGATACAACATGGCATTTTCCTATAGTACAGTCAAGGAAAGTGTTTAAACAGTTGTTTCACATAGGTTGGCAATCTTTGCTTAAAAATTATATTCCAAAAATACAGTCATGTATAATCTTTTGGTCAGTAACTCAGATAAACTCTTTTTAAAAAACAGCTTTGGGAATTCCCTGACAGCCCAGGGATTAGAACTCTGTGCTTTGACTGTCAAGGGTACAGGTTCAATCCCTGGTCAGGGAACTAAGATTCTGAGATCCTGCAAGCCATGTAGCACTGCCAAAAAAAAAAAAAAATAGATAAACAAAAATATAAAATAACAGCTTTTTTGAGATATAACTCACATAACATACCTTTTAAGTATACTATACGGTGGGTTTTATTGTATCCACAGACTTGCACAACCATCACCAATATCTAGTTCCAGGACATTTTTCATCACCCCAAAAAAACTTGGTACCGATTAGCAGTCGTCACTCTGTATTCTGCTTCTTCCAGTGCACCAGTCCTTCCTATGAATATTTAGGACTTATTTCCTTTAGGATTGACTGGTTTGATCTCCTTGCAGTCCAAAGGATTCTCAAGAGTCTTCTCCAAAACCACAGTTCAAAAGTACCAGTTCTTCAACACTCAGCTTTCTATATGGTCCAACTCTCACATCTATACTGACTACTGGCAAATCATAGCTTTGACTAGACGGACCTTGTTGGCAAAGTAATGTCTCTGCTTTTTAATACCCTGTCTGGGTTGATCATAGCTTTTCTTCCAAGGAGCAAGTGTCTTTTAATTTCGTGGCTGCAATCACCATCTGCAATGATTTTGGAGCCCAAGAAAATAAAATCTGTGCTATTTCCACCTTTTCCCCTTCTATTTGCCGTGAAGTAATGGGACCAGATGCCATGATCTTAGTTTTTGGAATATTGAGTTTTAAGTCAGCTTTTTCACTCACCTCTCTCACCTTCATAAAGAGATTCTTTAGTTCCTCTTCACTTTCTGCCATAAGGGTGGTGTCATCTGCATATCTGAGGTTATTGATATTTCTCTGGCAATCTTGATTCCAGCTTGTTCTTCATTCAGCCTGGCATTTCTCATGATGTACTTTGCATATAAGTTATGTAAGCAGGGTGGCAATTACAGCCTTGACGTACTCCTTTCTCAATTGGAACCAGTCTGTTGTTTCATGTCAGGTTCTAACTGTTGCTTCTTGACCTGCATACAGATTTCTCAGGAGGCAGGTAAGGTGGTCTGGTATTCCCATCACTTTAAGAATTTTCCATGGTTTGTTGTGATCCACACAGTCAAAGGCTTTAGTGTAGTCAATAAAGCAGAAGTAGATGTATTCCTGGAATTCTCTTGTTTTTTTTTTCTATGATCCAATAGACGTTGGCAATTTGATCTCTGGTTCCTCTGCCTTTTCTAAATCCAGTTTGAACATCTGGAAGTTCTTGGTTCAAGTACTGTTGAAGCCTAGCTTGGAGAATTTTGAGCATTACTTTGCTCACAAGTGAAATGAGTGCAATTGTGCGATAGTTTGAACATTCTTTGGCATTGCCTTTCTTTGATATTGCAATGAAAACTGACTTTTTCCCAGTAATGTGGAAATTTGAAAATTTCCAAATTTGCTAGCATATTGAGTGCAGCACTTGCACAGCATCATCTTTTAGGATTTGAAATAGCTCAACTGGAATTCTGTCCCCTCCACTAGCTTTGTTCATAGTGATGCTTCTTAAGGCCCACTTGACTTCCCACTTCAAGATGCCTGGTTCTAAGTGGTTATCTAACCATTGTGAGTCTCTGGGTCGTGAAGATCTTTTTTGTACAGTTCTTCTGTGCATTCTTGCCACCTCTTCTTAACATCTTCTGCTTCTGTTAAGTCCATACCATTTCTGTCCTTTATCGAGCCCATCTTTGCATGAAATGGTCCCTTGGTATCTCTCATTTTCTTGAAGAGATCGCTATCTTTCCCATTCTCTTGTTTTCCTCTATTTCTTTGCATTGATCACTGAGGAAGGCTTTCTTATCTCGCCTTGCTGTCCTTTGGAACTCTGCATTCAGATGGGTATATCTTTCCTTTGCTCCTTTGCCTTTCGCTTTTCTTCTTTTCTCAGGTATTTGTAAGGCCTCCTCAGACAACCATTTATATGATCCAGTAATCCTACTCCTGGGCACATGGCCAGAGAAAGCCATGACTCAGAAAAGTACGCGCACTCCTGTGTTTCTAGCAGCACTGTTCACAGTAGCCAAGACATGGAAGCAGCCTAATCGTTCACCGACTGATGAATGGGTGAAGAAGAGGTGGTACATGTATACGATGGAATATTGCTCAGCCATATAAAGAAGAAATAATGCCATTTGCAGTAACATGGATGGACCCACAGGTTATGATACTAAATGAAGTAAATTAGATAAAGACAAATATCATGTGGTATCACTTATATGTGGAATCTAAAGAATGATACAAGTGTACTTATTTTCAAAATAGACTCACGGACATTGAAAATGAACTGTTGGTTAAAAGGGTGAAGTAGGAGGAGGGATAAATTAGGAGTTTAGGATTAGCAGGTATATACTGCTGCTGCTGCTGCCGCTAAGTCGCTTCAGTCGTGTCCGACTCTGTGCGACCCCATAGACGGCAGCCCGTGAGGCTCCCCCGTCCCTGGGATTCTCCAGGCAAGAACACTGGAGTGGGTTGCCATTGCCTTCTCCAATGCAGGAAAGCGAAAAGTGAAAGTGAAGTCGCTGAGTCTTGTCCGACTCCTAGCGACCCCATGGACTGTGGCCCACCAGGCTCCTCCATCCATGGGATTTTCCAGGCAAGAGTACTGGAGTGGGGTACCTTTGCCTTCTCCGAGCAGGTATATACTATTATATATAAAATAAACTAAAAGGACCTACTCTATAGCGCAAGGGACTATAATCAGTATCTTGTAATAACCTATAATGGAAAATAGTCTAAAAAGCATGTATATGATTCACTGTGCTATACGCCTGAACCTAGCACAGCCTTGTGCACCAAACCTAATTTTTTTTAAAGATACACAGTTATTGTGGAATGAAGAGAGTTCATCACTTTCTGCGTGGCTTTCTACATCCTGGATGATAGACTTCAGGAGTACTCCCTCCTCCTCTGATTTCTCTGGTACCCTGTACTGAGAAGCAGTTCCGTGAAGAACAAGGTTAACAGCTCTGGACACAGGCAGCATCTGTGTTAGTAACGCTTTTCTGGAAGTCTGGTGAGCACTAGTCAGTCACCCACAGCCTGATCGTGTCTGAATGAACTGACGACATCCTACTTCTGGCTTCAAAACTGAGAAAGTGATCGCGGATCATCACCCTGGGATAACGCCATCCTAAGGACCAACGTTAGCAGCCAACTGACTTCTCCTCTGACAGCTTTCCTGAAATGCACCGCCTGAAAAAGGGGCGTGGAAAACGTGCTTCAAATGCTTACTTTCAAGGCAAAACCTCGGTGGAGCAGGGTATGTGAGGGAGGGGGAGGGCACCCTGGATGGCCAAGTGGCTCGGCCACTGGATGGCTGGGTGAGGGGAGGGAAATACAAAAACGTGAGATGGGAGGAGGTATGACAGTGTGATGGTGTTCAGAGAGATTCTAGTCTGACTTTGTGACCTCGGGCAGTCTGTATGTTTCTATCATGCTTGGCGCTCTCGTCTGTAAATCTGACATATTGTAAGTCACGACTTCAACTGGTTAACCTGGAACTTTCAAGGAAAATCCAGCACCATACTTGACTCCTAGCACATTCTCAACAACATTCTCAACCTAGCACCCTTTACGTTCACTCTTGACCGTACCAGGGGCTGCCGTCCATATTGGTCAAGAGGTCAAGTTTGCTGACCTTCTTAAATTTGGACCTAACTTTGAGGTAACACTCTCTGATTTCTGTCACCAGACGCGGCATCAAGTGAGTGCCTGGTGAGTTTTCTTAAACACTTTCACCCCTACCTTTGCAGACACAGTGGATCAAGAAAAATATGAATTACTCTGGAGATCAGGACCTGGACTTTAACTTGTTGTCAGAACGCAGTGTGCGCCCTGAAATCTGGAGCCATCTCTGTGGTAGCTAGCCGCGATCAGAGATCATCCTTTGTGACTAAAACAACTTCTTTCCCTCACACCTTAAACATCATTATGAATTCTTCATGGGGTCTGTTATTATCTGCTTTGTGTCACTTTTGTGAATTTCCTCCTCTGCCTTCCTCATCCCTCAGAAAGGGTGCAATTACAAATTCACAAAACAATTGAACTGCGAGTTTGAAGCAGCATCTCACCCTTGGCAACCAGAATCCTTAATCATTATGCACCTTGTAAGTGAAAAACTAAAAGCTAACATTTTATCTTGATGAACAAGAGTCAGTGCGTGCCATTTAGGGCTCTCACAGAGCTGATAATATGGGTAGAAAAAATGTAATTACAAATTCTGATTGCAGATAAATTTTATATCATACTAGAGTGGTTCATGCAACACAATTTTATTCATTAGTTGAGCTGCTAAAGTCCAAAGACAACCAGAACCTGGTCTTTTAAATATATATCTATTGACAAAAATAAATTTTAAATGATTATTTTATACCTTTGGTGTGCTGGGCAAGTAAAGGCCACTGTGCATTTGTTTGTAAATTAGTTTATAACATTTGTTTCATAAGATCTAAGGCTTCCTTGATAGCTCAGTTGGTAAAGAATCTGCCTGCAAAGCAGGAGACCTGGGTTCAATCCCTGGGTTGGGAAGATCCCCTGGAGAAGGAAAAGGCTACCCCCTCCAGTTCTCTGGCCTAGAGAATTCTATGGACTATATAGTCCATGGAGTCACAAAGAGTCAGAGACGACCAAGTGACTTTAACTTTCACTCTCATAAGATTTACTGACTTTTCAGTGAGATTTCTTAAAGGTGAATTTTTCTATATGGTCCCTCCTGCCATCAAGGAAATGCCAGTCTACTTGGGAAATGTGAAGGAACATATACATCCATGCACAGTCTACAAAATGTGGTGTTAACTTTGCTCATCTATCTTTTCTCAGTCAAGAAAATCAATCTCACTTTGTTGTTCCACTCTTACTGAAACAGTCTCCTTGAATGCAAGACCAACAATGAGGAAAACTTGTCTAATCATTAAGGAGGAATGAAAGGAATTAAGAAATTGATTGGTGGACCCCATCAAGGGGATCTACGTTGTCTTAAAATTTACACAGAAAAAAAACAAAACACCGTACTGCCAAGTAGCTCATAATCAGACACAGAACCACGACTTCAGAATCTTTAAATATTTGAGCAAACATTAGGTGAAATTTACCAACAACAATACAAAGGACAGTCTTTTCAAAAAGGACAGGAGTGTATCAGAAATAAAATTCTGAATACATCATCAGTGGAGCAGAAAAGAGAAAGGGGAACTCAAACAACTAATTTGGCTTCCTCTGGAGTTTTCCGATGGACCTGGATATTGGCATGGAAGATATTAAAATGTGGAGAATGCTAAGAATATCCTGGAATGTAAATAGTGGCACAGCCTAATCCTGAGAGGTCTTGTGTGGCAATTTATGGAGTTCTATCTTAACTTTGTCTCATTGTACACCATGATCAAGAACTTGGAGGAGGACTTTGGCTTCATGCTTGTAATAATTGTCCAAGACATCATAAAACTATTCCAAAGGCTCTTGACAGCCTGGAAAAATGGACCAAATCTTACCAAGGGAAACATAAATTGATCAAAGAAAAATTATACACTCACGTTCAAAAAAAACATCTGCCCCTAAGAGGAATTGGGAATGAGCTTAGCAGCAGCCCTTGTGGTGGCTGACAGGAAGCTGAGCGTGACTCAGCCATGAAGTATGTCTGCTTGGGAACTTCATCTGAAGCTCCAGTGCAGATCAAAGTTGGGGCTGGGAACCACGCTTGGAATAGCCTGTTTTGTCTGGGGACCACATTTCCACTGAAAAGTTCACAAACTGGAATGTGTCCAGCCCGAGGAATAGGATGACGGTGAAGAAGTGGTTAAAACCATCCTCTCAGGAAAACACCTATGAAGAGGGCCTTCATCCTGGAGAAGAGGAGACACCACAAAAACTGACTTGAGGTTCTGGAAAGGTTGATCTGTGGAAAAGTGATTATGCTTGACCTGCGTATCTAAGAGAGTAGAAACCAGGGCAGAAGGGCTGGACCCAAGGTGAGGCATGTTTGGCTGAATATTGAGAAGACCTTGAGAACTTCTCAAGTTGCCCAGGTAGGAAATTGGCTTCATCAGGAGCTCTGCTCATTAGAGATGCTTAAACTGAAGGCTCTGGTGCCAGGGATGCACTCATTACCTCCACTTTCACCCAGGTGCTTCCTCCCCCCGTGCATGGGGTCCTCCCAGACCCTCCCTTCCCTTCCACTTCTCTTCATCCATCCCTCTTCCTTCCGTCTTCCCCAGGCCCCTCTTTCCTTCCTGAATCTCTTAGCTCCCTCTATCTCCCAGCCCCATTCGCTAATAACAATTACCATAATTACCCTAATGCCACCCCAACTAACACCCTAGCGTCTCAGTTTGGAAAACTCAGCCTTTTCCATCAAAGCACAATTCAAGGGTCTGCTCTTGAAGCTCATTCAGTCCGTTCTGCATTTGTATTACACTCCCACTCCATGTGGAGCCAATTGAGGCTTCAGGTTTACTTGTTACAGCAGCTGTTGTTATCTTAACTCACTCATACACTTTCCAATAAATGCTTCACTTAGGATGACTTCTCCATATAAAGAACACAGAGGGTGTTCAACCAGTTTTGACTTTTTTTCCTTTCAAACCAAACCTGTGTTGCTGCATGAATTAAAGCCATCTCCCTTCTCAGGAGACTCAGAGCTCTTGGCCTTTGTCAGTGTTTTCCAGTCAAGTCAGGAGATTGGGGCTCCTTTCCTGGCAAGTCAAGGGAAGCTTTTCTTTCTCAGGCTTTGTCTCCCACACACCCATGTGGGAGCCAGTCCGTGTGGAGCCAGCTTCTCAGCCTGCCTTTTTCTCTCCTGGGTTTGTTTTTAGAACGTTTTCCCCCTTTCTCCTTCCCCCATGGTGCGAGTTCGTGTGTGGCTGGTTTTCTTGGGCTCAAGGCCCAGCTGAGCTGTGGCTTTGTTTGTTGTTTGTACTGACTGAGATCAGCCTCTGATACTCCGTGGTCAGAGTTCCCTGAGATAGGGGACCCCAACTGCGTTCTTTCCGGCCTGGATGGAAAACAGCAAATGCACGAACACCAGGGCTTTTCAAGCCTTGTTTCACAGAGAAGAAAGCTGCAGGATTATTTTGTGTAGAATAAGTAATACATAGATATGTAGTTACGTATTTTTAATTTTTTTAATTGAAGTATAATTGATTTACAATGTTGTGTTAACTAGTACTGTACGATGTGATTCAGATATACATACGTATATATACACACACGCATATATATACATTCTTCTTCTCTATTGTTTTCATTGTCATTTATCACAGGATATTGAATATAGTTTCCTGTACTACACAGGAGGACCTTGTTGTTTCTCTGTTCTTTATACAAAGACTCACATCTGCAAGCCCCAATCTCCCACTCCATTCCTCCCCGACCCCCTTCCCTCTGGCAACTGCCGGTCTGTCCTCTATGTCTGCAGGTCCGTTTCTGTCTCACAGATGGGTTCATTTGTGGCATATTTTAAATCCCACATATAAGTGATGTCATATGACATTTGTCTTTTTCTGACTTGCTTAGTACGACAATCTCTGGGTCCTCTCGTGTTGCTGAAAATGGCATTATACGTTCTTTGTTATTGCTGAGTATTGTTTATGTGTACCGCATCTTCTTTACCATTCCTCTGTTGATGGACACGTATGTTGTTTCTGTGTTTTGGCTATTGGAATAGAGCTACAATCAACATAGAGGTGTGTCTCGTATATATGTGTTTTTGGAACCTGTGTGTTCTAAGCCAATAAGGAATCCTAATATAAAGGAGGTGTGTGCCAGATATTTGCCTACTATTTATACCATGTACCATTTAAACACAATGTTTATTGTGTTTGGACTTGTTCACACTCCTTTACAAGGAGAGAGAACAGGCTTCCGAAGGGTGGGACAGAATCTCCCACAATCCCATAGGAGACAGAGACCCCACTAGGCTCTCAACCAGAAGCCAGGAGGCCACATCCAAGGGATAAGAATAAACCAGAATGGAACCAAGTCTTTAAAAAGGCCACCTGTCCTCAGCCCAGCTTAATCCTAGATTGGCTTGGGTCAGACCCTCACCTCATCTGCCACCCAGCAGAAAGGGGAGCTTATGTCTTCTGAGATCATCTAGAGTCGTCTCCTTCCAGTCACACAGGGGCTGATTGGTTTCGCTGTGTAGGTCCATCATTCAGCCTGATCTTACCTGTCCAGGCCCCACCATGGCTGGCTGACTTTGAGCAATTTAGTTGACTTTGCTAATCCTTGTCTCCTTGATCTATTCAATTAGGATGATGGTGGGACCTACTCGTTGACTGATGAGTAGTGAAAATCAAGTGAGAAAGAGACAGCAGAGCTTTAGAGTCCTGACTGTCACTTAGTGAGTAATTTTAGGTCAAAGTAACCTCTCTGTGTTTCTATTTCTTTATCTGTTCAGTTCAGTCGCTTAGTCGTGTCCGACTCTTTGCGACCCCATGGACTGCAGCACACCAGGCCTCCCTGTCCATTACCAACTCCTGGAGCCTACTCAAACTCATGTTCATTGAGTCAGTGATGCCATCCAACCATCTCATCCTCTGTCGTCCCCTTCTCCTCCCACCTTCAATCTTTCCCAGCATCAGGGTCTTTTCCAATGAGTCAGGTCTTCACATCAGGTGGCCAAAGTTTTGGAGTTTCAGCTTCAGCATCAGTCCTTCCAATGAACACCCAAGACTGATCTCCTTTAGGATGGACTGGTTGGATCTCCTTGCAGTCCAAGGGGCTCTCAAGAGTCTTCTCCAACACCATAGTTCAAAAGCATCAATTCTTTATCTATAAAATGGGATTAATAATAGTGTCTTCCTCATAGGGTTGTTATAGGAACTAAATGAGTTAAAACTTACAAAGCACTTAGAGAAGTTTCTGGTAGGAAGTTTGTGTCATATATGTATTAGTTAAATAAGCATTGTACTGGACTCAATGAATGCTCAAGAAGTGCTGGTTGCTCTTGTCCTTATAATTTGATGATGTTAATGAACATGACCACCACCATCCAGTCGTTACTTTCCTAAAGCCTGCTCCGTTTGCCTCTATGCCACCTTCCCTTCATGAAACCCTCTATTCCCTTGGCGCTCCTGGGACACCACATGTGCTAGTTCTCCAGGCTGCTTCCTGCTCATTTCTCCTCCATCTTTTTCATGGACCTCTTACATGCTCTGGTCCCCCAGGGTCTTGTCCACAGCCCACTGTTCTTCTCATTCTTCTCATGAGTGATGTCATCCAATCATTCTATTCAAATTATCCCCCGTATGCTGATGGCAAGTCCTCATTCCAGATGTCAAGCCCATCTCAGTGGTCTGTGCCCCCATGTAGGTTTCAGGCACACCCATTTGGCTGTCCACTGTGTGTCTCAGTCTAGTGGTCCTCAGTTCAGTTCAGTTCAGTTGCTCAGTCATATCTGACTCTTTGTGACCCCATGGACTGCAGCACACCAGGCCTCCCTGTCCATCACCAATTCCCAGAGCTTGCTCAAACTTATGTCCATCGAGTCGGTGACGCCATCCAACCATCTCATCCTTTGTCGTCCCCTTCTCCTCCCGCCTTCAATCTTTCCCAGCATCAGGGTCTTTTCAAATGAGTCAGTTCTTCACATTAGGTGGCCAAAGGATTGGAGTTTCAGCTTCAGCATCAGTCCTTCCAATGAACACCCAGGACTGATCTCCTTTAGGATGGACTGGTTGGATCTCCTTGCAGTCCAGGGGACTCTCAAGAGTCTTCTCCAACACCATAGTTCAAAAGCATCAGTTCTTCGGCACTCAGCTTTCTAGTGGTCCTAGGCCTTTCAAAAACAATCTCATCATCTTCCCTCTAAATCAGCTCCTCTTCCTTCTGCTCCTCTGCCACACAAGGGCACCTTTTTCTCCCATCACCCAAGCTGGGAATGGAGAGGCAGCTCTGGATTCCATCTTAATCCTAACGCCTCAAACACAAACCATCAGCAGTGCCTGCCAAATCTGCTGGCCAATGTTTCCCAAATCTGTATTTTCTCTTCTGACGCCCACTGCCATACTTCTGACTCCATCACTTCTCACTTGGACCTCTTACCTGGTCTCCTTTCACTTGACCTGCCCTCTTCAAGTTCATCCTCCATCTTGCTATGCCAACAATGTTTCTGAAACACAACATGACCCTCTTATTTCCTGGATTGAGCTTCCCTGGTGGCTCAGACAGTAGAGAATATGCCTTCAGTGCAGGAAACGCTGGTTCAATCCCTGGGTCAAGAAGATCGCCTGGAGAAGAGAATGGCTACTGACTCCAGTATTCTTGCCTGGAGAATTCCATGAGCAGAGGAGCCTGGCGGGCTACTGTCCATGGGATCACAAAGAGTTGGACAGGACTGAGCAACTAACACCACCCTTTCCTGGACTGAAGCCCCTGTAAGTCCCCCTCTCATAAACTAAGGATGACTCCCTGTTATGTAAGCTAAACTACCAATCCAGTGTCATTTTCAAACATTCCACTCCTTGGGTTTTGCTCACTGGATCAATGAAACTAGACTTCATCCAAGGTGCCCAGACTGCCCTCCCTATAGGTAGCCACTGGTCACCCTCTAACACTCGGCCCAGCCGTGACCCCTCTCAGAAGCTTCCTGTGTCCATCACCCCTCTCTTTTCAACTACAAGTTGGATTCTACCTCTGTATCAGTTTTTCAACAAAGTACCACAAATCTAGTGCTGTAAAGCAGTGCACTCTTACGGCTCTGTAGGTCTGGAGTCTGATATGGGTCTCATGGATTAAGTCAAAAACTTCGACAGAGCTCGTCCGTTTCTGTAGGCTTCAGATCGGATCTGTTTCCTTGCTTTTTTCAGGCACTGCAGGGCAGCTGCATTCCTTGGCTCGTGGTCCCTTCCCCCAGCTTCAAACCCAGCAATGGCTGGTTGATTTCTCCTCCCATCACGTCTCTTTGACCTACTCTGCAGCTTCCCTCTCCCATGCTTAAGGACCTTCTGTTCACTTTGGACTCAAAATAATCCCCTTATTTTAAGGTCAGCTGTTTAGCAACTTTACTTCCTCCTCTATATATACATAAAGCCTATTTATAGGTTCTGAGGGTTAGAACCTGGACTTCTTTGGACAGGCTGTCATTCTGCCTACCACAATGCCCATTTCCATGTTCCTGCAGAACTCTGTGCTTACCTCAATCATTCCGTGCAGGAAATACCATCATAGCATTTTGGTTTTGGTTTTGTGTTTCTGAGATGTCATTGACACGTAACATTGTGTAAATTTAAGGTGTACAATGTGTTGATTTGATACATTTATACCTTGTTGTTGTATTTGTATATTTGTCATTCTTCCTGACTTTGACCTTCTTTAAGATCTGTTCATTTTTGATCCCTATATTAAGAAAAAATAACAGATCCTCAGTAAACATTTTGGAAGACTCAAGCACCTAGTGATAACCTAGGTTCCCTTTAAAGGATCAGCACAGAAGAGGGATTAACCTGTGTCCAGTAATTAGAGTTATTCATGTTAATAATTCCATTTCTATGAAAACTGGTCAACCAATATGCAATGTTAATAAAAATTACATTCCTCTTACTGCTATACCAACATTTACTGTTTATTATATATCGGACATTGTTCTTAGTGCTTTTCATCTGTTGATTCATTTAATTTTTACAATGATCCTCTGATGCAGGTACAATTTCTATTGCCCATTTCATGAATGTGGAAACTGAGGCATGAGACATTAAGTAACTTGCCTGTTATCGGCCAGCTTGGTATACAGTAACTC
The DNA here is from genome assembly GCF_002263795.3 of Bos taurus. Taxonomy (NCBI): domain Eukaryota; kingdom Metazoa; phylum Chordata; class Mammalia; order Artiodactyla; family Bovidae; genus Bos; species Bos taurus. Next base: position 40,550,089 of record NC_037354.1, on the reverse strand, counting down.
TGGGCTACTCACTCTATTCTGCCAACCCAGACAATCCCTTCTGTGGTCAGTCTACATGAATGGGAGGTCGCTATTGTTAACGTGAAATTTTGTTTATTTCTCATGAAACTCAACAGCCTTTAGCCTCACGGGTTTCAGAAATACACTGAATGAATCAGCTGGCTGCATCCGAGATTTTTCAGGCGGGCAACTTCTCAGACCTCTGCACTGTGGGCCTCAAGTGTAAAAAGCCAGCCGTGTATTATCTTTCAGAGTCACCTTGGTCCTTGGGGAAATCCTTGGGCCTAACCGTGAGTCCACGCGTGATCGTTTTGTCCCAGGAGAAGGCCAGAGAGCAGGGAGGACAGACGGGAGAAGGCGCACACTGAATCTGCGGTTGTTCACAGCGTCCGCTCTTGATGCGGCCTCTGGGGGACACGCCGTCGCCTCCTCTCGTCAGCACATTCTGTGTCTTCTCCGCACTTCTGAAGGGGGAGCCCTGGAAGGCGTTGCGCTCTGACACGCTCATTTCTCTTAGAGCCCTCAGAGGCGAGGGGTATCGGGAGCGTGTTTTAAGACAGAAGAGAATCGGCGCGTTTCCCGGCAGCTCCTGCTTACCCCTGCAGTCGGGTAGCGGCAGCGACGCCAGCGACGTGGATCTGGTGGTTTGCGTACGATTGTATTAGACGGTGGTTCTGTACCGTGGCAAACAACTTTGTTTAGAAAGCTAACGATTTACTTCACTAACTCAAAGCTCATGTTGAACAGGAACCTCGTGTGCTCGGAGGAAGGGGAGGAGAAAGCGTGGAGGGCCTGGCGGGAACAGCGTCCCCTCAGGACGGCCTGGCGAGCCCTCGGGGACAGGGAAGCCGTCTGGCGTCCACCCCGCGGGCGTGGTGGGCGGGAGCCTCCCCCGTTCCTCAGGCGGCAGCGTGGCTGAGGCAGGACTTCTTGCCGAAGCCGGGACGGTGCCTTGTGGATTCAGCCTTCATGTTGGTCTTCCGTGCCCGGCCTCCGCAAGCCGTCTGTGAGAGCCGACTGAGTAACTTAATGACGATGAACTCACCAGAATTACATATTGCTTTATTCCAGTGCAATCCGAGGGGAAAAAATGTCTAATGGGAAGCTGACATGTGTATTAATTCTTAGACATTTGAAGCATCACAGAAAGCACGTAATTACGGTGGAAACTGGCCTTCTCCCCTTCCCCCACCTCAAGACGGAGTGCCGGTTTGACCTGGATCAGTGTTGGTAAGCACCTGCGTCTGACTTAGCTGACAGTGCGTCAGTCATGCGGGGCGGCTCTGGGGTATTAGGCAGCGGGGAGACAGCGGCAGCCCAGCCTTCTCGCCCGTCAGCGCGAAATCCTCTCCTTAGCGGCCATACAGTGGCTGGGCCTCCCACCCTGGCCTCCACGATTCCTCTCCGCCACCTCCACTGCTGCTCTTCATTCTCTTCGGAGATGATTTGCTTGTTTTTACTTTTTATTTACTAGTTTTTCTTTTTTGAGAATCTGAGAATTTTCATTTTTCAAAGTTTTCATTGGAGCGTAGCTGATTTACAATGTCGTGTTAGCTTCCGCTGTAGAGCAGTGTGACATATCCACTGTTTTTGAGATTCTTTTCCCTATAGGTCATTACACAGTATTCAGTAGAGTTCCCTCTGCTATACAGTAGGTCTCTGTTATTTATCTGTTTTATATAATCAGTTCAGTTGCTCAGTCATGTCCGACTCTTTGCCACCCCATGGACTGCAGCAGGCCAGGCTTCCCTGTCCATCACCAACTCTGGGAGTTTACTCAAACTCATGTCCATTGAGTCAGTGATACCATCCAACTATCTCATCCTCTGTCATCCCCTTCTCTTCCTGCCTTCAGTCTTTCCCAGCATCAGGATCTTTTCCAGTAAGTCAGTTCTTCACATCAGTTGGCCAAAGTGTTAGAGTTTCAGCTTCAACATCAGTCCAGGTAAGAATTTTTCCAGGCAAGAGTATTGGAGTGGGTTGTTATTTCCTTCTCCAGGGGATCTTCCCAACCCGGGGATCGAACCCAGGTCTCCCGCATCGTGGGCAGACTCTTTACCCTCTGAGCTACCAGGGGAGCCCTTTAACAGTGTGTACACAACTGTTTCCTAACTCTCCTGCCTGCTTCTTTGATCTGTCTTCATTTTACTACCTCTTCTTCAGTTCCCTCTTGTTGTGAGGAATAAAATGTCATGCTTGACAGTGGAGTTTGGAGGCTAGACTCCGACAGAACCCTTGCCTTTTTCACACTTGACTGAGGTTATTTTTATTCTGTGGAAAACATGAAAAACTCCTTTTGAAATGAGATTTTTAATGTTTGAGTATTATTCTGAAATACTGTGATTCACATTTGGGAGTTGTGTGGGTGGGAGTTCATTCTGTAGGAACTGAAAAGCTATAATTTGTGGTTACTCCAGCATCTGGTTAAATATACATTAAAAATCAGACTATTATATATAATAATGGCATAGAATTAAGTACTCTCATTTTCCAGTGTTTGTGGGTTGAGATGTTCAGAATTAACTATTGAAATCCAATACAGAAAATTGGACTTTTTGTATACATATGTTGAAATGTATACATATAATGCTGAAACATATATTTTTCTTAGTTTCAATAATTTCTCAAAAGTTTTTTGTCAAATTCTAGAAAGGTTTAATTTTTCCTAAATTATCTGTAATTCTAATGTCAGATTTCTTGGAACATATAACTGGACTGTAAAAATTTTTAACAAAATTTTACAACAAAAAAGTCTACACAGGTGAGCTCCCACACATGAATCCTGCTCCTCTTTTAATCTTTTATCATTTGTGGATTTATTTTCCCCTTCTCCATTAGAGAGGATTTGGTGACCATCAGTGGTTTTTAGAAAAAGCAAATGTGTCCAACATTGAAGAGTTCATCATTTGGTGTAAAAGAGATGAATCTTAATGTTCTGTTGGGTATATACCTGTGCAGGCAAATGCCTAGGAAGTGCTTTACAGCCTGGGGCATTCTTTTTTGTTCGTAACACTTCTGATTCACAATCCCCCAGGAAAGAGAAGAGTAATCCAGGTACTATGTGCTCTTCAAAAGCAAATCTGTCATTTCTGTGTTATTTTCCTAACTCGGATCTTAGATATGGTATATTCCCCAGCTGGATCATTGCCATTTGATAAATTCCAATGGAGTGTTACCATGGAGAATTCAAGGAACAGCAGAGTTAATGACTTTTAACCACCTTTCATTCTGTTCCACTCACCTCTCCATCCTCGTTGATGTCATCTTGCCTCAGGGCCTTTGCACTGCTTGTTCCCTTTGTCTGAGATGCTCTTTACCAATTGTTCATTTTCTCACATCCTTCCAGTCTCTCTTAAACATCATCCCACCGTGGAAGCCTTTCCTGACATCCCTGTCTAAAATGTTGGACCCTCTCAGATCTTAGAACCTCTCTCTCCTCTCACTTGCTTTATTTTTCTTCCTGGTCCCCACCATCACTTGATGTATAAATCTTTATGTAATTGCACCTTCTCTGCCCATCATACCCACCTTACCACCAGTAAGAGAAAATCTGTGTCTGTTTGTATAGTACCTGGAGTCTAGAACAGTACTGCACACATGAGACGCCCTCAGTAAAGATTTGTGGAGTAAATGGGTGAGATGCAAATATTCTCCTCCAGTAGGATGGAAGGAGGCTGAACACCAAAAGTGGTTATGACTTATCTTGTTCCCTCAAAGTAAATTGTCAAGCCAAGACAGTATGGTGCTACAGGATATAATTTTTCAGGTATATTCAAAATATATCTCATCTTCGGGCTATTAATAGCACGCCATAGTCATATTGCTGGATCACTTCAGAAGAACACAGCATAGTCCCAGAGATGAGTCCAGGAATCTGTTCTGAAATGAAGGCCCGTGAGCAATAGTCCCTTACTGCGGTTCCTCTAAGACGGATGTCCTGTGAGGTTCATCAGTGGATCGTTGACCAGCCACCATCACTGAGAGTCAGTAACACAGGTTGCTGAGAACAGAGACTTTGGGTCTGACTTCCTGGGTTCAAATCGCACTTCTACCACTTAATAATTGCATGGCCCTTGGGCAAGCTAGTTAGCACCATTAAGCCCCAGTTTCCCCAGCTGTAAAAGATGAACACTAACAAGACCTGCTTCGCAGGGTAGGTATGAAGACTCACTCAGTCAATAAATGCACATTAATTAGCACAGTGCCTGCAACAAGGCTAGTATTCAATCATTCTAATTAAATAGCAGCAAGAAAGGTAAGTTATTAAAATGAGAGTGATAATGATAACCATGTAGATTCATTTAACAGTTACTTTTAAGGATATTATGACTTTGTTGTTAGATCCTAAAGCATTTGTTAGCAAAATAGGTAAGTTCTTATTGACATTAAGAAAGTCATGTTTAAATGGGCAAAGAACTTGAATAAAAATTTCTGCAAAGAAAATATACAAATGGCAACAAGTATATAAAAATGTGTTCGACATCGCAGATCATTAGGGAAATGCAGAACAAAGCCAAAGTGAGATACCCCTTCATACCCAGTAGAATGGCTGTTATCCAAAAACAAACAACAGAAAGCCAGCACTTGTAAGGAGGTAGAGAAATTGGGGTCTTTGCGCCTTGCCAGTGGGACTGTTAGGTGGTCAGCTGCTGTGGAAAACAGTGCAACGGCACCTCAAAACATCAAAAATAGAAATACTGCAGGATCGGCGACTCCACTGTGGAGCACAAAGCCAAGGGATTGAAGGCAGGGCACAGACAGTCATGTGTACACACGTTCATAGCAGCATTCTTCACGCCAGCCGAAAGGCGGAAACAAGCCAAAATGTCCATCACTGAAACACAGAGAGTATACGCAGGTCTCACTGGGAAGGAGCCAGCGTGCTGCCCTCCCTGGTCCTTCACACCTGGGTGCACGTCCAGCTTACAGAGCATACGAGCAGGTACCCCTTGTGATGTCAGAGAGTATACGCAGGTCTCACTGGGAAGGAGCCAGCGTGCTGCCCCTCCCTGGTCCTCACACCTGGGTGCACGTCCAGTTTACAGAGCATACGAGCAGGTACCCCTTGTGATGTCAGAGAGTATACGCAGGTCTCACTGGGAAGGAGCCAGCGTGCTGCCGCTCCCTGGTCCTTCACACCTGGGTGGCACTTCAGCTTACAGAGCCTACGAGCAGGTACCCCTTGTGATGTCCTCGCGGCCCCGCTTGAGGCACTATTGCTCTTATTCCTGAGAAAAGTGGGTCTCAGAAAAGTTAGTGACATAGTACCCAAGGCTACATTACTGGCAAGTTCAGCGTCAGGACCTCTACATCCATCCACCCCTTGACAAGATCTTCTTCCCCTCCACAAATGAATCCCCGATCCCACTTTTCAGCAAGATAAAAGTACTATTCTTGAACCTGCCTCCCACCTCTCACCCCATCCCACCGCTCCAGGCTGCCTTAGGTTTGAGCTCCCTGTGTCAAACAGCAAATTCCCACTAGCTACCTGTTTTATATCATGTTGGTGTATGGCAGAAACCAATACAGTATTGTAAAGCAATGATCCTCCAAGTAAAAATAATTTTTTTAAAAAAGGATAAATGGGGTAGAAAGGGTAAAAAAAAAAAAAGTAATGCTCATACTTGGGCTGGCAAAGAATCAGGGGGTCTCTCATAACCTCTAATCTACAGTTTATAAAGTGAAATCAGTAGAGATATGGCAACCAAGGCTGAAGGATTGATTTAAGTTTATGATCTTTTCATTTTTATCAGGGTAAATTGAGGAACACTGTCTAGCATCTAGGAAGGAGATAAAATATCATGATAGAGATGGCAGGGGTTTGCGTTTCTATGGGCATGATATGGTTTTTCACATGAAAATTGAAGTGCTAACCAAAAATAACTAACTGTTGGAATGTCATATAGGATAAGCATACCAACATCCCAAGAATCTCATCGCAAATGCACAGCCTCAGAGACTGTCTGCTTCCTGCATTGAAAGACGTGATTGGAAAAGTTTAGTCATGTTCTTTGGCCAGTGGCCCGCTCTGTTTTAGGAGAATTTGGTGCTTTTTGTGTCTCTGGGAGAATAAGTTGATATTGGCATTCAAGTGACTTGCTTTTGGAAGAGTTTCCACAGAAAGGTTGTCATTAGATGAAGCAATAACTCCATCATTCCTACAATATGATTCTTTCAAGCAACTGAGAGCAAGACCGTTGCTCTGAGATCCTAGTTCTTCCTCAAACTCTTCTCATCATATATTTCAACGTGCCCAGGCAAGAATTTCCTCACACAATTCAGTAAATCTTTCTTATAAAGGAATACCAAATACACAAAGCATTTTTTTCAATCAGTATTCCCTGTGCCTTATTGTCACAAACCACTGTCTGCTAAGGTGTTTTTTTTTTTTTAATGTCCCATCTTGCTAAGCAAACTAATGACATGCATAGAATAAATAAGCCACAAAACATTTTAAAATTAAAATATTTACCTTTGTCATCTACAAATTTTCCATCACCTACCTGGTTGGTACAGTCCTGAGACCTTCTTTTCATTATCGGATCCAGTAGTCACTAGCTGTGTGTGACAAATCAAAATGTGAAATAAAGGGAAATAAGAGTTAAAATTCAGTTTCTTGGTTTTATTTGCAACGTTTTGAATACTCAGTAGCCACACGTGACTGGTGGCGATGTGTTAGTGCAGACTTGGAACATTGCACCTTTGCAGAAAATTCCGTGGACAGTTCTAGGCTTGCTTCAAAGACTTATCCGTCTTGGGTTGTGTGCCATGGAGAGGTTGGCGGGAGAATCCACTATTGCACCAACTGAAACAAAGCTGGCATCAGCTGGTCAGGACCGGTAAGGTGTGTGGTGATCTCCTTCACTGGGCAGTAAGGTGACTTTGCAACTCACTGGTGTCTGTCTGATTAATGAAAATGTCTTGAGGTCACAATAATGTTGCTAATTTAATCTCCTTCTCCTCTATGAGAGAGGCCTCTAGGTGGACACGGCAGTCATCTCTGGCAGGTGATGCTCTGCCTTTGAAAACTGGGTTCTCTCTAAGATCACTCAAATATTCTATCAGGCAGCAATTCGCAACCACGGTTGGAATCACCTGGAAAGCTTCTAGATCTGCACATCCCATCCCCTGAGAGCATCAATGACTCTGATTCGCCTATTCAAGATCACAACCTGGGTGAAGAACCACGGCCCTGAGACCTGTTCCTACCACCTCAAGTACCTTTAGTCCTAAACATCTCAACCCCTGGGTCATTCACAGATCACCAAGCAGAGACACAGGAGGCCAGGCTCGGCTTCCAGCCCCCTTCTGACTGGCTGTGGACCCTGGATGGGCCTCGGGATCTTCCCCTGTTCAATAAGAGGGGTGATCTACTTCACACCCAGATTTATCAGTCTATAAAATACCAGTTTCTATTCAATCTGATCAAATAAAGCTCTTCATATTAAAACTATGGGAAGAAATCTTTTCTCTGTTGGCATCTGTATTAGTTCCTATGCATTTTATATCCACTATAAGCTGATGCCATATAAGCCTCAGGTAGCCCTGAGCTTACCCAGACAACCCCCTGAGGCCTCAGCTACTGGGGGGACAGGCCACCACCGTGGAGCAGTCCCATTTGCTGTGTAGAATCCAGCAGAGGCTTCTGAGGCTTCTTTGTGGATCCATGTTTTGTATCAATTGCAGAATGATCACTGATGTTTGGGTACCTAGCAAAGGGCTCTGGTTGGTCTCAATGATTGTGCATGACTTTTTACACCCCAAGTCTTTCCAGCTCCTCATTTGTGCAATCATTTCATTTCCTTCTCCAACAGTTTTCACAACTGGCCTTCAAAATCATCACCCAGTGGGCCCTGAGGTGAAAGTTCTATTTACTTGACGTTCTGATCTGGTTCTGACTTGAGTTTCTTCCTTCTTGCAATTGCCAAAGCAGGCTGGCTTCTTAGAGGCCGCCTAATGCATCTTTGAATGGGCCCATCTCTCATGGGCTGTTAGAAGTGACGTCTCCCAGCTCATCCCGTCACATGCAGTGATGGGATCGCACTTCTCAAGGTGACAGTGTGTGTGACGGCAGGCAGAGGGGAGCACGGGCTCACCGGCAAAGATAAGGAATGGGCAATCATTCGGTCTATATGTTTCATCACCGTAACTGCTCATGGCTTCAAATTGCCCATGAATCAACCTGTAAGTGCCTCAGAATAGGAGAGCGGTTGCCAGCCGGCTCTTCACTGCCCTATTACAAATATTTCACTTCCTTAGTATCTGCCCATCTCCCCTTACACTCTGCCTCTGAATGTCCTGCTTTAAGAAAGACCTTTCTCAAGCACTTCCAGGAGGTGACTGCAGGCCTAAGCACTGCCATTCCTGCCTCTGGGCCACCCTTGGTGAATCCCCTCCCTGCCCTCTCCACGAGCCCCAGCAAGCTGTGTGTTCCAGCTCACCCTCCCCACCCTAACGTTTCTCCGTCTCGGCTTTGGTCACGTTTCACTGGTCTGGAAGACCCTGCAACCCAGAGCTGCCTGGTAGACCCTGTGCTACTGAGGTATGGTTCAATGTTCTCATCACCATGCTAAAAAGTAAGAAGCAGGAAAAATCATTTCAACAATATATCTTATTTGACCCAGCATACTCGAAATACTATTTCAACACATAGCCATATAAAAATCATGAATGAAATCATCTACTTTCCCTTTTTCAGACTAAGTCTTCAAAATCCGGTGTGTACTTTGCACTTATAAGACATCCTCATTTGGGCCAGACCCCTTTCAAGTCCTCACATGTGGCAGATGGCTATAGGCTACCCTACCGGACCGCTTCACACCCTCATCACCAGGCTTATCCAGCTCACCTTGGAGGATTCCGATCAGGTGTTGCCTTTAGAAAGCTGTCTCTGAGTTCAGCCTCCACACCCCATGGCTCAGGGGTTCTCAACCTCTGCTACGTGTGGAAATTAACCAGGCAGTTTTTTTAAAAAGCCTAACGACCAGGCCTCTTTATGGATCAATATGACCCAGGTCTTACTGGGATCCAGGCTTTTAGTTTAGATGGGAAAGGCGAGGTGTTGTTCAGCTCTACAGGTGATTCTAGCATGTGTCTGTAGCTGGGGACCATGCTGGACCTAGTCACTCAGTCACTCACCCTACAAAGTAATATTGGCTGAACACATTCAGGGAGGCAGGGGAGAGACAGGGAGTAAATAAATACATCACGTGTAAAATGGGTCTCTGTGTGGTAAGGAAAAGTGAGGAGTGACTTTCCTCACTTTGTGAAGGATGCCCCTTCACACAGGGTGACCCAGGAAGGCTTCTCTTTCCCAGGGATGCTATGACAATGGGGAAATTAGGACAAATTTCTGGGCCCGACCGACTGAAGATGGAAACTAAGCCAAGCCTGGTGTGTATTTGCTATAATAATGCTGTGAAACTGGCGACCCTCATATCTCAGTGGTGTAAAACAACAGGATGCTTTCTGCAGCGGTCCAGCCTCTGCAGGGCCTCTCAGGGCACGGTGGGATCAGGGCTGGGCCCCGGGTGCAGGTTGGGCTCCCCTTTGCTCCTCATGGGCCAGCAGTTGCCTCTTTACACACTCTTTCCACGGTGGTGGCAGAAGTACAGGAGGGACAAGAAGGACCATTACAGATGTCCTAAGGCCGAGTCCTGGGGACGAGTGGACAGTCACTCCTCCCCACATTCCACTGGCCAAAGCAGGTCCATGACGCAGCCCCATAGTACAGGGCTGGGGAAGCGTCCTGCCACCACACTGACCGTGCCAGGCAGGCAAGGCAGGAGAAGGTGAGAGCCAACGTTCAACCGCATGTTTCATCTAAGGATGATTAGCTGGGGCAGCTTTAGCTTGGGAGTTTAGATGTGTTTTTTAAAATAGGACTAAAGCTTTCTGTGGCTCCATGCTCTCACGCGCTCCTTCACTGCCCGCAGCGGGCAACTGAGTGACTAGGTCCAGTGTGGTCTCCAGCTACAGACGCATGCTAGAATCACATGGAGAGCTGAACAACCCCTCACCTTTCCCACCTAAACGAAAAGCCTGGATCCCAGTAAGATCTGTGTCATAGTGATCCATAGAGAGGCCTGGTCTTTAGGCTTTTAAAAAACTGCACCTTTGCGTTCACAGGCTCTCTATGCCATGCCCTTAAGAGTTCAGAGTCCTAACTCATTCAGTTTTGGATTCTTTAGCACCCGACTGTTGCCTGTAGCATCCAGAAGCTCCCCCTTTATATGTCAGCCACAAGAGGACCCAATGCTCTGCACACTTTGTAAGATCATGTCTGTTCAATAGTTTTGTGCCTTATCACCTAGAAGCCCCAGGAGGAGGATGATGAAGCTCATGTTCATGACTGAATCTCCCAGTGCCGAGCTCTAGCATCATCATGTTTGTCCAATTGAATGAAATTGTCCTAAACTGGGCAACAAAGTCAGAGTCACACACGAGGGTCTCGCGTGAAACTAGGGCATTCCTGGGTCGTTCAGTTTCCCTTCTATAAAGTGAGGATTTTGAGAAGTTTACATCATGGGGTTGATGTAAAGATTAAATGAGATAATTCATGGAAAAGCCTTAAAATACAGGTACCTCATAAAAATTCAGTAAGTAAATTGGTAATCTGTGGAATGGGAGTGCATGCATGCATGCATGTGTGCATGCTAAGTCGCTTCAGTTGTGTCTGACTCTATGTGACCCTATGGACTGTAGCCCGCCAGGCTCCTCTCTCCTTGGGATTCTCCAGACAAAAGTACTGGAGTGGATTGCCGTGCCTTCCTCCACGGCATCTTCCTGACCCAGGGATCAAAACCACGTCTTTTACATCTCCTACATTTGTTCTTTACCACTAGCACCACCTGGGAAGCGTGGAACAGGAGTAAAAGAAACCACATGAAGTGAAACACAACGGGAGGAATGTCATCATACTCGTTTCACACCTCAGTTTTCCTGGATTAGCAGATGTCAGTTCAGTTCAGTCACGCAGTCGTGTCCAACTCTTTGCAACCCCATGGACTGCAGCATGCCAGGCCTCCCTGTCCATCACCAACTCCTGGAGTTTACTCAAACTCATGTCCATTGAGTCAGTGATGCCATCCAACCATCTCATCCTCTGTTGTCCCCTTCTCCTCCCGCCTTCAATCTTTCCCAGCATCAGGGTCTTTTCAAATGAGTCAATTCTTTGCATCAGGTGACCAAAGTATTGGAGTTTCAGCTTCAACATCAGTCCTTCCAATGAATATTCAGGACTGATTTCTTTTAGGATGGGCTGGTTGCATCTCCTTGCAGTCCAAGGCACTCTCAAGAGTCTTCTCCAACACCACAGTTCAAAAGCATCAATTCTTCAGTGCTCAGCTTTCTTTATAGTCCAGCTCTCACATTCATACATGACTACTGGGAAAACCATAGCTTTGACCAGATGGACCTTTGTTGACAAAGTAATGTCTCTGCTTTTTAATATGCTGTCTAGGTTGGTCATAACTTTCCTTCCAAGGAGCAAGTGTCTTCTAATTTCATGGCTGCAGTTATCATCTGCAGTGATTTTGGAGCCCCAAAAATAAAGTCTGTCACTGTTTCCCCATCTATTTCCCATGAAGTGATGGGCCAGATGCCATGATCTTAGTTTTCTGAATGTTGATTTTTAAGCCAACTGTTTCACTCTTCTCTTTGACTTTCATCAAGAGGCTCTTTAGTTCCTCTTCACTTTCTGCCATAAGGGCAGTGTCATCTGCATGTCAGAGGTTATTGGTATTTCTCCCGGCAGTCCTGATTCCAGCTTGCGCTTCATCCAGCCCAGGATTAGCAAGTATGGAAGTAGTCAAAGTAAGTCCCAGACCATTTGCTGCCACCTGTAAAGTTTGGGGCAAAAGAGACAGTGTCGTTGCACCTCTAATTTCAAAGAGTGATCACAGAAATGATGATAGAACAGTCAGTGTGGAAAAGGCCCAGGGAAAACAAAGCCAGCTCAAAGCCCACTTGCAGATACCTAGAATAGAGCAGGGTCCTTGACAGCCAGCCCAGTGGCTACATGAAGACCCAGTTTTACCACATTAATCTCCTCTCCCCATGTGATTGGTTGAAGGTCTGAAGGTCAAGGGAACTTGACCAGTACATTGTATCTGAATTGCAGTTTGTATCATAGACATTTCATAAACCGGACAGTTGTGTCTTAGATCCAGCGCTGGTTATCTTTTCTGGTTGGTAATAATTTGGACAGGAAAGGAGAAAAGAAGAGAGGGAAAGGTCTTCCCTGGTGGTCTAGTGGTTAAGAATCCACCTGCCAATGCAGGGGACACAGGTTCAATCCCTGATCCAGGAAGATCCCACATGCCACGGAGCAACTAAGCCCGGGAGCCTCAGTTACTGAAGCCCATATGCCTAGAACCTGTGCCCTGCAGTGAGAGAAGCCACCACAGCAAGAAGGCCTTGCATTGCAATGGAGAGTAGCCCCCCACTTGCTGCAACTAGAGAAAGCCCACGCACAGCAATGAATACCCAGTGCAGCAAAAAATACAATTCGTTAAATAAATAAGTCTTTTAAAAAAGGAGAGGGAAAAAATGAATGACTGAATCAGTGAAATATTTGCATAGTTGAAAGAGTAGATAAAGGGTATCTCTATTCAAGGCCAGTAATAGTACCAACAGCAAAGCCTATGTCTATGTGTTCCCAGGTAGCTTCCAGAAGTTAGCTGAATACCTACAAGGCAGAATTCAAGGTGGAGCTGGTGAGGAAGAATTCCAGGCAGGTACCAAAGACTCAGCCCACTGCACTATGAGGCTGGTGTAGGTGGAGGGTGGGCAGACTGGAGCCGTTGGGCCACGTGGCAAAGCAGCCTGGGCATGGGGTCCAGGACATTCCCGGCCACCCCAAAGCCACCCTACTCCACTCTTCAGAGAGCCCCAGTGTCACGAATAGGAAGAGCTTCTCCCTTGCAGGAGAAAGGAGATGTAAAGGGAAAAGATGCGTTTGGAATCTCTGTATCAGAAACACACAAGAAGAGTTCCTGACCGCTGGGTTTTCTCCAGATCACCAAAAGCAGCCGCCCTCAAGAACAGTTTGTGAGTCAGGGTTCGCCTCCAAAGTAACCAGAAACTGGATCAGGAAACAGAACACATGCCTCCAAAGGCCCCTCCATTCTCCTTTTCTGTCCCCACCCTGCCCCAAGCATATGCACTGTCTGACTTATGACAGCCGACTTTTTATGCTTGCGTGCATGCTAAGTCACTTCAATTGTGTCCAACCTTTTGCAACCCTATGGACTGTAGCTCTCCAGGCTCCTCTGTCCATGGGATTCTCCAGGCAAGAATACTGGAGTGGATTGTCATTTCCTTCTCCAGGGGATCCTCCCAACCCAGGGATCAAACCCTCATCTCTTATGTCTCCTGCATTGACAGGTGTGTTCTTTACCACTAGCGCCACACTGGAAGCCCAGTGGGATACTCAGTATACCCCTCTCTTGTGTCTGCCCTCTTTCGCACTTGTGATCTTTAAGAGAATCGTCTTTTTCGTGCAGTTGGTTGCAGTTGGTTTCTTCTCATTGCTGTGTGGATACAGCGTTACCTATGCGTTTCTTCACCCTGAGGATGGACATGTAGGTTGTATCCACTTTAGAGCCATCATGAACATTGTAGCTCTACCCATCTTGTCCATGCCTTTGGGGGCACGTGTATACACATTTGGAGAAGGCAATGGCACCCCACTCCAGTACTCTTGCCTGGAAAATCCCATGGATGGAGGAGCCTGGTGGGCTGCAGTCCATGGGGTCGCGAAGAGTCCACGACTGAGCGACTTCACTTTCACTTTTCACTTTCATGCATTGGAGAAGGAAATGGCAACCCACTCCAGTGTTCTTGCCTGGAGAATCCCAGGGACGGGGGAGCCTGGTGGGCTGCCGTCTATGGGGTCACACAGAGTCAGACACGACTGAAACGACTTAGCAGCAGCAGCAGCAGTATACACATTTCTGTGAGGTTACCTTTCCAAGTCTCTGTTTAATTAGAGCTAGGAGATGAAGTACTCTTGTCTGGAAAATCCCATGGACAGAGGAGCCTGGAAGGCTGCAGTCCATGGGGTTGCTGAGGGTCAGACATGACTGAGCGACTTTGCTTTCACTTTTCACTTTCATGCGTTGGAGAAGGAAATGGCAACCCACTCCAGTACTCTTGCCTGGAAAATCCCATGGACGGAGGAGCCTGGAAGGCTGCAGTCCATGGGGTCGCTGAGGGTCAGACACGACTGAGCGACTTTGCTTTCACTTTTCACTTTCCTGCATTGGAGAAGGAAATGGCAACCCACTCCAGTACTCTTGCCTGGAAAATCCCATGGATGGAGGAGCTGGTAGACTGCAGTCCATGGGTTTGCTAAGAGTCGGACACGACTGAGCGACTTCACTTTTACTTTTCACTTTCCTGCATTGGAGAAGGAAATGGTAACCCACTCCAGTGTTCTTGCCTGGAAAATCCCAGGGACGGGGGAGCCTGGCAGGCTGCCGTCTATGGGGTCGCACAGAGTCAGACACGACTGAAGCGACTTAGCAGCAGGAGGTGAAGTCAGTGGTATCAATCTCCCAGGTTTATTGTAACAGTTACATGAGATAATGTATGAGAATCTTTTGCAAACTTTAAATGTGATGCAAATATGAGAGTTGCCGCTTCCAGGGCGACTTCAATCTACTGTTTACGCCGTACCCATGCAAAAGTCCAGCATCTTTCTTGAAGCATTCTCTCACCACTGTCAGGCCTTCCAAACCCTCATGTAAGGTCCACAGCAACAGCTGTCGACTTTCAGGCCAGTGTACACAAGTGCACCAATGTCTCTACCTGGCGGCACTGCTGAATATCTGTTGATCTGTAGATTTTATTTCTAACACAGCTGAAACCCACTAGGTCATAACACCCTGTATCAAAGAGATACTGAGTGGGTCAGATAAACAAGGTGGAAACCAAGATACAGCTTACTCAGAATTAGGGGAAAGAGAGGGAGCAAAATTTCAGGCCAGTCACAAAGGAGATGCGTGCATTTAGCAGATTATATGTGAACCTGGTCTTGTGAGCATGAGAGACGTTCTCAATCAGAAACGCTAAAGGGGACCGTGTGTGAGGGCTAAGAATGCTTGTGTAGAGTTGGGGGGAGTGTGCAGGACGTGGCTGGGGTTTCACTGGGATGATCCTTGATTCACTGAGCATTTAGTTTCTTTTAGTCCCACCAAACACAACACCAACCTTTTAACATCTGAACCCCGAAAGACTGTGCTCCAGTGGGAAGGCACACTCATGTGAGGCTTTATGGTTTCCACAGCTCTCCTACACTCATCATTCCCTTCAGTCCTCACAGCCACTCTGGGAATGAGGCAGGGAAGGGGGTGTTTGTGTCCCTGTTTGACTTAAAACTGAAACTCAGAGAGGCTGTCTGTCCTGTCTGTGTGTCCTGTGTTGTCAAGTAGGGAGGCCAGACCCGGGCCTCCTGCCGTTCGGCTTTCTCCCGCTCCCCGCACGCCTCGGGCGCGGACACTCAATGTCCTCGCCTGACCACAGATGCCCCGAAAGCAGAGCGTGTCCCTCACCCCGTGGCCTGGCTCCCTCCTGCACCCACCCCTGCATCTTATACAGACTGGTGCTGAAAGGACTTCCTTTCCAGTCCAGCCACAGTTTTAGTAGTCCGCTCTAGGAATTGAATTGCTTGTGGACAGTGGCGGGCGTTCCGATGGAGACAAGGCCTGAAAGACTCTTTTGTCCACGCCAAGATAGATCCCAGAGCAAACCTGGAGAAAAGGCAGACTATCACTGACCTACGGAAGAGGCTTCTCTTCCCAGCACCTGGAGAGGAAGGTTGGGACCAGGAGGGAGGAGATGGGAGAAACTAGCGTGGCTCTGAAACAGGGGTGGACGGACAGAGCCCATGAGGAAACGCGGCCAGTGGTCAGTTCTCTGGGTGGGAGTGCTGGAGTGCTGGGGATCGCTGGCGTTCCCGACCAGGCACCCCTCTCCCACTCTGTGTTGCAGTGCTTCTCAGGACGATTTTGCCCAGAAGCCCACTAAGATCAGATTACACGTGCTGTGCCAGAGGTCCTGTAGGAAGTGGAGGAAGAGAAGTTAGGTCAGTCTTTGGTCTAAAGACGGGAGAAAAGGATGGGGGCAGGGGCGGGTGTCAAATGCCCCAGGAGGCAAGACAGGAAGAGAAGTTTGAGAGATGAGTTGAGAAGATCTTAGTGGAAGTAGTCCGGACATAAACCTCCTCAGGAATGCATGGAGGTGTTGGGAAGGCCATGAGACTTAGTGCAGAGCATAGGCTAAGGGGGCTGAGCCATTGTACTTGGATGTTGAAAAAAAATGATGACCCCAGGAAGCTGGAAGTCTTGAAGACATAGAGGCTGTATCAATATTGATTGAACTTTTCACGTCACAATTTGGGTACTTCAGTCTTAGAGAGTTTTATCTTGTACTTTTCCACCTTCCATTTTATTCTTACTGTTACCTCTTGCTCTTCTTCTTCTGGGAAATGGCCAAATTTAGCATTCTTTTCTTGCTTGTTTGCTAGCTTAACAAGCCAAGGACATGCGCAATGCCAAGAATCCTAGTGGTATGGCATCGTTCTATCTTCTTTCCCACCTGGATCTCTGAGGTGTATGTGTGTGCGTGTTGTAACAGAGAGAACAAAAAGAGGGAAAATTACTTACCAGCTTGGGGACAAACTTGTTTACTCTTCAATATATGTTTTTTCTCAGAGTCAGCAAAAGTCAGAGTCCTCACGCCTATGAGACTGCATTTGCATTTATAGTACAAATAAGAAAAATGAAATCTAGCCAGAGCAAGTCCTCAAAGAGATTATAAATCGAGTCTCTTGACTGGAGTGTGGGGAGGAAGTGCACTGCAACGGTAAGGTCAGGGGAGCGAGAAATCTGGGGAACAAGCCAGTGGGGATGTTTCACCATGGGAACAGTTTAGTCTCGGAGAGCCATCTCTTCTGTTGAAAACTGCTTCTACCTGCCACCTTTGCAGACGTTTATTCCTCAATCAAGTTTGGCTTATGGTGGGTTAATGATTAGATACTCTTCATGTGTAGTTCAAGGGAAGGCCACTGGCTATGACTTCACTTTGGCTGGGGTTTCCCTGTAATCCATTTAGCAAAATTAAAGAGATTACTTTGATTGGTACCATTATCTCGTATTCTCTTGCGGGTGAACCACTTAACCTGTGCTTAATTGAAAGAGATAGAAGGGGTGCAGGAACAAATACAATCAAAAGGAAGGAGCAATAGGATCTGTAGGCCAAACAGATGATGGCGCTGGGCTCACAATAGCAGATTAGAGGTGAGATCAATTAATTAGAAGCTATTGTCGGCCTTGGGTGGTTGCCAAGGTTTCTAATAGCCTCAGCCATCACGCCGGCTCTGTTTAGGAGGATTTTAATGACTGGGAGTTGATGTGGCTATTTCAGTAATTACTTACTTTTATAATTACTTCATTAGAATACTAAATGTATCCCTTCCATGAGAAAGAGCTTTATTCCTCCACATGTCCAGCCGTGTGGGAGGCTACGTCTTCCCACAGAGGGGTCTCCTGTCTGGAAGAGGCAGTGGTTCGGAAATAGCCGGTTCGTGCTGTGTTCAGCATTCTGTGTGAAGGGCCTGATCTGTAAGGGCCCGGGATAGGTGTTCAGGGTACAGAGATCATGAGGCCCCAGCTTTGAAGGGGGTGCAAATATAATGTCAGTATGAATGGATAAATGTTAGAATAAAATTATGCCAAGGGTCCACATCTATCACTTAAGTAGCAGAGGAGAGAGAGGTCATCCCAGTGGTTTCCAGCGGGAAGGGATTTAACGCAGGGAATTAGGGTCCAGATCGGGCTTCGTCTCACTCGACTCTCTGTGTCCTTGGCTGCCTTTAGCCGCTCTGGACTCCTTCCTGCTCCCAGTCACACACCCACCGACAGGCTCTGCCCTGACCAGCCTCTCTGTCTAGAATGTTCTTCACACAGCTCCCACATGGCCAACCCCCTCTTCCTTCAGCTACTTCTTCAAACGTCACTTTTTCCATGAGGCTTACCCCAGCTGCCAGCTTTAAAATTCTCAGCTCCAGCATTTCCAATTCCCTCTACACCACCAAAGCCACGGACAAGGTTCTGAGTCTCTTGATCACTGGTGAGCTCCAGGGCCCACATCCATACCTGGAATACGGATGGTGTTTGGTGACTGAATTGGGTGCGTGGGGCGCGGCTGGAGGAGCTGGTGGAGAGGAAGCTGGAGGGGTTCCTGATGGGGAGGGGGGCACCGCATGGAAGCCGCACCCCTGGCTCAGGATCCTGTGCTGCTGCGGGACTGGGAAGGCTCACCCACCGCACAGGGCACGTCTTTGGACACCCTTCCTGCCACCCGAGGTCAGCCTCTGCGTCCCTTCCACCTTCCAGACCGGAAACAGAGCTAGCCTTCTGAAACCCATCAGAGCCAGAGAATGGCGGGTTCTTTGTTACAAGCCCCCGGCCAGCACTGAGTGACTTCCGTCTGTTTGGGGCCTGACCCCAGGTAGAAATTCTTAGGCCCCTCTGTATCCCTGGTGTCATATCCGTCTGACAGGAGGCCACATAATTGCTGAAATTAAAGCGTAATACCTGACACCTTTGAGGTGGCTTGCTGGAGTCTGTGAATATTTATTTAATGGAAATGGATTAAGTGTGACCCTGCTGGGTCAAAATGACTGTTTCTTTCCCTGACACACCTAGTGAAGAAAGAGAGAAATTTTAAGCTGTGGATCAATAGGGTCATCTGCAGGGTGGGGTGGGGGGTTGGCTGCTATTCCGAGCAGGATTAGTCCATCATCGAGCAACCACAAGCATTTCCAATGTGTGCACTAGGTCCAGTTGGACAGGATGGCGTTTGGTTGCAAAGGAACAGCTCTGGGCATTCATATGAGGGGGGCCCCAGCACCCTAAATGACTCTCCATGACCCCCACCTCCTGGTCTTTGCTCTTTTCTTCACCTCCTCCTCTTGTGTGAGCACAGTGGTCCCGGTGACTTCAAACAGCACATGGCCAAAAGGACACGAGGTCATTTCCCAGATAAAAGTTATGGAGGCCCTGGCTCGCTCTCTCTTCCTGGCCATCCCTCTGTCTCTCCCTTCTTCTTTGGCATCACACTTGTCTCAACAGAGCAAGCCCCCACACGGGTAGGGCCTACGTGGCAGCACACTGAGGGTGTCCTTCATCCGGTATTCATTTAGGAACTGAGGCCGTCCTTCTAACACTTCAGGAGGAACTGAATTCTGCAGAAAAGAGACACGGACTCGAAAGTGGACCTTGCCCAGCCGGGCCTAAGATGACTGTAGCCCAGCCAGTGCCTTGGTTGCAGCTGGTAAGAGACCCTGAAGTAGAGCACGCAGCTGAGCGGCGCCCAGACTCCTGCCCAAAAGAAGCTGGGAGATTATAAATGTTGTTCCTTTAAGCCATTAAGCTGGGAGGAATTTTTTACCCAGCAATAGATAATAGAACAAGAGAGGCAGAATTCTAAAATATGGACACTCAGCGCTCTGCCGACCCCTGCAAGGTGGGAAGTTGAGGAGGGGCTCAAGGTCCTTTTTGGTGCTGTTGTTCTTGTTGTTCAGTTGCTAAGTTGTGTCTGGCACCGTGAGTCTCCTTGCAATCCACAGACTGTAGCCCACCAGGCTCCTCTGTCCGTGGGATTCTCCAGGCCAGAATACTGGAGGGGGTTGCCATTTCTCCAGGGGATCTTTCCGACCCAGGGATCCAACCTGCATCTCCTGTGTCTCCTGCATTGGCAGGCAAAATTTTTTTTTTTCCACTGAGCCACCTGGGAAGTCCCTCAATATGCTTAATAAAACCATGTAGGGAGCCTTCAGTAAAATTCAGAATGATGACTCACACCTTCACTCACAAATTACATTTACCGACGTCCTTAGAGCCTCTCTGCGAGAGAGGGGCCCCGTGCCCACAGAGTCCTGTCTTCATCACGGTCCCCTCCTGATCCCAGAGGTACTGACTGTGCTGCCAGGTTAAAGGTGACAGCAGCCCCAGAGACCACAGCCATGAAGCTCTGCTTAGAAGCTGAGATGTGTCCCAAGGGACGTGAGTAATCCTGACAAAGGCACTTGACCTGCATCAGGGTGTGGTCAGAGCGGCCTCCCCAGAGGAAGCCGCGTGGTGAATACTGAAGGGCGGGCTAAGCAACAAGTGAGGCCAGGAGAAGGGTTCCCACAAAGTGAACAGGGTAGACAGAGGCATGTGCTGGGGAGGCCCGTTGTCGATGCCTCCAGAGCCAGGAGGAAAGATCGGTGGGCCACGGCCCTGGGGACCAGGCTGTGGAGGGGTTTGTGGGAAACATGCCAGGAGCCATTTCAGGAGGGCATTTGATGGCAATGGGATCAGATGGGCACTGTGGAAATGTTGCTGTGACTACAGAGTAGAAAACTGGAGGGGAACCTGAGCTGGTCCCAGGAGACTACGTAAGATGCTCCCTGCATCACTCAGAGGGGTGTGGATGGTGCTGTACTCCAGGGAGGTGCGGCGGGCTGCATTTGGGGAGAGACTTCTCAGGTGACGTGATGAATTTTGGAGGCAATGCAAAGGGATCATCACTCTCCATCTTGCAGATGATGCCTTGAGGCTTAAAGAGGGTGACGACTTGCCCGGAGTCAGTGGCAGAGCCAAAGACAGCAGCCAGATTATAGATTCCAAATTCTGTCTTAGACAGTGGAGCTCAAGACTGGTCTTGCCCTTCCTTCCTTCTCCAGCCGTGTGTTATCACCCATCCCCACACACAAGCATCTCTGCACATGCTTGGCCAGACTCCATGACATGGTGTCCACACACACAAGATGAAAAGTATGTTTAAAACCCACTTTTTCTGCCCTCCCTGCGTTTGTTCCTTTAACCCTGTCTCCACCAAGTGCTCTTCTCCAGCTGCCCATCACCATTCAACTCGTTGTGAACTCCTGACTCTGCTCCTGCGACCTTTCTGGAGCACAGCACTGGATTCTCTGTGCTTCTCTCCTGCCAGCCGCCCAGCACTTGCGCAGTAACGGCTTCATGCTTCTCCTCTCCAGCCTCTTTCCTCCCCCGCGTGTCCTGTACCCCATCGCGGGACTAATTTTCCGCAACCATCTCTTTCACCGTGACTCACCCCGTGCAGAAGCTTCGAGCGCCCCCACTGCCTGAGCTGAAAGCCCCACCGCCTCACTCTGTCCCTCTCACCCTCCAAACCCAACTCCCTAACGAGCTTTCTCTGTGACTCTTAGCTCCCTGCAAGTTTGCTTCGTCTTCACTCACACCTAACTGGAGGCTGTAGTGGCGCCTGAGAATGGACAGAGCTCCTTCGTGTTCATGGCAGCCCTACAAGGGTGTTTCCACGTTGCACCGAGGAGTGAACGAGACTCAAAGGAACCTGGAATGTTACTCTTCCGCTGCGTCTCTTTAAATACCCCTACACCTTTCCTTAAATGTATTTATAAGAAACTATATATAATGGCCACACAGGGAAAAAATCCTATCACTTGTGACGCTTTCTTGGTTGAGGAGAGATCAGAGAAGTAAAGACACTTGGACAATGAAGACTTTCTTCCCGCCGGACTCAGAGCACTGGACTGAGAGGCTGTCCGTTTCCCACTGTGTGGCCCTTTTCCCGTTTGTGCTGTGTCCCCCCTAAATCCAGTCATCTGCTCCCAGCGACACAGGCCTCACAGCTTGTGCAGAAGTGCGCTGTCGAAACGCACATCACCTTGAGCAAAGTTGGGCACCCAAGTTTCTCTCCTATAGATCCTGACCGTCTTCTCTTCCAGCCAACACAAAATCCATCTTCTTTCCTCCACCCAAAGCTCATTCCTGGCACGGCTTCGTTTTTTCCATATACTCTTTTTTCCAAACCACATTTCTTCCTATGTTTCCACTTACAAGAAAAAGAAAGAAGCTAAATTTTTAGAGTAAGCAATTTCTCTGCAGAGATGCCCAATGTTGCACTCATATCAAAGCTAAATAACCTCTCATTCTAAGGGATGTTGGTCCCTCAGGCCAGGGCTGAGGTCATTAGCAGGGCAGAAAAGGGAAGCGTGGATGGGAAATGCTTTCATCCATCCTGGTGCACACACAGATAGACCCCTCAGCCTCTCTTAATATCAGGGCAGCAGCCCTCCCCAGCATCAGGAGTCACTTTGCACATTCCAGCTCCTTCTACATGAGCTCAAAATTTTTAAAGGATCCTCCCCTTTGTCAATTGGTGAAATACATGGAAAGCAGTTTGTAAATAACAGGGTGTTCCACACGTATGTAATGTCCTCCGGATTTCATGTTTTCACTCATTAGTTTCTTTTGAAAACTAAATTCAGGAAGGATGCAAATAGACATTGTGAAAAATGACTGTAGTTCATGGAGAAGCTGTTTCCCTTCCGTTTGTTCTTCCCCATCTTCGCGTAGAGCTCAATGAAAGCAGATCAGCTGTGACCCCAAACATTCAGGTAGCACCTGTAGGTTCATAGATTCATACACTCAACGTGTATGAAAGGGGGAAAGGGGAAGAAACTTTTCACAAATTGGCCACAAAGCTAGTGGCTTTTAAAAAATAAGATTCATATTTAATAAAAATTAAATAGTGTGTTTATCCAGCTCACAGTAGCAAATTTAACGATAAAGGTAAGTGGCAAAATATAGTAAAACATTGTCAAGGAAATGCAAGCTGCAAACACTCTAACACAGTTAGAGGGAAGAGTCCCACAAGGGACCATATCTAGCCATCGGTTATGTTTTTACTGTAGCTCCAAGTTGGAGAGGAAGAAGAGAAACAGTTTAGATGTTCTGGGATATAAAAACAAATAGCAGCAAAACAAATGATCTAGAGAGACTTCAGATCTGAGTTCCAACAGACTCTGGAGCAGCCAGTCACTACTTCCCGGCCTAGTCTCGTTGAACTGGTGCTGGGGATTCCCGGAGGACTCTCTAAGCTAATGGAAGCAGACAGGACACAGTCGCTGTGCTGTTATCTTTGGTGCAAAATATTCTCAATATTTCTGCAGCCACTTGACATCAAGTCCCGGTTCTGTTCATTCAGCACAGGAGCCTAGGGGAGGACTGGGCCAGTCTGTGTGTGAGGGCCTCCACCCCAGGTGGCACCCATTCAGTCAGTGATTACCGGGCCACAGGCTGCCCTTCTCGCCTGGAGGTACCTCCATTCTGGACCGTCAGCAAAAAGCCCTCAACAGAGACAGTGAAAGACAGTCATCCGGAGCCTCCACCTTTACACAGAATTTGTCCTGCTTGGGAGCTGTGCTTTCTCCCGAAAGATTAAACTTCTGCTTTCAACTGTCACTGTAGAGATTTGAGCCATTGAAATTTAGCCCACCTGTCCCCTTCACTCAAGGTCCCATGTGATGACCACTTTTCAGAAGGCAGAGGACCAGACTCTCTCATTCTTCATTCTCTGTTCTTGTGTGAATATTTAGGCACTCAGTCGTGTCTGACTCTTTTGCAACCCCGTGGACTGTAGCCCGCCAGGCTCCTCGTCCATGGGATTTCCCAGGCAAGAATACTGGAGGGGGTTGCCATTTCCTTCTCCAGGGGATCTTCTCAACCCAGGGATCAAACCTGCATTTCCTGCATTGCAGGCAGATTCTTCACCACTGAGCCACCAGGGGAGCTTCACCTAGATTCAGAGGCCTGAAGTCCTGGGATAATACTTTCATGAGCCAAACTGCTGACTCAGTTCCACCCTGAGGCCGTCTGCCTGGTGTCCAAGCACATGAACCCTCAGGGGAGCCTGCTCAGACGCGCCCGGGTACGTCAGAGCCCAGGTCCAGAGCAGAGGCTAAATCCAAATACCAGCTCCATCTTCCCCTCGCCGTGGGATCCTAGGAGGTTCCTCTGCATGTCTGAGCCTGCTTCTTCATTCACCAAAAATGACAAGTAAGGTTTTTCTCACAGGGATACTGGAGGTTGAAATAAGCATATAAAGTACTGGACACAACAGAGGACCTTGGGCAAATGCTCAGTGAAGATAGCTCTATGAACTATGGATTATCAGAGACAGCAGATCCACGTCCCTGTGGCCACAGACACCTCTCAACCACAAAGAGTTACCTTGGTGAAAGCCCAAGGCTGGCCACAGATGTCCTTACTGTGTATTTGTGTGTGCAGGCTGACCAAGCTGAGCTGCAAGGAGGTTTAGATCAACAGGATGGTATGTCATCATTTACTGAACTTCAGCAAAAAAAAAAAAAGGGACTCTGTTCACCATAACTCACATCCACTTGAAATAATCTCACTTGACTTCATTAAGCTTGAAGAATTGCACCTCTCCTTCACCCCCTCTTCCTCAGACTTACTTAGCCTTTACAGCTCAAAAGATAATTGCTCTATTAACAAATGTTTATAGCATAATAAAGGAGTAGGAGAGAGGAACAGGATTTTTTTTTCCTCTCTGGGCCATTCCCTTCAGTTTCTTGGAAGTACAGAGAGCGATGGAATAAGCCATAAATTATTTTTGGAATGGAACCAGAGGATTCATTTTTCAGCCACTAGCAAACAGTTCTTAGCCAAACGACTCCAAGACCTTGTGGGGAATGAGGCTACCAGGAATTCCTGGCTGAAAGGCTGTCACCACAGCTCTGAGCTATGACGAAATCCTGGCTTTACTGGAAGTCAGGAAAAGGCTCTGGCAGGTACTGGTGGGGCCTGTGGAAATTCCCTCCAGGGCCTGGGTTTGGGGGATTGGAGAGAGCCTTCTGCAGAGCAGGCTCTTCTTTTTCAGGCTGCTGGAGGGTTGGACTGTTCCAATACAAACCTCCTGACCTGTGAGTTTTATGTGCTGGATCGTGTCTGCTCGCGACTCAGGTGTCGAAGTCGAATACCCAAGTATTCGGATACCCAAGACCCTAGACATGGGACTGTCTTTGGAGAGAGGGTCTTTAAAGAGATCAGCAGGGCTGGGCTTCCCTGGTGGTCCAGTGGTTAAGAATTCGCCTTGCAATGGGAGGGACACCAGTTCGATCCCTGGGCCGGGAAGATCCCACATGCCGTAGAGCAGCTGATCCTGTGCACTGCAGCTAGTGAAGTCCATGCACCCAGAGCCTGTGCTCCACACCAGGAGAAGCCCCTGCAGTGAGAAGCCCACGCCCCACAGCCAGAGAGCAGCCCCCACTCACCACAGCTAGAGAAAAAGCCCGCACAGCAACGGAGACCCAGCATGGCCAAAAATAAATACATCTTTTTAAAAAGAGACGAAGAGAGAGAGGTGAAGTCACTGGGAGTGGGCCTGGTGTCCTTGATGAGATTGATTAGAACACACATGCACACTCACACACACTCACGGAGGAGGCCACGTCAGTATACCCAGAGAAGAGGCCATCGATGAACAAGGGGATGGGCCTTAGAAATGGCACGCCAGCACCTCGATCTTGGACTCCCAGCTGTTTGAGCCACCCAGTCTGCGCATTTTGTTAGCAGCCTGAGCTGACTTACACTATGTTGAAGGACACAGGCCACACACCTGGAGACCAGGGAAGAAGGTTCCGTCCCGGGCTCCCCCAGACACTCGGAAGACTTCACAAGGAGCTGTCTGACCCAGGAGGCTGCAAGTGGGCACATGGTTTTGGTTCAGGGTCAGATGTGCCCGACCCGTGCGCTCTGCCTCCTTGGAAAAGGCAGTGCGTTATCAGTCGATACCGGCCTCTCAGGCTGTGCTGACCTCTCTCTAGGAAGCTGATCCGTCTCTAAGAGCCGCCTGTTTCTCCTTGCCTTGCCCTCTTCTCTCTCTCTCTCCCCCAGGACATAATTCCTGTTCTGTCTTTGACCCAGTGATAATGTTTTCCTTGAGAATTACGTGTGACATTACCAGGCATCAGTATCCAAGGCCTCTCCCCTCTCTGACCCAGGGATTTCCTACTGCTCACTCATGAGGTCAGGGATGATGGTGAGAGACTTGGCTGAGACAGCTCTGCTGTGGCCCAGACCACCCTCGACCACCCCTCTTTTCCCCGCTGGGAAACAGAATCGAGGCAAGGTTAGCCTTCAGATCCCTCCAGGATGAGCATGCAGTGATGCTGGTCAGCAAAGAGCTGCACACGCGGAGGCGCGCCTGTGTCTCGGCCATGGCACCATGAAGGCACAGCCACCTTTGAAGAGGTAGCGTTGACACTGAGCGCTGTGAATCCTGTAAAGCACTAAGCTGCACTTACAGAAACCAGCCTTCAAGGGTCCCCAGTAAGACAATGAACTTTCCTTTGTCCTCACGTTTGTAAGGGCTGTAAAGAGGCTTGCCCCCAAAGTCTTGCAGAGAAGTCATCATTTAAGAGAGATGTGTGAAAACGCTTGAGCCAGATGTTTGATTTTTTTTTTTTTAACACACACAGCTTGTTTGCACACTGCCTCTTACCCACGGGGCTGTGTTGGGCCTCCGAGGGTGACTAAGAAAAACCTCTGAGATGGTTGGAGAGGAGCTTCACCTGCCAGTTTGGGCTACAGGATCGCTATAGCAACCAAACATAAATCAAGGAAATGGCCCCTTTTGTAAGTTGGTTAATAGGCACAACATGCTTCTTTAGAAAATCCAACCATTCTTTCAATGGACTTTGATTGAAAGTCAGCCTTTTCTTCAGACGCATTCACATTCACATCTAGTAGCAGCTTGTATGGCTGTCCACAGGCTAATTTATTACCCTTTAAAGATCTGGCAAAGGAAAAATGGATCTCAGAACAATGTCTACATTCAGAGGCGTAAGCACAGAGCCACAAAAGAGCATCCTTTTGTTCTGAACTTGGAATATTAATCTTTAACCTGGGACTTTAACTTTCCCCCTCTTATGAAGTTCCTCTCATTAAAATTTTACCGATTTGATACAACTTCATGTCTCATATGTGAGAAGCAGGAGCAGGCCATCCTCGCACTGTTTCACCAAACCCTGATAGAGATTCATTGCTTCTCAGATTCCCTGCTCTTTGCCTGAGGAATACTCAGCCTCAGGGATGGCTGATGAGGGAAGTTGGCGTCTTGTCCTTCATAGGAGAATTTGGTTAATGAACGAGATGGTCTTCACCCCTCTTCGTGAAGTTAGGCAAGGGCCACCAGCTGGAGAGTTAGCCCTCATACACTCCATCCCACCAAAGTGGAATTTGGAAGTAGATCCCAGGAATGTCCACCCTGGGTCAGTGCCCCCAGTGTCATGGATTATAAGGGCAAAGTAGGGACTCGCCAGGCCCTCCCCACGGAGGACTAGGTCACTTCACCAAGTCCGTGAACACTTTCTCTTAAGAGAGCAGCCAAACTCCAGGCCCTGTCTTCCTTGGAGGGAGGGAGGGAGGGAGAGGAGATGGGGAAAATCCAAAAGATTTTTATAGTAGTTTTTATAGTAGATTATGAGATGAAAAAGTCCTTCTAAACAAGAGGGAGCTGGCATTGCTCTGAAAAGCTTCGCATCACAGATGGAGTCAGGCAGGAGAAGATTGAGACTAATCCCTCCCTTCTTAGCTTTCTCAAATCCTGAGAAACCAAAGTCCTCAGAAACCAGACTCTCTGCAGACACTCACTTCCCTTTGATATGGTCAGCTGTCCCCACGGGCAAGAGGCAGATGAAGGGTTGGTTTCAAAATGTGCGTGTGTGAACATGTGCCTTTTTCTTAGTGGTAGTGCTGGGTTGTGAGAAGTGGTCTCCTGGCACTCAGGGCAGGTCACTGAGAAATAGCTTTAGCCTCAGCACTGCCCTAAAAATACCTTCAGGGTCCGAGAACCTGAAAGGCCCCCACAATGTAAGGCAAAGTAAGCACAGCGTGTGAGGGGCCCCAAGAGCAGAAAACGATGCTACACGGTCAGTCAAGGGACTTGGCCTGAGAGTCACATGGAGCCAAAAGGTACTGATGACCCTCGCTGAGCAGTCAGATGGCCACGTGTGATTCTCCACCGCATGCCTCTATCCAAGTCGAGACAAACCTCGGAGACCCAGCACAGTAGTCAGACTGGTGAGCAAAGGCAGTGATCTATCAGGGTGCAAACGCTACGTCTGCCTCTCACTGGCTCCGTCGCTCCAGACGGGTGACTTCCCTCCTCCTGCCAGTTTCCTCACCGGAAAATGAAGCTGCCGAGTACCCGCCTCATCGCGCTGCTAAGAGGGTCAGCATGTCAAAATAAACCACGTGAAACAGAGTCTGCCCTATCGTAAGCCCTAACATTTCTGGTATTTCTGCTGTGATTCATGTCGCTGTGTGGGTACTGTTGGCAGGAGAAATGCATGTTACTCAATGCACAGTGACACATTTTCCAAGTTAGATGACGCTTTGCAGAGCTCCAGATAAAAAGACCATCACTTTCCCAAGGCTACAGTTACTCCATTAAGAAAATCGGAGAGAGACAGCAACTTGTGTCTATGGCAGTAACTCATCCCATTAGCCTAAAGCCATCATCACCTGGTATGTTCACCTCTGTTCACAGTCCTATTGGATGAAAACATCTCAGACTCGGGAGTTGTGGCTGAAGTGTATGTGTGGGTGTGCGTGTGCACTCACGTGCTCGCACATGTCCTCCAATCTGTTCTCCACTACCAAAGGGAAGAACCGGTTCCCCCCACAACCCTTGCCAGTCACACAGGACCACAACCTGGGCGTAATTTTTGCAATCTGGGCCAGAACTGGGGGCCCAGTTCCACAGGTGTCAGAGCCAGGAGTGGCAACCAGGGCTCCATGCTGATGCCCATCATTTGTTCAAAGAACTCTGTCCCGTGCAGTGAGTCTCCTCGGCTTTGGCACAAGTGTCAAGAGACAGCTAATTCAGAGGAGGCAAGACGAGGCACTGACCAAAGAATCCACCATGGAAAATGCAGCCAGCCTGCCAGGAAAGAGCCCTGCGTCTGTAAGAGTTTCTTGAGCGGATGGAGATTGCTGGAAGAATCAGCAGAGTTTAAAAACTGTAAGCATGCCATGAGACACAGAAGCCATAAAGGCACATACTGATAAGTTTGAGTACATAAAAATTGTAAACTTATGTACAATAATAAACATATTTAAAAGGCCAAACTAATAAAGATTATTTCAATGTAAATAAAATAAGTAAAAAACTGAAGACTGAGATCTTTTTAAAAATATATTTTGCTTATTTTGTCATTAGTTAAGAGTTAAATTTTAAACTCTGGGTCCTCACTGAGGAGGAAGATTTCTAATGCAAAAGGGGGTTTCGGAGAGAGACATTTGGACCCCAGGAACTTAACTCTGGTGCTTCCTGTGTGGCCTTAAGCAAGTGCTCGTCTTTTTTTTTTTTTTTCTTTCTTTTTCTTTTTTTTTGCTGTACCATGTAGCATGTGAGATCTTAGTTCCCTGGCCGGCGATCAAGATCAAACCCATGCCCCGTGCACTGGGAGCAGGGCTTCTTAAGCCCTGGACCAGCAGGGAAGAGCCGCGTGTTAGTCTTGAATTCACTCCATCTATCCATCAGTTGGCATCGAGTAAAGACAAACACATACCAATCCAGTTATTTCTCACAGAAGCAATTTAATATCGGGATCTGGTTGTGTAGCTGATGGAAAAGCTGAAAGAGGAATCTCAGAGGTGGTGCAGCCCAGATGTCAGCTTCCACAGGAAGCTAAAGGAACACCTGGGGGTGGGGGGATTGGGGGCTACTGCAAAGCCTTGGGCCTGAGGCAGATGGCGGAAGCCGAACCCCAAAGGAGGCTCAGTCACCCAGGAGAAGGCCCTAAGGCAGAGGGTTCTCCCCAAACCTGCCCCTGCTGGTAGAAACTTCCGGAAGCCAGTTGGCCATGTATTCTGCCTTCCCCAGTCTTTTCCCTCTTGCACCTATAAAAAGAGGAAAAAAAAAAACTTCACAGTCTTTGCAGAGTATCTGCCAGATTCATCCTGCACCCTGACCCTGCTCTGTTCTTTCTCACAGGCTTCCAGGGCATAGAGGTCAGTAACCAAGGCCCAGCCCGCCCAGCGCTGCGTCAGCAGTCCCCTGCAGTAACGTCACGGGCACCGGAAAGCATTGCTATGTGTTTTCCTCCAAAGACATTCTTAATCTGCTCATTGTCCCTGAAGGACCATATGTAACCCTAAGCAGTAGATCTATGTTACCACTGACCACGTAACCCTTATGCTAGAGGCAGCGTGGCCAATGTGGTGGTTAGGACCCAGAGCTCTGCAACCCTTGGGTTCAAATCCTGGCTATACTTGCTATGTGGTGTTGGGCAATTTAGCTTCTCTCTATTCCTCACTCTTCTCATTGTGAAGTAGGATTGAGGAGAGTTCCAATCTTACAGAACTTTTCATTTTAATTTCCATTTAGGGCTATGTTCTCCTAAGTTGTAATTGGTTAATTTTTCTCGGGCCCTGCCTAAAGTTTTGACATCTCAGTGGCCTGCTTGTATTGCTAGAGCAGGATTATAAAAATGGGACTTCTTCTGCCTCCATGTTGACTAAGGTACCACTGCTGATGTCAGATCCACGGTATCTGTGAGGAGGATCATCAGAAGCAGGAAGGGGCTCGCTGAGAACAACTTCCATGACTCTGCTTTCCATCCTCCCCAGCAGTACTGGAGGATTCAGACGTATCAGGAGGCAGAGCAGGCGTGTGTGGAGGATCTGGAGAGGGGCACTTTGTCTCATATCTTAGGTGCTTCTTAAAAGACTGTCTCGTTGGCCAATTCAATAAATGTCCAGAGCTGTTTTTATTTTTCTTGACCCAGCACACTTTTTTTATTAGAGTATAGCTGATTTATGTTAGTTTCAGGTGTATAGCAAAATGACTCAGAGATATATTGATATACAAGGCTTCCCAGGTGGCGCAGTGGTAGAGAATCCTCCTGCCAATGCAGAGACATGGGTTCAATCCCTGGATTGGGAAGATCCCCTGGAGGAGGAAATGGCAACCCACTCCAGTGTTCTTTACAGCATCAGACCTTGCTTCTGTCACCAGTCACATCCATGGCTGGGTATTGTTTTTGCTTTGGCTCCATCCTTTCATTCTTTCTGGAGTTATTTCTCCACTAATCTCCAGTAGCATATTGGGCACCTACTGACCTGGGGAGTTTCTCTTTCAGTGTCCTATCATTTTGCCTTTTCATACTGTTCATGGGGTTCTCAAGGCAAGAATACTGAAGTGGTTTGCCATTCCCTTCTCCAGGGGACCACATTCTGTCAGCCCTCTCCACCATGACCCGCCCGTCTTGGGTGGTCCCACAGGGCATGGCTTCGTTTCATTGAGTTAGACAAGGCTGTGGTCCGTGTGATCAGATTGGCTAGTTTTCTGTGATTATGGTTTCAGTGTGTCTGCCCTCTGATGCCCTCTCACAACCCCTACCGTCTTACTTGGGTTTCTCTTACCTTGGACGTGGGGTATCTCTTCATGGCTGCTCCAGCAAAGCGCAGCCACTGCTCCTTACCTTGTATGAGGGGTATCTCCTCACAGCCGCCCCTCCTGTCCTTGAATGTGGAGTAGCTCCTCTCCGCCCTCCTGTGCCCACACAGCCACCACTCCTTGGACATGGGGTTGCTCCTCTCAGCCACCGCCCCTGACCTCAGGCTGGGGTCGCTTGTGGAAGAAGCACAAGCTGGAATCAAGATTTCCAGGAGAAATATCAATAACCTCAGATATGCAGATGACACCACCCTTATCACAGAAAGTGAAGAGGAACTAAAAAGCCTCTTGATGAAAGTGAAAGAGGAGAGTGAAAAAGTTGGCTTAAAGCTCAACATTCAGAAAATGAAGATCATGGCATCCAGTCCCATCACTTCATGGGAAATAGATGGGGAAACAGTGGAAACAGTGTCAGACTTTATTTTTGGGGGCTCCAAAATCACTGCAGATGGTGACTGCAGCCATGAAATTAAAAGACACTTACTCCTTGGAAGGAAAGTTATGACCGAACTAGATAGCATATTCAAAAGCAGAGACATTACTTTGCCAACAAAGGTTCATCTAGTCATGGCTATGGTTTTTCCGGTGGTCATGTATGGATGTGAGAGTTGGACTGTGAAGAAAGCTGAGCACTGAAGAATCAATGCTTTTGAACTGTGGTGTTGGAGAAGACTCTTGAGAGTCCCTTGGACTGCAAGGAGATCCAACCAGTCCATTCTGAAGGAAATCAGTCCCGGGTGTTCATTGGAAGGAATGATGCTAAAGCTGAAACTCCAATACTTTGGCCACCTCATGCGAAGAGTTGACTCATTGGAAAAGACTCTGATGCTGGGAGGGATTGGGGGCAGGAGGAGAAGGGGACGACAGAGGATGAGATGGCTGGATGGCATCACCAACTCAATGGACGTGAATTTGAGTGAACTCCAGGAGTTGGTGATGGACAGGGAGGCCTGGCGTGCTGCAATTCATGGGGTCGCAAAGAGTCGGACATGACTGAGCGACTGAACTGAACTGAACTCCAGTATTCTTGCCTGGAAAATTCCATAGACAGTGAAGCCTGGTGGGCTACACAGTCCATGGGGTTGCAGTGAGTCAGACATAACTGAGTATGCACACAAGCACATAGATATATATATGATATAGATATAGATATGTGTTTATATGTATATTCTTTTTCCAATTCTTTTCCATTAAAGATAATTACAAAATATTGAGTAGAGTTCCCTCTACTATACAATAGGTCCTTGCTGGTTATCTATGGTATATATAGTGGTGTGTATATGTCAGGCCTAACCTCCTCATTTATCTTTCCCTCCCTTTTCCCCTTTGGTAACCATAAGTTTGTTTCTACATCTGTGAATCGCTTTGTGGTTTGTAAATAAGTTCAGTTGTATATTTTACCTTCCACGTGTAAGCGATATCATATGATATTTTACTTTCTCTTTCAGACTTAATTCACTTGGTGTGACAATCTCTAGGTCTGCCCATGTCGCTGCAAATGGCATTGTTTCACTCTTATGGTGACTGTGTAATATTCCATTATGCACTTGTACCACACCTTTTTCATTCTTCTGCAAGTGGACACTTAGGTTAATTTCATGTCTTGGCTATTGTAAATAGAGCCGCAATGAATATTGGGGTCAATGTATCCTTTCTCAGTAGAGTTTCATCTGATGTATGCCCAGGAGTGGGATTGCTGGATCATATGGTAACTCTCTTTTTAAGTTTTTAAGGAACCTCCATACTGTTCTCCATGATGGCTGCACCAGTTTACATTCTAAACAACAGTGCAGGAGGGCTCCCTTATCTCCAGCATTTATTGTTTGTAGACATTTTGGTGATGGCCATTCTGACCAGTGTGAAGTGATACCTCACTGTGGTTTTGATTTGCATCTCTTAATAATTAATGATACTGAGCATCTTTTAGTGCGCCTTTTGGCCGTCTGTCTGTCTTCTTTGGAGAACTGAATCCATGACTATTGACTGTCCGAGAAAAGTACATTCAAGGATGTATAATCTAACATAATATAATAAATGCTGGCACAGTCAGATACCAGAAGAGGCAAAACTCAAGTCGAACCTTGAAAGAAGATACTTAGGAAAATATTAGAAGATAAACACATCAGGAAATGTCCATAAATAAAAATCCTCTCACCCACAGCAGAAAAACTGAAGGGCAAGCAGTCCTGGAATGTTCCAGAAAGACTCTTTCTGTCCCAAGGAAGCTGGGAATGAGGGTTTTGCTGAAAGCTACTGCTTCAAGGAAAATTGAGATGACCATATCCATGAAAAAAGCAGACAGCAGGTAACTTCACAATCTTCTGGCTTGGAGACCTCAGGCAAATTATGTCCCTTTGTCTCTGTGTCATCATCTACAAAATCCTGATTTTAATTGTACCTCCCTCTTGATGTTGATGGGCTTCCCTGCTGGCTCAGTGGTAGAGAACCTGCCTGCCAACGCAGGAGACACAAGTTCAATCCCTGGGTCAGGAAGATCCCCTGGAGAAGGAAATGACAACCCACTCCAGTATTCTTGCCTGGGAAATCCCATGGACAGAGGAGCCTGGCGGGCTACAGTCCACGGGGCTGCAAAAGAGTCAGACACGACTTAGTGACTAAACAACAACTTGACATTGGCATGTTTTTTAAAATGAGTTGAATTTGAATGTGAAAGTGCTTAGCATGGTTATCTGGCAGGTAGTGAATAAGCAAAATTCTTCGTTCAATTATTTTAACTATTTGGTGGTAAAGGTTTAGTAAATTATTCAAGGAAGAGAATGATAGGAATGATCAGGATCACTGGGGGGGGTGCTTTTTCTACCTGGGGTGTAAACTGCTTTCTGTCCAAATTGTTTTCTGCTTAATTCAAGGATCCTCTGGGTGGATCTCCTGCTTGACCCCATGTCGTTATTACTGGTTGTAACTTGGAAGTCCTAAGACTTGTTTTTTGCCTCAGTCCAGAGTTGGTCAAATGAACCAGCCATCTCAGTATGGCTTTCACAGCATGCTTTACTTCCCAGCTGGTCTGGAGAGGATGTTTCACAGGGACTAGGAGACGTTCCTTCAATATCATGGAAGGTCCCTGAGGCCATGGACCAAGATGATTCTAGGAGACTTTGCATTTGGTGCAAAGCTCTCCTTCCCCAAGTGTCTATGGTCTACAGAAAGAGTTAAGTGGATGGTAAAGTATATGGCTAAAGAGCCAGGCCTTTCCTCTGACTTCTCTGGACCTCTAAGTGTTCTGTGTGTGGAGACTATAGACACCCGTGCCCTCTGTGATGGCAGGCACAATGGTCCACGTCTGGGTGCGTCTGTCTTAGGAGAGAGTCCATTGCTTCCTACATATTCTCAAATAGTTAAAAATGATAACTGGTTTAGGGTAAAGTTGGAGA
The DNA here is from genome assembly GCF_002263795.3 of Bos taurus. Lineage (NCBI taxonomy): Eukaryota > Metazoa > Chordata > Mammalia > Artiodactyla > Bovidae > Bos > Bos taurus. The sequence goes on along the minus strand of NC_037354.1, from coordinate 40,515,377 downwards.
AGGCGATGGCACCCCTCCAGTACTCTTGCCTGGAAAATCCCATGGACGGAGGAGGCTGATAGGCTGCAGTCCATGGGGTAGTGAAGAGTCAGACACGACTGAACAACTTCACTTTGACTTTTCACTTTCATGCATTGGAGAAGGAAATGGCAACCCACTCCAGTGTTCTTGCCTGGAGAATCCCAGGGACGGGGGAGCCTGGTGGGCTGCCGTCTATGGGGTTGCACAGAGTCGGATACAACTGAAGCGACTTAGCAGCTTAGGGTAAAGTAGGGGAATTAAGGCCTAGGTTCCCCACCAGCAGAATAATGAGACCAAGAGCTGAAACATAATATCCTAGAGAAAGAAAGGAGTTTATAATCAATTCATGTAACCCCACAAACCTTCCTATCCCTGACATCGCAGAGTTGAAAAAAAACAGAGAATCCAGAAGCCACCTTTCTTTTTCCCAACTTGCAGTTTACTTTTAATTTTATTTTGGATTTAGACTGGTCAAAGGCTTTCCTGCCTTCTCTGCAGAGATGTAATACAATATGAACTCACAAGAATCATGGTGTGTTTGTTTTCTTGTAATCTGAAGCAGCTTTTATCGAAAAACTAATTCATGAGGAGAAGATAATCGTGTGCAGGAAAAAGAAGATCTTTGTGAGTTTTTTTTTCCTTTCCTTTAAGATATCAGAACTATAAAATATTATATTATCTTTTTCTTCTTGTTTTGTCCCTTTTAAAGGCAAGAGTCGATCCAGTTTTTTTTTTTCCCCTCATCCCTCAGTCTAGTCTCATGCATGGGATTAATTAGATAAGATGAATCACTGAAAGAACATTTATCTTTATCCAGGAGGTTGTTTTCAGAATTTTTTGATGTTGTTCTAGCATTTCCACTTCTTTAGTGGCTTTTTATTATGACGGATGGGTTCAGCTGCTTTAATGCCTGGTGAGGCAAGCATTTGCTTATGTGTTGTGTATATGTACATATGAGAAACATTAATTTACTCTGTTTACCTTGAGCAACTGCCAGTGGATGATTCAGATACTCCAGAGAAAGGGGCTTTTCTTTTGTAATAGAGGACAAAGGACAGCTAAGCACGCGTTCTTTCTTCAAAGCGGAGGCTTGAATGGAGGGGGCAGTAGTGTTTATTTGTCCAGCTTACAAGAGGACAATTTGATTATGTAAACATTCATATAATTTTATTAAGAGTTGCTACCACATCTTTTCCTAGAGGATGCTTATAAACTCAGCTGAGACACAGTGATAAAGCCCTAGCTTTTAACTCAACAACTCGTTGTGTGTCTGTTTGAGAATCATATCTTAAGCCAGTGATGTGGTCGGGGTGAGTTTAGACTGGTCTCTAACTTCCTGCCGCAGGTATGACACACACTGGGAATATCCACAACCTTCCTCACCTGTCTTGGACTTGGGTGGCCCAGAGGCTGGATGCCTGGGGTCTGCAGTTTCCAAGGAGGAACAGAACTTCCCAGCTTCCCTGGGAGGGCTCAGGGATGAAAACTGGAGAATTCCATTGGGCTTTCCAGTAACTGCTGTGGACATCCTCATTCAGGGGCCTCTCCAACCCTCCCCAAATCATCCAAGAACTGCCAGGGGTTTATTCAGACAAAAGAGAACAGTCCTGATTCCACACGTCAGGAGGGAGCTCGAGCATCTGAGTGATGGCCGATGTTGCAGCCCTGTGAGTCCTCACGGCACGGCTGCCCGGTCTGCACAAGTGCAGCGCCAGTTACATCAGGGACACCGTGGACTCGTGCAGTTATAAAACAGGATCCTGGAGAATGGCATTGAGTGACTTGTTCTAACATAATTACTGTATTATCTCAGTTTTAGGTGACATGAAAACAGTTGTCATTATTCCTGCAACTTTCGTTTCTATAACAAACAACATTTATGAGCATTTCCTGGAGAATGATGGTTAATTGCTTTTGACCTCTCCCTTCAGGAGGGACTTCTTTTTTATTCATGTAGTTTTACGTTTGGCTGTGCCGGGTCCTCCTTGCTGAGCAGGTGTTTCTCTAGCTGCAGGGTGCGTGCGCGGGCTTCTCGTCCCAGTGGCTTCTCGTCCCAGTGGCTTCTCTTGGAGCGGAGCACAGGCCCTAGGCTGTGAGCTCATAGTTGTGGCTCAGCAGCCTGGCTGCTCCATGGCGTGTGGAATCCTCCTGGACCAGGAATCAAACCCAGGTCTGCTGCATTGGCAGGCAGACTGTTAACCACCGGACCACCAGGGAAGCCCAAGTCTGCTCAACACAGATTCACAGCACCCATTGGTGGCGGGAGGGAAATGGTATCTTCATTATCATTCATTCCTAACTGAAATTTAGGATTACTAATGGAGGTAGCCAAGTACAATAGTACCAGCAGCACCTGTAATTTTTTTCATATCACATTTAAATTATTGTAGTACCTCAAAATATCACTCATGCTCATCACTATTTCAAAGTGATGCTAACTGTTAAGCCCTACTAGTAATATGCTATTTAATGACTTCATAAAGAGGAAGATTATATCACAATTTTATATGTGATATATAACAATTATATCAAATTTTTAAATGTCTATTTTGACTGTCTTTTAATAAAGTTGGTTTCCATTATAATACTATGTGGTTTAAATACTGTGTAGTTTATCTTATGAAACCCTAATCTGAGAAGTGGTTCCCAAGCCTTCAAGCCAACTGCAGGGCTCATGGCACAAGAATCATGTTAAGAGACTTTGTTTAGCATTCTCAAGACTAGGAAATATTCATTCCTTTCTCTCTCCTTTTTGAGAATCATTTGCCCCCAGCTCCAACTGACTGTGGAAAGTCATAATAATTGAACGAATCCCCCTGAAGAGTTTGCCTCTGTGTCTAATTGCCGTGCAACATAATTACAACTGTGCATGGCATTACATATACATCAAATCGATTTTTAGTTCATTTGCTTCGATTTCAACACCAGACTCCGTTCACGTCAGCAGGCTTCATAGTCAGAGCTTCTGCCTTGGTGAGACGTGGCTGAGGAGGAAAGGAGGGTGCCTGAAGTCGAGCGTGGCTCCAAATTTAAGCCGAGCTCCCGTCAGCACTGCCGCAGGGTCGTCTGGTAAACACTCTCACGTGACCACAGATGTTTTCTAGGAAATGTCCTCGCATGATCATTTGGTCAGCACAAACACGTGCCCCTCGGTGTGGAAAAGGGACTCGGGTGCTGTCCACTGGGCCCAACTCCCGGACTTCTCTGCTTTTGAGGCGGCAGGAGGGCGCGCGTGCGCCGAGAGACGCGCCGCTTTCCACGGGCCACGGAAACGACATGTGCAGGCAGGCGCCTCCTCCCACCCGGCCTCCTGGTCGACCATTAGCAGAGCCGCCCGCGTCTCAGAGCTCCAGGTTCTAGAAGGACTATGACTACTGAGTCTGAGGTCCTTCCAGGCTCGCTCAGGAAGCCTTGTGATACAAACATCCTGTAGATGGAGGGTAGATCTCAGAAGAATCAGGGGAGCCAAAGTTTTCTACAACAGGGTCATAAAGGCTTGAAAAAGGAGGGAACACAGTGATTGCTGGGGAAGCCCCTGGCCTGTGAGGGTGGACATGACGTCCCCTTGGTGACTGGACATCACCTTGGTGACGGGTACAGAGACCTGGGCATGAAGACCACGCTAGCCGGTCTTCATATTTTCACTTATGTATTCAAGGACCATAGGACGGTCTTTTACATGAGTGACTCTGTGTTCGGCAACTTTTGTTAACTGGTGTATAGCTGATTTACAGTGCTGTGTTAGTTTCAGGTGTGCAGCAAAGTGATTCCGTGATGCACATACATCTATTCCTCCCTCTTCAGATTCTTCACCCAGTAGGACGTCACAGAATACTGAGCAGGGCTCCCGGTGCTGTACAGCAGGGCTTAGTTGCCCACCTATTTTATGTATAGTAATGTGTATCTTAATCCCTAACTCCTAATTTGCCCCTCCCCCCACTTTCCCCTTGGTATATACCTTAGGCAATTGTTATGTACAGCATCTCTTTTAATCCTCAGATTTCCACAGGCTCCACCTACCAAGATTTCTCTGATGTCAATCTCCTTTATAGGATTCTAGTCCTCCTCTTTAATGCCAACTATTTTAAAAAGTCCCCAGCTTCACACACATGACAATTGCCTGGTATCTCCCATGGATGTGTCACACTCCCCAACTTTGCCCGTGAGGGTCGTTTTCCTTCTCTTCTGCCTGAACCCTTAGGTCATGGCTGAGCCTCTTGTTTCTGAGGCTCCACCTGCACAGAGTCTTTCTCCACCTCCATGATCCCAGTGCTGATGCCCATGGTGCCAGCACCTGTGCCAAAGATACCTTCTCTGATCTGGTATTGGTGTCACCTCCACCGTGGTTGAGGCCACTGGCAGTAGGGACAATGGCGGTGGCCACTGCAAGAGCCTCCTGGGGACAGGAGCTTGAGCATCATTTTCCTCCTCAGCAAGACCAGGGCCTTAAGTCCTGCTGAGATTTTGAATCCTGAAGTTTCTGAAGCTCTGCTGCATTTCAGTTGTAGATGGTGGTCGTAACACGTGCAAATGCCAACTCCTGACACACTTCTACTCAAAATGAAGAAACAAGAGCTGTAAATAACAGCTACATATCCATGCTCACAACAAAATGTGAAGAGGGTGTGTTTTCCACCAAACAGAAGTAGATGAAGCAGACAAGATCTCATGTTTTTAGCAGAAGGTAGGCATATTTGCACCACCTGCATGAAGCTGGAAGTAGCTCAGCACCTCCTAAAAACCAGCAAGGCCTCCTGACCACCGGATCCTAAGAGCAGGACCTGCTAGCAGAGTCCCCTTGGGGAAGTTGAGCACAACACTAGGAGCCCCCCCAGTACCTGAGCAAGACCAACTTCACAGGAAGGAAGCTTCATGCTCAGAAAGTGAAGGAACTAATACCAGATGACATAGAAGTGTTCAAATAATTTTAAAAATTAAAACAACAAACTTAATAACCTCAGAGAGCCAAAGGAGGAAATCCCATCACTAAAACCGGAATAGGTTATATTTTAAAAAGAACAGAAGTTTTAAAACTCAGAGATCTTAGAAATGAACTGTATTATTACCAAAATTAAAAACAACAAAAAAGCTGAAGAGGATACTGGACTCAGGAGAAGACTAAATCCATGAACTGGAAGATAAACAATGATAATTTATTTTAAGTTAACTTTAAAAAGTTAATCTAAGGACGGATCCAGAACTTCCAACATCCATCTGATATAGGGCACAAAAAGAGAAAATAGCATGATAAAGAAAAGAAGTAGTAGCCATGCATTCTTTAGGACATGGGTTCTCAGATGAAGTTCACAGAAAAGCCAAGCTGAATAAAGGGCAGTGAGTTATAATCACAATGAAATACTATTCCACACTCACTAAGATGGCTAAAACCAGAAAGTCAGACAATAACCGTGTGAGCAAAGATGCGGAGACACTGAGACTCTTACATATTCCAGTGGGAATTTTAGATGGTTGCAATAGTTTTGGGGAAAATAGTCTGGCAGTTGTCACAAGGTTAAGCCTAGAGGAAGCATAGGAACCAGGAATTCCACTCCTAAGACATGGTCAAGAGAATTGAAGATACGTTCACATAAAAGCTTGAACATGAAAGTCCACAGAGCTTTATTCATGAGCGCCAGAAAGTGGAAGCCACCCAAATGTTTATCACTTGCAGATGGATAAATGAATATGAACAAATGGATAAACATAAAATGGAAAATTATTCCCCCATAGCAAAATAAAGTACTGACACATGGTACCGCAGAAGAACCTCAAAAACATTAAGGGGAAGTAGCCAGTCCCAGAAGGCCACATGTTGTATGATCCCATTTAGATGACGTGCCCAAAATAGGCTGATGTGACAGAAAGTAGATGAGTGATTGCCAGGGGCTGTGACCGCGCAAAATAGGGAGTTACTGTTAATGGATCTGAGTTTTCTTTCGGGGGTGGGGATAAAGTTTAAAATTAGATCATTGTGATAGCTGCACAACCTTGGGAGATACTTACAAGCACTGAATTGTATACCTTAAAAGGGTGAGCTCTATGTTATGTGAATTGTATCTCAAACTATTAGAACAACAAAAAAAAAAGAGTTGTCACCACAGCTGGGCAGAGGTCACACCAGGTCCTGTGAGAATAATTCCTCTCATCCCCCACTTGTGGGGTTTGGGTTTAAGACACTGTTCTCTAGTCACAAAGCGTGTGTATGTGAGAGAGAGACAAATATTAATAGCTTGTTCAGCTTTTTTTTTTCTGCATCCTTCATCCTCAGGTTCTAGGAGGCTGGCCTGAAAGATAATCTGAACAGCAGGCTGGATGTCCTCCTTAGGATGTCTCCACCCTCCACGCCCATCAGAGCACGTGTTCTTTCCCTCGGTCCCTTCCACACGCAGCCCCCTGGCACACACCGCATTCCGTCCCCAGAGCCTAGTACACTCGAAAGAACCTTGGGAGCTATTGCACGTGAGAAGAACTGAGCTCAGAGAGATGCTGGCTCAGGAAGCAAAAGCACTGACACGGATTTTATCCTCAAGAGTTTGCCGACCCCCTTCAATCTGTTTCTTCAAAGTGCTCTCAATACTCAGGCATTAGAAAGAGTGAAATAATCCCATTTGCAGCAACATGGACGGACCTAGAGCTGGTCATACTAAGTGACGTAAGTCAGACAGAGAAGGACAGACAGCAAATGATAGCACTTATGTGTGGAATGTAAAATACGACACGAATGAACGTGTCTATGAAGCAGAAACAGACTCACAGAGACAGAGAACAGATTTGTGTCTATCTAGGGGAGTGGACAGAGAAGGCGATGGCACCCCGCTCCAGCACTGTTGCCTGGAAAATCCCATGGATGGAGGAGTCTGGTGGGCTGCAGTCCATGGGGTCACTAAGAGTCGGACACGACTGAGGGACTTCACTTTCACTTTTCACTTTCATGCATTGGAGGAGGAAATGGCAACCCACTCCAGTGTTCTTGCCTGGAGAATCCCAGGGACAGGGGAGCCTGGTGGGGTGCCGTCTGTGGGGTCGCACAGAGTCGGACACGACTGAAGCGACTTAGCAGCAGCAGCAGCAGGGAGTGGAGGTCAGAGAGGGACGGATCGGGAGTTTGGGGTTAGCAGATCCAAACCATTATATATGAGATGGATAAACAGGGTCCAGCTGTACAGCACAGGGACCTACATTCAATAACCTGTGATAAACCATCATGGAAGAGAATATGAAAAAGAATGCATGTATAACCGAGTCGCTTTGCTATACAGAAGAAATTAACACAATACTGTAAATCAATTATACTTTAATAAAATTTTTCATGAAAAAACTACAGTGAGCCCTTGCAGACTAAATTTGTCACAGACCTTTCTGTTCAGAAATAACTACAACTGAGCTAAAATATGATCGTTGACAGTGATAGCAAAGCTGAACTTCCCTTAGTTTTTTGTGCTGAACCAAATAGTAAGTAAACCAAAGCCCCGGACAAGTGGGCGCCCCCAGGAAGGCCAGAGTCCTGCCTTCTGGTTTTCTCTCTCATCCCCCATGACCTCGGCTGGGCAGACAGCACAGGCTCCCACCTCATGGCCGAAGCCTCATCAAGTACAGACGGTGGCATTCATCGTCTCTCCCCCCGTAAGCGGCTGTTTGGGCGCTCAGGTTTCCCTCTTTGGGGAACTCAGATACACTAACAACTTCCCGCAATCACTGGCAGACTTTCAGTGGAGCTGCGTTTGAGCCCTACAGAGCCACTGCCAGGCTGGCAGAATGTTTTTATTTTGTTTTGTTTGGTCTTGGTTTTTCCTTAATTGCAGACTTCAGTGTCCAGGATTCAAGGATAAATTGTGACCGTGGGTGGCCCACTGGTTTAACAAGACTTATGTCTACTGCCAGGTCATGGCCAAGACGGTCCGGGGGCTCGGGGGTACCTGGTATGGAAAAGGACACCGAGCAGCTCCACAGTTTACAAAAACCAGAGACATGGTGATCCCTCCCCGTCCATCTCTCCTCCACCACAGGCACCTGGAGACCTGACAGAAGACACATTTAACTCCTCTGACAGCAATAGTATTGGTACAAGCACACCTTCCCTTGGCTAACATTAAAGACAAAATACCCTGTTTTGCAATATTTTTTGGACCTGTCTCCTAAAGGAAAGGAAATAAAAGCAAAAATAAACAAATAGGGCCTAGTTAAACTTAAAAGCTTTTGCACGGCAAAGGAAATCATCAAAGAACCAAAAAGACAACCTACTGAACAGGAGAGGATAGTTGCAAATGATATGACCGATAAGGGTTTAGTTAACATACAAAATATATAAACAGTCCATACAACTCAATATTTAAAAAAACAAACAACCCAATTAAACAGTGGGCAGAAGTCCTGAATGGACGTTTTCCCAAAGAGGACATGCAGATGGCCAACAGGCGTATGAAAAGAGGCCTCTGTGTCGCTGATCGTCAGAGAAACGCTAATCAAACGCACAGTCACACATCACCTCCCACCTGTCTATCGTCAAAAAAACAGCAAATAACAAATATCGTTGTGGAAATGGAGAAAAAGGAACCCTTCTGTACTGTTTGTGGGAATAGAAACGGGTGCAGCCACTGTGGAGAACAGGATGGAGGTTTCTCAAAAAAACTAAAAATAGAGCTACCATATATCCAGCAATCCCTCTCCTGGGTACACATGTGAAGAACACAAAAACACTGGTACAAAAAGACACGTGTGCCCTAATGTTCACAGCAGCATTGTTCACAATCACCAAGACATGGAAGCAACCTAAGTGTCCATCAACAGAGAAGCGGATACAAAAGATGTGGTGTGTGTGTCTGTGCGTGTGTGTGTGTGTGTGTATATAGGACAATTACTCAGCTGTAAGAAAGAATGAAATTGTGCCATTTGCAGCAACATGAGTAGACCTCAAAGGTATTATGTTTAGTAAAATATGTCAGACAGAGAAAGGAAAATACTGAATGTTATTATTTATATGTGAAACCTTAAAAATGAAATGAATGAATATAACAGAGCAGAAACAAACTCACAGATGCAGAGGACAAACTAGCGGTTACTAGTAGGGAGAGGGAGTCAGGGAGGGCAAGATAGATGTATGAAATTAAGAGGTGCCTACTATTAAGGAGAAAATAAATAAGCCACTTGCTGTATTGTACAGCCCAGGGAATATAGCCAATATTTCACAATGGCTTTAAATGGAGTATAATCTATAAAAATGTTGAATCCCTAGTGAAACTAATATAACAGTGTAAATCACCTATCCTTCAATTTAAAAGAAAAAAAAAGGATGGCACCCATAGGACTTGTAGAAGAATTAGATGTTGGGAATGAGAGAAGGAAAGAGAGAGGCTAAGATTATTCCAAAGATGGACTCATCAGCTGGAATTGATCAAGCTCGAAGAAAACATCCAGAAGAGCAAAGATGAGAGCTAGGCTGAGCAACGAAGCAAGAGGTGGTTGCAGGCGGCCTAAGGGGCAGTGCTAGAGCTCTGTAGTTACGACAGACGGAACACAGAGGTGACTGCTTTGGGATCAAGTGGAGAGGATTTAAAGGACACTCAAGCACGAGGAAAAGCTTAAACGAAGGTGTGAGCATGGAACAGACACTGGATGTCAGGGAAGAGGAGACCAACGGAAGTGGATGAGGCAGCTTTGCTAGGAAGCCGTGAAAGTGAGGGGGGAAAGTCATGTGTGGCCGGGGTTTGGGAGGCCCAGACAACCTGCCACGCTTATTTCTGCCACATAATACTCTCAGAGTCCGGACACCTGGGTTTTAGGTTCAGCCACGTTCTGGGCATCACTTAAGAGGCCACTTCCTTTTGTGAACATCAGGGAAGTTGTAAAAATACTACCAGATATATGTTATGAAAACTCTCAGATCTCAGAATTAGCATTGAACCATCCAAAATATAAAGATATGAACACTGATTTAACTCCACCTGTAGATGGTGGGGCTCATCTTCTGTGCATGTTGGTCATCTGGCTGCAACTCAGAGTGTGTTTTGGTTGTATAACTCATACAGCGAAACTCGACATTGCGTATGTACCACTTACTATATGCTCTACATTTCTCAGTGCACCAGCATCTACACTTGATATCAACCATTCAGGGATGCAGACACAAAGCCACTTTAACTTCGTGAGCAATTAAAGGATGTATCAAGAGTAATTTTTCCTGTTCAGTTTTTGCCTCACGTGTAGAATTTAAGCATTGAGTAAGATGCAAGCCTGCTCTAAGCGCTGGTTCACAGGCTTAGCTGCACACTGGAATTCCCAGGAAGCTTTAAAAACTAGTGGTGCCTGAATCCTTCCCCCAGAGATCCTGACTTCATTGATCTGGGATGAGGCTTGGGTGTCAGGATCATTAAACTCTCCTGGGGTGAGTCTATAGGTCTTTTCCTTCTCTTGTGTATCCTGCCTAGAGAAGTTCCTTTAGCATTTGTTGTAAAGCCGGTTTGGTGGTGCTGAATTCTCTTAACTTTTGTTTGTCTGGAAAGCTTTTGATTTCTCCGCCAAATCTGCATGAGAGTCTTGGGTAGAGTCTGGGTAGAGTACTCTTGGTCGTAGATTCTTCCCTTTCATTACTTTAAATTTATTGTGCCATTCCTTCTGGCTTGTAGAGTTTCTGTTGAGAAATCAGCCGATAGCCTGATGGGAGTTCCCTTGTATGTTATTTGTTTCTCTTGTTGCTTTTAGTATTTTATCTTTGTCTTTAATTCTTGGCAGTTTGTTTAACATGTGTCCCAGTGTGTTCCTCCTTGGGTTTATCCTGCCTGAGACTGCATCTCTCTGCAGTCTATCTGCACCTCCTCGACTTGATTGACTATTTCCTTTCCCATGTCAGGGAATTTTCCAGCTATTATCTATTCAAATATTTTCTCGGGTCCTTTCTCTCTCTTGTCTCCTTCTGAGAGCCGTATCATGTGAATGTAGGTGCGTCTAATGTTGTCCTAGAGGTCTCTTTGGCTGTCTTCATTTGTTTTCATTCTTTTTTCTATATTCTGTTTTGCGGCAATGATTTCCACCAGTCTGTCTTCCAGGTCACTTCCCTGTTCTTCTACCTCAGTTATCCTGCTACTGATCCCTTCTAGTGTATTGTTCATCTCTGTTTGTTCTTTAGTTCTTCTAGGTCTTTGGTAAACATCTCTTGCATCTTCTCCATTCTTTTTCTGAGATCCTGCATCATATTCACTATCATTATTCTGAATTCTTTTCTGGAATGTTGCCTATCTCCACTTTATTTCGTTGTGTTTCTGGGGTTCTACCTTGTGCCTTCATCTGGGACATAACTTTCGCTTTTTCATCCTGATTAGCATTCTATTACTGTGGCTTTTCTTCTAGCTATTGTGGCACTGTGATTCTTCTCGCTTCTTCTGTCTGCCCTCTGATGGAGGAGGCTAAGAGTCTTGAGTAAGCTTCCCGGTGGGAGGGACTGGTGGTGGGAAAAACTGGGTCTTGCTCTGGTGAGTAGGACCTTGCTCAGTAAAGCTATAATACACTTTTCTGCTGATGAGTGGGGTTGCACCCCCTCCCTGCTAGTCATTTGACCTGAGGCAACCCAGCCCTGGGGTCTGCGGCCTCTATGGTGGGGTTGATGGCTACCTCTAAGAGGGTTTACACCAAGAGGGGCCTTCCAGTGCCCTGTCCCTGTGGGGAGCCCCTGCCGACCCGCGCCTCTCAGGAGGCCCTCCAATACTAGCAGGTGGTTCTGGTTCAGTCACCTGTAGGGTCACTGCTCCTTTCCTTTGGGTCTTAGTGTGTGCAGGGGTTTGTGCCCTTCAACACTGGGGTCTCTGTTTCCCCCAGTCCTGTGGAAGTCCTATAATCAAATCCCACTGGCCCTCAAGGCCAGATTCCCTGGGGATTCCCAGTCCCTTTGTCAGATCCCCAGGCTGGGAAGCCTGACGTGTGGTTCAGAACCTTCACAGCAGTGGGAGAACATCTTTGGTGTTATTGTTCTCTGGTCTGTGGGTCGCCCACCTGGCAGGTATGGGGTTTGATTTTATCATGATTGTGCCCCTCCTACCATCACACCGTGACTTGTTCTTTGTCTTTGGAGGGGTATCTTTTTTTCGGTGGGTTCCAGTGTCTTCCTGTGGATGATTGTTCGACAGCTAGTTGCAGTTTTTGTGTTCTCCTCTCCTGGGGTGATTCTAATATGCAGCAGGGTTTGAGATCTATTGCTTTAAGTTTGTTTTGATTGTTCTAAGAAGATATATATATATATAGTTGAAGTATAGTTGATTTACAATATTATTTAGTTTTACATGTATAACAGTGATTCAATATTTGTATAGATTATATTCCTTTTAAGTTATTATAAAATATTGGCTTTTTCCTGTGCTATACAGTATATCCTTGTTCCTCATCTATGTTGTACACAGTAGTTTATATCTCTTCATCCCATGCTTCTATCTTGCCCCACCCCACTTTGTTCTCCCCATTAGTAATTACTAGTTTGATCTCTATATGTGTTAGCCTATTTCTGTTTTGTTATATTCGTTTGTTTTACTTTTAAGATCCCACATGTACGTCATAATATCTAGTATTTGTTTTTTCCTAATGTATCACATTAGGCACAACAATATTTAGGTGCATCCTGTTACTGCAAGTGGCAGAACTCCATTCTTCCCTGTGGCTGAGTGATATCCCATTGCATATATGTAGCACATCTTCCTTATCTGCTGACGAACACTTACGTTGCTTCCGTATCTTGGCTATCGTAAATAATATTATGAACACTGGGGTGCATATATGTTTTCGATTCAGCGTTTCTGTGTTCTTTAAATGTATATCCGAGGTGAGATTACTGAATCCTGTGGTGGTTCTGTTTTTAGTTTTGGGGGGGACCTCCATACTGTTTTCTACAGTGGGTGCATCAATTCACGTTCCCAACAGTGTATGAGGGTCCCCCTTTCTCCACATTTTCACTCACATCTATTATTTGTAGACTTTTTATGGTGGCCATTCTGAAAGCGGTGATACCTCACTGCGGTTTTGATTTGCAGCTATGGGCTCCATCTTGGAAGTCCTCCACAGTCTCCCCACGGCTTCCCATCTGCTCAAGCACAAGACACCATCGGCTGTTGTAATAATCACACAATAAGTCTTCCTGCTTCCACTCTTGCCCTTTCAGGCTGGTTTCCTGAGCGACCCTTGAGGCTGTAACGCCAGGCATGTTCCTCCCCTATTCAGAGCCCTCCAATGACTCCCATCACACTTAGGGTGAAATTCAAAGTTCCCCAAGATCTACCAAGATACACGAGTGATTCAGACTTTCTTCGTGGAGTTCAGCTGTTCATGCTAATAGTAGCAGTGTTTACCTGGGGCACTGCTCTAAGCCTTTTCCATGGTTTACACGTCAAGAAGCAGAGGCACAAAGAGGTCAGGAGATGCTCCCCTGAAACACCAGCTGGGATTTGAACCCAGCCCTCCCTCTGGACCACAGCTCCCACTCGAGCCAGAGGCCACGCTGAGCTGTGCTGCAGGCGCACCATCAGTCCCGTGCTGTCATTTCGACTGTCTCAGTGAGGAGCCCAGGGCTGCTTGTTTCCTTATGTTCCCATGCATCAGTGTGTGACTTTAACTGTAGGTGGAAAAGGTTTAAGGAAGGAGAAAAAGACTGGAGCCTGATTTAATTAGAGAAGCCCAATCCTTCAGACAGCAATGCCCCCGAGCCAAGTTGGGAGCCAAGAAATTTGTTTTAAAAATATGATCTCTCCCAAGCCGAAGATTACGTCAAATATATGGTGATATACCACCCGAAGGCAAAGCCGTAGTTTGTTTGTGTAAAAGCTGTTTTAGGTTGGCTTGGCGGGTTCTCAAAGCTGCACCCCAAGCCACGGGCTGCAGTTCCTAGGAAAGGGTTGAACAGTCATCTGGAGAAGAGGCGCCGGGGTCCTGCCCGCCTGGTGACTCTGGGCCTTTGGAAAGGGGTGCCCTGGACCGCAGACACCAGGCAGGCTGGCAGGCCGCTGGCTTGCGTCACGGCCCTGGCCAGCCAAAAGTGTCCACATGCTCCCTACCCCATCAGGAGCAAGAAGTCCTGCACAGACAGCTTGGGCTTCAACCAGCATTCACTCAGAAAGAGGACAGTGTCCCCCAGGGATGTGACAGCACGGACGGGGAAGGGTCTCGGGCATTTCGAAGGAGGATCACCGCAGAGTTGGAAGCGGAAGGCTGGTGGTGGTTCTCTTGAAACAGCTCCATGTTTCGGGTGACTCACCCACCCACCCCCTACCCCCAGTCCCTGTCTTGTCCCGAGAGCACAAGCTCTTCCGTTGATCCTGCTACGTGAGTGACACCTGGGTAGCCTGCCTGGAGCGTGGCTGCATTTGGGGAAAGGGGTTAGGCTCAGCCGGGCCCCTCCCTGCTGTGTCGTTCGGTTGTTATCTGAAACCACTGGAACACTCCAGGAGGTGCAGCCCCTGGGTTTTAACAGGGGGGAGCGAGCGAGCAGGCGTTGGGTTTCCCGATCGGGTCTCTGTGGCGAGGCGGCTGCCCCCCAGCGAGGCCCGGTATCCCTGTCCTCTGCGTGAACCTGCCTGAAAGGGATCCAGGACTTATTGGGTAATCAGGACTTGTCAGCACCTCGGTTATGCAGGACGGTTCAATCCGATAATGTGAATGGAACCTGTAATAGTGCTGATGAAAAGCGCTCCAGTTTCAAAAGGGCCTTGAATGATTTTTTGTTCATTTTCTGTTTACACGTAATGTGTTATTGATGTCATTACCTTATAAGACGGCAGCTTGTTTCATAGAAAAACCAGGAATTATTCATTCTTAAAAAAAAAAAAAAAAGACTGAGAAAAAGAAAGAAGGGAAGAAAGAAACCCTGTTACGTGAGGAAAATTGCATTCGAATGCTGCAACTGAAACATATTGATTTTCTGGCACCAGACTTTTTAGATTAAAAATGCCAATACTAAATCCTTTCATGACCCATAGTTCATATGAAGTTCGCATGTCATTTACTATTATTCTGCTGGGGGAAAAAAAAAAGCTGAATCTTTAATGAAAACATAGTTGGAGAGAATGTCTGCCATTTCTTCAATTTGCATACCATTATAATAATGCCTGCTTAAGCAGGCTGATAGTGGGATGGGTTGAACATTTTTGCTAGTTCACATGTAAAACCATGTGTCTATGTTAATTGCCCGACTGGCTTGGCCTCATCCTGAGTGAGGGCTGTGGATGGATCACTTTCACTGTGCAACCATTCAGGGTGGCTACCCAGCGGTAAGACACATTCCTTCAAGTCCTGTGAGGGCCAGAGACCAACATCTGATCTCATCATGGTCTAGAAAACACTGATGGTACCTATTCATTGTCAAGAATTAAAATATAGCTACATAAATTCCTGGCCCTGGAGAAAGAAATGGCAACCCAGTATTCTTGCCTGGGAAATGCCATGGACAGATGAGCCTGGCAGGCTACAGTCCATGGGTTCACAAAAGAGTCGGACACGACTTAGAGATAGCAACAGCAAAGTTCCTGGCACAGTCCCAATTTTTTTGCATAGTTACCGCTGATCTCAGAAGTTCCTGGGCCAACACGCCAAAGCCTGCACAGCATCTCTGGTTGCAATTTTGTTTTCTTACGATGCACTGTAAGCCAGGTTCCAAAGTCAAGCAAAACCATCTTTTTGCATCTAAAAACCCATTTAAACATCTTAAACATGTAAAAACCCATCTCCTCTTTCTGTATTCTGTGTTTTCAAGCCATTATCACAAATACATGTACCTTCTTCAGAGCTCTCTACCTCTTGTTAAGCAAGGGACTATTGGGTGTCCTTGTCTTTGGACAAAGATAACCTCATTCTCTAACTTTTTAGTCTTTATTGCTAGGAGGAGGATGATCACACAGTGTAGATTTCTTGGACAAGCAGCTCCTCTAACTAGAATCCTGCTTAGCATCCACAGCAGGGCGTTGGCAAGTGCCACAAACCAACTCCAACCTGACGCCTGCTTTTCTAAATAAAGTTTTATTGTAACACAACCATGTCCCTATGTTTACATACTGTCTATGGCTCTTACACGGAGAAGGCAATGGCACCCCACTCCAGTACTCTTGCCTGGAAAATCCCAGGGATGGAGGAGCCTAGTGGGCTGCAGTCCATGGGGTCGCTAAGAGTCGGACATGACTGAGCAACTTCACTTTCACTTTTCACTTTCCTGCATTGGAGAAGGAAATGGCAACCCACTCCAGCGTTCTTGCCTGGAGAATCCCAGGGATGGGGGAGCCTGGTGGGCTGCCGCCCCTGGGGTCACACAGAGTCGGACACGACTGAAGCGACTTAGCAGCAGCAGCAGCAGTATGGCTCTTACAACAGCAGAGTTTAGTTGCCATACAGACCACATGGCCAACAAAGCCTTGAAGTATTTTCTATCATGTCCTTCCCAGGAAAAAGAAAACACTGTTAATCCCTGGCCTGTGGAACTGTGTTTCTCTAAAATCTTCTTCACGGGTGGCCAAGACTAGGTACAGTTGCTCGTCACACCTGCACTCTGTGCAGTGAACTGAAGAGCAGGTTAAATCATGGATTTAAAATCATGGCTTCTTACATGATGTGGGATCTTTGAGATCACCTCATCCTACGTCCCATCTGACTGATGTTTGATTACCCTCAAAACCATTTCCAGTGTTGGGAAAACTCTCAAATCCCCAGACATGCTGTTTTGTATTTTTGATAGTTCTATTAGGAATCCCTCTTTGTATTAAGTGAAAATCCAACTCCTTATATAATTTGGAGATTAATCCTTTGTCATTTGTTTCATTTGCTATTATTTTCTCCCATTCTGAGAGCTGTCTTTTCACCTGTATAGTTTTCTTCACTGTGAAAAAGTTTTCAAGTTTAATTAGGTCCCATTTGTTTATTTTTGTTTTTATTTCCGTTACTCTAGGTGGTGAATCATAGAGGATCTTGCCGTGATTTGTGTCAAAGTGTGGTCTGCCTATGTTTTCCTCTAAGAATTTTATAGTTTCTGGTCTTATATTTAGGTCTTTAATCCATTTTATTTTTGATTATGATATTAGGAAGAATTATAATTTCTTTCTTTTACACATAGCTGTCCAATTTTCCCAGCACCACTTATTGAAGAGATTATCTTTTCTCCATTGTATACTCTTGCCTCCTTTGTCAAACATAAGGTGCCCACTGGGGCCTGGGTTTATCTCTGGGTTTTCTATCTTGTTCTATTGGTTTGTCTTCCTGTTTCTGTGCCGGTTCCATACTGTCTTGATGGCCGTAGCTTTGTAGTATATTCTAAAGTTAGGAAGGTTGATTCCTCCAGTTCCATTCCTCTTTCTCAAGATTGTTTTGGCTATTTGAGGTCTTTTGTGTTTCCGTACAAATTGTGAAATTTTTTGTTCCAATTCTATGAAAAGTACAATTGGTAGTTTGATAGGGATTGCATTGAATCTGATTAGAGTGGGTGGCAGGAGGGACATTCAAAAGGTAGGGGACATATTATACCTATGGCTGATTCATGTTGATATATGGCAGAAACCAACACATTATTGTAAAGCAATTATTCTCCAATTAAAAATAAAGCCAATGTGAAACATGGCTTCTTCTGAACTATTTACTCTTCTTCCACCTATCAGTACTTTGTCTACTTCTAATGGAAGGAAAGTGGCCAGTACCAAAGACACCGCACCTCGGTGGCTTCCTACCAAGCAGACCATAGGAGGAAACCTGGCCAATGAATCGTGAACACACAAATGCTGTGTGTCACTTTCAGACTGCACTTGTAACTGCCGACTCAAAATGCTGGGGCCTCTCTCTCTCTGGCACGCTGACCAGAAGCATTCACGTTGGTGGCTGTTGTACGAATCTGGGTCCCAGAACAGGGAGGAGATCCCTACTAAGTTGGGGTGGACATGGAGTCTGGGTGAGAAACAGTCCTTGTTTCTCTAAGTGGCTGAGATTTGGGGGTTGCTTTTGCCACGCAGCCTGGCCTGTCTGACTTGTTGTTGGTCAATCGCCAAGTCGTGTCTGACTCTTCACGATCCCGTGGACAGCAGCACACCAGGCCTCCCTGTCCCTCACCATCTCCCGGCGTTTGCCCAAGTTCATGTCCATCGAGTCACATATTTTAGGTGCTTATTCACTCAAGCTCAGTCAGGTCTTTGTTTAGTACCCACTATGTGAAAGCACTCGGGCTATTCCAGTGAACAAAACAAAAGTCTCTGCCCTCGTGAAAATAGAGGCTTTGACGTTTAAAGTAACGGCCACCCCAGGCCTGGACTCTTCCAAATACACTGTGGCAGGCAGAGGCTACACTTTCAGGCTGAGTGTCCTGAGATGTGTGATGACCACTGAGAACATCGGACACCGTGCAGGTGGTGGCGAGCACCAGGACTCGAGTGTTGGCTCGCTGCTTTTCCTGCTGCGTGTCTCGGGGCTGACCACTCTGTCTGTGTCTCTATTTACTTTCCCGCTCTCCACTCATGCTTAACTCCACTCCATGCCATTCATACCAATGGTTGTCCATTCTCTACTTGAAAACTTCAGGAAACAGACTCCTCATCACTTCCCAAGGCAGTGTTCCATTTCTGAGCACCTGTGTCTCCTTGAAAGATTTTCCTCTGGAATTCTAAAGCTCCAGAAGCCTGGAGATGCAGCAAATTACATTTTGTGGTGAAACTCCCCCCAACCCCACCCCGCAAGGCAAGAATTTGTAGGTAAATCAATTTTTTGCTGAGTTCCTATTCTGAGCCAAGTGCTGCCTTCAACCAGACACTCTGGATCTTAGAGGAGAAGCATACAAAATGGCCCTGAATTGCAAGTTCAGGTAGACAGATAAGAGTAGCAGATAGGCATTCTTTAAATGGACATGATGGTAGCGACTGATTCATTGGAGAGTTGTGGGAGTGAAATGTTCAAAATGTCCAGAGCAGAGTTAATAAATGTTTAATAAACATAGGTAATGTTTTCATTAATGCTAGTACGTGTTATGTTATTTTTCTTTTAACCTCTTTTTCTCTTTAAACCCCTCTGATTTGTTTTGCATTGATATTTAATCTGTTACGCTGAGAGTCAGAGTCAGAGAGGCCCCAAAAGTGTTTGAATGGCTCATGTCAGGGTGCAGTCAGCCCCATGGCACATCCCCAGTGTTCTGAGAGACTAATCCAGAGCGGGAAAAAACGCTGGTTATGTGTTATGTGGCTTTTGTGTTAAAAAACAAAAACAAAAAGTCCACTGAAGGAAATTATCACAATGAGGGCAAAAAACAAGGGGCAGGGGTGGGCCGGGGCAGGGGACAGGTCGGCAGAGGGCCCACATCTAGACACAGTGCGTCTATGTGACGAACTTACTGTACTAAATTGTAAGTCAGAGTCAGGGGAAGCGAGGTGGGGTTGAGGGTAACCAAGGAGGGCTTCATGGAGGGCACTAACCCACGTCCAACTTAGAAGGACTGTAGATTCCAGGTAAGTGCACGGTGTCAGGGAGAGACTTGTCATTCAGAGAGACCCACCTCCCGGAAGGCAAGGAGAGAGGCCATGATGGACTGTGGCGGCAGGCTGGGGTCCCACCGGACGAGAACAGAGGACGGGAGTGAGGACCACATCGCAGCCAGCGCCGTGGGGGCCGTGCGTAGAAAGCTCCACTGATAGGATTTCGAAAGACAGAATACCAGCCATCCAGACTGTCTAGATGTGCAGTAAAAGATTTTTTTCGTTTTCTTTTCAATCAAAAAGGTCTTCCATAGCTAAGAAAAAGAGCTTTGCCTCTCAGGGACTTTTCCTTTTATCACAGACATTCCGTTCATTTAATTTTCATGTAATTAACAATAGATACAAAATTTTCAAATTACAGATGTAGGTGCTCCTCCCTGGACACTCCTTGTGTTGATGGCAGATATTCCACATCACTGTAAGTGGGTCATTTGAAGGCGTCCACAGGGAGACAGGGGGAGGCTTTAGGCTGTCCCCACACTCTAACAAGACATGGTGGGAATGTATTTTGGTGCAGCCACTGTGGAGAACAGTATGAAGCATCCTTAAAAAAAAAAAAAAAAACTAAAAATATAGTTGCCATTGTTGTTATTTTTCAGTCACTAAGTCTTGTTCAACTCTTTGCAAACCCATAGACTGCAACACGCCAGGTTCCTCTGTCCTCCACTGTCCCACAGACTTCGCTCAAATTCATGTCCATTAAGTTAGTGATGGTATCTAGCCATCTCATTCTCTCCTGACCCTTTCTCCTTTTGCCTTCAGTCTTTTCATCAGGGTCTTTTCCAGTGAGTCAGCTCTTCATAGCAGGTGGCCAAAGTACTGGAGGTTCAGCTTTAGCATCAGTCCTCCCAATGAATATTTAGGGTTGATTTCCTTTAAGATTGACTGGTTTGATCTCTTTCCTGTCCAAGGGACTTTCAAGAGTCTTCTCCAACACCACAGTTTGAAAGCATCAATTCTTTGGTGCTCAGCCTTCTTTAAGGTCCAACTCTCATATCCATACATGACTACTGGAAAAACCATAGCTTTGACTAGATGGATCTTTGTCAGCAAAGTGATGTCTCTGCTTTTTAATATGTTGTCTAGATTTGTCATAGTTTTCCATCCAAGGAGCAAGAATCTTTTAATTTCATGGCTGCAGTCACTGTCCACAGTGATTTTGGAGCCCAAGAAAGTAAAATCTGTCATTGCTTTCACTTTTTACTTCTCTATTTCAAGTGTTGATACTGATGTCAAGATCTAATTTTTTTGAATGTTGAGTTTTAAGCCAGCTTTTTCACTCTTCTCTTTCACCTTCCTCAAGAGGCTCTTTAGTTCCTCTGAACCTTCTGCCATTAGAGTGGCATCATCTGCATAACTGAGGTTGTTTATATTTCTCCTGGCAATCTTGATTCCAGCTTGTGATTCATCCAGCCTGGCATTTTGCATGATGTATTCTGTATATAAGTGAAATTAGCAGGGTGACAATGTACAGCCTTGTACTCCTTCCCGATTTGGACCAATCATTTGTTCCATGTCTGGTTCTAACTGTTGCCCCTTGACTCACATCAGGTTTCTCAGGAGACAGGTAAGGTGGTCTGGCATTCCCATCTCTTTAAGAATTTTCCACCATTTGTTGTGATTCAGTCAAAGGCTTTAGAATAGTCAGTGAAGCAGAGGTAGATGTTTTTCTGGAGTTCTCTTGCTTTTTCTATGATCCAACAGATGTTGGCAATTTGATCTTTAGTTTCTCTCTGGCTTTTCTAAACCCAGCTTGTACATCTGGATATTCTTAGTTCACGTACTGCTGAAGTCTAGCTTGAAGGATTTTGAGCATAATCTTGCTAGCACGTGAAATGAGTGCACCTGCTTGAACATTCTTTGTCGTTGCCTTTCTTTGGGATTGGAATGAAAACTGACCTTTTCCATAGTTGCCATATGATCCAGCAATCCCACTTTTGGGCACATATCTGGAGAAAATCATGTTTCAAAGTATGCATGCACCCCAATGTTCATAGCAGCACTGTTTACAGTAGCCAAGGCATAGAAACAATCTAAATGTCCATGATGAAAGTGTAAAGATTTAGTACATACAATGGAATATTACTTAGCCATTAAAATGGAATGAAATAATGCCATTTGCAACAACATGGATGAATCTGGTGATTATCATACTAAGTGTAGTAAGTCAGACAAAGACAAATCTCATATGATATCACTTATATACAGAAACTAAAGAAAAATGGGACAAACATACTTATTTAAAAAACAGAAACAGACTCACCAATTTAGAGAACTAACTTATGATTACCAAGAGCGGAAGAGTTGAGGGGTGGGACAGATTGGGAGTTTGGGATTGACATGTACACATTGCTGTATGTAAAATAAAATGCCTTTCCATGAAGAAAAAAAAAGACATTTGGAGAAAGAAAGTATGGAAAGGAACACCATTGGCAAATGGGCTCCATCCTTCATCTAAGTGGTGGGTTTATTTTGCGTTTCAGTGAGAATGGCTTTCCCCAGGGCACATATGGTACACAGACAGTTCAGGCTCAAGACATAAACTCTCGAAAACCACAGGGACTGACACTGGGGGATGTAGACGCACACTCAGGCCGCCCCTGCTTTGCCTCCCAGCTGACCTCCTAAGTGCCTCCGTCTCCTGTTCAAGTGAGTCTCTGCAGAAAATTCATGTGAAAACAAGCCCCTTAATGTTGTACTTGGTTAAAAAGAAAAAAGTATGAAGATGGGAGGAAAAAAATAAATGCTGTGTTCAAAATGGAAGGTATTTGGGGGCAGATGAGTCGTTTCCTGTGGTACGAGGGGAAGTGGCTAATGAACATACCGAATCCCAGGCAATCATTTTGAAATGCCAAGGAGGGTGGCGGGGAGTCAGAGACGGAAGAAAAATTAGTGTGTTATTTCTATAAATGGAAAGGGGGAATTTGGGCTAATTACCTTTCGGGAAGTTAAGGTTATCATTAAAAATAATGCACTGACTTTTCTGTAGATATTGATAGTTTTCAAAACATATCCAGACCCAGTATTTTATTTGATTCCCACAACAACCCTGGGAGGTCGGCAGGCTGTTTTGTTTTGCTTTTTTTAATGTTCATTTGACAGATGAGAAGTTAGAGGATTCACTCAAGATTACACAGCTAATAAGCAATAAAGTCAGGCCTTCAGAAACTCTGTCCGAATTCTGGGCTGGTCAAGAAGCAAAGCCTAGGAGTTAACAGCAGGTTTATAAAATGCAATCCACTTATGACAGGTGTGGCCATGTGGTTTAGTGGCCAAGGTTCACTTTAGAACAAATATGGCAAATAAGATCATAACCTACTAGCAGATGACTTGGCACAATTGTGGCCCAAAAATGCTAGCAAAGTTTTATCCATTTTTGGATAAGTCAGAATCAAAACAATTCACAATGAAATCTACATTTCTCATCTCTCTTAAAATCAGCATGTCTGGTTCCCCTTACCAGTGTGCCCACATGGCTACAACCTGCAGGAGCGTTGGAGCAGTGACCCCCTCGATAGACACGAGCTCTCCAGTTTGCCACAGTCCTTGCCACCCCCATCTGTCCCCAGCCCTGAAGACCAGGAACCAGTTGGTATTTCCACACCTGTGCTGTTATCTTTTTCCCGCTCATCTATGTCAGCCGTTGGATTCTGCAGGCATTTGAACTTGTGCCATAAGGTCTGGAGGTGGGCTCTGGGCTCTATCAGTTTCAAGCTATTTCACTTTCACTCTCGAGGCTTCCATTTCCAGTAGCATTCTCTAAAATCGGGATGATAGTGGTGGCTCTGTAGTGAGGATTTGGGGTGTTTTCTTTCCTTTACTCAAGACTTTTTTCTTTCTTTCTTTTTTTTCTATTTTTATTCTTTTTTTTTTTTTAGTATACAGAGTATTTCTGTATTCTTTTCCAGATTCTTTTGCATTATGGGTTATTACAAGATATTGAATATAGCTCCCTGTGCTCTACAGTAGGTCCTTGCTGTTTATTTTATGCGTAGTGGTATGTATCTGCTGGCCCCAAACTCCTAATTTACCTTCCCCGCCCCTACTTTTCCCCTTGGTAACCGTAAGTTTGCTTCAATGTCTGTGAGTCTGTTTCTGTTCTGTAAATAAGTTCATTTGTATCATTTTTCTGGACTCCGTGTATAGGCCACACCACATGGTATTTGTCCTTCTCTGGCTTTACTTAGTCTGATAACCTCTAGGTCCATCCATGTTACTGTAAAGGGCATAATCTCATCCTTTTTATGGCTGAGTAATATTCCACTGTATATAAATCTACCACATCCTCTTTATCCTTTCATCTCTGCCTATGGACATTTAAGCTGTTTCCATTTCCTGGCTATTATAAATAGTGCTGCTGTGAACATTGGATATTTGTGACTTTTATTTTTTCTTTCACCATTCTTTCTTTCTTTGGAAGTGCCCACCTTATGGGGATTCACACGTTTTCCAAGCCTCCTAGCACCTAGGGCGCCACCGAGTGACCCTGGCTCCTCCAGTCAGAGGGGGATGCAGCGGGCTTGGGTTTGACAGCTGGTCACCCACAGGAGCACGCATGGGCGTGGTTTGCCTTGCAAGAGCTGTGCTGCATCTGTGGGCACAGCCATGGCAGAGGAAGGAGTCAGCATGTCGGCGGTGTCTGTGCCCAGAGAGGAAGCGTCTGGGCCCTCCCAGCCCCTCGCGACGTGGGAGCCGTTGCCACTGGTTGCCTGACTCGCAAGCCCTGTTCTCAAGCCCTCCCAGGAAAACCGTGACGTGCTCTAGATTCTGCAGTATTTGTCCTTTGCTTCTCAGGCCTCCACTCCCCACCCAGCTCTCCCTGTCTACCCAGAGCTGCCCCTGGCAGCCTCCACACTGCACCCTTCCTGAGCTCCTGTGTCAGCAAGGTAGTAGGGCCTACCATTCATGCAAGTGGGGGGCCCTCTTTTACAAAACATAATTCAAATTACAAATATAAAATTATGTGTGAAAGGAAATTTTTAATGAAATAAACCACAACAAATTACAAATCTTAAAAATATTACCTAGAGTGAAAAAATAAAAGGACAAATAAAAAATACAAGCTGGAAACGTAAGATGGTATTTTATTGGACTGCGGCAGATGTCTCTCCTACTGTTCTCTAGAATTTTTGAGTTTATCCTCTCAGATCGCCTCTTCCGATGACAATAATTTTCTGTAGGGAAAAGCAGAACTACCATTCAGTCTTTCCTCAGGATGCTGACTGGAATTCACTTTTTTATCATTGACAATATATTGATGGAAGAGTTTCCATTATCAACTCACTATTAATGTTAAAAATTTTATGTAGAATTTTTGGATCGTTGCCAACTGTGGGCCAGCCTCTAGCAACTTGCTTTCACAGCAGAGTTGTGAGATTTTTAAGGTAATTTGCGCTTCTTATGTTGGAACAAGACGGTGTGGCATCATGTCCTCATGTTAAGGCATCTGAGGTGAAAGCCAGGTGAAATGGCGCAGTGGGCAGTCATGCTGGGCTCTTCTGACTCCAGGAAGCACTGTTTCCCCCGATCCGGATGTCTGACAGGACATGTGAAATGCAGGTCAGGTGTGGGAAATTCTTAGGGGTGTGGGACAGTCTGATGTCTGTGGCAAGTCTACAGACTAAGTGGTGTTGGCAGCCCTCAATCCCATGGCAACAAGCAGACTCTTCCTTCATTTATCTCAGGGATAAATGTGACCCACATGCACCCCCACTAGGTGCCAGCTAAATCACCTTCCCCTAGCCAGCCCCTGAATATGCCCCGGCCGTCTGAATGCCGCCGAGGAAGTGTGACCCAGAAGATACACGTAGAGAATACAAGGAGAAAGCAGCCACAACCATATGTTTTTCAAATTGCTTACGCAGCACCGTCGTACACAAGGTACTAGGGCCTTGTCAGGGGTCTTCATGGTGAGAGGCCCTCGGCCTCGGCCTCACTGTCTTCCCTCTCAACCCGCTCCTTCCAGCCTGGTTTGCTCAAAAGGAGGTTCTATCAAGGCAGTGGGGGTGGGGGGCCTCTTAGCCTTTGTTCCCCCCATCTCTTCCCTTTATCCCTCCAGCTTCCTGCGTGTGTTAAGTTCCATCAGCATCCCTTTCTTGCCTCTTTCTTTTACTGTCCATTATTTTTAAATTTCATCAATTTTTGGCCACGCTGAGTGGCAGGTAGAATCTTAGTTCGCCCAGCAGGGTCAAGCCTGCACTGCCCACATCGGACGTGCAGAGTCTGAGCCACTGGGCCACCAGGGAAGGCCCACAGCATCGTTTTCAATTTCCAGCTCTTACAAGACATTCGTGACTAGTTGCTGTATTAAATGCATTCTACTGGATCACCGAAAATGGGGTTGTTTTTTCTAACTGGACCCTGAACCATCTCTTTTTCTGCTCTGTGAAATATGCTTAGATGTTTTTATATGTTTCTGAATTTAGCCTGAAGGTTATGTATCAAAGATCCCTATTGTCTTCAGTAAACTTTTTATACGTGGCACCAGGCTGAGCCCACAGTTTAATTTGAGGGGCATTATATCCATATGTCTTTTTTACTTATTTACATAATTTCTATCCTGTCTACTTAGAGAGTGTCATTTTTTTTCTCCACAATTGCAGACACATGAAGGGTGACACATTCTATTAAGAGAAAGCCTTAATTATGGGTGCATATCATCCCGAACTCCCTTGAAGTACGTTATATAATGTATGTAATAGTTATAAAAATGCCAGAAAATCTAGTGGGATTAGAACTAGGAACAAGAAGTGAAATTTTATTTCATTTGGAATAACTTGCCTGGGGGAGAGAATGTATAATTCAGATCTACCAAGAGAAGAGGGAAACCAAGACGGCACGGAGACTGGGAGAGGATTGACACAGCGCTGACAGCAAGCTGGGTGTCAGCACCGTAGTCAGACGGTGGTAACTCTTCAAGACCATAAACTGGACTGCAGGTCGAGGGGAGAATAGCAAATGTGTTAGTATAAATGGTAAAAAGAAAAGGCCAAGAAGTATCAGGGGCATTGCGGAGGACCAACGAATAGGACAATGATGACATTTGCTACAGCAAATAGGACTGACAAAGAGGACAATGATGCTTTATTTTGGTGATTTTTATATTGGAGACATTTTCATAAATGAAACAGGTTACACTAAGGAACCGCAAAAATTATCAAATCCTAGATTTGGAGTGAAAGTGAAGTCACTCAGTCGTGTCCAACTCTGCAACCCCATGGACTGTAGCCTACCAGGCTCCTGCATCCATGGGATTCTCCAGGCAAGAGTACTGGAGAGTACTGGAGTGGGGTGCCATTGCCTTCTCCAGGGGATCTTCCTGACCCAGGGATCAAACCCAGGCCTCCTGCATTGCAATTGCCGGCAGACGCTTTACCGTCTGAGCCACCAGGGAAGTCCAGATTCGGAGAAGAGATCCTAAAAACTGCCTGCTTACCTGCTCCTTGTTCAGATGAAGAAATGAGAGAATAAATAATTCACATCAAGTGACTTAGGTAAACAAGGTCCTCTCTCTCCCAGAATCTTCCTGATGTATCCATTTACAACTCCATAAATACTGACTGAGGGAAAACACAAAGCCAACCATAAGTGTTTGATGACTGTTGTTCGCTTACTCACTAAGAGGCGTCCAGCTCTTTTGTGACTCCATGGACTGGAGCCCACAGGCTCCTCTGTCCAGGGGATTTTCCAGGCAGAATACTGGAGTGCGTTGTCACTTCCTTCTCCAGTTTGACTATTAGAAACGATGTACGAATCACAAGCTGTTTGCCTAGGTAAAAGGAATAAGGTCATCATAGAACCTAACTTGTTACAAGGGCAGCTGCTCTGGCTTGTCCTTGGGGCTCCCCTCGGGTCTGACTTGGGCATGCTGGGTCGCTGTCTGGTGAGTGGATAGCTGGATGATGGAAGCGGGAGGAAGACTGACAGGAAGGGAAGGAGGTAGGGTGCGAAAAGACTGAGCTCCCAGGAGAAACTTGGTCTGTTCTCTACCTGCCTGAGGAACAACTGACCTTGGCAATTCTGAGCCGTGCTGTCTTGGATTGAACACAGCAATGACTTCGTTTCAGGGAATATGAAAACCCCACCTCCTTTTCTTGGTCAGTAGACTTGAGATTGCCACGAGAAGTGTCCCGCAGCGTCCACAGCAGGGCTAGTAATCGACTGCCGGTAATCACCAACAAGACCCCACTATCAATGACTGAATGGAGGGCCACCAAGTGATCAAAGAATCTGAACTGCAGAACACAGCTGTATTGCTTTTAGACGCCTCCCAGAAAATGGAGTAGGCCAATAAAACTTCATCTAACAGAGATCAGTGGGGGGAGCTTTTCATTCATCAATAAGAATGTGTAATCATCCTTTCAGTTGTAAGTAAGAGGATGCCTCCTGCCAACTTCAGGATGGTTTTAGACAGTTCTCTGATACACAGACATTCTGGCACTTCCCTGGTGGTCTAGTGGTTAAGACTCCATGCTTCCACTGTGTGGGGCACAGGTTCAATCCCTGCTCGGGGCACTAAGATCCCACACGCAGCATAGCAAGGCCAAAATGTAAAACAAAGAAAGCACATTCTTCTGGCACTTCTGTGACACTTTTTCTTCGCCCTGTCCAACCTCTGTCTGCATTTTCACAACTTTGTAATTAGAAGAAGTCTGAACCCATGGGGCTTTTCAGGCGCCACACGTGGGGAGCAGGAGGCGCCCTGTTGAATGGCCGTCCTGAGGTCTGGAACGCGCATCTCCAAGAAAAGGTTTCACGTGCGCACACCTTCCCACAGCAAAGTTTCCCTCTCCAGATCATGACGTTATCAGTCTTTAACATTTTTTAACCTAATGAACAGAAAATTCGAGCGAAGTCTGCCATTTCTTTGCCCCTCTCTTCCCTCTTTATGTGCCGCTGGGTTCAGTCCCCATCAGCGCTCAATTCCATTCCGAGTTCACAGGCTTCACAATAGCTAGTGCAGTTTTAGGTTAAGCATATTTTATCCATAAATTGCTATATTTGGTTCCCGAGTTATTATTGCAGTTCCTTGGGGTACATTTAAATCCACCTTATTGTAATAGATTATGGAATATAGTGGCTAATGTGTCTAATGTAAAATAAATGACTCTAATGATTTATGATGCGACACTTCAGTTTTATTGAACATAAGGATCATTGTACTGAAATGGATGGTGTATTGCTGGTTTAGCATAAAATACTGAATAACATATTCAGGAAAATGAATGGCTCGGCCAGTTCATAATATTCTGCCCCTTCAGCTGAGAGGTCTTTAATAAGCAAAAGTGTCATTACACTTGAAAATGTATGTATAGGTAATCCATTATCTAGAAGGATGACAGGGGCCTGCTCAAGTCCTTATGAAAGAAGGGGCTTTTTAGGAGAAAATGTAGAGTTCTCCCGTCTTCCTGAAAGGGTGATTTCCATCCAAGCACGTGGCAATTCTCACAGTGCTTAGCAGAATTGTAAGTGGCCCCCACGTTTCAACATTGTCACCTGGAGAGGCTCTTGACCTACTAGACATGGGAATTTCAGGAAGGTTTTGATTTTTTTTCAGCATCATCCTCAAGGCAATGTCCGTGATGTCCTTTTCTTTCTGTGTCCACTCGTCAGCAATATTTTAACTCTCTCAGGGCCCAGCGCTTGCAGTAACTCACGATGTGTCTTTGCCCTGAACTCTGTGTTTGTTTATATATATATACTTGTCCTAATCTTTATTTTTTTTCTTTAAGATAGTTCTCTATAGTACAAATTCCTGGATCTTAAAACATGGTATTTTTAGACTTATGATATATATTACTATATTGTGCTTAGTTCAGTTCAGTCATTCAGTCGTGTCCGACTCTTTGCGACCCCATGAACCACAGCACGCCAGGCCTCCCTGTCCATCACCAACACCCGGAGTCCACCCAAACCCATGTCCATGAGTCGGTGATGCCATCCAACCATCTCATCCTCTGTCATCCCCTTTTCCTCCTGCCCCCAATCCCTCCCAGCATCAGGATCTTTTCAAATGAGTCAACTCTTTGCATCAGGTGGCCAAAGTATTGGAGTTTCAGCTTCAAAATCAGTCCTTCCAATGAACACCCAGGACTGATCTCCTTTAGGATGGACTGGTTGGATCTCCTTGCAGTCCAAGGGACTCTCAAGAGTCTTTTCCAATACCACAGTTCAAAAGCATCAATTCTTTGGTGCTCAGCTTTCTTTATAGTCCAACTCTCACATCCATACATGACCACTGGAAAAACCATACCCTTGACTAGACGGACCTTTGTTGGCAAAGTAATGTCTCTGCTTTTTAATCTGCTGTCTAGGTTGGTCATAACTTTCCTTCCAAGGAGTAAGTGTCTTTTAATTTCATGGCTGCAGTCACCATCTACAGTGATTTTGGAGTCCAGAAAAATAAAGTCTGACACTGTTTCCACTGTTTCCCCATGTATCTGCCATGAAGTGATGGGACCAGATGCCATGGTCTTAGTTTTCTGAATGCTGAGCTTTAAGCCAACTTTTTCACTCTCCTCTTTCACTTTCATCAAGAGGCTCTTTAGTTCTTCTTTACTTTCTGCCATAAGGGTGATGTCATCTGCATATCTGAGGTTATTGATATTTCTCCTTAGAAATCACATCAATTATGTTATACAGGCAGTGATACAAATATCTAATTTTTTTTTTTTACCTAATCCTGCTTTGGATGTTATCATTGTGGGGTTTTTTTGTTTGTGTGTTGTCTATTAATTTTTATTGGAGTGTAGTTGCTTCTGTGTCTGTGTTGATTACTGAATAACAAAGCAGAATTAAGAAGGTCTGGTTTAGCTGTTAATTTTTATGAACTACAATATGAAACAGTTTCTAACGATCTAATGGGTCAACATACTTGAGTTTTCAGGTCTGGGAGATGAAGGGAGCATCCTCTGTGACAGCTGACAGGTTTATATTAATGCCGCCATCCTGTCTTCCAAAGTGGGGTGCCCCGAGGAATAGAGCCTTGACATAAGTGTTTTCTGACCCTCTCACGCCTGCAATCCTGTGATCCACGGTCCTCCTGGGATATGGTTTGATGACATAAGTAATTCCCACCTCGTCACTAAATCCTCACGGAACTACCTTAGTAGCATCCGTCCCATTCGTAGGGAGGATAACTGGTTTTTCTCCTGTGGAGAGGCCCTGCCGTCCTTAGGGGAGAAGGGACCTGAATTATGCATCACATAATTCGTGCGGGACTCTCATGAACTCGTCACCCTGTATCCCCTCTGCACATCTGCCTCTACACCTGTTCCCCAGCTGTCAGCCCAGGCAAACTCAGTGGCCGTCCAAAACTGAGGAGTGGGCACGCTGCACACAAGCCGTGACTGGAGGCGTTGCCCCTACAGACCTGAGAACCCAGTTCAGCATCACTCTGTGCGTACGTGGCGGTTTGGTTTTCTTTCTCCTCAACAGCAGATCTCACTGCTGCCTGAAAGGCGTGGGTCGTGATGAGAAAGCTATCTGCCCACCAAGTGAACGCTGTGTTGGAGGGGAGGAGACGTACATTCCAGGACAGAAACTCATGTTTACTGTGGATTCTGCACTGTGTGGGTTTCAGACACTTATTTATGCAGGATACACTCTCGGGCCATGTTTTAAAAATTATTGTTGTTTTGAAAAGGTGACATAGCTTGGAATTATTCACTGCAGAAAGTCACTAGAGACATCTTCATATCCTAACTTAATTTGGGAGGTCAAAGGTTTGTTGAAAAAAATCAGACTATTTCTGGAACAGTGTAGAAATTTTCTCTGTAATCAGCAACTGAAAATGAAAGTGATAAGGACCGTCACTTTTTGCTAATGGGTATGTTGCTTTTGGATCTCTTGATACATCAATCTGGAAGAGACCAAGGCAAGGGGTGCTGACCCCCAGAGGTTCCCTGACCTCTATAACCTGCTCCCCCCTCCAGTTCCTAAAATTTAGAATTCCTTTGCACAATAAATCCTATGCAGCTGTCAAAGATGGTCAGGATGTTTTCATAAAGAATATTAGGGTCTCTTCTGTTGTCTTCATGACTTCACTATTTTCCCTCAAAATATTGTAGTAAATTATTGAAGTTGGGGACTCCCTGGTGATCCAATGGTTAAGACTTTGCCTGCCAGCGCAAGGGGTGCAGGTTCGGTCCCTGATTGGGGATCTAAGATCCCACCTGCCTCGTGGCCAAAAAACCGGAACATAAAGCAGAAGCAATATAGTGACGAATTCAACAAAGACTTTAAAAATGGTCCATATCAAAAAAAAAAAAACAAACAAACCTTAAAAAGAGATGGTTCATAAGGTCTTACCATTGCCCCATGAGACTTTGTTTTCTTTACATTATGGTCTCAGAGCAGCTTCAGTTTGAATCCCTAGAAACTGATCCCCACAGTATTATGACGACAGGAGAGAAGCTTCCCAAGGGCCCAAACGCAGAGGCTAAAGCTTGGCCACTGAAGGGTGTTCTGGCTCTGACTCCCTCGCCCGTTCAAGCCCCTACCCAGGGTCCCAGCACAGCTCCCCATCTGCCTTCTCCCCATACTGTGGCACCCCCCTCTCCTTGTGTCTCTAATTGTCCATCATGTCAAATACCTACCTGATTTATTCCAGATTTTTAGGTCTTCTAGCACCAAAGCAGTATTTAGAATCCAGGCTTTCATGTATGTGGGGCCACAGGTGGGATTGCTGATGTTAGCATATCTCTCAAAAAAAAAAAGTGCTTAAAGAAGCTTTTTCTGAAACCTAGGATTTACATACGTATTTTTACCAGAAATATTATTTGGCTTCTTTCCCAGTGAATTCATCCAACTGTTTCTTCTTTCAATCTTGAAGCATCTAGTAAAATCCTAGGTAAAGCCTCAATATTCATCACTTAATCCCTTCAACACACTTTGATTCACGGAACAGAGACTTGTACCTGGGAAATTCTGAGGCATTCACTAGCATTGATACGTTAAAAGTATTTTTTCTCTACATCCTCCTTAAAATTATAAGCTGTATAAGCCCCTCAAAGGAGCCTAGGCTTTCTCTCTGGGAGCCGTGTTCTTCTGAGTGTTGCCCTCTTTGTGGAAATCAGCCTCAGTTTAGCAGGCAGACCTTCCTGTTCTGGGCGCTTCAAAACTGGGACGAGTTGGGAAACCACCAAGGTGGTCAAGGGCAGTTATCCCTGAGCCAGACAGGACGGGTCTGAAGTTGTGTGTGTGACACGGAGACCTTGAGAACTTGACTAAAGTGACTTTGAAACATCTTGAGGAAAATCAAGAGTTTACTTGCATACTGCAGTCATGTATTTGCTTCCTACAAGCCAGAGTTAACCAACTATTTGTATTTTATACTATCTTTTTAACCAAAAAAGCAATAATATCTAGAGATAGGCTCAACTGCTGCTGTTGCTGCTAAGTCGCTTCAGTCGTGTCCGACTCTGTGCGACCCCATAGACGGCAGCCCATGAGGCTCCCCCGTCCATGGGATTCTCCAGGCAAGAAAACTGGAGTGGGTTGCCATTTCCTTCTCCAATGCAAGAAAGTGAAAAGTGAAAGTGAAGTCGCTGAGTCTTGTCCGACTCTTAGCGACCCCATGGACTGCAGCCTACCAGGCTCCTCCGCCCATGGGATTTTCCAGGCAAGAGTACTGGAGTGGGGTGCCATTGCCTTCTCCAGAGATAAGCTCAACAGGGACAAGTCAAGAAAAATATTTAAATGTGCCCATCAGTCACTGTGCTTCTTGAACAGCCACAAAGATACCTCATTTGAGGGTAGGAGAGAGCAGTGTTACGAAGTTGTAACTTCCCCACAGGATGAGCTATGAGTTCAGTGGGATGACTTCTGAAGTAAAAAAGATGTTTGAGGGATTTCTGGAAGCAGGCTGTCGGAGGATGGATGCGAACGTAATATAGTGATTCTTAAGTTCATCCCAAAAAATTAAAAGGGGGAAAGATATTTGAAAAAGGAGACAAGGAAGAGAAGACCTCCTTTCCCTATAATAAAATTCTTTATAAGCAACAGCAGTGAAAACAGAGAGAGAGGAGTAGCAAGACGGGCGGGGCAGCATTTGGTCCAGAGGGCAACCAGCGTACCCAGGGAAGGGCGGATATGGTGGCCTTCACGTGAGTGGTGGAAAGGTGTGCTTTTTTGTTTTTCAGTTATTCATTTATTCTTGGCTGTGCTGGGCTTCTCTCTAGTTGCAACGAGCAGAGGCGCTCTCTAGTTCGGCACACAGGCGTCTCATCGTGGTGGCCTCTCTCCTTGCAGAGCGTGGGCTCTAGGGCCAGGGGGCTTCCGTGCTTGTGGGACAGGGGCTCAGGTGCTCCCTGGCATATGGAATGTTCCTGAACCAGGGCTGGAACCTGTGTCCCTGCATTGGCAGGTGGATTCTTCTCCACTGGACCACCAGGGAAGTCCAGGTGTACCGTTTAATAAATGTCGGGGAGAAAATAAAGCATGCTTCCTCCTACTTCTTCCACCAAAAATTTTGAAAATTCTGAGAAGGATAGAGGAATAAATGATTGCAATGGGAGGTGTGGGGAGTTGCTACCACAAAGTTGTAAGAGAAATGCTGAGTGTGTGGTATGCTAAAGAAGGGAGGCCCTTTCTAAGAGTGACATGAAAAGCAGGATATCTTAAAATGTAAGATATTGATACATCTGACTGCAAAACAGAACTAGGCTCTCATCAAAAGTCAAAGGACAAACAATACCTATTTCAAAGTTCTGAGTTTTTAACTGAGCAAGGTAATTGATTCATATATGAATATGCACACACCTCAAGATACACACACACAAGATACACATCTCAAGATATATAAGCATACATATACCATTTAAATTTTCTCCAGATAGATTCTTAAGATTTGTGTGCCCTGGGAGGTACACACCAAAATTCTCCCCGTGCCTTTGGGACAATCTTTTACTTAATCTTCTATCTTATTTTTTATAATAGTAAAAGCGTGTATTATTTTTATAAACAAAAACTAAAAGCTGTGTTGGTCCTGTGTCTAACTCATAGATCAATGGTTCTTGGTCATTATGGAGACAGACGTTTTTAAGAATCAGGTGAAAGCTGCGGACTCTGTCCTTTGACACACGGAAGGAAACACCAAAACGCTGTATGAGTTAAGAACCCCTGCTCTGAACCATTCTCCTGAAGTGAGTGATTCCCAGGTATCCAGAGATACAGATCAGATCAGATTAGATCAGTCGCTCAGTCGTGTCCGACTCTTTGAGACCCCATGAATCTCAGCACGCCAGGCCTCCCTGTCCATCACCAACTCCCAGAGTTCACTCAGATTCACGTCCATCGAGTCAGTGATGCCGTCCAGCCATCTCATCCTCTGTCGTCCCCTTTTCCTCCTGCCCCCAATCCCTCCCAGCATCAGAGTCTTTTCCAATGAGTCAACTCTTCGCATGAGGTGGCCAAAGGACTGGAGTTTCAGCTTTAGCATCATTCCTTCCAATGAACACCCAGGACTGATCTCCTTCAGAATGGACTGGTTGGATCTCCTTGCAGTCCAAGGGACTCTCAAGAGTCTTCTCCAACACCACAGTTCAAAAGCATCAATTCTTTGGCGCTTAGCCTTCTTCACAGTCCAACTTCACAGTCCAACAGAGATACAGAACCACTCCCAAATGCAGTGGTTTAAAACGCAAACCATTATACTGTTCACCATGCTGTGGGTCAGACCTTCAGGGGCAACTCGGCAGGTACAGCTTGTCCGGTGCGGTCGTTGCTGTGACTAGGGTTGCAGGGGGTCCTCCCCTCCGCCTCTGCGGGCTCGGCCCCTGGGGCACCGTATGCAGCCTCTCCCAGCAGGGCGCACAGGCTCCCCGCCGCTGTGGGCGGCACAGCAGACACTCGGGCCCTGGAGGCCTGGACCCGGCGACCTCCCAGCCCCACCGTCACCACCTGCCGTTCACCAGAGCATCACAGGGCCAGTCCAGCGCCAGGGGGAAGGGAGGCAGGATGGCTCAGGACCCAGCGCTAGGGGAAGGGAGGCAGACTTCCGGTGCGCAGGACCGGGGCGACGGGAGGGGATTGCCTCCTTGACAGCCGTCAGTCACGGTGTGACTTGATGTGCCACCTTGACCCAACAGATGAATTAGGCCGTTTGTGTCCTCACGTTCGTGTTCAGCATAAGCAATCTCGGAGTGACTATCAGTTCTGCTAGTTATTCAATCTGTGAATACCCAAGATTTTTTCCAACATATTCACTATCCCCCCAAATAAGAACTATGACCATGTGTGTTTACAAGGAGTATATGGGGCAAGCAGAGGCTGTACCTTTGGCTGATCCTTTGTATTTTGTGCATTTTTAAATAAAACCTTTTGCCCAAAACTGGAGAGCTCTATTCTGGAAACTCTTCAGAACACCCACTGTCCTGGAAAATGAAGGGTCACACATAAAGATGCTGGACCTCCAGGCCCACACTAAGAAGAAAACTACAGAAAACACACACACACACACACAAGATATGACCAAAAATGTGATGATAAGATTTAAAAATTAAAGTTAGTGTATGATCCCAAAGTTCAAGAGAAATTTTAGTTAAATATAAATTTAACTGTATGTTTATCTCTGTTCTAAAACACTGCTCAGACCCTACTCCCTAACTCTTAAATGTCAGCCCACTGTCAAAAATTACCAAGCGTAGGAGCAATGCTTCCGATGTAAAATAAGAGAACAAAGCAAAAGTAAACAAAGAAAAGAGGAACCTAAAGAAAACAGAGATAATGAAGGAAATGGAAGAAAATGACTAATTCGTGGTCTCAGATAAATCTGAAGAAATGGTATGTTAATAAAGGGCATAGAACTGAAAATAAGAAACAAAAGGAACTCTTGGAAATAATAAAATTGCTAAAGTGAAACAAGATGTTAAATGCAAATTTTCTTGTGGTCTCAGTTTTGACCTAGTTCCAAGAACAGATTCCAGATAACCTGTTTGGTCCACGCAAGAACACAAGATGGACTTTCATCCCTTGTCATCACCCACCTTAAGCATATGTGAGAGAAGGTGAGCTTTCTGGAGGGAGCGCAATGCTGAGAGCTGCTTTTAAAGGAGGTACCAGTGCTTCAGAGAAGGCAATGGCACCCCACTCCAGTACTCTTGCCTGGAAAATCCCATGGACAGAGGAGCCTGGTAGGCTGCAGTCCATGGGGTCGCTGAGGGTTGGACACGACTGAGCGACCTCACTTTCACTTTCCACTTTCATGCATTGGAGAAGGAAATGGCAACCCACTCCAGTGTTCTTGCCTGGAGAATCCCAGGGACAGGGGAGCCTGGTGGGCTGCCGTCTATGGGGTCACACAGAGTCGGACACGACTGAAGCGACTTAGCAGCAGGAGCAGTGCTTTTTCACCGCTCATTTCCCCCAGGGAAAGGAGATTCACTTTTGAAAAAACACTGAAAGATGTTGCCTGCCGTATGTCTCCATGAAATTCAAAGGGACAGCATGATTGGTGCCTAACTCCCCTTGCAGGAGAGCAGGCTGGAAAGGCTGCGGTGAGAGCCTGCCGCATCCCACTGGGGGCTGAACAAGCCTTGTGCTTCCCGTGGTCGCACGTGGAAACGATGGAAAGGACCGGAAATGGCATCATCCTGGAAGGGACCCCAGACGGACAAGATGTCCCCAGTTGTCTCCTGAGACAATTGTCTAATGAGACTATTTTTAATACCTGGAAGTGGTCCAAGTTTCTTTCAAGGGGAGGAAGAAAATATTCAAGATAATATGGTTGACAGACTATGGTATTAAAAAAAATGATTTCCTGACTTCAGCCTGACAAGTCCAACTATTTTTCAACAGACTAGCTTCATTTGTGAGCTTAATCTTCTTTCAGTATCTCCTTAGTAGATCTGTAACTTACGTTGCCAACCCCTGAGCCTCTCCTGATACTCTGAGACAATCTGAAAAGTGGCAATCAATATCTTTTTATAGAAATGAAAATATTTAATAGGTAACTAAATGAGAATATCAAAAAACTTGCCCAAAATGTAGAATAAAAAGGCAAAGGGATTGTAAAATGAGAGGAAGAAAAAAAAAAAGATTTAGATCAACACAGAAGGTTTAACATCTGACTATCCATAATTCTGGAAAGAGAGAAAAGACAAAGTGGATGGGAGGAACTTTTGAAAATTCCAAAAAAGAAGTTTCCAGGATCTGCAGGACCCAAAGTTCCAGAATGAAAGGGCACAACACACGCTTAAATACGGTTACTGAAAAATCAGTAAGTAAAAGATCCACATCAAGGAACAGTACTGGGATATTTCAAAATAACAGACTCAGAGAGCGTTCCAAAAAGGAAAGCAAGTCATACTCAAGTAACTGGAATCAAAGCGATGTCAGAGTTTTTAATACTCACAGTTAGAAGAGAGAGAAACATAAACGCAGTATTTTTATAATTCTGAGAGGAAAAGGTTTTCAAGCTAGAATTTTACACTTGCCTAAACTTTTAATCCTGTATGAACACAGAATAAAGCATCTTCAGATACAGTCTCAGAATATTTCTCTTTTTTCTGCTTGCTTTCCTAATCTGATCCTACTCTGAAGTAGAAAGGACCCGTGAAATAGAGGATCCAACACAGGAAATCAGAAATGTAAAGCAACAGCCAGACGATGGGAAAGGTGAAGCCCCAGATGACAAACTACGCCACCAGCCTGGAGAGAGAGGAGCTCAAACTAAAGCAAGGAGATGAAGGGCTCTGAGAAGGAGTTCTCCAAGAGTTGGAGGGGAGAACTGATACATTATCTGTTCTATTTGACTACTGGAACTTATAACGCAGCAGTGGAAAGAAAATTAACGATAGACACATGAAAAGCAAAGCAAATTTAATAAAAGAAGCAATTATGAGGTCATTTGTATAAGAAATGAAAAATAAAGCATACTATTTGGCTCTTTAGTAAATAATAGACCGTACTTAAAAGACTGTTGATTTAACAAAATCTTATTAAGAATTATAGATCATTAGAAATACATATTCTTCAATGGAGTGAGAAAGAGAATGATGTAAAAGCTAGATCCTCATACCTCATAAAGGATGTCCACATGCAAAACAGAAAATAAATATACTGAGAAATACCGGAAATTTGGGAAACTGGAGTCCAGAACAAATTGCTAAAGCAGATTCAAAAGGAGGTGGAGGTTAGGGGCGTGCACTGGGGAGCGATGTTTAATTGTCAGGGTTCTGTTGTCGTTATTTTATTTTTCCTGATGGTGTGTGTTACTTTGGCAAAGGAATTAAAAGGAAACGGAAAGGAGGGTCGCCCACACGGGTTGACTCCATTCAAGTCAACGTTACTTGCTGCTCAGCTTCTCTGTTCAAATCAGTGTGAGTGGTGGAGGGTGTGAAGAGAAGACACAACCGTGTTTCTTGAGGAGGTCCTTAGCGATGGACAGGACAGGGCCCTGGCGCTGTGAGAGCAGAGTGGGGAGGCGCACCCTTCACCCCGGCGAGTGCTGGGCCTGGGCAGCCTCTCGTGCCATGGCGTGGGGATGGCATTAGAACACACACACGGGGTAGCTGTGCTGGGAGAGTAAGCCAGGTGGATGCCTCGCACGTATTCAATACTCGATAAGCAGCAGTTACCACTGTATTGGGGGGCTTCCCTGGTGGTTCAGTGGTAAAGAATCCACCTGCCAAAGAGACATGGGTTCAATCCCTGGGTCGGAAAGATCCCCTGGAGAAGGGAATGGCAACCCACTCCAGTGTTCTTGCCTGGAGAATCCCATGGACAGAGGAGCCTGGCGGGCTACAGTCCATGAGGTCACAGAGTTGGACATGACTGAGGATGAAACAACCTCCACTGTATTTCAGCTGATACACACGTCATGAAGCAGTCAGCGGGCCTGCTAAAGAGGTGTCCGAAATGCTTAGGAAACAAAGCCATAGATTAAAAAAAAAAAAAAATCCCCAATGAAAACAACTGTGAACTATAATTAGTTACAGGGCCCTGATTTTGGACAGAAGAGCTTTGCAAAAGAGGCCCGCCGTTTGACAGACTCCCCGAGAGCACCGGGTGGCGAGTCTCTGCTTGGCTTCTTCCCGCCTTCTGCACATCAGGCCGGGCTTGGCATTGCATTACCTTCTCTTGGCCCCACTGGTTCCGTCTGTGCCATCACCTCTTGAGGTCTCTGTTCCAGGGGAACTGCTGACCACAGGCACCCATCTTCCAGCTGTCGAGCAAAAGGCCACTGAGAGTTTACTTCCTGAGGGGAGCCCTGCTGGACAGCAGAGAACTCGGCCAGCCAGCCAGGAGCACGCGCGGGCACTTCTTGCAAGGGCAAACAGGCGCATCTGGCCTTCTGCCTCTGGGGGCGCCCCCTCTGCGCTCTCTGCTGTGTCCTCTCCTTGAGCTGGCGCTTTGTCACCTGTCAGACCAGAGAACAGACCCAAGCAGGGCACGACAGACACCGGGAAGCATCCAAGTATGGAAATCTTGTTGCAGTGTGTAGGGATACGCTACACATGATCAGTCTAATTAATAAGCCATTTGCTTGATTATTATTTAGCCAATCACCAAAGGCTTTTAAAACATGCAAAGCATGCTTTGATCTTAAGAGGAAAATAGGAAATAAAATTACACATTCCATATGATCTTATCTATGTAAGAAGAAAAAAAAAAGAAAAAAGACAACTGGAAGGAAATAAGCCGAAATGTTAACAGAGGTCTTTCTGGGTTCAAGGATTATGAATAGTTTTCATTTCCTTCCTTAGTCCTTCTCTCTTCTTTGTATTTTTTTTTTTTTAGGAAGTCTATTATTTTATCATGAGAAAAAGTATATGTGATTTAAACATAAGTAGTAATAACCTCAAGATAAATAACACAAATTTGATTCCAAAAACATGTGAGTACTTATTTTCCAATACCATTGTACATGCCCTGCACTTCGGTAATGAAATTTATTTTATTCATTTAGAATTTAGTTTAATAGTATCCTATTGTTACCATTTTCCTCAGTAGATTTTAAACCTCTTGTAGGAAAGAACCAGCCATTAGACCTCTCTGTAACACTGTTACTGACCAGGGTTCTTGACCTCCTTAATCAATAGAAATTGATCAGAGGCCAGGCAAGAAACTCAGGCAAGGCTTTACTGGGGCCTCTGCTGGCAGGGTGGAGCACTGGGGTAGGGGGAGCAACAGGTCCCCTTGAAGGGGAGCGGGCTCAGTTCCCTATATGGAGTGAGGCTGCGGTGTGTCCAGGGCTCGGGCTGGAGGGTCTCAGGCGGCCTGCCCGCCCCTTTGCGGGTTCTGAGTGCAGGGGGCAGGGCAGTGCCCTGCTTTTGCTCCTGGCTCTTCAGAAGCGGCAGTTCTGGCAGATTCGTCCAGAACCTGCCCCTGATGCGCAGTTACTTTAGTCCCTTGTGGTTTCTTTGCGTTTTGTTGCTGGAGGAGAGGTGAGTCCAGGTGCAAGCACCAAGGCAAAGGATTCCAGGAGCCAGCCTGTCTCGGCACTAGCGCCTGGCCCAGCTCTTCTCTGATGTTAAGTGCTCGTGAGCAGCCCAGCTCTGAAGACAGGAAGAATGATGCTCCCACCAGTTTGGGACCCTTAGAACAAATCCTCCACAGTGACAAGAACCATTTGGACAAACAAGCCCCCCTCTCATCCCTAGAGCTCCCCTGAACTGCTCTTCAATTTAATGTCATTACCTGAAAGGTGGAGGGGCTGAGCAATACCAGGAGGAGGGGGCTTCCCATGGAACGGCCCGAGGCACGTTGAGTTCAGGATGAGGGGCTGGACTGGGAGATCAGAGCGTGCTGCAGTGCTCGTCTCTGCCTGCTGTCCTGCCCTGTGACTACGGGAGGAGACAGAAAGGGCAAGGAAGCAGAGGAACCCGGATGCAGCGTATCCAGGTATTCAGGGACTATTGGCAAAGCACCATCAATGCCATGAACAAACCTCTGCCCTTGTGGGAACTGAATTCTGCTGGAGAAACTGTCAGGCCCCAGGGTGTTGCAGTGGGTGTCCCTGAGTGGTGACAGTGTGTGAGAAGAGAGAGCCCTGGGGCCATTTGCTAAATAATTTTAAAAATTAGAAATGCACACTTTCTCCTGTTTTGTATTTAGCCTTAGTCTAGATGGCACCCCACTCCAGTACTCTTGCCTGGAAAATCCCACAGACGGAGGAGCCTGGTAGGCTGCAGCCCATGGGGTCTCGAAGAGTCGGACACGACTGAACAACTTCCCCTTTCCCTTCAGTCTAGATATGTCAGCCACTAAGCCACCATCCTGTCCCTCCTTTCCCCCACAAAGAAAGGGAAGAATTAGAAGATGTTTGCTGTAAAATCACGAGGGAAACCATTCCAGGTACCAACAACAATAAAATTTTTTTTTTGGAACCTGACTGCCTGATTCCGTCTCCTCATCACCACCACTGTAGCTATTTTAGGAAGCATTCAGTTCTTCAGAGAGAACTTACAGCATTGATTTGAAAAGTTCCTTCCATCTGTCAGAAGACTGAGCCTTGAGAGGCTTTATCGGGAATGACATTAGCCCCCTCTCCTATACTACACACTCGTTAAGGCCACTCCAGACACGTGGCACCTTTAAATTTTTTGCTTTTTATTTTATATTGAAGTATAGTTGATTTACAATGTTGTGTTAAAGTGTACCTCAAAGTGATTCCATTATACATATACATACATCCATTCTTTTTCTAATTCTTTTCCCACTTACATTATTACAGAATATTGAGTAGAGTTCCTTGTGCTATAGGGTTTAATGTAGTTGGTCATCTATCTTATACCTAGTATCATAGTCTCAAACTCCTAACTTATCCCTCCTTCTCACCTTTCCCTTTTGGCAACCATAAGTTTATCTTCTATTATCTGTGAGTCTGTTTCTGTTTGGCAAATAAGTTCATTTGTATCGTCTTTTTTTAGTCCACATATAAGTGATATCATATGGTATTTGACTTTCTCTCTGGCTTATTTCCCTTAGTATAATAATCTCCAGGTCCATCCATGTTCCTGCAAATGGCATTGTATCTTCCTTTTTAATGGCTGAGCAACATCCCATTGTATGCATGAACCACATCTTTATCCATTCATCTCTCCATGGGCATTTAGGTTCCTTCCATGTCTTGGCTGTTGTAAACGGTGCTGCAGTGAACCCTGAGGTGCATGCACCTCTTCACACCATGCTTTTCTCTGGATATATACCCAGGAATGGGAGTGCTGGATCATACGGTAGCTCTATTTTTAAGTTTTCCAAGGACCTCCATACTGTTCTCCAGATTGGCTGCACCAATTTATATTCCTATCAATAGCGTAGAAGGGTTCCCTTTTCTCCACATCTTCTCCAGCACTGTAGACATGTTTGGTGATGGCCATTCTGATTGGTGTGCAATGATACCTCATAATAGTTTTGATTTGCATTTCTCTAATGATTAGAGTTCCAAAGAACAGGAAGGAGAGACAAGAAAACCTTCCTCAGTGACCGGTGCAAAGAAATAGAAGAAAACAATAGAATGGGAAAGACTAGAGAGCTCTTCAAGAAAATGAGAGATACCAAGGGAACATTTCATGCACGCTGCTGCTAAGTTGCTTCAGTCGTGTCCAACTCTGTGCGACCCCAGAGACGACAGCCCACCAGGCTCCCCCATCCCTGGGATTCTCCAGGCAAGAACACTGGAGTGGGTTGCCAAATGGGCACAATAAAGGACAGAAGTGGTATGGACCTAACAGAAGCAGAAGATATTAAGAAGAGGGGGCAAGAATACAAAAGAATGATACAAAACAGATCTTCATGACCCAGATAACCACAATGGTGTGATCACTCACCTAGAGCCAGACATCCGGGAATGTGGGCCTTAGGAAGCATCACTATGAACAAAGTTAGTGGAGGTGATGAAATTCTAGTTCAGCTATTTCAAATCCTAAAAGATGATGCTGTGAAAGTGCTTCACTCCATATTGTCAGCAAATTTGGAAGACTCAGCAGTGGCCACAGGACTGGAAAAGGTCAGTTTTCATTACAATCCCAAAGAAAGGCAATGCCAAAGAATGCTCAAACTACTGAATAATTGCACTCACTTCAAACACTAGCAAAATAATGCTCAAAATTCTCCAAGCCAGGCTTTAACAGTACATGAACTGTGAACTTCCAGATGTTCAAGCTGGTTTTAGAAAAGGCAGAGGAACCAGAGATCAAATTTCCA
This sequence comes from Bos taurus, assembly GCF_002263795.3. Classification (NCBI taxonomy): domain Eukaryota; kingdom Metazoa; phylum Chordata; class Mammalia; order Artiodactyla; family Bovidae; genus Bos; species Bos taurus. The sequence continues at coordinate 40,471,749 of NC_037354.1, read as the reverse complement.
ACATCCACTGGATCATCAAAAAAGCAAGAGAGTTCCAGAAAAACATCTATTTCTGCTTTATTGACTATGCCAAAGCCTTGACTGTGTGTATCACAACAAACTGTGGAACATTCTTCAAGAGATGGGAATACCAGACCACCTTACGTTCCTCCTGAGAAATCTGTATGCAGTTCAAGAAGCAACAGTTAAAACTGGACATGGGACAACAGACTGGTCCCAAATTGGAAAAGGAGTACGTCAAGGCTATATATTGTCACCCTGCTTATTTAACTTATATGCAGAATTAAAGTGAAAGTGAAGTTGCTCAGTCGTGCCCAACTCTTTGCGACCCCATGGATAGTAGCCTGCACCAAGCTCCTCCATTCATGGGATTTTCAAGGCAAGAGTACTGGAGTGGGTTGCCATTTCCTTCTCCAGGGAATCTTCCCAACCCAGGGATCGAACCCAGGTCTCTCACATTGTAGACAGACACTTTATCGTCTGAGCCACCAGGGAAGCTATATGCAGAGTACATCATGCCAAATACCATGCCGGATGAAGCACAAGCTGGAATCAAGATTGCCAGGAAAAATATCAATAACCTCAGATATGCAGATGACACCACCCTTATGGCAAAAAGCAAAAAAGAACTAAATAGCCTCTTGATGAAAGTAAAGAGGAGAGTGAAAATTTTGGCTTAAAACTCAACATTCAGAAAACTAAGATCATGGCATCCAGTCCCATCACTTCATGGCAAATAGATGGGAGAACAGTGGAAACAGTGAGAGACTTTACTTTCTTGAGCTCCAAAATCACTGCAGATGGTGACTGCAGCCATGAAATTAAAAGACGCTTGCTTCTTGGAAGAAAAGCTATGACCAACCTAGACAGCATATTCAAAAGCAGAGACATTACTTTGCCAACAAAGGTCCATCTAGTCAAAGCTATGGTTTTTTCAGTAGTCATGTATGGACTATAAAGAAAGCTGAGCGCCAAAGAATTGATGCTTTTGAACTGTGGTGTTGGAGAAGACTCTTGAGAGTCCCTTGGACTGCAAGGAGATCCAACCAGTCCATCCTAAAGGAAATCATTCCTGGGTGTTCATTGGAAGGACTGATGCTGAAGCTGAAACTCCAATACTTTGGCCACATGATGCGAGGAACTGACTCCTTGGAAAAGACCCTGATGCTGGGAAAGATTGAAGGCAGGAGGAGAAAGGGACAACAGAGGATGAGATGGTTGGATGGCATCACCGAATTGATGGACATGAGTTTGAGTAAGCCCTGGGAGCTGGTGATGGACAGGGAGGCCTGGCGTGCTGCAGTCTGTGGAGTCGTAAAGAGTCGGACACGACTGAGCAACTGAACTGAACAATTAGTGATGATGAGCATCTTTTCATATGCCTGTTGGCCATTTGTATGTTTTTTTGGAGCAATATCTATTTAGGTCTTCTGCCCATTTTTAATTGGGTTGTTTGCTATCTTGATATTGAGCCGCATGACCTGTTTGTAAACTTTGCAGATTAATTCCTTGTCAGCTGCATCATTTGCAAGTATTTTCTCCCTGGGCATCTTGATGTGCCAGGAACACACCAGGATCGTGCCCACCCCAAGGCTCTTGCTTTGATTGCCCTCTCTGCCTGGAATGGTCTTCTGTCAAATATTTACACATCTCTCCCCTCACTTGTTCGGAGGTCATCTCCTTACAAAGGCATTCCCTGGCCACCCACCCACCACTTTCCTGCTTAATTTTTCTTTAGAGTACTTACTATTCCCTGAAATTGTAAGACAAATATTTAATGTTTATTTATTTATCTGGTTTTTTCCCTCTAGAAGATAACTTCCATGAGTAGAAATTTCTTATTTGCTCTCTTTCCTTCTACATCCCCAGAGCCTAAAAGTGTAGATGATGCAGCATGGAGACTCAGTAAATATTGGCTGAATAAATAAATGAAAGAATTTAACATCATCAGGTTTACCTAAAGATAATAATTGAGAGTTCAAGAAAATTACATCAGAAAATTATGTTACCTCTAAAAATAATTAATGCCTCTAATAATAATTATTTAATAATAATTAAATAATTCATATATTGCACTGAATCATTGGCCTTAGAGTGAAATCGCTATTACTGAGCGTGCACACACACACAGATACACACAGAATTAAGGAATGTATGTATCAAAATACATACATTCCTGGAGAAGGAAATGGCAACCCACTCCAGTGTTCTTGCCTGGAGAATCCCAGGGACAGGGGAGCCTGGTGGGCTGCCGTCTATGGGGTCGCACAGAGTCGGACATGACTGAAGCGACTTAGCAAGCAATGTATCAAAATATGAAAGTTTTCTTTTATGGGGCCCGGGTGCTGCATTTGGGTCACAGAGATGATATAACCCGTAATTTCTAGACCCACCCAACTTTGAGTTTCAGCCTTTTTTGCAGCTGGCACTCCCTGGGAGAGCTGGAGATGGCCGCTGGAGGCTGTTTACCAGAGAGATGCTCTGGTCTGAGGGCCCCTGGCTATTGTCACACTGTTTGTTTTCCGTGATTGGAATGTATGGGACTATTTGGAGGTGGGCTCGTGTCTAAATTGAATGGGTGAAGAAAAACAGAGAGACATTCTCTTCACCACCTTTGTAGACAGGTGGTTGGGGAATCAATGTCCTGAATTACCTGCTGTCAATTATTGATGTCTTCAGCTGGAATCATTTACCCTCTCCGGTTACTTTGACATACGGCCAGAAGGCAGCTGCCGGTCTTTGAGTTTTTCAGACACCTTTTATCCAGAGAAAACTTCTTAGGAAAAGACAGGGTTCACCTAAAGAAGCTTTTGTGGATTTCTGGAGAACTCAGGACAACCTGATTCTTCGTTGTGAATAAGTCATTCATCTTTTCGTTCATTTAATTTTATTCATAAAAGTAAAGTTGATATTCAGCAGTTTGTACCTGTACTGCTATACTGGTTATTAAAATGGTGAAATACAGTTGACCTTGGAACAATGGGGGAGCTTGGGGCCTTTTACTCCATGCAGTTGAAAATCATCATTTAATTTAGTATCAGAGGTTCCACATCTGTGGATTCAACTAACTGCAGACCACATAATTCTGTCTTATTTGCTATTGAGAAAAAGCCATGTGTAAGTGGACCTGAACCACGTCCTTCAAGAGTCCAGTATTCCGAAACCCTCCCCACCACCCCAGGGTCATCTGGGTTGTCCCCCCAGAACCCCTCACCAGCCCTTCCCAAGATCCCGACACTGCACAGTCCTTCCTGACACCGCAGGGAGTCTTCCAAAACAGGTCTGTTCCGAGAAACAGCGCCCTTACGTTCCAGATGATGTATTCTTAAATAGCAGGCTGCCTGAGACTGTAAGAGCAATGAAACTTTGATTTGAAATTTCCACAGACTTTCATAGCTGAAATGGAACTCACATAAGGTTAACATATCACACTCTCTTGAAGCTTCCTAAAGGAGAAGGCCCCAGGATCTATTTCCACTGTCTTGCCCTGCCGAAAAAAGCCTCACACCCTTTGCCTAATCTGAGAGCTTTTCCCCCAAAAAAGGGAGTTCTGGTTTGAACGCGCACACCCACAAGTGCGGGGGGATACCCCGCTCCGCACGGCCGACAGCTGGGACGTGAGTCCGCCGTCCTGCAGTCCCGGGCTCCACAGCGGTGCTCTTCCAGGGGCTTCCAGGATGGTCCAGCTAAGGAGACGCTGCAGCACCGCGCAGCCTGCTAGTCTTCATCCGCGGCAGTTTCCGCACAATCCGCGCGAGTCTCCTAACTCTAGCTGCGGTTTCTGTACTGTGATTTAGACACTTTCTCAGAAATAAAACTATTCAGCACCCCACGGTGCCAATGACCGTGAGCTTATAAGGCTTGCGCATGCGTTTCAGGGCCCTGCACCGGCTCGTGAAGAAGACGACCTTCAGCCCATTGACCATAGGTTACCAAATTCTAGAGCTAACCACCTCTCCACGCTGAGCCCTGTTTTCTTATTATTTTTTTTATTTTAGCATATATAGTATGCTAGTTTTTATGTAACATAAAAGGGGAAATAAGGAAGCATACAATTCTCTGCTTATTTCTCTCTCCTCCCACAAAAAAGAAAAGAATAAAGAAGAAAACAGCTAAGTCGGATAGCTACAGGGGTGAGGAAGCAGGGACCAGGGAGGCGAGGGAGAGACGCCCCTCTAAGTGTGACTTTTTATATAGTTTTGACTTTTAGACTCCACAACAGAAGTTTTAAAATTCTGTAAAGGATCACTATCTTGTAATAACCTATAATGGAAAAGAATCTGAAAAAAAAAAAGTATATGTATATATATATATGTATAACTCAGTCACTTTCTGCACACCCAAACCAACACAACATTGCAAGTCAATTACACTTCAATTTCTGTAATGCTATCAAGGGTATTATTGGGACAACTGACAAACTTGGAATAAGAACAATAGGTTTTAGCCAAATATTTATTCAGCATTTACTTAAGTTGATAACCAAGCCCTATTTTCTTTAAAATCTCAGTTTCATTTTCCGCACATGAGGAAGGAGCCACCACCATCAAGCTCTCTCTCTTAGAGAAAAAAAAAGAAATATATGTTGTTATCAGTTTTTATGCCTCTGGCTTTTATTTATATGCAGCCTGGACATGTGAGTCATTGTGTGGTTCTGACCAAAGCAAACAGGACTTAGTGAGCACAGGGTTACTCTGTTTTCCACCTAAAGTATCTGGCTCCGCAAAGCAGGAAAGAAATGCTTTCCTTCCCTTCAGTTTTGCTGTCATTGGCAGTTGACTTAGCCAGACAGACGATGGACAAGAGGATTTTAGGGGCAAGCTCTGTCTTCCAGAGAAGCGACAAGAAGGAAGCAGTAGGTCACAGCCTAGCAGAGGATTTGAGGAGAGATCTCACTTTGGGGAAACCATCAGCAGAGCTTGAAGCAAGTGAAAACCACGTTTCAATGGATTGGGGGAATAATTAGGGAGATCTGAGCCTCAGCGGGGTGGCCGTTTCAGCTGCAGGTTGTACGAGTGAGTGCGGAGTCATTGTCTTCATCATTCGCTGTCAGAGGGACCAGCGGCCAATCTGCACCATCATCGGCACTGGATCGCAAACCAGATGGGCCTTGCCCTGGCTCCTCAATCCGCTTTCATTCACAGAAAGTGCCCGCGTGCACACTGGTAGGCTGCCTCTGCAGCTCGGCTGCTGCTGCCCCTGACTGAGCAGCAGAGAGTTCCTGAGGAGCACAGCTCCATCCGCATTCCACTGCAGCCTCTAGGACAGAGCTCCGCATGAAGCAGGCCCCCGACGCCGGCGTATGGACACATCAGGAGGAAGGAGGCGATGCACAGGGCACCGTGCAGTCAGAATGTGGAGGTGGACATGCACGAAGTCCCCCAGGCCACCTTCAACCTGCAGAAGAGTGAAGTATTGCCATCTGGGCTTCCAGACCCCGTGGCACCCTGCAGGTGGTGAGACAGCGAGTAGAAAAGGTCACAAAGTGAAGTAAAGGTCGCTCAGTCGTTTCCGACTCTTGGCGACCCCGTGACCCCATGGACTATAGAGTCCATGAAATTCTCCAGGCCAGAACCCTGGAGTGGGTAATCTTTCCCTTCTCCAGGGGATCTTCCCAACACTGGGATCGAACCCAGGTCTCCCACATTGCAGGCAGATTCTTTACCAGCTGAGCCATCAGGGAAGCCCAAGAATACTGGAATGGGTAGCCTATCCCTTCTCCAGCAGATCTTCCTGACTCAGGAATCGAACCGGGGGCTCCTGCATTGCAGGCAGATTCTTTACCGATTGAGCTATGAGGGAAGCCCAGAAAATACCATAAGTGAGATAATAAACTTGTGGTTACCAAGAGGACAGCATAGGAGGAAGGGACGGTGAGGGAGTTTGGGGTTGATATATACACACTACTCTCCAGCGGTTCAGTGGTAAAGAACCTGCCTGCCGATGAAAGACACGCGGGTTGCATCCCTGGGCTGGGAAGATCCCCTGGAGAAGGAAATGGCTACCCGCTCTGGTATTCTTGCCGTGAAGAATCCCATGGATGGAGGAGCCTGGGGGGCTACAGTCCATGGGGTCACAAAAGAGTCAGACATTACCTAAGACTAAACAACAACAGCGTTTATAAGGTAGATAAGCAGCAAGCACCTAGCACAGGGAGCTCTACTCGGTGTTCTGTGATAATGTATACGGGAAAAGAAGCTGAAAAAGAATGGATATGTGTATATGTATAACTGAATCACTTTTCTGTATACCCGAAACTAACACAACACTGTCAATCAACTATGCTCCAATGTAAAATTTTTTGTAAAAAAAGATAAAAAAGGCATGAGGCATACCATTTATTCAGGGTACTAACCAGAGGGAATTTAGCACCTATTTTGCAATTATTCAACAAACACTTCTAGAAGAAGTGATTTTTATAGGCTTTTGAATTAACAAGAGGGTTTAAAACCTTACCAAGGCCTTTGGTAAAAGGTGAGCCTCTCCCTTTGGGTGTGACGGAATCCCCTCTTCATCTTTCAAGTCTTTGTTTAAGTCAGGGGTTCTGAACCGAGGACAGTTTTGCCCCCCAGGGAATATTTGTCAATGTCTAGAGCTATTTTCGGTTGTCACAGCTGGGAGGGGAGGGCTCTCGGCATTTAGTGGGAAGAGGCTGGAGATTCCGCACAACGCCCCCTGCAATGCACAGGGCAACCCTCAGAGCAGAGCTCTCTAACCCAGAAGCCGTAGAGCCAAAGTAGAAGCCGAGGTTTCAGTGTTGCTTGGGGAAGCTCCTCGCCGCTCCTCACACCACACGGCCACCTTCTAACGTCCTCGTCTCCCTGTGTGCTTTCCCTCCATAGTATTTATTACAATTACAACTAAATGCGTGATATTCATCTTCCACTGAAAACCAAACCTCCTAGAAAAAGAAACCGTGTGTGTCTCATTCACCGCTGTATCCTAGCACCTGTTACAAAGCCTGGTACATCGTAGAACCTCAGTAAATATCTACTGAGTGAATGAATGAATCAACCCACGACTATTATCAAGTAATAAGCAAAGTAGATAATCAAGTAGAGTTGTAGTTTCCACAAGCATCAGATGTTTTTCAGGTGGTCTTGGGTTGCTTCTCTGGTTCAATTCAAGAAAGTGAAGCCTGGGGAAAAAAGGGGGACTTCCCTGATGGTCCAGAGGTGAGGACTTGGCGCATCCCTGGCAGGGGGCGCAGGTCCAATCCCTGATTGGGCAACTAAGATCCTGCATGCCACGTGGTGCAGCCAAAGAGAAAAAAGAAAACGATGAGATCAGCTGCGGTGGGAAGAGGAGGGAAGGGAGGACTGAGAGTCTGTGCGGTGGGCACGTGTCTGGTGCACACTTCCTGCAGGACCTCAGCATCTTAGCTCTTTACCAGCAAAGGAACTTGGATCTCAGCCATGTCAGAACGTCTCTGGAGGCTGAGCTAGGGGTGATGCTGAAGCAGCGACTCCTTGGGGACTCCCGCCAGAGCCACTGGGCCTCGCTTTCTCGGCCTGTGTCACAGCCACGCGGCACAGCTCTGTCAGTGGGGTAGAGTGAGATCTGCTAAGACGGGGGTTCTGGGAGAGCTTTGCTTTCACCGTGAAAGGGAGAGGCAGTGAGGCACAGGCATCCTTCCCCCGGCTGAATCCGACACGAGCAGAACGCCTGCACGCAGACTCACTGATGAGCAGAAGAGCCGGTCTCTGTACCCAGGGTCTCTCTTCTCTGCTGGCGACCTCATCCTTCCTGAGGATGCAGCCTTCTGCCCTGGCGGCGAGCCTTCTCTGTTCTGATGAAGTGAGGGCCGAAAAGGACACGTTGGCTACCACAGCTGGGCCTCTGAAGTCCCAAGTAAATAAATGAATCTGAGGGGGTAGAGACTGCAGCACTGAAAGGTTGATGGGGAGTCCGGTCCATGTCGCAGTGAGGGCAACGAAGAGGGCTCGTGATTTCAGAGGAGGGAAGACCCACCTTCAAGGTACCAAGGGTGCCTGGCGGCCTCCCATTTACAGTTTGCCTCTTGGAATGAGGGGGTGACTACAAAGGGAGAATTTCAGATACAGATTAGAAGGTCCTGCGAGAAGGCAAAGACTCTCCTGCAAACTGTTCGCGCTGACCTCCTTCTCTCCACCTAGTTTTCCGCTACTGGGCTGTGACAACTTGGGGGTGAGACCCACGTCCCCTTGCGGTCGGATTCCCTGACCTGGCAGAGGGCCCTGTGTGCAGGGCGTTCTCAGTCAACACCTTCCCAACCGAACACGCGCCGCCTTCTCCTCTTCAGTCTCTAAAGTACGTGTAATTGTGAAAGAGACAGAGAGTCGGGGCGGGGGCGGGGGGCCGGTGGGGGTCGGAGCGGGTAATGAAACTCCGGAAGAGGAGATTCATTCCCTGTTCCCCCTCATCTCTGCGTTTTCATCCCGAGGGTCAGTTCCTACAGTTTGAATAGAAGACAAAAGTGAGTTAGGAAACATTCTGAAGAAAACTTGTATTCAAGAAAGGAATATTTTGAACTTTGAAAAAGAAACGTTCCCACTCCAGTTTTCTGTTTTTTAAAGTCTAGTTGATTGCAACACTCTCCTAGTTTCAGGCAGACACCCGGAGCCCAGCTCTTTGCATAAAGAGCTTAGGAGGCCCTGGGCTGAGCGGTCGCCGCTTGGTGCAGCTGTGTCTTCTGAGCGGTACCTGGTCCGCAGCTCCTCACAGCTCCACTGAACAGCACACGCCAAAACGGGTTCCAGGGAGGAAAAACTCATGCGGTGATGTTTACCCAACTGTCTTCTCTCTCATGGCAAAGTCTGGGGACTGCTGCTTCACGTAATAAGGCTTCAAAGGGAACACACAGTGAGGAAGGACTAAAAAGACAGAAGAAGGTGATTCATAAAATGGAAAACATGCGGAGAGAGAGAGCCAGCAGTTATGAGAGGAAAGCTTGGGTTTTGCGTCCGCCACAGCAGTCTCTAAACTTGTGGCTTAGCATGGAGACCAAAGAGTGCAGGCTGGCAAAGTTTAAAACTTCTCAGCTTAACGCTAAGAATCAGGAGCCTGGTATTATATTCCAGAAACTTCCTCTGACCGACTCGGATCACTTTTCAAAACTGATTGCCTCAGAGGTAACGAGAGAAGTAAACCCTTCCTTCTTTCTTTCATAAAATTACATCCAAAGTGAGCTAGAAGCTCAAGTTGGTAGAGAACTTTTATTTCAAGAAGAGTGAGATAACATTTATGAAAAGATTTGGCACTTTGTGGGAAAAAAAGCAGTTATGCTTCTTAATTTCAGCCTGAAGCTCTGAGCATCTCAGGCAAGCGTTCGCATTAACGAATCAATCGAGACTTACGTGTGATTGGGTCGATTAACAAAGGGATGAAGTAGCTTATCAAAACGGGTCTGCTGTACCCAGCATGGGGCATGTGACCGGCAAAGGAGCGAACTGAATCAGAACTGGGCCCACCATTCGTGTTTCAGAAGTGTTTGGGGGTGATATCTAGTTACAGATTTTACAGTTCAAATAAACAAGCATGCGGTTTTCGCTTTGACTGAATTTGAAAGCTTTAAGATGGGAATCCTAACGCCATAAACATTTACACAGCTTGGCAAGCGCCTTATTATGTAAATACGTTGTGAAAACAACTTTGGTCCGTAAAGTATTAATGCCATTTGATAAAAATCAGTTTTTGTTTGGTGTGTCTTTTGAAGCTAGTGTAACTCCTGGTCATTCTATATGACTATAAAAGCTCTTTGGAATCAAATCCTAATCCCAACATGTTTTCCTTGCTCATTTAAACCTTTTATATACATGTGGGAGCCAGAGAGAGGAGAAAGCTTTTAGGGCTTAAGCTTAAATTGCTTGTCATTCTCGTGAACGCTCTCTTAAAAATATTTGGCATGCTTGTGTTTGTAGGTTAGAATGTGCGTTTGTGTTCTTAAGCAGTTTCTTTCTTTCTCCCTTTATGCTTGTTCTTTCGGTTTATAAACATCTTTGTATGGGAGAGCAGACACACTGAAGTTGGATTGTTTGATTTACCACCTTGTAAAAAGTATCTGCGTTGATCAGCAATGTTTGCCCCTGACTCAAGCTTCCAAAGAGAGAGAGGAAAAAAAAAAAATGTTCTCAACCCAAACTCAATAGTATTAATACCCCCAGAAGTATTAAAAAAAAACCATACAACTCACCAAAGCTCTTTGTCCAGAGCTGTAGGAGCCCACTTTACTGGACTCTGGAGTATATTTTGGTTTTGGTTTTGTCGTGAAAAAGAAGCAGCTGAGAAGGCTAAGCGGAAATTTGTCGTATTTTATTTTCCCCCGTGGATGTTACGTACAATGGCTGATGGTGTTAAGCTACACAAAATTCATCAAGGATGAAATTTAAACAGACTCAGGGAAAGCTTAAAAAGATTTTTCCATGTGGCCAAGCTACAGATTGGAGCAAATAAGTATTTGTTGCTCAAGAGGTGATTATGTGTGAAATGAAGTACAGTTGACGTTTGGGCAACGCCAGGGGTTAGGGGTGCCAAGCCCTGAATAGTTGAAAATCCACATATAACTTTACAGCCAGCGCTCTCTGCAGCCATCCATCTGCATCTTGGGATTCAACCAGCTGCAGACCTGCAGCCCTGGAGTACGTGTTCATTGAAAGAAATCTGCGTACGTGGACCCGTGTAGCTCAGACCTGTGCTGTTCAAGAGGCAAGATGTATCGGTTAGCGTTTGGTGTGTAACGAACTTCTCCAGAGCTAACCACCATTCAGCTAGCTTGTGACTCTATGCGCCTGCCCTTTGGGATGGGCTCTGAGGAGTGTTTCCTCTGATGTCAGTGGAATTTCCCCATCCCTTGGTGGTCAGCTGCTAGGTCAGTTGGGGACAGTCTGGTCTCCCGGCGGCCAAAGCAAGGGCACCCGAGGCCTCGCTCCACCAGGCCTCTCAGCCTGATCCCCTGCTTGGGTGAAACTTCCATACCATTTCCATTTATTTTTTAATATGGCCTTGTCGCTAAACTCCTTTTGTAATTTCTTTAATGTGTGCCACACTAGACTGTTCCTAAGGGCAGCATCCTCTCTGGGTTGCCTGGATGCTCTTGAGACAGGGAGCGGAGAGAAAGCCAACATTTCTTCTGACTGATTTTTAATAACTCTTAGGATTATTTGCGTCTTTTGTTGTCGTCAGCCCCAAATGCTTTCAGGAAGGAGCCACAGTCCAAACAAAACTAATTGATTCATTAATGAGATGGTCAAATGATTAAAAATTGATGGCTAAATGAATTAGCATTTTTATTGAATTTACTGCCTTTAATCTCTACTTGCCGTTTCCTGTATGTCTCAGAGAAGCTCACCAGTCTCTGGCAGTTTCGCCCTGGAGACTTCATCCCGTGGCCAGTGTGGACACCGCTCCCCACCTCCACAGCCACTGCAGACTCTCCCCCGTTGTCCCCCACCAGCCTGGCAGGAAACTCGAAGTGACTGGCTGCAGCTCCAGCAACAGGAAGTTTTGGCACAGCTGTTTGGACAAGGCTGTTGGAGGACCCCTACAGGGCTTCCCTGGTGGCTCAGCTGGTAAAGACTCCGCCTGCAATGCGGGAGACCTGGGTTCAGTCCCTGGGTTGGGAAGATCCCCTGGAGAAGGGAACAGCTACCCACTCCAGTATTCTGGCCTGGAGAATCCCATAGACTGTAGAGTCCATGGGGTCGCAAACAGACATGACCCAGCGACTTTCACTTCACTTCACAAGGCTCACTGGCATCTGGGAGAAGGCTAAGGTGATACTCCTGTGTCACCACTCCCAAACTGTTTCTGTTCTACTTGATGTTTTCTGCTTACCTTGGATAAAAAACATAACTTGGCTAGACTATATCCAGAATTTGTGGTGCATACCTGTGCACTTGCTGGACTTCCCGGAGGGCACAGTGGTAAAGAATCTGCCTGCCAGCACAGGAGATACAGGAGACCCAGCTTCAACCCCTCGTTTGGGAAGATCCCCTGGAGAAGGAAATGGCAACCCACTCCAGTCTTCTTGCCTGGAAAGTCCCATGGACAGAGGAACATGGCAGGCTACAGTCCATGGGGTCACCAAAAGAGACAAGACTTAGCGACTAAACAACAGCAGCAATATAATTTGTAAATGCACCAATGGGCATAAGTAAAGAGTAATATTTTTAAATAAACTGAAGGATCAGAATAATGTTGATGGAGTTATGTTAATGAAGTTAACATAACTGTTATGTTATGTGAATGTTAACATACCTGTTAATGAAGTTAACAGTTAATGAAGGATCAGAGATAATAATCACAAAACCTTTGCGTTGTGGAAAATCTCTTATCACGTAGGACACAAGACTTCAGAATCAAATGAGATCAGGAGGCTCTACTACATGTAAATTTTAATAGCACTTTGTGTATTTCCTCTTTAAGTTACAAACAGAAATAAATAGAAGTTTTAGATTTTCTTCCAGAATTTCAGTACCTGAGGGAGCATCAAAAATCAGCTAGCAGTCTTGCTACATACTGGGCCCCCTCCCAGGGGCTCTGATTCAGCCAATCGGGGGCACAGCCGAAGACTGCATCTCTAACACACCCCCCGCCCTTGATGCTGATGCTGTGGTCTGGGGACCATGCTTTGAGAACCCCTACCATCAGTCATCCCAGTGACCCCTTGGTTCTATCCTCTCATGACCTTTGATACACGTGACACCAATGCGGGTAAAGTCAGTGCCTTCCAGAAGTGATGCTCCCGCTCTGCTCTGGTTTATAATGCCCGTTCACGCCCTCAGTCTCCACCCACCCACGCCCTGTCTGCCCCTGCGGGCCCCCCACGACCGCAGCGGAAAGGGCCGGAGAACGGGGAAAGGACGGCACGTCCTCCCCCAGGACGAAGCTGACAGTCGCCACCCGGTAAATGCACGGCCTCAGCACGTTTCCCCAGGCTGAATTAATGGCCTCGCTTTTCCTTTTCCTTTGCATAAAGCTAGGCAGATTTGTCCCCGGTTTGGACAAGACTTTGTTGCCAGCACTCTCCGCGAACAGCCAGAAACTGGCCGCTGTCTGAGGTTGATAGTGTTGTCAGGAATTCCAGGGCGGGGTATTGTTCCTCGAGTTGGGAAATGCTAACCGAGGTCAACTCCAGTTCAGCTTCCTACCTACAGAATTATGGCAGGACGTTACGTTTGGCCCTCGTGAGATGAATAGGTCAGCAAAAACGTACTCTTGTCTTCCTAATAGCAGACATCTCTATTTTTAAGCCTTAGGTCAGAACATATTTTTCCCCTGTTTGAGATCCAATAATTCATATTCTCAAATGAGGAGGAATTTTAAAATCAAAGGCACGGACAGCAAAACCAAGAAAAATCTAAAACCGTCGCCCCGCCACAAATTCTCCAACCAAAATTGTGCTTCAGATGTTACCATGTTAGGATCTGAAACTGGAAGTCAGTGTTCCGGTTAACTGTTGCTGAATAACGAACCCACCCTCAAAGTTCAGTGGCTTAAAGCATCAGCTGTTTTATTTCTTTGCCCCTAATTCTACACCGAGCACAGCTTTGGGTGGAACTGATATGGGTGAAAAGGAGAGGTTCTGAAGCAGGATCTTAGGCTCCTGCCTAGGGATTGGGCGGCCTGGATGAAAACCAGGAGTCCTAGCCTCCAGACCACCAGGGGCTAGAGGCTAGAAGCAGAATGGGCTCTTACCTCCGTTCAAAATTAAGAATGTTCCAAGAGGCAGACACTCCTACTGCTGTAAAAACAGGTACAAAGGTTATTAGTAGAGACACAGCACACGTGGGAGAGCACGCAGAAGGAAGCCTGTCATTTATTTCAGACCAGAAGGGAGGCAGAGATGCCCACCTGGTGAGAAACGGTGTGGGCGTCTTCCCTAATGGAGAGGAAGGTGGTAAAGAGATGACTTAAATCTCTTACATAGGACAGTTCTTCTAGTCTTTGCTTACCTTTGGCCAGTTGTCTCACTTCTTTTTCCACCTGTTCTAGGTCCCTCTCCAACTGGCATGTGCGTATTTTAGCCGAGATGGGGTCCAGTGCAGAGGGCTATGGGAAGGTTGACAGCACCCTTTATGGGATGGTGCCCCCTCCCTTTTGACCCCCAAGGAGCCTTTCTGCGCATGTGTAATTGGGGCGGTCTCCTTGACCTCAAGAATGAGAATTCCATGGACTCTTGATCTTTTATCCAAGCAGGACTCAGCTCTTCCTATTATCCCCCTCTGGAAATCAGTCCTGATTATTCATTGGAAGGACTGAGGCTGAAGCTGAAACTCCAATACTTTGGCCACCTGATACGAAGAGCTGACTCATTTGAAAAGACCCTGATGCTGGGAAAGATTGAGAGCAGGAGGAGAAGGGGATAGAGGATGAGATGGTTCGAAGGCATCACCAACTCAATGGACATGAGTTTGGGTGGACTCTGGGAGTTGATGATGGACAGGGAGGCCTGGTGTGCTGCAGTCCATGGGGTCACAGAGTCGGTCACGACTGAGCAACTGAACTGAATTGTCTCACCTTGGAGTGTCTGCCCACAGGGAACAGACTCCAGCTGCTCAGCCTGGAGCCCATCTACCTCCCGCCTCAGAGCGGCTCTCCCTGCTCTGCATGAGCTCAGCTGAGCTTCCCGGGCTGGAGAAGGGAAGTGTACTTGGGGGTCTGGGTTGTCCTCTCTGGGTCTCCCCATGAGGCTAGATTGAGCTTCTCATAGCAGGTTGGCTCAGGATATAGGGCCAAAACGTGTAAAACCAGCAACTCCCAGGCCTTCAAGGGTTCAGGTTAGGGACCTCCCTGGTGGTCCAGAGGTTAAGAATCTGCCCTCCAATGCAGGGGATGAGAGTTCAATCCCTGGTTGGAGAACTAAGATCCCATGTGCCTCTAGTGAGTGCCACAAAGCCCACAAGCCACACCTAGAGCGAAGATCACTCATGTGCAATGAAGACCTCATGCAGACAAATGAGTAAGTATCTTTTTAACAAAGTACTCAGGTTAAACGGAGTCCCAGGCCCAGCCCACACTCCAGAATACCATCTACACGGGGCATCAACCCCAGCAAGTGCAGGGCCGCCAAAGCCAGAGTCCACCTCAGTCACAGCCCCGCACCATGGAGAGGCTGATCCCTGGGGCACTGGGTCCGTCGCAGGAAGGACTTAGAGCCTCCCGACACACAGCAATGGCTATGACTGTATCTGACCCAGAATTTTCAGAACATCAACATGCATATCTGCTGCAGGGCACCTGTTTTTTTTTTTTTTTTTAACTTTGTATTTTACACTGGAGGATAATGATTAACAATGCTGTGCTAGCTCCAGGTGCGGCAGAGTGATCCAGTAATACACATACACGCATCTGTTCTTTTTCAGGTTCTTTTCACTTTTAGGTTGTTACAGAATATTGGGCGGAGTCCCTCGTGCCGTACAGTAGGTCCTTCTGGGTTTTTGTATGTAGCAGTGTATATCTGTCAACCCAAATTCCCTCCCCCTCCCTCCCCCCTTTAATAACCATAAGTTTGTTTTCTATGTTGGTGACCCTGTTTCTGTTTTGTAAATGAGTTCATTTGTATTTTTTTAGATTCTGCATATAAGTGATATCACATGGTATTTGTCTTTGTCTGAATCACTTAGTATGAGCATCTCCAGTTCCACCCAGGTTGCTGCAAATGGCACCGTTGCGTTCCTTTTTGTGGCTGAGTGAACTGAGCGCCGAAGAATCGATGCTTTTGAGCTGTGGTGTTGGAGAAGACTCTTAAAAGTCCCTTGGACTGCAAGGAGGTCCAACCAGTCCATTCTGAAGGAGATCAGCCCTGGGATTTCCTTGGAAGGAATGATGCTAAAGCTGAAACTCCAGTACTTTGGCCACCTCATGGGAAGAGTTGACTCATTGGAAAAGACTCTGATGCTGGGAGGGATTGGGGGCAGAGGAGAAGGGGACAACAGAGGATGAGATGGCTGGATGGCATCACTGACTCGATGGACGTGAGTCTGAATGAACTCCAGGAGTTGGTGATGGACAGGGAGGCCTGGCGTGCTGTGATTCATGGGGTCGTAAAGAGTCAGACACAAATGAGCAACTGAACTGAACTGAACTGAATATTCCACTGTATATATACACCACATCTTCTTTAGTCATTCATCTGTCAATGGACAAAATTTAAATTGTTTCCATGTCCTGGCTATTGTAAGTAGTGCTACAAGGAACATTTGGGTGAATGTATCTTTTTGAATTGCAGTTTTCTCTGGATCCCAGTAGTCGGAGTGTTGGATCATATGGTAGTGCTGTTTTTTAATTTTTTTTAAGGAACCTCCGTACTGGCATCTCTGCTTCCCTTCCTGCTGAAACATTCCTCTGTTCACACTCTCTCCCCCACCCTGCTCAATTTTTCCTCCTTCTGAGCACTCCCCACTCCCTGACACTGTGTTAAGTAGTGTTTCCCTGCTTATGGCGTGTCCCCCCGCAAGGCAGATATTCATCGAGTATAAAACGCACAGGGAACGTCACTCAGCCCCCATGCTCTCTGCTGCATGCCCAGCACTGACAGTAAAGCCTGGCATAGAGACGTTCTGCAAAAACACTTACTGAAGGAGACGAAAATAGAAATGTCATGTTGAGACTGTTTCTCTGAGGCAGACATGGCAACTCCCAAGTACATCGTCCTGACGCGGGGCTGTGGCTGTGTTGGGGTCTCCTCTGCAGGGCCTGGGCTGGGCACCCCTTTGTCATAATTGCTGCTTCTCCTCTGCTGGTTCCCATGGTGTCATTGTCCGTGGTGTCAGTGGACATCAATCCCAGGCTTAGAGGGTTTTCTGTGGAGCCTTCAGCTCCTTTATTTGGCCAATTAGGCTTTGTGCTCCTGTTTCCAAATACAGAGGTGGGAGTAACGCGAACCCGGCTTTATCGGATGCCTTAGTTTGAAGGACCAGCTTCTGGTGCAATGCTAGATTATTTCCATTTAAACCTCAGATATCCTCTCCCCCTTGCTGGAACTGGTTAGTGAGCAGGAGCTATTCATTCCTAAATAGAGGCTTAACCAGATAGCTTTTCATTCCGTTCTGCCTTTCACTAGGATATTGAGAAGTGCTTGCTGTCTTCCTTCTTATCTTTCTTTCTTCTTTTCTCTCTCCATTTTTGCTTTCTACTGATCTGTATATTTTTTCATTTCTTGGCTTTTTTCCTCAAGTATCACCTTGAAAATGTAGTCCTAAAGATTAGAATCCTCACTGGTGTTCATCCTCTTGTATATCTGCTCTTTGGATTGTTTATCGACCAGAGGGGGGGAAAAAAACCTGATTTCCTTAATGAATTTTCTGTGCTTGAATCAGATTTGGTTACAGGTCACCTAGACCTGTCATTTGGTGGCCTGTCATCGGGATGCCCCAGCTAATTCTCACCCACGAAGGATCTTCTCCTGAATCCCTTCTCCCAGCCTTGCGTGCCTGCCTGAGTGGAGTGTTGCAGGAGGAGCACTCGGGAGCACTGCACTTTGCAACCCTTTTCTCAACCCAGAGGCACCCGTGTGCTTTCCAACAAGGTTAAGAAATCTCTTTGAAAAAGCACTGTAAGTGTTCCTCCTGGGCCGCGTCCTGGGGGTTTTCCTGCCCATCTTTTTGCTTTCTCTCGTTCCGGCCCCCACCCGACCCTGCCCCTGTGATGCTTCTCTCCACAGGGGCCTCAGCCCAGTCTGGCTGCAAAGGGGGACCTCTGGCTGAGATGTTCTTATGTTCTTCAAGCACCACTGTGAGAGTTGTTTCTGAGTGTGATGACCTTAACCAAGTTCCTCGGACCTGCTATAGCATGATCAGAGTTTTCCGAGGCCTTTCAGACTCTAGGCCTCGAGTTCCTAGAACGCAGTGTGTGTTTTAAATGCAACTAAGAGAACATTGGAGTCCTCTAGAGTCTGCACCCTGTTTGCAAACACCCCTCCAACCCTTATCCAAAAACAGCCTTGAGTTTGTAAAGCTGGCGTTTGGCAATGCAGTGGTCCAGTCTTGCTCCTAGAAGCAAACCAAGGCAAGGCCATGGGCGTGGCTGGGCCTCAGGGTAAGAAACTGGGAGCCCCTGTCCCCTTGGGAACCAGCTGCCTTTCTCTCTCTCTGTCTGAATCTCTGTCTCTCCTGATGTGAGCATGTCCCTGGCTCTCTGAAACTAGAATAGTCCCAGAGTCTCCTAAATTTGGCAACGGCTGTGAAGCCTTGACAACGGAACTCTACTGGATTATAACCACCTGTTATGTATCTTCTCGCCTCACCTTTGGCGAGCAAATATGTCTATAGCATTGATCGCGTTGAGTCTCTCAGTCATGTCCGACTGTTTGCGACCCCATGGACTATACAGTCCATGGAATTCTCCAGGCCAGAATACTGGAGTGGGAAGCCTTTCCCTTCTCCACGGGATCTTCCCAACCCAGGGCTCAAACCCAGGTCTCCCACATTGCAGATCAATTCTTTACCAGCTGAGCCACAAGGGAAGCCCAAGAATGCTGGAGTGGGTAGCCTATCCCTTCTCCAGCAGCTCTTCTTGACCCAGGAATCAAACTGGGGTCTCCTGCATTGCAGGCAGATTTAGCCTGTCCTAATTTAACCTCTCCAAAGGTTTAACCTGTCCCAGTTTCTAAGCAACAGTGTTTTCCTTTACTATCATTTTCTTTCTCTCCTACCCGGTTCCAGTTCAGTAACGATTTAGCTTACCGCTCATTTAATGTCAGCAGGACAAGATTATTAAGCAGCTCTCAAACAGAACTAAGTCCAGCTTCACAGAGTCTCATCTTCTGTGGTTCACTGGCTCCATCTCAGACATCTATTAAAATCAGTCATCACGTCCCACCTCCCTGATGGCCTGTCACGGGAAGAAAACTGGACTGAGGGCTGAAAAGTCTTGGATTCTAGACAAGCATCTGCAGGTGTGAACTGCGCTACCTTTGGACATTCACTTACCTTCTTTGAGACTGAGTTTTTCCACCTGCATGATAGGAATGATCGCGATCACCTTGCCTGTTATGGAGCCACTGAGCAACCAAGTGAGAAGCAGTGCTTTCCCCTGCCCAGCGCAGAGCTAACTTCACGCTCGCCGTGTGCCGCACCACACGAGGCAGTCGGAGCTCAGATCTGTTTTGTTGAGCTACAGTTGGCTCACAGTGTTGTGCTCATTGCTGCTGCACAGAAAAGTGATTCCATTATCACACACATATTATGCATTCTTTTTATATACTTATCTTCATGGTTTATCTCAGGATATTGAATATAGTTCCCTGTGCTATACAGTGGGACTGTGTCGTTTATCCATCCTCTTTACACCAGTTTGCATCATCTAATCCCAGACCCCCAGTCCTTCCCTCCCCCAAACCCATCCCCTTTGCAACTGCAAGCCTGCTGTCTGTGTCTGGGGGAGGCTGTTTCTGTTCATGGACAAGCTCATCTGCGTCATATTTTTAGATTCCACACAGAAGGGACATCATATGACATTTGTCTTTCTCTTTCCGACTTGGTATGACAGTCTCCAGGTCCGTCCATGTCGCTACAGATGGCACTGTTTCATTCTTCATTATGGCTGAGTAGCGTCCCATCGTATGTATGTACCACATCTTCTTTATCCAGTCATCGTCAACGGACACCTGGATTGTTCCCATGTCTTGGCTAGTATGACTAGTGCTGCTATGAACAGAGGGGTGCGTGTATCTTTTTGAGTTAGGATTCTGTCTCTGCCCACTTTCCTATATGCCCAGGAGTGGGATTCCTGGCTCACACGGTAGCTCTACGTTTCGCTTTTTGAGGAACCTCCGTACTGTTCTCCATCGCCGGTGCACAAAATTCCCTTCCCACCAGCCGTGTAGGAGGGCTCCCTCCTCTCCTCACCTTCTTCAGCATCTGTTACCTGGAGACTGTCAGGTGGTGGCCACTCTGATTGGGGTGGGGTGGTACCTCGCTGCAGCTGTGAACTCTCTCCTACTCAGCGATAGAACGCAGATGTTAACGCGGAGGCCCCTCCTGCCTTTTGGGCGTGGCCCGTCCCCGTCGCTCTCATCATCACACAGGCCCGGAGAGCGTGGACCTCTTGGGCTTGCTTGCCTCTTTCCCTGACCCACAAGGACGCAGGTGATACCAGCCGCAGGGACGCCTGACTCTGAGCTCCTGCAGCTCATCACCATCCCTGCCGGGAGGGGCTGTCGGGTCAGCGGAGCACCCCCATGCCGTGGACTCTGCCACACCGCGGAGTCTCAGTGGGAACATACTTCAGTTGATTTATGAATAAATCAAGAATGAGTGGGCGGAGGGTGAAACGTTGCCCTGGACACTTTACATCTGCTTCCTGTGCTTGGCTCTATTGATGGGGATGCCTGCCTTTTTTTTTAAAAAAAAAAGGCCTTTCTTTTCTTTTTGTCCCATTTTATCTGATTCCGGTTCGTTTTCACTGGAAACTGATTTCCCCTTAACTCATTAAACTTAACAGTAAGGTTCATAGTCTCTGAAGAAAAATGACTGCTGAGATTTTTGTTTATTTTTTTTGTCTTACCCCAAGCAGATTCAGTGGTGTTTGCGAGGAAAAGAATAATTGAAACCAAAACTCAGATTATCCCTTGCCTATCTGATAACTCTTAGCCATGTAGTCGGGTGTGTCCTTGTTTCCTGTCCCAGGCGGCTTTGGGGAGCGCAGAGAGTCACCAGAGCTAAGCACATTGGTCTTGACGCAGTTGCAGCAGTAAGCCCAGCCTTCAAGCAGTTCTATTCTAGCCTCAAGCAGCGTCTTAAGCTAGCATCCTAAGCTGTCTGTGAAATTCCTTTAGGACCCGAATGTATAGCGTGGTTTCTAAGGAGAGGGAGATAGGAGGTTTATACACTCTCTGAAATAAAATGCAGTATACTATGGCAATATGCCCATGCATTTTTCTGGGGTGTGCATTCATGCTCCCCAGCTTTCCCCAAATATTTTTAAAGGATCCATGATCCTTCCCACTTCTACCCTCCCCCAAAAAGGTTAAGAGCAGCATCAGGAAGATTCTAGCCTACTTAAAGAATGTGCTTCTTACGACTAACATATTTCACTTTTCCCAGAACTGCTATGTAGCAGTCGTAAAAATGTAACCCTCCAACTGCCTGGCAGTCGACTTCAAGTTAGACAAGCCTATCGTGTGACTCACGGAACTTTCTCATGCTTTGGCATTCAGTAATCAGGAAAATCCCGTGGAACTGTTTCATGCTTCTGAAGACAGTAATCAGGAAAATCCTGGAGGAGACGGTGGTTTTAAAGGATGCTGAATCAGGTTATGATCATGTGGACCCTGATAGTATGTTTTTCCTGTCTGGAATTTCCTCTTGGGGGTGGTCTGTGCCTCTCATTTCTAAAACTTATATCAACATCCTCTTGGACCTGGAAGTATAAGCTATTAATTTATTTCATTTTATATCATTTTGTACAAAGGAGAAAAGGGCTCATCATAAGCCATGGAAAACCTTGCCGGGGTCCAGGCAGGACCAGGTTATTAGTCCTCACCGGGTACTGTAGACCTGGTAACCAAACCTGCTGGTTTCTCCTCAATGCCTGCCTCTCAGACACCGAGTGTAAACTCAACCATCCATCCCAGCTGCCTTTTTCCAAGTTAAATGGCCAAGGTATTTTGTTCTGCCTTTGTTGGGTGTGATTTATTTGGTAACAGAGTCGCACACACTTAGGGAACGTGGAGATGCTTAAAAGACTTTTTAATACTTAAAAAGACAGCCTGTGCTTTGCTGCTACCCAGCTATAGCACGGTGAAGGAGCTCCCTAGAGTTTCATGAAATGAGAAAAGTAGGCGTTTTGAATCACATAAATTCATTTGCAGTGCCTTTTTTTTCCATCTCCTTCCAAAACAGCACAGTGACCAAGAGCATACATTCCGGATTCAGAAGGTCTGAGTTTGAACCCCAGCTCTGCCACTCACAAGCTGTTCAACTTTGGGCAAATTATAGAGCCTCTGTGTCTACGGTCCTCACCTGGAGAGTTGGAAATACCAACACCGCTTACCTCACAGGGTTTACAGGAACGTGAAAGCTTTTAGACCGCCTGACAGGGACAAATTGCTACATATGTATTCTTAAAGCAAATCTGTGTAAGAAGGGTAATATTGGAGTTAATACGGTTGTATCCAAGCAGGATGGAGCCTGAGCAGCTGATTGCTGCCATTGCACCAGTTGGTGGTGGTGGGCTTTTGTTGCTCTGCTTCTCGGGTTTTGGAGTTTTTTATCTTTGCCATCTATCTCTTCTGGGAGCAAGGTTTTCCTTAGCTGGCCTCCTCATGCTCCAAGGGCTTTCAGATCTGAGATAATCTGATGGAATCTCTGTGTTTTAATCCCTTAGTCACACAACAAGTCAAGTCAATCAAAGCCACTTAGCCTCTTGTTGACAGGGGTTTCTTTGGCTGGCCAGGGTTTTGTTTGTTTTTTTTTAATCCCCCTCCACCTGTGGTTGACTTCCAAACCCTGAGCCTGATCTGACCTTTTTATTGCAACTACCATGCTTTCCACAGGTACCACTTACGAGTCCCCATTAATGCTCACGGTGAAAAATAAGTCTCTGTCAGTAGACGTGAACAAAAAAGAAAGCAAGATATTGTGGACACCATACGTTTCAACCTCATAAGTAGCTAAAATAGTTCTAATGTAGGAATCACGAGATTCAGTTTAGTCATGCAGATTGTATCCTAGAGTCTCATGAAACACACCCACTCCAGAACACAGAGAGTGCTTTCGCTTGCCTTGTGATTAGGTCTCTTTTTTATGAAATGCATCTATAACAGACTTAGCTAATGTCAATTAGGAAAAAATGATAAGCAGGAACTCAGAAAAAGACTCCTCTTAATCAATCCTGACATAGAAAATGGTCAAGATCATTCTTGGAAATGTCCTTTAATTTGAAATATATACATATATTCTCTATTTGCAATTTAATAGAAAGGAGTTGTAGTAAAGATTACTGACTGCAAGATTTATTTCTCCTTAATATTTATTCCGATCACATGTAGTTTTAAGCAGAACAGATGCTGGGTCTCCAGAAATGTTAGTGATTAAACAGAGCCATTCCAAGTCTTTCAAAAGGAAGCATTTGAAGAATTTTAGAATTGTTTAACCCAGTTTCTTTATCTTTTGCTTGAGAAACTTGAGACCCACAGAGCTTCCTGTTAATAACTGCACCCAGCTAAGCAGAATGCTGCTGCTGCTGCTGCTGCTAAGTCGCTTCAGTCGTGTCCAACTCTGTGCGACCCCATAGATGGCAGCCCACCAGGTTCCTCCGTCCACGGGATTTTCCAGGCAAGCGTACTGGAGTGGGTTCCCGTTGCCTTTCCTGAGCTAAGCAGAATACAAAAGCTAATTTTCAGGGAAACTACAAGAGGAGAAGTTTTTAAGTTTGCATTTTGCCTTTTGACATCTTTTTCTGCTTTGTTCCCAGTGAATATTCACAGCGAGTTTTTTATTGAGGTCTAATTGACGTAGATGATATTATATTGGTTTCAGGTGCAACATAATGATTCGATGTTGATAAACGTTGTGCAGGGATCGCCACAGTAAGTCTAGCTACTCTCTGTCACCGCGTGAAGTGACTTTGGGATTTCCTCTCCCGACAACTTTCAAGTGTGTGCTGCAGTACTAGTTACTGTAGTCCTTATGCTGTAAGCTCCATCCCTGTTCTATAAACTTTTTCATTTTATAAGCAAAGGTTTTTACCTCTTGATCCCCTTTACTCATTGTGCCCACCCGCCCCACTTCCCCTCTGGCAAGCACCATCCTGTTCTTTGTATCTATGAGTTTTAGTTTGGTTTAGTTTTTCATTTTTTTAGATGTGTTTTTTCAGATTCCACATAGAAGTAAAATCGTACACTATTTGTCATTTTCTGACTTATTTCACTTAGCATAGTTCCCTCAAGGACTATCCATGTTGTGTGTGTGTGTGTTCAGTCGTGTCCGACTCTTTGCAACCCCAGGGACTGTAGCCCCCAGGCTCCTCTGTCAGCGGGGTTTTGCAGGCAAGAATACTGGAGCGGGTTGCCATTTCCTACTCCAGGGGATCTTTCCAACCCAGGGATGAACCTGTGTCTCCTGCATTGGCAGGTAGATTCTTTACCACTGTGCCATCCATATTGTTACAAATGGTGAAAGGTTTCCTTCTCTCCAGCGGCTGAGTAATGCTCCATCGTCTGCGTGTATGGCGCGTCACCTTCATCCGTTCATCCATCTGTAAGCACTGAGGTCGTTTCTGTATCGTAGTCATTACAAATCACGTGCTGAACATAGGAGTCAGTCTTTTTTAAGTGGTAGTCTCATTTTCTTTGGGTAAATACACAGGAGTGGAAAAACTGGATCATATGCTAGCCCTCGTTTTAATTTCTTTGAAAAATCTCCATCCCGTTTTCCACGGTGGCTACACCAATTTACACTCCCATTGCACCAGAGTACGTTGCCCTGTTGGTGCACGAGAGTTTCCTTTTCTCCTCCTCCTCACCAGCATTTGATATTTCTTGTCTTTTTAACCATAGCCATTTCTGACAGGGGTGAGGTGATGTCTCGTTGTGGTGTTGATTTTCATTTCCCTGATTCATGATGTTGGGCATCTTTTCCTATGTCTATTTTTTAAAATAATCCATTCTAAAGAGAAAACTGGTTTGATATAATTTACATTCACAAGAAAATGAGAATAGAGCCTGGATTTGGTGGCAAATGTTGATGAGTAGGGAGAAAAAGAAATCAAAATGATTGTGTCCAATCCATCTGCAAGGTCCTGACTATTGAAATATGAACACCTAATGAAGAGGCGCTTAAACCAATATATTTTCAAGGTGAAACAAGAGATACAATGTTAGATAGGATGCAACTGGAGAACTTTATTGTCCAGTAAAGAGAATGAGGAAAATGTGTAGAAAACTACAGTGTGATGAGCAGTGGAAAACTTGCCACTAGGGAAGTAGAGTTGAATGTTTTAGGGGACCTGGAAGGCCTGAGGGCTGGTGGGACGGCTTTCCCAGGGATCTGTAATTGATGGCTCCCAGACGCTTATCCCCAGCTGAACTTTCCCCTGGAGCCCCTGACTCCTGCAGCTGCCAGCTAGACAGCGCCACTTGGAATCTAAATCAGCGTGGCCAAAGCCGAATTCCCAGCCTGCCCCCAAGGCCTCCTGCCCCCCAGCCTTCCCCATCCTGGTGGGACAACCCTTCAGTCGCCCCGGCCACAGATCGCGGTATCGTCCCTGCCTCTTGTCTTTCTCTCTCACACTGCCCCAGTTCCAAGAGGGAAGCCTATCAGCAGCGCCTCCGGTCCGCCCAGAGTGGGACAGCTTCCGCACCCCATCTCGAGCCGCGCCACTGCTGTGCGCTTGGACGGCTGGCCTTGCCCCATCCTCCCCACACCATGCACTGTTCCCACCAGGACAAGCTCCAGAGCCACCATGCCCTCCTGAGAATCCTCCTGTGTGCCCACGTCTCTGAGTCCATGCAGTGGGCAAAGCCCCCCAGCCTCCTCCTCTCGTTCCATGATTTCGCCTCAGCTCCTCGGCCCCTGGCTGTTGCTCTTTTCCACAGGGCAGACTCTCACGTCAGGGCCTTTGTTCAGTCTTTCCCTCAATCTGGAAGGCTTTTCTCCCAGGCATCCATGTAGACCGCTCCTTAACCATCTTCAACAACTGGCTCAGGCGTCATCTTCCTAACACAGCCTATTTGACCATTTGAGTTAAAAATGCCTACAAAGATCCCATGTAGTCAGTTTGCTGTCAAAGGTCTGTCTAGTCAAGGCTATGGTTTTTCCAGTAGTCATGAATGGGTGTGAGAGCTGGACTATAAAGAAAGCTGAGCACCAAAGAATTGATGCTTTTGAACTGTGGTGTTAGAGAAGACTCTTGAGAGTCCCTTGGACTGCAAGGAGATCCAACCAGTCCTTCCTAAAGGATATCAGTCCTGGGTGTTCTTTGGAAGGACTGATGTTGAAGCTGAAACTCTAATAGTTTGGCCACCTGATGCGAAGAGCTGACTCATTTGAAAAGACCCTGATGCTGGGAAAGAGTGAAGGCAGGAGGAGAAGGGGAAGACAGAGGATGAGATGGTTGAATGGCATCACCGACTCAGTGGACATGAATTTGAGCAAAACTCCAGGAGACAGTGGAGGACAGAGGAGCCTGGCGTGCTGCAGCCCATGGGGTCACAAAGGGTTGGACACAATTTAGAGACTAAACAACAATTTAAAACTGAGTTTCTCCCTACTAGCTCTTTTGTTTTTTGTAACTCCAGGGTTGGTTTATTACTTTATGTAAGTTATTCAGGACAATGTAGTACATGTCGCATAAGAAACTGTGAGGTGGATGAGGACTGAGAGAAAGAATTAGAGTGGCTAGAACTGAGTGAGACAGAGAAAGCGCCTTACATTTCGTCAAGTTCTCTGTGTGTTTCATTTCCTTTGGCCGCCCTGGATCTCTGCTGCTGCACAGGGATTTCTCTAGTTGCAGCAAGCAGGGCCTCCTCTGGGTTGCGGTGCTCAGGCTTCTCACTGCAGCGGTTTCTCTTGTTGAGGAGCACAGGCTCTGGGGTATTCGGGCTTCAGCACTTGCAGAGCGTGGGCTCAGTAGTTCCGGCTCCTAGATTCTGGAGCACAGACTCAGTAGCTGTGCGTACGGGCTTATGTTGCTCCGAGGCATGGGGCAATGTCTTCCCAGACCAGGGATCAAACCCTGGTCTCCTGCACTGGCCGGTGGATTCTTAACCACTAGTCCACCAGGGAAGCCCATCAGCTTTTACAGTTCAGTGAAGGAAGGGTCAACAGTTAATCCAGATAAGGGGACAGCATGGTGAGGGCACAGTGGTGGCGTAGACCAGGCACCCCAGGAAAGTTGGGCAGTTTCACAAAAAGAGAGGGTTGTGGTGGTGCTGCCCCTGCAGCGCTTCAGATTCTCCTCATGGGCACTATTTTTGCACAGGACTGGTCTTCTGGCATACTGTGTAATTCGCGTTGCCAGTTTTTGCTTCTTGTGTGGTTTAACGCCTCTGCCCTGCTGCTGGATGGCCCAGTTCCCAGAGTTCCGAGGGGTGGCGCCCCTGCTGTTCCCCAAGTGCCCACAACAGTGCCCGGCACACAATGGGCACTTCGTAAACATGTGTCAATAAGTGGATAAGTGGATTCATGGGGAAGCGAGGGTTACTCAAGAGGGAACAGGAGAGTGAGTGGTTTTTAAGCAACCTTGACTCACAGCCCCCTCGCTAAGTCTGCTGAATCCTGTGACCCTCTTCCCAGAATGAGACACACCTGCAAATGTACACAAAGTTCTGCCCTCACTTCTGGGAGGCACACACGCATCCTGAGACCCATCCAGGAAGCCAAGCTGAAGGAGCCATGTCTTCAGAAAGAAGGGCGGAGGCGAAGGCTCAAAGGCGGGAATGGGTGGCCTGTGTCAGAGGCTCCCTGGGAGTCACGTATCTTAGGTGGATAATAAAGCAGGAGACTCGTGGGGGATGAGTACGGGCTGTGTTGTGTAGGCCTGAATCTCCAGAGTGGAGTTGTTTCTACTTTTTTTAATTGGAATATAGTTGCTTTATAATGTTGTGTTGGTTTCTGGTGTATCATGAGATGAATCAGCTAAATGTATACATATGTCTCCTCCTTCTGGGGTCTCCCACCCCCCGCCCCAGTAGGGGATCACAGAACCCCGGGCTGGGCTCCTGTGCTACACTGCAGCTTCCAGCTCACTATTTTACACCTGCAGAGTATGTGTGTAATCCCAGTCTCCCACTTCATCCCACACCTCTTCCCCGCCTCCTCCGCAACCACACATCCATCCTAGGTCTGCATCTCCATTCCTGTCCTACAAACAGGTCCATCTGCGCCATATTTCTAGATCCCACAGGTATGCATGAGGTGGAAACAGGGGCAAATTTTCTTTCCTTGGGCTCCAAAATCACTGCAGATGGTGACTGCAGCCATGAAAGTAAAAGCCACTTACTCCTTGGAGGAAAACCTATGACCAACCTAGACATCTTATTAAAAAGCAGAGACTTCACTTTACCAACAAAGGTCTGTCTAGTCAAAGCTATGGTTTTCCCAGTGAGATGTGAGAGTTGGACCATAAAGAAGTCTGGGCGCCGAAGAATTGATGCTTCTGAAATATGTTTCTGGAGAAGACTTGAGAGTCCCTTGGACAGCAAAAAGATCAAGCCAGTCCATCCTAAAGGAAATCAATCCTGAATACTCATTGGAAGGACTGATGCTGAAGCTGAAGCTCCAATACTTTAGCCACTTGATGTGAAGAGCCAATTCATTGGAAAAGACCCTGATGATGGGAAAGATTGAGGGCAAGAGGAGAAGGGGACGACAGAGGATGAGATGGTTAGATGGTATCACATACTCAGTGGACATGAGTTTGAGCAAATTCTGGGAGACAGTGAAGGACGGGGGAGCTTGGTGTGCTGCAGTCTACGGGGTCGCAGAGCTGGACACGGCTTAGTGACTGAGTAACAACATCGATCATTTGTTTTCCTCTTTCTGACTTACATCACTCTGTATGACAGACTCTAGGTCCATCCACGTCTCTACAAATGATCCAGCATTGTTACTTCTTATAACTGAGTAGTATTCCATTGTAAACATGTGAAACTAAAGCTCTAAGAACTCTCCAACATTTCCTCAAACTGGAATAACCAACTGGAAAAGCAAGCAACAGACATACGTATTAATGTTGACTTGAAAATTGGGTTTTCAACATTGGCAGAGAGCATTATTTGCGCAGAAGTTTCCAGCCCTGGTAGCATTTGCGCTGTCTCCTTTGACACCCGGTGTAATGGCATCTGTCAATGTTGTCGTAAGAATTTCTTTCTCATGTTCTGGGTTTTGCCTGTAACTCCTCCCCTGAATGCACATTTACTCACAGGACAGCGTCTCCCTTCTGTGTCCTTTGGCAAAGCACCTCCTTTAAGTCTGAGTGCACAGTTGGCTCTCAGTAAATGCTGCTGGAATTGTGTTACCCTCCATGCGGAGTTGAACTGTGGCTCTCTTGGATTTCATAGGAAAATTCCAGAAGAATCAAGGGAGTCTTGAGGAAGCCAAGCTGGGAAGGTGGTTTCCCAATATGGGTTCCTGCACTAGGGTTCGTAGGCCATCAAGTTTCCGGTGTTCCTCTGTGAAATGAGAAAATATAAGGAAATCTTTTTGTAAACCTAAATTTTTTTTTTTTATAAATCTACTTTCTGCAATCTAAAAGACTTCCCCTGATTCTTGAGAATAATCTTCTGACCTTTTGGGGGCTGTGGAGGCCATAAAGATCTTTCCTTTTATGACGTGATGGCAGTAAATAACAGTTGTTTTTCTTTCTGAATGGCCTTCCTTGGCAGAAAAAAAACAGTTGGCAAGCTGTAGCAGACCCTAAATTTGTTTATAGGTTTGCTCTTTTAATCATTCTTTGAAATGTGAGGATCTGGGAACTTCTAGACTAGCAATTGAGAAATTTTCTCTGGCCTTTTAGAGAAACTAAAGAATTCTCTAAACCATGCATTTGGCAACAAAGTTGGTAATGAATAGTTCTACCACCTTATTTTAAATTTAGTATTTATCATTCATACGTGGCATTATTAAGATGTAAATTATGCATACATAATACACACTTACATAGACAAGATCAAAGATGCTTGTGGTAATACATTGTTTAAATATACATACACACTCTCTTTGGTATCGTTCAAGAACAAAAAATGTCTCCACACAAACGCAAGAGGTGGGAATGCGCTTATCAGGAATTGCATGTGTTTTCATCGAGAATCCTCGTCATCACAAGCCATTCGTGGTTTTGTTGCCTGAGCGGCCTAGACACGTACAGTGCATTATCTCCTAATTGCAAGCAGATTCCCAAGGTGTGTTCATGACATTTTAGATGAACTCTGCCTACTGTTACAGGATGCCGGCCCAGGGGTCTGTCAGGAGTCCCCTTGTTCGTTTCCGTGCCCTGGCCTCTGTTCCTGCCTACAGATTATAACGGATCATGTGGACCTCTGTTCCTACCTACAGATTATAGCAGATCACTCGGCCCTCTGTTCCTACCTGTAGATTATAGCAGATCACTCGGCCCTCTGTTCCTACCTACAGATTATAGCAGATCACTCGGCCCTCTGTTCCTACCTACAGATAATAGCAGATCACTTGGACCTCTGTTCCTACCTACAGATTATAGCAGATCACTCGGCCCTCTGTTCCTACCTACAGATTATAACAGATCACTCGGCCCTCTGTTCCTACCTGTAGATTATAGCAGATCACTCCGACCTCTGTTCCTACCTACAGATTATAGCAGATCACTTGGACCTCTGTTCCTACCCACAGATTATAGCAGATCGCTCGGACCTCTTTGCGTAACTCCCCGCTGTGCCAGTGACTATCCACAGCATGGCTGTGGAAATACAGGTGGGGAAACTGGGCCACAGCACACTCTGGTTTTCTCCTCTAAAGGAAGCATGTGATTACACAATGACTAGGTTGTGAAATCGCCAACGGTAACGTTTTCAGTTGGGCAGGGGAGTAGATCAAGAAGACAGTGCCCGCTCTTTAGGTATCGACACTTAGGACACCGACGGTCATCTCCGAGAAGGGAAGTGCAGGACACGGAGGCATTGTGCTGAGAATGCACTCTTGTTAACTCAACAACAAACAAGAACTTTTGAGCATCTGATTTGTGTGAGATCCTTGTAGGGATCAGGGATGCAGGAAGGAATTAGCCAATTCTGCCCAGAGGAGCTTGCACTCTATGAAATGGGGGAAACTGAAATCCGTTCTGCAGATGTTTGTTGAATGCCCACTGCATACCAGCCACTGTTCTAGGAGCCTGGGCTGTTCTGAAACCAGAACAGAAGAGGTGCTGGTCCTCGTGGTGTTTTCATTCCATGGACAACTCAGTTCAAAAGGATAAAGCAGGCACAGCCAACGAGCCCTGTGGTGAGAGAGCCCTTGGCAGTGTTTCTGTGAAATTGAATACGGCCCAGCGGTCCTGCTGCACCGCGGCTGCAAGGAGCGGCCAAAGCGACACGTTAGTGCTGTCGACAGTGCTCTTTTTAGTATGATTTTTGGGTATCTATTGTCTCTGGCTATGCTGGGTCTTCACTGCTACAGGGACTTTCTCTAGTTGAGGTGCAGGGCTTGTCTTGTCGCAGAGCACGGGCTCTAGAGCACAGACTCTGCAGCTGTGGTGCACGGGCTTCATTGCTCCACAGCATGCGGGATCTTTCCAGGCCAGGGATCGAACCCACGTCCCCTGCATTGGCAGGTGGATCCTCTACCACTGAGCCACCAGGGAAGCCCAACAGTGCTCCTTTTCAACGCGCTGTATTCATAAAGTCTTTACCGGTAAAACTCCTCATCGTCAGAACGCAGCAGCGCAACAGTCAGTGTTAAACGGTGAAGAGACACACTGCAACCTGCAGCGACTCCATAGGGGTGACTGACACCATGAGGTGGGGACGTGCCTGCAGAGGTGCCGTAAGTGGGGGTGAGAAACCAGGGACCTAGAAATCAGGCCTTGAAGGACAGGCAGGAGGTTTCAGCTTCGCTGGGACAGGAAGTGGATGGAGGAGCAGTGGAGGCATCAAAGCCGAGTGAGCTTTTGGAGAAGACAAATAATCCCACTGGACTCGCGCGTGGCTGTGTGGAAAGTGTGGCGTGCAGAAAGCAGGTATGGATCCCAGAGACGGGACGGGAAGGCAGGCCGAGGCTGATGCCAGGAGGGCGTGGCTGGCACAGGGAGGGGCTCGCTGTGGACCGCATGGGCACTCGAGTTGGTTTCCTGTGCCGCCACAGTATTTTACCAGCAATTTGATGGCTTGAAGCAGCAGAAGTGTATTCCCACGCAGACCTGAAGGCTAGTAGGGCTGAGGTCCCTCTGGGAGCCCCGGGAGGACCCATCCTTGCCTCTTCCATTTGCTGGTGCTCCAGGCGCTTCGTGGCTTGTAGCCACCCAGTTCCCACTCTGCCCCATCTTCCCCGGCTGCTCCTCTCCCCTGCGTGCCTCTCGTAAGGACACCGAGTCCCTGGAATTAGGGCCCAGCTGGCTAGCCCAGGACGATCACACCTGGAGGCCCTTCACTTAATGGCACCTGTAAAGCCCCCTTTTCCCAAGTACAGCGAGTCCCCTACGTATGGACCTTCAAGTGGTGATCTTTCAAAGATGCGAACGTGTGTCGAGTTCCCTAAGTTAGTTTATATGTCTGGCATACATTGTCACGTGCCTGCATCCTTCGCGAGCCCCTGCGCTTTTGTGCACTTTACTGTATAGAGCACAGTACGTTTACTCCAAGCCCAGATGCCTGGAAGCAAACATAAAAGCAGTGATGAATGTCGCTGTTATTGCTAAGAAGCGCTGGCTACTGTACTTGCTACTGTACTTTTCAAGGTACTGTACATAAGATTAAAAATGTTTCCTTTTTGTCTTGTGTTTGCTTCTTATGTATTATTTGTGTGAAAAATATTATAACCTGTTACAGTATAGTGCTATATAGATCTTGTTAGTTGGGTACGTAGGCTGACTTTGTTGGACTTATGAACAAACTGGACTTTCAAACATGCTCTCAGAACAGAACTCATTTGTATGAAGGGGACTCACTGTGAGCTCACATTCACGGGTTCTTAGGGTTGAAAGTGAAAGTGAAGTTGCTCAGTCGTGTTCCACTCTTTGCGACCCCATGGACTGTAGCCTACCAGGTTCTACCATCCATGGGATTTTCCAGGCAAGAATACTGGAGTGGGTTGCCATTTCCTTCTCTTAGGGTTAGGATGTGGACAAATCCTTTTTTGGAAGGTGCATTGTGGTTGGAGGGATACCATCTAATCCACCCTAATGCTGACGGGCACATCATAGAGAAGGAATGTCATCATATTTGGTTTCTTGGAAGGTGGTGCTGACAAGTCAAGTCTGAAGGTTTCTCAAGGACTGGAGATGTTCCTTGGTCATGGTTAACAGCAAGGCTCCATCCTTGGTTTCTGACATGCTGCCTATTGAAATGATGGACAAATGAATACATCTGCTAAAGAAAAATCAGTACAGAAAAGATGGCAGGTGGAGGGGAGGTGTTCTATCCTATGGGAGGTGCTTATCAAGTGGTTTTGGAACAAACGTTGGTCCTAGAACAAAAATCATTCTTGCAAGAAAGCATTCCTTATTAGGTCACTCAAAAACAAAGCCAGTGAACCCTTACTGTAAAGCTAGCTCATTCAACAGTTATTTATTGAACATTTACTGTGGCCTTGCAGAGAAAGGGGGAAAATATTCCTGGCTCTCATGAGCTGACAATCAGTATGTAAACAATATGTAAACCAGAAGATAGCAAGGTGACAATACAAAAAGAAAAGAAAATATGATGGTGTGAAAGAAAGTCTACCAGGGGTATTTGAAGCCGGGTGGTCAGGGAAGGCCTTCACTAAGGAGGGCATTTGACACTGAGCCCTGGGAGATGCTGAGTGGTAGGTATTTTGGGCCCACAGCTACTGTCGGTAACACGAGGAACAGGCGTGGCATGTCAGAGGGATGGTGAGAAAGGGGACCAAGGGGATGGCTGATACCCAAGGAGCTTAGAGGAACCATCATTTCAGGCCTTAGAGGTTGAAGCAAAATGTATGGATCTTATGCTAGAGAGCACGTGAAGAAAAAAGAAGCTTCCTAGTGCTGGTGGGGAGAAGGTGATGGCACCCCACTCCAGTACTCTTGCCTGGAAAATCCCATGGACGGAGGAGCCTGGTGGGCTGCAGTCCATGGGGTCACGAAGAGCCGGACACGACTGAGCGACTTCACTTTCACTTTTCACTTTCATGCATTGGAGAAGGAAATGGCAACCCACTCCAGTGTTCTTGCCTGGAGAATCCCAGGGATGGCGGAGCCTGGTGGGCTGCCGTCTGTGTGGTCGCACAGAGTTGGACACGACTGAAGTGACTTAGCAGCAGCAGCAGCAGCAGCAGCAGTGCTGATGGGAATGTAAATTGGTGCAACCACCGTAGAGAGCTGTATGGAGGTTCCTCAAAAAACTAAAAATAGAGCTCCCGCACAGTCCAGCAGTCCCACTCCTGGGCGTACATTCAGACAGACTCCTAATTCAAAGGACACATCACCCCTGAGTTCACGGCAGCACTAGTCATTATAGCCAAGACACGGAGGCAGCCTCAGTGTCCATTGACAGGCGAACGGATAAAGAAGTGGTGCATATACACAACGGAGCGCTACTCGGCCATCAAGGAGAAGGAAATAATGCCATTTGCAGCGACATGGGTGGACCCAGAGAGTGTCATACTGGTGAAGTAGGGCAGAAAGAGAAAGGCAAATACCGTATGATATCAGTTACAAGTGTCATTACCAAATGAACCTATCTATAAAACAGGAAGAGCATCACAGACCCAGAGATCAGAGTGGTGATTGTCAAGGGCGAGGGCAGTGGGGGAGGGAAGGATTGGGAGTCTGGACTCAGCGGATGCAAGCTGTTATATAGGAAATAGACGGACAGCGAGGACCTGCTGGATAGCACATGGAACTGCATTCAATACCCTGTGATAAACTGTAACGAGAGAGAAAGCAAAAAAGGATATATATGTGTAACTGAGTCACCGCTATACAGCAGCAATTAACACGACATTGCAAATCAACTCTACGTCAATTTAAAAATGTAAAGGAAAAAAGATAGATTACCAACAAGGACTTACTTGTTGAGCACAGAGAACTCTACACGGTATTCTGTGATAACTTATTTGAGGAAAAAATCTGAAAAAAAAATGAATGTATGTAGAACTGAATCACTTTGCAGTACACCTGAAACTAACACAGCCTTGTAAACCAACTACACTCCAATAAAATATTTTTAAGTATGAATTGTAAATATAAGCAGGCTCCTGCTTGATCCCTGTGCATTTAAATCAGGGTTTCTCGGCCCGAGCACTGTTGCCATCTGGGGCTGCCCCTTCCTTGTCTGGGGGCTGCCCTGTGCTTAGGAAGAGGTTTAGCCGCATTCCCGACTGGCACTCACTCTCCTCAGTTGTGACCCCAAAACTGGCTCCAGACATTGCCAGCTGTCCCCTGGGGCACGAAATCACCCCCAGATGAGGAGCACTGGGCTAAATGGCAACGGATCCCTCTCTGGCTACTTTGAGGGGAACATTTGGTAGGAGAGTTGGTAGTGGAAGGCAGGAGGCCAGTGGGAGGGCTGTGCTGTGCTCCAGGCCAGAGCACACGGCCGTCTGTAAGAGCAGGGAGAGAGATGAGTGAATTTGGAATGTGTATCGGAGGTGGAATCATAGAAGTTACTGACGCATCAGAAGTGAGCGTGCAGGGGAAAGAGAAAAATCAGAGAAGGTCTGTGGCTTGCTGCTGCTGCTGCTAAGTCGCTTCAATTGTGTCCAACCCTGTGCAACCCCATAGGTGGCAGCCCACCAGGCTCCTCCATCCCTGGGATTCTCCAGGCAAGAACATTGGAGTGGGTTGCCATTTCCTTCTCCAATGCATGCATGCATGCTAAGTCATTTCAGTCATGTCCGACTCTGTGTGACCCCATGGACAGCAGCCCACCAGGCTCCTCTGTCCACAGGATTCTCCAGGCAAAAATACTGGAGTGGGTTGCCATGTCCTTCTCCTCTGTGGCCTGAACAACTGGTGACTCATGGCATCTTTTACTGATGTGGAGAAAGACGCAGGAGCAGGAGTGGGTCGGGGGCAGAGTGGGGAAGGGAACGTGTGTTCTGAGGTGGTGTGTCCACTGAAATCTCTCGAAGATCTCCACGAAGGGAAGAAGGCAGACAGGCCATCAGTGGTGCAAGTCTGGAGCCCAGGACAGAGGTCACGCTGGAGGCACTGCTTTTGAGCCGTGGGCATGCAGGTGGTTTTGAGAGCCACGGTCAAGATGAGATTTCTGAGGGAGGGAAGGGGAGGGGGCGGGGTGGAGAAAGCAGGAGCAGAGGGGAGGGAACAGGAGCGCGGAGGGCAGGAGGGGGCCCGGGCCGAGCGAGGGGTCCACACGCTGGGGGGCTCCCAGAAGAGAAGGCAACCCAAGAGATGGAGAAAGAGCACCCAGTGAGGAAGGAGGGCCCAGAAAAACAGCGAAGGACGTCACAAGGGCAGGAAAGACCCTGCTCTGGTTATGCTAGACACACGGAGTGCAAACAGCTCCCAGAGGCCCGAATAAACAATCATTAGTACTGAGAGATCCTAGCTCTTTCCTCTGCTCCTATCACTTAAATGACAAATTAAATTACAAAAAAAAGGAGACTCGTGATTACATTAAGGCCTTAGGTACCGTTTTGAAGCTTGGAGCCGCGGGCAAAGTTCAGTTCACATGGGGATCCTGCTAAAGCCTTCAGAGCCCTGGGCAGAGGAAGGCTGGGGGCCCGGGAGCACCCGCAGAGCTCAGTACCCCACGTGCTGGGCGCACCCGAGCCCCAAGGCCCAGCTGGAATCAGGAAGCCAATGCTGAGGCCTGGGAACAGGTGGGCGAGTCTCAGGGGCGGGGCTCCCAGGACAGGACTGGGCACGGGCTGAGTTCCCAGCAGGGAAGAGCCTGTCTAGGTGTGGTGACTCTCAAGGTGTGGGCAGGGGAAGGAGAGCTCTGGCAGAGATGCAGAGGCATCCTGAAGCAGAGAAGGCCGCAGAGGCGGGGCCTCCCTAACACCGCGCGGTGACCCCGAGGTTCGGGCGCGGCAGGCTTCTGGGGCAAGTAGAGGAGTGGGGAGCAGGTCTACAGGGACAGCTGGAGCCCACCCCCCGGCCCCATCTCTGGCCTGAATGGGTCCAGCCTAACCGGTAGGACACGTCCTCTCTTTAGTTTGCACAAGATGTTGCGCCTCGGATATCAGTGACTTTAGCAGAAATTTAGCTCCACGGAGCTCTTCTAACCTTGATTTGCCTGGGAAAGAACTACAGAGCCACACCCAGAAAAAGGTTCACGGGGAAGACTCAAAGATTATTTTATGCTACTTCTTTTTTCCCCTAGTATCTTTCCTGAAACCCATACTTTTGATTTAGGACCTGCTCTTCCAGGCTGAGAATAGACTTGCCTGAAAACTTAAAGCAAGAGAGACATAAACCAAGTTGTCAAAAAAACAATGAAAAATCATTACTCCAGGGTGCTAGGCACCAAAACTGTTACAGGGTATCTGCCAAAAAGGAAATAAAGCCTGGAAAATGAGCCTCCATCAGCGTATTCCACCTCAGAAAAAAAATCATTAGCTTCAAACAGAACAGTAAATATAGGGTCTCACGCATAGTAGGTGAGCCAGCGCCTTCTCAGGAATCATGAAGTAGAGTTGAATTACCCCATAATGATGATCTATTTTCCATCTAGAGAACCATGCATGTTGTGGGCAACATCACAGCCTTTGATCCTTAAATGTGAGTTTTCCCATCCTAAAGGCTCTTGTTGTATTAATACCAATGATGACCCCCTTACTTTGAAATATGCTTATTATTGAGTCAGGCAAGGTGATCAGTTACTTGGGTCCTTTGGGTCTTATGACTAATTGTTTAGGTCTCAAGAAGCACCATCTTACACTTTTGAGTTATTGATGAATCTGTTTGTTGGATGCAAACTTAGATCCCGTGGAGGCCTACCTTCTGTTACCCTTCAGTTACAGGTGATCACCACCTACTGGGTGAGCGAATCTGAGAATCTGTACAGTTCCTTATGCATGCGTGCACGCTCAGTCACTAAGTCGTGTGTTTGCGACCCCATGGACTGTGGCCCACCAGGTTCCTCTGTCCACAGAGCCTTCCAGGCAAGAATACTGGAGTGGGTGGTCATTTCCTCCTCCAGGGGGTCTTCCCGACCCAGGGATGGAACCCAGGCTTCTTGTAACCTGCACTGGCAGGGTGATTCTTTCCCGCTGAGCCACACGATAGCTGCCTCTAAAGTCTCTATGAACATACACACATACACTGGGACACACGCACCATGATCAAAATCGAAGTCCTATTTGCGATCAGCCTCAATCATTGAGCCATACCGTCAGGGCTGGGGTAGAGGGTTGGCTATTTTTTGGAGTGAGACTGATTAAAAGAATGGACTCCCAAGTTAGACTCCCAGGGTTCAGTTTCCACCAACCATTTACCAGCCACATGGCCCTGAGGAACATTACAGAGCTCCCCCGTGGTTCCGTTTCCTCGCCTGTGGAATGCGGGTGTTAGCTCTGCCTCTCCGGGGTGAATGGGGAGCAAGGTTGCTAATCCATGCAAAGCCCTTAAAACCTCACCTTTATTTTACAGCAGATCTAACGTATTGTTCAGAAAACTGCCAAGACAAGCTATTATGACTTGTGTAGAATCAACCACATCAAATCGCGTTTTTCTCACCTCACTTTGGAGGTCTTACCTGTTGGTGTCTCCCTGTCGACCACCCAGAATCATGGTAGGGGTTCCATGAAAGCTTGTGGGCTGCGGATAGTCCAACAAGACACAACTCCAATTTGTCTCAAAATGTTGTGTTTTGTTAGTGTAGAAAGATACTGAAGAACAAGAAATTTTGCCTCTGCGAGTGATTACCAAGCCGTATGGCCCCAGATACATCCGTCTTTTTCTTTTCTTTTGTTGAAGTCTAGGTGATTTACGATGTTGTGTGAGTGTCAAGTGCACAGCCAAGGGCTTCCGTTATACATATGCACGTATCTCTTCTTCTTCAGATTTTTTTCCCATTTAGGTTATTGCAGAATATTGAGTAGAGTTCCCTGTGCTAAACAATAGGTCCTTATTGATTATTTATTTTGTGTATGAGTGAAAGTGTTAGTCGCTCAGTTGTGTCTGACTCTCTGCAACTCCACAGACTGTGTAGCCCACGAGGCTCCTCTGTGTATGGAATTCTCCAGCCGTACTGGAGAATACTGGAGTGGGTATCCATTCTCTTCTCCAGGGCATCTTCCTGACCCAGGGATTGAACCTGGGTCTCCTGCATTGCAGGCGGATACTCCACCATCTGAGCCATCAGGGAAGCCCCATTTTAAAATGTACTTTACTTTATATATAGTCATGTGTATATGTTAATCCCAAACTCCTAGTTTATCCTATCCCCCTCCAACTTTCCACTTTGGTAACCATAAATTTGTTTTCTAAGCCTATGAGCCTGCTTCTGCTTTGTAAGTACATTCATTTGTATCATAGTTTTAGACGCAGAATCTGTAACCATGTCTTTGTATCACCTTGTGATCCACGTCTTGCCCTGAAACAGAAGTCCTCCTGGGAGGCTCAGCAGTGCGCCTGCTGTTCCTAATGGTGGGCTCTCTCCTCTGGACAGGCTTTTGCTGACAGATGCGTGAAGGAGCACCTGCCTGGGCTATCCCCCTTCACCTCAACAGCTGTGGACAGCCACAGACCACGACCTTTCTTTTCACTCGACATTAACAGACACGGATTCCCCCACCCCCGACCCAGGTCTACCTGTGTGCGATGATGTCAGTCTGTCCCGAGGACTGCTGGACTCATTGTATCCATGTGGGTTCCCACATGCCTGGTGGAAGCGACTCCAACACAAATATCAAAGACCTGTGCATCTGAACTTCCATTTCCTTCCAAAGGAAATGAGAGCTACCAGGGTGTAGTTCCTTAGGCATGGGTCCTGTTTTCAACTTCCCGTGGCCCCCCGAGCCCACCCAGCATACCCTGTAGTACCCGGGTGGGCTCATTTCACAATCACGAAAAATGCCTTGTGTTTCTTCTGTGTAATCTTCTTTCAATCCATTATGTTAGCTCTTTTTTTTTTTCAGTGTTGCTTGAGAAATCCTAAGTGATGAATAACCCGTCTGGCTTTGGCTTTTGCGCTCCCTGGCTTGAAGAGAAATAATGGGACCTACAGATGTTTGGACAAATAGTACATTGTGTGAAGGAAAGATTCCGCTCAGACATGCCCCATGCAATTGAGCTTATCAGCACTAAAAGCACAGGTATTCCTGGACTTTAATGGCCCTTTCTTTGCTTTCCTCATTAGACTAAATACCAACCATACTGAAAAGGGGACTGGACACAATAGTGTTCAGAGCGGTGCACTGCTTTATCCTCTGCAAGGCAGACAGGGGAGAAATGTGCAGATGGCCTTGTGTAGGGGTCAGATCAACAGTCCCAACCGAACAGAAGCACTCTTACCTGCTAGGCATGCGATGGCCTTGTGTAGGACAGATATCTCTTAATAGAAATTGCTTTTCTATTTTTTACTTACAGTATGGTAATAGGAAATAAGGTTCCTTAAGCAGATAAAAATTACCAGCCAGAGTTAATTAAGTCATCTTTTATATAGTATGTAGCTTTATTAAAATAGGTGATTGATGATAACTGAAACTCGCTGGGCTGGTTTCTGTAAAGGTTTTAGTTGGGATTGTAAAGGGAAAGGGAGGAGACAGAATTTCCAAATTGGGTCACGTTCCCTAGAAAAGAAAATTCAAGCACGGTTAGAATCACCTGTGAGAGGAGTGTGGCTAAATTTAGAACCTACACCGTAGGACCGGCAGGGACCTTTTCACTTTCTCAGCATGCCTGGGTTACACGTGGGGAGGAGCCACGCAGGGGTTCAGTCTCACGGCTCTTCCGTAGCCAAGTGACGGCCAGAGCCCACGCCTTAATCTGAGATTGTTGTCTTTTCCTGCCACCTCTTCCTGGGCATGGGGTTTTCTTAATTACCTTTTATTGGAATATAGATGCTTTACACTGTTGTGTTGATTTCTGCTGCACAGCAGAGTGAACCCGCCGCACATATACCTCTACCTCCTTTCTGAGCTTCCTGCTTCTTCGTTCAGCACAGAGCATGTGGCAGAGCTCCTTCTGCTGCACAGCACGTTCTCACTGAAGGGCTTCCCTGGGAGCTCGGATGGCAAAGAATCCGCCCGCAGTGCAGGAGACCCAGGCTCAGAGGTTCTCATTAGTTGTCTCTTTCATGCATAGTGGCTCAGTGGTAAATAATTCGCCTGCTAATGCAGGAAACACGGGAGATGTGGGTTCTATCCCTTAGATTCAGAAGATCCCCTGTAGGAGGAAATGGCAACCCACTCCAGTGTTCCTGCCTGGAAAACCCCATGGAGGAGCCTGGCGGGCTACAGTCAGTCACAAAGAGTCGGATACGACTTAGCAACCGAACAACACCAATCAATAGTGTGCATAGGTCATTCCGGTCTCCCAATACCCCCCACTCCCCCTTCCCCTTAGCATCCATCCATTTGTTCGCTATGTCTCTATTTCTACTTCCACTTTGCAAATAGGTTCATCTGTACCACTTTTCTAGATCCCACATACATGCATTAAAATACGATATTTCTTTTTCTCTTTGTGACTTCACTCTTCATGACGCTCTCTCCAGGTCCATCTGCGTCTCTATGGTCACAGGTTTGCTGCTGTTGTTAAACACACTAGACATAGGGAGCAAAATGTGGCAGTTCAGGTGAGAAGCAAAAACGTGTCAGCTTCCGTGTCAGCCATCAAAGTCATGCTTTTCATCTTTGCAGAAGAGAGACAGCTGCAAAGAACGGTATCTTAACAGCGACAATGAAAACAAACCTTACTGGAAGTTGCAAAACCGCCACATTGCATTAGCACGAGGTGCCGGCGCGCATGCACAGGGGCCCTTTACGGACACAAGGGCCCGGACTGCGTTTATGGAGGCACTCGCAAGAGCAGATGGGACCCGCGGCGTCCCAGGGCAGATGCAGATTTACAGCGTCTCCATCACAAGCCAGAGCAGCTCCCTGCTACCTGCAGGAAGCCATGCAGTGTCTCTGGACTTGAGTCCCTAAAGAAACCTGTCCCCCATGAACCCCTGCAAAGCATGATTAATGGGTATTTGACGTCAACCAAAGATCCATTATATTTGGGCTTTTCATTTTCATTTGGACTTCCCTGATAGCTCAGTTGGTAAAGAATCCACCTGCAATACAGGAGACCCTGTTTTGATTCCTGGGTCAAGAATATCTGCTAGAGAAGGGAAAGGCTGCCCACTCCAGTATTCTTGGGCTTCCCTGATAGCACAATTGGTAAAGAATCCACCTTCAATGCAAGAGACCCCAGTTCAATTCCTGGGTTGGGATGATCCACTGGAGAAGGGATAGACTACTCACTCCAGTATTCTTGCCTGGAGAATTCCATGGACTGACCAGTCCATGGCATGGCAAAGAGTCAGACACACTGAGTGACTTTCACTAAAGATCCATTTTGCTTGGAGGAAACATGCTTATGTCCTGGAAAGCTAAATTAATGGAAAATACACATTAATCCAAATATTCTTTCTCTGCTGTTGTCATGAACCCAGTGTAGACAGTTTTTATTTTCTATGATTAGTGTTTATGATACCTGCCCCTGATTTATGTGTCCACCCCCCAAATATTTTAAGTTCTTGAGATCAGAGAATTAAAGGAAAGAAAGAAATTGCTCGGTCGTATCCGACTCTTTGCAATCACATGGACTGTAGCCTAACAGGCTCCTCTGTCCATGGAATTCTCCAGGCCAGAATACTGGAGTGGGTTGCCATTCCCTTCTCCAGGGGATCTTCCCAACCCAGGGATCAAACCCGGGTCTCCAGCATTGCAGACAGACGTGTTACCGTCTGAGCCACCAGGGAAGCCTAAGAATAGGTAACTTAATTGCTAACAGATAACTTCAGGGTCTTTACTCTGTACAATCCTGATAAGAATGTGTATCTTAGTTCCTCATAAGGTAGCTTTTCAGCATCTCATAAAGAAGCTATCAGAGGAGATAGCTGCTCGGGAGAAAGCGGTCCACGTGTGCTATCAGGCAAAAGCGATCAATGAGACGAACGCTGAGGTTATTACGCGAATGCAGAGTGTCCGCTGTATGATGGCGTCTTCCCTAACTATTTAAGGTGGCTTGTAAAATGGATTTTGTGTAAACACAACGCTCAGCATAGCCTGGCCCTCGAAGGCAGCACAAGTTGTTGGGGACTTACTGACCTGTCGCTCCCGTGTTACTTCACTCCCATTTAACGGTCTCTTTGGATGGCCTCCGTGTGTGCAAACTCCCCCAGCAGCTGCCAGCACCAGGCACTGACAGGGAGCTGCCACGGAGATAAAATAGACTCCTCACCCCAGAGCCCGCGGGGCCACAGAGCTTCCCCCCTTCTCTGAGCGAAGACAGGGTTTTCCTCGGGAGCCAGGATGGGAAGTGAGGGATCGCTGCGCTTTCTACTGTTTCCTGAACATGGAAAGCATTGCCAAGGAGGCCTAGATCAAGGTTCTAGTTTCCACCCTTCCTGATGATGTGCCCAGGGGCCTGAAAGATCACATCCCTGAGTTTCAGGCAGGTCAGTGGTAAGACCGGGAAAATGCAGTACCTGCCTGGTTCTTGAATTTCTTGGGAAGACTTAAGGATGGAAAGGGTATGCAATTTTATAGAAAGGCATAAAGATGCTAGCTGTGCGGACACATGGTCAAACTCTCTCTTCTCTGTCTCTCTTCCTCTCAATTCAGTCACAATTGTTAGCAAGCTAGCCTGGGAAATACACAAAGTTGTGCTCTGCCTTAGGGTGGCCTAAGAGAGCAGGAAACAAGGCGCAGTGGCTGCTAGCCAAGAGCTTGCCCTCGACCGAGGCGATGCCACTCCCATGGCCAGAGTGTTTATTTAACTTGGTAACATCTCTGGATTAGAGGGACATCCCACAGCCAGCGGTGCAGCGTGAACGGCACTCTTTTCCTTCAGTGGCGCATGAGATAACGATGCCTGGTTC
Organism: Bos taurus; assembly: GCF_002263795.3. Lineage (NCBI taxonomy): Eukaryota > Metazoa > Chordata > Mammalia > Artiodactyla > Bovidae > Bos > Bos taurus. The sequence continues at coordinate 40,428,119 of NC_037354.1, read as the reverse complement.
TCATGCTCGTGTCTTGGATTCAAGGAAGTACAGTGCTATGGCCTCACAGACAACCCTCCTCCAAGATGGAGGGAGCTGGGGAGAAGGGGCATGGAGCCCCGGAGGGCAGATGCTGAAAGACTTCACAGGAAAAGTGACTTTGTAAGTTGCAGGGCTGGAAAATTAATCTTGAACTGGATAGGAGCTAGTTTTGGAGGAAAGATAAATTTTGCAAGCATTCCATTTTAAAATTCAGGAGTTTCCTGTTACTCCAAAAGATAAACGTAGAGAGAAGACTCTGACAACTCATGGGCAAGAGGTGAATCAGAAGGCAACGCTCGTCCCCTCCCCTCCCAACCCCCGTCTTTGCCCACGGAACGGAACAGCCACCTTCTAGACCGCCTCCGGGGTGGGGATGTTCCCGTGCAGGATGCAGGCCTCAGACGAGAGCTGACCTCGTCCGTACCCTTCCCCAAGCTGTACCCCTTGGGTGAACCCAGCTCTAATCTAAAACAGAACATTCAGAGTCTAAGGCTCTGAGACTGGCCTCTGGAGCGACCCCAGCTCGATCCCAGGGCAGAGCAAGCAGCCTCCTTGCAGGTTTAGTTTCTCGCAGGCCTTTGCTCTCAGGAATGCAGCTATGTGGTCATTTCCCTGACCTGGACCCTGTCATAATGAATCCTTCCTTCCCGTTGAATTATTTTCCCCTCTCTTTCCTCTAAAAGATTTATTCCATATGCCAACCTTTCGTGAAACTTCTTTTGCACAGAAAAAATAAGCAAGCAACCAGGACTTGAGTGGCGCAGCGTGGGGACAAAATCAAATGGCGTTTCCTGTGTTTAAAAGATTGCAAAATACATCGAGGATGAGGAAGAATGTTGACATAGCTTAAATGCCCAATTATAACAGGAGTCCAAACCCCAATTTATGGCCTCGCTTGTCCCCTCCCCACCCCCCTTCTTTCCTGTGTTCTGTCCTGACTGGATTTGCTCTGAGCTTCTAAACTTCTCTCCGCTCAGTGTGACAGCTGCACCCTTTAGCTTTTCTATCATGCATGTTTAATTCACAAGACAGCTTCTCCTGTAGAATCCCGATTTCCCATGTCTGCTGTCCCTCAACTTTTCCATCTGGTTATTTGTACCCTTCTTCCTCTTGCTTTATTATTTTCTCTTTCCTGTTTATTACTTCTCTTCCTTCACCAGAGGTTCCATTTTTCTATTCATCAAATCATTCTCCATCACTTGTGAACTAATTATTACATCAAGGATGCTCCCAAAATGTCAGGGTATCAGCAAATGAGAAGCTGTGCTCTGCTGCAGTTATGAGATATAAAAATAAACTTTACGGAGGCTACCATCTGACAGTCTTGAGGCTGGGCGCTTTGTATGCAGGGATCATCCCAAGCCCCCTCTTAAAGGAACGTTGCCATTTAAGGGAGACGGTGGGAGGGAGACGCAGTTGGGATTCCTGTGTTCAGACCCCAGTTCTACGTCTCCCCTTAGGTGTGGGATCTTAGGAAAGTGACTTCTCTGGGCTACATTTGCCAAAGAGGTAAGATCATATACTACCCTCTTATATAATTTTCATGAGAATTAAGTGAGTTAATACAGTTAACTCATTTAACAGGGCTTCCCTAGTAGCTCAGTTGGTAAAGAATCTGCCTGCAATGTAAGAGACCTCAGTTCAATCCCGGGGTCGGGATCCGCTGGAGAAGGGAATGGCAACCCACTCCAGTACTCTTGCCTGGAGAATCCCCATGGACAGAGGACCCTGGCGGGCTACAGTCCATGGGATCACAAAGAGTCAGACACGACTATGCAACTAACTTTCACTTTCAATACAGTTAAGCACTTAGAATTGTGCCCATAACACAGAAAAGCTATGGATTAACTATTAGCCAAGTGTTAACTATTATGGTTTGCCTGTCACGTGAGTTGGTATCAGACACAAGAAAACATGCATTTGGGGAAATACGCCTCCTCTAGCCTGAGTCCCTCTGTGCTCCAGTTTGAGAAGCCTTGGAAGTCGTGATTATCAGAGTTGAGCCCTTTGGACCAGAAGCAGCAGCATCTAGGAACCAGTTAGGGCTGCAGATCCAACCCACCCCACCTCAGACCCGCCCCAGCCGACTCATCAGAGTCTCTGCGAGTGGGGCCAGGCCACTCAGGTGTTGACAAGCCCTTCAGGAGATACTGGTGATGCTGAAGCTTGACAGCCATGACCCTACGGTGGATACGCTCTCTACTTGAAGGTTGTGTCCAGAATACAGAAGAGAGCTGCCTCTTTCTTAGCCCCCACCCCAGCCGCCACCCCCACCAGCAACACGGTGAACCTCTGTATGGTTCAGGGTCGTGCTCTTTGGAGCAACCCGAGTGGGGAGCAAGCCGTGGCTGCAGGGCAGCGATAGTCTCCCGGAGGAATATCAGCATCGCCTCTTCCATGGGCCCCAGGGGCAGGGCGGGGAATTGCTTGTTTATTTTGGTTCAAAGAGTAGGAATCCAAGAGTGTGTAGTAGATGAAGACAGATCAAAACAAAGAGAAGTCCTTCACCATCACAGGGAAGCAAGACTAGTTGGTCCAGACATTTTTTTTTTAAGTAGAAAAGGATAGATTTATTGCTTTGCTAGGCAAATGGGGGGACACGGCGGGCTCCTGCCCGTGGTCCCATCTTGGGGGAACGGGTGAATTCATAGAATGGTTCAGGGGTGGAGCTGCTGGCAAGGATTGGGGTGTGTGCAGGGTTTGCACTCCTGTACTCTCGTCTCCTAATTAGGAGATTAGGATTAGGGGGTCTCCTAATCCTGATGAGTTCCTCTGGTTCCTTTAACGGTCTTGGGCGGTCTTCACTGAAATGAAGAACACGCACATCTTCCATTCATTGGGGGTGTAGTTAGTGACTGCTGAGTCTGGCAGATTTCCTGGCTGCAGCTCCAGCCTCTTTTCTCAGTCTTCAGCACTAGTGCCCTTCGCCTCCTGAAACAACCAAGTCACCCGGCAATTCACAGACAGTGCCCTCCACTGAATGTTTACCTTGTCGTCTGTGGGTGTGTCTGGGACCTTCTGACGTTGCTACCTTAGGGCATGTCCCGTGTTTTCCTTCTGGAGCCCCTTGGTGGCTGGCGAAGGAGCACTGCTGGGATGTGGACCAGACGGCCACGCCCCTAGTGTGACCCCCGTGTTCGCGGTCCTGTCAAGCCCCAGGGGCCCCGCCTGGACCTGTGAGCCTCTCTGTTGCATATGGGAGAGGGCGGGCACACCCCTCTTGTTGATTGCAAAAGGAAAACACCTCCGATCACTGCTACTGGAGGCACCCCACAGAGACAGCAGAGGCGAGAACCTTCTCCCACGGGCATTTTCCAAAAGTCCTCAGAGAAGAGCCAGAGAGAGAGAATGCCCAGGTAGAAGCCTCACTGTCTACATGACGACCTTAGAGCCGTCATTCCTGAAGACGTGCTCCGACGTGGTCGCCATGCAAGTACCAACGTCTGTGTTAAGGGAGGAGGTTATGTCTTCGTACTCACCTAACCAACCACGTCGGTTTGGTTGTCTTGGTCTCATAGATGATGAAACTGAGGTTCAGAGAGGAAAACAGCAAAACGAAAGGCACAAAGTTAGTCTTCGAGCTGAGATGAGAGCCCAAGTCCTCTGATCGCATCCAGGCGTTTTCTCCTTCCGCATGTGGTTCCTCTCGGCCAACTCCGGACGTGGCACAGACAGGGGGTCTTCAGCGTGGGGAGGACGTGGGACTTCCACAGGACCTACAAAATGGAAAGGTGATTTGATTACTAGACTTGACAGCACCTGAGCTGATAGCCACTGCCCTTCTCCACTGATTTTCCCAGACCTCAACTCCGGAGGACCGGGAGCCCGGCCACACGAGAGGGTGACAGCCATTAGCTAAAGGCAGCATGTTCCACGGCTCCAACCACCTTGAGCTGATGGAGACGTTTTGTGTCTGTACTACCCGATATGGTAGAGGAGGTACCAAATGTTTAATTTTATTTCATCTTTATTAATATAAATGTTTAAAATCGTCTCTAGTGGTTGCTACCCTATTAGACCACACAGGTTTATAAGATCATTTTTTTGTTGGCTGTTAGGACAGATTCTCCAAAAACATCATTTAATGGTCCAGATGAACTTTTGGCAAAGCAGAAATACAGATACAGATGTAGAGAGAGGACAAACTTACGGCCACCAAGTGGGGAAGAAAAGAGTGGATGAACTGGGAGGTTACGATGGACATGTAGACACTACTATATAAAACAGATATCTAGTGAGAACCTAAAAAAAAAATAATAATAAATAAATACATCATAAATCATTTAAAGCAAAACAACAACAAACTCTCCATCCCTGCAACCTCTCAAAACAAACAAGCAGAATCCAGTTTCCCCCCAAATATGCACCATGTCTAGCTAGAAGGACTGGGGGTTTGTACACCCCCATCACCGCCCGGCAATTGTTAAATTGTCTGATTGTGTTTTGAAAAGTCAGCACAGGGTCTCACTCTCCAAGCACAAGCTTTATTTATTGTTGTTATTTCCTGTGAACCAACTGGGTGGGGTGAGAGTCGGGGGATGGACCAGCAATGGAAGGTTTTTGTCTTCGGTGTGGGCAGAGCCTTGTGTGAAGAATTACAAACTGAATCTCAACTCCCGTCGGTGGGGGCAAGGAGGCAGGGGTGCTGAGGGTCCTCCACGGTCGTCTGGCGACGAGGTGCTAGAGATCGGGGGAGGAACCTGCTCTGCAGGTGGCTTTTTTTTCTTTAAAGCCTCAGACCCCTGGCCCTGCAATCACAGTCTCCACACAGGGCTGGCTCCCCTCTCTCCAGGACGAGGCTAACGTTCCTCCTCCCCTGAGATGGTTCTCTCGTTGCCGGGCGCTCACCCCGCAGGAGGGGCTGGTGCGTGAGGTGCTCACACCAGCGTGTCTCACCTGACGTCACCTGTCTGTGTCCTCTCCCCTTTCATTTGCCTTTTTGTTGAGGTATTGGCTCTGCTGGGTCTCCGTTGCTGCGTGGGCTTTCCTCCAGTTGCAGCAAGCGGGCTGCTCATTGCAAAGCACGGGCTCTAGGCGCAGGGGCTTCCGTGATCGAGACCCCCTGGCCCTAGAGCACAGGCTCAGTAGTTGTGGGGCTCGGGCATAGTCGCTCCACAGCCACGTGGGCTATTTCTGGATGAGGGGTCGAACCCGTGTCTCCTGCATCAGCAGGTGGATTCTTTACCACTAAGCCACTAAGGAAGCTCCCATTATGCCTTTAAAGGGAGAAGACCAACCAGCCAAATTCCTTTCACTTAGAAAGCTCAGAAGGGGTAATAAGAAATAAATTGTTTTCCCACTTAAGTGCACCCCTCCCCTGCATCTGCTGATAGTAAAAAATAAATAAATAAATATTGCGAGGTGCCCTCGATGCGGATTGTGACACCCTGCACAGCATCTCTGCTCCGCGATGTCTTACATGTCATAAACCTTTACTAGGAGGGCATGTGCCTGGAGAAGAGAAGGGCTGCCCACTGCAGTATTCTTCCCTGGAGAGCCCCATGGACAGGGGAGCCTGGTGGGCTGCAGTCCATAGGGTTGCAAAGACTCAGACACGACTGAGTGACCAACACAGGAGGTCATGTATGGTACCTGTGACCCTCACAGATACTTGGACTTGGATTAAGACACACTCCCTGGCCCCCATGCGTATCCCCTTCTCGGCTTTGTGGATCACCAGGCACCCCGTACACATGCTGCCCTGGGAACACAGAAATCCCCTCTCTGTCATCAGGTGCAGACGGGTCCCTTTATATCGGAATCCTTGTTCCGACTTCTCCATTTGCCAAAGATGTGAAGGTAGCGAGCCAGGCTCCTCCACCTCTGTACTAATAGATTCACATTCACGGAGCCGCTGAATGAAGCGTCAGTCACTCAGCGAGACAGTGGAAAGCTGGCAGATGAGGTTCCTGCATCTGAATCAGTTGCCTTCCAGCTGGATACCTTTGGGGGTTCATCAACCTCACGTTGGGGACTGCAGGCTGCCGCCTCCCCCTGAGATGGACACGGCAGGAACTGGGCACCAGCCATCGGCCTGGGCACGCACAGGCTGGCCTGAGGAGACTCACCACCCTGCTTCCCACCCCATCAGCTCTGCCCGCGTGCCACCTGCCTCGGCGACACGTCCCAAGCACACCCCGCTGGGACTCCCCTCCCCACATCGTGCCCAGAGCACGTGGTCTGAACCAGAGGAGCCCAAACTCCCTTCCACTTCCTGCAGTTACTCACGTGACCCGCGGGCTCCCTAACGAGATTTCGAGTTCCTAGAGGAGGTGATTTGGATGTCTGCCCTCTCTCCAACCCCCAGATCACTTGGATTCGATTCGACAGATCGTTTTCAACTGCCGTCTGCCTGCCCAGTGCCGTGTTAGACGGGGCCCCTGGAGTCGGGTCAGCAAGCCCCGTCTGCTGCCCACGTGGACGTCACAGCATACCCAGGAGAATGGGTGGGCATCACTGGTTTTACCTGCCTAGCCGCTATCCCTTCTTCAGGAGGTGACCTCGCCCTCCCTGAAAAATCGCTGGGGTCATGGGCTGGAAGGAAGATTTGGGCAGAGGACAGAAGTTGGGGGCGTTGTTGGGATCGTTGGCCTGGTCCTCACCCCTCGCCCTGTACCCATGCCTGCTGGCCACCCTTCCCACCAGAGGCAGGGACCCTTGCCCAGCCCTGGACTTCACGCTCAGCCAGGTGGAACAGTCTAGAATTCAGCATGCGTCCCCTCGAACCTCTGTCACTGCCCTGGGAAGAGCTGCCCCTTGGGCCTGGACTCCAGAATGAGGCAGAATAGGCCTGGAGTTCGCCCACCACGGGGAGCCGGGCTCAGCCCACCTGCAGTGCAGAGCAGACCGTCAGCTGCCTTGGTCAGCCTGCAGCCAACCCGCCGTGACACAGAGGATACACGTTTCTTGAACCTCCCCACCGAGGTTCCGTGCCCATGGGTTTCCCGGCAGCACAGGACCCATGTGTTGGGCCCAGCCCTCCCCTCTTCCTGTCCTCTGCCTGCTCCTCCCACCACCCGAGAGCCCGACTGTGATCTGGACGGGGCATCGGCTGGGCTTCCCAGGTGGCGCTAGTGGTAAAGAATCCGCCTGCCAATGCAGGAGACAAAAGAGACACAAGTTCAATCCCGGAGTCAGGAAGAATCCCCTGGAGGAGGAAATGGCAGCCCACTCCAGGATTCTTGCCTGGAGAATCCCATGGACAGAGGAGCCTGGCGGGCTGCAGTCCACGGGGTCACAGAGAGTCGGACACGACTGAGCGACGAGCACTTTCACTTTTACTTGGTCTTTCACGTGGGGCTTTCTCAGAGTCCACGTGTGGTATCTTCCTGCTGAACTGGGAACGCAGAGCCCTTTTCTCCGTCTCCTTTAGAGGGGGCTCGCGCCCTCCGCGTGCACTCAGGTGGAGCTGGGCTGTGGTGAGGGGACCCTGAGGGGCCGCCCGCGCCTCCTCCTTGCAGGGAACCCTTCCGAACACCCTTCTGACAGCCCCGGGGATGTCACCGCCCGCGGGCCCCCCACTCCTTCTGCGAGATGTGCAAGATGTGCTGTGTTGCATCTACCCAGAATAAAATGATTGTCATTTACTTACCTAGCAGCTGTCAGAGTCTGAAATTTCGTCCTGTAGGCGTCAGCAGTTTTTCCCCCATACATGAAGCTTCATCTCGATCCGCCAGCAACAGCGATCAGAGGGGCTGTCGCTCCTCCCTTTCTCCAACGAGCGATCGTTAGAGACCAGTTCCCACAAATGCGGCCGTGAGTGACCGTCACCCTGGAGTCACGCGCTCAGGAGCTGTGATAGATTTGCCAGGAGACCTTCTGGTGCAGAAGGGGCCTGGGGATACACAACAGAACACCCCCCCATACCCCCCATGGCAGAGAACTGTAGCTTCCCTCCTTTGGGAGCCTGCGGGGAAGGATAATTCTGTTTCCTGGGCAGACGAGGAGACACTGGCTTCGGGAGAACGCAGGGTCCAACTCTTTATTGAGGAAGATGGATTCCAAAGGAAGACACAAGGAAAAGCACTTTGATGAGCAAAATCGCCCCCTGCTCCGGGCGGCCTCATCCCTGTGGCACCCACAGATGAGAAACACATCAGCTGGACTGCACCCAGAGCTGCAGAGGCAGGAGGTGACTCCAGAAGGGAAAAACCATTGGTTTCTGGGTGGTGTAGGCAACCATCTGGTGTTTGGAGGATTGCCCTCTCGTCGTGGCACCTCCTAGACACGCTGCCCCACCAGGGCCCGGTGTGGCAGGAACCAGGCGTGGCCCCAGGCACCCCCCAGCCAGCCTCCTGGACACAGGAAGGCTGTGGCTTTGACGCCCGCTGCAGCAGCCCAGGGAGGGCAGGGGCTCAGCGCTGGGTCTTCCTCCTGGCCCGTGGGTCTCTTGCCCACACACTTAATGAGGTCACACTTCAGCAATGCCTTTGTTAGACCCCAACGCTGTCCCCACCCTCCTGACAAAGCAGCTTTTGTGTCTTATGTCAAAATAATCACTTACCCAAAATGATGGCCAGGCGCAGAAATAGCCCTGCTTTATCCTTAGGGAATAGAGAAAAAGAGTGTTAAATGTTTAACCTGGATTGATGAGGTTTGCTGAAACTATTGGATAAAATGAAAACTTTCTTAGAGGCATAAATCACTGGGGAGATTCCCCCCCACCTCATTGATTTTTGGATTCCGTTAATGATTCCAGCTCTGAGAACAGAGGCTAGGTGGAAGTTAAAGAAATGGAAAGGCCACATTAACCTCTAAATTTTACCTCCATGTTGATTTTTGACAGTGAAATACTATAATTAACCCAGACTATTTTCCCAAGATTTCATTTTTTGCTGATGTTCGAGAGTATTGCAGAAAAGCTGATTCCTAATTATTACATACAGCATTGCATAAATTTCTTCCTAATTAAAAAGCCTCTAAATTCTAAATAATCAATTTACAAAGACATATGGTTTTGAAAAATTAGGCATTTAATTTCTAAAGATTTATTGGTAATTTGTACCATAGCTAATTAATTATGGTTATAATACTACTGCAGTCAGAGTAGAGATTGATGTAATGATATGACTGCAAATTTATTTTGATATGTCTTCCTTAATATCAGAGCATTACAATATACTTAGTTTTCTAGCCCCTTCTTAATTATGCTCAGAAGCATTAGTTTAATGAAAGATAAGAGGGCTTGATAAGTGTACCATCAGATTTTATTTGAACAACCATTTTCAACATAAAACAAACAAATTGTTTTTCTGCCCTGGCAAAATGAAATTTGCAGTTGGTAATAAATTAACAGGCAGAAATGCCTTAAAATTAAATAGTATTTGATACAGCATTTCCCATTAACCGTTGTGACAATTCTCAGAGAGCTTGGCAAGATGAGAAAGTAGTTAAACTGCGCAAAGGAAGCCAGCTGACGAAAATGAATAGAACTCAACATAAACAATGATGGCGTTGTAAATATTCACAAACGCAGGAGATAGGTGGGGAGCGTTTTTTTTTTTTTCCCTACTTCCTTTGTCATGTGAATTTCTAGACATTAAAAAAAAATCTGGGGAATGTTTTGAATATTAGCAGGTTTCTCTTTGAAGGTGGAAGAGGAGAAAGATCTTTGATTTAGTGGTAGAAAATGCCACTGATGTATTTTGGCAAATGGAAACACAGTAGGCTTCGGAGTAAACTGGGGGACAGGAACATGTTGCAAGAAAGGGAAGGGAAGGGCGTGAAATATCTTCATAGAATGTGGGGAGCCAGGCACTGGCGCGTGGGGTGCAGCCTGCCAGCCTCGGGTTAGCAGAAGGACCCACTCGCCTGTGGAGCGCCCCTGGAAAGGCCCCTGGGGGGCTGGCAGAAGTGCTTCATCCAGACATCCTCCTGATGAAACCCCAGCTTTCAGAGCTGACCGGGCGCCGGCTCAAGTCCGGCCGCCGGCTCAAGTCCGGCCGCCCTGCCTTCCCGTTTTGCACAGTGACACGCTTGCATCCTTTGTCGTGTGGCTCCTTCAGTGATGTCCTTGGCTCAGACTGCTTTTGTTAACCGCCATGGCTTCTGCCACTTGCTTCACATTTCTTCCCCGAGTGTTTCCACTGCACAACCACCCAACCTCGCTGTGTGACTTGGAGAAAGTCAGTAACCATCTCCTAAGTGTCGGTTCCCCCTTCGGTAAAAGGGTGCCTGTGATAGAACCGGCCCCGGGGCGTACGGGTGATGCCTGCCAGCCCTGCTCTGCTTGTGCTGAGATGGAGGACCAGGGCACAGGGCGAGGAGGTGACGTTTCTCGTCATTCCTCTCACACATGTCTACCGTCCACCCACTCTGTCTTCAGTAGGGCTTCCTTGCTGTGGGCAAAGGAATAAATAGAATGCAAGGCATCTGCTCTCTCAGAATCACAGTTTAATGGAGAAGATGGTCCCTATAGAAATAATTGAAATAATAGTGCCTAGTGACAAAATTAGTAAGATTTAGGAACAGATGTGATGTCATCTGTTAAAAGGAAAACGGTCCGTGGATTGGGGCGGGGGAGAGGGGTTCAGGTTCAGGCCTCATGAGCGGCGTAGCATCGTTTCCGAGGGATCTGGGGCAAGAAGTTTTATCTGGACTTAGAGAGGCAATGTGCAAGTAGGTTGGACTCTCCCCGGCAGGCTGCTGGGTCCTGTCTTCTAGGATGAGGTGAGCCACCTAATGCTGAGCTGTGACTGGGGTGTGTTGGGCTCGTTTGGCAGGCGTTTCCCCTGAGCACAGGCCGACTTAGGTTTAGACTCGTGACATGGCCAGTCCACAGGGGTGGCCCCCATTCTGTGGGTCCTGCTGTCTGCATTAACTTGGTCAACAGTAGTTATGCATGGGTTGCATGGGGCCCACAGAGGAGCCTTGGGAGGCTGTCAAGACCTAAAGGAGAAGATGCTAAGTATTTGAGTCTCTTTCTTTTTTTTTTGCTTAAAATAAAATCTTTATTGATATATAATTCATATGCCAAAGAATTCACCCATTTAAATTGTACAGTTAAAATTTTTATCAATTGTACAAGTTTTTATCAATTGTACAATTATACAATTTTTTATCGACTGTACAATTTTTATCATGTGTACAATTAAATTTTTTATCAATATATTTTTTTATTGAGGTATAGAAAGGGGGATATATTTGGGTATATATACGTCAATATATATATTTTTATTGATTTACAATGCTGTATTAATATCCACTACACAGCAGCCATTGTTACACATATATATATGTATATGCAATCTTTTTCATGTTATTTTCCCTTGTGATGTATCACAGAGTATTTTTTTAGCAGAATGTTTTTTATCTGTTTACTGTTATGCATTTTGGGCGGTGCTGGGTCTCTGTGGCTGTGCATGGGCTTTCTCTAGTTGCGGCGAGCAGGGACTACTCTTTGTTGCCCTTGGAGGGCTCCTCATTGTGGTGGCTCCTCTTGTTGCAGAGTGTGGCTCTAGGCACATGGGCTCGGTGGTTGCAGCTCGCAGGCTCCTGGCTGAGTAGTTGTGGCACACAAGCTTCGTTGCTCTGCGGCATGTGGGATCTTCCTGGACCAGAGATCAGAGCCATGGTCCCTGGCCTGGCAGGCGGATTCTTAACCACTGGCCCGCCAGGGAAGCCTCTACCATAGGATGCTGACTATAGTTCTCTGTGCTGAGCAGCAGCACCTGAGTGTTGAAAGAAGGCAAACTGGGTGGGAAGGGGAGTGAAGGGGGCAGGAAAGCACGCCCAGAGAGCCCAGGACAGACGTGAAGGGGCGACGCGGGAGGGACTTCGCTGCTTGTGTCCGACGCGGGGAAGCGAGGCTGGGGAGGGGAGATGGCCTCAAATGGTCCAGGCTTGTGTGTTGGGGAAAAGAGCCTGGGAGTGTGAACACACCAGCAGTCCCCGTGTGACTATTAGCAGACACATTCGTTTTTCCTCTTCAAAAACTAGCCCAGGTTTTCAATATGGAGTGGAAGTCTACTCCAAACAGAATAACCATATCATATGTATCAGGTTTGGGCTCCAGAATAATAAAAGTCAGCATCAAAGGGAAAAATGACCTAGGTTAAAAATGACTGTTTGGGGATATTTCATTACATGTATGGTAAACTTTTAACACGCCTCCTTCAGCTGACAAATGTTTGTTCAGTTCTTTTTATTCATGACACGTATGGTAAATGTTTAACACACTCCCTTCAGTCATCAAATGTTTGCTCAACTCTTATTATGTGCTGAGTGGACAGCCCACCAACCCTATTGACTGCCTGAGTTTGACTCTTCCTAGTACAGTACAATATGAATAATTTCAATAACTGTTTTAAGTTCACTCCATTCTTTGTAATGACCCTTCAGAGTTAAATTTATTCTAAAAGTATCCATTGAATATCCATTCTGTCCCAAAGAGGCATTTATATTTGTTGAGCAATCAAGTGTCTCATTATCTTAATATTTTCTATATCCACGGTCAGGGGTTAGGATTAACTGACTTTGGGTGAACAGTCTAACCTCATTGGTCCTCACTTTTCACATCTATAAAATGAGTCCATTACATAGCTCTTTTCCAGCTCAAAAGTTGTGTGATTTTTAAAAACAAGCAGGCTTCGGTGTACTGGAACAACTCAGAGGGATGGGATGGGGAGGGAGATGGGAGGGGTGTTCGGGACCGGGGGACACATGTACACCCATGGGTGATTCATGTCAGTATATGGCAAAAACCACCACAATATTGTAATTAGCCTCCAATTAAAATTAATTAATTAATTTAAAAAATAAAATAATACCCTATAAAAAAAATTAAGCAGGCTTTTTAAAATTAGGATAAATCTATTTCCTATCTAGTTCTCAACAGCTGATGTATATAACCTTTAACTGAATGTCGTAATTTTCATATACTCTTTTTAAAAATTATTTTTGATTGTAGGATAATTGCTTTGCAATATTGTATTGGTTTCTGCTATATATCAGTATGAATCAGCCACAGGTATACATGTGTCCCCGCCCTCTTGAGCCTCCCTCCCACCTCCCACCCCTTCCCACCCATCTAGGTTGTTACAGAGCCTCGGTTTGAGTTAACCGAAATTCAGGTTTCTATCAAGGTAAATCTTTGGGGTGAAAATTCTCCTAATGCTAGATTTTGGATGTCATACAGTTTTCTATGAAATTTGATGCCATTCCATCTCACTTAATTTATGTGTCCATGTACTGGATTTCTGCCAGAATAAAAGGTAGAAAAGTTCCAAGTTTGGGGGCCAGCTGAAAGGAAACAGCCATCCCCCAAAAGCTTAAATAAATGAGACGGGATCCGGAACTCTGAGCCGTGGCTTCCAGCCTGGCCCATCACCATTAACTACAGAAGCCACATAACCTCCAGATGCTCCAGCATAACTCCCATTATTATCTATAAAAGTTACACTCCTATACCAAGGGGAGAGAAAGGCCACAATAAGGCTTTTAAAAAGCTATTTAATATATCAGCTTTCACAGAGATAGACGGCACCGCTACGACAAAACAAGAAAAGATGTGCCTGACTTCACAAGGTATTGGCACTGTTAATCATATTTTGAAATATTGCTGGCATAGATCTTGGAAAACACAGCACTGTTTCCATATTTCCAGGGGAAGAGATGACAGTTTTAATGTTGAGATACACTGATAATTCCAAGCCCTCTTTTCTCCCCAATATGGGATAAATCCAAGAAGTAGATTAAGCAATCAGGGAGCTTCTAGATGCCTAAGTACTAAGACTGAATGTTGTAAATTTGCCACATTCCATTACAAGGATATCATAAAATCTCATTAACAAACAACTGCATACGTATGTGTATGTATATGTTATAATATTATAGAATTATTTACATCAGTATATTCCTTATATTTACAAAATGTTAAAGTGTTATAAATTTATACACCTAAGTAATTTTAGATGGACTTTTAAACATTTACGACTTCCCTGATGACTCAGAAGGTAAAGCATCTGCCTACGATGTGGGGGGACCCGGGTTTGATCCCTGGGTCAGGAAGATCCGATCCCCTGGAGAAGGAAATGGCACCCCACTCCAGTACTCTTGCCTGGAAAATCCCATAGACAGAGGAGCCTGGTAGGCTATAGTACATGGGGTCGCAAAGAGTCAGACACAACTGGGTGACTTCACTTTCACTTTCTTAAACATTTATGAAAATAATTACCTAGTTCCTTTTTATACTTCTCCATTTCTAATTTTTAAATGTCCTAAGTTGCTATTGTTGTTGTTCAGTCGCTCAGTCGTGTCCAAATCTGCGACCCCATGGACTGCAGCATGCCAGGCTTCCCTGTCCATCACCAACTCCCAGAGCTTGCTCAAACTCATGTCCATTAAGTCGGTGATACCATCCAACCATCTCATCCTCTGTCATCTCCTTCTCCTCCTGCCTTCAATCTCTCCCAGCATCAGGGTCTTTTCCAATGAGTCAGTTCTTCAAATCAGGTGGCCAAAGTATTGGAGCTTCAGCTTCAGCATCAGTCCTTCCAAAGAATATTCAGGACTGATTTCCTTTAGGATGGACTGGTTGAATCTCCATGCAGTCCAAGGGACTCTCAAGAGTCTCTCAAACACCACAGTTCAACAGCATCAATTTTTCAGCGCTCAGCCTTCTTTATCGTCCAGCTCTCACATCCATACGTGACTACTAGAAATACCAATGTCATTTAAATCCAAGTGAAACGTGTGTGTCAGTAGATGATAAAACTTTTCCACGTTGGTTATTCTGACCTTCCCAATTCTGTGGAGTGGGTAGGACCGTTTTACTGATAAGGACTGTGAAAATACATTGCCCAAGGTCCCCCAGGTCATTTGTGGCAACGTCAGGGTGTTCCTCTGCGCCTAAATGCAGTGCTCGTCTCAGCACAGCATCATGGTTGCACAACAGATCACTTACCAGAAGGTAGCTCCGGGGTCCGGCCCAGGAGGATGTGGATTTCTTCCTTGAGCTCCACGTGTCACTGTGATGCTCACTGAGCAATCTGGCCTCCTGGGCTGGCCGGTCCTCGATGGAGCTCTCTCCTCTGCCCTCAGTTAAAACTCTTGTAACTAGCGCAGGTATTGTAGGTTGCTCTTGTTTTTTCTTCCTTACTAAAAGAATCTTGATGTTCTTCATTGTAACAATGTACCCACCTTCCAGACTCCTTACACTAGGGGTGGCCGTGGGGCCAGGTCCTGGTCAGCTGGTTGAAAAGAGAATCCCTTATGGGGCTTCTGGGACAGCTGGTTGTGTTTTTTTTTTTTATTAAAGTAGAGTTGATTTAGTGTTGTGCCCTTCTTTGCTGTACAGCAAAGTGACTCGCGTGTGCTCAGTTGCTCAGTTGTGCCTGACGCTTTGTGACCCTGTGGGCTGTAGCCGACCAGGCTCCTCTGTCTGTGGAATTTTCCAGGCTAGAATATTGGAATGGGTTGCCATTTCCTACTCCAAGGGATCTTCCTGACCCACGGATCGAACCCACATCTCTTGCGTCTCCTGCATTAGCAGGCGGATTCTTTACCACTGCGCCACCTGGGAAGCCCCAAAAGTGACTCAGTTATACACATACATACATTCCTTTTTATATTCTTTTCCATTATGGTTTATCCCAGGAGATTGAACATAAGTTCCCTGTACTACACAGTAGGTCCTTGTTGTTTATGCATTTGATATACAGCAGCTCAAATCTGCTGACCTCAACTTCACTCCATCCCTTCCCCCGCCCCTCCCCTTGGCGACCCCGTCTGTCCTCTCTGCCCCTGAGTCTGTGTCTGTGTCATGGATAAGTTCATCTGCATCATATCTTAGGTTCCGCATATAAGTGATGTCATGTGGTATCTGTCTTCGTCTGACTTACTTCACGGTGTGATAATCTCTAGTTGCATCCTTGTTGCTACAGACGGCATTAGTCCATTCTCTTTTAGGGTTGGGCAGTATTGCACTGTGTCTATGCGCCACATCTGTATCCATTTAGCTATCGATGGACGTTTAGACTGTTTCTCATTTTGGCTGTTGTGAACAGTGCTGCTATGGATGTAGGAGTGTGTGTATCTTTTTTAATTAGCATTTTGTCTGCATATATGCCCAGGAGGGGGCATTGCTGGGTCCTATGGTAGTTGCTTTTTTTTTTTTTTTTTTAGTTTTCAGAGGAAGCTTCACACTGTTTTCCACAGTGGCTGAACCAGTATCCATCCCCACCAGCAGTGTAGGAGGGTTGGGAAAGCTATTTAATTAGGAACAGAATTGTGAGCTTGATTCTTTATCGGATCCCTTTATCCTTCCCCTTCTCGTCTGAAATACACACAGTGCTGAAGCGGGAGTAGCAAGCTTGCCAGCGTGAGAATGGAAGTTACATATTTCATTAACAGAATGGACACACAGAAAGCACCAGAACCCTCAGGGCATTAGGGAGCCACTGTGTGGAACGCGACTGCCCACCTCCAACCACTCGTGCCAGGAAAAACAGAGGCCCCTGGCTGCTTACGCCAGCGTAGCTGCTGTAGCGACACTCAGTTCTAAATGAATGAGTAAAACAAGCTGGAAATGGGATGAAGAAAAACGGTAAACGGAACCACAAGGAAACGCAAGGTTTGTGTCTCAGGCACAGACTGTTGTATATAATCAGCAAATTCCCCATCGACTCTCCGCCACCGTCTGGGGTCCTTCGCCAGGAATTCCTCAGGTTCGGACAAGGGTCCACCACCATGAATGGATCTCGAGTTAAGGTCTCAGCTGCCGTTTGCAGACGAGTGATCCTTAGGGTTGAGTTTGTAACTTGGCCAGTCTCTGCCTCTGTTTCTTGGTTTGCAAAATGGGCATAATAATAAAAACTCTTAGGATTGTCCAGAAGATTGAATGAGATGATAGGTATAACATGCTTAGGATAATGCCAAGCATACTGGGAAGCCATTAATAAATGCTACTCATTATGGAGATGGGCTGAAATCATTACTGATCCTGCATAGACAAGAACTAGAGCACAGCTTCTGTACTCTTCCCCCATCATTAAAGAGAGTCACTGCCTTATCCCATTCTTTCCCATACAAAATACACTGAAGTGAGAATTCCCTGGCAGTCCAGAGGTTAGGACTGGGAGCCTGGATTCAATCCCTGGTCTGGGAACTAAGACCCTGCAAGCCAAGAGGCACAGTCAAAACACACACACACACACACACACACACACACACACACACACACACAATCCCAAGACACACTGGAAATACAGTTTGCCCATTAAGTGAGTGATTGTAGTGAAAAAAGCCAAAAATATATGCTGGGTGATATGGAGGTTCTAGCCTAAGTATCAAACCTAGTTCTTCTCTTCAAGGGAGCTCCCAGTCTGGTGTGGGCAGGGAGTAAAGGGCCCCATTATTAACCACCTCAGGATCTGAGAGGTGCTGGTAAGTAGCCCAAGGTCTCAGAGAAAGAAGATCTTAATATTTGCCTGAGTCTTTTAGCCAATATTTATTATACACCTTGAGTTAAATACTAATAACAAGTGAAAAAGAACAAAATAGAATGGAATCAAGTTCACCTTAGAAAAGTCCTGATAGGATGTGAATGCCCCCCAGGATCAGGATATTGTCTCATTCATTTAAAAAGCCCAGTCCAGGAATATTTCCTGGTACATGGAATGAATTTTCCCAGTTGAGTTTTTTATAGCTTTCTGTTTGGGATTTTGCTTTTGCAAAACCATAGCTATTCATTACTTCTACTCCTGGCTCTAACAAAGCAGTTTTTAGCCAAACCAATGATCCCAGGAAGAACAAGTAGAAAGGCCAGAGAAAATTAAAATTTTATCTGAAGGCATCAGAGAGCTGCCAAGGCATCTAAGACTTGAGGGGTCAGGCCGTCTGTGAAAGGAAGGCCCCAAGCTCTTTCTCCTTCAGTAAGTTTTCATTCTTACTCAGATATGCAGATAACATCTATATGGTAAAGCTACATCAGATATACCACTCTAATGGCAGAAAGTGAGGAGGGACTAAAGAGACTCTTGATGAGGGTGAAAGATGAGAGTGAAAAAGCTGGCTTAAAGCTCAACATTCAAAAACTAAGATCATGGCATCTGGTCCCATCACTTCATGGCAAATAAATGGGGAAAAAGTGGAAACAGCAAGACATGTTATTTTCTTGGGCTCCAAAATCACTGTGGATGGTGACTGCAGCCATGAAATTAAAAGACTCCTTGAAAGAAAAGCTATGACCATCCTAGACAGTATATTAAAAAGCAGAGCCATCACTTTGCCGACAAAGGTCCATCTAGTCAAAGCTATGGTTTTTCCAGTAATCATGTATGGATGTGAGAGTTGAACCATTAAGAAATCTGAGCACCAAAGAATTGATATTTCTGAACTGTGGTATCAGAGAAGACTCTTGAGAGTTGCTTGGACTGCTGGAGATCAAACCAGTCCATCCTAAAGGAAATCAACCCTGAATATTCACTAGAAAGACTGATGCTAAAGCTGAAGCTCCAATATTTTGCCCACCTGATGCAAAGAGCGACTCATTGGAAAAGACCCCAATACTGGGAAAGACTGAAGGCAGGAGGAGAAGAGAGCAACAGAGGATGAGATGGTTGGATAACATTACCAACTCAATGGACATGAATTTGAGCAAACTCCGGGAGACAGTTAAGCACAGGGAAACCTGTAGTCCATGGGATCCCAAAGAGTTGGACGTGACTTAGCGACTGAACAACAACAACAGCTGCATAAATCAGGAGGTTAAGGCCCCAGGCACAGGGAAAACTGCTCAAAAGCAGAGTGTGGTTTTCAGAACCTCACGGTGCTGGAAAAGCAAAAATGAGAATACTGGGAAGGCGCTCTTATAAACATCCCAAGCTCTTCTTGGGGCCTCTAGAAAGTAACCGCCTAGGGGTGGGCGAATCCAAAATAGACCCAGCCTGAGAAAAAGGTACAACTTGCTCTCAGCTCAGCTGAGCGTATGGCTAGACTGAGGAAACACCCCCTGCTCTAGATATCAGGATTTACATTGACCTTCAGAGACGACTGTCTTGCTAAAGGAAGATAACACCATCCAGAGCCTCTAAAGTTTTCTTACCCGATGGTCTTCACCCCATCAACACTTAATAAAGAACTAAGAGATAGAACCAAGAAGAAACGGACAACAGAAACAGACCCATAGATGATCCAGATATTGACTTACCTTCTGTTTTGATATTTACTTTTATTTCTTTCTTTATTTTGGCTGTGCTGGGGCTCAGTTGCAGCACGTAGGATCTTTTAAACATGTGGGATCTCGTTCCCTGACCAGGGATCAAACCTAGGCCCCCTCCACTGACAACATGAAGTCTTAGACACTGGACCACCCGTGATGTCCCTGTGCTTATCTCTAAAGACAAATACAATCTTTATCTTTTAAAAAATGTCATTAGCGTAGTCAAGAAATAAATGGTAGGAGAATTTCACCAGAAAACTCGACTCTATTCAAAAAGAATCAAATAAAAATTTTGCAATGAAAAATATACTTGCTGGAATGAAGATCTACAATACTGTAAATCAACCATACACCAATAACTTTTTTAAAAAAGATGAAAATCTCAACAGATAAGTTGAATAGCATCCTGGGCATGACTAAAGGATAAATGGCTATCAGATAGGACAGGGAAAATATTCACACTAAAACAGGAAAAAGGCTTCATTGGGTAGAAAACATAGGAAAGAGACATAGGAGACGTACTGAAAAGTTGTAACGTAGATATTTGGACTCCCAGTGGGAGAGAAGAGAACGGAACAGGAGAAATTTTAAAGACAAAAAAAACAAAGCCATGAATTTTCCAAATCGATGGAAGACATCACTACAGTTTGAAGAACATAATTTGGATCCCAAGTTGGCTAAAACCCAACTGCTCAAAGCCAGTTTCATTCAACACTTGATTTGTTCATGGTTTAGAAGTAAAACCATGTGAAGCATCATTGAGTTCATGTGATTGAGGCTGGAGAATGAGGCACTATTGTTCAACTTGACCTCAACTTTGCCTTTAAACCGGAGTAAACCAGGCAGATCCGGCTAGATCAAGTTACCCTGGCTTAACTTTAGAACCAGAACAAAAATGAAAACATCGGCTCTGTGATTTTATTATTTTTTAAAATTTGCTCTGAAGTAAGGAGAGACTGTGTCCCAAACAAGACTGCCATCCTAATAACTTTTTCAGCCTTTGGAGCAGTCTGATATTTTCCTGGAAAATCCTGTCTTGACATTTGAGTGCTGATATTTAGCAATTTGTTTCCATTTCTTTTATGAAATTAGCCATCATTTTTTTTTTTAAGATGCCAAGTTTTACAAGCTGTGAATTCCTTTTTCTAAAAAAAAAAAAAAACCTTTAAATAGTTCTGCTCCAGAAGCTTATGGTTGAAGGGCAAAACCTCCCTAATCACTTTGTAGTGAATATTTCAGGAGTTTCCTCTTTCCCCACCCCGGACAGGGCCCACCTGGAGCCTGTCAGAGACTGCTGACAAGACAGGGAAGAGCCCAGTCCTGAACTGTCAAAACCTGATTTGGAAAATGTTTCCACTGCTTGATTCTGATTTGAGGAAAGCAGCGAGAAGCGATATCTGTCCATGTGTCGTTGGATTCTAGGGTGTTTTCCGCCCTCCTGAGCAGTCCTTCTTCCTCTGCGCTCCTCGGTAGAAAGTTGACTTGTGAACGCTTATCCCCTTCTAAGTTCATGGAGCTCTGTGAGGTTTGTTTGTTTTTTTCCCTCTCTTCACTGTTGGTTTATTTGCATGCTCTTAAAAAATGAGTGCTTTTCACGACTTGGATTTCTTCTGAGACTGTGGTGAAACTCCTTCCAAGGGGTCATGAAGGGCTTTGGAGGAACTCAGCACCACTTGATATTCAACAGTTGCTTGAGCCAAATGTAAAACTGTATCACCGCTGAGGGACACAACTAGAGCCTTCGAATCCCTGGTTATCCCGTTATATTGTAAACGAATACATTACCTGTCTATCACAGGTTAGGTTCCTGAGCAGAAGTGCTTTCACAACCTGCTCCCCACCCGCCCCAGATATGAATTAAACCAGGTCTTGCAAAATCAAAGAAAAATGAGTGCTTTTCAATATCCCCTCCACATGCCAGCCAAATTCACTTGCTTATTATGATACATTAAGAAGTAAGATTTACATGTATACCTGTGACGGATTCATTTTGATATTTGGCAAAACTAATACAATTATGTAAAGTTTAAAAATAAAATAAAATTTAAAAAAAATTTAAAAAAAAAAGAAGTAAGATTTAAAAGAAAAAAAGAAAAAGATTGCTTTCTAGTAAAAATATGAACCGGGAGCACAGTTTGTGTTTTTCCCAAGAGTTACTACTGCCTATGAGACCAAAGACCAGGCAACTGCCTTGATACCCTCCAGTGTTTGGAAGGATATGGTTCTGAGGACTGGCGATTTGGCCCGTGGAGAGAAAGGAAGCATAACTACTCTTCACAGGCTCTCCCGTTCATTCTCAGCAGGCATTTTCTGAGCACCTACTGTTGACAAGGTCCCCAGAGTTGGGGGCAGAGATGGGACGGGGAAGTGGACGTGACCAGTTAGGCGTGGCCTCTGTATTCCCAGCGCTGTCTACAGAGAAAGACCTTCTTTGATGGTAGATCACTGTTATAGTTGGGGCTCCCATGGTGGCTCAGTGGTCAAGAGTCCACCTGCCAATGTAGGAGACTCTGGCTCGATCCCTGGGTCAGGAATATCCCCTGGAGGAGGGCACGACAACCCACTCCGGTATTCTTGCCTGGAGAATCCCGTGGACAGAGGAGCCTGGTGGGCCACAGTCCACGGAGTCACAAAGAGTCGGACACGACCTAATGAGAGCATAGTGACAGTGAGAGTGACATGAAACAAGGGAAGTTTTCGGTGTCTCTGGCCTGGAAGACCTTCACCCTCTCTGGGTCTACTTCACCCCTCCCGCTGGTGATTGCTTCTGAAAAGAGACATAACTTACCCCCAACAGTTTGTCAGGGATCCCAACAGGTCTCATGCCCTGCCAACATTATTGCACTTTTTCCATCTGTAGGAAAGAAAAGTGATTCTATAGGACTGGAGAAAAAAGTGCAAAAAGCATCATCCTAAATCTCGTAAGGTAGACTGCAGACCTGCCCGAAAGGCACTTGCTCATCCGAGTGGTGAGCCTAGATTCGCTTCTCTGCCTTCTCCACGAGCCCTGAGCCCTCAGGGCCCACGGCTGTACGTTAACCATCCGTGGCTCCTGAGGCTGGAGCAGAGACCTGGCACCTAGTCAAACTCACGAAAGTCATTTAAAGGTTTTCCTTTTGAGCCACAAGATTGGCCAGTAATCTACTTGATCAGTGATCTGAGATGAAATGGCAACCACATTACGCTCACAAACGTGTTCTAAGAATTGCTGTCCTGGCTGTTGTAAACAGTGCTGCCATGAACATCGGGATACCTGTGTCTTTCAGAATTGTGGTTTTTCTCAGGGTATACGCTCAGTGATGGGATTGCTGGGTCATTACGGAAGCTCTATTTTTAGTTTTTCAAGGAACCTCCATACTGTTCAAGCAACCTCAATGCCCATCAACAGAGGAATGGATAAATAAGATGTGGTACATACACACAAGGGAATATTATTCAGTCATTAAAAGGAACAAAACGGTGTCATGTGTAGAGATGTGAACAGGCCTAGAGTCTGTCATACCTCAGAGTGAAGTAGGTCAGAAAGAGAAGAGCAAATATCATACACTAACGCATGTATGTGGAATCTATAAACACGGTACAGATGAACCTATTTGCAGGGCGGAAATGGAGACGCAGATGTAGGGGGTGGATGTGTGGACACAGAGGAGAGAGGAGGGTGGGATGAACTGGGAGATGAGGTCTGACATAAATACACTAGCAGCTGTGAGACAGAGGGCGGGATGGGGAGGGAGGCTCAAGAGGGAGGCTGATTATACTGTATATTATTATACATTCATATTATTATTAATATATTATTAATATTAATTATATTAACAATATAATAATATTATTGATTGCATGAATTATTAATTATATTATATAATTAATTATATTATTTTATATATTATGTAATTATATATATTATTTATATATTTAATATATTATATATTATTTTATATATTATATATTACATATATTATAAAATATATATTATTTATATACAATTATATAATATATATAATTTTATATATTTAATTATGTTAATTATTAATAATGTTGATGATATTAATAATTAATATACATTATATTAATATAATGTTTACATATTATATATTAGCTGATTCACATTGTTATACAGCAGAAACTAGCACAACATTCAAAGCAACTAAAATCCAATTAAAAAAAAAAAACCGGCTGTGTACCAGGCACCAGCTTGGTGATGTGGGATACAAGATGCTTAGGACAGAAGCCCTGCTCCCGCCTGGCCTCCTGTGTGGACAGAGACCTGAGGCACGTGCAGAAATGCCTTTATCCAGAGCGGAGCAGGATGAGGCCAGCACAGGTGTGCGGAACACTCTAGGCCTGCGATGCAGATTTGGATAAGAACTGCTCACCGGCCTCTGAGACATGTTAACCGAAGTTCGGTCTCCCGGAATCTGTCATAGGAGAGTAACGATACTTAAGTTGAATGTCGCTGGAGAGACAGTTTATAATGTGTCCAAAGGGCTGTGTGGGGATGGCATGTCCTGGGTGAAAGGCACAGTCGTCGTGAGCATCCCTGACTCTGCTCTGCCCTTCCTCTTTCTGCGCCTTTGACGCTCCGCCACCCGCTAGCTGGGACCTTGCCCCTCTTTATGCCCATCTTAGTCTCTTTCTTCAAGGTCCCTCTTATTTTATGTCCGTGCTTGCGTGCATGTGCACCACACACACACACGCACGCTTACAGGAGACTGTCAGCCCCACTCACACCCTTCACCACGCTCTGTAAGAACTGAAGGTGCCGTGTGAATACCTGCAGCTCTCTGCCTGGAGGCTTGTTTCCTGGCCTGGGAACATCCTCGGCTCTCAAGCCTTGCAAACTGGAAGTGTCAAAAAAAAAAAATTAAACAGACCCCAAAAAGAGCCAGTGGGAAGCTGGGAGATTAATCCCTGAGCCTCCATGTGCTTTGGGGAGGATGAGTAACTCTCAGGCCTCTCAGCACTCCCCGCCCCAGGGCCGTGGAAGGACTGACCTCCGCCTGCCCGCGGCGGCCTGTCTCGGTGAGGGCCTCCAAGCCTGTTCCTCACTGCCCACCTGCCACACTGCTTCCTGAGATGCCCCCTACACACACGTGTCTAGAACCTTCTCTCAGCGTCTGTTTTTGTGGGAACCCAATGTAAGACGCCAGCATAGCACGTGGCATCTTCCACCAACTACGCAGGACTCGCTCCATCACTCACGCCTTGGCTCCTTGGCAACACGTGACCATCTGGGCAGGGCCCAGTTGGTGTCCTACGCCTGCACCTACACCCCCTACGCCTGCCACAGCAAGCTGGCATTAGGGCTCTTGCAGTATCTCCAGCGCTGCCAGAGGTTCCATTAAAGAACTGTTAGGGGGTGATCTGCCCAGCCCCAGGCAGCAAGCAAAGCAAATGCCATCACAGCATATAAAGCATTACAACAGCAGCAACCGCAACTCTGCCCTTAAATTGGATTCATCCACCGACTTCCCACTGGCTCTTATTGAGGGCTGTTTAATTTTTGACACTCCCAGTTTGCACAGACGGACCCCAAAGCTGCAGGGCCTTGGTGATGCTGTCTGACGACGTGTGACCTCTGACCGCAGCGGCCTAAGCCCACCGCTGTGAGCTGTCTGTCCCTGTTCCTTGACGCTGGAAGAAAATGTATAGCTCATGAATTTCTTCTACTGACACACCAAGAAAACTTCTTTCACCTTTATTTTCTGGTTGTTTTCCCAAGAGACGTACAACTGACTTTGCTTTTGTCATTAAGCATCTGCTTGGAACCTGCTCCGCCTCGTCAGATCACACACCATATGCCATTATCTGCTGGGGTTGCACATTTTCTTGGTTGACAGTCACCGTAAACTTGTGTGTGTCTGGAACACATTCATCATAAACTCAAGACTTTATTCAATGTTGTGTTAACTCTGCAGTGTCATGGGATAGACGGATCTTCTCTGAACAACTGGAATATTAGGGATTCACAGGGACTGCAACGTCGCAGAGTAACACTGGTCACTGGCATCTCCAGGTGTGGGACTATACTTCCCATTTCTGAAGATCTGAAGACACTAAAGCGGGGTGCAGAGAGTAAGCTGTACCAAACTTGGCTTTCTTTATTGCAAAGGACCCTCGTGGTATCCCCTCTAATCATATGCAAAATTTAAAGTGACCGGCAGAACCTGGGGTCCATCCAAGCCAGCTCAGCAATTCCCTCCTGTCTGCTCTCCAGAAATTCCACTGTTAATATCCCTGGGGGTATGGCAGGTCCTTTCGTGCCTTTTTTTACAGCAGGGCCTTACATTCATATCCCAGGAGTCCTTCAGTGTTCTTTATGGGGGTTTGCAGAAACAATGAAAAAATGGTTAATTTTGGGACCTCCCTGGCAATCCAGTGGTTAGGACTAGGCAATTTCACTTGCAGAGAGCCCAGGTTTGATCCCTGGTTGGGGAACTGTGATCCCACAAGCCACTCGGTGAGGTCAAAAAAGTAAAGAAGAAAAAGAAAATGTGGCTAATTTTGGTCCTAGACAAATTGAAAATCAGATGTGTGTATTTACATCAGACAGATTCCCATTGCTACAGATCTTGATGACTTTTTCCTGTTTGACCAATGTCATTTATACCAATGCAGTTCCTGTTTTCACCCTTCCTCTCAGCTGATAATTCATCCACCATTCCTCTTGATGAGATTTTGTACTCTGGCCAAACATACCATGTGGATCCCCCAGTCTTGAAAATGACTGACAACAGAGAAGCTGGCCGTGGGTTACCCGACACTCTAAGCCAAGATACCACCAAGGCGGGCCAGTCTGCAGCCCTTGGAGTTCCACAGCCTGGCTAAGCAAAAGGTCCTATCCCAGGATTGCCCTTTAACAGTTTCACAAATCTGTCTTTAGAGTTTTCTCTCCAACCTGCAGCAGAGTAAGGACTGGAAACATATTGCCACATCCTCTGGCTCTCCTCTGAACAAGGCAGTTCTTTTTAGCCTAGAATCTTAATTGACATCAGCTGACTGTATACAGAACTCTCTCATTCATGCTTGTCTGCATTTCCTTTGAACCTGAGCCTTGTGGTATCTTTGTTACCCAAAGTTGTGACTTATTTCTTTTATTTATTTTTTGCTTGATTTACTTTTTGCTCCCCTGAGTCCTGGTAGAGAAAACTAGAAAAAGTTGGGGCAATGTCTAAGCAGAAAACTGATGACCTCGGGTCCCCTGACCTGCGTGAGTTAGAGGGGCTAGCGTTTATCATCTCTGCCCAGCTCCAGGCTCAGTGATGCCACGTTAGATGACTCTTGAACTTGCCCACAGCGTGTTTACAGCAAGGAAATCGGCAAATACTGTGAACCAGGACTTCTCCCCCATGAGACCCACTTGTTAAATATTTACCAACGCAACACCGGGCAAAGGTCAGTGATATTTGGCATAAAAAGTAGAGATCTTACAAAAAGCATTTGAAAAATCTTCAGAGAAACTGGAGCTGTTTTTATAAATCAGTGGATCCCAGCCTTCTGAGGCTCAGTATCTCCATCATATACTAGACAGTTTAGGAAACATCCTATTCCATTCTGGAATGAAATCCATAGATACTGTCTACCTGTGCAGCACTTTTTAAAATTTTTATTTTTATTTTTTTTACTTATATTTACTTTTTATGGAAGGATAGTTAATTTACAATATTGTGTTACTTTCGAGTGTACTGCAAAGCGACTCCCTGTGTCCCCGCTGGTGATGCAGCAGTAAAGAGTCCGCCTGCAAAGCGGGAGACATGGTTTCTATCCCTGGGTCGGGAAGATCCCCTGGAGGAGAGCATGGCAACCCACTCCAATATTCCTGCCCGGAGAATCCCAAGGTCAGAGGAGCCTGGCGGGCTACAGTCCATGGTGTCACACAGAGTCAGACACGACTGAAGTGACAGCATGCACGCACATATGTGTGTGTGTGTGTATATATGTGCATATAAACACATGTGTGCATATATATGTATAATGTGTGCAACACTTTTTTTAAAAAATCAACATAATATCCCAATAATAATATTTTAAAAATGGAAGCTATTTATAATAGATGACTATATTTTAATATGTAAATATTTGGGCGTGTCTCACTGGAAGAAAAAACAAGATACTGTTCATACCTTTATGTAGAACTACAGAGAAAGCCGGAGCTACAATGCAGGCTGATCAAGGTGAGCTTTGGTGATCAATGTGACGTTCTGAAGCAACTCTCCGTAAAATTCCTCACAGCGTAAAACACCCTCTCCCCTCAGTCCACGGGACTGCTGCACCTTGGAAGACCCAGGATTTTTTTTGCATATTAAAACCATGTAAAAAAAATAGTTTGTGTGTTTGTCAGGAAGGAATTTGTTTCTAGGTTCAGGTTACGTTCCTACGTGGATTACCTGCCCTCCAGAGTCACGTGAGACGTGAGTAGTTCTTCATTGTACAGAACCACAGACGTCTCTGGCACCACCCACTAAATGCCAGGAGTGCCCTCAGTCAGAGAGGCAACCAAAGTATGTCTTAAAGACTCACAAGGCGGCCTAGGAATAGTACCTCCCAGAACTCTAAATCAACACCAGGAATGTCCTTCGGAGCCTGGCCCGCACCCCTGTGTCCTGATGAGCTAGTATCCAACAGGAGAATTGACTGGTAACCAGGATGGTAACCCCTGGCATCCAGAGAGGAAATGCCAAGCAACCCAAGCCCTTAGCAAGTCCAAAAGATGCAGGGACGTCTGGAGAGGCAGCGGGTGACTCGGGAAGAGGGACAGTGCAAGAGAGGCTCCTCGCCAGCAGGGGCAGGGCAGCAGGGGGCCTGGAACTGGGGCCAGGGTGAGGACAGGGTGGAAGCCCCTGGCTTTGGGGAAATGGCCAACTGCAAGTGAATTGCCATCCCGCTTAAAACCTTGTCATCCGGGAACTGTAGGCGGCATGAGGGACAGTCATCATGGGGCCTCACAGAGCTGGGAGCTCCTGGAAACGAGTCTATAAGCTGTCTAATCACCTTTGGCTTCTACGACTACAGTGCGGTCAAGGTGCTTCTTGCTGGGAATTGATAGCGAATTATTATCTAGAGGAAAGTGGCTATTTTATTTTTCTTTTGTCCTCTGTCCCTCATTCTCTTCTTTCTCCTATGTTTAGTTTCTTATTTATTTAAAAGGTAAAACGATATCCTGATATCTAGAGGCTTTGGTGTTTCTTCACCAGATGTTGCTGTTAAATAAGAGACCTGGAGATGTAGATGCTGACATGAGGTTTCATCAAGATGCTTTTTGTATTTTAGAGTTAAATATTCAAAGCTGGTTCTGCAGTGACTCCCAGACGCTCACCCCTCTTTCCCCGCAGTGCTTGAGAATACCTCACCTTCTCAAGATTGTTGACCGCTGTAGTTGTTCTCAAACTTTTTCAACCCAAAGACCAACTGAGAGGAGTTTTAAAAAAACCTGTCAGCCATCTGATCCATCTATTCTTTATTTTTAAGTAAACACGATTGAAATATACATAGAAATAAGTATGCAAATCATAAATATACAGTTTGGAATTGTCCTGCAATGGACTGCACACACATTGCCAGCAGGCAGATCAAGAAACAGAACATCAAAAGCCCTTACTGCCTCCTTTTAGTCACTAGTCCTGACCCGAGGGTAACAGGTATCCTAACTCATAACAGCATAGATTAATTAGGTCTATTTTTGAACTTTATAAAAACAGCATCATGCAGTTGTACTTTTTTGGGTGGTTCTGGCTTCTTTTCCTCAATATCAGGTTTGTGGTATTCATCCATACCATTACCTGTGATTAAAGTTCATTCATTCTCACTGCTGAATAGTAGTCAATGGTAGAATGCATCGTATTTTATTTATTCCTTCTACTACAGATGGATAATTGGTTAGTTTTTCATATGGGGCTATTATGATTAGTGCTGCTATGGCCTTTTTTCCACATGTCTTTTATGTGAACATATATTAAGTATGTACATAGGAATACAATCCCCTTGTACTGGAGGTTGAAGTATATCAGACCTCGGTAGATACTGACAAATACTTTTCCAAGATAGTTGTACACATGTCGGTTTCCACCAGCAGTGAACAAAAATTCAGATTTCTCCACATCTTTGCACACCCTTCGTATCATTCCTCGTTTGCTTCATTCAGCTATGTTGCTAGGCATGAAGTGCTATTGCACTGTGGTCTTAAATTTCATTCCCAGAAAACCAATGGGGTTGAGCACCTTTGCAGCCAAGGCTGGTTGGGTATTCAGCTGTAACACACTGGCATGGCCAGGATTTATCCTCAGGGGCCAGTGCCTGTACTATACTGAGTGTTAAATATTTTATTAAGCACTGTTTTCTAGGACAGCTCTATTGAGGTATAATTGACATACATTAAACTGCACAGAGTGTGAAATTGGCTAAGTTTTGACATGCGTATACACCTGTGATGGCATCACCACGGTTAATACAATGAACCCAGCGAAGGAAACCACCAACAGCCTGGAAAGGCAACCTATGGAAGGGGAGAAAATATTTGCAAATCTGCTAAGGGCTTAGATTCCAAAATATATTTTAAAAATACATTTAACTCAACAGCAGAAAAAAAAAATTCTGATTGAAAAGTCGACAGAGGATCTGAATAGATATTTTTCCAAAGATGACATACAGATAAATAGCCAACAGGTACGTGAAAAACAGCTCAAAGTCACTAGTCATCAGAGAACTTACCAATCAAAACCGCAATGACATCACCTCACACCCGTTGGAATAGCTGTCATCAAAAAGATAGGAAATAGCAAGTGTTGGTGAGGCTGAGGAGCAAAGGGGACACTTAGGCACTGTTGACAGGAATGTAAATCGGTGCAGCTGCTATGGGAAACAGTGCAGAGGTTCCTCAGAGAATTAAAAATAAAACCACCGCATGACCCAGAAACCCCACTTCTTGGTAATTATTCAAAGAAAACGAAAGCTCTAACTTGAAAAGATATCTGCATCCCCATGTTCAGTGCATATTTATATACAACAGCTAAGATATGAAAACAGTCAGTGTCTATCAATAGATGAATTGATTTTTAAACTGATATATATTTAGTACTTAGCCACAAAAAAAGAAGGCAACCCCACCATTTTCAACCACATGGATGGACCTCGAGGGTGTTATGCTTAGTGAAACAAGTCATGCAGACAAAGACAAATATCATACGACGTCACTTACATGTGGAATCTAACAAACAACACCGAACTCGAAGGTACGGAAAACAGATTGGTGGTTGCCAGAGGCCGGGGCAGAGCGGGCGTGGTGAGCTGCAGACTAAATGAGTGAAGGTCATGAAAAGGCAAAATTTAAAACTTCTCATCACCAGAAAAAATGTGTAACCAATGATGACTATTAACTATTATTGTAATGATCATTTTGCAATACATATAAATACTGAATCATTATGTTATATCCCTGAGATTAATATAAAATATAGGTCAATTATGGGCTTCTCAGCTGGCCCTAGTGGTAAAGAACCTGCCTGTCCAATGCAGGAGACATAATGAGACACTGGGTTTGATCCCTGGGTTGGGAAGATCCCGTGGAGGAGGGCATGGCAACCCACTCCAGTATTCTTGCCTGGAGAATCCCATGGACAGAGGGGCCTGGCAGGCTACAGTTCACAGGGTCTCAAAGAGTCGGATATGACTGATGCGACTTAGCAGGCATGCACACATAGGTCAAGTGTATCTCAGTACAAAATGTGAAGAATAATAATGAACATACATACAACCACACTTGGGCTTCTGTGGTAGCTCAGATGGTAAAAAATCTGCCTGCAGTGCAGGAGACCTGGGTTGCATCCCCGGTTTGGGAAGATCTCCTGGAGAAGGAAATGGCAACCCACTCCAGTGTTCTTGCCTGGAGAATCCCAGGGACAACGGAGCCTGGTGGGTTACAGTCCATGGGGTTGAAAAGAGTTGGACACGACTGAGTGACAAAGCACAGCACAGCCCCACCGCCCCCAGATGGGTTTCTCTATGTGCAGTTATAATCTTGTCTTCTTGCCCCTCCCTCTGCCTCCAGATCTTGTCTGTGGGCAACCATGGATCTTCGGCCTCTGCTGGGGGCTAGTTTGCATTTCCTAGAACTTCCTTACATAAGTGGAACCATAAGTTAAATACCACCTGGGGTTTGTCTTCTTTCACTCAGCACAGTTATTGTGAGGTTCATTTCTGTCATATCATGTACCAGTAGTTCATTCCTTTTTATTTCCAAGAGCTTTCCATTGTATAGATACACCCGAGTTCATCAGTTCACTGGTTGAATTATCTTCACTTTTGGCTATTACAAATAAAACTGCTATGAGCATTCATCAGATCAGATCAGATCAGTTGCTCAGTCGTGTCTGACTCTCTGTGACCCCATGAATCCCAGCACACCAGGCCTCCCTGTCCATCACCAATTCCCGGAGTTCACCCAGACTCACGTCCATCGAGTCAGTGATGCCATCCAGCCAATCTCATCCTCTGTCATCCCCTTCTCCTCCTGCCCCCAGTCCCTCCCAGCATCAGAGTCTTTTCCAATGAGTCAACCCTTTGCATGAGGTGGCCAAAGTACTGGAGTTTCAGCTTTAGCATCATTCCTTCCAAAGAAATCCCAGGGCTGATCTCCTTCAGAATGGACTGGTTGGATCTCCTTGCAGTCCAAGGGACTCTCAAGAGTCTTCTCCAACACCACAGTTCAAAAGCATCAATTCTTTGGCGCTCAGCCTTCTTCACAGTCCAACTCTCACATCCATACATGACCACAGGAAAAACCATAGCCTTGACTAGACGGAACTTTGTTGGCAAAGTAACGTCTCTGCTTTTGAATATGCTATCTAGGTTGGTCCTAACTTTCCTTCCAAGGAGTAAGCATGTTATTGAGTAAAACTATACTTTAATGTTTCTTGTATTAAATGAGTAAATACCTATGAGTAGAATAGCTAGATCATTTTGTAGGTACACGCTTAACTTTTCAAGAAATTTCCAAACCCTCTTCAAAGAGGTTGCATGGTCTTGCGCTTCCAGCCGTTGTGTGGAGTTCCCGCTTCTCCTTGGCCACAGACACACTTGCTTTGGTGTTGTTTTTGTTTGTTTAATTGTAGAGGGTCTTGTAGGTGGTGCGTCAGGGTTTCTCATTGTGGCTTTAATTTGCATTTCCCTGATAACTAATGTTGCCGTGTATCTTTTTTTTTTGTTTGTTTGTGGATATCTTATTTCGTTTTCATGTTTTGTATCTGTGTATCTTTTCATGTGTTTGTTTGCCAAGATATTTTGCCTTTGGTGGCATTTCTTTCCAAGTGATTTACCCAGTGGGGGTGAGGATCAGGTGCTTGCTTTGTTGGTTTTGAAGTTGACATCTCTTTAGGTGGATACACATTGATCTTCAGTGATATGCTTTTTCCCTTAGTGTGTGGTTTATCTTCTCATTCTTTTAGTAGGATCTTTCAAAGGAAAGAAGATTTTAGTTGTGATGAAACCTAACTTATCAGTTTGTATTTTTGTGTGTCATACTTTGGTGTCACATCTAAGTCAGAAAGAGAAAAACAAGTATCGTATATTAATGCATATATGTGGAATCTAGAAAAATGGTACAGCTGGACCTATTTCCAGAGCAGGAATCGAGATGCAGATGTAGAGAACAGACATGAACGCAGGGTGGGAAGGAGAGGGGGGGACAAAGCGGGAGGTCGGGATTGACACGCGTGCCCTATCATGTGTAAAACAGCCAGCGGGAAGCTGCCGTACAACACAGAGGGCCCAGCCGTGCTCGCGATGACCTGGGTGGGTGGGATGCACAGAGGGCCCCGCCCGTGCTCGCGATGACCTGGGTGTGTGGGATGCACAGAGGGCCCAGCCTGTGCTTGGTGATGACCTGGGTGGGTGGGATGGGGGCAGGGAGGAGGTCCCAGAGGGAGGGGACACGTGTATGCATATGGCTGAGTCACTTTGCTGCATAGAGAAACTGACACCACATTGTAAAGCAATTATATTCCAATTTAAAAAATCCATGCCCAACCCAAGGTCACGAGAGCTCCTTTTCTTTTCCATCTAACAGCGTATACTTTTATGTTCTACGTTTCGGCCCCTGGCCCGTTTTGAGTTAGCTTCTGTATGTGGTGTCAGGTATGGGTCGATGTTAGCTTCTTTCTGGAGTGGATGTCTCATTGGCCCTGTGCTGTTTTTGGAGAGACTGTCGTTTCTCCTGGTCTGCATATACGTTGAACTCCCTTATCAGTGAATTAAAAGCGTAAAGTTTATGCCATGGATTGCAATTTTAAAATGATGTGTTTCAATAACTAGTCCTACTCTTATTTTATGTACAGTGAGGCCATTCAAATTGCCTAGAGACAGTGGATTGTATTTTCTGCCCATTTTAAATTTCTGCTAGTTTGTACGTGGCAATATCTCCCCAAAAGTGCTCTGTTTTAATCTACTCAACAGATATTCATTGACGGACTGCTGCGTGTCATTTACGGTGGTTACTGGGGTCATCACAGTGACCTGGGTGGCCTCGCTGCCCTCAGGGTTACACACAGTAAAGAGTAAATGTATGCCAGGCAGTGAGTGTCTGTAGATTTTAAAAGGTAGCCTCAAGGAACAGATAGAGATGGACATGACCTAGAGTCCTATTTTAAACAGGATCACTATCTCCATTAAGGCAATATATTCATAAAGATGTGAAGAAAGGGATGGGATAAGTCTTGTCAATATCCGAGCAAAGGGTATCTTGGCAGAGCCAAAATAAACTCAAAGATGCTGAAGGAGTGTGTTTCTTAAAAAAATAGCTGCAGAGCATCCTTGAGGTCTTTGAAATGAGAATTTTAGGTCTTGAAGAAACTCTCGATATTATGCAGTTCCAAGACTGCTGGTAGATTTCACGCAGTGACAGTTTAGCCGCTAAGTCGTGTCCGACTCTTTTGCGACCCTTTTGCGACTGTAGCCCGCCAGGCTCCCCTGTCCATGGGATTTCCCAGGCAAGAATACTGGAGTGGGTTGCCATTTCCTTCTCCAGGTAGATTTCATCTTCAAGGCCAATTCAGATGAGTTGATGGTGAACGCCTCCAGCAGGCGTCAGTAAGTTTTTTCTCTCAAGGTTCAGATGGTAAATATTTTCAGCTTAGTGGGACATACTGTTTCTGTTGCAATCGCTCAACTCTGTCATTGGTTGAAAGCACCCAAAGATATTATGTAAGCAAATAAATGCAAACATTCTAAGCTCTCATAAAACTTTATTTTGCTCAATGAGCAGGATTTAGATGGCCTTTGTTTCACTGGTAGGCTAGACTTGGCCCTTGAACCCTGCCACCCTCTGAGCTAGTATGGTGTTAGGCAGTCTTACCTGCATATTTCAAACAGATACAAAAGATGTAATTAATTTCCCTCATGTGATTGTCTAGAGATAAGTGGTGCAAGCTGTCTGAGTAGTTCTGTTCCCCGTGGACATTCAGGGCCTTGGGGTCCCTCCATCATAAGCATTTACCCTCCCTGGACTGCTACCCTAATCCCCGTGGACTAGGCTGGGTCCCAGAGCAGTTCAGCTGGCAGGAAAGGGAGAAGATAGAAATTACCTTTTTAGGATGTGGCGTAGAAGTTGCACACAGCACGTCTGATCAATGAGAACATGATCACATCGCCGCACCTGGCTGCAGAGAGGAAATGTTCTCTCTGTCTGGGAGCCCTGTGCTTGACTAAAAATCTATTATCGTGGATTTTTAAAGGGAACTTAAATTAAGAGGGAGGCTGCCTCTTAATTTGCCAGAATTAAGCTGCCTCTTAATTTGCCTCTCAGTTTGCCACAGAATTTATAAGAGACGGTGAAAAAAAAATTTTGTCTGTTTGTACCTAATATGTGAACAGCAATGACCAACATTGCATAATACTTCAGAAATTTAGAAAAGTCTTTCTCATACATTAGTTTAATTCTTCAACATTATATTCCCTTGAAATAAGCACTACCATTGGAAGTACATATTATCTTCTCGTAGTTGAAGATTAAAAAATGCTCAGGAGTGCACCAGGACTTCCCTTGTGGCCCAGTGGTTAAGAAGCCACCTGCCAATGCAGGATCGAAGCAGCGTTCGATCCCTGGTCCAGGAGGATTCCACAGGCTGTGAGGCAAATAGGCCCCTGCGGCACGACGACTGACTCCATACGCCGCAGCTGCTAACGCCCTTCGACAAGAGAGAAGCCGCGGCAACGAGAAGCCCGTGATAGCAACGAGCGGGTAGCCTCCGCTCACAGCTAGAGAAAAGCCCACACGGCACAGACACAGCGCAGCCAAAATAAATAAAGCGCGTGTGAAGGATGTAGAGCGTAGACGGGTGGCGGCCGAGAGGGAGACGGGTATGGAGTGGGAGGTCGGGTTGGCAGATGTGTAGAGTGGATAGACCACAGGGTCTATCTCTGCATAGCACAGAGAACTCTGTTCAGTATCCTATGATACACCATCACGGAAAAGAAAGCTTCAACAAGAATGCGTACATGCATAACTGAATCACTTTGCTGTAGAGAAGAAATGAACACAACATTGTAAATCCACTATACTTCAATTAAAACAACTTTCTAAATTGAAAAGTTAAAAAAAAAAAAAAAGAGAGAAAAGTCTGAGTTTACCAAAGCCATATAGCTGCTCCACACAGAGCCCAGACCTTACTCTAGGCTGTTTTACCATTTGCTCTCCTAGAAACTCATCTCTCTTAATACCTAATCCTCTGAAGGCCTGGGTCTTGGTGTTGACGAAGTAGAATGTCCCAGCAGAGCAGAGGCTCTGACACGTTAGTGTGCAAAGTGCCTGATTCCCTTAGCCCAGCCCTAGAAGTCTGCCTGACGTGGCCTTGGGTGTGAAGCCCTGGAATGGTCATGCTACTGGAATCACCGCAGTGACCTTACATTGTATTATTGTGTTTTGCTTAAACAGAGAGGGGAGATATTTCATATTTCTGTCTATTCTTTCCCTTTTGGCCTTGCTATATGTTCATGCTAAATTTTGAAACTCTTGCCTTCTGAAAAATCCCAGCTAATTTCTTTTGAATCATCTCTAACTCAAAACTAAACAAAACAAAAAAATCAAACTGATAAAATGTCAAAAGTGAATTTTGGAAGCCAACATATAGCCGCTCAAACAGGAGTTTTCAAAGTCCTTGGTTGAGGGGGTGGCGTTATATCCTGTAGCTAATTTCCCAGAGGTTTCTCTGCGGCTTTATGTTAACCTCAATTCCCAGTCAATTGCATTGAGCTTTTTACTTGCCTTTTTCTTGGTCAGACATCAGGATGAATTTAAACTCCTCTCCCTGCCCAATGGCCTCTCTGATGTATTTGCAACTTTTGCATTCCCTTTCCCTGTAGAATCCGATGGAAATTCCTTTGGAGCCTTTGAGTCAGAAACTTTTGTGTTGCTAATAGAACTTGGCTTCATTAGCATTTCAAATTCCTCGACGTTCTCAGGGATGAGGGCTCCCCATCAGCAACCTGGTTTACCAGACCTCCTTAATGGAAATCAGCAGTGGCCAGTGCTTTGGCCCTGTTTCTACCAGCACGTGTCACTGTGAAATCTTGTTCAGGGATTCTAGAGAAAGATGCAAGCGTAATCTGAGAAGCTTTACTTTTATCCCTCTCTGTACTCTAGACGTTTGCTGCCGAAAAGCCACACACCCTTCATCTCCGTTGGTAGTTGGATCCTGGGTAGAGGATGACTCAGAGACAGTTGGGGAGGTGGACGAGTAGATGGGTAGATGGACAAGTGGGAGACAGATAACCAGAAAGGAGGGTGGATGGTGGATGGGTAATGATGGGTGGGTGGATGGAACAGCAGAAGAGTGAGTAGGTGGATAGGATGGATGAATGGATGGGAAGATAAGATAGACAATGCAAATCTTCCATTCTGTACCATATCCTTGCCATTTAATTAACCATAATTGGCCTTATGTTCCTGAGGCTAACTACCACTTTGCAGAAAACAGCATGCCATGGGATCTATTTTCTGCCTCCCACAAGAAGCTGCAGGGTGGGGCTTGTCAAATATTTCATTGCTATCCTGACTCAGTGTCTGCTTTGGAGACGAAAATAAAGCATCCTTTTGTAATGTATATAATAATGCTTCAGTGCTGAGGAACTTAAACCAGGCATCTATGTAGCAAAATCCCCTGGGGAATTTGCCCTAATCGCATGTGCCTGGACCCCGCAGCCTGAACTGTGCATCCTGGCTGAAAATTCCCAGGCTGACAGGAGATGCTGTGTCCCTGACACCAGAGGCAGCTGAACGGAGTTTGAGCTCTGTGTTCCTGACCTTGCGTTCTCCTTATAGACACGCCACTAACATTTTTCAAAGTATTTATTATATATCTCAGGCCATATTCTAAGTGCTTTTTGCTTGTATCACCTCATTCAGTCTTTACCACAACTCTTGAAGGTAGGTGCTGTTAATATCTGCATTTTACAGGTGAGGTAATCTGGGCACACAGGGGTGAAGTAACTTGTCAGGGTCACACAGCTGGGAAGAGGTGAAGCTGGAGTTGAAACTCAATCCACGTCCGGACTCCATAGCCCCACCCACCATGCTGTACAGCCTCTCTGATCACTCTTTAAATATATATTCATTTGGCTGATCCGGGTCTTAGTTGCAGCTCGCGGGGTCTTTTACTTGTGGCATGCAGGACGCAGTTCCCCAGCCAGGGATCGAACCTGGGTCCCCTGCACTGGGAGTGCAGAGTCTTAGCCACTGGACCCCCAGGCAAGTCTCTCAGCTCACTTTTGAAGCACCCTGGTCCAGCAGAACTTTCTGTGATGACGAAACTGTTCTCTGCGCAGTCCGGTTGACATAATAACCACTAGCCACGTGAAATGAGGCCAATATGACTGAGGAACTAAGTTTTCATTGTATTGAATTTTCACTACTTTAAACAGCATGGTTTAAGAGCCAACTGATAGCCTCTTTTCATACAGGTGATCTAAAAAAAATTATTAAGTGCTGAACTAGGCAAAAGAAAGACATCTCGGCTATTGACATCATCCTCTAGTCCCAAAGCACTCTGAGAATCCTTTGTGATTCTTTCCATCCCCAAAAGAGCCTCTGGATTCTTCTAAGTGCTCTGCCAACTGGGTGGGACAGCTCCCCGTCGCTCCTTGGAGGATGTGTTGAAAAGAGAGAGAACAGATAATTCGGGAAGAATAATACAGGCAGGCTGAGGCATGGTGGGACCATGGGCACTTATTCTCAGGAATCGCTGTTACGTTTTTCCATCTTTCGGATACTTGCCACCGTATGTTAGGAGAAGAGGGAGTTGATGGAAATCACTGACTTTAAAGCAGGATTCAGTGTGGAAAAAAGGAAGTATGGTGGCATCTGGGCTCATTGAAGGAGAGATGTAATCCCATACTCTTTACAGAAGGAGGTGAAGAAGTAGAAAAGGGGAAAAATGATAAGCCAAGAGAGAAATAAAGATGACCCTGGATGAAGTACTGTAATAAAAGAGCCATATTATTCTTTGTATGATACACAAGTTGAAATTGGGTGAAGCTTTTAAAGGAGATGGAAAGTTAAAGTGTTAAGAAAACTCAAATGTGTATGGTTAAGTTTTATGGGATAGAGACAAAGCAATGTAGAATTGGATGAAATAATTGAATATTGGCTTAGAACAGAAGTAGACAAATTGCGGGCTTCCCCGGTGACTCAGGGGGTAAAGAATCCGCCCTCAAAGCAGGAGACCTGGGTTCGATCCTGGGCTTGGAAGATCCCCTGGAGAAGGGAACGGCTACCCACTCCAGTATCCTGGCCTGGAGAATTCCATGGACTGTATATTCCATGGGGTCGCAGAGAGTCGGACACTCCTGAGCGACTTTCACTGTCACTTTCAGACAAACTGCAGCGTACGGGTCAACCCAGGGGAATGCTGGGTTTTGTAAATAAAATGTATTAAGCACACACATGTTGATTCATTTACGTGTGGTCCACGGCGCCTTTAACATTACAGCGGCAGAACTGAGCAGTTGCAACCGACACTGTATAGCCCGCAAAGCCTAGAACGCTTCCTATGGCCCTATACAGAGAAGGCTTACTGCCCTCCGTTTTAGAACATGAGGTGGGGGGAGCATATATTGGCATAACCATTTTGGAGTACTATTTTGTGTGCCCATCAAATTTTAAAATGCACATTTAACCTGTCAACACTGTTACTAGACTCTTTTCAGCAGGCGTTTTGGTTCACATACCCACAGGGTTTCTTATAACACTGGAAAGCTGGAAACAACACAAACAGCCGCTCGCTGAGCACTGTGAAATGAGCTGCGGTGCACTCGAGTAAAAGAATACACGACATCATGCTAGTTTTAAGGGTACAGCAGAGTGATTCAGAAGATATTCTCCATCGAAAGTTATTACAAAGTCACATCCCTACGCTGTTCAATATATCCTTGTTGTTTATCTGTTTATACATAGTAGTTTATATCTCTTAATCTCCAACCCCTAGCTTGTCCCTGCCCCCTGTAACCACTAATTTGTTCTCTATATTTGTGAGTCAGTTTTGCTGTATACATTTGTTTTATTTTTAGAATCCATAAATAAGTGGTAACATCGAGTATTGATCTTTTTCTGACTTATTTCACTAAGCATAATACTCTCTAGGTCCACCCAAATTGTTGCAAATGGCATAATTAAATTCTTTTTTTATGGCTGAGTAATATTCCATTGTATATATATGTGACATCTTTTTTTTAATTAATTGTTTTCATTGGAGGACAATTACAATATTGTGATGGTTTTTTCCATACATCAACATGAATCAGCCATCAGTATACATGTGTCCCCCGCATCCTGAACCCCCCCTCCCACCTTCCTCCCCACCCCATCCCTCTGGGTTGTCCCAGAGCACCGGCTCTGGGTGCCCTGCTTCCTGCATTGAACTTGCACTGGTCGTGTATTTCACAGATGGTAATGCACATGTTTCAGTGCTGTTCTCTAAGTCATCCCAGCCTCGTTTTCTCCCACTGAGTCCAAAAGTCTGTTCTTTACATCTGTGTCTCCTTTGCTGCCCTGCATGTAGGATCATCTTTCTAAAAGATGTCGGTACCATATGTGTTAAATTTCCATTGTTCTAAATTTCATATATATATTCCATATATATATACTTTCTCTCTCTGACTTACCTCACTCTGCATTATAGGCTCCAGGTTCAGCCACCTCATTAGAACTGACTCAAATGTGTTCCTTTTTAATAGCTGAGTAATATTCCATTGCATATATGTACCACAGCTTCCTTATCCATTCATCTGCCGATGGTCATCTAGGTTGCTTCCATGTCCTAGATATTGTAAACAGTGCTGCAATAACCATTGGGATACATGTGTTTCTCTTTCAGTTCTGGTTTCCTCAGGGTGTTTGCCCAGCAGTAGGATTGCTGGGTCATATGGCAGTTCCCAGTTTTTTAAGGAATCTCCATACTGCTTTCCATAGTGGTGGTACCATTTTGCATTCCTACCAAGAGTGCAAGAGGGTTCCCTTCTCTCCACACCCTCTCCAGCACTTATCGTTTGTAGGCTTTTTGATGACGACCGTTCTGACTGGTGAGATGCTATCTCATTGGTACCACATCTTCTTTATCCGTTAGTCTGTCACTTGGGTCACTTCCGTGTCTTGGCAATCATAACACTGCTATGAAAACCGGGGCACATGTTTCCTTTTCAAATTAGTATTTTCATTTTTTCTGGGTACATACTCAGGAGTGAAATTGCTGGATCATACGGTATTTCTGGTTTTACTTTTTCGAGGACCCTCCACACTGGTTTCCCACCAACAGTGTAGGAGGGGTCCCTTTTCTCCACATCGTCACCAGCGTTGGTCACCTGCAGTCTTTTTGATGATAGCCATTCTGACAGGTGTGTGGGCGATAGTGTAATTTTGATTTATGTTTCTCTAATAATTCGTGATGTTAAACACATTTACTTGTGCCTGTTTGCCATCTGTATGTCTTCTTTGGAAAAAAAAAAAAAAAACTGTCCATTAAGGTCTTCTTCCCATTCTTTTAATAGACTTTTTAAAAATTGAGCTATTTGTTGTTTTTAATGAGCTAGTTCTATGTGTACTGCTTATTACTAAACAGAACAATGTCACAGAACATTGTGTGTTGTTTGAATCAACAGTTACAGAAAAGCAGCAAACGATGCCCCCGAAGGTATAGAGACAGGTGCCCAGCCCCTGGCACAGGGCTCAGCATTTGGTGAATGCAGACATGGAGGGTGTACGCATTATTGTCGCTTTTTATCTCCTGGACTAGACCCTGAGTGTTTATGAAAACGCATTACTTTTTTAAAGGTCCAAATGAAAAGGGGGGAAGCAATAAACCAGGGGAAATAGCCACAGGTAGGCTCCCCTGGGCATGAGCCAGTGCCAGCAAGGGTGGCCGGAGCCGAGGACTGGCTGAGCCCGTTGCTGGCCCTGCAGGCTCACCAGGCGGGAGCTTAGTCTCCAGGCGGGACCGCAGGAACTGGGGTGCACCAGCACCACAGCGAACGCAGGAAGCGCCGAGCAGGCCCCTCGGGTGTGGGAAGGGAAGGGGAGCCCCTGTCCTGGGGGACAGTGTCTGTACCTGACTGGTGGGAAACTGCACAAAGCGGAAACTGCAGAGAGAGGCGCCAAATGCAGGGAAGGATGCAGCGGCCAGCCCTGGAGGCGGAGAGACATTTCTGAGCAAGAACACTTGTTTCCCGGGCCCTGAGCAGACCCAGTGTCTGCGGGGAGGGGGTTCATCTTGGGGATGCGTGTACCGTGCCTCTGCCGGGCTCAGATCCGTGGACACCGCCAGTCCCGGTGCCCGAGCCGGGGTCCAGAGGGACAGGCCTGGGTGGGTTCCTCTGCTGATCGGCGTTAGGGCTGCCCCAGCGCCCAGCTCGGAAAGCCGCTAAGGCTGCGGGTACAGGAGCCGCAAGAACCGGCTCAGCACACGCCCTGTGCCAGCCACACACACCCCTGCCCTGGCTGCCCTGCTGAAACCCCCCCTCCACTCCGTGCTGGTCGTTTATTTGGGGGGCAGAATTATGGCAAGAGGGGTTTACATGAGATGAACAGTTAAAAAAAAAGTAAAGTAAAAATCAATAGAGAAACGCAGGGAGGAGGCAGGTGCGTCTCTCTAATAATGGGTCCCGGGCCCTCGCTCAGCCCCACGCCCGCCTGCATTCTGCGTGCTCGGTGGCGGGGCGGACGCCCGCGCCCCTGGGAACCCTTCTATTTAGACATCAGAGGCGCTGGGCCGGTTTTGAACCCGGCGGCTGCAGTACTGGTGCGCACAGACGCCTTCTCGCTCTTCACCAGACTCTCCAGTTGGAACATGTTTGCCCGGCATGATTCATGGTGTTGCTTTCTGGATTGTCCAGTGGGTAATCGCTGTACAGAAACCAGAGAAACAGATGTAGACCCTGGACCCTGGCTATAAATTTTTGTTTTATGATTATGGGTTTCAAATGTGCTGTGTCACACTGACAAATACACAGTTACTCTGAAACAAAATGAATTTAGGGCTCAAACTTTGCTTTTGTGTTTGTTTGTGGTTGGGAATACTTTTATTAGCGTTCCTTTCATCATTGATCAAACACAAGGAACACAGAGGCCGTGACACATATCCGAATGTGAGTTTATGCCTCACTAAGAGCATGTTTGGGAAAGGGTTCTTCCCAAGTAACTGTTTGGTTAATGTTTAAAATAGGTGTCAGTAACTTAAATTTCATTATCCACAAATTAACTAGGCCATTTTTCACCTTCTACCTGTTCATTAATCTTTATGGTGCACAGATATATATTTAAAGAACTGTGGCTATTTGTGTATCTTTCCTTAATTTTACTTAAGGAGAAGAATATGAAGGAAAAGTCAGATTTTCAACAAGAATTATATTTACTGACAAAGAAATGATAAGAAATGCATGGTTCAATCTAGGGGCTACTTTTTCAATTACACTTGGATTAAATAATAACTCTAAGAGTTTCTATCCACCTAGTCAATTCAGGATGAGAAATGATAGATCGACTAGTGAATACTGTTCCACTAAAAAAAAAAAACAAAAAACTCATAATATCCTATGCACAAAGATTTAAGCACTGATCATTCATTTCAAGCCTCAAGTTTACTTCTCTACAGTTAAGAACACTGGGTTCCAAGGTGAATAGAAACATAAAATTTTCTTATACAAAGAAAGAAAATACCAATCTCCAAATCCCTAACATACACACACACACACACACACACACACACACATCTCTATTGTTTTTGTGCCGTGACAGAGTATTGAGGAAAGAAATGTGGGAACAGTTGCCTCCCTTCCTGGATGAGGCTGAAACTGTAGCTTAAGGAATGAGAATAAACAGAACTGGGGGGACCCTGACCCCAAGTTCACCACATGAGACCCGTGCACCCGACCCTTTGGAAAGATGCTGAGCAAGTGCTAAGTGCCATAGGCAACCTGTGCACAAACCTGGAGTGGTGCGATTTCTTCTAACCTAGCTCTTGCAGCTAGACTTTAAATATAGCTGCGCGCCCCGCCGCCCCCCCCCCCCGCCCCCTTCCCGCCCCAGAAAAAACTTTTCACCCATCTTGTACAAAATAAGTCCAGTTTCCAAGGAATTCTAAGGACCTTAAATCAGCATTTGGAGCTGTAAGTCTCATGGCGGTGGTGGTTTAGTCGCTAAATCGTGGACCACCTAGCAACTGGCACAGGACGCGGTGCTTTGTGTATCTTTACAACTATCTTCATGACAGGAGTGTTACCAAGTGTTTCGTAAAGTCCTCTGTGCTCCTGGCTTAAAATGTGTGTTTTTTTTGTAGTTAAAGGATTTCTTATATAAGAAATATAAAATAAAATAAAATATAAAGCTCTGTTACAAAATGATGACCATATAAAAAAGAGAGTATAACAAGCATGGAGTTTGCGCAAAATCGTACCTCTTTTATCACCCGAGACTTCTCAGTTGCAAGAACTGAGCTTGCTGGGCTGAACACCGTTCAAATGTACCTTCCTAAAAGGGTCTTTGACTCGGTAAGTGTGCGCGATGCATAGTTTTCACGTTACGCCATGAGTGCCACTTAACAACTGTGCTAGCCAAGCAGCACGGGGTGGGTACCCG
Organism: Bos taurus; assembly: GCF_002263795.3. Classification (NCBI taxonomy): domain Eukaryota; kingdom Metazoa; phylum Chordata; class Mammalia; order Artiodactyla; family Bovidae; genus Bos; species Bos taurus. The sequence goes on along the minus strand of NC_037354.1, from coordinate 40,383,831 downwards.
GCAGGCTTTTTAAAGGCCTGGATGCCAGTGCGCATTCCAGCCCGCGCACAGAAAGGAGACAGCAGCCGCCCTTCCCTGGGAGGGGCGCGGAAGCCGGCCCCCTGCCCGCCCACTCGCCCTCCCTGCTTTGTGAGCAAACCCGCAGGCCGGAGTGGAGGGCCACTGGATCACCAAGGGTGTTTTAATCCCTCCTGGAGCTGCTTTTCTTTGATGTCCCCTTGCATCCTTTAAGCAAGTTGTGCAAAATGGCTGCAGGGTGGACTGGCTCTCCCTTTAACAGCTCTCTGCTTGGGTGTATTTGTAAACACCGTGTCTGTCCTTCTCAGTGATGGCTGAAAAGCTTTTCCTTCCTCCAGTCGGTGTGGGAGATGTCAAAAAAAAAAAAAAAATCCTTTTTCTTAAAATGACTGTCTTCTAATAAATAGCCAAGTTCGGAGGGGCTAGGAGAGGTGAAAGGTGGCCCTTGGAAATAGAAAACTTTGACACAATCAGTTCTCAAAATCTGCATTGAGTTACGCAGTGGTGGGAGTGGGGGAAGGGGTATAGCAGTGGCGGGTGTGGTGAGAGGGGTCACCCACCCGCTATTCCAGAACAGAAAAGTGATTTTCATTCAGGCCTGGGGTTCCGGGGAGCTGGTTCTAGTCCTGATTCTGAGCAGTGGGCCTCAGGCAGCCCTGAGCCTCCCTGAGAAGAGTCACAGCTGACTGTCCTGGGATGTGTGCTGTGGGCCGCGCAAGCGCCGTTTCTCTTCGTCCTCACAGCAACCCACTGGGATCCGCAGTCCTATATTCCCATTTTACAGATGAGCAAGCTGAGGCCCCGGGAGGTGAGATCTTTGTCCCAGGTCACACAGCTGCTCAGAGGTTGAGCGGGGTTGGAACCTTGTTCAGTCTGACTCCCGCATGCACACTCTTGATCACTGTGTTTTATGAAACCCTGCATATCTGCGTGATTGCGCGTGTTTGGGGCGGAAGGAACTCCTTCTCGACTCCTTCATATGCTGCCTGTAGACTCAGGATAATTTTTAAGAAATGAATCCAGAAAGCTGGAATTTTACTTCCGAGCCAATGCAGTCCCCTTCGGCCCGCAAGGAATAGAGAGAAAAAGACTATCAAATGGAAAGTTTCTGGACCCGGGCTTCCCCGAGGGGGCGGCTCCTCTCCGTGCTCCAGTTTAGGGCTTGCGGTGCTTTTGCAGGAGTGGAAAAACACTCACGATACGAGGCGTTTACCAGACAGGCGCACCGAGGAATGTCAAGGCTGGGCCGGGGGCAGGCGAGGCGGGGGCGCGAAGCCAAGCGGAGCCCCCGACAGCCTGGGCGCAAAGGGCGGGAGCCGGCGGGCGGCGGGCCCGGAGCTGCGTCCCGGTTCCGGCGGCTGCTCGCGGCCCCGCGTGCTGCCGGTGTCTCCCGCTCCGCGCGCGCTCCTCCCCGCGGCTCCGGCTCCGAGCGCTCCTCCCGGGGGCCCCGACCCCGCGCGCTCCCGGTGGCCGCCCGGGCCCCGCGCGCTCCTCCCGGCGCCCCCGGCCCCGGCCCCGCGCGCTCGGAGCGGAGGCGCGGGGCGGGAGGAGCGCGCGCCCGGGCCGCGGGCCGCCCGCGCGGCGGGGCTGCTGGGAGTGCTCGGCTCTGTGAGAATCCTGGGAGCTGGTGATGTCAGACTCGCTGGGTCATTTGAAGGTTAGCAGCCCGGGAAGGGTTCACCGAAAGTTCACTCGCATATATTAGGCAATTCAATCTTTCATTCTGTGTGACAGAAGTAGTAGGAAGTGAGCTGTTCAGAGGCAGGAGGGTCTATTCTTTGCCAAAGGGGGGACCAGAGTCCCCGCGCGAGCCGCCCGAGGACGCGGATGCCGAGGACGCGCGCGAGCCGGGCAGGGCTGGTCTGGGCACCGTCCGGGTAGGAGCCGCACCGCATTCCGAAGGCTTTTTGCAGGCGTCCGCTTGGAAGGAGAACTTGGGATCTTTCTGGGAACCCCCCGCCCCGGCTGGATTGGCCGAGCAAGCCTGGAAAATGGTAAATGATCATTTGGATCAATTACAGGCTTTTAGCTGGCTTGTCTGTCATAATTCATGATTCGAGGCTGGGAAAAAGACCAACAGCCTACGTGCCAAAAAGGGGGCAGAGTTTGATGGAGTTGGGTGGACTTTTCTATGCCATTTGCCTCCACACCTAGAGGATAAGCACTTTTGCAGACATTCGGTGCAGGGGAGATCATGTTTGACTGTATGGATGTCCTGTCAGTGAGTCCTGGGCGAATCCTGGATTTCTACACTGCGAGCCCGTCTTCCTGCATGCTCCAGGAGAAGGCTCTCAAAGCATGCTTCAGTGGATTGACCCAAACCGAATGGCAGCATCGGCACACTGCTCAATGTAGGTTTATTTTTTCCCTTCTTCTACCCAGAAAAAAAAAAAAAAATGAATTGTCTCTCTTGCATGCAATAAAGACACTGGAAACAAACTGCACTGCTAGCCAGACAAAGGATTTAATGATTTAATGCTGAAAGGGTGTGCTATGCTGGTGTGCATATTGATTCCGTCTGCTGAAAATTTCCTGTTAGATGTTTTCTTCCCAAACAACCCCTCCAGACTCCTGCTCCTCTCCTTTCCAACCCTACCGTGCCTTGAAAATAGTTAAAAAAAAAAAAATGTGCGAGGAGAGGGGAAAAGTAGAGGGTGACCACAGGACTTTGAAACATTCTTCAAGTGAGGCAGTTTGACACATTTGTACAGTTTTTACTAAGATGTATGCAGAGGGAAATTTCACTTTGTTGTTCTTTGGATTGACTGTGGCTATATATATATATATCCCCCTTGCGTGTTTCAACAATCCAAAGTAATTAAAATATGACATCTTCCTCGCAAGGAATTTGGCCTAATTGAGGTGGCTGCTGCTCCTGAAGTTCACAAACCACCAGTTAAAGCTGCTGCCTCCAGTGTTTTCCTTGTGGAGGAAAGGCAATATTTCTTAGCATTGACCCTGCTGCCACCTTTCCAAGTCACTTTGTTGCTCTAAGAAGTTGCTGTTTTGCTAGAAAACCACTGGCAATGAACACCCCTTGGGCTGAGCCATCCATTATTTCCATATCTTGCAATTCAGCCGGGAACCTGGACGCTGGTTAAAGGAAGGGAAACATAAGTGGGGTAGCCCAGTTTTTTAAAAAAATATTGACTATTTGGTTATCTGATGCTGACGGGGTGCCGAGGCCCGCACTGGTCAACAGTAGCCTGGCTGCAGGCTTGAGAAATGACCAGCAGTCCCAGAAAACCCCACCTTCGGGTGTCTGCAGTGGGAGCCTGCGGGATGCATTGCTGCCCTGACAGTGATTTAGATAAATGGCTCCGCTATCTATCAAAATGTTTTTAGTACTTTATTTGACAATTCATTGGAGCATTAGCCTGAAAATGACATTTTAAATCTTTGTTTTCAAAGAGGTCAAAGTTTAACTGAAGAAATTGAGTTTTCCTAATAACATGACGGCTTATCTAAAGAAAGGGAAGAAAAAGGAGAGGAAGAGAGGACAATGACAAGATTTAAACTGCCCTCTTCTGAAACTTTTTCTTAAGAATAAAGTCTTGCTTCCAGGGCCAGGAAATCAACAGGTTTCTAGCTGAAAAATCAATAACCATTTGATGCCAACAGTCTGGCTGTCTGACTTAATATTTCGTAGAGCCATAAACAGGGTAAAATAAATAAATATATATATATATATATATATCTTTTTCCGAAGGTGCCCTCAGTTAGCTGCTCTTGAAATGGCTTTACTTTCCTGGTTCCTGTTTTCTTTCTGAAGAGCTCAAAGAAATTGTTACAAAATAAATTTCCAACCTACTAAGGGATCTTTTAGATCCCTCTGTAGCAATTAAAACAGTATGAACAGTTTCATTTGGAATCTCAGGGAACTAGAGCTGTCTCAAACTTTTTCTTGTGAGAGAAAGTTTTAATGAAACGTTTTTTAAGGAAGGAAAAAAGAATGCTGGGATCCTGGCGTCAAGCTATTAGACCTAATAGACGTTTTACAAGTAGACATTCTTCCTTTTGTAATTAACCCTCCAAAAGTGCCTATTAAGTTGCAGGAGTTGGGGGAAAAGCTTTGTTTGTTCTTGAACAAGTTAAACAAGGGATTTGCCTTATCTGGGGAGAGCGAGTGGTGAATGTGCCATTCACGTAGGGGCAGCCGATAAGCAAGAAGTGTTGATAACAGCAAAGTTCAGCTAATCAAAGAAACTTGCCTTCAAAAAAGTAAATAAAGGCATCTGACAAAGGGATTTCAAAAATTTCAGTGTCTTTATTTTTGTAAGCAGGGCAATTAGTGCTTGCTGTGGTCAGTTTCACAAGGGTTTCAACCCCCCACCCCCCACTCCAGGTTACATGAATAGAATGTAAATATCACTTATGCCCCTGCAGAGTTGGAGGGCTTTTGATGGGTCAGTTTAGTTGTTCAAGTGATTGCATTTTTTAAGCATAAATAAAAGTTCTAACAAAGCTCTGCCATGCGGTGTTTGGCTCAGGGTGGCAAAGCCAGTTAGGGCTTTTGAAGTAAAAGCATATTAGGGCTCCGTTTGTGTAAGTACAAACAACAAAAAAACCCCACAACCTTTCCCATTTTACTTAATGACTGTTTTGACCAGAAGCAGATCTGTTTGTGCTCTTAACAGAGAGGAAGCAGTGGGCAAGAAGGGGAAAAAATAGTACGAAATTCTAACCCAAACTATTTTCTACTCTGAGATCCCTACTTTTTATTATTATTTTTTTTATGGTGTGAGTGTGTGTCTGTGTGTGTGTGGTAATTGGAGTAAACCCTTTGAATGTAAACCATACCAGAAGCATTCCTTAAAAGGTGTTAGAATATTCTTTTTATTTTCCTTTTTAATTTTAAAGACGGAAAAGTGATATGCCAACCAGCTGTCGGTTGGAGTTCAGGCCTGTGAATTGCTTCTGAAAATTCAAAGTCAGGAGTAGCGAGTTACTGAGGGCATGTGGTATGAATAATACGATTTAAGACTGCCCCTGGAGGTGTTGGGAGTCACTAAGTTTCTATTCAGATGCCTCCTGGATTATCTTGGGTTTAGGCTGCTCCAGATGTTTTCAGCATTAATTGCTCAGTGGGCATAGGATAAATCCTAATATTTGTGGTCTAAATATAGCAGTTGCTTTCAGTGAAATCATGAGTGTGACAACTTCTTGGCCCCTTTCCCTGTCTTCTCCCTACTCAACACATCAAAAAACAAAGGAGAAAAAGATTTTTTTTTTTCCAACAAGGAGAAATCACCTGTTTTTAAAAACAACCTATCAATGTACAATGAAAGAAGGAAAGAAGTACCCTTCCCAAAGTTACCGGACCTGAATTTTTGGTATTAAACAGTATCTAAATCCTCTCCTAGTGAGATATAAATTGGGGTCAAAGTGGCAAAATCAAAGATACCCTCTGAAAGAGAGACTAAATAAAGCCTGACAGCCACCGTATGAATTGAATGGGGTTTTGAATAAATATTTCGGTGAAAAGGCTTAATTGTTTTTCTAAAGTAGGACATAATTTTCTGCTTCTCTGCCACATGACAGTGGTTACCAACACCATCAGAAAAAAGAGAAGAAAAGGGAATTCTGCTTACATCTCAGAGAGTGCAGGTTAGGTCTGTTTGAAAGCAACTGGAAGACTCACTAAGTTTTCCTTCCCCGTAGGAAGAAAGCAACGCTAAAATTTTGTCAGTATCCAGATAAGTCGGTACTTCTGGTAGGGAGGCACTGATGTGCAACTTGGGGAGAAAAATGAATAAGTAAATGTTATTACCAGAAAAGGGGAGATTCTAAAAAGTAGGTGGGAATGCCAGAAGTAGACGTGCGCGTCCCTTAAACCTGGGCTGTGGAATGGATGGGAAAACGCCAGGCAGCATTGGATTTCGCAGCCCAAATGCGAAGCCCTCACACCCACACAGGCCTTCCTGTTTTTTGTTTTTTTTCTTAGTAGATAAATGATCAGAATGGCAATTTCTGATAGGTTAGGTGACCTGAATCAGAAGTTTTTCTCCTCATTTTTGAGGCCTGACTCTGACCATGTATAACCAGTCAGTATCATCATGAACTTTGCTTTAAAGCAGAAAAGAAAGTTCTTCTGGATATCAGGTTCTTATAATTTCCCTTCAACATGTTAAGCCCCTGAGATGGCTAAGTAGGAAAGAGAATCTTAACTGTTTTCTCCTTTGTACATTCTTGTGGAATGTAATCAATAGCTGATCTCAGAAGAGAAGTACATTGTAGATGAAGATTATAAATTCTGCACTCAAGGAGTTTATAATCTTTAAAATGAAAACAGTTTTTTAAAGGCTGGGGATTTTTTAAACTAAGAAATTACTGAGAGGAAGATGAAGATGTAAAAGCACATTGCAAAACAGAAAACGCTTCGAGCCCAATAGGATTTATGAAATAGTAAATTCAGTGTTCATTTTAGGGCATCTTAAAAAGAACCTTCCATAGGGTTTGAGTTACGTATAAGTGCCAATAAATTTATTCATAAATGACAGTTTTATACTTTAAATGTTCTCATATAAATTCAGTTAACTATCAATTAAATAGGTTATTTCAGGAATGGGAGTTTTTTTGATGAAAGTTAATCAGAAAAATCTTGGCTGAAAATCTTTCTAAAAGATATTAGTGTGGAATCTTGCCTTTCAAATTACAGGGTAGTTATGGCTATCATACATCTCAGCTTTTCTAGGATAAGCCACTTTCAAATACGCTTGCCACAATTCCCACAGAAGTCACAGAACTATGCCAGATATTCCAGCATTACGACATCTCCCCACACTGCCCCTTGAACCCAGGAGCGGCACAGAAAGCCTTTGTTTGGATCCTATGGTCAGTGTAACTGCAGCTTTCACTCACAGCTTAATTTCTCCATTATAACGGCAGATCGCCCGTGCTTCTGGGTCGTTCTGAACATGAGTTCCTTCTGTGGCAAAGCATAGATCTGTAACTAGAAGGCGTCCCTTGCAATATGGATTTAAGTACTATGACCGAGGTTCTGATGCCTCGTGTGTGTGTGCGTGCCTGCGTGTGTGTATTGGGAGTGCTGGAGAAGTGGAATCGCACGCTAAATCCCTGTGTACAAAGCTGTAACAGTTCTTAGCCAGCTTCTTCTTAAAAAGTTGACGTTGGAGGCGGTGGAGAGAGGAGAGTTAACTCCGGTTTCAGATTTATCAGCATCCTGTCTGTAAGTGGCTTGGCCTAAGCACCTCTTGTTAAATAGGAGATGAGATAGCCTGCCCATCTGTAAGATCTAATAACAGCCTCATCACTCAGTATGTTGCCCTGGACGCTCCTCTTTTCCTTCCTGCCTCCTTCCTTCATCATTAAGAAGCATGATTCCCACCCCATCCCAACCTGTTCTAATGAATAAAAAATAAAAGTTGCCAAAAGTTCTCTCCACCCAGGCAGCAGTAGAGTATGCGTCTGCAGGTATGGTATTCTGTTATCTGTCTGGAGCTCCCAGAGCTGCTTAGGTGGGAATTCCAGCAGGCAATGGAACCGCTGACTTGCTTTTTCTCTGGCCTGGCAGGGTGGGGAGCCGGGAGGGGGGGCCTTTCAGTAAGATAAGACTCCTGGTCCCCAGCACGATAAGGCGGGATAACAGGAACTGACGTCAGGAGGTGACCCCGCCCTGAGGAGCGTTTCCTCTGTCGGGGCACAGGCTCCCGGGCTGATGGAGTGAAGCAGGGCCAGCTTGGCTTGGCGGGGCGGGGAGCTAATTGAACAGGGCTGATCCTGGGTGACAGTGTCCCTCCTTCCCCAAAGGAGGTTTCTCTGAACAGAACAAAGAATAGCTTGCTGGGGAGGGGGTTTAATAAGAGCAGACTCTGCGATTATAATCTCAGTTTTAGGTTGTCATGTACTGGATATTTGTTTCCCAGCTGTGAACAGTCTCCCTCTGATGTCTCCTAAGACGGTCTATCCAGCAGGCACCAAATATTATCCCCCGTGAATCCTGCCAACTCCCCACGTAGAACCAAATGGGCGGGAATTCACATTGTCAGAGTTAATCCCTGGGACTCCTGTTTACTTTTCTAAACTCCAAGTTCCCACCCCCATCAGCAGCATCTGACGGCAGGTTAAAGCCCTGACACCACCTGGCAGTTTGTCCTTTCCTCTTTCCTTCGTCCTTTTCTCCTAAACTCGATTTAAGAAAAGAAAAAAAATTTTTTTCCTTTTTTTTTTTTTTTACTGTTTTTTTGCCTTTATTAGTGTCTGCAGTTTGAAGTTCGGAGAAGGTCAAATTCTAATGAAAGGATCCTATTTGATTTTTTCAAGTTCATGCCATCATAGTCCACTGTTAAAGATTATGCTCTCTCTCTTTTTTTTTTAGGTTTTAGTATTGAATAAGGAGTTATTCTCCTAATTTGACTCAGATATAGTGAAATGTTTTTGTTGTGGTTGTTGATATTGATCAGTTAATATTGGTCACAGATTAAATGTTATCAAAAAATAGCTAAATTTGGAATACTGTGGTAGAAATGATGCAGATAAGACCAGATAAGATGAGTGCATCAGCTAACTGGAAAATGAAGATTTGAATCACATTTATCCTAATACTTCTCTAATTTTCAGAGCAAATGAAGACTTGGGTAATAAATCCCTTGTCTCAAAAATGTTAAAGCTTTTGGGGCTACAGTACCTTTGTCTTGTCATTTAAGTTCGTGATTACAAAAAGGCTGTTTCAGCTTCAAAAGATTTTTTAGGGTCTGGCCTATTGGAAAGCTTGGGGGTATAATTAACTAAAATGGAGATGGAGGCAAGCGAAATTTAGTTCCTGATGTTTTAATTTAGCTCAGTACTGCCATGTGTTATTGAAGAGAATTCTTAAAGGCAAACATAATTATTTCATTATGGTCCTCAGAATGCTTTCATTGGCTTTAATGACAAGAAGCTGTATAAAAAGGCATACATTTTAATTAGTCCTTCTTATATTTACATCAGATAAATAACAAATAATTGATGAAAAACAAGTCTTTGGGATGGATGATTTCACATAGTGTGCTGGTTACAGTTTAACGATGAAACATTTCTCTGTTGCTTTGCATTTTAATTATCCAGACATTACAGTAGTGGGGCCGTGGAGCTAAAATACCATTGTTGCCATTTTATTAAAAAAAAAAAAATCATGATTAATGCCTGTGAATCGGAAGCGGGAAAAGGTAGCTAGAAGCATCTCTCGGAGGAAGTATATTCCAGTCCCATTAATGTTACTACGTTTGTTAGCGCTCATTTTGATCACTTTTATCTTTTACGCTTCATCCTTTTGGATTAAGACTGTCAGGGGTCTCACCTGCGTTTTTATGATCACATCTCCTAAATCCAGTGCTCTCTTGCTTGCTGCCTGTGCTGAAGACTTGGCTGGATGTACCTGGCCAAGTGTGGACTGGAAATCCAGAGAGCCGCCTTCCAAGGGACAGGCCCATTTTACCTCTGATCTTCTAGGAAAACCCATTTCCCATGATCCATCCGTTTTGGTGTACAGAACACTAATTGTTATTATTGATTTTAAATTCCGTGACCATTACAAGTAACCCAGATGACTGGCAGATAAAGGGTAATAATCCATGGAGTTCTGGAACTGGTTCATGTTTGTCTGGGGTACTTTATGTGATCAATATTAACTGCCCCATTGAAACTAACTGCTGTATCAAATAACAGTCAATCAAATGAATGTGCTTAGAGATTATTTATTGAAAGCTCTAATTGTTCACTGGGGCCCTGCTTATAAGAGGGAACAATAGGAAGCGGAGACGCGGCGAGCGGGTTTGGATGTGCTGGGAAAGCTGGAGGATGCAAAACTCGTCTTTTGCTGCGTGGGCCAGGGGTTTCTAAAGGCCCAGGTTGTAAATAGCCTCCCAGGAGTTCCGCTGCCACCTGTGCGTGGGGAATGCTCTGGAGAGGTGGGCGGAGTGACTTCCTGGCTCTCAGCCCTGGGGCCGTGGGGTCCTCACTCCGAGAATTTCACGGCGGCCTCTCCGCCTGCCCGGCACATACATAACTCCGTGAGCATCTCTCCACCTGCGGTCCCTGTGCTGCGCCTGGCCTGAGGGATAGCCCGTCTGGACACAGGATCAATTTCTATAGCCACGAAATGGGACATTGCAGGATTTGTAGCAAGATTAGAGATAACGTCAAGGAGGCTTCTGCCCTGCCCTGAAGACACACGGAGGTCCCTGAGTCGTCCTCCTCTGCTTTCAGCGCGAGGCTGTGACTCACCTGCCTTCACCAACAGCCAGGGTGTCAGCCAAGCTGGTATCTGTTTCCTGCGTGAGATGGTTCCTCTGTCTGTGGCCCATTGCCGAGGGGACAGTACTTGCCATGTCAGTGGGACAGCGCTGCGGTCTTGATGCAGTGGCATCTATTCACCAAGCCCCGGGACTGAGTGCAGACAGTTGACTTTTACCCCTGAGCATGGTCACCCTCGAAGCTGACACTGTACACTTCACCCAGGGCTCTGTCATTCAGGGATGGGTTAGATCTTGCAAAGGCCTGTTCAACAAACAGCTCTTGGGTGTCTGCCATATGCCAGGCTCCCCCCGACATGTCCCGGTGGCAGGGGAGGGACCCCCAAGGTGAAGTCCACGCCTCCCTTGCTCTTTGGACTCTGCACGTAAGGGAGAGACTTGTGTACACACGCCACGGTGACACGGCCCCGCGGTGACACAAACACAGGATCTCCTTGGGGCTTTGGAAGTGGGTTTGATTACAGACGGAACTAAACCCACTGAGAACCAGAGCTCGTGCCTAAGGAGAGGATCACACAGGTTACACATTTTTGTCACAAGAGGCAGGCAAGAGGTTTTTCTGGGTGTAGCCACCGTAGGTACGTTCTAACTGCAGTTTACAAAGCAGAGTTTTAAACTCCGCGATGGAATAAGGGCATACCTTCTGAACCTGCTTCTTGAAGACTCACAGGATGTTTCTGGAGTGTTTGTTAAATAATGTTTTTAGGGGGTTGGGTCTGATTAGATATATTTTTTTAATCACTTCTTTCTAAAAAAGTTTTCTTGGACGGTAGTTGATTCACCGGGCTGTGATAGCTTCAGGTGTACGGAAAATCAGGTGTACAGTGAATCAGCTACACGTATGCATGTATCCATTCCTTTCCAAACTCTCTTTCCCATAAAGGTTGTTACAGAATATTGAGTAGAGTTCCCTGTGCCCTACAGTGGGTCCTTGTTGATTATCTATTTCATCTATAATAGCGTGTGTTTGTTAATCCCAAACTCCTAATTTATTGAGTTTATCCCCTCCCCAGTTTCCCCTTTGGTAACCCTAAGTCTTGTGTTTGAAATCTGTGAATCTGTTTTGTAAATAAGTTCATTTACGTCATTTAAAAAAATCAGATTCCACATATAAGTAATAGCATATGATATGTGTCTTTCTCCAGTCGGTATGGTAATTTCTGGGACCATGCATGTTGCTGCAGATGGCATCGTTTCGCTCTTTTTTATGGCTGAGACGATTCCGTTGTGTATACGGACCACATCTTCTTTATCCATGCATCTGTCGACGGACGTTCAGGCTGTTTCCACGTGTGGGCTATTGTGTCACTTTTTATTTATGATTGTTTTTGAGACTTTCTTGCTGTATAACCAAGTGCCCCCCCCTAAACTTAGTGATCTAACAGATATTACCTCAATATTTTGTGGATGGACGGGGCTCAGCCGGGCAGATCTTCTGCTCCAGGTGATGTCCGCTGAGGCTGCACCCCGCAGGGCTAACATGGGCTGGGTGCCCGGGGCCAGCAGTGGACGCTGGCTGTCGGCAATAACCCGAGAGGGGGGCCTAGAAGCTCCTGGGCCTCGGAAAGGCTGGAGCAAAGCTGGCACGTGGTCCCTGGGACTGCCTGCTGGTAGGGGAGCAGCTTGGCCCAGCCCGGCTCCCGTGCGGCCACCTCTCCATGGGGGAGTCCGAGAGCACGCCACCGTGTTTAATCTATACTGCGGTCGTCACATCGTGCCCTAGAACCCGAGAGAACTTGAGGAGCTGCGGTAGGTTCTTGGTTCCTTCTTTAGGCTGGTTAAACACTTGACGAGACCCTCCTCTAACCATGGTCCCTACGTTATTATCACAGACAGTCTTGTGAGGCAGGGATGATTTGCCTCTTTTCACAGAAAGGAAAATTGAGGCTCAGAGAAAGTGAGTTTGATAGCAGTGTGACAGCGGAGTGAGGAGTTCCTGCAGAATGTTTGTGCCCTAATAACACCACGTGTGGCCCACGGCGTGCTTTGGTTTTGGAGAAAGGTGGGAGAGAGGTGAAGGACTGGACCACAGAATTTCCTCTGATTCCATCATTTCTCTCATAAAAGACACAGCCTGTTAAACTGTGCAAGAAGCTAGGATGATGTTTGCTCCGTTATCCTTCTGTCTTCCATCCTGTCTGTTGTCGGAGTCTGCACTGACCTGGTCCCTCTGTGGCTCACCGGAGCCTGAGTCAGGACTGAGGCTTTGAAAGGAGGTGAGAGATGAGAAAGAAGATTTTCTTGTTCTTCTAGCTTGCTCAGAGCCCTCGTCTGGAGATGAACACCAGCAGTGGTACCTCTTAAACAGCACTCCTGTATCTTCCATTACTGAAAAGAAAAGAAAAACTTCTAGGAAATGCCGAAAAACTTATATTTTGGTCTTTGCCACCTACTTTCAGTATCTGCTTGTCTTTAGGGTCCCAAACCTATGGAAGCTAAATCTCCAATACTTTGGCCACCTGATGTGAAGAACTGACAGTTTGGAAACGACCCTGATGCTGGGAAAGATTAAGGGCAGGAGGAGAAGGGGGTGACAGAGGATGAAATGATTGGATGGCATCTTCCACTCAATGGACATGAGTTTGAGCAAACTCTGGGAGATAGCGAAGGACAGGGAGGCCTGGCGTGCTGTAGTCCATGGGGTTACAAAAAGTCAGACACGACTTAGCGAAACAGCAACAAACCTATGAAAATTGTGACTATTTAATGAAGTTTACATTAATCATCCCTATGGCGGTTTGCCTCACATAATGCCCTTATTTCTGTGGTTGCAAATAGTTCACTCTTCATATCCGCAGGTTCCACATTGACTGATTGGGCCAATCTCAGATGGAAAATATTCAGGACACAAAATTCCAGAAAGTTCCAAAAAGCAAAACTTGATTTTGCTGCACAGCTGGCAACTATTTGCACAGTATTTACATCATGTTTGTAACTATATGCTTTGTGCTTATGCTGTATTAGGCACTATAAGTAGAGATGATTTAAAGTACACAGAGGATGTGGATGTTGTATGCAAATTCGATTCCATTTTCTATAAGGGACTTGAACATCCACAGAGTTTGGTGTCCACAGGGATCCTGGAACCAGGGTCCCACAGATATGAAGGAGTGGCTGTATGTTTCAAGTGCAATATATTGTTCTGATTGGGGATTTTTATATACCGTGTTCTACCTGTTTCTTTTGTTTGAAATCTAATTGTTGAATTACAGATTTTGAGGAGGCAGACGGGTGAGTTGACATGACTATCCGTGGGTCATGTAGGGCGTTGTGGGTAGATGCTGCCTGCATTCTGTGTGGCCCCCGTGGTGCAGTGAAGCTGGGCACTCTTCCTGCACGGCTTCCGCCGTCGCCTCGATCGTTTTCGTCTGCACAATGGATCCATGACGCTTACCTCGCAAACTCTGTCATTGTTGTTTAGTCGTCAGCCGTGCCCAGCTCTTTTTTCAGCCCTAAGGACTGTAACCCACCAGGCTTCTCTGTCCCTGGGATTTCCCAGGCAAGAGTATTGGAGTGGGTTCCCCTTTCCTTCTCCAGGGGATCTTCCTGACCCGAGGATTGAACCCGGGTCTCCTGCACTGGCAGGCAGATGCTTTACCAATGAGCCACCTGGATCGTGTCCCCTTAGCAACCTGGGAAGTCTTTGAGGTCAGATATGGTGTTCTTTACCTCTGTCTTCCCAGTACCATCGCAGGCTGTCAGCACAGCTAGCGTGGTGCCTGATCAGCACTCAGTTAACCATGGTTACGTCAGCGGATATAGGTGTTCAGGCACATAACCCCTTAAGGTCCCAGTTACCTGGTCTCTCCGGTAGGATTTTTTGCGAGGATTGGAGCCATCTGTAATTCTGTTTCTGACACAGAGATGACTGGCCACGTGAGGCTGTTGAGCACCTGAAATGTGGCCAGTGTGTCTGAGGAACTGAATTTTTTATTGTATTTAATTTTAGTTAAATTAACTTTCAGTAGCCACATGTGGCTAGTGGCTGCTGCATTGAATGGCACAGCCCTATAAACTCAGCTATTAATATTTTTTCAATATTTGTACTTTTCTTTATTTCCCTTTTCTTCAGCCTTGATTCACCTCTTCTATTGCTGTTCAAATAGCTCCAATTATCTCTTTATGTAGCCCGTAAATAGACTGCAGGAGAATGTAAACAGAATACTGGAGGGCTGTGATTTCAGTCAGTGTTCAACTTGTTTTCCTTCTGGGTGGCACTGTTTTTCCTGGGGCTTGCCAAAGACTTAGCGCTTATTTTGCTAATGCACACTTTGCAGAGCTCAGCCAAGACTTGCCCAGAATCCCTGTGGACTGGGCTTGAGTGCTGCTCCTTGCAGCAGTCTTGCCGAGGGAGAGGACGAGTTCTAATCTAGTCTAGCTCTGCACACCGGCGTGGGTTCCAAACGGACACCGTCTCTTCCAGCCTTTTCCAGCCGGTTTTAACTCTGCTTAAGCATGTTGAACTGCAGAGAGGCAGAGAGGAATAGTGGACTGTGCTCTGCCCTGTGGAAGCCTCGGTGTGTGTTCTAGACAGCGCGTGCTCTCTCTCAGGAGCGCCTCCTGCACGCGTCTGCGCTGCTCAGTAACCCGGTGCTGGGCACACAGGACGTCCTTGGGAGGTGTCTGAATACGGTTCAGGGAAGACGAACTGGAAACTCAGAACGTCTCAGGTGGCCTCTGCTTTCGTTTATTTGTATATTTGAGGGTCACTCAGAACACCTGAAGCAAACTTGAGGGGGTGTCTAGAACTTGGGAGAGCCACGTTGGCCGTGATGGCAAGCCCTCATAAACACGTCAGCTGGAAAACTGGCCTGCAAATATGAGAGTGGGGTGTCTCTGTGGGCTTCTGGCACTCACTCTGCTGTCTCTGGAACCGAATTTCTGATCGTCCTTCCCGTTCACCTTGCCAGTCCTGCCTCCCTTCCTTTTTCTGTTCATCCCTAGAAAGGGGGTGAAGAAATTAAATAGAAGACCAAGTCAACCATCAAGAAAAGCTGTTTAAAATTTTTCTTTTATTGAAATATAGTTGATTTACAAAGTTGGATTAATTTCTGCTGTACAGCAGAGTGACGTGTGTGTGTGTTGCTCAGTCATGTCTGACTCTTTGGGACCCCATGAACTGTAGCCCACCAGGCTCCTCTGTCCATGGGATTCTCCAGGCAAGCCCACTGGAGTGGGCTGCCATTTCCTCCTCCAGGAGATCTTCTTGACCCAGGGATCAAACCTGGGTCTCCTGAATCTACCTGCATTGGCAGGTGGGTTCTTTACCACTGTGCCGGCTGGGAAGCCGTGTGTGTGTGTGTGTGTGTGTGTGTGTGTGTGTGTGTGTGTGTGTATCTTTTTCCTATTCTCTTCCTTTACGGTATCACAGGATATTGGATGCAGTTCCCTGTACTAAACAGTGGGTCCTTGCTTTTTAATCCGTTCTATTAATATATACAGTGGTTTGCATCTGCTAATTCCAAACTCCCAATCCTTCCCTTCGCCACACCCCTCCCCCTTGGTAACTCAAGTCTGTCCCGCCAAGAGAAATTTCTGAACCAAGGTTTTTTTCCCCTTCGAATGGTTTCAGGTTGTGACTGACTTTTATTAAATAAGCACCATCATCATAGTTAATATTTATGAAGTGTGTGTTACCTGCATATTATGCCAAGAGCGTAAAATGAGTTCTGTCCCCTCATCCTCACAACAGCCTGAAGAGAAAGGCTCTGTTGTGGCTCCATTCTGCAGATGAGACTCCCCAGACAGAGGGGTTTGGGCACCTGGATCTATGAGGCAGGAGAGAGCGGGGTGCGGCCCCCCTCTTAGCATTGTGTGATGTCGGGGTTCCTTCCCTCTGCCAACTCGGCCAAGTAAACCCCCATTGTCTTTGCAGGGAGAGGGACGGAGCGAGGTTGCAAGTCTCAGAACCCACAGGATAATGAAAGGGTTTTCAAGTGAAAGCTGGAAACAATACATTTTTAACAAAATGGGCAGTTACTCTAATTGCTGTGCCCCTACTGTTCAATTCCTTTTTATGTCCTAATTCATTAAATTATGTGCACACACGGGCTTATCATTTACAGATGTATGCACTTTTAACGGGCTCATATGAAACAGATGTTTCACGAAAGGTAACCGAGAGCAAGTGATCTAAACCCTCCTTTAGTGGGTATCAAGTGAGTATTCTGGCCTGTCACCTGCAGAGTTTTCTGCTATTATTTTGAATTGCAGTGTCCAGCACAGGGAGGAGAATTTGGTCTGTCCCCTGGAGGAACAAATAAAAACATAACGACCCAAGAAACAGACATCTGCATCTCAAAATAAAAGAGGGTGTGTGCAGGTGACAGGCAGGCGGTATTCACATGTGGGCTCAGGTGGATAAGAATGAGCTTTACAAGCGGTTGGAGGAGAATAGACCCATTGCATTATGGTAGACTTTTTCTTTTTTACTTTTTAAGAGCCTTATTCTATCTTAATCATCACAGTCTTTGAATTCATAACTGAGCAATTATCATGCTCTTTTTTATCCAGATTTTATCAGTTAATTATTTTTATTTTTAAAAAAATATATATTTTGGCTGTACCGCATAACTTATATGGTCTCAGTTCCCCAGCCAGGAATGAACCCAGGGCCCCAGCAGTGACCTCGGAGTCCTAACCACTGGACCGCCAGGGAACTCCCTAATTCCTTATTTTTAGATGGATTGCTCCATCGCTGTTGTAACTGGCTGGAAAATGGACGTGCATCAGTGAACGTGATGTCAGATTACTGTCTCCCAGATTCTGAAAGAGTGAGGTGGGCTCTTTCCACAGGCCCTTCCTGGCTCCACGTAAGTCCCCTTTAGTTAATGATGACTGTAGAATGAGTTTCAGCTAGGTGTGCCTTAAAACCCAGCGCCTTACTCCCTTCCGAGGCTCCGTCTCCCTTGGGAGCTTTCCCGTGGCTGCAGGCGGGTGGTGCTGAGCTGGGCCCCTCTTGCGGCCGCAGGAGGCTGGATGCTCGCAGTGGGCTTCTCCATGCCCTGTCCAGGCCCTCCGCTGAGGCTTCTGGAGCAGCTGGAGGCTGTCCGAACCTCTCTTTTCACATGGCCTCCTGTGACGTGGGCTTCCTCACAGCGTGGGGCCCCTAAGCTCTTCACGTGGCTTCTCCCAGAATGAGCATTCCAGGAGATGCAGACAGAAGCCTCTCGGGATCTCGCCTCCTGTGTCACAGTGTTACTCTTGCCATATCCTTTTGATCAAAAAGAAATCAAAGTGGCAGCCCAGGTTAAAGGGGAAGGGCCCACCCAGCGACGTGACGCTCCCTGGAGGTGTGGGTCCCTGGGCAGGCCCTCTTTGGAAACCACCTACGTACTAACTAGAAAGAAATGCACACCTCTTTCAATACACAGTCACATGGCCTGATACATCCACAGTGCCCTGCACTGGAAGACATATGTCAGCAACCATTTATGTCAGGACTTATTCAGAGTGTTGGGGGAAAATAGTAATCACGCCTCAAAGTCCACAGTGAAATTTATTGTTTATGGATTGTCAGTTCTCTAAACAACAACAGCAAAAAGCTGGAGCAAAAAGATGGCTGAAACTATGTCATTTTGTACGTTCAGAGCTGGACACCGTCACAGGTGAAATATAAAATGGACCATGAAATATTAAGTGGCGTATCAGGTTTATTGCATATATGACCATGAGACTGCGTTTTATTTTGTCTTATGGAGCTCTAAAAAAAATCCATGTAATGGATTAAAGGTATTAAAACTCCCATATTCCGCCTGGCTCTAGGCCAGAGAACAGGGCATGATAAATAATCCCAATAGACAGAATATGTAGGAAGGAATTTTAAAATGTATTTTCGATAGACATATTGACCTCCCTAACTAATAAAAATGTATACATGAGGTTAGTTTTGAAGGAAATGTGCAGACCTCACACATTTACAGTGTGTATAAATACTGCATACACTATAGTGCTAGAATCCTTAAAATATTTCCCACATCTCTGTGACATATGGCTGTCATATTCTGTCTTTACTCTAGAAGCAAAGCATGGATTTTATATATTTTATTTACATGTGCATTTACTCTGGGAAGGAATAATTTTATTTAAAGCAGGAGCCAAATCTGGGCGGTAACCTATTTTGTAAATAAAGTTTTATTGGTACATGGCCCACCCCACTCATTTACTCACTTGCCTGCAGCTGCTCCCCAGCAAGCTGCAGAGCTGAGTGGCCGTGACAGAGACCATATGTCCCACACAGCCTGAGATACTTACTGTCTAGTCCTTTACAGAAAGAGTTTGCTAATCTTGTCTTAAAACATTAAAAAAAAAAAATTGTGGGACAGTTAGACTAGAAATGAGTGCCTTGTTTCTCGGTTATAATCATGTTAGGTGGATTCCGGAAGCCAGTTCTGGACCAAGCTGGTCCCCAGCTCCGTGATCTTGGCCAAGTCATTTAACTTCTGGAAGCTTCAGTTTCCTTCTGTGAATGAAAGTGGAAGTGAAGTCACTCAGTCCTGTCCGACTCTGTGCGACCGCATGGACTGTAGCCCACCATGCTCCTCCATCCATGGGATTGTCCATGCAAGAAGACTGCAGTGGGTTGCCATTTCCACATCTTCGCAACCCAGGAATCGCACCAGGGTCTCCTGCATTGCAGGTGGATTCTGTACCAACTGAGCTCTCAAGGAAGCCCCCTTCTGTGGATAATGGAGGTTAAAAATCTGATAATGATACTGATCTCTGCGCTTCTGTACACTTATGCCACGAGGGAGCAAGGGAGGCGATGTGATGAAAACCCCCCTGGGGTACTGTGTCACCAGGTGGGCTGCTGGCGGCTGACAGTGGCTGAAATGGCCATCATATATTCCATAGTGCACAGGATATTTCGGCAAGGATGTCTACGCAGACTTCATTCTTATGCTTATTTTTCCACCAACCTTTATTGGGCACCTGCTGTGTACTTTTAGTCACTGAGCATTCAAAGGCAAGGCAGCTGCAGCCTCTGTGTGCTGGTGACGTGCCCAGCCATGGCAGCCTCAGGGACCATCTTTGCTGTCTGGTATTTTTAGTTGTCCGTCTGCGTGGGCCAAGAACAGTGTCTCCTAACTTCTTTTTAATCCGGCATTTAGCACGATGTCTGGTCTTGCCGGTTGCTCAATATATACATGTCAGCACTTGGATGTTGCTGGCTCGTAATCACGGTCCCGTCCGTCTGCACACCTCCACCCCTGGTGGCCCATCCAAAGTGCTGGAACTTTCGGTTCAAGCAGTCGTGGAAGGCTCTCAAGCTGATTGAGATCGCCGTGGCAAGGAGGCGTTTGGGGAAGCTGTTCCGGGGTCTGTGCGCACGGATTGGGGTGATGCGCAGAGCTGGGTGGAAGCCACACCTGAGTGGGAGGGTGAGGAGGTCAGGCTGGCACGGTGCTCCGCTCCTCTTAGCCTAGGGAGGACCACATGAGGAGGGATGAGTGTTCTGAGCAGGGCGATGGAAGGAAGGGGCAGCATCAAGACTCCTGTTGATGTTTTAATTGGAGCAGTTGCTTTACAACTTTGTGTTGGTTTCAGCTGCACAACAGCATAAATCAGCTGTAAGTATCGTTGTTGCTGTTCAGTGGCTCAGTCGTGTCAGACTCTTTGCCACCCTGTGGATGGCAGCACGCCAGGCTCCCCTGTTCTTCACTTTCTCCCGGAGCTTGCTCAGACTCATGTCCATGGAGTTGCTGATGCCAGCCAGCCATCTCGTCCTCTGCCGCCCTCTTCTCCTTTTGCCTTCAATCTTTGCCAGCATCAGGGCCAGCAAATACATATTTCTATAGATAAAAGAAATATGCCCTCCCCGGGGAGCCTGCTCCCCTATCCCACCCCCAGGCCGTCACAGCGCACCGGGCTGAGCCTCCCTTGCTCCACAGCGGCTTCCCGCAGCTCTTTCACACCTGGTTGTGTATATGTGGATGCTACTCTCTGAATCTGTCCCACCCTCTCCTGCCCCCGCTGCATCCGCACGTCCATTCTCGATGTCTGTGTCTCTCTCCTGCCCTGCGGATACGTTCATCTGTACCATTTTCCTGGATTCCATAGATGTGCGTTAACAGGCACTATCTGTTCTTAGCATATCAAGACTTGCGATGATGTGGAGAAGGGTGATGGGAGGTGAAGACTGTTGAGGTTGATCAGCACAGGCACGAGCCCCTGATCCTGGAACGATGGTAACTCTGCTTGAAGGGCCGTGGACAGGCGCTGGGCCCAGTCCTTCACTGTGATTCATCGTTGAATGTGCACGGTGATCTGGTGAGGGCTATGAAGTTTTTGCAAGAAGTGGAGACTCAGAGACATTAAGGAACTTCCCAAAGTCACACAGCTAGAGTTAGGATTTGAACCCAGACCAGCAGGCTTCAGAGTTCACATTTCTAGCCACATGCCTCAGCTTGTCTGTCAAGATGGAAAGTTCCCCGAAGAAAGGAATGTCCCCAAAGACCTGAGCCTTGAGGCCTTCTCACAGCTGGTGAAAGTTTCTTTGAATTATTTTTTCAAGTTTTCCGTAGCAATCTCTTCTTCTTTTTTTAAAAAGCTTTACTGAGATTAAATTTACATATCATTCAGTTCAGGCTTTTAAAGTATACAATTAGTGGGTTGTAATATATTCACAGAGTTGTGCAACTACCACCACTATCTAATTTTAGAACACTTACATCATCTTGAAAAGAAAATCATAGTGGTTCATTTTATGTGTCAACTTGCCTGGGGTGCCGTGGGGTGCCCAGATACTTGGTCAAACATTATTCTGAGTGTTTCTGTGAAGGTGGGTTTTCTTGGTCTCTCTTTTTTTTTATTTTATATGGCAGTATAGTTGATTTCGGAGAAGGCACTGGCACCCCACTCCAGTACTCTTGCCTGGAAAATCCCATGGACAGAGGAGCCTGGAAGGCTGCAGTCCATGGGGTCGCTAAGAGTCGGACACGACTGAGCGACTTCACTTTCACTTTTCACTTTTCACTTTTCATGCATTGGAGAAGGAAATGGCAACCCACTCCAGTGTTCTTGCCTGGAGAATCCCAGGGACGGGGGAGCCTGGTGGGCTGCCGTCCATGGGGTCGCACAGAGTCGGACACGACTGACGCGACGCAGCATAGTTGGTTTACAATGTTGTGTTAGTTTCACATAGACAGCAAAGTGATTCAGTTACACATACATCCATTCTTTTTCAGATTCTTTTCCCATATAGGTTGTTAAAGAATATTGAGTAGAGTTCCCTGAGCTCTACAGTAGGTCCTTGTTGGTAATCTATTTAATATACAGTAATTGTGTGCTCAGTCACTTTAGTCATGTCTGACTCTTTGCACTCCTATGGACTGTAGCCCGCCAGGCTCCTCTGTCCATGAGATTATCCAGACAAGAACACTGGAGTGGGTGGCTGTGCCCTCCTCCAGGGGAGCTTCCCAGCCCAGGGACTGAATCCGTGTCTCTCCTGTCTCCTGCACTGGCCGGTGGATTCTTTACCACTAGCGCCACCTGGGCTGCATACAGTACTGTTTGTGTGTTAATCCCAAACTTCTGATTCATCTCTCCACACCACATTTCCCGCTTTGGTGACCATAAGTTTGTTTAGCAATTTCTTTTTTTTTTTTTTTTACTGTTTATTTGTTTATTCAGCTGTCAGGATCTTCATGACATTTTGCGGGATCTTTCCTTATAGCACAGCACTCTCTCTGTGGCGCATGGGTTCCAGACCACGGGGGTTCCAGAGCACGGGGGTTCCAGAGCCGGGTTAGGGTTAGTGGATTCCAGAGCACGGGGGTTCCAGAGTGCCGCGCGTGGGTTCCAGAGCACGGCGAGGGGGTTCCAGAGTGCGTGGGTTCCAGAGCGTGGCGAAGGGGTTCCAGAGCGCAGAGGTTCCAGGGTGCATGGGGTTCCAGAGCGCACCAGCTCAGCAGTTGCGCTGTGTGGGCTTACTTGCTCCTCTGCACATGGGATCTTCCTGGACCAGGGATCGAGCCCATGTTGCCTCCGTTGCAAGGTGGATTCTCAACCCCTGAACCACCGCAGAAGCCCCAGCAATTTTCTTTTTTAAGAACTCAAACGAAAGCACTTTGACGCCCTTGTCCCTCTCACATGAAGAAACAGTGAGAAATCACTGTTAGGGAAGAAGAAAAATCAGCCATGTTAGAGCATCTCTCTAATCTGAACACACCATGTAGAAACATAAGAATCTTTGAAAATGAAATCTCCCCCAGTGCGTCCCTTGGAGCAGATGTGTGTCACCATCTCCCTCGCTAGCTCAGTCATCGGGTTCCTCCACTAGAAGCTTTGCGGGTGTTTCCGGTCGCCCCCTACGCCCTGGCCTTCCCGGAAGACCCGCCCCTCCTGAAGGCATCCCGAACCTGCAGACAGGGACAGCAGAGCCATCACACAGCCTCGGGTTTCCCTCTTGTGCCAGATACATCCTGGCTAAGGAGGTGGAAGTGGTCCACTGGCAAGAAAGGGAGCAACCGCCCAGGGAGGGGTCGGGATCCCTCCTCTCCCCTCCCCAGCAGAGCCCCCAGGCGGGGGGTGGGCGAGCCACGTGTGGCCTGAGTTGCACGCAGAGTCGCCCGCCCTCGGACCCTCGTCTTGTATATTCTCGGCAGGGAAGGTGAGGGAGGTGTTCCCGCCTGCTCTGTGCATGCCTCCTGACCCCGGGGTTTGCTTCTAGGGGACTTTCCTACCGCACTGCTTTGACTGGAAAGGAGCAAGCGCATTCTTGCTCCCCCTTTGGCTTCTTTCTGTTTTAGTTTTCCAGTTTTACTTTTAGTCCTTAGGCGTGGGTCTGCTTGACATGGTCTGTATTTTCTCAAACTTGCTGCCAGGGTCTCTGCCAGCCTCCGGCCAAAGAAGCTCTGCAGGATCACAAGACAGGATGTCAGTGTCCTGTCCTCGCCCCGCACCGGGGTCACACCCGTTCTCTTGAACCCAAATCACGTGCCTGCCAATTCCTGCTTATCCGCTCCCTACTGTGTGACCTCGAGCAAGTTCCCGCACTAGTCCTCACCTCCAGTGTCTTGACAGGAAGTATTTTTTAGAAATAATGACGAGCTCACTCATAGACCCATTATGGGGGTCAAATGAATTAATACATGTCAAACGCTTACAACAGGATGGGGGTGGTGCCTAGCCCTGCGTACGTGCTCCGTGAGCGTCGCTGTTAATATCGCCCTATCATACTTGTTTGCCGGGATGAGTTTCCTGTCGTCTAAGGTGTTGGTCACATTAAGACATGGCTTGCCTACCTGCTCCCAGATACTCCAACAAAGACTCAAATGTCATGTTCTGTTGTTTACCTGGTGTGAGCCCAGCGGTGTGCTATGCATGCTTGTCATCCCCATTTCCCAGATTAGGAAACTGAGGCCCAGGAAGCTGACCTGACCTTCATTTGTACCATTTCTTTCTTTCTTTCTTTTTTTTTAGATTCCACATGTAAACGCTGCTAAGAGGCAGCGTCAGGAACTGGGCCCCTGCCTCTGTCTCCCTGGCTGCAGGAAATTATTTTTTTTTTGTCCTAAAGTTCGTCCCACAAGGAGTTTCCTTACCTTTGAGCAGGGTTCTTCAACCTCAGCTTATTTCTAATCTGGACCAGACAGTTCGTCGCTGTATGGGGGGTGGGGGAGGGCTGTCCTGTGCACTGTGGGATGTTTGTTATTTGCTCTTATTTATTTGACTGTTCTGGGTCTTAGTTGCAGCACGTAGGATCTTTGTTGACACATGTGGGATCTAGTTCTGTGACCAGGGATCGAACCCCGGCCCCCTGCATTGGGAGCTTGGAGTGTCAGCCGCTGGACCACCAGGAAAGCCCTGTATAGTTGATTTACACTCTTGTGTTAGTTTCAGGTATACAGCAAAGTGAGTCAGTTTTTTTTTATATATATATATATATATATATATATATATATATATATATATAAAGTGGATATGTGTTTTTTAGATTTTTCCCATGTAGATCATTACAGAGTTTTGCATAGAAGTGACCTGTGTTAACTATTGGTTATCTATTTTATATATAGTGGTGTGCATACGTCACCCCAGTCTCCCAGTGCATCCCAGCTCCCTCCCTTCCTCCTTGGTAACCATTAAGTCTTGTTTTCCACGTTTGAGATTCTAGCTCTGTTTTGTAAGTAGAGTCATTCGCACCACTTGGTTTAGGCCCCACATATAAGCGGCACTGCCTGGCACTTGTCTTTCTCTGACTTACCTCACTCACGAATGATAATCCCAAGCTCCATCATATTGCCGCTTGTGTGCCTACTAAGTCACTTCAGTTGTGTCCATTCCTTTCTCCGGGGGATCTTCCCAACCCTGAGAGTATGTGTGCAACTTGCCTGGCACAATGTTCAGTAAGTGATGGTCAACCCAGACCTCCCCATCCGTCCACTTTTCCCTGGGACTGAACCCTCATCTCTTACATCTCCTTCATTGGCAGGTGGATTCTTTACCACTAGCACCCCCTGCTGCAAATAGCACTGTTTCATTTTTTATGGCCGACTAATATTCCATTATATATATACATGTGCCACATCTTTATCCATTCCTCTATGGGCATTTAGGTTGCTTCCGTTTCTTGGTTTTCGTGAAGAATGCTTCTGTGAACACTGGGGTACATTGTGGGATGTTTGGTAGCATCCTTGGCCTGTGATCAATAAATGCCTGTAGTTGCCCCCAGTTATGGCAGCCAGAATCTCTCCAGACCTTGCCAACTATCTCTTGCTGCTGCTGCTGATGCTGCTAAGTCGCTTCAGTTGTGTCTGACTCTGTGCGACCCCATAGACGGCAGCCCACCAGGCTCCCCCGTCCCTGGGATTCTCCAGGCAAGAACACTGGAGTGGGTTGCCATTTCCTTCTCCAATGCATGAAAGTGAAAAGTTAAAGTGAAGTCACTCAGTCGTGTCCAACTCTTAGCGACCCCATGGACTGCAGCCCACCAGGCTCCTCTGTCCATGGGATTTTCCAGGCAAGAGTACTGGACTGGGGCGCCATTGCCTTCTCCGAACTATCTCTTAGGGGGCAAAAATCAGTGTTAGTTAAGATCCACTGTTCAATGTTTAAAAAGTTGGAGGGAAAAGTGGACGGATGGGGAGGTCTGGGTTGACCATCACTTACTGAACACTGTGCTGGGCAAGTTGCAAACATACTGTCTCTTTCACCAGCAGAAATTTTAGGATTATCTGCAGTGTCCAAGAGGACACTGGGGTAAGAGAAGGAAAGAAAACTCTCTGGCCACTAAAGTAATCAGGGGCAGAAGAGGGATCCCAGCCAGGCGGTTCTGGCAGCAAAGCCCATGACCTTCCCATCACTTCCTCAAAGGGTTTTCAGCAGGTTCAGGGCATTTTAGTTCTTTTTAGGAAACAAGAAAACCCAGATGATGAGGATTGAATTGGTTTCTAAGTTATTTTGAAGCCACTAATATGAGTGTATACCTGTAAAATAACAAGAAAATATAACAAAACGACACTTCTTTGCAGCAAATGGTGACCCAGTAAGTACAGCATTACTTTGTTGCAAAAGAGGGGTTGGCTACATTCTAGTGTCTTTACCCTTGAACTTACTCAGAGCTGGGAAGAGTGGCAAAAATTTCCATGTGACAAAATGTACTCTTTTAAAACTATTCCCCTAAAGTATCCTCCCCTCATTACTTTTCTGTAAGGCTGGTATCAGTGTGATTTTCAAATATATTTATGGGATATAAGCAAAGAATTGTATATCTAAGATGATATACATTTTAATGCTCTTGTTTTAATTCACTGTGGGTGTAAGAAATTTGAGCAGATAATAGAATGTCATTTGTTAGTGTAATAATTGCTTTTTAAGAATTATGGGAATCCTGATTGGAAGTAGAATATAAGACTGAATCATTTGGTGTGGAGATTAACTCTTCAGGGACCTTCCTCTTGCGATGCAATTAGCTTCATCCGTACTGGACTCCAGAGACTGGGTCTAGCGTTTGTTGCGTTAACGCCTTCCATTTCTGATGCCTCTCTGCTCACATCATTAATAAGTAGTTAGATGTGTCGGGCCGTTAAGTGATTTTAAGAGAGAATTTATTTGAACCTGTCACAAGCTATCTTAGTCTGTCCTGGAAAATAGTGATCTAAAGCATCGTCTGTTACAAACGTCACCTAAAACAACCTAGGAGATAATTTTTGACTATGTTCCTTGAAGCAAGAAAGCATATTATAAAAATGAAATGTAGGTGTTGAATGTGTCATAGTCCCTTAGGAAAATACGACAGCGCTTCCCATGGTAAAAGTCAGTCCCAGGAATAATTTCTGCTGCTGGCCAAGAGCCCAGGCAGGTGTAGCTGCAGTACAGGAACATCAGTGGATCCTCCGCCCATCTCTCTCGATAAGGCCTAGACTATCTTGTCAAATTTAACCATGTCTTGATTCAAGTCAGTGTTTGGAAAATTATAAACATCGATTAAAAGAAAAGGAGGTACCCAACCTGCAGTTCTCCAATGCCAGTAAATAGGCCCTAGCACATCACACCTAGCGATGTTCCTAGCAGAGGAAGGAGATGGGTTAAAAACCTTTAAAAGCTGTGGGTTTGAGTGAAACAAAGAGTAATAAGGAGACTTCCCCCGAGGCCCAGTGGTTAAGACCTCGCCTTCCAATGCAGGGCCTGTGGGTTCCATCCCTGCTTCGCGAGCTAAGCCTCCTGCTCAAAAACACCAAAACATAAAACAGAAGCAATATTATAACAAATTCTATAAAGACTTTAAACATGGTCCACTTAAAAAAAAATCTTAAAAAAAGAGTATCTATTCAGCCAGTTAAATCTCTTGTAAAACTAATAGTCTTTGTGTTTAAATTTCTGAGATGCTAAGGCGCCTACTTCGGGGGCCCTCCCTTCCCTTTCCCCGGGGGCTGGAGGTGGAGTCAGTGCGGTTCTGCCTTAGTTTCAGACTAGGAGGCAGCCCTGGGCGCTTAGTATGTGCTCAGTAAATGGTGGGTGCTGTTAGTTCAGCTCTCCAACTCTGACCCCCATCCGCCAACTAAAACCCACTGCCTAAATTCCGTGGGAGAAGATGCAGGCTTCTGGTGAGCATAAACACACTGGCAGCCTGGAGATCTGAATAATGTACTAACTGCCCAAGGAGGGGAGGGTTCGGGGCGGCCCTGAGCAAAGGGGAAGCCGGCACAGTCCCCGTGCCAAATTGACTCAGCAGATTGTTTGGGATTCCGGAGAGGTTAGGACAGTAACAAGGCATTTTTATGTCCGGGTGTCTCCGATGTTGCTGCTGGGCCTGGGAATTATCTGGGGCTTTTGTTAACATGCCTGTTTGGATTCGGCAGGCACTTCTGGGGCGGGGCTGGCGGGGCGCGCGGGAGTCTCGCCTTCCACCGGGGTCCCAGGTGGTGCCGAGGCAGGGGCCGCAGCTTGGAAGGCCATCCTTCCTCTAAGGGCTTGAAAATCAAAGTCCTCCCCGCCGCTCTGGTCCCCTGCCTGTGCTCAGCACCTGTTGCCCGCGCGGTGAGAATAGCAGGGGTTCTCAGAGCGCCAGCCCCAGCCCTGGGCTAGCATCCCGGGCGACCCGGGCAAGCACACACTCCCTCAGGGTCACGGGCAGGTTACTGAGTCAAGACTGCCGGAGCCCGCCCCGGCGTCCCCCCCGCCCCGACCTCCCCTCCCCTTCCCCAGACCCGGGACTGATCTCGGAGCTGCTTAGGGATAACAAAGCCAGCAGAGGAGCGAGGCAAGACCGTTCCAAACCCGAGGTTTTTTTCTTTGGCAATCACCTAATTTTCAAATGCGATTCACAGATTTGAAAAATCCCCCGAGTGTGGAAACAAACCGCTTTTCCTGAAAGATGATTAAAAGCAGACCCCGCCCCCACCCCCACTGGAAAATTAAATGAGCGGCCGCACCGAGGTCCCCCGCGCTCACGTGTAAAGACTATTTTAATAGAAGGGCCGCGTGCGCGCGCGCGCATGCGTACGCGCCCGCAGCGCAGAATCTGGTTCTAATTACTTGTACTTTGGTTGAACTTTGGCGTTTCCTTTGACTTTCTCCCTAATGTATGTGAGCTGTGGGCCTTGCGATCCTGCAGTGCATCCACAGAAAAAGGAGGGGGGAAAATCCAGACCGGCTCTCTTCGGTGCCAACAAAAATGAAACCCAACTGAATGTTTTGACCAAATGCAACACTTTGCGCTTCTCCCTTAATTAGCTGAAACATCTCCCTCCCACCGGGTCCCGGAGCTCGAAATTCCCCGGGGGCCATGCAGGAAATGCCTTTTGCTTTACAACTCCGTTCTTTTTCTTTTAAGGCTCGGCTGCCCAGAGAGTGCATTAAAATGCTGTCTTAATCATCGAAGGTTCTAGTAAAAAAGGCAAGACTTTCATGACGCGGGATGCCTGCCCCGCCCGCGTCTAATTAGGCCCAAGTAAAACCCTGAAGTCTGTCAACATGGCTTACCCAGCTGTAAATTAATTCTCACAAAGAAAAAAAACCAAAGAAAAACAGTATACTGGGCCTTCTCTTAAAAATGTTATCTGCTACTTAATCTAACCTTTAGAAGAATGCCAAGCATGTTAGGAATTGTGAAGGGAGCTATTGTTAGAAGCTTTTTGTGTGTTTAAATGACACTCAGGTGTGTTGTAACAACAAGGACATTTATACTGTGTTTTCTCAGGTGAGTTAAGTTATAAGCACCAAGTCCTCTTAACATGCAATCGCATTATTATTTATTTATTTATTTTTTGCCCCCCCCCCTTTTTTGGAATAAATTAAACCTCCAGAGTTGTGACAGTGTTTAAGAAAGCTGTGACACTTGGGAGTGCTGATATTCTGCTTTTGTGCAGAATCTGGTCGGTGGAGACTTCGTTTAGTTTGCTTTTGTTTTGTCTGCAGACAACCTCGGAGTTTGGAGTCCTTCAGAGCTGTGCTTCTCACAGTGCCAGCTTCAGTCCCTTGCCAGTCCTGGAAGAAAGGGGCAGCAAGAGCAGATGTTTAGAAATTTGTCCAGCAATTTGACAGAGTAATTTTATGTCTAGAAGAAAAGCGTTTTTTTCCCTCTTTTTAACTTGTAGCTTGTGTTTTGAGCATCTTTTCTGAAATTCCTTTTTTCCTGGAGATTTCATTTTGTATCTTTTTCCCCCTCGAGATTTGCTTTTATTACTATCAATCTATGATGAAAAAAAAAAGAAATAGTCCTTTACCATAGATAGTCTGAAAATCACTCATTTAAAGCAAAAGCCTTCCTCACCCCCAGCGCCCGCCCCCCCCCCCCCCCCCCCCCCCCCCCCCCCCCGCGAAGTCTGCTGCTGATCGTGGTCCAGACACACCTGGAGGAGAGTTAGTGTGAAGGCAATCAAGACTTGGATGGCTTTTCTGCAAGGAAGGTGCCTCTAGCTTTGTTTGCCCGAGTGACAGCCGCCTCTGCGTGGCGGGGACGGAGAGGTTTAGCATATGAGCTAGAAGCTTCCGTCAGTGCAGGTATGGATCGGCTGTCTCCTTTGGCAGCCTGGAGAAGGCCCCTGAACACCTCTGGTGCTGAGTCTGCTCTGGGCAGGGCCCCGTGGAGCCCAACATCCACCTCGCCAGAGCACAGAGCTTCCTGCTTGGCGGTTTCCTGACGGCTGGTCTGGCGCGCAGTTAGGCTGCTGTTGTTGGAGAGGCAGCCACCTTGAGCCAAAACTGAACAGGACAATAGGTAAGCAGGGGAATAAAGAAAAAGTGGTCCGGATGAGTCCTCAAAGGCTGCTTTTCCCCAAACTGAAATTGCCACAGGAGGGCTGGAGTGCCATTGTTTTATTGAATGACACCAGCCTCCACCCCCCCCCCCCACCCAGGGAAGTCTAAAAACTGCGTTCTTTGGCCTGCCTGACATCGCTGAATGAGCTAATACCCGACACGTTGTCTGCTGAGCCTGCAGAGTTTTTGAGCAAAAATTTTATCATTCCATAGACTGATTGTGCTTGCTCGGAATAAGGAACAGAATGTTTGAGGCCTCTCAAGGGCATTTGATGAATCTAACTCTCATTTAAAGGGACTAATAGATTATTGATTTAAGCAGGATGACAGGGAGCAGATCAATGGCCAGGCACTCTGTAGCTGTCTTAAACACCAGAACTGAAGGGAGCTGTGGGCTGCCCACCTGGCTTGTTCCCCACTGTCTTCATTGGGGTCGAAATAAACGGGGATCACGGGGAAGGGGAGCACTAATAAAAGTTGGCCAAAGTTATGTTTTTGCTGTGTTACCGAAAAAGCCAGAGAGTGCCTTGAAGTTCAGATCTGCTTTTATATTGATGCCATATCCTCGTTGTAATTCTGGAGCTCGTGATGGCTTGTTTGCTTAAAGCCAGCTTTGGCAGTCTCACGGCACCACTGAGATTCCCACGGAAGAAGTGAGAGACCAGCGTTTATCCAGTTTGAGGGGATGTTCGACTATATACAGTCAATTAATTCTTTACCACCGATGGGAAACTTTTTCCAAAGATCACTGTTTCTTGCTTCATAAAAGTCTTTTCTATTTATGTTTGTGTGGGGTGCACGCATGGCACGTGTAGGATTCACATTGCAAACCACAACAAAATCAATTCTTTCTTCCAAACAGCCTGGTCACCTCCTCTGGAAGACTCCCATGATTTTTCTGAGCTGAATAAGGCTTATATAGCCCTCTCTGATATGTTATTTATCCGTGGTTCCCAAACTGCTGCAATTTGGATTCACCTGGGAATATTTTTTAAAAAGCGCTGATGCCTGGCTCCCACTCCCAGGCATTCTGGCGTAATCAGTCATAGATACAGCCTAAGCATTAGGAAGTTTTAAAGCTCCCCAGGTAGTTCTAATATACAGCCAAGTTTGAGAACCACTGTATTATATTTTTAATTGTTAGTTTACTCTTCATTGGGCCAAACTTAAGGGATTACACCATGTACCGTCCGTAGCATATAACATACGCTTGGCATGTTACAGCCACTCAGGGAATTAAACAATTAAGCACATGAGCATCCGTTGTACAAATATGGGAAAGTTCATAGCACTGCGGGTGAAATCACCACAGCCTTAGAAGTCCACAGCATTCACTATTGATTGCTTCCAAATAGAACATTTTCATCTGTACAACTATTCAGAAAAAGTCTTCTGATGCAGTCTTTGGTTATAAGTGACTCCCCTCCCCTGGAAAGGCTTTTATGGGCGTTTTATAACATGTCTCAGGATTTTGAGGCCTCTCCCCTTTCAGGTGCTTTGGCAAAGTTGCGTGGGATTAGATCGCCTGCAGTTGTTTCCTCTCTTTGGGAGGGAGGGATGCTGGACGCTCTCAACACATGAATTCGAAGCAGCGTATTTATGGAAATTACACCCACTTCTAAAATTTAGGAGGCAGCTCTGACAGCTGAGTCCAGCCCTAACAAGACTCTATTTACAACTTTGCTAAACTGAGCCAGATTAGCTGTTCTACACGGGCCAGTGGGACGTTAAAACACACTCTCCCCACCCTGCACGCAACTCAGGACCAACTGTGGTTGTGACGACCCAGCTTGGGCCCTGGAGGGGAACTAAAGACACACAGATAAAACCCATCAGAAACTTCTGGAAGGCGTTTAGGGGCAGACTCACTTACATTGATAGCTAGGAGTATAAGTTGACACAGCCCCTCTGGAAATAACAAAATAACCATACCTTTCGAATTAATGATTCTACTTCTGAGAATTTATCCTAAGGACATAGTCAGAGATGTGCTGAGATTAGCTACAAAGATACTCATCATGATGGAATGTTTTGTGGGAAAGAGTATTTATTGACAAGGAAACAAACTCATGACACAGTAAGTTAAACAAAGTTGCAAACAGAATCTACAGTATAATTCAAATTTGTAAAATGAACGAAAAACATTTACATTCACGGTAAAATGTTTTGTAGGACAGATGCCGAGATAACAATAATTTTCTCCGAGTAAAAGGACTGTGGGTAATTCTGTATGGGTTTGTTTTCTTAGATTTTTTTTTTCCAGGGCTCCAGAAGCTTTTAATTTTTTAACTTCTCTGAAATCAGGCTGTCTCTCACAAGCACTCTTGGATCATAATTTAATTGGCAGTACTCTGTCTTTCTTAAATGATAATGTAGAATAACTATGCATTTTATAATCAAGGGTAACTCAGAATCAGTGACACCCAGTAATAACAACGGCAGTAGCGGCATCTTGGGTTTTTTAAAAATTGAAATATAGTTCATGGGCCAATATTGTATAAGTTACAGATGTACACTATAGTAATTCACAATTTTTAAAGTTTATGTTCCATTTATAGTTATAAAATATTGCCTCTATTCCCCATGTCGTATCCTTATTGTTGTTGTTGAGTTGCTAAGACATGTGCGATTCTTTGTGACCCCATGGACTGTACCCCTCCAGAGTTCCCTGTCCATGGGATTTCCCAGGCAAGAATCCTGGAGTGGGTTGCCATTTTCTTCTCCAGGGGATCTTTCCTAATCCTGAGATCAGACCCGCGTCTCCTGCGTTGCAGGTTGATTCTTTG
The DNA here is from genome assembly GCF_002263795.3 of Bos taurus. Lineage (NCBI taxonomy): Eukaryota > Metazoa > Chordata > Mammalia > Artiodactyla > Bovidae > Bos > Bos taurus. Next base: position 40,351,073 of record NC_037354.1, on the reverse strand, counting down.
CCACTGAGCCACCAGGGAATCTCCTTGTATCCTTGCAGCTTATTCTGTATTGTTTCCCTAGATTTTAGCAAACAGTGGTATATCATTTTGTACCGCTTTCTTGTTGATGCTGTTCTGACTCATTTGCTTTCAATGAAGCTGATTAGCTTAGTGTGAGGCATCCTTTTGCATCTGTAGCTTGATAGCTGATCTGATGAGCTTTTGTGACATCCTAAATGCGGACCTTCCTATGCAACACGTGCTGTGATTGTGCCAAGCTACCCAGGAAAGACTATCCTAGATTTATCTACTAGGCCTGTGCAGCTCTAATGAATTCATTCCAAGATTCTTCTGAATTATGAAAATACTATAATTATAGTTGATTCTCTTCCAAAGGGATAATTAATTACTTTTAAAGGAAGCAAATGAGTATTTGAAAGCTATTTGGTTTCTAATTTTACCATTTAACAACTTAGAGGGGCATTTGGGGCTTGGAATGAAGACAAAGAAGGAAAATTGGGAAAGCTCTTGTATTAATTCATTGAATATTTATCGATTACCCACCTATGATGTGCCAGAACCTCTTCTGGGCCTGGAGCAGAGTTATAAACATTTCATCTAAGTTCCTTGGTTTCCCCAGACCCATGCTTGTGGGGTAGCACAGGCAGAATATAAAATGGTGTGCACAGACATTCTAAATTTAGACACTAGTTGGGTTTTATAGAATATAAAATGAGATGCAGTGACCAGGAGTGGGAAGGGGCCTCTTATTTAGAAAAGCCATCTGTGAGGAGCTGACATTTGCTCTAAGATGTAGGAGAGAAGAGGCGTGAGACATATGAAGGTCTCGGAATTTCCAGATATGGAGAATGCTTAGTGTGACACCCGTAAAACTGACACCGGAGCTTGGCCTGCTCGAGGGATGGAGCGGACACCAAGTGTTTAGAGGTCAGTCCAGGAGGAAACTCACTGCATCCGATGACATCACTAAGGCGCCGTATCAGGGGTAGCCTTCCTGAACACCTAGCAAGGAGTTTGCTGTCCTCGGTGACTGCTGGAGGGCTTTGGGCAGGTTCGGGAGAGGGTTGGTTTTAACTCTGGAGCACCTATCTGACTGTGTTTGCAGAATGGACCCGAGGCTAGAAGAGAGCAGGCCGGGAGGCCAGTGCAGAGCCTCCTGCAGCAGCTGAGGTGGGAGATGCTCGTGATCGCTAGGCTAGCCTGGTGCCAGGATCCCGGACAGGAATGGGTGAGCAGTACCTGTAGGGAGGAGGGCCGACTTGACTTGCTGAAAGTTGGGCTACAAGACAATCCAGTCAGTAGAATAGCTGGTCTGGGAGATGACGAACAGTGAAACGACTGGGAGTTAATACTCTGAGAAATATACTGAATGTTGTAAAGTGGTTGGACCTTGGGAGATTCTGGAATGTTATTTGACCACTTTCAGTCACTCTCTTCCCTACTTCCATCATCATTTATGAGCAGTTTTGCCTGTAATAGAAATAGAACCACGTCTTGCTTTGATTTGGAGCATAAATCTGGGGGGTGGGGATGGGAGAATACTGGGGGTTGAAGTTCTGCAGGTTTGTATTTCTCATGGATTTGGGATGGTTAGACAATGAGATGGGGGTCCCCTGTTGGTAAATCTAGAATAAAGAGCAGCATCAGTCTGAGCCATTATTAGTGCAGTGCCGTGCTCTTCAAGCATTACTTGTCCAGTCACCCAGCGGTTTGGTTCAGATGCAAATCTGACTCCAGGGTGGCTCAGTGGTCAAGAATCCACCTGCCAGTGCAGGAGACAGGAGATACAGGTTTGATCCCTGGGCTGAGAAGATCCCCTGGAGGAGGAAATGGCGACCCACTCCTGTATTCTTGCCTGGGAGACCCCATGGACAGAGGAGCCTGGTGGGCTACAGTCCAGGGGGTTGCAAAGAGTCGGGCACGACTGAGCACACACTGACCCCATGGGCTTGAGCTGAACCCTGATGACCACAGTTTCTAATCAGCTCTGTTGCAATGCTGATCTTCTGGTCCAAGGGGGACCCTGAATAGCAAACATCTCGCCCCCATTGCTCTTCGTCATGCTCAGCTCTGGCCCCGCGCTGAAGACCCTCCCCATTGTTGGGTGGCTGTCTGGGGCATTTTCTTCCTTTGCCCTAAGGAGACTTACTTTTGGTTAAGTTACTGCAGGGTCAAGAAGGTCATCCCTGAGACTGTTAAATATACTGGAAGCTGGTGGAACAAGAGTTGAAAGAGCCCTGGGTGTGCGGTGTGAACATCTGACTGTGTCCTGGCTCCACCACGGCCCTGTTGGTTTTGAATGAGTCACTGCGCTCCTCTGAGTTTCTGTTTCTCTTGAGGCTAAATCGGTGATAACACGACCTCCCTCCCGGTGCGGAAGTGTTCTGCCAATGAGAGAGACACGCAGGATTGCTTTGTGAACTGCAAAGACCCACGTTAGCGGTAGATACCCCTGTAGTGCCCACCCTGACAGCTGGCCTTGGGGGCCTGTCCTGGCAATGTTGTAGCTGAACTGGGGACGGAGGCCTGTGAACCCGCTGGGGGAAAGTCATGAACTGAAACATCTTTTCTCCCTTTTCTCCCCCTCCGCATCTCTGCCACAGCGATTGAGACCCAGAGCACCAGCTCCGAGGAACTGGTCCCAAGCCCCCCGTCTCCGCTTCCGCCGCCCCGCGTGTACAAGCCCTGTTTCGTCTGCCAGGACAAGTCGTCCGGGTACCACTATGGGGTCAGCGCCTGCGAGGGGTGTAAGGTGAGTGCCAGCTCCAGGTCTGGGACGCCTTGACATCTATCCCAGCCTCTCCCATCAGTCTGGTGGTCTGGGCTGTGTTTGATGGTTTCATTTCTTCCTTATATAGCTCATTAGTTAAAAATGCAGAAACTTCTCCAGCTGACTGATGGAAGCCAAATGTTCCAGGGCCCTTAAAATAACCCATAGCAGTTCTTTTCAGGTAACAAGAGCCTTTTGAAGGCGTCCTGAAAAGCATCACCCTATTTCTCTTTAGAACACGCCGTCTGGTGTCTTTGTAGTTTTATTTTATTTTTAAATATGACTGACAGTCCCCTGAATCAACTTGCAGAGAATCCAAGGTTGAAATTGGGATTTATCTTCTGGCTGTTTCCTCAGCCCTGTGGCCTTTGAATTACAGTTTGATTTTCAGCCTGTAGGGACTCGCTACTGTGTGTGGGTCATAAATTCAGGGGAGCTGGATTTAAAATTCCAGCCTACGGAGTCGTGGAGGCTGAACATGTGTCAGAGACTCTATGGCTGCTTTGAATCAAACTAGACAGTCGTAATCGAGTCCAACAGGCTTAATTGAGTGAAAGAGCTTCTTACTTTTTTTTGAAGAGAGAGGAAAAACAAAGAATGACTTCATAGGCAGATCCAACTCACCCACAGACAGTCTTTCAAAGGCTTTGTGTCTGTCTTGAAGCCCTTCGCTAGATACATGGCTTAATTTCCATTCTCGCCGGTGGCAGTTCAGGTGTGTTGTTTAATGTGGAAAATTACAGCCCCCCACCCCCCCCACTCCCCACCCCACAGCCCCCCGGGTGTTCCAGGGCATTTTGTCTTTGGCTGATGAGGGTGGGTACTTACTGTGTGCTCGGGGTCTGTGACAAACCATCCTGAAACGGCGTGGCTTTGAGACCACAGCCTTTTCTTTGGTTTGCAACTCATGGGCCAGTGCTCTCGGCCAAGTTCCTCTGGGGGGTCCGAGTGGTCCTGGCCGTGCTCCACGTGGACTGGATCAGCTGCAGGTTAGCCGGCTGGCTCTGCTTCTGAGGGTGCTGTCCATTGTGGGATGGGGGCCTCTTTTCCCGATGGGCTGGCCCCAGTTATTCCCACGGGCAGGGTTCCAGAAGAGGGCACCAGGCTGTTCAAAGCCTCCAGAGGCCCAGAGGTGGCAGGCTCTGGCCCCTGACACGTTCTGGTGTTGGCCAGAGCAGGTCAGAAGCCCAGCCTATCAACTCAAAGGGTGGGGACATAAACTCAACCTCTCAGCCCAAGGAGTGGCGAAGACAAGATGAGAGGTGGGAACACAGGGGAAGGACCGATCGGGTCTTTGTGTGTTGCGTCTGCCACGCTGTGTGTCTGCTGGCCTGGGAACACGATGAGGGGGACCCGGGACCCTCACCACAGCTGTGACTCACCCACAGCTGGCCGCCAGAAGAGCCGCGTGAGCAAACACCCAAGCGTCAGCCCCGCAAAGAGATTAGGTGACTTTTCCTTCCTTCTCAAGTCATTTGAATAAGCATGTATTCTTTACAGGGTGAGGCCCGCTTAGGGAAATTCATTACAGCCTGAGGGACATCTCTTTCTCTGGGATCACGTTGGCGTGAAAGTAAGGCCACTTCCTCCAGTAGCCTTAGATAGGGTGGGCAAGGCAGTGAGCCTGGGGGCCAGCTGGCAGCTGGGTGGAAAGTGAAGCTTTTGTGCCCTCGAAGTACTGCTCAATATCTGTAACCCCTCGCAGAACCTACTGAAATTTACCCTGAGATTTGGGAAAGGTTCACAGAACCCCAGTTCCTTCTGTCCGTGTGTTGTGCAATGCATAAATACATCATTTTCTAGTGCGCATTTGAAAGTTAAATGCAAGGACACTCCTTTATTTCAAAAAACTTTGTCATCTTAGGTCCAGCAGCCTTCATGAGGGCTGTTGTAACTCCACTCACCTGCTCCCTTTCTGCCCTGGGAAAATAAATGAAGCAGCGTGTCTGCTTTTGCCAGATCCCAGGCCCTGCCCACGTGTTAAGCTGTTTCACAATCTCTGAAGGACAAGCTGTTTTAATCAGCTCTTAGTCAGCTAGTTCTCTGACCTCCTGCACAGGATTCTGACTCTTTTTAGGAAAAACCCCAACAGAAACAAGACCGGGACCAGTACAAGCAACTTTGATGAGCTTGGAAAAGCTGTTCAGAGTCCTGCTGGGGTATATCTTTTCAGTAAAGAACAGTAAGCCCAAAAAGGTCAGGTGAGCTGGCCAGCCAGTTGTCCAGCTTAAGGATTAAGCCCACCATAGCTTTGGACTATGGGTGGGTCTCTGATAGCGTGGGCCGCCTTGCCCCCTGGTTGCTGAGAAAGACTGGTCTGCATTTTGGCTTGCTGGGAAGATATAGTGACAAAATTCATAGAACTGAAAAGCTTAAGAAGCCAAAAGTATGATGTAATCACCAAAGAAAAAAATATAGATCTCTAAAAAATGAAATATAACTTTTGTTTTCATTTTAAAAATGACCAGTACAGTGCAGACTTTATTGTATTTAAAAAAAAAAAAAAAAACATTAAAATAACCAGTGTTCTACCCTGGGAGAGAAACCCCTGTTAAACCTGTTTTTCTATTAGTTATATGCACATTGTCATTATTATTATTATTTATTTTTACCAGAATAGAATTTTATATTGTACACTGGTTTTGACTTTCTTTTTAAATTTAATAATCTTTCATGACCAAAATGTAAGCAACTGCATAGTTTATAAGGCTGTACCATTAATGTAGTGGTTTATGGCACGTCACAATTTATTTAATGAATCCCCTATTGTACAACTGAGGTGTTCCTGGTGTTTCTCTACTATAAATAATGCTTTGGTAAATAGCCCTCTTGTTTATCTCTGATAACTTACTTAGGATAAATTAGTAGAGGTGGAATTTCTAGGTCAGTGGCTCTGTAGATTTTTAAGGCTTGACCAAATTGCTAAAATGCCTTCTAAAAGACGTTTATCGGTGTAAGCTCTGTTAGTCTGATAGAGTTAATATTATTGAAGACTATTAGGACTCTCTCCCTTGTAATAATAAGGTAATGAGTCAAGAAACAACTTCTCAAACAAACCACAATCTGGTTGTTTATAACGGGCCCCATGCCTGGTGCCGTTTCGGGCTACCAGCAGATCGATGCCTTGGCCCCCTGCTGACCTGTAAGAGCGGGCTCACCCTTTGCCTGGAGATCAAAGATCGCAGCTCTAGACTGGAAGTCCTTGCTCTAAAGTAGGATTCCCAAAGAGAACCCAATTTATATCTTTAAGAAGGAATATCCACAGTGACTCCTGCCTGACGTGACCAGGGTGACCTTATTGACTATTGTTTTGGGGAGAAAACCTCTGTCTCCCTAGGGACCAGGTGGCAGTATCGGTCTCAGAAGCTGATGAGCGGGCCGTGGGCTACCTCTGGGAATGGTCAGCAGCTGTGGGTTGACGCGGCATCACCATGGCAACATAACCACTAGCTGTCCCACAGGGATGTCCCGTTCAGGGGATTTCCAGCTAAGCGTTGGCAAATTTTTACAGGGGACAAAGGGTGCATAAAATGAACATGCGGCGTAGTTAGCTGAGAAGGGGTAACAGTATAAAGTTGTAAAGCTGAGTTTCAGCTGTCTTTAAGAAACAGTTGCGTTGCTCATAGCTAGAATTTGTGTAAAGTTTTGACCTTTATCATATTTTATATTTCCATATTTGTAGCTTTCAAAGGGTGTGGGATCTGCAGTGAGAATACCAGGATTTGACTCCTAGCTAGGCCGTTTTCTAGTTTTCTGACCTTGGGCAAGCATCTTTAATTCTCTCTGTCTCTCTCTTTTCTCAGTTGGAAAAACAGAGCTAATCAGATCACCACCTTGTAATACTGTTGTGAATGTAGAATGAGTTACTATGGAGCATGCACTTGGCACATCGTAAGCGGTATATGTGCGTAGTTATTCTTTTGTACTGTCGTTAATGTATTACGGTGACTTTTGCACACAGTACGGTAACATCGGTTAAAATCTTAGTATTCTTTCTTGTAATGTTCTTTCAGAAATTCCCTGTTCCCTTGTACACAAGGAGACACTGCCTCTTTCCTTCAAGACTTAGGTTAAGACCTAGCCAGTGCTTGGAACCTCCACTGATTATGCTAGGACAGGGCTTGGCACATTGATTCTGTAAAGAGGAGACAGTAAATATTTTAGGCTTCAGAGGCCATATGGTTTCTGTTACAGCTACTCAACTCGGCCATTGTTGTGTTAAAGGACCCACGGACAGTATGTACATGAATAGGCTTGGCTGTGTTCCAATAAAACTTTATTTACAAAAACAGGCAGCAGACCATGTTTAGCCCTTGGGCCTAGTTTTCTGATCTCTGCGAAAGTAGACAGTGATACATCGTATCTTGTGTGTGTACTTAGTCGCTCAGTCGTGTCTGACTTTATAACTCTGTGGACTGCAGCCCACCAGGCTCCTCTGCCCATGGGATTCTCTAGGCAAGAATACTGGAGTGGGTTGCCATGCACTCCTCCAAGGGATCTTCCCAACCCAGGGATTGAATCCCTGTTTCTTGTGTCTCCTGCATTGGCAGGCAGGTTCTGTACCACTAGCGCCACCTGGGAAGTCCATCCAGTTTCTAAAACTCAGAAGCTGATGGCTCGAAGCATTCATGCCAGGTGGCATCAGCTCTCTCTGGTGGACTGTGGGGCTAGGACAGCTGCATCCCTCTCCTGCCTGCCCGGTGTCCATGGCAACAGCTTCAGGACCACTCTCCCTATCTGTTCCTCCACCCCTCATCCTCACTCAGCTCCCACCTCCTTATCACCCAGAGCCAGAGATGAGCAGTTTCCTTATAAGTCAGCTACTTCCAGAAACACCTGGTTTACTTTGGAGACGTTTATGGGATATATTTTATAATCTATTGTTGTTGTTCAGTCACTCAGTCGTCTCCAGCTCTTTACGACCCCGTGGACTGTAGCAGGGTGGGCTTGCCTGTCCTTCACTATCTTTCGGAGTTTGCTCAAAGTCATGTCCATTGAGCCGGTGATGTCATCCAACCATCTCATCCTCTGCCGCCCCCTTCTCCTCCTCCCCTCAATCTTTCCCAGCATCAGGGTCTTTTCCAATGAGTTGGCTCTTCACATCAGTGCATCAAAGTATTAGAGCTTCAGCTTCAATATCAGTTCTTCCAGTGCATACTCAGTGCTGATTTCCTTTGGGATTAACTGGTTTGGTCTCGTCTCAAGGGACTCTCAAGAGTCTTCTGTAGCACCACAATTAGAAAGCATCAATTCTTCAGCGTTCAGCCTTCTTTATGGTCCAACTCTCAGCATCTGTACATGACTCCTGGAAAAACCATAGCTTTGATTATACAGACTTTTGTCGGCAAAGTAATGTCTCTGCTTTTTAATACGCTGTCTAGGTTTGTCATAGCTTTTCTTCAAGGAGTAAGTGTCTGGATTTCATGGCTGCATTCACCATCCACAGTGATTATGGAGCCCAGTAAAATAAAGTCTGCCACTGTTTCCGTTGTTTATCTATTTGCCATGAAGGGATAGGGACAGGTGGCATAATCTAATTTATTAAATGCTGAGTTTTAAGCGAGCCTTTTCACTCTCCTCTTTCACCTTTATCAAGAAGCTCTTTAGTTCCTCCTCACTTTCTGCCATTAGACTGGTATCATCTACATATTGATATTTCTCCCAGCAATCTTGATTCCAGCTTGTGCTTCATCCAGTCTGATGATGTGATGTACTCTGCAGAGAAGTTGAATAAGCTGGGTGACAACATGCAGCCTTGATGTACTCCTTTCCCAGTTGTGCACCAGTCCAACAACAGGACTGGTTCTTAACCTGCATACAGGTTTCTCAGGAAACAGGTAAGGTGGTTTGGTATTCCCATCTCTTGAAGAATTTTCCACAGTTTGTTGTGATCTACACAGTTAAAGGCTTTAGCATAGTCAGTGAAGCAGAATTAGATGTTTTGCTGGAATTCTCTGGCTTTTTTGATGATCCAGCGTTTGTTGGCAGTTTGATCTCTGGTTCCTCTGCCTTATCGGAATCCAGCTTGTACATCTGGAAGTTCTTAGTTCACACAGTGTTGAAGTGAAGCTTGAAGGTTTTTGAGTGTTACTTTGCTAGCGTGTGAGATGAGTGCAACTGTGTGGTAGTTTGAACATTCATTGGCACTGCCCTTCTTTGGGATTGGAATGAAAACTGACCTTTTCCAGTCCTGTGGCCACTGCTGAGTTTTCCTAATTTGCTGGCATATCGAGTGCAGCACTTTCACAGCATCATCTTTTAGGATTTGACATAGCTCAACTGGAATTCCATCCCCTCGACCAGATTTGTTCCTAGTGGTGCTTCCTAAAGCCCACTTGACTTCACACTCCAGGATGTATGACTCTAGGTGAGTGACTACACTGCTGTGGTTATCCGGGTCTTTAAGGCCCTTTTTTGTGTAGTTCTTCTGTGTATTCTTGCTCCCTCTTCTTCTGCTGCTTCTGTTAGGTCCTTGCCATTCCTGTCCTTTATTGTGCCCATCTTTGCATGAACTCTTCCCTTGTTATTTCCAGTTTTCTTGAAGAGATCTCTAGTCTTTCCCATTCTATTGTTTTCCTCAATTTTTTTGCATCGTTCACTGAGGAAGGCTTTCTTATCTCTCCTTGCTGTTGTCTCGAACTCTGCATTCATTTGGGTGGATCTTTCCCTTCTCCTTTGCCTTTCGCTCCTCTTCTTTCTCAGCTATTTGTAAGGCCTCCTCAGCCACTTCGCCTTCTTGCATTTCCTTTTCTTGTGGATACTTTTGGTCACCGCCTCCTGTACAGTGTTACGAACCGCCACCTGTAGTTGTTCAGGCAGGCATTCTGTTACTAGATCTAGTCCCTTGGTCTTTTGTATCAGTTAACTTCTCCTGCCTAACGAAAAGCCTTAATGCTTTTGCCTTAAAACAAAAGACATTTCTAACTGGTTACGATTCTCTGCAGGTCTTCTTGTCTAGGCTGGCTTGGCTTGGGCCAGCTGATGCTACACGGTCAGGACCTTGACAGCCTGACTGGCTCCTCCCCCGTGAGCCTAGCCTGCCCTCCTTCATGTGGTGTGGACAGGCTCCCATCAGTAAGACAAGACAACACCAGTGTGCACACCTCTGGCTACGTCACATTTGCTAGTGTCCCTCCCACTGCCCCAGTGTGGTTATGCCAGCATTCAACGGATGGAGAGATGGACACCACCCCTTATGGGGAAAAGTGGCCAAATCACTCACTCAGCAAAAGATGAGGGTGCCGGAGCTGACGCGTGGTCACACACCTCCTTCTATTGTGCCCTAGTGTCGTGTGGAATTAGTCTCCCAAAACTGTATTCCAGAGTCGCTGTGCTGGGCGCCACAGATACAGAGTGAGCATGACAGACGGGTTCCTCCTGGAACAGGGACACAGGCAGGCAGACAGTTTGGAGTTGGAAGAAAGCGTGGTCTGGTAAAGATGAGTGGAGTGGAACCTGGGTCGACGGAAGATCGGGGCTTCCCAGGTGGCCCGAGTGGTCAAGCATCTGCCTGCCAGCGCAGGAGACCTGAGAGCCACGGGTTCGATCCCTGGGTCGGGAAGATCCCCCGGAGAAGACAATGGCAATCCACTCCAGTATTCTTGCCTGGAAAATCCCATGGATGGAGGAGCCTGGCAGGCTGTAATCCATGGGGTCACAAAGAGTTGGACACGACTGAAGCAGCTCAGCACGCACGCGGGTGAGAGCTCGGGGTTGAGAAGGAGTCAACTGTGTAATGGGGATGGTATTTTAGGTCAGAAACTGAACTTGGACTCTAGGGTCCTTTCTTCCTTGCTTTGTTGTGCCCCTTAACCTCTCTCGGCTTCAATAGGTGTGTGAAATCCACACGTTTGAACCCCATCCTACGCCAGAGGGCAAATACTGCAACAGTGAGCCCAGTTGGTGCACTGATTTCTTGTTAGGCGTAGCTTGTGTGGTGTGGGGGTCCCTGGTGTCTACAAGTCCAGGGTGAGTAGCGGGCAGGGAAGAACCTGTGCTTGCTGGACTCCTTCTCTTCAGCAGGCCTGGGAGCATCTTATGCTCCCGTTTCGGTTAATTCTCATGACAGCCCTGTGGCAGGTGGGCTGTATGACCACCGTGGAAACAGAGGAGAAAACTGAGGCTCAGAGAGGTTAAGGAACATGGCCAAGGTCACACAGCTGGACCTCAACCCTTGCCTGTTTGGAAAATACCCGACTGCTTCAGCCACATCGAACCAGAGGATAGGAAGCCGTGCTGTGTTCCGTTCCAGAGTGTGGGGTTTCGTGGGGGCAACAAATTAAAAAAACAGGGGGGTGCATACATCAAAAGAGAACAACCCTGTCATCTTGGTCATCTCATAAAAGAAATGGCACACTTTATTAAGAAGTAAAAGAAGAAAGGGCTTACAAGGCAGTCTTCTCCAAGGAGGGGCAGTGAACAGACGGGCCCCGCCCTGGGCAGCCTCCCAAGTGGTGTTCAGTCCGTGTTCCCTCCGCTTCGCCCTCGATGGGTGGAAACTTCCCATCCCTGGGCCAGCGCCCAGCCCCAGCAGAGCGGGGGTGAGGCTTCCAGGAGGCCCAGAGCGCTGTCTGATCGTGGTCACGCCGGCCGCCTGCTATTTAAAGCAGCCTTGAAGAGGGTAAACTCCGCGAGCCCGCTAGGTCCCTCGAGGCTCGTTTCAGCCGTTTTCTCATCCGCCTTTGTTTTCCTCGCCTCTGAAGCAGGAGGCTCTCATCTCCAGAATGGCCTTCGGCCGCTCCACTGGTTTGGGTTTTTTCCCCTGGCAGACAGCAAGTAGTGTGTGCTTCACACAGAGTTTTGCAATCAGGAAGATGGATGTCTGCACTTAATTTTAGAACTTCTATTAAATATTATAAACATGCTTAGTTATTTTATTTGACCAGGGCCATTTAAGATGACATTGGTTTGTTGTTGTTGTTTTTAATCGACATCGATAAACGTGAACATTATGCTCTGTTTGGAAACCGTTCCGAGCTTTGCCTGTCCTCCATAGTTGCTTCTGCTGAGGGGTTTGTTGCAAGGGTCTGGTCCCAAGAACAATGAGAGACGGTACAATGTCTGCACTGTCGCGGCTAAAGCTGCATTATAAAGCTGCCATCAAGTTCATTATTTCAGTCCTTGAGCCATGAAGTAGGTCCCCTCATAGATCCAAAGAACTCTTCTTTATAAAACTGGTCAAGAGTGGAGAACTAATTCTCTCATTGATCAGTCATTTACTAAACACCTTCTGTGAGACAGGCTCTAGGTAGAGAAGTGAAAGGTTTTATGGGTTTTGTTACCAATGTTCAGCGCGTATCCGGAACGGGGCAGTTCAGTACTAGGCATAGAGTAGGTATTTCCTGACCGAGACGATGAGCGCACCAGCAAGGAGGGAGCTGGGTGTTTTCCGGGCTGTGACACGTGCGGGCTCGGGGCTCTCTGGGTGCAGAGAAGGAGACCCGCGTTCCTCCGGCACTTCCCAGGAGGGCTTCGGAGAAGAGATGGGGTGACCACAGGCTGTGTGAGCACTTCCCAGAGGAGGAAAGGGGCAGCGGTGTCCCAGGCAGAAGTTGGAGACTAATGTGAAAGCAAGGACCTGGAATAGCCCATGGAGAATTACATGGAAAAGTGGAAATGCATCCATTCTGTTAGGGCTTCCACGTGGTGCTAGCAGTAAAGAACCCGCCTGCCACACAGGAGACGCAAGAGATGCGGGTTCAATCCCTGGGTCGGGAAGATCCCTTGGAGGAGGGCCTGGCAACGCACTGCAGTCTTCTTGCCTGGAGAACCCCATGGACAGAGGAGCTGGTAGACCACTGTCCATAGCGTCACAAGAGCCGGACGTGGTGAAGCGACTTAGCACACACATCCCTTCGGGTCCGGTTGGTCCTGCACAGCCACGTGCAGGCATCCTGGGGTCAGCAGATGTTAAAGGGGCTCAGAAGGGCCCACGGTCCATCTCCTCAGCACAGCCCTGCCCTTCTCGGTCACGTGTTCTGTGGTTCTCCTTTGTAGCCCTTAACCCAGTTGTAACTAACTTGATTTCTTTTAATTACTTTTTGTTGGGTGTAGTTGGTTTATGATGATGTGATAGTTTCAGGTGTGCAGCAGCATGAATCATTGTGCGTACACTAATGTCCACTCTGTCTTAGATTCAATCCCACGTAGGCTATTACAGAATGTTGGGTACAGTTCCCTGTGCTACACGGTAGGTTCTCATTACTTACTTGCTTTACACGTGCTGCTGCTAAGTCACTTCAGTCGTGTCTGACTCTGTGCGACCCCATAGATGGCAGCCCCCCAGGCTCCCCCGTCCCTGGGATTCTCCAGGCAAGAACACTGGAGTGGGTTGCCATTTCCTCCTCCAATGCATGAAAGTGAAAAGTGAAAGTGAAGTTGCTCAGTTGTGTCCAACCCTCAGCGACCCCATGGACTGCAGCCCACCAGGCTCCTCCATCCATGGGATTTTCCAGGCAAGAGTACTGGAGTGGGTGCCATTGCCTTCTCCGTAGTGGTCTGTATATGTCGATCCCAGACTCCCCCTCTCCCTTCCCCTTGTTACCCTAAGTCTGTTTTCTGGATCTGCATCTCTGTGTTTTATGAATAAGCTCACTTGTACCGTAGTTTAGATTCCACATAGAAGTGGCATCATATGGCATTTGTCCTTTTCTGTCTGACCTACTTCACTTACTGTGATCAGCTCGAGGTCCATCCATGTCGCTGCAGATGGGGCATTGTTTCCATCCTTTTCGTGGCTGAGTGATGTAATTAACTTTGTGTATTTGCTGCCCGCCTCCTCTGTCACACCAGAAGCCTCAGGAAGGCCAGGGCTGGTGTTGCATCCGAACATTACTACCAGGGCGTCGTGTGCGGCCCTGCACACAGTGGGGCCCAAAAGAAGAAGTGTTTTAAATCAGGAATCATATTTAATTGTATAGTAATGAATATAGTAATAAGTGACAGGTAATAAATCAGATTAAATGGCATGGTAATGCCCACAAGTGGTGTCATTATATGTATTCTAATTATGTAACGAATTGCATCTGAATGTATTGGGTTTGTGATGATATATTCATAAACATTTTTACAAAATTTATTAACAGGATGAACCTTGAGTGGCTAAAATCCAGCTTATTTGCTTAGTCCTTTCTGCCTTTCACTTCAGGGTTCACCCTTCACTGAAAAAGATACGTTCTTTTTGATATCTTTAAGCAAACTCTTAAGGATTAGCAACTAGAACTTAAAAACACTGTGAGCTCTTAGTGCTTTAAAGAAAATAAAAATCTCGACGTCTAGAATCTGCCTCTATCTAGAAACATCTCGACAGAAGAAATGACAATCTGGCTATTGCTAGTTTTAGTTCCTACAGGAGAAAACACTTTTCTTCTTCTCTTCTGCTGGACAAATGTTGTTCTAAATTGAGAAATCATTTTGGATTGAAAGAGCAGGAAAAGCCTGTCTTTTTTTTCCCCGTGTCTGATGTAGGAATAAACAGGAAGTGGAGGGTGAATTCTGAATTCGCCTGCAATCCTATATTGTTTTTTTTGTCATGTCAGCTGAGTGAGAATAGTGTATTTCACTTGGTAGTTTTAAGTGGTTTGTAAATTTTTTTAATGGTTACAAGTTATTAAATGCTTGTTTAAATTACTTTGCTTGTCTGTTGTTTAACAATATCTAGAACATTCTCATTTGCTGTTTTTGTTAAATAAGCCTCAAGTCTAGTTCTTGGTAAAGCTTTCACCCCTTGCCATACAGCAGAGAAGGAAGCCCCCATGTTCGCAATTAACCTGTTGACTCGGGGATGCCTTGCTCCCAGCGATGCCACAAGTGTATGTGTTTCAGGAAGTTTTCAATGAAAAAAATTAGCAAAAAATCAATACCATTTTTGACTTAAAGCAAGTATGGGACCCCGAGGGAAGGGGTGTGTGGTTAACTAAGTTACTTATGCAAAATTCCTAGAGACCATCATGTAAAAGGAATTGTGACCATATATTACAGTTTGACCAAACGACATGAAGACTGTATTTTTGTCAGAGAAATGAAAGCATGCGTCTGGGGTTTCCTGAGAGGTGATAGAAATTATGACCGAACACCACTTCTGTTTAAATAGATTTTTACACCATCAGAGGCTATGATGTTAGTGACTCTGGGGAGATGAGTCGTTCAGACGTCTCTCCAGACCTTTTACTGGAGAGGTTAAATAGGGAGCTTCCAATTCTGTATTTCCTTCTCCTGCATGAACTGTAAGGAATATGAGGAATGGCGTCACCTGGAAGGGCACTCCTGGTTCGTTTTTTAAAATGTATTTTACACTGGAGTTTGGTTAATTACAGTGTTCTGTTAGTTTCCGGTGTGCAGCGAAGGGATTCGGTTCTATTTGTGCATACATCCATTCTTTTTCAGATTCATTTCCCACACGGGTTATTCTAGAATGTCGGGCAGAGGTCCCTGTGCTCTACAGTAGGTTCCTGTTGGTTACTCTTTTGTACAGAGAAGAGTGTGTACGAGTCAATCCCAAACTCCTGTTTCTCTGCCCCCACTTGCCCTTTGGTAGCGGGGGCGCGCCTGTGTTGCCAGCCCTGGACTGCTCTTCCCGAGGGCAGGGCTGTGCATCCCTGGTCTTCCCTCTCCAGATTGTTGCCTTTCCCCTCACCTGCATACCTGTGTTAAATTACAGAAACAGGAAAACTATCTTGTATTCGTATTGCCTCTAAGTTTTTCTAAAGCACTTTCGCTTTATGCAATTAAACTCAGCTGAGCTTTGCTGCCGCTGGGAGGCGGGCAGGGGCGGGGAGAAACAACCCTCCAAAATATGTCCTCTCTGGTACAGAATTTCCTTGTCAAGTAGCCTTTTGGGGCGTGTGTCGCCGGCTGGTTCCTGCTCTCTTGTGCACGGAGATTAGGAAGGCAGGCCACTTCCCGTGTGGCATCCACCAGGCCCTTTGCTGCCTCTGGTTCTAACCAGAGACTGGGAGGGAGAGCGCAGAGGTGGGCAAAGCCAGGCCTGGGGGCATGGAGCAGGCCAGGTCCCGGTCTTAGCATCAGATCAACTGTGGGAGGTGGAGCCTGGCCATGAGCTTGGGGACCGACCGGCTGTCAGCAATAGGAGGGTGTGAAAGTGTTAGTCGCTTGGTTATGTCTGACTCTTTGCGACCCCATGGACTGTAGCCCATCAGGCTCCTCTGTCCATGGGGTTCTCCAGGCAAGTGGGTAGCCATTCCCTTCATCAGGGGATCTTTCTGACCCAGGAATCGAACCCGGATCTCCTGCACTGCAGGCAGATTATTCACCATCTGAGCCACCAGCAATAGGAAAGCAATAGTGAATTTAGCAGAGAGCTGAGAGTCCCCGCCTGAGGTGTTTTATTTGCTCCTCATAAAAATTAGAGAAGTAAGTGGAGGAGGTTTTTTTCCCTTCCATTTCACAGGTGAGAAAACGCACCAGGTTCTACAGTGCATGTCCCGGATTTAGAATCTGATGTTGCTCCTGACATGGTTACTGTGGAAACCAGCATGCATACATTGTACAGTTGTTCACTTAATTCTCCCTGATGGTGTCAAAGTCTTTTCACAGTCTGCAATTCTGAACATCTTCATTTCCTGGTATCTTCTGTTTTGACATACAGAGAGGCTGGGAAGGCCTTTATCAGGGGCTCTAGCCCAGCATCAGCCCACAAGACAGAAATCACACGTAGCCAGAACGACCCCAGAAAAATCCCTCCAGCAGGCAGACGGCTGGAGACTGACATATGTCTCCCATTAAGACGACAAAGCCACTTCTTCCTCCAGCTTTGGAAGCAGATCGCTAGCCCTTCCGCAGAGCCACAGATGAGATAGTTGTTTTCTGTTTTCATGTTGACCAAAAATACGTGTCCTTAAGCACAGGAATTATACGAGTGCAACACAACACTCATGTCCTGAAAATCACGCATCTTTCTAGATATCTCCTTGTCTCTGAGTTTCTTTCATAACTAGTTTCCTTGGAATTGGCATTTCTCCTGTGCCTTTTATGAGCTGTATCTTTTTTTTTTCTTTCTTTCTTTTATTTTTAGTTCAGTATTTTTCCACTTCAGAAAGGTGGCTAGCTGTGTCCAATGGCTCAGCTCTGCCAGGATGGGGAGAAGTTTGTTCTCTGCACCCTAGAATTCATCCCTGAAAAATATCTAGAAATGGGAATGAAGGTCTGCGTGCATCTCCCCCGCACAAGGCTCTCATTGTCTGGGGAGGAGGGAAGGCTGGGTTCTGGCAGCCTGGCCCCATCAGAGCCTTGTTCCTTGTTCCACATTGAAAAGATGACATTCCTCTGCTCGCAGCAGCCTGCCTGGGTGTCTGGCACCAGTTCTGTAGCCGGCACAATCGCCCGGGGCATTTTTGTTTGGGTTGGTTTTGTTTTATTCCAGAAGCAGCACAGTGCTGGCTGCCTGAGTGTCCAAGGTAGAGCTGTTTCTGCAGAGCTGGTTGACAGGCTCGTCAGCACGGTCAAGGTGGCCCGCCTGCCAGGGCGGCTGCTTCCCGTTCACTGGTGTCAGAACGCGAGAAGGCGCGTACAGTGAATTTAACTCATTAGCTTGTTCTCAAGTGTTGCCGAGGCAGCCCTCGGGGCTTTATCATGGGCCCCCCTCCTCCCTCAGGATTTCATGTAATGCTCCCTTTATAACAGAGATCAGTGGATTTGCAAAGTAAATATTCCAATCAGAAAAAGCAAAATCGTCAGTGACCCTGTCCATTCTGTTTCTATGGAGGCTTTTTACAGAAAAAGCCTGGGGGTGGGGGGAAATCCTTTATATTGGCTGCAGCTCTGAAGTGGAACATGTTAGATGTACTTCTCAGGGTCTGTGAGCCTTAAAATAATGAACGATGGAAAAACTCTGAGGTAGGTCAGCGAGGGAGGGAAAACTTTGGTCTTACAAAGGATTTTCATGGTTAAACAAATTTGGAGAAACTAGAATGATCAAACAACGTGAATTCTCCTCCATGCTTTTGAATCTGAAAATAGCAGCATTCTCTGTAACACAGCACCGCCATTCATACGGGCTGGAAAGTCCCCCAAATCATGAAAATTATCCTGATTAGTCAAACCCCACAGGGGTCATCTGACTGCTCCTGAGGGAAATGAGAATTTCAGTGTGGATCCTGCTTCTGTATTTCATCCTCAGATTTGTCTGCTGTATCTGGGGTCTCGGGCAATGCGGACACGCTTTCAGCCAAGAAATGCTTTTGAAAGCTGCTGTCCTTGTTTACATTACTCCTGATTAGCGTCAAGAATGAGTCTCAGAATCTTAGAATTTTGAGGGGGGCATTTGCGATATTTACCAGTTTCAGGGGCATGTCCTGCTGTATTAGATGCTCCTTCAGCTGGTTGGTCCCGTAAATTAGACCACATATGGACCCAGGACCCCACGAGATAGCGTTTGATGGCTTCTCTTCCGTTTGAATGCAAGTATATCAAGTTTACGCTCTCATCAAAAACACTATGCTAAAATGCTGGAACAGCTTTCAGTACTGTTCATTGAATGGCAACAGAAAAAGTGTGGCAGGCATGAGTGCAATGCCAGAGATTATGGGAAAGGGTGTGAGAGATTGACCCACTGCTTCTGGTTATTTTTCCCTGAAATGGAATTAAATGTAAAATTCCTCATCCATTGGTATTTTTGGTCTTAAATTATTCCCTGATTCAATAAGAGTTAGGTGAGAACCATGTTCTGTTTAAAAGAGTATTTGGTGCTAATTCTCTTGACCAAAATTTTAAGCCTCATGGATCTATTATACATGCAGATACAGTATTTATTTCTGTAAATATTTGTGGCAGGTAGGTTCTACACAGAATTATGAATTATGTCAAAGCCTACAAAGGCAGATCGCCACCACTGGATACATTCGGATTTAAACCCAAATAATGAAGTCACGTCGTTGCTCTCCCTGCACCCGTGTGTGGGACGTTAGCAGTGGATTAACGTCACGGACCCGGTGGTTTAAGAAGCCTAAAAGAGTGTTCTTTAGTTAATGATTAAATCTAGTCAGGTATTTCTCTTCTGCTTGGTTCTTTTCCATCCATCCTATTCTTCATCAGCCCTGGGCCTCAGAAATAGTGTTCCTGGGGCTTCCCTGGCGGTCCAGGACTTAGGACTCGGAGCCTCCGCCACAGCGTCACAGGTCCCATTGCTGCTGCTCAGGGAAACTCAGATCCCACGTGCCACGTGGTACACCAAATTAAAAAGAGAAAAGAAAGGAAATATTGCTGCTGTCTGCAAGGCACACTGTTAGAAACGAGAGCACTGTGGGGGGAGATGAGAGTGGTGGCCTCCAAGGAGCTCACTGTGCGGCTGTCACGCCCCAGGGGGGTAGGCTGCGTCAGTGACTTGAGGCACACCCCCGCGTCAGAGGGGGAAACTGACCACGAGTGACCTGGAAGGATTTTAGCAACTTATTTTAGGATATCAAGGCGGAAGGTTCTACAAAGGAATATAAAAGTAATGGAAATAAGATGGAAAAAAAATGATTTACACACATTTTGGAAACTTTGTACCTCTGTAACTCCTGTTTCAGGGAAGGGAAGGAAGGGGGCAGGAAAAAGTGTGGGTCCATGTGGTTCTAAGGCCCTGGGGTCAGGAAGAAGTGTGGGTCCACATGGTTCTAAGGTTCTGCAGGGCACAGACCACCTACCTCTCTGCTCCCACTCATAGCACGATTCATTGCCCAAAGCGGTCGTGTGGCCCTGCCTCATCCAGGGGAATGAAATGCAGTCCTACTGTGAGTCTGGGAGAATTGCTAGTGTTTACCCTATGGTTGTGTTACCCCTCGCCGTGTAATAACTTGGGCCAAAGGGGCAGACGGAGGAAAAGATGTTTCAGGCAGGATTGGCTGGGTGTGTCCTGCAGACAGGAGAGGAAGACGGACAACTTCAGCAGGCATCCTGACCCATTCTGCTTTCATCTTCCGGAGGAGTGTTCTGCTCTGACCGCTCAGGACTCGACAGGGGTGCCCAGCCCACTGTCCCGATGTCTCTCCCCTCCACTCACTGCCACGCTGCTCTTGGCATGGAACCGATGATGTAAGAACAGCACTGGGCTCATCTTGCCACCTGATGAGATAGATGGTGAGTTGCTGTCTGCCGGGGGTGACTGTTTTCTTATCAATTATTAAGGTCACTTCTTGGCCTCACGTTGAACTGGTTTTGAATTTCAAATATTGGTCATTTCCCATTCATCATATACACCAGTGAAATAACAGATGCCTTCCTTTCATTATGAAAAATCCTATGATTACTAACGAGTATGGGGCACAGTGAGGATTCATGAATACAGTCAGTTCAGTCGCTCAGTCGTACTCTTTGCAACCCCATGGACTGCAGCACACCAGGCTTCCCTGTCTATACCAACTCCTGGAGCTCACTCAAATTCATGTCCATCGAGTCAGTGATGCCATCCAATCATCTCATCTTCTGTCATCCTCTTCTCTTCCCACCTTCAATCTTTCCCAGCATCAGGGTCTTTTCCAATGAGCTAGTTCTTCGCATCAGATGGCCAAAGTATTGGAGCTTCAGCTTCAGTCCTTCCCATGAATATTCAGGACTTCCAGTGGATACAGTCCGTCCTTGCGTTGTGTGTGCTAAGTCACTGCAGTCATGTCTGACTCTTTGCCACCCCGTGGGCCATAGCCTGCCAGGGCCCTCTGTCCTTGGGATTCTCCGGGCAAGAATACTGGAGTGGGTTGTCATGCCCTCCTCCAGAGGATCTTCCCAACCCAGGGATCGAACCTGAGTCTCTCAGTCTCCTGTGTTGGCGGGCAGGTTCTTTCCCACTGCTGCCCTTGCTTTGTATAACACATTTACTGTGTGTAGGTGAGGCAGAGAGTGGATTCCCTCCTTCTTAGGGTTTAGTTTCTGAAATAAGTGCATGTGGTAAAAAAAAATTGCACAGGGTTAAAATGACCCTCAGTCGTCCAAACCATGTGTTCTGGTTACCAGTGCTGCGTAGCAAACCGTCACAGGTGTTAAAGACGTAAAACAGCATTTTACTTATTTTTTATCTTTGCTCCTGGGTTCCGTGGGTCAGGAGTGTAGACGGGACGTGATTGGGATGGTTTGTCTGGGCCGCCACCGAGAAGGGAGCGCCTTCAGTGCCTGAGGTCTGGGAGGTGGTGGCCCTCGGAGGCGGCTTCGGTTCTGTATCTGGCGGTTGGCGCTGCTCGGTGACCAGGGCCTCAGCCGGCCTCGGGGGCAGAGAACCGACCGGGACTTGGTGCGGCTTGTGCTTCCGCACAAGATGCTGATCATGGAGTCGGCAGACATAGTACACCGTGGGCTCGGAGGCCCACAGGCGAGGGCTGCGGAAGATGAGGGAGGCCACTTTACAGACGAGAGGTGTGGCCTTTTATTTCCCTAGTCCGGAAGCCCCGAGTGTCCCTGCGGTCAAATTTCTGCAGCTCACCGCGGTCACAGACCCCCGCCCCGGATTCAGGGGAAGGCAGAGCCTCCTCTCGTCGGGATAGAGCCAGGTCGGCTGAGAAGAGCATCTGGGGTGGGGGTAACCCTGTGGTCGGCCTTGGGCGGTGCAGCCCACTGCCGGGGGCTCTGGTTTGAACCACAGCTCTGTCTCCAGTTGGACGCCAGGTGGCGTGTTCTCGGGAGCCTGTCATAGGAAAGGGTGGGTCTTCGTGGACTGGGAAGACCACCGGGGAGCCGCGAGGGACGGAGGGCCCCGGGGGCCCCATCGCCGGTCTTGCGCTGAAGGGGACCCACTTCCTGAGCTCCGGGGCAGCTTGGCACTCGGCTCCCACCCGCCTCTAAGCTGCTGTGGGTGGGCTGTCACTTCACAGGTAACCGAGGAAAATAAAGCACACTGAGGCTGGGGATCATGCCTTTGTTGACAGAAGAAGAGGAAATAGTGAACCAGAAGGCAGGGGAGCCCAGCTTCCTGGAAGAAGGCTGCCCGCTCAGCCCCGTGCCCTCCTCAGGCTGTTGTCGGTCGCACGATGATTGTCTTATTGATTCCAGGCCAGTGAATGAATTGTATTTTTATAAATGAGGGCTCTAACGTGAGATGTTCCCGTGCTTCCCTGAGCTCCCTGCCAACAGAGTTATTTATTCCTTTTCGGGCACGCTATTCCCGTGCGTGGTCAGGGTGCTGAACTCCCATTGACTTCGGCCGAGAATCTCTTGGCCTCAGCTTGGAAGTTGTCTATGGGCCTTTAATTACACCCTCTGGCAAAGGAGAAAGAGCACTTGAAACATGCATAAATTCTGTACATATTTCCAAGGTTGGGCTGGTTAAAAAATGCTGTCTTTTTTTTTTTTCTCTTTGAACTCGGACATGAATTTTTGTAAAGTACAGCGTGTCAAGGGAAGGGCAGTGAGAAAACAGGCAGGGGTATTTACTTAAAAATTACTCATGCATCCGTCATGGAGCACTCACGGGTTTTAGGGTGGTGGTCACCGTGTTCTGGGATGAGCGTTTTAAATGGCTGCTTTTAAAAATCTCAGCTTTGCTGCACACAGTCCTATGTGATCTGTACCCCTCTCTGACCATACATCTTACTTTCCTTTTGTACGTTTCCTATTAGACTAAATCCTCCAAAACTGTGTATTACTTTGTTCTTATTTAAAATTGAAACACGAAACCATGAAAGATATTGAATTTTGTTCAGGTCCTTATAAATGAGTACTTGCAGTGACTTTTTAAAGTTTCAGATATCGTAGGCTTCCCTGGTGGCTCAGTTGGTGAAGAATCCGCCCGCAATATGGGAGACCTGGGTTCGATCTCGGGGTCAGGAAGATCCCTTGGTGAAGGGCATGGCTGCCCACTCCAGTATTCTTGCCTGGAGAATCCCATGGACAGAGGAGCCTGGCAGGCTGCCATCAATGGGATCTCAAAGAGTCAGACATGCCTGAGCAGCTAACACACATCATGGGTTTAAGGAAACATGTAGAATGCTGAAGTGGTTTTGTAGCTTTGACTGTGACTCAATGAAGCAGAGTCGTGGGGCACTGGGAGTCTTCAGGTTCCTTCCTTGGCTTCCTGAGGTTACCACCTGAGCCGTCTCTATAAAGGATGCGGGACTGTCCCCGACTGCAGAATGCACAGACCATGTTAATTGCACTGTATGTTTCTAGCCCTCCGCTACTGGACATTTTTAATAAGCCATATGGAAGTGGCACAGGCTGATCTGGCTTCCTCTTCCATCTCCCTTCACGCATTACCTGCTGTGCAGCGACCAGGGAGCTGGAAAAGAGCTTTAATGACCCACATACTGACCATATTCCCGAAGCACGAAAGGCTGGTTGTATTCTTTGGAAAAGAGCGAGCTGTCCCCTCCCCCGCAAGCTCAGTCTTGGTGAGACGGAAGGCGGCAGGCCTGTGGCTCCTGCGTCCCCTCAGCCTAAGCTGGTGCTTTGCTCTGGCCCTGGTAGTCACATCGCCCACTGTCTGGGGCGAGCCTCGGAAACCCAGTTTCATCTTTCCTAGAAAAGGATAATAACTGCTGAGTGTGAGGGGTATTTGGGAAACATACACTGTCGTGTGTCCCCAGGGTTTCTTTAGGGAGGAAGGCACTTATCTAGCACGTACTCTGTGCTGAACACACATTTCAACTCAGTCCACCCTCCCATGGCTTTATAAAGAAGCTACCACTGCTCACAGTTGCAGGGGAGACCCCAGCTGATTTTACTTTCTCTTTTCCTCTTGTTCTCCACCTGTGCCAGGACCCAGGTTAGATTCAGGTGGGAATTGAGGTCACTAACTTTCATCTTTAATATTTTCTGATTCACTGTTCCTTGAAAGGCAAGGAGGCACTTTGGTCATGTTGCACGTCATTCTAAAGGTAAAAGTCAATACGCAGTCCAGTCTGTTTGAGTTTTTAGGGCAAAAGGATGCCAGATCATTTTCTGCAAAAATGAACCCCGTTAAGAAGTCGTGTGTACCTTTTCTTTCTAGAGTTTTACTACTGGAGTTGAGAATCTGGGTGTGTAGCAGAGAGCCAAGCAGGTGAGTCATGCAGGCTGATTTGGGGCAGTAGAGAGTGATGGGAGTGTGATCAAGATACTGGTTATGTTCCCATTGCTTGCTAGCCTCTGTCAGTGGTGTTCAAGCTTTAGTGTGGATCCGACTGACTAGGACGGCTTGTTAAGCTGTAGATTGCAGGGTCGTGCCCCAAAGTCCCAGGTTCAGGAGGTCTTGGTGGCCCTGAGACTCTGCGTTTCCAACACACTCCTGGATCCTGCAAGGGGGCTCGGACCACATTTGAGTCACTGCCCAGTGGAATGTGGGACTTGCATTGCCAGGTTTTCTAGTATTTCAAGTGAACCTCTCTATTCCTTGAGGATTGTGGCTTTTTCAGGGTCTTTTCTGGTTCTCCTGACATTTTGCTCTGGAAAGAAAAAAAAAAACAAAACACGCTCAAATCAGACGAGGATTAGGCAAGAAAATATTAGGTAGAAACATCAAATCAATCTCTTTTGTGATTGAAATCTCCCACTTTTTAAATGTTGCCAGTGCATTTAAATGTTTTTAAGCGACTGTGTTGGCCACCGCTGAGCCAAAATAAACATATCTGTTGGCTCAGTTCAGCGTATATAGTAGTCATTTGCAACTTCTGCTTTAGATGCTAAGAAGATAGGGTGGACAAGAATACAAGAATTCAGTTTTTTTTTTAATGTCTTCTCTGCAATTAAAAGTCTCATGAAAAACTTTACAGCAGGAAAAAAAAAAGAAAAGCTAGTCCGAAAGCCACAGCATGTTCTTTTCTTTTATAACCAGAAGTGGGAATCCATCAGCTGTTAAAAGGATCAGATAGGCCCTTGGGTCTGGCGGAGGCATCCTGTGAGCCGTGGTCCCTGCTGAGGCTTGGCGGCCAGGGGCAGACCTGGCTGCCGGGAAAGGCCCTGCCACCCCTGAGGTCCTGCTCAGGCTCCTCTCACCCACTCTGCCCACATCCAGCTCGCGTTCTCCCTCACCTCGCCTCACTTTTTGTTTCAGCCTCACTCGCCCCTCTTGCCGCTTAGAGTTGTGTTGTGAGATGGGACTGCTAGCGCCTAATGTGTTTAAGCTCTTAACACATACTTTTAAGCTCCCCACATAGTGACCGTGTCTGGCTCAGGTGGTAAAGTATCTGCCTGAAATGCAGGAGACCAGAGTTCGATCCCTGGGTCGGGACGATCCCCTGGCAAAGGGAATGGCTACCCACTCCAGTGTTCTGGCCTGGAGAATCCCCGGGGACAGAGGAGCCTGGCGGGCTACAGCCGATGGGGTCACAAAGAGTGGGACATGACTGGGCGACTAACACTTACACTTTCAACATAACTTAGCTCATTCCTTTTCATAACAACCCCACGAGATGGAAAATGTCACTGTCCCCATTGTAAGATAGGAAAACGTGGTACACGAAGGTTATTACTTGTCCCGAATCAACCCCACAGTTAATCACAGGCAGAGGTGGGACTTGAACCCAGGCCTGCCTGCAGCAGGACCCAAGCTCACAGCCGCTAGACTGACTCTCCATTAAGGGTGCTAAGCCCTCGTCTTCCCTGTAGGACTTGGGCCGGTGGGGACACTGAGCCTACAACCCACAGAATGACTTCCACCTGCCCCAGATCTCCATGTGACATGTGGCTCATCACACCTTTATCTCAGAATAGATATGATTCTGCACGGCAGAGACCAGGTTTACGGCTCTTTGAAATGTCTGGAGTTGCCTGCTGGGCCTCATGCAGGATTTCTTAGATCACAAGCATTTGATAAGGTATTTTAATAATCATCATTTTGCTCTTAGCAGAGCGTGTACGCAGATTCCAGGCACTGTTGTATTCAGGACTGACTGGACCAGTGCCATTCGATCTGAATACAGTGCTGGCCGCTGCTTGAGTTAGATGTGTCATGTACCTCACATGTACTGGCAGCCTCGTTTTCAAAAAGTAAAAAGCATCTAGCAAAGTTAATGTCAATAATGCACACTGTCTTATTCTGGATCCAAAATATTTCAATAGAACCATTGAGACACTTTACATTAGTTTTCATACTGAAGTCCTCTGAACGTGAGGTTATGGTCACACTTAAAACAACCCCAGTTTGGACCAGCCCCACTTCAAGGACTGCACAGCCATGTACAGCCCGTGGCCGGCAGTGGCCGGCACAGCAGTGGACCGGAGAGGCATGGGAGCGGCACCCAGAGCCGCAAGCCCACGAGAAATCCCCGAGGTGCCTGCTGAGGGGGACGGAGGGGTGCGGGGCAGCAGAGAGTCAAGAAGGCATCTGGACGCAGTTATTTTCAAGAAGTGATTTTGGAGCAAGAAAATGGGAAACTTTGGGGAAATTTTACTAATTGGTGGAAAGTCTGCTTGGGGAAAAAATATGCGTATATAGTTTCTCTTTACTGGTTTATTTAAAGAAGTTCATTTTTATTTGGAGCTAGAAAAAAAAATTGCCCATACCACAGCTGAGGATGTCAGATCCTGAAGGGAGAGAACTTTGGAAAGAGCGATGTGAGGACCAGAGTTATTCCGTTTGAATGACTTAGAGCTTCTTGACCTCTGGACCCCGTTCAGTGGTCTAGATCAGAAGAGCAAAATAAATTTTTAAATCCTGTTTTCTTTCTTTCCTCCTAGCAAAAGAGCGTGCCTTCTGCTCTCACAGAGGTTTGGATGGTGCAGAGGAAGCATTGCCTTCCTGAGGCTTGTTTTGGTAGCAATGGGGAGAAAAAGACACAGCAAAGCCCAGAGATAAGAAGAGCCAGGGAGACTGATTATGGTAAAAGTTCTCTGGATGCATCATGTCAGCAGCACAAACTGTTTTCATTCTCCACGTTAGTTAATGGCTAGTCTAGAGATTGGGCTGCCATTTGCTGAGAGAGCACAGTTTAAAATATTTTATCATTAATGCGACAGGGAGTTGGATAAAGAAAATGAAGCGTGATTATAAAATGCTAATTATCGTTCTCGAGTGCGTATTGGGCACTCACGAATATTTGCAGCATAATTTGCTTTATTTATTATTTCAGTTTGGTTATAAATGTTAATTCAATTGCAGATGGTATGTTGGCAATTTACAGAGCCATAAAGTTATTTGGAAATCCTAATATTTTCAACCAAAATGTTCTGTTGGTGATGGATGGGCTAAATTAAAAAAAAAAAAATCCTGCTCTTTAAATACATTAATTGGCAAGTAGGCTTCAGGGATTTCCAGATTCATGTGGGCTGCGTTTAACTCCTTACAGGAGTAGAGGGCATGGTTCGTAGTTGAGAGTGGTGATTTTCTTCATGAGAAAGGATAGGAGGAAGGAGGTCTCTTTTTCCTACCACCCTCGTAATATTTCTTCAAGGCTGAGATTTTTGTTTTGGCGTCTGGTTCAGGGCACTAAAGACACGTGCTTGAAATCACATTTTCCATGTACCACGTCAGTGGTTTAAAAAACCCTGATGTTGATAGTTAGGTGGATTTGTGTGCGACTCTGTGTTCATGTGTGTCTGTGTGTGAGACAGAGATCATGTTTTCTCCAGCCTCACTGATGACTTAAAAATAGACCGTTTCAGACCAGAGGTTGTCAAGCTACAGCCCACAGGCTAAATCTGGTTGGCTGCCTTTTTTCGTACAGCCCAGAGATAAGAATAGTTTTTGCATTTGAAAAGCTTGGAAAAAAAAAAGTTATAAAAGAATACTTCATGACACGTGAAAATGATAGGAAATTCAGATGCGGTGTGCATGGGTAAGTTTTCTCGAAACACAGCCATGCTCCCTCATTTATGAATTGTCTGCATGGCTTCCACTCAGCCACGGCCAGCTTGAGCCTTTACAACAGATACTGTGGTTCGCAGCCCAAAAGGTTTACATCTGGCCCTTTATGGAAGGAGTCTGCCAACCCCAAGATTAGACCATCTAAGAGTTAGTTTCCAAAATAAAGCCTTAACCTTTTTTAAAAACAAAACAAACTCGATTACAGAATTTATGGACGCGTAAGAACTTCAGGGAGCAAATAGTTTCAACACACAACTCTTCACGTTTGAAAGCTGGAAAGGAGATTCGAAATGTGAGCCCTGGCTTCCTTCTTTTGTCTTGATGTTGGTAATTAAAAGAAGTGACCTTATACTACTAATGTAAATAATTTTATGCTTCACGTACACACACTATGCCCAAAACATTCTTTTGCCCCGCCCCCCCCCCAAATAAGGATAAAAGTAAAGATTGTTTTCTTTTACTACCAAATTAAAAGCATAAACTCAGCCATGTTCCGGGATTATTCTGTTTTTGTGAAGGATGGTTCATGGACTCATGGTAATATCAGAAAATATGGCTCCCTTCTATTCCTTGTTGGGAGAAGTGTCATTCTTTACTAAGAAATACTGTGCTTAATTAATTCTTGCTCCTAGGAGGTCAACTTGGGGCACTCATTATGGCCTTAATTGGTGGTATAAATCCTGAGAGCCCGGAGGAAAACACATTTCGTGGTGAGTGGTCTCTGGCCCTTCCGGCAAGCACGCACCAGTGCCGGCCCATGTCGGAGGGCGACAGCTTCTGTTTGATGGCTTCGGGTCTGGCCGCCCCGAGATTAGGTTTAAAGGCCAATGTGCAATAAGAACAGAAACGCTATGACTTGTCCCGGTGTTTTGCATTACACAGTGTGAGACAACCCACTACCTTCTGACTTGGAAAAATGTGTTGCTTTGAACTCCGGTTTTTTGTATTAAATTATAGTCATTATACGGCCCATCTGGAATCTCCTGCCAGGCCAAAAAAAAAAAAAAAAAAAATCATCTTACAGACATTAGCAAAAGGAAGTTAAGTGTAATTTTTTTTAATTGTCTACTTTTCATTTCCATTTATTTTTTTTCCATTTTATTGGAGAAACCAGATGGAAAGGAAGGCAGGAGCCTCTCCCTCTGCCGGTTCCCTTTCGGGGCGGAGGCAGAACATTCCTGCCCGCCGCTCCCCTTGCGTGCTGGCTGACTCGAGGTGATGACCGGGAAGCTGCTGGGAAGGGCAAGAGTTCATTCCCAAGCTCATGCCCAGTCGGGATGCCAGGCGAGGAGGGTACCGACTGTGTGGGGGGCTGACTTAGGGCTCTCACCCGAGTGGTTGCCACAGATGCCCTTTGACAGTGTGCAAAGGAAACTCACAGATGCCACGTGTGACGCAGCTCATCTCTGCATCCTGCTCTGGACTTGGCTGTTTTGCTGGGAGTTGTTTGTTGGCTGGCTTTTGACTTGGGGAAGGGAAGAACCCATGTCTGGGAGACTCGAGCTCTCTCCTGAGCAAAGCAGAGCCGTCCCACAAAAGGCAGAAACCTGAGCTTAGGCTGGAGACGTGGGGGGACCCTGTGTTTTCTCCTTCAGACTCCCAGAAATCTCAGACATCAGAGCTGGAGGGCAGGGCGAGGTGATTTCAGATGTGTGCACCGGAACTGCAAGAGTCGCTCGGCGGTCCGCCAGGGTTCCTGGCGTCCATACAGGGCAGATCCGAGACCCCCCAAGGCCTTCCTCCTTTTTCTCTCAGCCAACCCTCCGCTCCGGCAGAGTCGTTTTGTGACGGCCCAGCGTTCTTGTCCTCCTTGATCAGTAGAAGTTGACTCCAGGCCAGAATGGGAAAGTCGGGCTAAGCTTTACCGAGGCCCCTGTTGCAGAGGGGGGCAGTGAGAACACGTGGCGGGTGCCCTTGCCCACTCGCTCCTTATACGGGGTGAGGGTTGGGGTGTGGCTGGGGTCAGACTGGAGGGGTGGCTGAGGTGGTCTGCTCACCCCATGGTGGTTTTGGGGCAGGGGACATACCCTGCTTTTGCTTCCAGGTCTTCACAAGTGGCATTTGGGTTTTGTTTTTTTTGTATCCTGTTATCCAGAATTTGCCCCAGTTGCCCATGCACGCGGTTATTTTTAGGCCCTGATGGTTTCTTTGTATTTTGTGGGTGGAGGCGAGGTGTGTCCAGGTGTAGGCACTGCAGCCAAGGGTCCCAGGCCCCAGCGTGTCTCAGTTTGGCAAACTTGAGTAGTTGCCCCACGTGACCCTCCACCCATCCAGATGGACAAAGACTTCCCAAAAGCCAGCCGGGGCACTGGATGTGGTGCTGAGGATACAAGAGCTAACGAGTTGTGAAAAGTCTTTGGCTTCGTAAACTGCATCAGAACTACTCTGGTCACCTGTGGATTCGCCCACATGAATCCCTGAGTTGCTGTGTCTGGAGGGGATGTTTTACATTTCGATAACGGTGAGACTCTTTTGGATCACATACCGACATACCCAGTACCTGTGGGCATTTGAGGAGAAGGATTAGGGCTCATTTTGAATTTATTTTTTTTTTTTTTTCTGGCTGTGCCACGTGGGATCTTAGTCTCCCGACCAGGGATCGAGTCCTCGCCCCAGAGTCTTAACCACTGGACCGCCAGGGAAGTCTCTGATTTTGAATTTCTGAGTCGTAAATCCTTGCGTCTCACAAATAGTCTTATTTCATTCAAGTTCCAGTCACAGTTTGTAAGTTTATCATTTAAATATATTTTCGTCGCTCTAAATATTTTTTCGGATTAGGACAAAGTCTGCAAACATACCCAGCCGTGATGTCTTCTGATGCTTCTCGTCTTAAGACACACCTGAGGGTTGATGGCAGAGGCAGGGGGTGCTGGTGATCCCCTCCTTGCTTACCTGGGACGGCTGCCTTTCTGCGGTTGGTACCTCACTGGTTTCCTCAGCTGAGAGCTTTTTTTAAGCAACCAGGCTCTGTCCTGCCCTCATTGGTGTTTGATACAGTAATAGACACACGTTACCGATAAAAATGGGGCTCCCTCTGTGGCTCCACAGTAAAGAATCTGCCTAACCAATAACAGAAGAGGTGGGTTTGATCCTGGGTGGGGAAGATCCCCTGGAGAAGGAAATGGAAACCCACCCCAGTATTCTTGCCTGGAGAATCCCATGGACAGAGGAGCCTGGTGGGCTACCGTCCACGGGGTCGCAGAGAGTCAGACATGACTTTACGACTAAAGAACAGACGGAAATAGTGACTCCGGATGGCTCATCCTTGCAGCGTGTTGAAGGTACCTTCACTGAGTGGGTGAGTGTGGCTTTCAACGCTAGACCTCGTGGCCTCTCCAGTGCTCACCATGCGAGGCGGTGTCACGTACCACTCTCCACTTTCAACCAGGCAGATAAGGTATCAGCACAATTAAAAGTGAAAACTAATCGGGCGGCTTTGCCGGTAGTGAATGCTTACAGAACACACACTGATACAATAGACTTTAAATAATTCACGGTCGGCACTTTCTTCCTCGATCTGTAAATGAGGACACCACCAAATGCGGACGGGCGGCAGGACACCCTATCTCCCCCTCCCGCCCCAGCCCATTAAGATAACAAGATGAGGCCATGATTGGGTTCGGGGTGTTGGTGGAGCATCGCGCAGATGAACATTAAAAATTCAAAGAGCTGACGCTCTGATGCTTGGGATAAGCAACCTCGTAAAAGCCACTTGGAAACCTGAAATTACAGGTGAATTCAGCATCGACTCTTTCAGGTTGCTGCCTGGTCCTGTTCTCATGCCCACTGAGGTGCGAGGCTCAGTCCTGATGCGTCCGGCTTTGGGTGCACCCAGCAAGCTTAAGATGACGTTAAAACAAATAGGGATTTCTACATGTTGTCTTGTCTCCTTGCCTCCACTGACACGTTAAATCTCAGTTGACCGGAGTCACGTGACTCACGGCAGCTTCTCCAGCCCTGGTGGATTTCTCCCACAGCTTTGACCCCTGCTGCCCACCCCGCGCCCCAGTCCAGATCCCCCAAGTCCGGTGACAGGGGTGGTCCCAGAGAGACAGAACTGCTCGACTTTTCACGGAAAGTCGCTCAGTGGTGGTCCCAGGTCTTTTGGACCGGCTAAGGGGCCCAAGGTCTTTTTTTTCCCTACACCTGCCTGTGGACATCTCCTAATTATTCATTTGAGAAAACTCTGGATAAAAATACCAATCCTGAAAGCGTGTATGTTCCAAAGAAGAAGGTCAGCTGTGGCCAAGGAAGTGTTGAGTCCTGTTTGATCTAAGGAAAATAATTCCCTAAATTCTGTGTCCAGGCAGCTGCTTAAGAGAGAGGAAAAGTTCTTTTAGATGAG
The DNA here is from genome assembly GCF_002263795.3 of Bos taurus. Lineage (NCBI taxonomy): Eukaryota > Metazoa > Chordata > Mammalia > Artiodactyla > Bovidae > Bos > Bos taurus. The sequence continues at coordinate 40,319,255 of NC_037354.1, read as the reverse complement.
TTCCAAATAAACACACCCTTCCAAGTTATCTACTTTGTCCTGGGAAGGGAAAAAAAAAAAGCCTGGAAGGGTAAAGGAAGTTCCATGGAATGGTCATCTGAAAAGAGCAGATGTGAGTGAAGCGCCCTGGAGCCCCCTGGGGTGCCCTGCTGGCGGGGAACGCGGGCTCCGACCGCAGGGACGACGCCACACCCCCCTCCCAGCCACAGAGGGACATAGCCACAGAGGAGGAAAATGTCCCTTTGATACAGGAAACAGGAGGACATAACAGTTTTTCATTCAGGATGTGTGTTTCTTCTGTCTAAAGCCAGCAGTTTTGGAAAATGAAGCTACGTGTTTAAAAATAAGGGCTCTGTTAGGAAAAATAAAATGTGTCTCCCTGCATTCATTAGCTGCCTTTAATTGAAAACTGGAGAGCACTTGAGAACTGGCAGGTGCCCCCTTTATGGTGGGACCGGTTTTCCCGCCCTCTCCCGTGTAGTCAAAAGGCTGCTCCTCCTCTTATCATCGGAAAGCCAGGATGAAATGGAGAAGCTGAGAAGGGTGACACTTAAAACGTGCTCTGTGTGCGTTCTGCCAAATCTTCTCTCATAAAACAGGCATGGAAGGCACAGAAGTCAAGGTCTCCAAGAGCTGCAGCTCCAGAAGCGCGTTTTATAACTCGAGGTGCTTGGGTGGGAGCTGTAATGTGCTAATTGCAGGCGAGTTCATGCTGTTCAAAGAACTTTACCTTTTGCGCTGGGGACCTGTTCAGTCTCAGGTCTTGGCACTGTGCTGACATAATATTGCAACTTTAATTTTAAAGATCAAGAAAGAGGAGCTAGCGTGAAATTTGAGCCGATTTCTTACTAATTTGGAATAAGGAAGAAAGGTGTTTGGAATAAATCACGAAGTTGGTATTGCTGTCTGAATTTCTAATACTAGAGTTTCACTGCAATGTGGGAGACCCAGGTTTGATCCCTGAATTGGGAAGATCCCCTGGAGAAGGAAACGGCAGCCTACTCCAGTATTCTTGCCTGGGAAATCCCATGGACAGAGGAGCCTGGTGGGCTACAGTCCACGGGGTCGCAAAGAGGTGGACACCACTGAGCGACTAACAGCAATAACACTGAAAATATAACTTCCTTTCTCTTTTTCCTCAATCTTGAAAATTTTGGTTGGTGGTTATATTTATTGAATTTCAGTTTCCATGCTGAGCTTTCTTGCCTTCCATTTGCTTCTACATGGAATCTCCATATGATATTTAAAAAGCGAAATAACTTGCCACCATGCTATCTTTCTGCGGAAGTACAGTTGATTTGCAGTGTTGCGCTAATTTCTGCTGAACAGCAAAGTGATTCAGTTATACACATACATGCATTCTTTTTAATATTCTTTGCCATGTCGTTTATCTCAGGGTATTGGATATAGTGCTATACAGCAGGACTTGCTGAGTGTCCATCCTGTATGTAATAGTTGACATCCGCTAACCCCAAACTCTCACTCCACTGCTCCCCACCCCATCCCGCTTGGCAGCCACTGGTCTGCTCTGTGTCCCCGATTCTGTGTCTGTTTCACGGACGGGTTCATCTGTGTCCTATTTTAGATTCCACATACACCTGACATCATATGATATTTGTTTTTCTCTGTCTGACTTTTCAGTTAGTATCATAATCCCCAGGACCATCGATGTGGCTGCAGATGGTATTACTTCATGCTTTTTATGGCTGAGTGATCTTCCACCGTGTATATGTATCACATTCCTGTGTCGATGGACATTCATGTTGTTCCATGTCTGACTGCTATGAGCACGGGGTGCACTGCGTTACTTTTTGATTCGAGCAGCTGCACGTGCTGCGTCACAGAGATGATTAAGATGCCGCGTGAAAGGCTTCCTGACTTGAGGAATGCCGTGAGGACCCGCCGCTGCAGTGTGGGGCGGAGGTCCCAGTAGGGTGTGCTGCTGTGGCCGTAGAGGAGTCCCTGGTGCCTGACCCTCTGAGGGGCCATGTTGTGAACTAAAGGGCAGGGAAGGGATCTTGAGTTGCAGGGAACAGCACTGTGAAGGCTCAGAGGACAGCAGGCGTGCACTCGGGGTGGGGGCCCGGACAAGGGGCTCGGGCAGCTTTGGGGGACAGGCAGGGGTCTAGACCATTTCAGTGATGACCTGGATGTTCAGAGGGCGTGGATTTGGGGTACGGTGCCGTAGCAGGCCTCAGCCTGGAGTCACTGTGGCTGTTCCACACCAGGACTGAATCCATTTTGAGAGCTGGGGCTTAAGCTGCCTGTTGGGAGACGGTGGCAGTGACAGGGCCGCGTCAGTGCTGCGGAGAAGCCGAAGGTCACACCCAGTAAATGCCTTATTTTGCAGCCGTCAGACTCTTGCCAACTTCAATGGGAAGGCCTGGCCTGCTTCCCCTCCTGCCCACACATCCTCTATGACTTCTTCCTTTTCACGCCAGATTCAGGACATAACCACACACACAATGATAAGTGTGGAAAAATTCCAGTGAGAGGATCCCTGACCAGCCCCAAAAATCAACTTGGAAAAAGTACAAGAAATTTTGGTCAAAGGTTTTTATTTTTTCTGTTCTAATTTAGGTCCCTCTTCACGACACAAAACAATACCGGCACCTCCTAGTTATGGGTGTCTGTGAGAGGCCTTGGAAGGGTGTGATGCACGGAGCTGTACCTTGTCACCAGCCCACATATCACGACAGAGCAAGTCCTGGCTTTGCTGATGGAGGCTTGTTGCATACCACACTTCTAAAAGAGATTTAAAAATTCATCCTCCTCTGCGAAGAATTTATGTATTTTCAAGCACATTTTGGCTGCTCCTCCTGCTTACCTTTCCCCCGTCCTCGGGACAGATGAAGATCTTGAACTTGGGTCCAGAGGAGATTTAGTAATTAATGTGCAAAGCAGCTGGGTCTGCTAACTCCTGGGCTGTGGCCGAGGACCTATTTTGGTGCAGTTTTTCTCAGAGAAAGAATTGAGATTTTTAAAACTTAAAATGCACTGGCTACTTGCCCTGTTATATTTTGAGTAATCCTGATGATAAATCGGTAACTATGGGTTTCATGGTGGAAGGGCACAAAATAACTGACCCAAGTAATCTAGAAAACAGATGTCTTTGGTTGGTTTAAAGTAAATTCTCAAGACCAGATTTAAAGAAAGCTATGTGGAGCCCAGTGAAATCATCCATTTTAGAGGAATTTTTTTTTTTTTTTTTTATTCTCTTACAGTTTTTCTTTCTACTGTCTCAACTTAGATTCTTGCGAAGTGGGGAAGTGGTCCTCAAGATACTGTATTTGTAATACTTAACCTGCTGTACAGAAATCCTTTGGATAACAGAGTAACTGTAGGGCCTCATATTCTTCAGCTTCTTTCTGCTTCACTCTTTCTCTTGGTGGCTCCCAAGGAGGAGTTGGCACATTCAGGAGGCATATGGATGAGCTTCTAGATTCCCTCCTGAGACTGCACCTAAACATATGTGCTATCTGGAAGGAAATTTTATTCAGTTCTGAGAAAGTTCTCCGTCTTCTTTCTACCCCTCCCAGCTCCCTCCCAAAGTCCCTTATCCAAGCGGGAAATAAAGCCCAAAGTAGAACATCAAATACCTCCTGAATGGTTTTCCCTTCTGGCTCTTTCTGGAGCCATTGAATTGCCCAGAAGCATCCCCAGGAGATCTAAAGCATCCTGGTGGTGGACTGCTTAATTCTGTCTCATCTGCAGTCTTACAGCTAGCCTTGAGGTCATCCAGAGGAGAAGGTTTTCAGGTCCTCACGGAGGAAGAAAGTCAGAGACCTTTGCTGGAGATGGTATTCTAGGGCCAGGACTGGCTGTTTGGTTTGCAGGACCCAGGCAAAATGAAACTGCTCACCTCCCTTTCAAAAATGGTCCAGAAGTTCCAGACAGTGGCAGCAGAGCAGTAAACCAAAGGCAAGACCCTTCCAGGGCTGGGCTCTGTGTGGCCGCCCAGGACACGTGTACACTTCTAAAAACAGCTGGTTTAACTGGTAGTGTTTACTTGTCTTGGGAAACTCTCCTCCTCAAATCTTGTTTGTGATCGTTGGTCCCCAAACCTGATAGATTGCCTACCCGTAGCATGGGTTTATAATAATCAACCAGACTATATGACAGCTGAGCACTTTCAAAAGCTCTTATCCAAGATCATGCTTTGGAAATATAAAAAGCTACTTTTTTTTCACCTAAATTGAAAGACATTTTGTCCAATCAATTAAACTCTTCTTACTTGTTAGTCCCAGTTCATTTTACCCAGTGGCATTTCTTCCCCAGATCATGTTCCTCTAAAATAAAGAGCATTGTGGACTGAATGCACTGGCTCTGTGCCCGTCCTGGGACGTGGAAGACTCTAGAAGTTGAAACCTTAATCTTGGGTGTTGTGAGTTCAGGTTCCAGTTAGGAACCCAGGCCACCTTTGCAAACTTGGTATTCCTGGGGAGTTCTAATTAACAGGGGATTAGAAGGATTGAGAGCGTTGGCCTCTGGGTCTAACAGGGGTTGAGCTCTCAGGGGCTCGCCTAACAAAGTCCAGGAAAAGGCCATAATCACCCTCTTCTGGAAAGACTGGCTCCCACAGAGATGAGGTTTTTGCTAAATCTGTAGTCTTTGCCTTCTTAAGAACCATCTTTCTAGGCATCTTCCCAAATAAAGCAAGTGTTAGTCACTCAGCTGTGTCTGACTCTCTGCAACTCCATGGACTGTATAGCCCACCAGGCTCCTCTGTCCATGGGATTTTCCAGGCAAGATCTGGAGTGGGTTGCCAGGCCCTGCTCCAGGGGATCTTCCTGACTCAGGGATTGAACCCAGATCTCCTGCACTATAGGCAGATTCCTTACCATTTGGGCTACCTGTCTGCCTTCCTGACCTGACCCTGTCTGCCCATCACCCCCAAAATAAAGGCTTGTCTTTCTAACCTGGACAAGAGTCAGTGTGCTCAAGAGACTTCCGGTCTGAGGGAGTTGGCAGGAGAGTGTTGGGGCTGAAAGACGTGGTCAAGGGGAAGGACTCAGAGGCCGCTTTCCCAGGAGCAGGCAGGTGGCGCCGTGGGGCTCGGGGCCTCCTAGGAGCTAGGCTGTCCACCTCCACGTGGACACCCGTTCACCTTTGCTGAATTCCCAATAGTGGTGCCTTGCCCTGGCAGGGGCTTTTATTTTTTAACAAAAAAACGAATGGCTCTATGCCCGTGCCCCTTGGCATGACACGACGTTCTTGTGTGGAGCGTGGCTCCCACGGCGTTTTCCTCGGGTGGCGCAGAGCGGCCCCCAGCCTGGCTGGCCAGTGATCTCGGTCCCCTGTGTGCCCAGCCTCCCCGCGGGGGAGGAAGCTCTCTGTTTGTCATCAAAACAGCGGGCTGTTTTTCTACTTTCTCCCTCCCTCTCACCATTGTCTTTCAGTGGGGTGAAAAGGTCTTCACTTTTCTCTTTCTCCCCCCAAATCTGGCTATTAATAACTTCTCAGACGTTGTCACGCATAGACTTCTACTCAGTCCAGAGGGTGTTTTTTGTTTGTTTAAGGCAACGTGTTTCCTGGTCTGAAAGCCGCGTTTCCCAAAGTAGCTGCGATGGGAGTATTCCACCCTCACCTCCCACTGGCAGCTCCTCTGCTTCTGGCTGGAAATGGGAATTGCAGGTCTGTGCTTGGCCAGCCCGAGTCTCTGTGCCAGGCTCGCTGGCCCGGGGGATGCCCACCTGGGGCAGCCACCTGCTTGCTACTCTTGGATTGAGCTGGGATCACAGTCGATTCCTTTTAAAGAGCGACAAATGATGACTAACACTCCTTACTTCTCTCTCTCTCCTCTCACTCTGGAAGGAGGAAGCACCCTTTTGAACTTTGCACGGGATAGAAATCAACTCCGCTGAAGCCCAGTGCAAACACGTGTGACACCCATGCTATCTTTTGGATGAACTTCTCCTGGCCCAATGTGTTTTATGGTGAATTTGGGGACAAGTTGCCTTTTTTTCGGAAAAACAAAAAAGGCTTAACTTCGTGCCTTTCTTCCAGAGATCATGACACTTTCTATACTTGTTAAACCCGACGAAAGGGGCTCTAAAACGGAAAAAGCAGCTTCCATCCAAAACACTGCATTGTGAATTCTCAAAATCATCTTGAGGATTAAGCAGGAGTCAGCTGATTGTGCTGTCATTTAGGAAATCAGAGATTCTTGGCCTACGTTCCTGCTCAAACCTAAGGGCTTTAGGTATTTATATTCTTAAATAATGATATTTTTTTATTGTGGTAAAAGTCATGTAATATAAAACATACTATTTTAACCATATTTGATTGTACAGTTCAGCTGCACTAAGTACATTCACACTGTTGTATAATGTTCACCATCATCCATCTTCTGAATTTTTCTGTCCCAGGTTGAAACTCTGCCCCCACCAAACACTAACCACCTCCCCCATCCCTGCTCCCTCCCACCCCCTGGCCCCATGATACCCAGAGCTCGATGATCTGCTTCAGTTCAGTTCAGTTGCTCAGTCATGTCCAACTCTTTGCGACCCCAGGGACTGCAGCAAGCCAGGCCTCCCTGTCCATCACCATCTCCTGGAGTTCACTGTAACTCATGTCCGTTGAGTCGGTGATGCCATCCAACCACCTCATCCTCTGTCGTCCCCTTCTCCTCCTGCCCTCAATATCTCCCAGCATCAGGGTCTTTTCCAATGAGTCAACTCTTCACATCAGGTGGCCAAAGTATTGGAGTTTCAGCTTCAGCACAGTCCTTCCAATGAATATTCAGGACTGATCTCCTTTAGGATTGACTGGTTGGATCTCCTTGCAGTCCAAGGGACTCTCAAGAGTCTTCTCCAACACCATAGTTCAAAAGCATTAATTCTTCAGCACTCAGCTTTCTTTATATGTTAAATTAATGCAGGATGAAATCAGTGGTGCCCAGCTTGGCAGAATACACTGCTGACCTTGGTCCTCTCCTGCACAGAAGAGGGAGTTCCTTTCCAGCAAGTGCCTGGCCTGGCCTTCCTGACCTGACCCCGTCTGCCCATCAGCTCCCTGTCCCCACTGTGGCTGCACACACACGCCCATCACTCCCCTCTCTGCCAGTCTGCAGCTGGCCCTTCCCTGTCCTTCCTCACCGCGACCTCTGCTCACCCACAGAGTTTTAACTCTGTTGGACTGTAGCTGATTTACAAGGTCGTGGTAGCTGCAGGTGTCCGGCAAAGTGATTCGGTTAAACATATGCACGGATCCACTCTTTTAAAGAGTTTTCCCAGATAGCCCATTCCAGAGTCTTGAGCAGAGTCCCCTGTGCTGTACAGCAGGGCCTTACTAGTTACTATTGTATACACGATAGCGTGTGGATGTCAATCGCAAACCCTCGATTTGTGTGTGCCCGCTGTGTGCCAGGCACTGTACTGGGCTCTTCTGCTTCCCTACTGCTTGGTTCACTTGACTTCTCACTCCTGGTAGGTTGGAGAAGGGCAGTCCGTATCCACGTTTGCCGTCGTGGTGTGCCCCGGGAGAGCCCACCACCTCTACCCCAGTTAAACGGCCCTGAGTGAGTGGATTATGAATGGGTCTTGGGAGTCACGAGGCTGCCTGCCCACAGTAGCCCGTGTTGTCCAGAAATTCACAGCGCTGTTCTGTCCTATTTGGATATCTTTATTTTAAACACAAGATATATATTGGAAACTGTCCAGAAGAAAGCTTTGGAAAAAGAGGTTTTGCCAGGAACAAGAGCTGCCATTCATCAGGCCCTTGCTGTGTGCTGGGCGTCGTACCAAGACTTTTTGCATTTCCTGATCGGAGGCACCGAGTGGGCCTATGAAGTAGGCGCTTTCAGTATCCCCATTTTACGGAGGGGGAAACTGAGGCCTTGGTGTAACTTGTGCAGAGTCACACAGACAGTAAGTGACCAAGTCAGAGTTTTGTTTGTTTGCTTTGTTTTATAAGCAACAAACATTTATTTCTCACAGTTCTGGAGGCTGGGAAATCCAAGATCAAGGCTCTTGGCAGATTCAGAGTTTTGTGAAGTCCTGCTTCCGGGACGAATGTCTCTTCCCTTTACCCTCACATGGGGGCGGAAAGGGCAGGCTAGCTCTCTGGGGTCTTCCTAAAGGGTTCTACCCTTATGGCCTTCAGTCAGTGTTCAGGGTTGATTTCCTTTAGCATTGACTGGTTTGATCTCCTTGCTGTCCAAGGGCCTCTCAGGAGTCTTCTCCAGCACCACTACTGGAAAGCATCGGTTTTTCGGTGCTCAGCCTGAAGGCAAAAGGAGAAGTGGGCGGCAGAGAATGAGATGGTTAGATAGCATCACCAACTGAATTGACGTGAATTTGAGCAAACTCCAGGAGATAGTAGAGGACAGAGGAGCCTGGTGTGCTGCAGTCCTTGGGTTCACAAAGTTGGACACAACATAGTGACTTAACAACAACAACAAACCTTTATGACCTAAGTGCTTCCCAAATGCCCCACCTCCCGATACCATCATACTGAGCGGTAGACTTCAGGGAAGGAATTACTGGGGGATACATTCAGTCTTCAGCGGGGGGATCGTCAGAGAGGGTTCTGGGCATCATAGGGTGTGTGGCACCATCTCTAGCGTCTATTCACTAGTTGCCAGCCATGTACATTATGACAACAAAAACATCCCTTCAGTTCAGTTCAGTCGCTCAGTCGTGTCCAACTCTTTGCGACCCCATGAATTGCAGCACACCAGGCCTCCCTGTCCATCACCAACTCCCGGGGTTCACTCAGACTCACGTCCATCGAGTCAGTGATGCCATCCAGCCATCTCATCCTCTGTCGTCCCCTTCTCCTCCTGCCTCCAATCCCTCCCAGCATCAGAGTCTTTTCCAATGAGTCAACTCTTCGCATGAGGTGGCCAAAGTACTGGAGTTTCAGCTTAGGGGTCAAAAATCACAGCCCTGCTCCCACTGGGAACCATTCTGTAAGATAAGACATTATATATAATCATTCATTACACAAAGTACAGGCCATTGTTTTTTGCAAAAATATTGTGAAGTCTAATTCTTTTTTTAAAAAACCTTTTTATTTTGTTTTGAAGCCTAGCCAATTAACAGTGCTTTGACAGCTTCAGGTGAACAGTGGAGGGACTCAGACATCCATATACAGGTATCCATTCTCCTCCAAACTCCCCTCCCTTCCCGGCTGCCACGTGAGTTCCACGTGCTGCACAGTAGGTCTCTGCGGGTTATCCATTTTAGATACAGCAGTGTGTACACGTCCGTCCCAGACTCCCCAGCTGTCCCTTCCCCTGGCAGCCATGAGTTAGTTCTCTAAGTCTGTGAGTCGCTTTCTGTTTTGTAAGCAAGTTCATAGTATCATTTATTTTTAGATTCCACATATAAGGGACATCATAGAATATTTCTCCTTCTCTGTCTGACTATCTCTAGGTCCATCATGTTGCTGCAAATGGCATATTTCATTCTTTTTAGTGGCTGAGTAATATTCCATCGTATATATGTACCACATCGTCCTTATCCATTCCTCTGTTGATGGACATCTAGGTTGCTTCCATGTCTTGGCTATTATAAACAGTGCTGCGATGAACATTGGGGTGCATTTATCCTTCCGGATCATGATTTTCTCCAGATATATGCCCAGGGGTGGGATTGCAGGGTCATATGGTGACTCTATTTTTAGTTTTTTAAGGGACTTCCATAATGTTCTCCTTTGTGGCTACACCAATTTACATTCCCACCAACAGTGTAGGAAGATTCCCCTCTCTCCACACCCTCTCCAGCATTTACTCTTTGTGGGTTTTTTGATAGTAGCCACTCTGGCTGGTATGAGGTGATATCTCATTGTGGTTTTGACTTGAATTTTTCTTATAATTAGTGAGGTTGAACGTCTTTTCATATGCCTCTTGGCCATTTGTATGTCTTCTTTGTGGAAATGTCTATTTAGGGCTTCTGGCCACTTGTTGATTGAACTGTTGGTTTTTGTGCTGTTAAACATCATGAGCTGTTTATAAATTTTGGAGACTAATCCCTTGTCAGTCACATCAGTTGCAAATATTTCTTCCCAATCTGTGGGTTGTCTTTTTGGTTTATTGTTTATTGTATCCTCTGCTGTGCAGAAGCTTTGAGTTTAAATAGGTCCCATTTGTTTATTTCCATTATTCTGGGAGATGAAAAAGATATTGCTGCAGTTTATGTCAGAGTGTTCTGCCCATGTTTTCCTTTAGGAGTTTGTAGTGTCCAGTCTCAGATTTAGGTCTTTAGTTCATTTTGAGCTTACTTTTGTGTTTGGTGTTAAAGAATGATCTAATTTCATTTTTTTTACATGTAGCTGTCAGTATTCCCAGCACCGTTCTTTGAAAAGACTCTCTTTCGAACGTTGTGTAGTCTTGTCTCCTTTGTCATAGGTTAATTGATCATAGGTGCGTGGTTTTAATTCTGTTTTCTATCCTGTTCCATTGATTTCTGTTTTTGTGCCAGTACCATACTGTTTTGATGACTACAGCTTTGTAGTATAGTCTGAAGTCAGGGAGCCTGATTCCTCCAGCTCCATTTTTCTTTCTCAAGACTGCTTTGGCTATTTGGGTCTTTGGGGACTCCATATAAATTTTAAGATTTTTTTTTTGTTCTAATTCTGTGAAAAATGTCATTGGTAATATAATAGGGATTGCATTGAATCTATAGATTGCCTTGGGTAGTATACTCACTTTAACAATATTGATTCTTCCAATCCACAGACATGGTATATCTTTCCATGTGCTCGTTTCTTCTTTGATTTCTTTCATCAGCATCTTATACTTTTTAGAGTACAGGTCTTTTGTTTCCTTAGGTAGGTTTGTTCCTCAGTATTTTATTCTTTTTAATGCAATGGTAAATAGAATTGTTTCTTGAATTTCTCTTTTTGATCTTTTGTTGTTAGTTTATAGAAATGCAGCAGATTTCTGTATATTAATTTTGTAACCTGCAACATTACCAAATTCATTGAAGACTTCTAGTAGTTTTTTGGAACAAGACATTATATATAATTGTACGTAAAGCCTAATTCTTAGCCACTTCCTTTGTAGCTTAGTTGGTAAAGAACCTGCCTGTAATGCAGGAGACCTGGGTTCAATTCTTGGGTCAGGAAGATCCCCTGGAGGAGGAAACGGCAACCCACTCCAGTATTCTTGCCTGGACAGAGGAGCCTGGTGGGCTACACAGTTCACAGGGTCACAAGAGTCAGACACAACTAAGCAACTAAACCACCATAAAGGAGAGAGTGAGATGGGCCTCCTGTTTCCTTGTCCTTTGTAGGTTTGGGACATTTGACTAGCTCGTCAAGGGAATTAGGAATCTTAAGTATTTAGGTATAGGAAAATATTTAGGTTTGCAAGAGACAGTTACCTTTCCTTCTGATTTATGATTGTTTATGTCCTGTAGATAGTAGGTCAGTTAGTACAAGGGCACCTTGTATCCCCAAAGGAAGACAAACGAAATCTGAGTAGGACGTGGGTGTTCCATGGTTATTACTAAGATATGAAGCAGATGGCTCACAAATGGCTCCAAGGCCTGTGGCCTTCTCTACCATCAGTTCAGTTCAGTCGCTCAGTCGTGTCCAACTCTTTGCGAACCCATGAATCGCAGCATGCCAGGCCTCCCTGTCCATCACCAACTCCCAGAGTTCACTCAAACTCAGGTCCATCGAGTTGGTGATGCCATCCAGCCATCTCATCCTCTGTCGTCCCCTTCTCCTCCTGCCCCCAATCCCTCCCAGCATCAGAGTCTTTTCCAATGAGTCAACTCTTTGCATGAGGTGGCCAAAGTACTGGAGTTTCAGCTTTAACATCATTCCTTCCAAAGAACACCCAGGGCTGATCTCCTTCAGAATGGACTGGTTGGATCTCCTTGCAGTCCAAGGGACTCTCAAGAGTCTTCTCCAACACCACAGTTCAAAAGCATCGATTCTTCGGCGCTCAGCTTTCTTCACAATCCAACTCTCACATCCATACATGACCACTGGAAAAACCATAGCCTTGATTAGACGGACCTTTGTTGGCAAAGTAATGTCTCTGCTTTTGATTATGCTATCTAGGTTGGTCATAACTTTCTTTCCAAGGAGTAAGCGTCTTTTAATTTCCTGGCTGCAGTCACCATCTGCAGTGATTTTGGAGCCCAGAAAAATAAAGTCTGACACTGTTTCCACTGTTTCCCCATCTATTTCCTATGAAGTGATGGGACTGGATGCCATGATCTTCGTTTTCTGAATGTTGAGCTTTAAGCCAACTTTTTCACTCTCCTCTTTCACTTTCATCAAGAGGCTCTTTAGTTCTCCTTCACTTTCTGCCATAAGGGTGGTATCATCTGCATATCTGAGGCTATTGATATTTCTCCCAGCAATATTGATTCCAGCTTGTGCTTCTTCCAGCCCAGCGTTTCTCATGATGTACTCTGCATATAAGTTAAATAAGCAGGGTGACAGTATACAGCCTTGACGTACTTTTCCTATTTGGAACCAGTCTGTTGTTCCATGTCCAGTTCTAATTGTTGGGAGGGGGTTTTTTTGGTTGAACCCTCGTTCTTTGATAGCATGAATAGAAGAGCGTGAAGTAAGAAAGGCTGAAAACCCATGATTAGGAAACACTTGACTCAGTCTGTGATGCAGGTCTGCCTTCTTGACCTCGTGGCAGAAAACCAGGTCCTCAGGCTAACTGGTGACTGGCGACTGAGCCAGTTCCGGGGGTTGGCACTGCAGCCTCAGTCTGGCCACAGACACCCGCCCCGGGTCCCCACAGAGGTGAGCTGAGGTCTCCACTCCAAGAGAAAGCTGAAGCCATCTGAAAGCCCTCTGGTTGATATGTTTTAAACCCAAAGCCAGTCCCAAGAAGTCGTAGTTGTTTCTGGCTTCGCTTTTCTCATTCATTTTATTGAGGTATATTTGCTGTACAATGTTGTGTTAATTTCTGCACGACAGTGACCCAGGTATACACACACTTGCTTGCTTTTTCATACTCTTTTCCGTGATGGCTTATCGCAGGGTATTCCATATAGTTCCCTGTGCTATCCTGTGGGCTCTTGTTCATCCATCTTACATATAGTGGTTTGCAGCCGCTAATCCCAGACTCTGGGGCCATCCCTTCTCCACCCCTCCTCCACCTCGGCCGCCACAGAGCTGTCCTCTGTGTCCGTGAGTCTGAAGGAGCCGCGGCTGTTGCCCTGCAGGTGGAAGGTCTGTCCGTCCTTTGTCTCCACACGCCCCGCCTCCTCACTGTTTGCTGCGCCCCCGGAAGCCCCCTCGTCCTCGCCCTCAAGCTGTCTCAGCATGCCCCTCCCTGCTGTGATGACCCACTGGGGATCTCAGAAACATACACCTGGGAAGGGTCCCGGGACTCAGCCACCAGCCCCTCACTGAGGGGATGGGTGGGCCCAGCTCCCCGCGGGGACTCCCCAGGCCACCCCTCAGCTTCCCCTCCAGGGCCCTGCCCGCCTCCCCTCTCCCCTGCGGCCGCACCTCCGAGGAGGAGGACGGAGTCCTTCACCTGGACCTGCTCGGCTTTTCCGCCTCTTCTCCTGGACGTGTGTCTCTACCCATCTACGGCTGCAAGAACTACCACACTTGAATTTGGTACTATTTTATGGAAATGTTTTGTTCTTTTTACTTTTTAAAGAATTTTTAAATTTAACTTTTATTTTATGTTGAAATCTAGTTGATTCCCACTGTTGTGTTAGTTTCTGCTGTATAGCAAAGTGACAAATTTACACACACACGTGTGTCCACTCTTTGTCAGATTCTTTTCCCGTACTGGTCACTACAGACTACTGAGTAGAGTTTTCTGTGCTCTGAGTAGGTCCTTGTTGATTATCTATTTTATACATGTGTGTGTGTTAATCCCCAACTCCTCATTTGTCCCTCCCTCCCCCTTGGGTAACCATAAGTTTCTTTTAAAAGTCTATGAGTCTGTTTCTGTTTGAACTCAATATTTCTAAAGCCCATTTTACATATGACAAATTTCGGCTACAGTTTTTTTGTTTTGCTTTTTTGTGGGAGAGGCTACAGTTTTTTGATTCTCAAAATTACGAGGCTCTCAATTTTAGGTGGGACAGATTCCTGGCTTTAAACCTCATTGAGTCACATAGTGAGAAACGTGTTTATTATCTCTCAGTCCCTCGAAGGAAAGTCTCAAGGTAGGGCTGATCTCGTCCTCAGTCTTGCTGTGTCCCTTTTCTGCCAGAAGAGAGGAGGCTGGACTCCAAGTCCTTAGCACAACCCGGATCCAGGAAGAGTGAAATCACTTATGATTATTATTTTTTTATTATTATTAATGTATTTAATTTTTGGCCGTGCTGGGTCTTCGTTGCTACGTGGGCTTCTCTCTAGTTGTGGAAAGCAGGGAGCTACCCTTGAGTGCTGTGCGCTGGCTTCCCACTGCAGTGGCTGCTGCTGTTGAGGAGCACAGGCTTTCGGCGCAGGCTCAGCAGCTGTGGCACATGGGCATAGTTGCTCTGCAGCATGCGGGATCTTCCCAGAGCAGGGATCGAACCCATGTACCCTGCACTGGCAGGCGGAATCTTATCCACTGTGCCACCAGGGAAGTCCTGACTACTGTTCTGCTAGACTTCACTCTGTTTATTAATGGCACCCCACTCCAGCACTCTTGCCTGGAAAATCCCATGGATGGAGGAGCCTGGAAGGCTGCAGTCCATGGGGTCACTGAGGGTCGGACACAACTGAGCGACTTCACTTTCACTTTTCACTTTCATGCATTGGAGAAGGAAATGGCAACCCACTCCAGTGTTCTTGCCTGGAGAATCCCAGGGACGGGGGAGCCTGGTGGGCTGCTATCTATGGGGTCGCACAGAGTCGGACACGACTGATGTGACTCAGCAGCAGCAGCAGCATCCCTCTCATTATTTAATGACAGTGCTAGCTTTTGAATTGAGCCAGAGGTTAAAGGTTTTCATTTTAGATAATGCTAGAAATAAAAGAAGTCTCAACCTAGATAAAAACATTAGGTCGATTAAAATGTTGGTGGCACGGGGCTATGGTGCCACCCACACGCATGCACACATGAGATCCTCCAAGCAGTGGAAATGAGGTTTACCGGACAGCTCACGGTACCTACTGCAGGGGAGGGAGATCAGGACAAGACAGGCCCCTCTGTGGCTGCCACGGGCATTTCCATTCACCCAGCCCGTGTGCAAAAGTACCTGAGAGCATCCGTCCTAGCCAGCAAGTGTCCTGTCGTGGTGGAAATAATTTCCTGAAACTCAGATTCCCCTTCTGAAATGCAGCCTAAACTCTGATTTGGAAAACTAAGAAGTCCTATTTAGTTACCGCTATCACTGTCACTGAACCTCACTCCCTGGATAATTAGTGATGTATAACGTTCTTAAGCCTCTCTTGTTCCATCTCGGTGTCATGAGATTGGTTTCCTCTCTTCCATGCTCCCTCGCCAAGAATGTGCCGAACTGAATATTCGGTTTTTAATAAACGGAGGAGGCCACCTTTGTCCACACCTCACTGGCCTCATGCCTGCAGAGACTGGATCTTCCAAGTGTCAGTGTTCCTTGGCAGTAGAGCAGAGAAGTGTTTGTAAATAGGGTTTGTACATCTGGCAGCCAGAAGTGTCCTGTATGTATTAATATTTTCTGCAGGAAAAGATACATTTGAAGTGACCATAGGGCACAGATTCTCTTAGAGTTGCAGGATATTTATAGCCTGTTATTTTAGATTCTGAGCATATTTATAGCTCCAGAGGTACAAAAATAAACTATGTTTTCTTGGAAAAATGTGTGTATCTGGGATGTGACAGGAGTTGCAACCTTAAACAAGATTTCTAGGCATTTATGGTTTAACCATGCCAGTGAAAATATGTTATGTAGACATTAAAATCCTAGGGTGCCCACGTACATATCCTAAATAATGTGTGTTACATGAGCTTTCTTGGCCACTGTGCTTTAGCTTTGAAGGTTTTTAGTTCTGGCTCCTGGAGTGCTGTTAGTGTACTGCAGGGAAAGGTGAACTCAAATGGTGAGTCTTATTTGCGGTTCAGCACGTTGGGTGGCGTGTTTCTTAGGTTCAGGAGAATTGTGTCTGATGTAGGTAAAAGTTGCATCACAATTGATAAGGTAAAACTCCTTGCTTTTATTGCCCCTAGCAGCAGAGAGGTTACTGATGGGCGATTGGAAGAGGAAAAAGACAGCAGGTTTCCTCGTCAGTCACTATTCATTCATCTGCGTGTTAACAAGCATCACTCAATTTCCCATTCTCTGCAGAGCTGTGTGGGAAGATGGGTAAGCAGAGAGGGGAAGGCGGGGACCCTGTGCTCCTGGAGCCTAAAGTTTGATTTTTTTCATCTGAGTGTCAAAAAATCAAGATAAATTTCTTCTTCGGTCAAATTGTAACACCCAAAAGTTAATAAACAGTGAAAGTGAAGTCGCTCAGTCGTGTCCAACTCTTTGCGACCCCTGTGGACTATAGCCAGGCTCCTCTGCCCATGGGATTCTCCAGGCAAGAATACTGGAGTGGGTTGCCATTTCCTTCTCCAGGGGATCTTCCCGACCCAGGGATCAAACCCGGGTCTCCCGCACTGCAGGCAGACGCTTTACCCTCTGAGCCACCAGGGAAGCCCTAATAAACAGTAACTTATTCAAATATGCAGTAAACACATATTGAGGATTTACTGTCATTAATGAGGAAAAGAGGAGGAGGACAAATTGGTTCAAAGAAGGATATGAGCAAACACCTCAGTAGGTAGCTGCACAGACAGACAGTGTACCTGATACAGTGACGGGAAAGAAGAATGCTGGCATAAGATGGCGAGGTTAGACACACCTGGTCAATGCCTGCAAGGCAACACAACAGTCATCTTTGGTTATATCTCAGCTGGGCAGGAATCTTTGGATCTGTAACAGACCAGTGTGATTCTTAAGTTACCAGTCTTCTACAGTCTTTACAGAGTCAGGGTGCAGTCAATAATAAGCAGTAAGTTACAGTTACGTTTCCTGAAACCGTTGGATGACTGGGTGAGTTTATGAGTCAGTGCCGCGCATGCAGACTTTGTGCGAGGACGGCGGTATTCTGTGCATGCGCTGTCCAGCGTGGTAGGCACCGCGCATACGTGGCTGCTGAGCGTTTGAAATGTGGCTAGTACAAGTGAGGAGTCAATTTTTTAATTTTGTTTAATTTTTAACACACAGAATGGGAGAAAATATCTGCAAACAAAGCAACCACAAGGAATTAATCTCCAAAATTGACAATGAGTTTGTGCTGCTTAATATGAAAAAAAGAACCCAATCAAAACTAGGTAAAAGATCTAAGTAGACATTTCTCTAGAGAAAACATACCGATGGCCAAGAGGCATGTGAATAAAGACTCTCAACATCGCTAATTATTAGAGAAATTCAAACCGAAACTGCAATGAGGTAGCACCTCACAAGAGCCATAGTGGCCATCATCAAAAAGTCTACACACAAGAAATGCCAGAGACCGTGTGGAGGAAAGGCGGAGCCCTCCCAGTGCTGGTAGGAATGCAAACTGGTGCAGCCACTGTGGAGAACAGCTGGAGGCTCCTTACACTAAAAATAGAGCTACCATAGGACCCTGCAGTCCCACCCCGGGCGTATATCTGGAGAAAACAATGGTTCAAAAGGATACATCCCCCCATGTTCATTGTAGCACTGTTTACGATAGCCAAGACATGGAAGCTGCCCAAGTGTCCGCTGACAGATGAACGGATAAAGAAGTTATGGTCCATGTATACAGTGGGATACTACTCAGCCACTGAACTGGGATGGACATGGAGATTATCATAGTAATTTTATTTAATTTTCCTCAATTTTGACTTAAATGACCACATGTGATTAACAGCTACCTTTTTGGACAACACAACTCTAATATGCCATTAAATGACCAAGCGTCATTTTTCTGCCTTGTTTCCAACCGTGGCTAATACTTTTCTTAAACACGCTGTAAGTTAAGTCACGTTTTAAATATGGTTACATGAGCTAAATATGTAAAAGGAATTGGAGAGGACACCTTTGAAAAGACCTAATTCTTTCATGAAGCATATAATTTCTTCTGCAAATTGAATGCTTCTTCTGTTGGGTTTCTTGACAGTAGACTCACCTGAAGTCACTCTGGCCAACGTGGGAACCACTTAGGAAGTTAAGCCTGTCTGGAGGAATGTCAGCTCTGCATTGTACTTCCCAAGGCATTCATTTTCTTTTAGCAAGATAATAACAGTCATGTCCAGTTTTGATTAAAAGGAACTTTCTGCTTTGCAGCAAAGGAAGAGACTATGAATATGACTATCATATTTCACAAGGATACAAGGATTTTAAGGCTTAAATAAGTTAACTTTTCTGCTGCCATCACTTCATTACTCAGAACGAGCAGTCAATGCATTGATAAGGTTGACTTTGATTTCTCATGAAGCTCGGTAGTCTTGCTTAATTTTCTCCTCTTTTCACTTGCCCGCAGGGCTTTTTCCGCAGAAGTATTCAGAAGAACATGATTTACACTTGTCACCGAGATAAGAATTGTGTTATTAATAAAGTCACCAGGAATCGATGCCAGTACTGTCGACTCCAGAAGTGCTTTGAAGTGGGGATGTCCAAAGAATGTAAGTGGAGCTTCAAAAATTCTTTTTCTCTTTGCTTTATCTATAAATATGATGACTCAGCCTCCAAAATCAAGTTGTGGAGGACATCAGCATGTGGAATTCAGACATGACACTAATGATATATTGCCACGGTTAGGTGTCAACAGAGATGGCATGGAAATAGAAAACTGGGCATTTGCAGATAAAATTTGAGTGGCATTTGGTGAAAGGGGAGGAGCTGGGTGTCGTGCTTGTATTCCAGAGCAGTTCGTAACTGACTCTGTGTCTCTGCTGGTAACCCGAGCGTGTCCTAGAACCACATGGAGACCATTCCCCCGGCTTGACAGGAGGAATAAAGAGCTCTGCCTCTACTGATGAGAATAAAACGAGGCAGAGGCAGTAGAAATAATGCACCCTTTCTCAGAGGGGAGGGAGTACCAAACTTTTGCTGTTGAAGAAACATTTAGAAATTTGGCACATTGACACTTTTCCAAACTCGATTCAGCTTTTCTCCTTCCCACCACCCCCTCCTCCAATTATACACTTGATTAATTCAGAAGAGAACATGTGAATAGATTAAAAATGAGTGGTCCAGAATCATCCGCTTATGGGGCTTTGAAGTAGACGTGCTTTAACGCAGGCAGAGGGAATACAGCACCAAAAAGTCATTGCTTGTGGGTTCTCCTTGGTGCTTTCAATGAAGAGAGCAGGAACATGCCAGACCAATGCCCTGGCTTGGGCGGGTGTGAGGAAGAGGCAGGGGTGTGTGCCAGGGGGAACAATCAGTGGAATCTGCCCACCTGCCCTGCATCCCGTGGGGATCTCGTGGGGCCCTGGGCGGGGTGGTCTAAGTGGCTCTGGAGATGCTGAGCCACACACACCCGTCTACAAGTGTGGGGCAGAAAGCCACAGTTTGACAGTGGGGTTTGAAGACTCGTGTTGTTCAGAGGCTCTTGGATTTTGGAACTGGGACATGCGGCCCGGTGCCAGTGCAGAAGGTCCCTGGAGCCAGGAGGGCCCGCACTGAGGGTGTGCAGCTGGCCGCCCAGCTCTCCCCTGGGAGCTGTGACTCGAGGATGTTTCTTGGTGGCCTGCCCAGTGTGTTCCTAACTGTGCCCAGGGTTTAAATGGGCTTTTCTACCTCTTGGGTTTCTACACTTCAGGGAAGACATCAGGGTTGGATCAATTCACTGGACTCAAGCCACCAGTATATTCTGTTCCAGGCAGTATCATTGGTTCATGGTGAACTTGTAACCTAGGTTGGCCCAGTGAGAAAGAGTTCAAGACTCATGCTCATGATCCATAAAAGAAAAAAAATGGTTAATTAGACTTCATCAAAATCAGAAATGTCTGCTGTTCCAAAGACACTGTGAAACTAATGACAAGACAAGCCACAGGTGAGGAGAAAATATTTACAAATCACATATCTGATAAGGACTTAAATGTAGAAATAGAAAACCTTTGAAAACTCGATGATAAGAAAGCAAATAACCCAATTAAAAAAAAACTAAGTAGTACTCTTCAAAAACGCTAAGATTCTGAAAGACAGAATGACTGAGACACGACAGCTAAGTGATCCTGAAGATGCTGGAGCAGAAGGAAACTATCCATAAAGGACATTATTGGGACGCTTATTGAAATTTGAGTACAGACCGTAGGTTAGAATTGAGTCCGCTTTAAATTTCCCGACTTTGATCGTTGCGCTTTTGTTATATGAACAAGAGAATGTTCTTATTCTCAGTATCTGCAACTAGCTCTCCATGGTTCAAAAGATAGGGGGTGTGTGTGTGTGTGTGTGTGTGTGTGTGTGTGTGTGTAGGTGTATGTGTGTGAGACAGAGAAATGAGACAGAAAGAACAGAGAGGTGAAAAATATCAAACCTTATGAGTCTGAGTGAAGGCATACACCATGAAGGAGCTCCTTGTACCATTCTTGCAACTTTTCAGCAAATTTGAAATTTTATCAAAATAAAATTACTAAAACAAAAGACTCATGCTTAGAAGTGTCCTGCCTTCTGCCGCAGGTGCACGGGGAGACAGGTGCCCACGGGTCCTCTCAGCCCTGAAGGAGGTCAGTGACAGGTCAGAGCAGGCTCTGTGGATGGAGGAGTGGACAGACAGACAAACTCAGGCCCTGACGGCATCCCTGAGTTGCTGAACCAACCGCCCCTGGAACCTCTGCCTCCAGGTCATTTGGTGGTATCTGCCAAGAGGCCATCATGAAGGCCCTTGGGCTGGGCCCTCATTCATAATTATGCTCCCGATGAGCAAGCATGGGGTCACCAGCCCCATGGGTACCAGATGGAAGCATCCAGCAGGTGGCATCCTCTGGGGGCTCGTCTGCAGGTGATGAGTCCACATTTCAGCAAGTTCCTTTGATCCCCTCTGGACTTCAGAGCTATCAAATGAAAAAAAGAAAAATCAATGAATGTTATGATATGAAAGTAATCTTTACTTAGTTCAGGCCCCAAACCCTACCACTGACGAGAAAAGAGTGATATTGCCCTGAAAGAAGCAGATCATTTTTATGTGTGTGCAAGACCCACAGGATGTCCCCTTAACTCCCTTTTTTGGTCTGACATTCTTTAGATGTGGATGTTACGCTGCAGTTCTGTGGGGGAATTTTGGTTCAGACTACAATTATAAATGAGTAAGGCAGCTGTGGACTCAGGGTAAATCGGTACTTTTGCCTTTATTTTGTGTGGGCTAGAGACCCATTTCCTGCTTACATTACTTAAAACCCATATCCTGCTGCTCTGTAAAAACTGGCAGGTCAGTTGCCAATTTAAAAAAAATAATAATAATAATGTTCACACCCACAGGAAAACTCTAGTTTCAACCCTCAAGGAACTTATCACTCTAATTAGTTTGAAAAATATAGGAATGGGAAAAAAATGGGATCGTTATGCCCGAGTATACAAAAATAAATGTATTTTCTTTAGAAGGAAATTGAAGGCGAAGACAATAAACACTTGGAGTATAGTGACTGAGAGTCTAATAGAAAATTTTAAAAGTTGAAACAGAAGGAAGCAGGAAAATAAGAGAATCGGTAACCAATTAGACCACAGTATCCGCAACTGAAATAAACCCAGAAATCATAGAGACTCTTGGGATGGTCGAGCTGAAAATGGATCTCAGAGATTGGTTTTCACTCACCCCTCTCCCTTGACACACAAGTATACCAGGGCCCAGAAAGATGAAACGGTCCTCCCAGCCATCCCCTACTGGCTGCAGACAGAGCCAGGCCCAGAGTTCACGGCTGCCACCTCTCCTTGCCACGCTTTCTTCACAGCACCAAGATGAGCCAGGCCTTCGGGTCTAGTTGTAGGTCTTGTCAGTTCACCAGGATGTTGCAGAACTCTTTGGATGCAAGGGACAGAAAACCCGGCTGAAACTTGCCATAAGCTCAAAAATCAGCACATGTAACGGGACTTTCCGGATACCATGACTGGATCCAAAGGCTCCTGTTTGTTTTAGGGGCATTTTCATTGTCCCCTTCATCTCTCCCAGCTGGTTTTTGTTTTGTTTTTGTTATTTTACTGGGTTGGTTTTGTTTCTGGGAAGCTTTTCCAAGTGACTAATAAAGATGGCCAACCAACAGCTCCAGCCAATAGCCTACCCAGCAGAAACACAGGGATCCAGATCCTGGGTGAAGGCAGGACTTGGGGGTGGGGCAGGGGCAGAGTACTGTGATTGGCTAGTTCTGGATCCGTGTCCATCCCTGGATCCCGCCCCCCGAGCCAGAAAGATGGGGGCAGAAACGATTTCATGTTCAGCATGAAGTATCAAGTCTTCGGCACTGTCCCCAGAATGTTCTTATTCTTGAATCGGGGGCAGCGGGTGGAGAAACCTCAGCATTATAGTGCTCGCTAACACAGACAAGGTGTTTTCCGTGTACCAGGCACGGCGTAAACTGCTCATAATATGTCATCCCATTTGATCCTCAGAGCAACCCTGTAAGATAGGTTAGTTTCAATTCCTCTCTCCCCCTGTTTTAGGAAGATGTGGACGCTGAGGCACAGAGAGGTTAATTTACTCGCCGTAACACAGTGGGTAAGAGGCAGCCCTGGGCTTAGGGCCCAGGGAGTGACACTGTGTGCCCTAAAAAGCAGCTTTGAAAACTCTGGATTTTATTACCAGTGGTTAATAAAACAGCAGTCACACTCCTTGCTGTGTATTAGAGATGTACGCCCTGGAAAATCATGTGCAAATTTAATTTTTGTAGATCAAATTTGGTTTTAAAAGTATACGGGGGTGTACAGAGAAAGCCTTTTCTGCGTGTCCCGTCAGAAAAGCGAGGTTGTTTCTTTATTTTCCTGTTCCCTGAATGCTGGTGGGCTTACCTTCTATCTTCCAAGAGCTTTGTACAAGAGGGGAACCTGGGTTTTTTTTTTTGGCAGAAGAGTGGCTATTTGTCAGAGCATAGGATTTGAAACCAGTAACAGCAAGGGGGAAAAGAAATCGATTTTCAGCCGCATTTGAAAAGTAGTACAAAAATTTATGAAGAACTTGGGGAGGAGGGAAAGGAAGTAACATGACTCCAGCTTGAGTGATGATGAACTTCTGCAGGTGGGTGGGAGGCTGGTGACCACGGCAGGCAATGCAGCAAAGCCCTAAAGTAAAAACCGGGGGGGGGGGGGAAGGATCAGCAGCAAATGGAGACAGAAGATTTGGGACTGAGAATGAGACATTCGGTCCAGACAAGCTTGTTCTGCGGTGGGGAGGGAGCAGGCTGAAGCCATGCTGCTTAGGGATCACAGAAGGGAAGATGACAATGTGCGTTCCGGTCAGTGACAGAAAGCCCAGTGATAACTCACATTTTCAACCGTTGATCAGCAAAACTGAAAAAAGGGTCAAATAGAAAATGTTTTGACTCTGTGGGCCGTGTGATCTCTGTCCCAGTGCCTCGGCTCTGCCGCTGTAGCACAAACACAGCTGTTGCTGCTGTTATTTAGTCGCTCAGTCGTGTCCGACTCTTTGGAACCCCGTGGACTGTAGCCCGCCAGGCCCCTCTGTCCACGGGATCTCCCAGGCAAGGATACTGGAATGGGTTGTCATTTCCTCCTCCAGGGGATCTTCCCGACCCAGGGATCGAACCCCTGTCTCTGGCATTGGCAGGTGGACTCTGCCGCTGAGCCACCAGGGAAGCCTAATCACAGCTACAGAAAATATACGAGCAGAAAGGTGTGGTTGTGTCCCTGTGCAGCTTTATTTACTAAACAGGTGTCCGGTGGGTTTGGTCTGGAAGTACTCCTGCCTTCCTGGCTCCCCCAGCGGTCAGCCATGCCGGCTGCTCTGCGACCTCAGCTTCGCGCCCCCTCCCCGCCACCTGCTTTTCTCCTGTGACGGGTAATCACTTAGCTTCCAGCTGCGCTAGAGCCTCTGGCCCTCGAGCCTCTCACAGCTCTCAGCTCCTGCAAAGGCTGTGCCCTGTAGTTAGGTTTTCACCCCCTTCCCCATCCGAGGAACCCCAGAAGCCTGCTGAAATGTTGCTTCCTCCCTGAAGCCCCCCGCACGCTCCGTTCTCTCCCCTGTGCTCCTGGGGGGGGGGGGGGCGGAGGCTCTGTACAAGCCTCTAGGAACCACAGGCTATTTTGTTATCCCATGAGGCTTCCTGGCTTGATTATAAACCCCTGAGAGGCGAGCGTCCTGTGCTCCTTACCTTATAGCCCCAGAAGCTAGCACGATGCTTGCACAGGGAAGTCAGGTTGTCAAGGGGCTTAACTGTGGCTGTACTGAGAGACGCCCTGGCCTCTGCGAGCTGTCAGCCACACAGCCTTTCTGGATAAAACTATTCAACTGTCACTCACTCACTCCTCTGCCCCGGGCCCAGAACAAGACACACACCTTCTCCAGGGCTGTGTTCTCTACCTAGATGAGCGAAGCCTTGCTGCTGACTGACCACCTGGGCATGGTCTGAGAAGGGATGCTTTTCCTCCTGTTCAGAGACTGGTGTTGCTGCCATCAGCTTCCTCTGTCTGGTCGCCTTCCCTGGCAGATTTAAAGTTTTTGTAGTGTGTTCACTGGGGAAGACCGTCGAGCCGAGCAGGCATCGCATGTGACCGTGCATGAAAAACGCAGGGAAGGTGGGAGGAACTGGGATGGATGGGCAGGGGGCAGGCTGTGGCTCCCTTTTGCCAAACCTTGGTAATGCTGGCCAGGGTTCTTGGCCTCCTCAATCAATAGATATTGATTAGAGGCCAGACAAGAAATTCAGGCAAGGTTTTATTGGGGTCCCTGCTTCATAAAGGGTAGTGAAAACAAGTAACAGGCTCCCTTGCTCACTCCCTGAGCAGGATGGGGCAGCTGGTTCCTTACATGAGGGATGGGGACGTGTCCTGGGCTTCCCTGGTGGCTCAGCTGTGAAGAACCCGCCTGCAGTGCAGGAGACCCGGGTTCAGTCCCTGAGTTGGGAAGATTCCCTGGAGGAGAGCAGGGCAACCCACTCCAGTATTCTGGCCTGGAGAATCCCATGGACAGAGGAGCCTGGCGGGCTACAGTCCATGGGGTCATAGAGAGTCAGACACAAAAGACCAACTAGAGAGGGGCGGGGGGTGGTGTGTGTCCAGGGGTCAGGCTAGAGGGCTGTCTTAGGGTCTGCCCGCCCCTTTGGTGGTGCTGAGTGCAGGGGCATGCGCAGTTCCCTGCTTCTGTTCCCGACTCCGCAGAAGTGGCAGTTGGGTTTTTTGGTCTCTCTGTATATCTTGTTGTCCGTACTTTGCCCCAACCGCTCACATATATGCAGTTGCTTTTAGTCCCTGCTGGTTTCTTTGTATTTTGTTGCTGGAAGAGACGTTTGTCCAGGGGCAAGCACAGCAGCAAAGGGTCCCAGGTCCCAGGCCATCTCAGTTCAGTTCAGTCCAGTCACTCAGTCACGTCTGACTCTTTGTGACCCCATGGACCACAGCACTCCAGACCTCCCTGTCCATCACAAACTGCCGGAGTTTACTCAAACTCATATCCATTGAGTCAGTGATGCCATCCAACCACCCCATCCTCTGTCGCCCCCTTCTCCTCTGACCTTCAGTCTTTCCCAGCATCAGGGTCTTTGCAAATGAGTCAGCTCTTCACATCAGGTGGCCAAAGTATTAGAGTTTCAGCTTCAACATCAGTCCTTCCAATGAATATTCAGGACTGATTTCCTTTAGGATGGACTGGTTGGATCTCCTTGCAGTCCAAGGGACTCTCAAGAGTCTTCTCCAACACCACAGTTCAAAAGCATCCATTCTTCGGCTCTCAGCTTTCTTTATAGTCCAACTCTCACATTCATACATGACTACTGGAAAAACCATACCTTTGACTAGATGGACCTTTGTTGGCAAAGTGACGTCTCTGCTTTTTAATATGCTGTCTAGGTTGGTCATAACTTTCTTTCCAAGGAATAAGTGTCTTTTAATTTCATGGCTGCAGTCACCATCTGCAGTGATTTTAGAGCCCCATAAAATAAAGTCTGACACTGTTTCCACTGTTTCCCCATCTGTTTGCCATGAAGTGATGGGACCAGATGCCATGGTCTTAGTTTTCTGAATGTTGGGTTTTAACTGTCTCATTGGTGGTGAAATTGCTCCCAGACAAAAGGCGGGGATCCAGGGACAGGCTGGACTTGGGGGTGCAAATGGAAGATGCGAATGAGCCTGGATGAAGATGCGTGAGCTGTGATGAGGGGGGTTTGTGGTCCTGGTACCTCCACTGTGTGGCAGGTTCCGTGGGCCTCCGGCCTTTAGGGTGGGCGCCCTCCACAACAGCGTCATGGAAGGTCCTGAGGCCACCGCCCCCTTCTGTTTCTTCTTTCCTTTCTTAAAACCACTGGCTGGTAATTTTCAAAGGAACCTATTTACATTTTCTTTGAGCTTATATTTATGTAGTCCATGCCTTTGAGGGGTAGGGAAAACGCATCTTTGATTTTGTGTGAGAATGCTATTCAGTATTTATTTTACAGCTTTTTTTCCCTAAGACAGTTTCATAAGTGTTTTTTTAAAATAGATTGAATAATCTCTGAATTTAAGAGTCCCTAACCACTCATTGACAGCTTCTCATTTGGGGCATATTGAGATTAAAAACAGCTTTTTATAAAGTCTCTAAATTCCAATTTACACTTTAGACATGAATGTCCCCGTGGGTGGGTTGAATGCAATAAATGGACTTTGTACGGACACTTAAGACACTTCCAGGAGAGGCTCTGGTTGTCTTGTTTCCATCATTTCCCCTTCAGTGTTAAACCTACGTTAAAACAAACCTTTTGGATGAAAGGCTCTTAACCTTGGTTAAAATCACTTTTCTTGGTGCACAATTTATATGGATATGCTCATTGGTTCTACGGCTGAATTTTACTGGCTTAATTATGAAGAAATTCATATTGTAGGTTGCCCCATGTACATGGAAAATTACATAAAAATCATCATCAGGGCACGCAAACGTCTTTCTAATTACGGTTTATTTCTTCCTGTGTTCCCGGGCCCTAGCCTGTTGCTGCGTTTCCGAGGTTCTGTTCTGTTCAGCGGAGATGGAGCTCTAGCCCCGCCTTCTCGCTTCACCCCCACCGCACACAAATCACCCCAAAGCACCTCCCCGGGGAAGTTAAGGAAAGACTGAAACTTTTTTATATCTAAAAATGTCACGGAAGCTGGGACGTAAAAACCCGCTGCCCCGTTCCACTGGCCACAGGCTCCTGTTTGCCTGCATCTGCCCAGGACCCTAAAACCACAGGGGATTCCGTTTGGGCCCCGGCAGGCCGGGCAGTCTGTGCCGCCGTGGGGTTGAACGACTTCTCTCCCCGCAGCCTCGCAGAGCCTCGCCTTAGACAAACGAGAAACTCCCATCAGTCGGCGCATGGAGCGGCGATGGGGGTTGAGCTGGGCCCGCGAGCCCTCCTGTCTGGGGCAGGGCCGAGCTGGCCCCCGGTGTGCGCGGCCTTGCAGGGGGTGGGTCTCGTGCCTGGGACCCCGCCCGCCGCACGACAGGTTCCGGGTCGGCGCTGCCCGTTCCTCGGAGTCTCCCTCCGCTGCTCACACTGGCTGTGTCCTGTCCTGCTGTTGTTGCTGCCACACCTGTCTTTTTTTTTTTTTTTTTTTAATAATGCTATGTAGTTATTTTTGGCTGTGCTTCATCTTCATGCCGTGCGTGCGCGGGCTTTTTCTCCAGTTGTGGCCGGCAGGGGCTACTCTAGTCGTGGTCTGCGGGCTTCTCGTCGCGGTGGCTTCCCCTTGGCGGAGCAGGGCTCTAGGGCGTCCCGGCTTCAGTAGGTGCGGCTCTCGGGCTCTAGAGCGCAGGCTCAGCAGTAGTGGCGCACGGGCTTAATTGCTCCGTGACATGTGGGATCTTCCCGGACCAGGTCGAAGCCGTGTCTCTTGCATTGGCAGGTGGGTTCTTTAGCATCATTACCCCTTTAGTGTTAAAGCTGCATTAAAACCAACCTTTGGATGACTTAACCACTTCCCTGCGCCACCAGGGAAGCCCTGGTTTTGATTTGGATAAGCACAGCCTTGGTCCTCCTTCGGGACAGAAGTGAAGGCGGGGAACTGTGTTGAGGTGTTTGTATAGCAGGACAGTGCAGATGGAAGCCCCACACGTTGCCTCGCCACGTTAAGGGAAAAAAGCTTGCTGACGAAGTTTCTAGAATAAAAGTCCGCCTTCCTTGGCTGCTGTGAACTTGGAGGCAGGTAGCTCATCTGCCTGGAGATGCGTGAGGGCAGAGAATGAGACAGGGTCCTGCTGGCATCACGGAGCCCTGCTCCATGGGGGAAGCTGAAGTGTTAGAAAGGAGGCCTCCCTGCTCATCAGCTCAGGGTGCCGATGCTGGCCCGGGCGGTGCGGAACCGAGCCGAGTCCCCAGGGAGGCAGGGCCCCCTCCCTCGCGGCATCCCCCCTTTTCCGCCCACATGGCTCTGTCCATCTCTCCGCATCCTTCATTTGGGTCTCCGTGCCTGCCTTCCCCTGGACCCATTGTCTCCTTTTTCCCAACTAGACCTTATCACCCTTCAGGCTGTTTATCAGCACGGCTTTTTGCCATCAGCCATGCAGGTGATACGGGCACAAAGTGCTTTACCAAGAGCCTCCCAAGACTTAGGGTCACCCCCCTTGTCCTGAGAGTCGGAGAAGCTAAGGCCTGCCCAGCT
This sequence comes from Bos taurus, assembly GCF_002263795.3. Lineage (NCBI taxonomy): Eukaryota > Metazoa > Chordata > Mammalia > Artiodactyla > Bovidae > Bos > Bos taurus. Next base: position 40,290,618 of record NC_037354.1, on the reverse strand, counting down.
CATGGTGCTGGCTTCAACCCACAGGTCCCGTTCCAGTCCCGCAGATCTTCTCAAGCTTCTCTTTGCTCGGTGGTAGTGGCTTAGTCGCTCAGTCCTGTCCGACTCTTGCGACCGCATGGACTACAGCCCACCAGGCTCCTCTGTCCTTGGGATTCATCAGGTGAGGATACTGGAGTGGGTTGCCATTTCCTCCTCCAGAGCATCTTCCCAACCCAGGGATCGAACCTCGATCTCCTGCATTGCAGGCGGATTCTTCACCAGCTGAGCCGCCGACAGTCAAGTTCTCTTGCAAGTTTAATGTTACCAGGTTTTCCGTGTCCTCACCCGTCTTTGCTGCCAAGTCTCATATTCTGTCATTCACATATAAGATTTGATTTGACGTATGCACTGGTTTAATGTGCATTTCCCCTGGTGTAAACTCTGCCCAAGGTGATGTGAGACATAATTTAGGAAATACTGAATACATAATTTAGGAAATCAGATCATACAGTGACAAAGTTATTTCCTTTTCCATCAATATTCATTCAGCCTTTTCATTGCCAGTGAGAAGGTCTCAGGTTGATGCTGATACTTCCTTGATCAACTCCTCATGAACCTTCAATGCTCCCTCTTTTTAACAGAGAGGACAGACTCCTGTCCTTAGGTAGAAACCGTATTTGTTTCAGAGGTGTGCAAACCTTCTTAGGTGGCCAGATAACACTTACTTGAGGCTTTGCAGGCCATTGGGTGTCGTTGCTCCTGCTTTACTGTTGCCCCATGAAAGTTTCATGAAGGAGCCTGGCTTTGTTCCAGTAAAACTTTATTTAGTAAAACTTGATTACAAGCAAAGGCAGTTGACCTGAAAACGCTGTTTACTTATTTTTTTATTCTTATCTCCTATTTATGGCCATTGCTACTCCTTTCCCCTTTATATTAACAGTAGTAAAATAAAATTCTCTAAAATCTGTCTCACCAAAAAATTAGTTTGGATGGAACTCATCAGAGCCTGCTGGCCTGTGAGCGTGTGAAAAACCTGAAGGTAGTCAGGACCGCAGCTGGAAAAAGCCTGGTTTTCTGAGCCAAGCGGTCAGGTGTTGCTGGACAGGAATAGAGCAGCATCTCTCCAGAGCCTGCACCTCGCCTGGGGGTCTGGACCCCCCGGCCTGCCTCTGGCCTGCCCCCACCCAGCCCTCTCCCCACCCCGAGCTGCCCGCATGTGGAGGGTATGGGTCCTGCTTTGCTTGCCTCCTGGGTTCGTCCTGTCCTGGTGCCATGAAGGGTGGGTCACCCCTGGATCTGTGGGGCGGGCTTTCAGACATCCAGACTGCCTGCAGCGGGAGCAGGAGAGGCCAGGCAGGCCTTCAGGGCGGTTTGCTTGAGTCCCTGCCTCATGTTTGTTTATCTGTTTCTGGCTGAGCTGGGTCTTTGCTGCTGCGTGGGCTTTTCTCTGCTTGCGGGAGCAGGGGCCATCTCCAGGTGCAGTGTGCAGGTGGCTCAGGCTGGTGGCTTCTCTTGCGGTGGAGCAGGGCTTTGCGGGCACCTGGTCTTCAGGAGCTGTGGAGCGCGGGCTTAGCTGCTTCTCGACACGTGGGATCTTCCCATGCCAGGGACCAAACCCACGTCCCTTGCATCGGCAGGTGGGTTCTTACCCTCCGCGCCACCGGGGAAGCCCTGTGTCCCTGCGTCCGAAGAGCGGTGTCGTGGGGTTGGAGGCGCAGACCCAAGGCAGCTGGGGTTCGGGTCTCAGCCCCTTCCTGCTTGGCTCTGCACCGCTCGGGCAGGTGGTTCCTCTGCTTCTGCGGTTTTGCCTGTAACAGAGAAATAACCATAGTGTCTCCCTCTCACGGCTACTGTGAGGAACAGATGGATTAACCTGCGGCAGGGGCTAAAGACATTTCCTGGTAAGTCTTAGCCCCTGTTCCTGCTGCCCCTGCTACGATGAAGGCTCCGCCTGGCCCCTGGAGCACGGCCCATGGGATCCTCAGCACGGTCCTCAGTGACTCTACAGGACAGCCGGTGCTCCCGGTCCAACAGCCCATTTACCCAAAACAAGAGGTGCCTTCAGTGGGACATCTGTCTTTGGGGCTCAGACCCAGCCCCCACAAGCAGAGAGCTGGCACTGAGCTGGGGGCCCCCACGCCAGGAACCACCACCCTGCACCACCTGTGGACTCCCCCACGTGAATCAGGGACCATCCACGCAGCGGCCCGGCCTGCAGCCTGCCCACTCTGGTTCTCATCCTGCTCCCCAAAGACCCCCGAGTGATCTGCCTCAGGCCGAGCTGCCCCCCGCCTTCCTCTCCCTCGTCCTAACCCACCACCCCCCTAAGTGAGCCCCCAGGCTCCTCCAACAGCAGAGGCAGGTGGGCACGCTCACCTCCCCACGGTGTGACATGCCACAGACACTTGAGTTCAATGACTTTCAAAGTCAGACTTGTTCTGAGTTCAGAAGGTAGGGGGGTGTGAGAGAGACAGGCGGCAGGTGTTCCCTGCACGGGCTGTGAGCACCCTGAGGGCAGGTGCAATCTCTTTCCTGTTTGGGTCCCCAGCGCCTTGTACTGAGCAGCGAGTTCTGGAATGCGTTGCAGGCAGAGGGTGCTTCAGAAGTGCGGATTCCGAGTCAGGACCTTTGATCTTCCCAAGAGATTGGAATCAACATATTGCTGTATTGAGCCTGTTGTTCTCCCTTCCGTTTCGCTCCCTCCGCTAATTCGCACCCTGTGAACACTAGCCTGTTGGCCCTTTCATGACATGACATCTTGATGTGATGTGTGCCGTGGTGGGTGTAACCAGATAGAGATTGTAAGTGGGTCCTAATGGAGATTTGCTCTCTCTCAGAACCGCGCACACATAGACACCACATTCCATCCAATCTATAACTTGTTAAGGCGCACTATAATTTTATGTACTGCTAAAAAGAAAACAGCACCAATTAAACTAAGACACAGCGAAGATGGTTAAGACAGGTGGCAGTTTCAGAGAGAGAGAGGGAGGGAAGCCAGATCTCAGTCCTGTAAGAAAAGAAAGCGTCTCACATTCGAGGCTGGAAATATGCTCTGTTTTCATCTGGAGCTGTTTTTCATCCTGCTTTAAATAGACACGGATGATAAAACCTCAGTGCCCAAAGACAATCCCCAGCGCAGAGCGTTGGCTGAGTAAATATACAAGGACTTCTAAAATAGCTGGCAGAGAGCCCTTTGTTTGGAAACAAATGTGTCCCTGAAAATAGCAACCCAAGATTCGCCCGCTCAGCCCCTGTGTTCCGGCCGAGCGGGGCCCTGCTTTAAGTGTCTTCTCGGCGGCAGCAGTTCTCTGGAGGGTGGCTCCCTAAATTGCTCCATAAATCCACGCATACCGCTCAGTCTGGAATTTGCCCTTCCTGCAGTGGGACTGCGCACTCACACCAGTCTGCCGTCGCAGAACATTAACTATCACAGTCAGGGTATCCCCTCCCATCCTTCTTCCTCTGATACTGGGAAACAAAGGGTTGCTTTGAGCCGATGAATGCGATTAATGAAGACAGGTGTCTTTTTAGTGGTGAGACCAAGGAGAGAACGCTGTTTCCTCAAGAGAAACAGCGTCCCAAGTTTCTGTCCCAAGTTCACACTTGTTTCAACACTCATTTCACAGATATAATGTCCCTCCATGATTAAAAAGTCTGATCGTCCTGTTTTCAAAATGATTTTCGGACAGAAACGTTCTGAAGTTGGAGGATGTGAGTCCCACCCCCTGTCTTGGCTTGTTTCTTCTGGTGTTGGATAGCATCACTGAGTCAGACTTATAAACAGTGTTTTGGTTTAGCAACATTGTTTAAATCTTAAAATAGAACAGAGGGATTTCGCTGGTGTTTGAAAATGGACCCACTTAGGAGGCGCTCATGATACAGCACTTCCAAGAAGAAGATAAAACTTGCTTTGAGTAAACTCTGTCCACTCTGGGACTTAATGAGGACAGGCAGAAAATCAAGTGCAAACTATAATGCATGAAGGATTCCCGCATTGTGTCCTGAAAGTGTGGGGACACAGCCCTTGAGCAACTTTGAATGGAAGCTTGGGTGTGGCTTCCCCTTGAACTTGGAGCTCTCAGAGATGTGAAAACACGCAGCTCCTAGTGGGCTCCTGACCAGGGAAGGGAGACGTCATGACCTCGTGGAGCCGAGCCAACACTTGGAGATGACCGTGCCTGTGTCTCCTGGATGGTAACAGGATCTGGGGCTACAGAACACAAAGCCCAGTTTGTTTTTGCAAATAGTGCCTTTTGTGTGGCTCTCTGAGTTCCTTAATTTTATGTCCATCAAATTGAAATGTGGTCCTTTACCAGAAAGGCTTATACCCTAATGTTCACTGAAGTATTATTCACAATAGCTGAGACGTGGAAACAGCCTGTATGTCCCTCAACAGAGGAATGGTAAAGATGTGGTACATTTATACAGTGGAATACTACGCAGCCATTAAAATGAAATAATGCCATTTACCACAACATGGATAGGCCTAGAGATGATCATACTAGGTGAAAAATATATGATATTACTCATATGTAGAATCTAGACTTTTAAAAATTAAAGAAGTGAACTTATTTTCAAAACAGAAACAGACTCGCAAATTTTGAAAACCAACTCTTGTTACCAAAGGGGAGACGTGAGTGCGAGGGGGGAGATGTGAGTGCGAGGAGTCAAGCAGGAGCTTGGGGTTAGCGTATGCACACTACAGTATACAAGACAGTCAGTCAGGACCCAGTGCGCAGCACAGGGACACTGCTCGGTGTTCCGTGATTCCCTCTACAGGGAGAGACTCTGAAGAGGATGAACGTGTGTGCGTGTTCCGGAAGCACTTTGCTGTCCACCGGACACAAAGCCAATCCTGGAAATAAGTTATCCTCCACTACAATTTTAAAAAGGAAGATGATGACTCCTCCTCCCTTTAACACATCACCATTCCTTCAGGAGCTGTTTCGCCCTCTCTGCCTTTTGTCTTCTCCTCTAACTGGGGACCTTTTTCAGTTGCAGCTCTGAACTCTTCAGGAGCTCCGGACATGGGGTGTTACGCTGACTTACTCTGAGTTCTCTGAGGATGGTTATATCACACCTCTAATCTCATCAACCCAACTGACTGGCTTTTCCCTTTGGTGCCACGCACTGCAGATTAATAGCCCGTGGATCCCTTTACAGCTTGTTTTGGAAAACTTATTTCAGCCATCAAATAATAAACAGCGCAAGAAGAATTGTTATTTTTTAGTAGTAAATTATCAGTGTGTGTGTGTGTGTGTGTGCACACCTATAGCCCAGCAGGCTCCTCTGTCCATGAAATTTTCCAGGCAAGAACACTGGAATGTGTTGCCATTTCCTCCTCCAGGAAATCTTCCTGACTGAGTGGTCAAACCCATGTCTCTTACATCTCCTGCGTTGGTAGGCAGGTTCTTTACCACCTAATAGTGTCCGTAAATTTCTCTCAGGTATGTAATGTGATCAGAATGGGATTTATGAACCAATTTATATTCTAGTGTAATAATAAGCTGCTATCCCTTTTTTCCATAATTAAAAAAAAAAAAGATGTCTTTTCATTTTGAATCATCCATTAGAGGCCAATGGGACTTTCACTGAGAGTGGTTTAGAAAAGTTAACAAGAAGATACGGCTGATAGAATAGACAACTTGCATTTTTTTCCATAGCTATCGAGTCATTTCTTTGTGAGGCTGTTTACATTTAAAGAAGTTCTGAGTTTACAGAAAGTCCATTTTAATTTCTTTGTCCTTTTTATTAGTTTTAAAAAATGTTTACCATATGTTAATGACAAAGGAGAAATACTAAAAATGGTAAATCCTTTCCTAATACCAGTTAGCAGAATAGGAGCAATTAATTCAGCTTCTGAAATTTAACTATAAAGAGATAGCATTTTTGATTTGGTATGTTGGTGTATTAAGCATTTGATTTAGGATATGGAATATCACTTTTAAGCATCAAAACTAATGAAGCTTCATTTCAGCAAAAGAGACAAATATAAACAAGCCCCAACCCTTTTTATAGAGATATAGTTCTCAGCGCCATCTTCAAGAACGCAAGGGAGTTTACAAGAACATTGTTTTAAAAATGATTGCAATTCAAGAGTAAAAAGACAACCTATTAAAAAGAGAGCAGTGGGGCTTCCCTGATGGCTCAGTGGTAAAGAGTCCGCCTGCCCACGCAGGAGACAAGAGGTCTGTCCCTAGTCTAGGAAGGCCCCACGTGCTGAGGGGCAGCTGAGCCCACGAGCCACGCCTACTGAGCCTGCGCTCCAACAGAAGCCCACGCTCTGCCATGAAGGGCGGCCCCTGTCTCTGCAACCAGAGAAAAGCCCACCCAGCGACAGAGAGCCAGCACAGCCAAAAACAAAGAAAGAAATACGTCTTTCTAAAAAGTAGGCAATGGATTTGAGTAGACATTTCACCAAAGAGGACATACAGATAAATGGCCAGTCAGCACACAGGATGACACTCGGCGTGTTTATTAGTCGTCAGGGAAAGGCACATCAGAGTCACTGAGTTCCCATTTCACACCCACGGCAGCAAGTGCTGGGAATCACTTATGCCTCTGGTCACTCCTGCTCACTGATGAAGAGACAAGACCAAAAAAAAAGTGGTCTCCCCATGCAATGGAATGTTATTCAGCCGTAAAAAGGAATGAAGTATTGATACATGGTACAGCATGCTGACCCTTGAAAATGTTAAGTGAAAGAAGAAAGACACAAAGCCTCCATAATGTGTGAATTCACCTCTTAAAATGTCCAGAATAGGCAAATCCATAGAGACAGAAGCAAAGAAAAGATATCTGTATAACTGAATCACTTGCTGTCCACCTGAAACTAATTCAACACTGTCAACCAACTATATATGAATTAAAACACATTTTTTAGTTAAAAATGGAAACACAGAGACAGAAGGTAGGAGTGACCAGAGGCATAAGTGATTGAAGAGTCAGGAGTGGCAGCCAGCGGGTTTCTTCTTAGGGCTGGTACTGTGACAACTTTGTGAATATCTCAGAGACCACCAAGTCACACTCCTTAAAAGGTCAACTTTATGTTAAATGAATAATATACCAGTTTTTTAAATGAAAGAATATTTTAAATGCTAGGTTAGCTGACTTAGGGGGAAATAGGAGGAGAAACCTTAGAGTCAGATTAACACACTGAGGTTCATGCAGCCTAGACAAGGCTTCCGGTCACCCTAGTGGAGTGCAAAAGGAAGCTGTCAGGGGCAGGGTCCTTGGCGTCCATGAGATGGAAACAGCCGAGTCTCCAGTGACTTGGAGATGAACGTCTCCCAGGAGTCCTTCTAAAGAGAGCCCCAGGAGGCGTCTTAGGATGTCCTTGACATTTCTCATTGCTCTTCCTTGGGACATCCCTTCATGTAATTCAATCTCATCTCTTTTCCAAGTTGGAATTAAAAAGGCATCAGAAAAGCAAGGGGATCTTTCTGATGCTAGATCCCCGAAGAAATAACTGGGCCGGAAATTGAAAGGAACACCGATAAAGACTCACACCAAACAAGGGTTGACTCTCCCCCTTGATCCACTTCAAGTTACATCATTTAAAACTCTCTCCTTCAAATCTCCTTCAATTCTGGAGATCTCCTCGGTTTTGCTTCCCCGGTCGCTCCAGCTTGTGCTGTACAGTAGGTTTTTGTTGGGTTTCCATTTTAAACCTAGCAGTGTGGACATGACCTCCCCAAAGTCCCTAACTATCCCCCCCACCTCGCCCCCCAGCAAAGAAAATGAACTTAGCTATTTCAGTCTTTTTAATTTTAGACATCTCCTGGGTATGAGGTGATAACCTTACTGTGGTTTTAGTTTGTGTTTTCATGATCACTAATGACACTACATTGCTTTTTTATTTTTTGGCCTTCATTTTTTTTTTAACTGGGATATAGTTGCTTTACAATGTTGTATGAGTTTCTGTTGTACAACAAAATGAATCAGCCCTGCGTCTTTACATTCCCTCCCTTTTGAACCTCCCTCGCACCCCCCATCCCACCTCCTAGGGCGGCCCAGAGCGCCCAGCTGAGCTCCCTGTGCTGCAGAGCAGCTCCCCGCCGGCCGGCTGGCTCACGCCTGGGAGGTTACCCACGTCAGCGCGGCTCTCTCGACTCGGCCCTCCCTCCCTGTCCCCCACTGTGTCCACACCATTCTCCCACGTCTGTCTCTATTCTTCCTCTGCAAATAGGTCCCATCAGTACCATCTTTCTAGATTCCACATGCATGCATTAATATACGATATTTCCTTTCTCTTTCTGACTTCCTTCGTTTTGTATGACAGACTCTAGGTTCATCCACACCACGACAAATGACCCCTTTTTTATGGCTGCGTACGTTGCTTTTTCATTTAACAAAAGCTCAATCTGTTGAGTTAGAAAATATAAAATAAAGCTGTACACATTTTGGTCTCATGTTTGTAAAAACAAAGTTTGGAAGATAGTGCTGAGAATGTTAAAAGCTCTTGTTATATTCTTGTGTGAACTTGTCTATAGTTTTATTGTTTAACCTCAGTACACATTTGTTAGTCGTGTGATAAAAGAAGAAAGATTTGGAAAAAAAAAAAAAGGTTAATTCCTTAATTGATCAAGGTAGAACTTTCATTTTCCTAATTGTCTTAACACTTTCGGCTAAGTAAATAGATAGAAATGGTTGAGAACATAGATATTAATACAGTTTTGCATTTGTCTGTTTCCCCAGGGAGAAGCAAATCTATTCCTATGTATTTAGACATCGTGATATCTAAGGACTGCATCCATATTTACCTCAGTTTAATAGGCTACAATCCAGAGGTCAGCAGACTTAAGCCTGTGAGACAGATCTGGCCCGCTGCCTGTTTTTATCAATAAAATTTTATTGGAGCACGGCCACATCTATTTACATATCACCCACGGCTGCTCCCTTGCTGCTACAGCAGAGCTGAGTAATTGTGACAGAGACTGTATAGCCCACGAAGCCTAAAATATTTACTGTCTGGCCCTTTATGGAAGGCGTTTGCCAGCCCTTACCGTAATCCATTCCGTCTCCTTAAATTTTCTATTGTAGTTCAAGCAGTGGTTACGAGAGCTTAGTTCTGTGCGAGACATACGTGCGGTTTGTGACCACACCTTCATTTCTACCCAGTTCATATAAGCCACTCACCAGTTACGTGCCTTGCAATCATGTCTTGATAGTTCAATAAGAACCACATCTAATTTCAACTTCAGATCGAAAATCCATAAACAGATCCTTCCCCAGCAGTACCCTCAAATCCTTTCATGTTATGTGCAGGAAAAATAAAAGTGTTTTGTTCTGGATTGAAATGCAGCTAAACTCTTAAAGTCATGTAACTTTTTTAAACACACACAGATAACTTTAACATCCAACTGGCAACTCTTTTAGATAAAAAGGAAGTGTAGTGACTGTGAATAATAAAGTAGCTTGATTTTCTTGGCTAGAAATTGGCTTTGAAAGCAGTTCTAGAAGGAGAGAGAGAAATTTGTTGTAAGCAGTGGCACCAAAGTTGGAATGGGTAGCGTTCCAGGATAATGGCCCTTGGTCTGAATGGTCTTATGTTTTAGATATGTATAATAGAGGATGAGATGGCTGGTTGGCATCACTGACTCAACAACGTGAGTCCAGGAGTTGGTGATGGACAGGGAGGCCTGGCGTGCTGCGATTCATGGAGTCGCAAAGAGTCGGACATGACTGAGCGACTGAACTGAAGTGAACTGAATAATAATTTTATTTATTTATTTTGGGGCACTCCGGGTCTTCGTTGCTGTGTGGGCTTTTCTCTAGCTGCGGGGAGTGGGGGCCACGCTCGAGTTGTGGTGTGTGGGCTTCTCATTGTGATGGCTCCTCTTGTCGCAGAGTGCCAGCTCTGGAGCACAGGCCGAGTAGTTGTGACGCACAGGCCCGAGTTGCTCCGCAGCAGGTGGGATCCTCCCAGGCCGGGAATCGAACCGGTGTCTCCTGCATTGGCAGGCTGATTCTTAACCACTGAGCCACCAGGGAAGCCCCATCCATCCGTGTTGTATTAAACCCCATACATTATAAAGAATGAAACGCTTTAACATTTATTTCAACTCATGATAAACTTATCACCCTTCCTTCATCTTTTATAAACTGCCAAAGAGGAACTTAAAGCAAATACACATCAATAAACCAGCATGGTGTCCTGGACCATTTCACAGCTGCACTCAAGGCAGAGGAACACCGCTGCCTCTATTTTTCTCATCCGGTAACATGAAGACTTTTGTGTCGCTGTTTTCGTATCTTGTAACATGAAGAGTGACTGAACTGAACATGAAGATACTCATTCCTGACCTTTCTGAGAACAAAATGGCAGGAGTACAAAAAAGCTGTGAAAGTGACTTAAATCACAATGCCGGAGAAACAGAGAAAATATATATAATTGTGAGCAGTGTTGTAAGCCCGAGGCTGCAGAAGAACCTTTGTCTGGGACTCTCCTCATCAGACCAGGCCAGGGTATTACTGTTCTCCAGGATCACAGCTCCCAGGACACTCCCCGACCCACACAGTTCAGAGCCCACCTCCCGTGGAGAAATGCCCTGCGTGCATATTTCCGTCCCAGTGGAACTTCCCTGACCTACTTATTAACAGCTTGCAGACTTCGCTTCTCTGAAAGATAACTACCATCTTTCTTAGCGTTTCCTCCTGGAATCTAATTCTACCAAATGAGGAGTGCACCAAACCTCACCACCCTCCCAGGTAAACTCATCACAGAGCTTTCTGCCTGTGGGGCGGGTCTGTGTTATTCGCTGCTGGAAGGAGCTGATGGCTGCTTCTCTGTTATTCTTGGTGCCTCTGACGGCTTCTAGGACGTCTAGGGATAAAACAAGAAATGAGACCCACAGGGGCTTTGGCCCTGCTGGACAGTGATTCGTGAACACGTGCGGAAGAGAGCCTGCGGTCTGCATCCTCTGGGCTCCCTAGAGGAGTAGCGTAGCCATCTATTCACACACCCAGAATCCCAACCGTGAGACGGGGGCTGGCCGTGCCCCTTCCCAGGGGGTGACCTGCACAACTGACGTGCTCTCTCTGGGTGTCACACGTCTGCCACACACAGGCGTGGTGGTGGTGATGGGTAGCGAGACATCGCAGGATCTGTGACAGGAGACTTGTCACAACGTCCCTTTCATTAGCATCAGTGAGACCCCCATCATTGAAGGTCACGTTAGCTTCCAGGACACGATTACAGTGAAGCTGAATTCGGACTGCACTCTGCTCCTGATAGAGCGGACAGAAAACAGTTTCGAAAGTGGTTTTGGAATGTAACACCGTTTCGTGATGGACTTTTCTCTCTGCTTCTGCTTCGTCTGTTACTTTTGGAAGGGGATGCTCTGAACATTCCTATCACGGCATGCTCGAAACGTGTCTCATCGTGGGAGAGGTGAGACACCCAGACAGAAAGGGGGTTAATGGCCTTGTCCGAAACAAATGTACAGAAAACTCCAAGCAGACATGGCTGAGGGGAGGAGCTGTCTGCTTGGCGCGGGAGGCAAGCGAAGTGAGGTTGTAATTACGAACTCTTCCGTCTCTAGGTGCCTGGAGTGTGTAGATGTAAAAATCCACGAGAAGACTTGTGTGCGCTCTGCCCCTAGGCCGACGACCCCAGGCTGTAGTTGGCAGGGGAGAAATCAGCATTCGGGGAGCACAGGGATCCCGGCAGATCGTCGCTGTGACACACCCGTCCCCGCACCCCGAGTCCCAAGCTCCGCCCACTCTTCACATCAGTCGCATGTAAAGGGCTCTTCCCTTCGCAGTCAGCTTGTCTTTATAACCCACGAGCACAGGGCGGTCCCCAGGGAGAGGCGGCAGGTTGCATCCCTGTCTGATCCTGCAGAGTGATGCAGGTTGGCCCCATCACTTGGCAGAGGGAAGAGAGGAGGAGAAGGTGTCGGGGAAGTGTGGGCGCTTTGGGGGATGGAGCAGAGGTGGAGAGGCCTGGGAAGCTCTGGCCCAGAATCAACCACGCCGCCCCATCTGGAAGCTCAGCCCTGGGGCATAGGAGGTCTGTGGTCCTCCCAGAGCGCCCGCCCCCTGCATCTGCATCCTGAGGGGCCCTGTACTGCCCCCGGGGCCACGCATGTAGTGGACTCAGATGTGTCGACTGTTATGGGGTACGGCCCTGAATTCTTGGCTCAGCCTCTGTAGAGCAGAGGGACCCAGGCTGGCTGTCCTCCAAGTCCCCATTCAGGGCATGGCGGTGGCAGTGAATGGCGAGACATCGCAGGATCTGAGACAGAAGACTTGTCACAACATCCCTTTCATTAGCGCCAGTGAGACCCTGTCATTGAAAATCATATTTGCTTTTAATTCTGAAAGCGGGTGTGAGGGCTGATGGTCCATTCAAACAGGGAAGTAACAGGTAAGCTATTTTCTTATTTCCAGAAAGTTCAGTAAGGGATCCATGAACATGTGATCAGAATTCTGTTCCGATGTTCTACATGTTCATGGTGGTGTCTGGAAAGTTCTCACGTTCACCAGATCTCATCCCTAAGACAAGGAAATGTTTCAGTTGCTGACAGTGTTCCCAGCATGTAACACACGGGTACTGATGACGGTTTCTGGTAGGTTCTGCAGACCTGTCAGAGCGTTGCCTCTTTCATAGGAGAAGTTGAGGGGATGTCTGCCTCAGGACACGATTTCCGCCCTTGTTTCTACTGGGTTTCTGGCCTCCTGCAGAATAAGTCGAGTCCCTCTACGTAAGAAGACTTTTTTTCCAGATACAGAGTGGGGTGATCACTGTGTCCATGGGGTGTTAGGTAAGTTTTTTGTAAAGTGAATGACCCCTGTATAACGTGAGCAGTCCCCTTCAGGGAGTTGGGTCTTGGCAAGTTTCATGTGAAACAGTAGGGGAGAGACCAAAAGCGCCTGTTTAAAGACTGAGGAATTGAAGATTCCTGGAACTGAAATGACTTGTCCAGTGTCGGTGGCTAATCAGGGTTGTGTCAGAAATAGCACTCAGGCATCCTGGTTCTGAGCAGAGGGCCCTTGTTTCCTTAGAGAGCATTCTCACCAGCTGAGCTGAACAAACGACAGATTAGGAGCTTCTAGAAGTCAGGGTCTACCCCAGCATATTGTCCAGTTCCCTCAAAACACGCTTAACAAGCGCTTTTTGAAAATGATGAGAAAATAGCTTACCTATCACTTCCCTGTTTGAATGGAGCGTCAGCCCTCACACACGCTTTCAGAATTAAAAGGGGGAAGAACAACCATCAAACTTCTGCAGCAATTTTTGTAAACTCTTCCTTTCTTCCTTGGGACCTGTTGGTGACATTGCCTAATTTTTAAAATGGGTCATTTGTAGCAATAGAAGTTAGCGGGGAAATCTCTCAATCTCTCGTTCCCATTCCCGTATAAAGTACAGTTTGAAAACTGCCTCTTAAAAAGTTCTAGCAGTCCGTCCTAGGGGCAATGCCTGAGGCTGATGCCCATTTAGTTTTCTGTGGGGTTCCGCTGCTGTGCCCTCGATACAGGAGAGGTTGCTCACTGAAGCTAGGAGGGAAAGTGCTTAGAGTCGAGGGAAGTGTTTTGAGGCATCTGAGCAGCATCTTGCCGTCACAGCTAAGCCGGCCGCTGCCTTTCCCGCCACACTCTGTGCAGCTGACCCGCACGTGGCTTTCAGAGGCGCATGAGCCAGGGTGCTCGCCTGACGGTGCTCCTGGAGCCAGATGCATGGCCAAGGTAGGGTGACCTACTTCCGTTACCACAGCACCCAGCATCAACGCTCATTCTACACGAGCTCCTTGAAAAAGCAGATGGCACAGAAGGTAAAGTGCATTAGTAGTTTTTAAGATCTCTTTAGTCAAGGTGTTGGCCAGGAAAAGATCAAAGGATAATTAGAACCTTGTTCCCATTGGAATTAGGGTTAGATCTGAAACACCCAGCGGGCCTGCAGTTTCTACCACTGTCTTCATCTTGGTTGGAATAAAGAGGAGGTTCCTAAGGAATGCGGTGCAAGTCTTTTTCATCTCATAAAAGTAAGGATTAAAACCCGCTAACAAACACCTTCAAAAGAAGGCTTTTTTTCCCCCTCTTGGTCTCTTTCTCCATTTTGGAAAGACTTGCTTTTATGACTCTGGGAATACAATCAGAAATGATATGTGATGTGGAAGGTTTTTTTTTTTTTAATTTTCAGTTTATATCACAACTTCCTAAAGTGTTCTGACAAACCTATTCAACATTTTGCACACATACATGCAGCGCTAAATGGATGGGGAAATAAAGGGGGAAAAATAGTACTTAAAGATCTTTCTATCCTGATGATAAAATTCCCAGGATGCCGAGTTCTCCTGTTCATCTGGGAGCAAAACACCCAATGTCCACTTGAAGGCAAAAGCAAGATCAGCAGAATGGAAGTCTGGCTTCATCTTGAGGTGAGAGGCAGAGGACGGAAGGGGTGGAGAGCTGGCACTGGCGAGAGGAGGGCAGAGGACGGAAGGGGTGGAGAGCTGGCACTGGCGAGAGGAGGGTGCAGATTGGAGCACTGGTGAGCCAGGCTGCCCTGTCCCCTGTCCTCGGTAGCAAGCTCCTTGAGGTCGGAAATTTTACCCCACTGATGTCATAGATCCCTCAGTAAGTGCAGTTTCTGATTCATGCCTTCAGGAGGTCACTCGTGAAGTAAGTGCAGCTTCATGGAAATAGTCACGTATTTCCCAAGTGTTTACGATCTGGTGTGTTACACTGTTCTTCATTCTTTTATTTGGCTGTGCTGGGTCTTTGTTGCTGTGCACTGTCTCCCTCTCGTGGTGGCGAGCAGGGGCCACTGCTGGTTATGGTGCGTGGGCTTCTCAGCGTGGCGGCCGCTCTCCCTGCAGAGCTCCGGTCCTAGGTCAGGGGCTTCTTGGCGTGGCGGCCGCTCTCCCTGCAGAGCTCCGGTCCTAGGTCAGGGGCTTCTCGGTGTGGCGGCCGCTCTCCCTGCAGAGCTCGGGTCCTAGGTCAGGGGCTTCTCCGCGTGGCGGCCGCTTTCCCTGCAGAGCTCCGGTCCTAGGTCAGGGGCTTCTCTGCGTGGCGGCCGCTCTCCCTGCAGAGCTCGGGTCCTAGGTCAGGGGCTTCTCGGCGTGGCGGCCGCTCTCCCTGCAGAGCTCGGGTCCTAGGTCAGGGGCTTCTCGGCGTGGCGGCCGCTCTCCCTGCAGAGCTCCGGTCCTAGGTCAGGGGCTTCTTGGCGTGGCGGCCGCTCTCCCTGCAGAGCTCCGGTCCTAGGTCAGGGGCTTCTCGGTGTGGCGGCCGCTCTCCCTGCAGAGCTCGGGTCCTAGGTCAGGGGCTTCTCCGCGTGGCGGCCGCTTTCCCTGCAGAGCTCCGGTCCTAGGTCAGGGGCTTCTCTGCGTGGCGGCCGCTCTCCCTGCAGAGCTCGGGTCCTAGGTCAGGGGCTTCTCGGCGTGGCGGCCGCTCTCCCTGCAGAGCTCGGGTCCTAGGTCAGGGGCTTCTCGGCGTGGCGGCCGCTCTCCCTGCAGAGCTCGGGTCCTAGGGCCGGGGCTTCTCGGCGTGGCGGCCGCTCTCGCTGCAGAGCTCGGGTCCTAGGGCCGGGGCTTCTCGGCGTGGCGGCCGCTCTCCCTGCAGAGCTCGGGTCCTAGGTCAGGGGCTTCTCCGCGTGGCGGCCGCTCTCCCTGCAGAGCTCGGGTCCTAGGTCAGGGGCTTCTCCGCGTGGCGGCCGCTCTCCCTGCAGAGCTCGGGTCCTAGGGTGTGGGCTTCTCGGCGTGGCGGCCGCTCTCCCTGCAGAGCTCGGGTCCTAGGTCAGGGGCTTCTCGGCGTGGCGGCCGCTCTCCCTGCAGAGCTCGGGTCCTAGGGCCGGGGCTTCTCGGCGTGGCGGCCGCTCTCCCTGCAGAGCTCGGGTCCTAGGGCCGGGGCTTCTTGGCGTGGCGGCCGCTCTCCCTGCAGAGCTCGGGTCCTAGGTCAGGGGCTTCTCCGCGTGGCGGCCGCTCTCCCTGCAGAGCTCGGGTCCTAGGTCAGGGGCTTCTCCGCGTGGCGGCCGCTCTCCCTGCAGAGCTCGGGTCCTAGGTCAGGGGCTTCTCCGCGTGGCGGCCGCTCTCCCTGCAGAGCTCGGGTCCTAGGTCAGGGGCTTCTCCGCGTGGCGGCCGCTCTCCCTGCAGAGCTCGGGTCCTAGGTCAGGGGCTTCTCCGCGTGGCGGCCGCTCTCCCTGCAGAGCTCGGGTCCTAGGTCAGGGGCTTCTCCGCGTGGCGGCCGCTCTCCCTGCAGAGCTCGGGTCCTAGGGTGTGGGCTTCTCGGCGTGGCGGCCGCTCTCCCTGCAGAGCTCGGGTCCTAGGGTGTGGGCTTCTCGGCGTGGCGGCCGCTCTCCCTGCAGAGCTCGGGTCCTAGGTCAGGGGCTTCTCCGCGTGGCGGCCGCTCTCCCTGCAGAGCTCGGGTCCTAGGGTGTGGGCTTCTCGGCGTGGCGGCCGCTCTCCCTGCAGAGCTCGGGTCCTAGGTCAGGGGCTTCTCGGCGTGGCGGCCGCTCTCCCTGCAGAGCTCGGGTCCTAGGGTGTGGGCTTCTCGGCGTGGCGGCCACTCTCCCTGCAGAGCTCGGGTCCTAGGGTATGGACTTCTCGGCGTGGTGGCCGCTCTCCCTGCAGAGCTCGGGTCCTAGGGTAGAGGCTTCTCGGCGTGGCGGCCGCTCTGCCTGCAGAGCTCAGGTCCTAGGGTGTGGACTTCTCAGCGTGGCAGCCGCTCTCCCTGCAGAGCTCGGGTCCTAGGGCCGGGGCTTCTCGGCGTGGCAGCCGCTCTGCCTGCAGAGCTCGGGTCCTAGGGTGTGGACTTCTCAGCGTGGCGGCCGCTCTCCCTGCAGAGCTCGGGTCCTGGGGCAGGGCCTCAGTAGTTGCAGCACGTGGGCTCAGTCATTGTGGCTCGTGGACTCCAGAGCACAGGCCCAGCAGTGGTGGTGAGCAGGTTCAGTTGCCCTGCTGCACGTGGGATCGTCTCGGATCAGGGATCGAACCCGCGTCCCCTGTGTTGACAGGTAGACTCTTATCCACCGTACCTCCAGGGAAGTCCTACCAGTTGGTCTTCCAACAACAGATACTTATTGCCTGCCTGCTATCTGCCAGATGCTGTTTCAGGCGCCAGGTGCCACCCTGAAGATGGTCCCCAACACCATGGAGCATTGTTTGTAGGGGAGAGGGCAGACAGATGTAATTGATCAGCAGGTCCACTGTTCAGGACTGTGTTGTGTGACACGGATGTCTGCTGAGCACTTGAAATAAAAAGACATGCAGCAGAGCGTTGTAGGGCTGGTGGGGGCTCTTTGATAAAGGAGGTCTGGAAACATCCTTCTGGCAAGAGAACATCTGGGCAGGGATGTGAGGGAAGTAAAGGGTGAGGCAGGGAGGGGTCAGGGCGAGACGGTTCCGGGCAGGGGAATGGCAGGTGCCAAACTCTGTGCTGCGTGCCGAGAGTTGAGCGGTGGACGAAACGGACAGTCCTGGTCCGTGTACTTTGAGCTTTCCGTCTGCAGGTCAGGTGGACTTTAAACTAGGTGGCAAAAACTGCGTGCGTAGTTGAAAATCAAACTGTGATAGAAGATAAATGGGAGAAGGGACTTGTGAGGGATTGCGAATCGGTTGATGAGAAAACACCACGGTGAGAAGTGTGATGTTTGAGAAGGAGGTGACCTTGCATATGGCAGGCGGTGGGGGGGTGGGGTGCAGGCCATGGGAGCAGCACGGGGGATCGTCTCTAGGCTGGGAAACATCTGTCCGCTGGGGGGGCCCTGATGACCGCTGGGGCTGTGTATAGTCATTAAGGGGAGAAGTGGTCCAGCAGGTCATCGGAGAGGAAGCTGGAGACAGACTGACAGGCTCTTGCAGTGCCCCCGAGGGAGTGTGGTTTTGTTCTCTGTGCTCTGAGCTCCCACTGATACATGATCAACATTAAATGGCGTGATCACATTTCCAGTTTTTTAAAGTACGGACTGCTTGGCCTTCTGTGGGGGAAGTGGGTGGAGAAGTGAGTTAGGAATGAACATGGAGAGTTAGGAATGAACAGGAGTGAGAGGCTGATTTGGAATGAGATGGTGGCAGTGGAGACAGCAGTGCAAAATAAGGAGAAGGGCTTGGGTTTCGATCAGTAAATTGCACACAGAACCAACCTGGCAGCATCTACAAGGCAGTGGGGGGTGCTGGAGGGACTCAGAGGATGCACGGCTGGGTGGGTGGATGGCTGGGGTGTGGGGTGGAAGGAGGCGGGCTGGACAGATGGGTGGATGGACAGATGGGCAGAGAGGTAGGTACACGGGTGCATGGAAGGATGGTCTGGGCTGGGTGGTTGGCAGCTGGTTCTCTGGTCTTCAGTAGAGTTCTGGTAGACCAGTCTCGGCATTTAACAGGATGATAACTGAGTTGATTCCTAGAAGCGCTCTCCTTCCTCAGGTGGGTCCCCAGTCTCCTGTGATCCCTCATTTGTGCTGTAGTGATGGAGCACTGCTGTGAAGGAATTACATCATTTACCGGTGATCTTAGCAGAAAACCCTGTTGTGGTTAAGCAGACAACTGGTGGTGGTCTGTGTGTGTGGTTCCCCAGAGGCAGGGTGTGGAGGCTCGCCTGGTCCGGGCCGTGTGCTGATGTTCTCAGATGTGCTGTGCTCACTCAGTCATGTCCGACTCTTCACGGCCCCATGGAGTGTAGCCTGCCAGGCTCCTCTGCCCGTGGAATTCTCCAGGCAAGAAGACTGGGTGGGGTGCCGTTTCCTCCTCCAGGGCATCTTCCCCACCCAGGGATTGAACCCACATCTCTTGCACCTCCTGCATTGACAAACAGATTCTTTACCGCTAGCGCAACCTGGGAAGCAATGTTCTCATAGGCTATTTCAGTTCGTCCTGAGGAATGCCCTGTGAGGCTGACACTGCTCAGCCCCTTGTATAGACAGATTGGGGACCTAAAGCTTAGAGAAGGCAGGTCACTTACTTGAGGTCACTGAAGATCAGTGGAGCAGGAGTGATTTCCTCCCAGATGCAGATGTGCAGTTAAGAACGTCCGGAGCCTGTTCTAACCAGCCAGCCCCCCCCCCCCCCCAAATCTGGGTCTCTGTGGCCACAGTTCTGCACCTCAGCCCTAAACCCTGACTGTGCGAGCGTCAGCCCTGAGTGAGGCAAAGGCTCTGGAGAGTCCCCGGGAGGCACCTGCCCATGCACACCCAGTGGCAGGCCCTTGTCTGTGACTTGATTTCCTCCCAGGAAGACCTGCTGGGAAGACTTCGATTGACAAGCCTTGAAAATGGTCGTGAAACATGACTGTGTATTACAGGTGAACCACCTCCCTTTAGGATGGAGGTCAAGGAAGCTGGGCTTCGAAGTTGGTCATCTGTGGGCTCAACCCCAGCTCCAGGCGATCCATGGACTGGAGTTTCCCCAAGTACAAATTGGGGCTCAGGCAAGCTCCGTAGTGTGTTGAGAGAGGTTAGGCTGTACAGGAAGCATTTAGTCCAGCACCTGCCAAGCACAGGTAAGTGGAACAAAGGACAACGCTTGTACTGTTACCTACCAGGGTTCTGGGCCTTCCCCGATCAATTGAAATTGATCAGAGGCCAGGCGAGAAATTCAGACAAGGCTTTACTGGGGCCGCTGCTGGAGTGAAAACAAGCAAGAGGTTCCCTTGCTCACTTGTTCCCTGAGAGGGCGAGCTGGTTCCTTATAGAAGATGAGGATATGGGCGGATCCAGGGGTCCAGCTGGGGGTGTCTTAGGGTCTGCCTGCCGCTTTGGTGATGCTGAGTGCAGGGGGCAGGCGCAGTCCCCTGCTTTTGCTCCTGACTCTTCAGAAGTGGCAGCTGGGGTTTTGGTCTTTCTGTATCTTGTCCAGAATCTGCCCTGACTGCTCATTCACAGTTATTTTTGATCCCTTAGAGATTCTCGGTGCTTTGTCGCTAGAGAAGACATTTGTCCAGGTGCCAGCCCTGCAGCAAAGGGTCCCAGCCTGTCTCTTGAGACCCTTATGTCCCAAGGCAAGGGGTGCTTTTTTGAGGGTAACTAGATGTTCTTGGCATTCCATGAACAAACCAAAATGTGATGATTGATTGCTCCTTGATTGAGTCAAAGATAATGCAAGGTCATTAGCTTTGCCTCCACAGAACTAAAGAGAAAAAGCAAACAGCTTGCTTTGTGAGCCTCAGAAGGAAAGCCTTTCCCCTGATTTCTCGCGGTTGTTTCCTTCCCTCCATCTTCCCGGCTCGAAGCCGACAGGCGCTCCCTGCAAGGTCTGCAGGTGCGGGGCCCACGGGCTGAGCCAGGAGCCTCAGGAGGGTGCTTGCCAAACGCTGTCTGACTGTCTGACTCGCTGGTCCTCCCTTGGGAGCTGGCACCAGGAGGAAAGGAAGTGAAGAGGCTGATCATGGGGACAAGGAAGAGGGACGGGCTGGAGCCACACGGGGTGGTCCTGGAGGAGGAGCCTGGCGGAGGAGGAGCCTGGCGGACGAGGATCTCAGGGAGCCGGTCAGACCGCTCTGCCCCGGTGCATTGCCATCCAGGGTCGGGCCCAGAGTCAGCCAGGTGGATGGCCTGCGGGGCAGGCCCCTTCCAGCCTGGGTTTGTCTGGAGAGGGAGCAGGGGAGCAGAGGGCTGGCCCCTGCCCTGTGGTCACACGCCGGCCACCCCGGTCCATCACAGAGACCTATCTCCCCTCCCTCCTCCAGGAGAGCCCTCCACCCCTGGGCCTTCTTCTCCCCTCTGCAGGGGAGGCAGGGGTCTTTCCACATGGAATAACCTGGCCCTACCCTTCCCTAAGGAGCCGGCCACCCTTCTTCTTGGAGTGAAGGCCTGCCTCGCTAGGAATGATCTGATCCCTCACGGCGCAGTTTTCTGTCCTTTTTATGTTCTTTCCTTTTCCTCATATCTTCTCTTGGTCATCGTGGTCTTTCTGAAGCCAAAAAAAAAGTCAATCATGACTCTTATGCTGAACATGGTTGTACAGGACAATGTGATGTGGGGTAATTGGAATATTATTCACAGCTGATTGGAGAGTGATGGCTGTAAACACATTTAAAAATGAATTTAGCAATATTTGGTTAAATGGCAGACGGCGTACCTGAGAGCAACAATTACCCCTTTTTCTCTGTGATTATAAATACCTAGTGTGTATGTGTATAGAGAGAGAAAAAATACACACACACATATATATAGTTTTCTACTACAAAAATGTATACAAGAATATTCTTAAAAACAGTATTCAAAATAGCAAAATGGGGGGATCATTTAAGAGGTTGGGGTTAACATACGCACCCTGCATAAACTGAAAGTGAACATTGCTCAGTCGTGTCCGACTCTTTGCGACCCCACAGACTGTACAGTCCATGGAATTCTCCAGGCCAGAATACTGGAGTGGGTATCCTTTCCCTTCTCTAGGGCATCTTCCCAACCCAGGGGTTGAACCTAGGCCTCCTACATTGCAGGTGGATTCTTCACATCTGAGCCACCAGGGAAGTCCAAGAATACTAGAGTGGGTAGCCTATCCCTTCTCCAGCGGAACTTCCTAACCCAGGAATCAAACTGGGGTCTCCTGCATCACAGGCGGATTCTTTGCCAACTGAGCAACAGGGAAGCCACCCTGCACACACTACTATATATGAAATAGATAAACAAGATCCTGCTGTATAGGCCAAGGAACTCGCCTCAATATCTTATAATACCCTACAAGGGAAGACGAGCTGAAGAAATGCATTTATATATAATAGCTAGATCATTTTGCAGTATACCTGCAACTAACATGATATTATAAGTCAGTTCTTCAATCAAAAAGTAAGCAAAATGCTGCAAAGAATTCAAATTTCAGCAGCAGTAGAATGCAGAAATTCAAACCCTGAAGTCCTCCACGAGGATGAAATTGTCTAGCTGAGAACATGGATGCCTCTCAAGTTCTAGCCCCACTTACCGAAAATATGAGTGTTTCCATTTTTATACATCTCAAAACATTCAAGACAAACCACCTTTTCTATATGGGTGGAAACATAGTAACAGCAAGGAAATCAAGAAAAATGATGAACATGAAATTTAGAGGAGCGTTATTTCTGAAGGATGAGGAGGTGGGGAGGGGTGCCCCGGAGGCTCCCAGACAGACAAGATGTCCTTGAACTTAAAAGTACATGATGGAAACTTGTGGGAGGGGGCGTAACTATTCTGTATCATGATCTTGAAGGTGTTTGTATGACTGCGAGTTTGTCAAAGCTCATAGAACTATATACAGCGAAAGGGTGAAATCTGTAGTGTGTAAATTATAGCTCAACTGTAAAAGCGCTTGTTAGAGAAGAGTGTATATATGTATATCAGATCAGATCAGATCAGTCGCTCAGTCGTGTCCGACTCTTTGCGACCCCATGAATCGAAGCACGCCAGGCCTCCCTGTCCATCACCAACTCCCGGAGTTCACTGAGACTTACATCCATCAAGTCAGTGATGCCATCCAGACATCTCATTCTCTCTCGTCCCCTTCTCCTCCTGCCCCCAATCCCTCCCAGCATCAGAGTCCTTTCCAATGAGTCAGCTCTTCGCATGAGGTGGCCAAAGGACTGGAGTTTCAGCTTTAGCATCATTCCTTCCAAAGCAATCCCAGGGCTGATCTCCTCCAGAATGGACTGGTTGGATCTCCTTGCAGTCCAAGGGACTCTCAGGAGTCTTCTCCAACACCACAGTTCAAAAGCATCAATTCTTCAGTGCTCAGCCTTCTTCACAGTCCAACTCTCACATCCATACGTGACCACTGGAAAAACCACAGCCTTGACTAGATGGACCTTTGTTGGCAAAGTAATGTCTCTGCTTTTGAATATGCTATCTAGGTTGGCCATAACTTTCCTTCCAAGGAGTAAGTGTCTTTTAATTTCATGGCTGCAGTCACCATCTGCAGTGATTTTGGAGCCCAAAAAATACAGTCTGACACTATTTCCACTGTTTCCCCATCTATTTCCCTTGAAGTGATGGGACCGGATGCCATGATCTTTGTTTTCTGAATGTTGAGCTTTAAGCCAACTTTTTCACTCTCCACTTTCACTTTCATCAAGAGGCTTTTTAGTTCCTCTTCACTTTCTGCCATAATGTATATAGTAAGCCCCCACATACGAACCTGCGAGCTGCCAGCTTTCAAAGCTGAGAAGCTGCGTTCGCACGTCCAGTCACATAGGATGGTTCACGTGTCTGGCGCGCCGTCACTGAGAGCACCCTCTGCGAGTGGCTGTGTTTCTGTGTGCCCCACAGTGATGTACAGAGGACGGCGGTGCAGTGTCTCCATTTCAAGCTCAGGATGCCTGGAGCAAGCGTACACCAGCCACGGTGTAGCCAGTACAGTGTAGCCAATTGTTAGTTGCATACCGAGGCTGACTTTGGTGGACTTACAGAAAAATTGGACTTAGGAACACACTCTTGTGTTCGCATGTAGGGGACTTGCTGTGGTAGGCATACAGGTGTGTTATTAATCTGTGATGTCTTCATCCTTTATATGTAATTGTTTTATTTTTTTAATTACTCCATCTACTGAAAAAAAAGTGTTTTTAAAACCCCTCAGTGGTTTGCACTCTCCTTGGATAACAGCTCAACTGGGCTTCCAGGTGGCTCAAGGCCTGCAGTGCAGGAGACACAGGAGACCTGGGTTTGATCCTCAGGTCAGGAAGATCCCCTGGAGGAGGCCATGGCAACCGACTCCCGCGTTCTTGCCTGGAGAACCACGTGGACAGAGGAGCCTGGCGGGCTGCAGCCCCTGTGCTCGCAGAGTCGGCCCGCACGGCTCACGCAGGCACTGCTACAAGAGTCAGGCTGTCGGAGTGGCTGGCAGCGCCCTCGGGCCCTGCCCCGCCCGCCTCTCCTGTCCTCGGCCCTGGTCCCCACTCCCGTCCTCTTCTTCCCGCGTTGGCCTTGCAGAATCGTGGGCATCTGTGGCCGTCTCTGGCTCCCCCTGGACTGAAAGTTGCCTAAGTTCCAACATGTGGTCTGGCACCTAAAGAAGTTCCACAAAGACTGGGGCGAGTTTGTTGAGATGCGGCATCCTCTCTGGTTCCGTAGGAGGAAGAGGAGGGGGAAGGCCCCTCAGATAAGGTCCTGAGGCCTGACGTCTGGAGAGGGTCTTGCTGGGCTGCGGTCAGGGCGTGCCCCTTCTGCAGGTCTGGGGGGAGTGCCTTTTCCCGTCTCTCCCAGCCCCGGAGGCTGCCTGCGGCCCGACTCCTGGCCCTTGTCCGTCTTCAAAGCCAGCAGGGCGGGCCATGTCTTTCTCACATCGTCCCTGTGGTCCTGGCTCTTCTGCCCCGTCTCCTTCCTTCTAAGGGCCCTGGGGCTCTCAGCCGTGCCCCGGACCACCCAGGCTAGCCTCGGGGTTCGAAGGTCCACTGACGCGCAGCCTTGATTTCCGCCCCCGCCCCGCGCCAACCCACATAACAACATCTTCACTCATGGCGGGGATTGGCTTGGAGACATTTAGGGGAAATGAGGTCGGGGGCATTCTTCTTCCTACTACCAACTAAAAAAAAAAAAAGCACATGGTGAGAGGTGTGAGTTCAGTTTTGTTTGGGGCCCAAACGAGGCCTGCAGCCCAGGAGACCGCATTCAAATGGCTCTGAGAAGCCGCTCCACAGAGGCAGGGGACCCGTGGGGTGGGGAGGGGAGGTCAGGGTACGTGTGATTTTGGTGAAGAGGGGAGGACGTGCAGTGAATCACGTGTTTTTGCAGATTTTTGGTCGTCACAGGAGCTGTCGTCACCATGAAGGCCTTCAGTGCTTTTGTAGATATGAAGGGATATGAGAATGGGCTCATAAAATCTTCACCTGAAAATACCTAACCCTCTGAAGACCTGTTCTGCCATTCCCCCTGACACCCCAGCTCATTTCTGATGTCCACCCTAAATTCCTTTCAGGGGTGTCAAAGGTCAGCAACTGCAGCGGCTAACGATTTAATCCTCACAGAGGTAGGTGGCAAGTGCCCACGGTAAGTGACAGCTAGTCACTGACGCCGCCACGCATGGGAAAGAACGGATGGATGAAATTTGAGTGACAGCAAGTGCTCCCTCCCGGATTCGGGATCTCACCGGACTTTTGTTCAAGTTTTAGTTTGTGCAGAGATCCTGACGTGCGTCTCTTGAGCGGCAGGCCCTGATTTGAGAGCTTATAGGTTTTCTGTTTGGTTTTCTTAGATAATCCCTGGAAACACTGGTGGGAAGTGGAGGGAGGAGGGGAAGAAGGAAATAGCATCGAGTGTGTCTTCAGGGCCACGGCCCCATGTGCCGGCGGGATCCAGGCTGGGGGCTGTGGTTGGAAACTGAGCCTCAGAGGCCGCCCCTAACAAGGTGGGGTTGTGGTCGAGGGCTGCCCCGAGGGAACTGAACTCCCTGGAGCTGTGTATACATGCACTCCAGGCCCAGGGAAAGCTGAGAAGCAGAGACACAAGTGTTGGTGTCTGGAATTCTGGTCGGAATGCACCGGGGAAGTCAAGACCTAGGGGATGTGTGTGAAATATACATGGGGGGCCAGCAGTTGCCTGCTCCATCTCCCGTTGGAATCTGGAAACCCGAACGCCATGACATCATGGTCCTGAGTCGCTGCACAGAGCCCTTTAAGTTCAGGAACTTCCCACCGTGTTTTCTGGAGGATTTTACAGAGAAACCCCAAGGCTCCTTGTAGGAAAGTCCCCCGTCTATCCCTAATTCAACCAGAGGCACTCAGCTGTCTGTTTTCTATTTTTATAGACTTTTATAAGAAAAGGAAAAGATACAGACAGTTTAAAAACAGAAAACCACTTTCTTAACCCATGGATTATAAAAACTGCATGCGAGGAATCTTTTCTGCCAGGTAGCAATTCGGGAAAGCAGAGATGAGCTTGGTGTCATTCGGCCCAGGGTCTTGCCGAAGGGACCAAAGCAAAAATCCGGATTTAGTTCTGTTGGTAAAAATAATCTTCCCATCCAGAAATATGTGAAAAGCTACGTTGTTCAAGATCTTTAGGCTTAAATTCAACACAGACTGGGAGGTAGGAGTGGGGAAGGGGAGATTTTGAGCTGTTTAGGTTTAATGAAATGTTTAAGGCTGAAATAATGGTTCTATATAGCTTTTTGACATAATTTATTCTATTTTGTGTCAATTTGCCTGGAGAGTATAATGTCATATGGGGGGGAGAGCAGCAAAGGGCTCTTACCGAGTCGTGGATTGTAATTTACATCCAGAAAGTCTACATATTCCATAATTATGGTGTGCTATGAATTAGTAGAGTAATATTGAATATCTCCGAACCCCTTATTATGGCTTCTCGTTTGAAATATGTTTTCAATATACATTTATTCAGCAGTGCTTAAACATGGCAAGTCATAAACACATGCTTTTTAAATCATGTGGCTACATTTTGTTCCTGGTTAAATGTGAGATCAGATGTCGTTAACAGCAGAGGCGGGGAGGTGGGGTGAGTAATGGGGAGAGAGGTGCTGTTTAAAAACAAATAGTATTTTTTATTTTAAAAGAAGCTTCTTCTATTTATGATACTGTTTCCCTAAAGTGAGAGAGGCAGGAGTACTTAGAGGCTTTCGGTGGTTGCTGTGGTGACAGTTTATTTTATGTTTGTAGCACTTCGCCTCCCAAGAGCAATGTATGTTTGAAAACGGCCATATATTATGTGAATACACTTGACCAACTGATTTGGTTAGTAGATGCTGCTGGGCTAAGATCCAGGAAGAAGAGCTAAAGATCCAGCTCTCAGATAATTAAGAACATGGTCCAAATGGCTGGAGCCCGAAGAGGCTTCCCATAACTGTCTCCAGAGTGAGAATTTACCTTCATTCCTGGTGGCAAGTGGCCAAGGCACTGAGCCACAAAAGATGAGGGAATTCCTCCCGGGGAATGTGATTAAGTATTTTGCAAAGAGAGGCTTTACTCTCCAGGACATTTAGAGTTCACTTTCAAGGCCAGCGTCTCCATGTCTAGCCCTGGGCCTGCCAGAGGTCTATGCTTGCAATTCTGGCATGCTGACACTAGGTGGCAGTCAGTACTGAGGTCACGGCGACTGCCTATCGTATAGGACCAGCGTTCCCATCAGTGCCGCTAAGTTGACCAGTGTTAGAGGATTCAAAGAGATTCTTTATGAAAGCATGCTGCTGCTGCTGCTGCTAAGTCACTTCAGTCGTGTCCGACTCTGTGCAACCCCATAGACGGCAGCCCACCAGGCTTCCCATCCCTGGGATTCTCCAGGCAAGAACACTGGAGTGGGTTGCCATTTCCTTCTCCAAGGCATGAAAGTGAAAAGTGAAAGTGAAGTCGCTCAGTCGTGTCCGACTCTTAGCGACCCCATGGACTGCAGCCCACCAGGCTCCTCCGTCCATGGGATTTTCCAGGCAGGAGTACTGGAGTGGGGTGCCATTGCCTTCTCCGTATGAAAGCATCAGATCAGATCAGTCGTT
Organism: Bos taurus; assembly: GCF_002263795.3. NCBI lineage: Eukaryota > Metazoa > Chordata > Mammalia > Artiodactyla > Bovidae > Bos > Bos taurus. The sequence goes on along the minus strand of NC_037354.1, from coordinate 40,263,295 downwards.
CAGTCGTGTCCGACTCTTTGCAATCCCATGAATCGCAGAACGCCAGGCCTCCCTGTCCATCACCAACTCCCAGAGTTCACTGAGACTCACATCCATCGAGTCGGTGATGCCATCCAGCCATCTCATCCTCTGTCGTTCCCTTCTCCTCTTGCCCCCAATCCCTTCCAGCATCAGAGTCTTTTCCAATGAGTCAACTCTTCGCATGAGGTGGCCAAAGGACTGGAGTTTCAGCTTTAGCATCATTCCTTCCAAAGAAATCCCAGGGCTGATCTCCTTCAGAAAGGACTGGTTGGATCTCCTTGCAGTCCAAGGGACTCTCAGGAGTCTTCTCCAACACCACAGTTCAAAAGCATCAATTCTTCGGCGCTCAGCCTTCTTCACAGTCCAACTCTCACATCCATACATGACCACAGGAAAAACCATAGCCTTGACTAAACGAACCTTTGTTGGCAAAGTAATGTCTCTGTTTTTGAATATGCTATCTAGGTTGGCCATAACTTTCCTTCCAAGGAGTAAGTGTCTTTTAATGTCATGGCTGCAGTCACCATCTGCAGTGATTTTGGAGCCCAGAAAAATAAAGTCTGACACTGTTTCCACTGTTTCCCTATCTATTTCCCATGAAGTGATGGGACCGGATGCCATGATCTTCGTTTTCTGAATGTTGAGCTTTAAGCCAACTTTTCCACTCTCCTCTTTCACTTTCATCAAGAGGCTTTTGAGTGCCTCTTCACTTTCTGCCATAAGGGTGGTGTCATCTGCATATCTGAGGTTACTGATATTTCTCCCTGCAGTCTTGATTCCAGCTTGTGTTTCTTCCAGTCCAGCGTTTCTAATGATGTACTCTGCATATAAGTTAAATAAACAGGGTGACAATATACAGCCTTGACGAACTCCTTTTCCTATTTGGAACCAGTCTGTTGTTCCATGTCCAGTTCTAACTGTTGCTTCCTGACCTGCATACAGATTTCTCAAGAGGCAGATCAGGTGGTCTGGTATTCCCATCTCTTTCAGAATTTTCCACAGTTTATTGTGATCCACACAGTCAAAGGCTTTGGCATAGTCAATAAAGCAGAAATAGGTGCCTTTCTGGAACTCTCTTGCTTTTTCCATGATCCAGTGGATGCTGGCAATTTGATCTCTGGTTCCTCTGCCTTTTCTAAAGCATAACACTTGCTAAAAGTACTACCGAGGTTACCTCCACTTTTAAATCTAACGTACTGATTGTCAAGGCCATGTCAATGTACACTCACAAAAAGCTCTGTATATATTTATATTGAACATAATTGTTTTATAGGGGGAACATTATTATGTTTATGTAAAAATAATATGCTGTAGACCACAACTCAACAAATGTATCAAGTTCTAGATATATAGTTGTTTTCAGTTCAGTCGCTCAGTCGTGTCTGATTCTTTCCGACCCTATGGACTGCAGCACGCCAGGCCTCCCTGTCCACCGTCAACTCCCGGAGTTCACTCAAACTCATGTCCATTGAGTCGGTGATGCCATCCAGCCATCTCATCCTCCGTCATCCCCTTCTCCTCCTGGCTTAAATCTTTCCCAGCATCAGGGTCTTTTCCAGTGAGTCAGTTCTTCACATCAGGTGGCCAAAGTATTGGAGTTTCAGTTTCAGCATCAGTCCTTCCAATGAGCGTTCAGGACTGATTTCCTTTAGGATGGACTGGTTGGATTTCCTTGCAGTCCAAGGGACTCTCAAGAGTCTTCTCCAACACCACAGTTCAAAAGCATCCATTCTTCAGCGCTCAGCTTTCTTTATAGTCCAACTCTCACATCCATACATGACCACTGGAAAAACCATAGCTGTGACTAGATGGACCTTTGTTGGCAAAGTAATGTCTCTGCTTTTTAATATGCGGTCTAGGTTGGTCATAACTTTTCTTCCAAGGAGCAAGCGTCTTTTAATTTCATGGCTGCGGTTACTAACCTTAAATAAGAAATCCCTCAAGGTTAAATAGTTACACTGGTATCAGGAAATAACAGAAAGAGTTTAATAGTACTAAAGTACCTCTGAAACATGAAGATAATGGACCAAACTCAATCCCTAATGTGCTGCCTGGCTTGAGGCTTGTGATTTCACAAGAGGGTAGAATACTTTCTTGTTTTACATCTTGTGCTTTTGATTTTCTGTAAGTAGAAGGACATGGAACGCAGGGTAGTGTTTGGATATGTTTCATTGGTGAGCCAAAAGAGGGGTGATTGCATTTTATATGCCAGCAAATAAAGCAAGTACTTCCTTTGCAAATGATATATCTAGGTTTCTACTTTGTTGGTTCAATTCTGCTCAATCACTGATAGAGATCATAAAATAATCTGATAGAAGGAGCAAAAGGTAACCCGTCGGACTCTAGTAGACACCTCTAAATGAATAAGAAAACTATTGACAAAGTTTGAGTTAAAAGCAGAAACTAATTTGAAATTTATTAAGTTATGTAATTGAGAGCATGATTTAAAGAAATGTAAACTCCTGGGCAAAATGAAACGCCTTACTTCCTAGCACTTTACCTCTTCTGAATTGATCTTAAACCCTGGCTTCCTCTCTCCCAGTGCTGACATGGATGCAGAGTCTTCAGTGCTGTTCTGGGGCTTCTCAGAATTCCTCCATGGAAGCAAAGTTAGGTCCTTCCTTGTGTCTCCCATTGATCCTAATTGAAAAAATGCTTTCACCATGTGCCACTTGAAGAAACCCCCAGATTATGTTTCATTCAGCTCAGCTCTAACTTCTTACAGTATTCATGATTCAGCATACCCTTTCAGAACCAGTCATCAGAAAGCTAGATTCAGTCCCTGTGAAGCAGAAAGCCAACTTCACTATCTGCTGGCCATGAAATCTGAGCATGTGCAAAATTAGAGTAAAATAATAACGTACCTTGAAGATTGAGAAGGGTGAGGGGGAACCTGCATGAAGTGCTCTGGTTCTGTGTACGGGGTTCATCATAAGTACACAACTCAAAACTGTTAGTCTTTATCGGCAGTGCTGTTATTGATACTGGGTCTTCAGTTATCTTTTCTGAATCCGAAGAGGATTCAGGATTCTTAAACTTGGGTGTTTTTCTCTCTTCGTTTTGAAATTGAAGTATAGTTGATCTATAGTGTTTCAGGTACAGAAAAGTGATACACTTATATATGTATATGCTTATATATATTCATTTCATTGCAGGTTATTATAAGATATGGCAGATAGTTCCCTGTGTTATACAGCAGATCCATGTTGCAGATCTAATTTATAGATAGTAGTGTAATGTGTACATTTTAATGCCAGATTTCCAATTTATCCCTCCCTACATTTCCTTTGGTAACCGTAAGCCTGTGTTCTGTTTCTGTGAGTCTGTTTCTGTTTGGTAAATAAGTTTATTTGTATCATTCTTTAGAATCCGCGTATAAGCAGTATCACGTGGTATCTGTCTCCATCTGACCTACTTCCCTTAGGACGATACTCTGGAGGTCTCTCCAGGTTGCTGTGAACTACCGTATTTCATGCTTTTTAATGGCTGAGGAGTAGCCCGTCGCCTGTGTGTGCCACATCTTCACCCGCTCATCCGTCAGTGGGCATTCAGGTGGCTCTCGCGCTCTGGCTGCCGTGAACAGCGCCTCTGTGAACACCGCGGTGCGTGTGTCTGTTCTTATTAGAGCTTTTGTCTCTTCTGGATACACGCCCAGGAGTGGGACTGCTGGATCTTTCGGTGACTCTAGTTTTTGTTTTTTAAGGGTCTTAAGCTTACTTAAGTGACTCGATCGACCTGAGTTTGAGCAAGCTCTGGGAGTTGGTGATGGACAGGGAAGCCTGGCGTGCTGCAGTCCATGGGGTCACAAAGAGTCAGACACGACAGCACAACTGAACTGAGCTGAGCTTACTTTTATATTCAAACCAGAAGTAAAAGCAGAGAAGGTCCCTGCTTCACAGCTCCTGCAGAAACGCCACCCTCGCCCTTCCACTCAGCGTGTGGGTGTCAGCAACCCCCAGTGGCGGCTTTCCTGGGTCCACGTGGCTCACTGTTTGCTGAACACAGCGGCTTGGGTGATGATGTTTTCTTGCCAGAGGCCTTTTTTTTTTTTTTATTGTGCGGGCTTTTCTCTGGCTGCAGAGAGCAGGGACTAGCTGTGGGGCGTGGGCTTCTCACAGTGGTGGCTTCTCGTGTTGCAGACCACGGGCTCTAGAGCACAGAGGCTTCGGTAGTTGTGGCCACACGGGCTTTGTCACTCCACGGCTTGTGGGATCTTCCCGGACCAGGGATTGAACCTGCGTCTCCTGCACTGGCAGGCGGATTCTTTACCACTGCGCGACCAGGGAAGCCCAGAGACCATATTTCTTTTCAAATAAATCATTACAGGGGAATTCTCTGGCAGTCCAGTGGTTAGGACTCTGCTGTCTCTGTGCCGAGGGCCCAGGTTCTATCCCTGATCAGGGAACTAAAGCTCGACAAGCTGTGTGGCATGGCCAAAAAATATTAAAAATAAATAAATGTAAACGAACACATTTACTGTGCTTCGATTTGTGTTTTATGTATAGTCCTTCCGGGTTGGCTTTGGGATTAGCACCCAAGAGATGGTTGTTTTAACTAAACGGACAGATGAACGCAGGGCCAGCTGGTGCACGGAAACTTGGAGCAGTTCCTGCTTCTGCCCCGGGGTAGGGTCCGGGGGGCGGGGGGTGTGCCCAGTTAGTCCTGCAAAGACCCCCCTTCAGGAGGCCCCGCTGTCCGTCGGAAGCCTAAACCTCTTCTGTGCGCCGGCCAGGAGCGTGGAAGAAATGGCCGAGCGTGGGCTTGGCTGTGGGCGGTTGGGGCGACAGAGGGGTCCCCCGTCCGCTGAGGGCAGCGTGGCTGGACCTGGGGCCCGCAAGCTCCCGAGCGTCAGTGTCCCGGTTGTAAGGGGAGAGGGTAGGAGTTTTGCTCTCACTGGGTTGCCAGGCAAGGAAACGCACCATATGTACAAGCACTTCAGGCGTGGAGGGCACCGGGGAAGGCCCGGGGTCACTTAAGGCAGGAGGCCCCTGGGGAGGGAGGTGGGGGCCCAGGACCCCCGTCCAGCCTCCCCCCACCACACACAAGCATCCTTTCTTTCCTACCTGCTCTTTCACCCGAGTGTTGGGGTGGGCGGAGATGCAGAGAAGCATCCCCTCTCCCTTCAGAGGGTCCGTGGCTTTTCTGCAGGCCCGCGGCCGTGACTGTGGAGGCCGGGTCTCTGGCAGGACGCTCGCGTGCGCGTTCCTGGAATAAGGAATTCTGCAGTGTCAATGCCCGGGGCACTTACAGACCCAGCCTCGTCCACCCCAGAGCTCCGATGGGAGGTGACGCCGGTTCGTTCCAGCCACACAGCCGGCTGATTGCACAGCCCAGGGAAAAGACAGAATGGAACCAAGACAATTACAGGACGAAAAAATGTTCCAAGTCAAGCCCTTCCGCACAAAGCAGGGTGCAAAGCTAAATAACATTTGAGATTTCAAAACAAAAACAGTCGAAGTTTGGTGGTGTTTTTTTTTTTAACCCCTGGGCTCTGGCCAGTGTGGGGAATTCAGCTTGATGCGTATGTTTAGTCATGTCCAACCCTTTGGAGACCCAAAGCACTGTCGCGCCCCAGGCTTCTCTGTCCGTGGGTGTTTTCAGGCCAGAAGACTGGAGTGGGTGGCCGTTTCCTCCATTTCCAGGGGATCTTCCCGATCCAGGGATCGAACCCACATCTCCTGTGTCCCCTGCATGGCAGGCGGATTCTTTACCCTCTGAACTGTCAGGCTTCCTCGCTTAGTGAAAAATAAAATGCAGATGAGTTGTTCTTCTGAGCAAATATGGCTGGGTGTTTCGGGAAGAAACGATGTCTCAGAAACTGATGGGTGCATGGATGCGTTGAGGTGGGTGTTTGGGGGGCTGCTGGGAGAGAAAGAGCGTTACCATAAAACGAGAACTTTAGGAGCCTAGAGAAAGAAAGTTGGGGAGTTTTCCAGTGACATGTTGGATTGAAAAAGAAAATAAACCCACGCTGTCCTGAACACAATGGCAGATCCAGTTTTGAGAAGTTGAGAAAGAGACTGCATTCCCAAACTCCCGGGAAAACTCCTCAAAGCCTTCCCCAAGGAGCTCCCAGAGGGAAGCGCTGACTCTGCAGCCTGCCGGGAGGGGTGGCCTGGACCCCAGTTAGGAAGAGACCCCAAATCCTCAGGGGCAGAGGGCGTTGAGTGTGTGGCTTGGCCCGGTGGAAAGGAGAGAGGCCTGCGAAAGAGCACTGCTGAAAGGAAGGAGCATCTGGAAGGCACCATCGAGTGCTTTACATGAACGCCAAGCTGAGTCATGTGAGCGCGGGCTCGCATCAATTATTCCAGCTGTGTGTGCTTCTTCCCCTGAGATCGCCTGCCCCTGCAGGTCAGGATTTGTCTTGCGTTTGATGAGGCTCTGAGTGGGCTGGAACTGTGTGTGTGTGTACATGAGTGTGCAGAGAGTGTGCAGAGCGACCAGAGTCTCTTGGTCAGAGTCTGCATTCCCAGCACTGCACACGGACCGATTTGATGGTCAGTTTGTTCTTTATGTGGCAGGTGTATAATCCCGTATCACAGATGTAGACACCGCGGCTCTTTGGGGGCTGTTTGGCTGTAGTGCTCTTTGTTCATTGATTCATTGATTCATTCATTCATTCGTGCTGCCAAAGCACAAAGATGCCCCTGAACGAGAGGGCCATAGGGGTGTGTGTGTGTTTCTGAGCTCCTTTATCAAGAGGACCTTTCCTGGACTTCCCTGATGGGGCAGTGGTTAAGATTCTGCCTCTCAATGCAGGGGACGTGAGTTTGATCCCTGATCCGGGAGGATCCCGGCCACGGGGCGTCCACGCCCGTGCACCACAATACTGAGCCTGTGCTCCGGAGCAGGTAGCCTCGACTCTGAAGCTTGAGCTCCTGGACAAAAAGAGAAGTCTCAGCGGGGAGAAACCTGCACGCCGCAACCAGAGAGGAGTCCCCAGTGTCTGAAACCAGGCAAAGCAACGACGGCCCAGCACAGCCCAAAACAAAAGTAATAAGTAAATAAAATCATTTTAAAGAAGAGGCCTCTTCTGTCAGCCCAGCCTCCAACAGTGATGGCATTCAACTTAAAGAGCCCTTCCTCAAAGCTGAGAACAACAGATCCCTTCCACTCACAAAGTGGGGATGACAGTCGTAAGCAGCATCAGGAGGAAACCTCTTGCTGTTCTTCGCACAGGACTTGCCCCCAGCCCTGGGTCTCCCACCCCTTCGCTGTCACGGGCGGCTCCTGAGATGGCAGCCCGCCGGTTTCATTTCTGCATGAAAGTCAGAGAATCTAGGTCAGTTTATCCAAGTAGAAAGTGTTATTTTATCGAGTTAACTCTCTGCAAACGGCTGCCTCAATGCTTTATAGAAACAAAGTCCCTTGTGTCTGGGCATGTTCTCAGGCAGTTTTCAGAGGCTTCTAGGTTATCACTTAGATTGAAAAGCAACAAGGAAAACCCCCCCCCCTTTTTTTTCCCCTAAAAAATGGTGGTTCCTGGTAATGTGGGTGTCTTTTTAACTGTTTTATCAGACACTCAATCTATCCAGGCTCTTTGATTGTGAAAGGATTTGAAGTGAGATTGCAATGGCGCCGCACCAACGTCCAGGAAGACTGGTGTGCCCCTGACCGAAGCCCAGACCCCCCTCGTGATTGCAGAGTTTCCTTGGTATTTCCATCAGCTGACCCAGTAATGATCACTGAACCCAGACTGGTTATCAGAAGAGGACGGGGTCCGTCCAGTCGCTAAACGCCAGTATCTTCCCATCGAGGCTTTAGATGTCTCATCACTGTGGTTTTTTCAGTGTCTTCACACCACAGCGATGCTGCTTTAGAATAATACTTTTCAGTATTTTAGAGTAGAATTACACAAAATGTGGCTCGTGGACCGGAGCCAGGCAATGAGCTGTTACCCGACGGGAACGATAGGCATGTACAGAAGTGAGGAACGGACCATGTGGCACAGGAAGCTACACTCAATGTCCTGATAAACCACAGGAAAGAGAAGGTGGAAACCAAGGCCTACGTGTGTTAACTGCATCGCTTTGCCGTGCTGCGGAAATTGACGCAACATTGTAAATCGACTCTCCTTCAATAAAATGTTTTTTGAAAAGGGAGGCACAGAATTGAGAAACTCTGAGCAGTGTGATACTGCCGTAACATCCAAGGGGCGTGTCATTTTCCTAGCGACTCATCTGTCTTGTATTTCATACCGGTATTTGTCATTTGTGGGTTACAAGCGGGCAAATCAAACAAACGGCTGGTGTTTTCCTGCAGATAGGTCAGGAATAACTTGTTACAGCATCCATCACCCCATGTGGTACTCCTTCCAGTTTTGTGAGGGACACAGGATTGCCTTTTACAGATAAATACACCCAGGCTGGGAGAGGGGAAAGACAGCAGCCTGTCACCTGTGGGCTGTCTCCATCTAGCTTCACACCTGAAGCCAGCGGCTGTCTGAGATAACCCTCTGCTGCTAATCACGGACACAGCTGAGCCGGCCGAGCTGCAGGTGCTCTCGCCTGAGGTTTCTCTGTATTTCTGGCTGTGCCAGTTCTTCTTTGCTGCCCGTCCACTGTCTCTAGTTGCGGAGAGCGGGGTCGCTCTCTAGTTGTGTGGCTCAGGCTTCTCGCTGCGGGGGCTTCTCTTGCTGTGGACCACGGGCTCTGGGGCGTGTGGGCTCAGGACCTGGGGTTCCTGGGCTCCAGAGCCGCAGGCTCAGTGGTTGTGGTGCACGGGCTTGCTTGCTCCATGGCACGGGGGATCTTCCCCAACCAGGGATCGAACCCTTGTCCCCTGCACTGCAAGGCGGACTCCTAACCACTGGACAACCAGGGATGCCCGTGCCTGAGAGACAGAGGGATCTCTGTGGACCGTCAACCCTGGTGACCTATGAACAGATAACCTTTGGTAACGTTTGAGTTCTCTTCATTCAGAAAGTCATTTAGACCCTCAACAGACGGGCCGTTTCCTATGTTTTCCAAAGCAATTGAAAGATCATAGCTGCACAGAAGCTCAAGGTTTGGGAGAGACTCTGGGGGCCGGGCCGCCCTTGGTGTTGACCTGCCCGTGGGCAGCCCGTCTTCCGTGGGAGGGCCGCCTCACGGCAGGTGGCATCCTCTCGGAGGGGGATAGCAGGGATGGCTAGAAAGTCCTTCTTCACGCCAGGCCCACGTGTCTGCCGCTCACCTGTGGGCTTAGCTCTGCCTCCCCAGGGTACAGAGAATCCATCCCAGGATTTGGCTCCAGACTCTGTGCTGCTTCTGAATCTCCTTCCACACCCCATCCTCAGTCTCCCCGTCCTGCTGGTCCCCACCCCCCATGTTCTGTTGAGTCAGTGTCCGCCCTGCAGTGGGTGAGTCCCCCCAAAACGACCCTGGCATTCCCTGCGTGGTCTGTCCAGGGTACAGGAAAATGCCCACCTCTCTCAGACCACGCAGGGTAGTTCTTATCAGGCCGTCTAAGACCATTCCTGGGTTTGCAGTCGTATCTCTCCAGTGTCTGGGTCCCAGCTCCCCAGCCCACTCCTCAGGGTAAGGTCAGCCTGTTAACAAAGCCCCGGCCAGCTGTGACTCCAGAACCGGCGTTTCTCGGCCAGCTCCCCAGGTGGGCAGCATCCCCAGGCATCTCCAGGTGGGTAGTGCATTGGTTTTAGCTGCCTCCCTTGTCCTCCTTCCCTTTCGGGGCTGTCGGTCAAGGAGGCCTCTCTGCTGTGACCTTCGTGACATCTGACAGCCCCCAGCCTCTAACCGCATGGCCCCCGCATCCTTGAACCCCGCCAGACATCATATGTGGGTAGTAGCCTCAGGGGGCCGGGCTGGAAGGGAGTGGGAGGGAGTCATTACCACGATGTCTCACAGGTGATAATGAGCGATTCTGACGTCTGTAATTAAGAGGAATAATAGAGAAGATTAAAGAGGGAAGAAGGCAGTCAGCCTGCCTAGTGGAAGCCACCTCCCTGGGGCTGCCTGGCTTACTCAGGGCCCACTCACTTCCGGAAGCCTCTCCCCCAGCCCCCCTGCAGACGGAAGCAAAACCACTTTGTTCAGGTTGATGAATGACCTGATTTAGAGGTCAGCAAGCTGCAGCCGGGTGGGCCAGACCCAGTGGGTCACCTGGACGTACAAATAAAGTTTTATTGGAACAGCCACATCCGTTCGTTTCTGCTGCTGATCTGTGGCCATTTTCTAAAATCAACCACAGAAATGGGTCGCCGTGACAGAGGCTGGGTGGCCCCTGAAGCGTGAAATACTTGCTCTCGGTTCTCCACAGAGATCAGCCTGCTGGCCTCTGTCCTGTGTCAACAGGTCCGTGAATCTGGCCTCTGGTGGCCCCGAAGCCCTGCCCTGGCTCCTCCGCTCTCATGAACATCCTTCACAGCCGTGCCTTCTCTCACCCCTGTGGTGCAGAGAACCTCACTGTCCTCTCCACTGTCTCTGGCCACACTTCTTCCATTTCTACGCTGACCTCGTTTCAATAGAAACATGCGTGGGGCGTAGGTTTCGGGCATTCGGGTCAGTGCCATCTTCCCCCCTGCCTGAACAGTGCCTGGCACATGTGTGGTGGGCATTTGAGCGAGTCTAGCTCTGCCTGGGGGTCGACCAGAGCTCACCTTGCGGGAGAGTCCTATTTGACCTCACAGGTGAACAGGTGGACCCCAGAGGTAGTCATACGGGAGAGCTCCGCCTGGAATCACGAGCGTGTCCCCTTACACAGCCAAGACCTGGACCTCTTAGGCGGGTGTTTTCCACTTCATTGGCCCCAAGTCTGGTCTTATTCCGACTTATTGTGGCTGCAGTGATCGAAGGTAGTGGTGCTTCTGTAAATTTCCTTCTGTTCATCCAGTCTGGCCCAGTCTCCTGGACTACACCGAGGACAGTGGCGGAGACCTGGTAAGGTCACAGAAAGAGAGGGGAACAGACAAGGAGGCCACCAAACGGCTGTCTGGCCCCTTCCCTCACAGACACCTTGGCCCCTCTGTGTCCAGCGCTGGGTACCAGATAGGGTCTCTGCCGTGTCCTTGGGGGAAGGTGGCGGTTTCTCCTCCAGTCTTTTCATTTGTGTTGGGGTACAGTTGCTTCACAATGTTGTGTTGGTTTCTGCTGTACACAAGTGAGTCGGCTGTATGTGTACATATGTCCCCTCCCTCTCGGCCTGCCCCCTGCCCCAGCCCTCCCCTCTCGGCCATCACGGAGCAGCGAGCTGAGCTCCGGGTGTCATACAGCACCTTCCACGAGCCGTCTGTTTCCACACGGGAGTGTATACGTCACTGCTCTCTGAGTTTGTCCCACCCTCTCCACCCCCTCCCTGTCTACATGCCCGTCTCTGTCTGCGCCTCTATTCCTGCCCTGCTCATGAGTTCATCTGTACCACTTTTTCTGGATTCCACATGTATGCATTAATATGTGATATTTGTTTTTCTCTTTCTGACTTAGTTCACTCTATGAAGTAAGTCTCTAGGTCCATGCATGCCTCTCTACAAATGATCCAATGTCATTCCTTTTTGTGGCTGAGTAATTGTTGTTGTTGTTCAGTCGCTCAGTCCTGTCCAACTCTTTGCAACCCCATGGGCTGCAGCACGCCACGCTTCCCTGTCCTTCACCATCTCCCGGAGATTTCTCAAACTCGTGACCATCGAGTCAGTGATGCCATCCAACCGTCTTGTCCTCTGTCGTCCCCTTCTCCTCCTACCCTCAATCTTTCCCAGAATCAAGGTCTTTTCCAGTGAGTCAGCTCTTCACATCAGGTGGCCAAAGGATTGGAGCTTCAGCTTCAGCATCAGTCCTTCCAGTGAATATTCAGGGTTGATTTCCTTTAGGATGGACTGGTTGGATCTTGTTGCAGTCCAAGGGACTCTCAAGATTCTTCTCCAACACCACAGTTGGAAAGCATCAATTCTTTGGCACTCAGCCTTCTTTATGGTCCAACTCTCACACCCATACATGACTACTGGAAAAACCATAGCTTTGACTAGACGGACCTTTGTTGGCAAAGTGATTTTTCTGTTTCTAAATGCTCTGTCTAGGTTTGTGATGGCTTTTCTTCCAAGGAGTAAGCATCTTTTAATTTCATGGCTACAGTCACTGTCTGCAGTGATTTTGGAGCCCAAGAAAATAAAGTCTGTCACTGTTTCCATTGTTTCCCCATCTGTTTGCTATGAAGTGATGGGACCGGATGCCATGATCTTAGTTTTCTGAATGTTGAGCTTTAAGCCAGCCCTTCCACTCTCTTCTCTCACCTTCAAGAGGTTCTTTAGTTCTATAGAAAGGAACATTATGCCACAGAGAAAGCAATTTTTTTCATGATATGGGGAAATATCCACAATGTTAAGTTTAAGTGAAAAACAAGATGGGAAAATTGAGATGGCCTATGATCTGTAATAAAAATATACATATAAATGCATAAAAAGGAAGAGGAAAAAATAAAGCATCAACAGGGTGTATCTCTGGGACATGGATTAATAATAATCTGTATTTTCTTTTTTGCAGATTTGATAACTTTCCAAATGTGTTCAGTGAGCGTATGTTGCTGTTTTCAAAAATCTACTCTTTCTTTTCTTTCCAAAGAAGGTAACTTTTTGTGAAGGTTCTCATATTGTATGGAGACTCTTGTCCCAAACCTAGTTTAACCAAAAACCCAGTCGTTACCTGGAAGATGGAGGAACTTGGTTCACGTGGTTGGTCGCACTGCACTCCTAAGACGTCTAGTTGAAAACGAAAACATCTGCCCCCTCCCTCCCCTCCTCCCCCCTTCCCTCCCTCCCATCTCCCCCTCCTGTAAGCTGCTTTACTGTAGCTAGAACTTAAAAAGCAGAGGAAGTTGCCTGGCTTGTTTGACATGACCATCCCCAAGGTGCTGCTTAGGTGAAGGATGGACATTCCTTGGCGTGTCTCCAAGGAGCTGCTCTCTTGCCAAACGCTTTCCTTTATGGCCTCTAGAATATTTAGATTTTGTCCTAAGCTGAACAGCAGTCTGTGGCAGAATCTGCGGCCATCATAGTTGTATTAAATTCACCTGAACTAGTGTCTGAGCATTTAGGGAACTTTTCTTGTTCTCTGTCTCCTGGCGGGCATACATCTGCACTTTCCTGCAGAGGGAGCTTCTTTTTGTCTTCTTAAAGAGGCCCTGAGAGGCCCACCCTCTGATGGGACCGCACCTCTTCCCTGTCCGATTTGTCCCCGTGTCCGGGGTCTTCCTGCCGGCCAGGTGCCCTCACCCCCTCACCCCAGCACAGCGCTGACACAGGTCTCCCACCAGGAGCAGAGCCTGCCCGCCCCAGCACTCAGCCTCCCTCTCAGAGCCTCCATCAGCAACAAAGACTTGTTTAGGGTGCTGTTTGGGGTGAAGAATTCCTAAAATCCTTGCCCACCAGGGATTTTCCTTCTTATGGGGGAGAAAGATAATTAAAAGGACAAATAAGGAGACTGAACAGGGAAATGGAATAGGACTGTTGTGGGGGGCACGGGGTGGGGGATTGCAGTTTGCAATGAAGTAGTCAGGGCAGGCTTCAGGCTTTATACTGTGACATCTGAATAAAGAATGCAGGAAGGAAAGGCTCCAGGCAGAAGGAAGGGCTGGTGCAAAGGCCCTGCGGTGGACCATTCCCCAGTATGTTCGAGGACCCAGGAGGAAGCCGGTTGTGAACAAAAGGCATAAAACAGGACAAGGAATGAGACAGGCCCAGGGACTCTGTCCAGCCCCTGCTCTTACTGCAGGTCTGATGGGAAGGTGTCGGGTGTTTAGGGCAGAAGTTGGATTTCCGTAGGCCCAAGATGGCTGTTATATTGAGACTGTATGTCATCAAGAGGTCAGGGCAGGTGCAGGGAGCACCTAGGGGGCCACAGAAGGGAACGTGGGAGCAGTGAGGTGATGCTGGTTAGTGGGAGTCCTCAGGAGTCAGTTGAAAAGTACCTGCAGAAATCACCATGTCGGCAGCTTGTTTCTGAGACTCACCTTACAGTCTGAAAACCTTCTTCCTGTTAGAGAAAAGCCACTTCCCTTTGAAGGACAAAACCAAAAAAAAACCTACATTAAAAAAAATATTCAAAGCATGTGTTTTTTTGAATTATGGTCTTCTCCAGAGTATACCCAGGAGTGGGATTGCTGGATCATATGGTAGCTCTATTTTTAGTTTTTTAAGGAACCTCCATACTGTTCTCCCTGATGGCTGCACCAATCTACATGCCCACTGTGGCGCAGCTGGTAAAGACTCTGCCTGCAATGCAAGAGACCCCCGTTTGCTTCTTGGATCAGGAAGATCTGCTGGAGAAGGGATAGACTACCCACTCCAGTATTCTTGGGCTTCCCTGGTGGCTCAGTTGGTAAAGAATCTGCCTGCAATGTAGGAGACCTGGGTTCAATCCCTGGGTTGGGAAGATCCCCTGGAGAAGGGAACAGCTACCCACTCCAGTATTCTGGCCTGGAGAATTCCATGGACTATATGGGGTCACAAAGAGGTGGATGTGACTGAGCAATTTTCACTGACAGTGTAGGAGGGTTCCCTTTTCTCCACACCCTCTCCAGTATTTGTCGTTTGCCATGTTGATGGCCATGACTCAAAGAGATACATATATATCCCCAGCGTTCATTGCAGCACTGTTTACAATAACCAGGACACAGAAGCAGCCTAAATGTCCATCGACAGGTGAATGGATAAAGAAGATGTGGTCCATGTATATAATGGACTATTACTCAGCCATAAAAAGGAATTAAATTGTTTAGGTCATTTGTGGAGACATGGATGGACCTAGGGACTGTCATTCAGAATGAAAAGCAGATATTGTATATTAACACTTACATGTGGAATCTAGGAAAATGGTACAGATGATCTTATGTGCAAGGTAGAAATAGAGACACAGACACAGAGAACAAACGTATGGACACCAAGGGCAGAAAGCTGGGATGAACTGGAAGGTTGGGATGGACCTCTATACACTACTGATACTTTGTATAAAACAGATAATTAATGAGAACATAAAAAATAATAATTGAAGCAACATTAGCTCACTGCAGATGATTTGGAAAGTACTGAAATTTATCAAAATAGGAGAGATAAATCACAGTGAATCTTGTGTCCCAGATATAAGACCTATGAATATTTTGACTTTTTTTATTCTGCTTTTTTCAATGCATATATGTGTGTGTTCCATTTTTTTCTGATCTCTTTTTTTTTTTTTAAGGAGATACTAAATTCAGCATTGTGGATATTTAGCCATGTCATTAAATTGCCTTTGAAAAGATGATTTTTGATAGCAGTGTAATGTTCCTTTCAACGGGTGTGAATTAACTTACGGAGTCATTGGCTTATTGGAAGATGCAGCTTGCCATGTGCAGCCCTGGTGGCTCATGGCTTCCTGGACTTCACCCCTGAGTTAGGTGAGCTTCCTTGCCCTGTCCTGGGCAGCACTGATACCCAAAGGCCTCCCCCAGACAAAGCTCACCCCTGGGAGCTTCCACAGCACGGAGAACAGGCCAGATGCCCTTTTCTGGGGGAGGAGGGCGGAGGCAGAGAAGGCCTGGGAGGGCTGCCGCTGAGAACTTCCAGTGCCTTCCCTCAGACTCACTAAGACAAGTCCTCGCTCCTGGGAAGACGAGACGGGAGGCAGGGAGAAAGCCAAGGCTCACTGCCGATCACCGGCTCAGCAAACCCAGGGCCAGGAGCCCCGGGGCCCCACCCCTGAGGATTTGGTGACTGATGGGTGTCAAGTTCTTGCTCATGGCAAAGGTTCCATAAATGTCATCTTCCCCTTTCTCCTCCCATTGCCAGGAAAATACCAACATTCTCTAAAGTCAGTATTCACATGTGCCATCTTGAGGGCCAAGCTGAGTTAGTGGTAGGGGGTGCCAGGCTAGTGGTCCCTGTACAGAATGTGGGGTCAGCTCAGGAAGTCCCCCTTGGAAGTCACATCATTAACCTTCCTCCACCAAGTAAATATTCTCAAGAGAAAGAGTCCCCAGCTGGCCAGTCTCCTGGTGACCTCAGTTGGAGTTCAGTAATCGTCTGCTGATGGGTGAATGGGTTAAAAGATGGGTGGAAGTTTGGGGGGAAGGAAGGCTAAATTAACAGTCATACCTTTTTTTCTTTCTCTGAAGAAGACATGAACAGAATCATGTTTTTTACATAAGCCACGGTGTTTTCCTCTTTTTTTATCTCAGTTGAAATAAAAACCCATTATGGAAATTCCTAGTTTCTGTTGGAAGATACTAAAGAGCCACGTGAGATCTAAGTAGCATATTTTCTCTGTCTGACCTGGCGGAGGAAGACCGGTGATTTTCCAGCCTGACTGACATAAATCTATCTGTGCCCCGCCCCCCAAAATATATCGTTCTTGCTGTGATTCATTCGGCCTCTTTGTAAGTGGACTGCGGTTTGTGTGCAGTGGATGAAGTAATTGGAGTGAGTGCTTCTCCCTAGAGACAGAATCAATCACCGTTGTAGAAGATGGTGACATTTTAGAGAGAAACTCTGAGGAAAATGTCATGCTTAAAAAATTAGATTTAAACGCACTGGCTCCAGATTGATTTTTATTACACTCAGATGGATACCCTGATTGATTATCAGTCTTACAAATGTTTAGCACATTTCTCACTTCTCTAATAATCAGAATAATCTAATTTTCAATGTCATTTAATGTACTCTATTCAAGGTTATAATAGATCATATTTCTAATAAAACCCAGCAATTATGGAATGAATAATACAGGAAGACTGGCATTCGGATTCCCTGGATTGTAAGCAGCACTGAGGGAAAGTCTTAGCTAAGTCCATTCTTTTGGTGTTAATTTTTTTAATTTAGTAGGACAACATTTCTTAATTGTAAATGGACTTTTTAAAAATTAATTTTTATTGGAATATAGTGGATTTACAATGCTGTGTTAGTTTCAGGTCTATAGCAAAGTGCATCTATTATATGTATGCATATATTCACTTTTTTTAAGATTCTTTTCATATAGGTCATTCTAGGGCATTGAGTAGAGTTCCCTGTGCTGTACAGTAGGTCCTCATTGGTTATCTGTTTTATATATAGTAGTGTGTGTATCTCAGTCTCAATCTCCTCACTTATCCTGCCCCCTTTCCACCTGGTAACCTTAGTTTGTTTTCTACATTTCTGAAGCCCATTCCTTTAAATGTGGTGTACGCTCTAAGTCACTGACTGCATTTTATAGGGTATTTTTTTTTTCCTGCCCATGATCTGAATGGAGCTTCACTAGACTTGAACAAACAAACAAAAAAAAATGGGGGGAGGAAACAGCAAGATGTGAGTCCTTCTAGTACATGTTATTGGCGCACCTGGAGAGAACTGACAGGTAGCCAGGAGATTTATCGAGTTCCTCTAGTAATTGCTGCTCTCCCCCCGTTTTTGATATACGCCCCCTGGAGAAATACCATATTTTAGTTCTAAATATTTTTCCAATACCCACTGAAGCGGCAGCTGACATTACGGGTATTTCAGGGCGAGCCCCGGGGGATCTCATTTCGAGGAGGTTTGACTCTGCATTTGGAGCCTCGTAGTCATCTAACTGTTTACTCTGGTGGTAAGGCCTGCTCGCCTCTTTAGGAGGGAGGCTGGGCTCTTCCCGTCTGTGGCCTCTCCTGGTTGAAGTCTCACCGGCGTCCAGATTGGGAGTGGCGAATCCGTCCGCTGTGTGCTGCGCAGTCACCTGGGCCCCCCGCGAGCAGCGGCCCCTCTGAGGGTCCCCCTGCCTGCTGGGCCCCCTTGAGGCGCCAAGGAGTCCAGGACAGGGGAGAGGAGGCCGCGTGGGGCTGTCAGGCCCACAGACAGACAGACAGACTCAAAGGAGAGGCCTCCAACCTACATCTGGTCCCGGAGAAGAGCATGGAAGACTGAGAACGTTGCAAGAGCTGGAGCTTCCTGCAGATCTCGAGAGAGACCGACGACGGGCGGGTCCAGCGGAGACGCCTTTCGCGGAGACGAGGTGTCCGGATGCAGCGCCACGGGATGCGCTGGGCGGCCGGCCCGAGAGACCGAGGGCACAGGCTCCCCGCGGGCCAGCCTGTCTGCTCCTACGATCTTGGGCGGATCAGACTCTGGAGGCCCGCGGGGCTCTCTGTCTGCGGCTGGGCAGAGCACGTTTTGGAGCGCTGTTGGGTTTTGCTCTACGCACCTCATTCTCAGAACATCACCCATGGCATCTGGAGCAGGACATCCTGGGACTCAGCTGTCCGCTGGGAGACACGACGGAGCACACTGGAAATTCAGGGACTGGGAGATTCAGCCGCAGGGAGGAGATGCTTGCTCTGAACTGTTATGAGGGGCCACGCGCGAAAAGGAGAGCCGCAGAGTTGGCGACCGTTTGTCGCGCTCTGGATCTTTTCAGCACCTGTGTTAGATTAGTACCTTGCCCTCCTGGTCGGAGCAGCCACCACGGAGAGAAGCCAGGTGCCTTGCTGGGATTCGCTCAGCTCCCGGGCCAGGGTCGAGACCTAAACCAGCTCCCGCACCCAGCGCTTGGCGCCTTGTCATAACGGAGAGCTCCAGAGAGGGACTCCAGGGATCAGTAAGGGGATCCCTGGCAGCTCTAACCACCCCCCAGGTCTCCATTCAGGACACACGTTCAAAGTCCCCTCCTCATGTTTGAAACATTCCAGGCACAGGGAGGGAGTCCTCTGTCACAGTACCCAAACAAGGTGAGGTTAGTCTGAGAACATGTGCCGCTTAAACACAGTGGGTTGAGACCAGGGGCCCCTTTGCAGTTAAGGTCCTGGGGAGTCAAAGCAGTCTGCATGGTTGACAATGGCCAGTTCACCATCTCTACTTTTCTGGAGCCTCTGGAAAGGGAATAAGTGAGTGTGAGCGTGTGTATGTGTGTTTGTCTGTCTTAAGGGGTTGAGAAGGTCATGACCTGCAAAATAAGATCGTCATGAAGCCTGCAGGGACAGGATCTTAGCAGAGTGCTGGGAGCAGCAAGTTGCTCCCTCCAATGAAGTGCCGTAGTGAGGACCTTGGTCACCTGAGCGCTCCCCTGGATGCTTTATGGGGCCCCACGAGAGAGAATGAGTCAGGACACCTCTGTGGACACGGCTTGTTTTAGCTCTAACACTTTTATTGCTATTTTATTATTATTTTTGCCTAGCGTTCACAGCTGGGCTATTGTCTGCAAATGTTACTCACAGAGAGGATGCAGGCAGACAGAGCCGACTTCAGCAGGTCCACGGGATTAGGGGGACCCACTGGGGCCCGGGCCAGGCGGAGGGTCCGGAGTCACTCAGCTGACAGCAGCACAGGGCGGGGTCGGGTGAGGGCATCAGGGGTCCCCTTAGGAGGGGGTCGGTGGGTGGGGCTGAGCGACGTCCGGGGGCGGTAGGCGCACGTCTGACGCGGGGTGGGAAGTCAGGGGCAGAGGTGGGGCTCGTGCCTTCCGGGTGCACGTGCTTAGATGGCTTGGGCAGGATCTCAGGACTCATGAAGGGGGAGAGGAGGGCTCGGGATGCTCCCGGGGTAGAGAGCCCTTTAAATGTGCTGCAGGGAGGCCTTGTGGGGGTCCCAGCATACGGCTGTCTCAGGTGCAGTGTTTCTTACTAGCTTTCTCAAAGGGGCCCTCCATCGCCTCATTATAAATATGGGAATCAGCAAGAGTTCTCGGAGAGGAGAAGTCCAGTCCACATTCTTAAGCATTCCTCTTTAAATATATATATATATATTTAAGTATAAGTATATATTTTTTAAATTATATATTTAAATTATATATAAGTATATATATTAAATTATATAAATATATATTTTTAAAATTATAATATTTAAATATATATATTTATATATAAATCTATTGACATGAAGTGACGTGAAGTCCACTCAGTCTTGTCCAACTCTTTGCGACCCCATGGACTGTAGCCCACCAGGCTCCTCTGTCCATGGAATTCTCCAGGCTAGAATACTGGCTGCTGCTGTTGCTGCTGCTAAGTCACTTAAGTGAGTTGCCATTCCCTTCTCCAGGGGATCTTCCCAACCCAGGGATCGAACCCGGGTCTCCTGCATGGCAGGCAGACGCTTTACCGTCTGAGCCAGCAGGGAAGTCTATTACTTATATTATAAATCTCTTACTTCTTTTCACATATAAATGTATGTATTTGGCTGCACTGGGTCTTTGCTGCTGCACACGGGATATTTAATCTTCGTTCTTCATTGCAGCACGTGGGCTCTTTAGCTGTGGCGGGTGAACTCTGAGCTGAGACACGTGGGATCTAGTTCCCTGACCAGGGATGGAACCTGAGTCCCCTGCATTGGAGCTCGGAGTCTCCCCCGCTGGACCCCCAGGGACGTCCCAGCATTGCTCTTTTTGAAGTTAGCTCAAGGCACTTTTTAATGTTTCATAATTCTTGCTATTTTTTTAAAAGTCCAGATGCATCGTAAGGAAGTCCCACAACTTACTGGCCTTTCCCAGTTTGGAAATAAGACGGCTATCACCAAGAGCCCTGGCGTAGGAGGGTCAGGTTGACCCTCAGGGTTGACCACAGGCCCCTCTGCGGTCAGGATGCCTGGTAATGGAACATCTGTGTGATTAAAAATGGCACTTGCTGGAGTGGCCCTACCATTGTGCAGTTTCCCAAATTTAGTCAGAAGATTCCAGGGTAAGTGGGGGAACAGGCCGGACAGGGGGCCCAGTGGAATTAGAAGAATATCACTATAGAGTCCAGCATTCCTCTCCAGCTTAAGGTCCAGCCACCCTTAACTGCCTGCAGAGTTCTGCTGTGTGCATCTCAAGACACGGGGCATGCTGAGCTGGGAATGCTGCTCGCTCTGGTCGGAAGGGACGCGGAGAGGAGGTGGTGGACATCCTTGTCTCGGTGGCTGGTGAGGGCAGCGTGACCGCTCCTCGAGTTCTGGACGTTTCCAGGATGGCTGGCTCTGCTCTGAGTATAGGAAGGTCACCATCTTGCACTTGTGGTCCAGGTTTCAGGTCGAGTCTCCCCCTCGGCCTCTCTCCCTTCTAAAATCTGTAAGAAAAAGATGAAACCTCACTCTGCTAAAATGAAGCAAGGGTATGGAAAAAGTTATGAAAAAAAAAAGGAGTTGGAAATATTTCAGAGGAAAGCACGCAACATCTCGACCTCTTGGGGTTTCTTCAAAATCCTCTGGAGGGAGGAGTCCGGGAGGAAAGGAGATTGGCCAGAAGTTGATCATTGAAGCCGGCTGTTGAGTGGCTTGGGGGCTTGTGGTACCATTTTCTCTACTTGTAGCATGCTTGAAACTTTCCAAAATAGATACACTTAAATATAAATACATGTTGTCAGGAAAGGAGAAATTAATGACACGCCCATTGAGGTATAATTTTATGTTTTGAAGCTTTGAAATGAAAAACAGAAATCTTAGGAAGATGTGCAAAGTATCGTTTACTTGGTGAATTTTATGAAATATGTGAAGTGTTGTTGCTCAGCCTCTTAAGTCAGGCCCGACTCTGCAACCCCACGGACTGTAGCACTGGAGGCTCCTCTGTCCTCCACTGTCTCCCAGAGTTTGCTCTAATTCGTGTCCATTGAGTCAATGATGAAAAGTAATGGTGCTTAAATGTCTTAAAATTTTAGTTCTGGGGAGAGGATATTTTTTGGCCATATTGTGCAGTTTTTTGTTTGTTTTTCTGGAAAGACATGGGTAAATAAAACAGAACCCTACTGGCTGCTGTCTGTCGACCTTTCTGGCCGTCAAGTCTCACCGTCCTTCCTTGTGGAAGGTGCCCAGGTGTGCTCTTTGGCATCCCTGGAGGAAGGGTGGGCAGGGTGCAGGTCAGTTTTCTTTAGAGAATCTCCGGATACATCTTTCTTCTTCTTCTCCATGTGAATTAGGTTTCACTGTTTGTGAGACTCCCTTTTTGAATAGGCCATCTTGCAAAAGGGCAGAGGGGAATGCAACAACTTTGGAGACTCTCTGAATAGAAATTAAAGAAGAATAAGGATTTGGGAGGAGACCCCCCCACCCCCGCCTCCAAGATCATCTGAGGTGTTGCTTCCTGAGACTGTGGAGCAGTGAGCGTGCTGCACTGATCAATCGCATCTCGTGTATCCAGGCTCCCACCCCCAGCGAGGGCTGTGCCTGGAGGCCTTTGGCGCATGTCTGCCTGATGCACTTGTAGGCATCGGCCTTGGGCATCACTGCACCGGGTGGGTTTGCAAGCTTTGTTCAGAGGCCTTGTGAGAGTTGGAACCCCCTCACATCCCTAGAACACCTCCCAGAACACGAGGACTTCAGACCCCCGAGTCTCTCTGCTTCCGGGGTGCTCACCCTTCCCCAAGGCCTGGGAGGTTCTCCACCTACTTCACTGCTCTCCACTCAGGTGTTCCCTCCCCAGGAGGGTTTCCCCTGCCCTGCCCCTCACTCCTGCTCCACTGACCCCGCTGCTGTCTGGGGAGGAGGGGGTGTATGTGCCTGCTCCATCGCTTCAGTCATGTCTGATTCTTTGCGACCCCATGGAGTGTAGCACGCCAGGCTCCTCTGTCCATGGGGTTTTCCAGGCAAGAACACTGGAATGGGTAGCCATGCCCTGCCCTCCTCCAGGGGTTCTTCTGGACCCAGGAATTGAACCCGTATCTCCTGCATTGATAGGTAGATTCTTTACCACTGTGCTGAAGTCCCGCTTTTTATTCTATGTGAGGTGAGGGGAAGAGTCCGCCTCTAGCTCTCAGCCAGGGCCTGGATGTGTGTCACAGTCAGGGACGGTGGGGAGATGGGAAGGAGGGTCTCCAGAAGAGAGTCTGTGGGGATGTGGGGCTTTGGTGCAGGGCAGAAAAAGCAGTTGATGTCCACCCTGTGGCCTGATTACTGAAATCAAAGGGAAAAACAAACGTGGGAGAGTGGGAGTTAAGCCCTTTCTATTTGTTAAAAATACTTTCTTCCCTAATTTGGATTTATTGTGCAAACAACTTCTTATAAATCAAGGGCATGTTTTTAGAGCGTGGTTCTGCCAACTTCACCCCATGGGCCGGATCCCCCCAGTGTGTTTTGGGAAGAAAGTCCTTTGGGAAAGAAGGGTTTTTTTGTTTTTTGGTTGGTTTTTTTAATTTTTGTTTTATGTTGGAGTCTAGTTGATTTACAATGTTGTGTTTCAACATTGTTAGTTGAAACTAACAATAGTTAGTACAGCAAAGTGATTCAGATTATGTGCACACGTGTCCATTCTTTTTAAATTCTTTCCCATATAGGCTGTCACAGAGGACTGAGTAGAGTTCCCTGTGCTATGTGGTGGGTTTTTTTTGTTGTTTTGTAAATTAATTTATTTTATTTATTTAAAGGCTAATTGCTTTACAATACTGTAGTGGTTTTTGCCATACATTGACATGAATCCTCCATGGATGTACATGTGTTCCCCGTCCTGAACCCCCCTCCCACCTCCCTCCCCATCCCATCCCATCCCTCTGAGTCATCCCAGTGCACCAGCCCTGAGCACCCTGTCTCATGCATCAAACCTGGACTGGCGATCTGTTTCACATATGATAATATACATGTTTCAATGCCATTCTCCAAAATCATCCCACCCTTGCCCTCTTCCACAGAATCCAAAAGTCTGTTCTATACATCTGTGTCTCTTTTGCTGTTTCGCATATAGGGTCATCGTTACCATCTTTCTAAATTCCATATATATGTGTTAGTATACTGTATTGGTGTTTTTCTTTCTGACTTACTCTGTATAATAGGCTCTGGTTTCATCCACCTCATTAGAACTGATTCAAATGTATTCTTTTTAATGGCTGAGTAATACTCCATTGTATATATGTACCACATCTTTCTTATCCATTTGTCTGCGGATGGACCTCTAGGTTGCTTCCATGTCCTGGCTATTATAAACAGTGCTATGCAGTAGGTTCTTACCCGTTATTTATTTTATGTATAATAGTGTGTATATGTTAAGCCCAGTCTCCCAACTTACCCCTGCCCCCAGTCTTGCTGGAACACCCTCCCAGGTTCAGGGCTCTCGGTTGATCTGGGAACATCCCGCCTGGGCTGCTGTCCCTCCTCCAAAAGCAGGCTGGCCTGGCCTGTTCCTGCAGTGACAGTGCTCTCCACGCCGAGGCTGGCGCAGCTCAACTCCAGCTGGGCTCTGTTGGAGTGCGTCGTGGGCCAGCCCAGATGCAGGGGCTGGGAACAGCCTCCACCTCTGGATGGAGGCGCTGAGGTGTCAGGGTGCAGAGGGGGTCTGCAGGGGGAGAGCCAAAGGGTGGGGCTGCTGCCCTTCCCACGCTGCACCCCCGCCCTGGCCCTGAGGGCTTGTCAGGGGTCCCATGCCTGCAGGGCAGTCCCTGAGGCTGCATCTCAGCACTTTCCCCAGGCGAAGGACCTGGTTTCTGTTTTATAAAATGTTTTAGGAGGGAAAACAGGAGAATGTCAACAAGAACGGAAATTCATTTTCTGAAAATGAATTGGGTTTAGGGGACCAGAGGAATGAAATTTTTGGTCATTAGAACTCATCCTTTTTAAGAAGAATTTCTTGGGGTATAGTTGACTTGCAATGTTCTGTTAATTTCAGGTGCACAGCAGAGTGATTCCGTTGCTGTTGTTTAGTCTCTCAGTCGTGTCCAACTCTTTCGTGACTCCACGTACTCTAGCCCATCAGGTCCTCTGTCCATGAGATTTCCCAGGCAAGAATCCTGGAGTGGGCTGCCACTTCCTTCTCCAGGGGATCTTCCTGACGCAGGGGTCAAACTCGTGTCTCCTACTTGGCAGGCAGATTGTTGACCAGTGAGCCAGCAGGGAAGCCCTGGTTCAGCTATGCATATACACATTTTTCCACATAGGCCACTAACAGAGCATTCAGTAGAGTTCCCTGTGTGAACCGACAGATTCTTGTTAGTTACCTGTTTTATACATCGTAGTGTGTAGATGTCAATCCCAGTCTCCTAATTTATCCCTCCCCTCTCCATCCACATAAATAACCATAAGTTTGTTTTCTGTGACTATGACTTTACTTCTGTTTTGTAAATAAGTTCATTTGTACTTTAAAAAAAAAAAAAAAAAAGATTCCGGCATATATGACCGATGTCATATGATATTTATCTTTCTGTGTCTGACCTCAGTATAACAATCTCTGGGTTCATCCATGTTGCTGCAAATGGCATTATTTTGTTCTTTTTAGGGCTAAATAGTATTCCATTATATATGTACCACATCTTCTTTATCCATTCCTCTGCCTATGGAAGTTCAGGTCGCTTTCATGTCTTGGCTGTTGTAAGTAGTGCTGCAGTGAACATTCGCGTGCATGTATCTTTTCTAAATAGACTTTTCTCTGGATACATGCCCAGGAGTGGGATTGCTGGGTCATGAGGCAGCTCTATTTTTAGTTTTTTAAGGAACCTCCATGCTGTTCTCCATAGTGGCTGCAGCAATTTATATTCCCACCAACAGTATAGGAGGGTTCCCTTCTCTGCACACCCTCTCCAGCATTTATTGTTTATAGACGTTTTGATGATGCCACTCTGACTGGTGTGAGGGGGTACCTCACTGTGGTTTCGATGTGCACTTCTTCAGTAATTAGTGATGTTGACCATCTTTTCGTGTACCTTTTGGCCATCTTGTTTTCTTTGAAGAAACATCTGTTTAGGTCTAATGCCCATTTTTTGTATTCAGTTGTGTTTTCTGATATGGAGCTGCCTCAGCTGTTTGTATATTTTGGAGATTAATCCCTTGTTGATTGCTTCATTTATAAGTGCTTTCTTCCATTCTGAGGGCTGTGTTTTTGTTTTGTTTATGGTTTACTTTGCTGTACAAAAGCTTTTAAGTTTAATCAGATCCCATTTGTTTATTTTTGTTTTTATTTTCATATTCTAGGAGGTGCATCAAAAAAGATCTTGCTGTGATTTATGTCATACAGTGTTCTGTGTTTTCCCCTAAGAATTTTACAGTGTGTGGGCTTACATTTAGGTCTTTAATCCATTTTGAGTTTATTTTTGTGTATGGTGTTAGGGAGTGCTCTAGTTTCATTCTCATATATGTAGCTGTCCAGTTTTCCCAGCAGCACTTAGTGAAGAGACTTTCTTTTCTCCATTGTATAATCTTACCTCCTTTGTCGCAGAATAAGTGACCATGGGTTCATGGGTTTACCTCTGAACTTTCTACCCTGTTCCACCGATGTATATTCCTATTTTTGTGCCAGTACCATACTGCCTTGATTACTGTAGCTTTGTAGTACAGCCTGAGGTCAGGCAGGTTGATTCTTCCAGCTTCATTCTTCTTTCTCAAGATTGCTTTGGCTATTTGAGGTCTTTTCTATTTCCATACAAATCTTCATGGAGAGTGTCGTTTCATATTTGACAGCCTGTAACTTGCTGTGAAGAATGTATGGGACACAGAGCAGGATACAGGCTTCTCTGAAACAGTCTGCTGAGAAATTTCTTCTTGTTATTTGAAGATCCCGCCTCCTAACCCCACCCCCCACCCCCCAGCATCAGATATTGCCTTAAAGTCTTCACGTGAAAAAAAATCTAAAGGGAAGTACCAGCACTTCTGCTCAGTCCTGTCACTCTGGATACATGGTCCTTATTTTAAGACTCTAGATTCCTGACTCTCAAACTCCCTGCAGTTTTACCAAGTCAGAAAAACCCACTTAGCAGCCTTTCAGACAGACGAGGGCAGGTTGAGCTCGGTAGAGCTAACTTCTGCTTATACAGCAAGGCATGTCCTGCCCATGAAACTGGCTCCTGGAAGTGGACGCTGAACTGTCCTTTCCTAAACTGGAGGTTCGAACAGATGAGGTGCGTTGATCATGCAGTGGGTGTGAGTTTACTCCTGATTTAAAGGCAGATGGCCAGGCACAATGTCTTCAATGTCCATTTTTTAGCATCCCATTTTAAAATATAATTTTACTTATTTATTTTTGGCCATGCTGGGTCTTCACTGTGGGTTTTTCCCTAGTTGCGGCAAGCGGGGACTGGTCTCTCGTTGGAGTACTCATGCTTCTCAGCGCGGCGGCTTCTCTTGTTGCAAAGCACCAGACCTAAGGGCTTCGGTAGTTGTGGGGCGTGAACTCAGTTGGTGTCGCGCATGGTCTTAGTGGTTCCGCGGCGTGTGGAATCTTCCCCGAGAGAGACTGAACCTCAGCCGCTGCGCCAACAGGGCAGTCCTAGCATCCAATTTAATAGCATCAGTAAAATCCTTCATCTCAGCCCTGATGATGCTGGATGGCGCTCAGGGGAAACAGCGCCTCCAGTGGACAGGGCTTTGGGAGCCACCCTGGCAGAGAGGTCCCTTGCTGCCAGAGGCAGGGGCAGAGGAGGGCCCCGGTAGCGCCCCCCAGAGGCCGCCTGCACTTTCTCCACTGCTCCTGGCCGAGCGCTGTCTTTCATGCGTCAAGCACGAGGGTTTGTTTCCGGAGTTAAATGTAAGTTATTTGCTGTAGTTCATCCAAGATTCTTCTCCAGAGGAAAGGCTTTGTCCCTTCCAGCAGAGCCAGCAAGCTCCAGTCTCCTGGCGTGCAAGGGTGCCCACCGCACTGGGCCCACCGGAGAGACAGGCGGCCGCACCCGGCTGCCCGCCCGCCGGCCCAGACGCGGCAGGGAAGGGCTTGGGGGTGTGAGGCGGGAGGAGCACGGCTCCCTTAAGACGTCAGCGCTGCATGACTGAAAGCGGCCAGGGAGAGGGAAGTGCGTTTAAAATCGCTTGGAAAGTTTTATTAGGCGAAGGTACCACTTTAACACAAGTATTTGGATCTTCTGTTATTCAGCTATTCGAGGATTTTCTATAAGTCCTTGGGATAACTTGAAGAAGCTGAGCGAGGCTGGTAGATCCTGGTTAAACTCTCCAAATGCTATATCCAGACTATTCTCCCTCCCCACCAAGACCTGCATATTTAATATTCTCCAAAAATTCTAAGTATGCTCCATGCCCGGTCACTGTGAGCGCCGGCCATTCCTGAGGCTTTGCCCTTGTGCAGGGCCTGCAACGCCCTCGGATGCTGCCTCGTGGCTCACTGCAACGGCCCCTGGAGGATGCTGTTTTGACCTCCGTTTTGAAACCCTCAAAGCAAGGTCCTAGCACAGGGCTGTGTTCAGTTTGTTGTTGTTGTAACTTCTGGCTGTGCGGGGTATTCATTGCTGGGCGGGCTTGCTCTAGCTGGCGGTGAGCAGGAGCTCCTCCCTAGTTGCGAAGTGAATGTCTAATTGCGGCGCCTTCTCTGGTTGCAGAGCAGAGGCTCTAGAGTGCAGGCCCCGTGGTTGCGCTGCACACACAGGGTTAGTTACCCTGAGGCACGTGGGATCTTCCCGGCCCAGGGATCGAACCCGTGTCTCCTGAATTGACACGCAGGTTCCTGGTGGTTCAGCCATAAAGAATCCACCTGCTAAGGCAGGAGATGCAAGAGAGGCAGGTTCAATCCCTGGGTCGGGAAGATCCCGTGGAGAAGGAAATGGCAACCCACTCCAGTCTTCTTTGCCTGGAAAATCCCATGGGCAGAGGAGCCTGGTGGGCTACAGTCCTTGGGATCGCAGAGAGTCAGACTCGATTAAGCACATGCCAGGCCTGAGCTCTTAGCACAGAGCCACCAGGGAAGCCACCAGAGCTGTATTCATTTAACAGACACTTATGGGCGTCCTGTCCTCAGACTGGTCCAAAGGGCACGTGTCATGTTTGCAGTGAGACAGTGTAGCCGCAGCCTCATCCTCTAAGCTCCTTTCTCTGTGTCTTTGTTCCAGTTTCTACGCATGCCTCCATGGCGCCTGCAATATTGGGAGAAAGGCGCTGTCCCCACCGCCCAGGGGGTCCTGACCCTGGGGCTATCTATGTGTTCCTCTCACCCCAACCCCGCCCAAGGCCACACTGGGACCTGCTCTGTTAATTGCTTGAGAAAGAATCCCAAATCCTGAAATAATGGGGAAGTATTTCCGAGTATTTCCTGTTAGTTACAAATCCACCTGCCTTCAAGTCCATGGGTGGTTCATCTACATAATTAGTTCAGCAAATGGTTTTTAAACTAAGATGAAACTATGTTTTGGGGGTTTTCTGTCAAGTATAGCGGTATGTTAGTTACAGACCCTCCCCTGCTCATGGCCACCAGACAGCTGTCATCACCGGCTGAGGCTCGTTATTTGTGCAGTTAGTTAAGGAGGTTAAGAGTCAGGATGAAGGGACTCCAGACTTTAATATTCAAACAAGAATAAACAGACCATTATGCCTCCTTCACTAGACTGAATCTAGAGGATTTTAATGGACAGAAACTGTTGATTATATTTTCCTTTCCTATTTTATTTTTGATGTGAAAGAATTTCTAGCAAAGTGTTGTTTCATCTTCTCCTGAGTCCAAGTGAAATCTCTTCCCTTTCGCATGTTTCCTGGATTACATTTTTATTGTGTGCCTAGGAATCAATATTCCAGATACATGCACAAGTGCACACATTGAAATGAACACGACTTCATTTATTTTCATGATTAGACATTCAAATAAAAGTGCTTGGGTGTCTGTTTTCATATTCATAGGTCGAGATCCGTACATCAGAGGTATTTGTATAAGTGACATTTTTATTACATTCATTTCATTTGCAATATGATAGTGGATCATAAATATGTTACTTTTATGCCACCGAATCTGATTTGTGGCACTTAGCCCTCACAAGGAGAATACTTGATATTTTATGGAGCGCCTTTCGTCCAAGAAGCGTTTTGCCACACGGGGCCAGGCTCTGCCAGGCGTGTAAATCACGCTCACAACCCTCTGCACGTCCGCTGCTCTATCAGCCGCACTGTTGGGGCCGAGAGTGGCCATGACTGCCCTGCGCGCCGGGAGGCAAGGGTGAGACCTTGAATTAGGGGAAGAAGCAGGCTCAGGCAGGTTCTGTGTGCTGCCGTTGGGTCCTGACAGCCGACAGCCCGCATGCACCCCACGCTCACCCTTCACCGTGGACCGAGCAGGCATCGAGCCCTGTAGACACACAGACAGGTAAACGCCAGCCCTCGCCTTCCAGAGGCTCACAGCCTGGGGCGGGGGGCCGTACGAGAGACTGCCTGTCCCCCCACAACAGGATGGAGGCGCTGAGGCAGAGGTGATGGCAGGGGCCCCCCACCCCCAGCCCTCTGACGGATGCACCATGCCTGTTCCCTGGCACGTCACAGGGCTGACACATGTGCCAGCCAGTTGCAGTGGGAGTGAAAGAAGAGACCAAACGTCACACATCGCAGGCTCCCTGTGGGCCTGAGCCCCCCACCCCAGACTTGGAGAGCAGAGACTCATGGGTCTCCCCCACCAGCCCGGCCTTCCCTCCTCTCATTCTCCCCTTTCTCCAGCATCAGTGCCTGATCCAGGACCTCCTCCCCAACCGCCCCCTGTGCATGCATGCACACACACACACACACACACACCACACCCCCACACACACACGCATACACACACATGCACACACACACACTGCCCCCCTAAACACACATACACACACACCACTCCCTCCCATACACAAACACATACACACCCATACACACACACCACTCCCCCCATACACACACTCATACACACACATGCACATGTACGCACACTGCCCCCCTAAACACACACATACACACACACCACTCCCTCCCATACACAAACACATACACACCCATACACACACACCACTCCCCGCATACACGCATTCATACACACACATGCACACGTACACACACTGCCCCCCTAAACACACACAGACACACCACTCCCTCCCATACACACACACACACACACACACACACACACACTGCCCCCTACACACATGCACACACACACACACGTACCCAGTAACACTCAGTGCTCCTGCAGCCTCCTTTATGACACTCACCATATCATAGCATCACGTATGAGTGTGACACACACAGCTGAGGGCCCTGGAGCCAGGATTTCTGAATTCCAAACCCCCTCCACATCAAGTATAGGATGGGGCAGGTTATTTACATTTCTGTGCCTCGCTTTTCTCATCTGCAAAATGGGCATGATGATGACACTTCCCTGTCAGGCGGCCGTGGAACTGAGTGATCTGATGTGAACAGAGGGCTTCAGGAGTGCCCGTAGCTGCTGTGGAAGTTGTACTAATATCACAGCCTTGTGGTAACTCTCGCTCGAGGGACAGCACGTGTAGTGACAGTGATGCCAACAGCCCTGCCTCTGTCGCTGTTACCAGATGACCGTGCGTCTCCCACCACGAGTGAGTGCCGTGGAAGCAGGGGGCTTGTGTGCTTCCCACCTCACTGCCCCCAGCAGATGGCACAGGGTGGGCACTCACATAATATTTGGCAAATGGATGAATGGATGGACAAAGCAGCGGTCCACCTGCTCATGTGGTGCCGCTGCCCGCCAGCTCCTTCAAAAGCCTGACTGCCGCTTGTAGCCACCGACCCCCGATGCCGCCCACAGGCCCAGGGTGCTCAGGTTCACCGTGTCCACACAGGAGGGCTCCCGTCCTTCTTCCTGTGTGACTAGGGGACCCGCCCTTCCCGCCCAGTGACCACTGACGAGAGAGGCTGTGAGGGGGGCTGGCCACTCCAGGAGGGGATGCGGTCAGATCCCAGCCCTGCAGCACCCCAGACCTCACCACCGCCCTGTGCGGAGAGAGCTTCTGCTGCAGCCCGGCCACCGCTGACGTGAGCCCGAGGGGGGATGGAGCCAGCGCCCCTAGCTCTGCACTGCTTCGTCCCCCGCTGCTGGTGGTTTTGGCAGCCATCCGCACGCCTGGCCCAGACACCATGTCTCATTCCACAGCACTTCAGAACCATTGAGCAGAGCGAGCTGCTGGAGCCGATGTTTAGAAAACCCGTCCATCACCGTAGGAGCCTCTCCGTAATAGGGGCATTGTCACCAGGGTGGGGGGCTGCGTGGTGCAGCTGCAGAGAAGTCTGCGGTAGTCCCAGGAGTCCTCTGGTGATGGCGATACGGGGAGGGGGGGGCTTTGCTTGGGGAGGGCACAAGCCATCTGGAAGGGAACGGAGGTCAACCCGTGGTCCCTTGGCCACCAGACAGCCACTGAGCATGCCCAGGCCTGGACCCTGAGCACAGCAAGCGGAGCTCTGGCCTCAAAATGAGCAACACCGCCTCCCTGCCCAGCTCACGGGGTCCCCTTCCCGCCTCACCTCTGCTTCCTGGCGGGGAGCGGGTGCTCAGGGCTGGCCCCCTCCACCCAGGTGACCCTCTAGCGCTGTGACTGCTCCTCGGAGCTTCATGTTCTGGGGGCCGCGGGTGGAGAGACGGTGGATGGTGCCTGGGCCTTGGGGCTGTGGGCAGTGCACGTGGCCCCTCTTTACTTTTCTGTATGTTCTGCTCACATCCTGATGATTTGCATACAGGGTGACCCGGGGCCTCCAGTGTCTAGATTGTAGACACGGAATCAGAACACCCAGCACCCCGGTTCGCTGTGGAGTTTACTGAGCTCCTTGAGGCAGGGTCTGGCTCTCACTGAGCCGTCCGTGAGCAGTGTTGCTGCCGTGGCTAAGTCAGGCGGGCCAGGTGCCGTCGTGGCCAGAGCAGGCCCGAGCGCTGGGCGGCTGTGCCCTGGTGGGCTTTGGGCTTTTGCTGTTGGCTCTTGTTGTTTTAAGATGTAAGTCACGTAATACTCATCATTTTAAAGCAGCGGTCCCCAGCCTTTTTGGTACCAGGGACCAGTTTTGAGGAAGATGATTTTCTCACGGACCAGAGCGGGCTGGGGTGGCTTTGGGATTCACGCGCCTTACGTTTATTGTGCACTTTGTTCTATTATTGTGACGTCAGCTCCGCCTCGATCATCAGGCATTAGATCTGGAGGTTGGGGGCCCTGCTTTAAAGTGTGCAGTCCAGTGATCTGTAACACATTCACGTGGCTGCACAGCCTTCAGTTCAGTTCAGTCACTCAGTCGTGTCCGACTCTTTGTGACCCCGAGGACTGCAGCACGCCAGGCCTCCCTGTCCATCACCAACTCCCACAGCTTACTCAGACTCAGGTCCATTGAGTCGGTAATGCCATCCAACCATCTCATCCTCTGTCGTCCCCTTCTCCTCCCGCCTTCAATCTTTCCCAGCATCAGGGTCTTTTCCAATGAGTCAGTTCTTCGCATCAGGTGGCCAAAGGACTGGAGTTTCAGCTTCAGCATCATTCCTTCCAAGGAAATCCCAGGGCTGATCTCCTTCAGAACGGACTGGTTGGATCTCCTTGCAGTCCAAGGGACTCTCAAGAGTCTTCTCCAACACCACAGTTCAAAAGCATCAATTCTTTGGCACTCAGCCTTCTTCACAGTCCAATTCTCACATCCATACATGACCACAGGAAAAACCATAGCCTTGACTAGATGGACCTTTGTTGGCAAAGTAATTTCTCTGCTTTTGAATATGCTATCTAGGTTGGTCATAACTTCCCTTCGAAGGAGTAAGCATCTTTTAATTTCATGGCTGCAGTCACCATCTGCAGTGATTTTGGAGCCCAGAAAAATAGTCTGACACTGTTTCCACTGTTTCCCCATCTATTTTCCATGAAGTGATGGGACCGGATGCCATGATCTTCGTTTTCTGAATGTTGAGCTTTAAGCCAACTTTTTTACTCTCCACTTTCACTTTCATCAAGAGGTTTTTGAGTTCCTCTTCACTTTCTGCCATAAGGGTGGTGTCATCTGCATATCTGAGGTTATTGATATTTCTCCTGACAATCTTGATTCCAGCTTGTGTTTCTTCCAGTCCAGCGTTTCTCATGATGTACTCTGCATAGAAGTCAAATAAGCAGGGTGACAATATACAGCCTTGACGTACTCCTTTTCCTATTTGGAACCAGTCTGTTGTACCATGTCCAGTTCTAACTGTTGCTTCCTGACCTGAATACAGATTTCTCAAGAGGCAGATCAGGTGGTCTGGTATTCCCATCTCTTGAAGAATTTTCCACAGTTTGTTGTGATCCACACAGTCAAAGGCTTTGGCATAGTCAATAAAGCAGAAATAGATGTTTTTCTGGAACTCTCTTTCTTTTTCCATGATCCAGTGGATGTTGGCAATTTGATCTCTGGTTCCTCTGCCTTTTCTAAAACCAGCTTGAACATCAGGAAGTTCACAGTTCACATATTGCTGAAGCCTGGCTTGGAGAAGTTTGAGCATTACTTTACTAGCATGTGAGATGAGTGCAATTTTGCGGTAGTTTGAGCATTCTTTGGCATTGCCTTTCTTTGGAATTGGAATGAAAACTGACCTTTTCCAGTCCTGTGGCCACTGCTGAGTTTTCCAAATTTGCTGGCATTTTGAGTGCAGCACTTTCACAGCATCATCTTTCAGGATTTGGAAT
Organism: Bos taurus; assembly: GCF_002263795.3. Lineage (NCBI taxonomy): Eukaryota > Metazoa > Chordata > Mammalia > Artiodactyla > Bovidae > Bos > Bos taurus. The sequence continues at coordinate 40,229,098 of NC_037354.1, read as the reverse complement.
AGCTCAACTGGAATTCCATTACCTCCACTAGCTTTGTTCATAGTGATGCTTTCTAAGGCCCACTTGACTTCACATTCCAGGATGTCTGGCTGTAGGTCAGTGATCACACCATCGTGATTATCTGGGTCATGAAGATCTTTTTTGTACAGTTCTTCTGTGTATTCTTGCCACCTCTTCTTAATATCTTCTGCTTCTGTTAGGTCCATACCATTTCTGCCCTTTATCAAGCCCATCTTTGCATGAAATGTTCCCTTGGTATCTCTAATTTTCTTGAAGAGATCTCTAGTCTTTCCCATTCTGTTGTTTTCCTCTATTTCTTCATCTCCCCAGAAGAAACCCTGGGCCCACCTGCAGTCACTTCCCATCCCCCCACCCTCACCCCAGCCTTTGGCAACCACCAACTGGCTTTGTATGGATCAGCTTACTCCAAACATCCCATAGGATCAGAACCACAGGAATAGAAAAGAAGGTCCGCTTCTTTCACTGAGCATCATGTTGCCAACGTTCATCCGTGTTGTCATGTGTGTCTGAATCCTGTGCCTTTTTGTGCCCGTTAATACTCCACTGTATACAGACCGGTTTTGTTTATCCATTCATCAGTGGATGGGCAGGTGGGTGATTTCCACTTCTGGGCTGTTAAGAATCACACTGCTGTGAATGTTTGGGTGTAGGTTTGCACAGACGCGTATTTTCTGTTCTCTGGCATGTCCACCAAGCAGTAGAGTTGCTGGATGCGTTTTTTTTGAGGACCTACCAAACTGTTTTTCTCATGCCAGACCATTCTGTCAGAAGACCATCTTGCTTAGGTAGGACTTTTGTGTTAGCTGAAGGAGAATGTTCTCAGCAGGGCCAGGAGGGAGTAGGGGGCACATGCCGACAACCTGCCCACGGAGCCCAGTGTTCACATAGGACCTCAGGCCATGGGCTCCCCCTCAAACCCGGGTGACCCTTGGCTCTCCTGTGTTGACTGTTTTCTCCGCATTCTCCCTACTCTAATTTATTGAAGTATAGTTAATTTATAAGGTGGTGTTAATTTCTGCTGTGCAGCAAGTTGATTTGGGTATACATGTATGTATACACTTTCTTTTTCACGTTCTTTTCCATATACTTTATCATAGGATATTGAATAGAGTTCCCTGTGTATACAGTAAGGCCTTGTGTTTATCCATCCTATACATTATAGTTTGCAACTACTAACCCCAAACTCCCGATCCTTCCCTCTCCCACCTCCTTTCCCCCTTAGCAACCACAGATCTGTTTCTATGTCTGTGGGTCCATTTCTGCTGCATAGACAAGGCCTCGTGTGTCATATGTTAGACTCCACATGTAAGTGATATCATACGGTGTTTGTCTTTCTCCACCTGACTTCCTTCACTTAGTATGATAATGTCTTGGTCCATCCACCTCTCTACAAATGACCCAGTTTCGTTCTTCCTTTTTATGGCTGAGCAGTAATCCATTGTATGTATGTACCACATCTTTATCCATTCATCTGTTGATAGTCATTCAGGTTGCTTCCATGTCTTGAAAAGTGAAAGTTAAAGTCCCTAAGTCATGTCCAACTCTTTGTGACCCCATGGACTGTACAGTTCTCCAGGCCAGAATACTGGAGTGGGTAGCCTTTCCCTTCTCCAGGGGATCTTTCCAACCCAGGGATCAAAACCAGGTCTCCCGCATGGCGGGTGGATTCTTTACCAGCTGAGCCACCAGGGAAGCCCATGTCGTGGCTATTGTGAATAGCGCTGCTATGAACGTAGGGCTTCCCGGGTGTCTCAGTGGTAAAGAACCCCCCTGCCAATGCAGAAGGTGTGGGTTTGATCCTGGGTAGGGAAGAAGGGACGGAGAAGGCATTGGCACCCCACTCCAGTACTCTTGCCTGGAAAATCCCATGGACGGAGGAGCCTGGTAGGCTCCAGTCCATGGGGTCACTAAGAGTCAGGCACGACTAAGTGACTTCACTTTCACTTTTCACTTTCATGCATTGGAGAAGGAAATGGCAACCCACTCCAGTATTCTTGCCTGGAGAATCCCAGGGACAGAGGAGCCTAGTGGGCTGCCGTCTATGGGGTTGCACAGAGTCGGACATGACTGAAGCGACTTAGCAGCAGCAGGGAAGAAGGAAATGGCAACCCATTCCAGTATTCTTGATTGGGAAATCCCATGGACAGAAGAGCCTGGCAGGCTACAAGCCCATGGGGTCCCAAAAGAGTTGAACACAACTTAGCAATTAAAACAACAAACAACAACAAACACAGGCATGCATTCATCTTTTTGAAGTAGAGTTTTCTTCAGATATATGCCCAGGAGTGGGATTGCTGGATCATTTGGCAATTCTGTTTTTTGAAGAACCTCCATGCTGTTTGTCATGGTGGCTACACCAGTTTTTTTCCCACCAACAGTGTAGCGGGGTTCCCTTTTCTCCACACCCTCTCCAGCATTTGTTATTTGTAGACTTTTAGACAATGGACATTCTAACTGGTGTCAGGGGGCACCTCATTGTCGTTTTCTCTAATACTTCGTGATGTTGAGCATTTTTTCATTGTTCCTGTTGGCCATTTGTATTTCTTCTTTGAAGAAATGTCTATTTAGGTCTTCTGCCCATTTTTTGATTGGACTGTCCTTTTTGTTATTGTTAGAGATGCTTGTATATTTTAGAAATGAAGCCCTTGTCGGTCGGTCATATCATTTGCAAATATTTTATCCCAGTCCATAGATTGTCTTTTCATTTTGTTTATGGTTTCCTTTGCTGTATAAAAGCTTGTAAATTTGATTAGAGCCCATTTATTTTTGCTTTTATTTCTATTGCCTTGGGAGACTGACCTAAGGAAACGCAGGTGTGATTTATGTCAGAGAATGTTTTGCTATGTTCTCTTCTGGCTTTATGGTGTCATGTCTTACATTTAAGCCTTTAAGCCGTGTTGAGTTTCTTTTTGTGTGTGGTGTGAGGTGTGTTCTGACTTCACTGATTTACATGCAGCTGTCTCAGCTTTTCCAGTATGAGTTGCAAAAGCGATCGTCTTCTCCCCATTGTATATTCTTGCCTTCTTTGTTGAAGAGTCAAGTGGTGTTTAGGTGAGTGTGTTTATTTCTGTGCTGGCTATCCTGTCCTGATGGTCTGTATCTGTCTGTGCCAGTGCCATGCCATTTTGATTGCTCTAGCTTCATAGTGCTGTCGGCGGTCTGGGAGGGCTGTGCCTCCTGCTTTGTTCTTCCTCAGGATTGCTTTGACAATTCTGGGTCTTCCATGGTTCCATATAAATTTTAGGATTATTTGCTTTCATTCTGTGAAAAATGTCATGGGTGACTTGATGGGGATCACATTGAGTCTCTGGATTGCTTTGGGTAGCATAGCCATTTTAACAATATTAATTCTGATCCAGGAGCATGGGATGTCTTTCCATTTCTTTGAATCATCTTCCGTTTCCTTTATTAACGTTTTATAGTTCTTAGCATGTAAGTCTTTTGTCAACTTGGTCAGGTTTATTCCTAAGGGTTTGTTTTTTTGGGGGGGAGGGGGATGCAATTTTAAAACAAATTGGTTTTTTACTTTTGCACTCTCCCTGCTTTAAACCACACTCTCCTCCCCTGTGTCTGCCACCTGTGGGAGTGGTCTGGGCACACAGTCTGCCTTCCTGTGAGGATTAGATACCCCAATTGTCTTCACTTCCTTGTCCTAGACCTGGAAACGTTCTGAGCCAAAGAACAGTGACATTTCAGAGTCCTGGAAAAGAAAATCGCTTGGAGAAGTTTTTTCAAATGTGTTTATTTTGTTAGGAACAAGCAGATAGAGAAGAAGGGACTTACCAGCTGCGTAGTCATGGGCACATACCTTAGACTCACTGAGGCTCTGTTTCCTCATCTGTAAAATGGGTTTAAAATTGCCTACCTGGCCAGGGGATCAAGTGGCATACTGTGGACACAGCTCCCAGTAGGATCTGAAGGCACTCAGAAGTACTCCCCCGACTCCAGGCATGAGGTGCTTTTACAGATCTGAGGTTTTCAGTACCACCACACTCCCCCCCCCCGCTTTTCCCTATCTCCCCACCGCCCTTCCAATTTCTTTCTTTCCACCTTTTCTCCTCTCCCTATGCTGGTGCCTTGCTTTCACTCTGCCCTCAGCTCCCAGGCAGCTTTGGGGTCCTCACAGTGTAGACCCCAACCTGGGAAGCTGCTGGCTGTCAGATCCCCTGGGGGTTTTCAAGGAGGTCCAGGCTGAATCCTCTTAGGAGGGATCAGATTATGCCCTGGGTCGTTTGCAGCACAGACTCCCAGGCCAGGGTGGTGGCAGATCCAGCAGGTGGTGTCCAGCCTGGCACCCCTGGGTCCCTCAGCAGCATGGGGGGAGTTGCATGGTCTGGTTTCCGCTGTCTGCCTCCCTGGGTCCCAGTTTTCTTCCCCAGGAGACCCTCGCCAGAGCTCTGAGTGGCCCTCGGCTCTGAGCCGTCAGAGAGGCTGTGCTGTAGGGGTACCACCCAGAGCAGAGGCCAAGGCTGTGCTGCATGAGGTCCGCTGCCAGACAAGGCGAGGGGACAAGGGCTGCAGGGCAGGTAAGGGATGAATGAACGGACAGCTTCCCAGGCCGAGGGCTCCTGACACATGCATTATTACTTTTAAAAACGTCACAGAAAGGACTGTGATTAACACAGAAAGTTAACGAAGCAGAAACACACGACGGGACAAAAACCCCATATCCCATCCTCTTGAAGATGAATCTCTTCGAAACTGCCAGTTAATTCAGAAAACTGAAAAGCAAAAAAGTGAACCGAAAGGCCTAGCTAGGAATCCCTGGCTCCATTCCGGGATGTGTGTCCCAAGCAAGAGGGGTTTTCTTGGCGCGCCCCTCGGGCCACCCCCTCCCGAACTGGGGGGAACATGCCCGGAAAGTCTTCGAGGAACCAGTGCACACGGGAGGTTCCGTCCAAACAAACAGGCCCCCCTTGTGGGTGAGCTGAGCTCTCCTCAGGAACCGGCGCGCCGCTGTCCGCCGGCCGCCGCCTGTTTACCGGGGACGCTGTGCTGTGCCGACCGCCTTCCCCGGCCCCACACCGGGCACCACGCGGCGGCACAGCCCGGCCTCTGGTGACCCCGCTCTGTCTGTCTGCTCTCTCGTCCGCAGCGGTCAGGAATGACAGAAACAAGAAGAAGAAGGAGCCTTCGAAGCAGGAGTGCACGGAGAGCTACGAGATGACGGCAGAGCTGGACGACCTCACCGAGAAGATCCGCAAGGCTCACCAGGAAACCTTCCCCTCGCTCTGCCAGCTGGGCAAGTACACCACGGTGAGAGGCCCCGCCCACCCCGCGCCGCCACGCACGCACAGACGCACGCACGCACAGACGCACGCACGCACAGACTCCCGCATATGCTCATACACGCATGTGCCCTCGCCCTGCCGCGCAGGCGCACTAGCACGGACGCGCAGACACATGCGCCCACGGGCCGACCCTGGGCTGGAGGGACCCGGCTTGGTAAGGGGGCTCTTCACCACCCAGTCCAGTCTAGGGGTTTCAGCTGTGGATGCGTCAAGTAGGTGCTTCCTCCCTTACAGTCATGATGCACAGGTGGGACCTGTGCGCGGCTCCGGCACCAGGTGACCGAGACGAGGCTCCTGCTCATGGGGACCTTCCCCCGGGTGGAGGGGTCGAGGGGAGCCAAGGAGGAGTCGGGCGTCTCAGCAGACAGCGGCGTGAAGTGCAGGGCTCTCCAGCTGGGAGAGGCCGCCCAGGCGAGCGAGGCCTCCGAAGGACGAGGGTGGAGGGTCCCTGGGAAAGCAAAGGGGGGCTGCCCCGAGGGACCCTCCGCTGCCCCTCCCCCACCCCGTGCATTGACCTCGCTGGGCCAGAAACAAGAGAGAGGGGAGGCGGGGAGACTGGGCAGGGGGCCTGTGTTGGCTGGTCTGGATGTGCGGGGGGAGATGGCTTCAGGTATTTGGATATTTTCAAACTGATGCTTGCACGTGTCGTGTTCACTGACGTGTAAATGTATTTCTAGTGAGTAGAAGGTAATAAGCCCTCAAAAACGAGTGAGTGTAACTAGAAAGTCGTTCTGGGCTCTTAAGTTCACGTTGCCTACCTAAGATGTGGGTTCTTTTGTAAAAACTCCAAATGTTGTAGAGTTTTGCTGGTTCAATGACTGATGCTCTAGAAAAAGAATTGCATGAAAGGTTACAGAGATAAGAGGCGATAACGGAGCCAGAAAAAGAGTGAGTGAGGCGCCCGCAGGCTGTGTGGTCAGTGGCACCAGCTTCTGAAGAGCTGGCCCTGGACTTGGACGCAGGTCCCCTGGCGGACCTGCCGACAAGAGGAACCGAGAGCCTGCTTCCCCCGCGGCTAGCTCACAGAGCACCTGGTGGCCCTTGAAGTGCAGGTTCTCGTTCAGCAGGTGTGGCTCCCAGGTGCCGCTGGGCTGCAGACCACACTCCTGAGTAGCAGAGGCCACAAATGCACTTCGAGTAGCGAGACCCAGCATGACGTTCTGGGCCCGGCGCCCCATGCCGTGGCGTCAGGGAGAAGAGATGCTGGCCCGTCTGGGAAGGGACTGACCTGGCCTGGCCTTCTGCTGACCTAGTAAACAAGTCCCCTTGAGCTCAGGGTACCATCCGGCCCAGAACACATGCAGGATGGGCGGCGTTGGGAGGTTTGAGGTCAGCCCTGGAGGGGAAGCAGGGCCAGAGACCTGGGTGATTCTCTGAACCGGGAACCAGGTGTGTACGGTTTAAATCCTGCTTAACCACCAGGCAGCAGTGTGACTGTGTGCTCGGTACTTGGCTTCCCTCAGCCTGGATTTTGGGTTTCAGTCTGTAAGCAGTGGAGAGAAGTCCGTAATTTGTGATTAGGGATCTTTATTACTGTTATCATCATCGTTGTTATAGCTGATACTCAGCATTTACTCTGTGCCAAGGGCCATACTGAGTCTCTGCCTTGTGAATTCTTTGATTCCTTCCAAGGCCTCCTTGAGGCCGGCACAAGGGCCCGGTGTCTCAGAGGAGTAAGTCTCTTTCCCCACGTCGCATAGATACCAAGTGGCCTTACACACGGGCAGTCTGACTCCAAGGCAGCTCTTTTAACCCCAGACAGTACCCTGCACCTCAGGAGGGTAGGTGACCAGGCAGGATGGAGGCAGGAGCCCTTGGCCGTCTCTGTAGGAAGAGGGGCTGTTATCCTTAAATCAGACCTTTCGCTCCAGAAGACAGAGTAAAAGAGAACAGTCAGAGCAGGGAGAGCTTCCTGGAGGTGGAAGCTTTTGAGCCAGGTCAAGCGGTGAGAGACAGTTGAGGGGTCCCTTGTGTACAGTCGGGGCCCCGGCCCTCTTCTGCTGGCAGGGCTGTCTTAGGGTGGCCTCGTCCGTCTTGCAGACCCTGACTCACCTGACCATCAGGTAAAGTGGCGGCACTCTGGCCTGGAGGGCAAGGCACACACAAGTACGGATGGCAGTTGCCCTTCTAGAGCACGTGGCCTGGGACCAGACCTCACCGCAGGACGGTCCTGTCTGTGGTTGGCGCACCAGGACTTGGGTGGGCCTCTCTGGGCCCTTCCCCACCTCCCTCCTGGGGAGCCTCTCCTTTGGGATGCTCTTTGGGCCTGAGGTCTGATCCACCTGCTTCCAGGCCGGGGGGTGCTGCTGCCCTGCTCTGTGCGGGCCCAGCCCACCCGCCATCACAGTGGCTCACACGGCAGGCCCACCACCCGCCTCAAGGCTTTGTGCGGCTGCGGGGTGAGTGTGGTACACACGGGGGGTTGGAGAGGGGGTGATGGACACTCCTGGGAGCAACTCCCGCCCGATGGCAGAGAATGACCAGCCCGCCCAGCTCCCCAGCAGGGTGAAGCCCCCTCCCACAGCCCTCCCCTCCCCCATGCTGCCTGGAATTTCTGCTCAAAGGAGCTGCTTGTGTTCGATTCCTAGTCTCAGGGTCTGCTCTCGGCCCCAGACAGGGCTTCCCCGAGAGCCTCCAGCACCCCTTTTTGTGCCTCTTTGGATCCAGCAGGGAATGTGGCTGTTAAGTCCCATCTCCAGGGGGCAGCCCTAACCTCGGGGTGGCCTGATCCCTTGCCGAAGCCGCCCCAGAGCACAGGATCTAGTTCCGTTTTTACTGTAAGTGACTTCCAGGCTTTTCTGGACGTAGGTGCAGGAGTAAATAACAGCAGGCATGATGCATTCTTTGCAGCTTCTTGGTTCTGAGATGAGGTCTTTCTATAAAGAACTTTCCTACAGGCAGCAGCTCCCACTGCGAGGGGACTTCGTGCACCTTCGCCAAGCTGGCACCCCTGTCAGACGCCTGTGGCAGAAGTGGGCGGAGAGGAATTAACAGGGCAGCTAGCTGCCCATCTCCAGATCCCTGAAAAAGTGGCTCCTTCTCTTCCCTAACTCAGGAAGATTTGGGACCCTAGTCAGGGCCCAGGAGGCTATGGGAGGGAAGTGCAAGAAGCTGGCCCCCACTCTCCACGCCCAGGCCTGGGCTGGTGCTGCATTCCTTGGGGAGACTTCTGACCCCTCCCCCAAAACAAAGCGAGGAGGAAGTCCTTGTGGGGGCAGAGCAGTGGATGACCCGCCCTCCGAAGAGGAAACAGCCCAGCACCAGGATGTTTGCTCTGCTTCCTTACTGAGCATCGCCATGGCATCCAGGTCTTAGGGTCTCTGAGGCCCAGGTTCAAGCCTTTCCCGGGTTGCTTGGGAGCTCTGTGACCTTGGAGCCCTGCTGGAGCCCAGCCGCTTGGCTGTGTTTTGGGACTTAGAGTGGGGGCTGCCTCGTAGGGCTGCCGAGGAGGTTAAAGGAGGGACGCGTTCGTGACTTTGCAGCGCAGAGACGAGGTGCGCAGGGCTCCCCATCCAGACCTGTGTGGCTTTCTCACTGTGTGTGGCCTCCGCCGGACAGAGGTGATCTCCAGTTGTTCCTGGCTTTTCCCTCCTCGCAGGCCCCAGGAGTGCAGGGGCCTTCCAGGCCTCGGGGGTGTGGGGAGGGGAGCAGTGTGGCTCCGTGAGAAGACCTTAGTCCACTCGGAGAAGGAGCGCGGGCCGCAGAGCACCCCGGGTGTCCAGGAGGAGCAGCGGCCACACTCCATCCGGCAGCTGGTGCCCCAAGGCCATGCCCTGCCCTCCAGCAGGGCCCTTGATTGCTGAGACCACCAGGCCGGCCAGAGGGGTGCCTCCAGGCTCCTGTCCCAGCCCAGGCATCTTAGAAGGGGGTCTGGGAGCACCCCTGAAACATCGCCTTCAGGGAGATCTTGCCCCATCTCCCTTGCTTCTCGCCAGCCGTCCTAGGGGGCTCTCCCCCGCCCCCCAGAGTGGCGGGGCTGGCGGAAGCGCCCAGGTCTGAGGACCACACAGCATGTGCGTTGGGGTCTCTGTGCCCCGTCCTCCTACGGACGGACGTGCCGGCTGCTTGTTCACTGAGTCTCTGGACCGCAGGGAGCTACAGCGCGTCACGCCCTCACCATGGGGAGGCCTGGCATCTTCCAGTCTCCGGGGTTTCTAGTCAGGAGACAGGCTCCTGGAGACAAAGTCCAGGCTCGCTGGGCCTTAGCTCTGCAGGTGGGTGGCTATTTGCCCACCAGGGGAGAGCTCCTGAGAGTTAGAGGGAATTTGTCGTCCAGCGCTGGGAAGGGGCCTGGCTCCAGGGAAGCCCAGAGGAGGGCCCGCCCCCGTGTCACCCTCCCACGGCCAGACAGAGCGCCAAGCACGCCGAGGGACGGGCGCAGAGGCCCCCACTGCCCGTGTGCACTGTGTCCCCAGATCCGCAGGGACGGGGCGGTGAGCGGGACCGCGGCCTCCGCCTGCATCAGGCCTCTGAGCGCCCCTCACACACGGCTCCCTTGCAGCTCCAAACCATGCTTCACAAGCAGAGCCCTGTGTATAGACTCGGTGAGCTGAGGGGCCAGCACTCTGGGTTGGTGGTGTGTCCCAGGGCATCCGGGGCCCAAGCCCCAGCCTCGACCTTGCCTTTCCCTGCCTGCCAGGTCCCCCCAGCCAGCCTCATCCTCACTTCGGGAAGCTCCTCACCCAGTGATGCACTCAGATGTTTGAGCGCCCCTGCTGAGCGCCGGGCAGTGCGGCCCCTGGGGACAGGGCGGTGTGTCAGGGCTGAGGGCTGGGAGCGCAGGCCTGAAACGCAGGCAGCCCCTGCGGGGGTTGTCACAGAGCAGCTGGGTGAGCCCAGCTGTGCCCAGACTGGGGGGCGAGGGGTGCACCCCAGGGCAGTGCAGGCCAGCAGGAGGGGCGGCCTTGGGAGAGAGCCTGAGGCCGGGCCCCACTGTGCGTCTTCCCTGGGACAGAGGGATCTGGGGAAGGCAAGTCAGCTAGACAGCCTTGCAGGCCTCAGGGAAGACTTTGCCTTCTAGCCTGAGTGAGATGAGACATCTTTGAGCAGCACCGTGACTCGCTGTGACTTAGGCTTTAAAAGGATAACCACATTCCTTTGGTTAAAGAACGTGCTGTGAGGAGGCCAGGGTGGAGTGAGGAGGTCCAGGCAGGAGGTGATGGGGGCCGTGGGGCGTGACCCCTTCTCCAGGTCCTGACACCTCTCTGCGAGGGGAATGTGAAACTCTCACCCCTAGTGCATCTTAACCCATAACTCGACTTCAGGTAGACGTGTTCCTGTTGCAGGTGATAGAAACAAAACGCAAATCCACTTAGACTAAACAATAAAACCCTGGTGTGGTCAGGCGAGGCTGGATGCAGCGGCTCGGTGTCCCCAGGAAGGGCCCTCTGCCTGTGGTTGTCCTGGGTCAGGTGGAGCTGTTGGTTCATCAGATTACAAAGCGGTGCCGCTGCCGCCTCCCATCCCTTCATTCACTGGCTGGAGTATTTGCTAAAGAGAGCTTTTCCACTACTCGGTTATCATTTAAAAAAGATGAATCTAAGCTTTAAAAAGTCAACTACCAACAACCCCCCTGCCCCCAGCCCCAAGGCTCCCTGGTGAAGACTGAATCGTCCGCATGTTCTGAAGAAGCCGGGTTCAGCCCCCTGCCTTCCACAGCTAGCCTTGAACCCGTTTTCTCTCCCCCTTAGAATTCCAGCGCTGACCATCGAGTCCGGCTGGACCTGGGCCTCTGGGACAAATTCAGTGAGCTGGCCACCAAGTGCATTATTAAGATCGTGGAGTTTGCCAAACGCCTGCCAGGTTTCACCGGCCTGACCATCGCAGACCAGATCACCCTGCTGAAGGCCGCCTGCCTCGACATCCTGGTACGTGGGCTCCGCACCCGCTGTCGGGGTGAGTGGGGAGGAGGGGCTGGGGTGCCCAGGGGACCCCCAGGGGCTCTGGGTCCGCTGCCTGACCGCCACAGGCTCCCCCAGAGCTGGGCAGCACCACCTACTCCCCCTGGGGTGGGGGCCCCTCTGGGTGGCCTGGGAAAGGGCCCGCAGCCCCGCACTGTGGCTTCTGGGCCTTGGAGGTGTGCGGGCCTGTCATGCCCATCCTCTGCCCAGTGCTGGCCGGGCCAGCGCCCTTGGGCAGGGAAGCGGTGGAGGTGCGTGGTGTGCGGGGTCTCTGGAGGAAGTCGAATGCGGGGAGTGTGACATGAGCTTTCAAGGTGCTTTGAAAGCATCGATTTTTGTTTGTGTTACACCTTGGCTAGCTTCGGGTATAAACAGTTCTGCAAAGCAAATCCACTTACTGTAATTAGACACACCTGCACAGCCCTTCTCAGGAGGAGGAGGACTCAGTCCAATCGTGCAGGATGCACGAGTGTGTGTGTGACTCCTCGGGGAGCCGGATCTCTCCAAGAGTGGTAATGGTTACTCTGGAACCTGAGGCGGCCAGGGATCCTTTGAGTGTGTGTGATGTTTCTTATGAAATCAGAGGGTCTTGGATGACCCTAGAAACGTTCAGGACAATGAAACATCTGAGCTGGGCTGCCTGTCTCGCGCCCACGCCTGTACTTGGTAAAGCTCAGCTCTCCTGACCGGGTGGGTGGAGACCAGTGTCTTCCGGGCAGGGGGCCGGGGAGCTCCTGGTGCCTCCGAGGGCAGTGCGGGGTGAGGCTCCAGGGCACGAGCGGGGCGTTCTGGCGTGGACGCGAGGATGGAGCCCCGTGGGCCCCTGGGTCCCGGTGCTGGGGGCAGGTCTGGAGGACTGACCCCGGCGCTGAACGTGTCGGCCTGGGAGACCGTCAACCCCCCAGGCAGCCCGGGACTGGGGTCCTGACCCCGCGGGCCTGGCGCCTCCGGGCTTCGCTCTCCCGGCTTCCAGGCCTCCCTTTTGTCCAGGTGCCGCTCCCTCTGTCTGCCTGGGGGCCCACGCGTCAGCCCTTCTCCTTGGAGTCAGGAGGGATGGGAGCCACTTTCCATGGCCTATCCTGGCTTCAGTTTACCCATGTGTAGGGCAGGCATGAGGTCACCCGGGAGGGCCTTCACGGGGTCACGCAGTCCTGGGCAGAGCATGGACCGGCCTGGGGCTCGGCCAGCGGCGACGAGGCTGTGAGGCCTGCTGGCGGCTACAGGCTCTCGGCCGGACTCAGGCCGTCTTCCATCGCGCTCTCCTGGCCTCTCGGTTGCGGCGTGGTGTTGGGGTGTGGCAGGTGGAGGGTAAGCTCTAGCAGGGCCAAAGGAGACGGGCAGACGGGATGCTCACGGTCTGAGGCCACGCGTCGTCTGGCAGGGACCGCCCCCGTGATGCCCGGTGCCATTTGGGGCTCACGGGTCCGTCCAGGGAGGCGCGTTCCTGCGCGGGGTCTCGGTGGAGACGGGATCCCAGCCCACGAGGAGCAGCTCTGTGCACGGAGGCCTGGCTCCCTGTGAGAAAGGCCTCAGCCTGCTGGCCTTGAAGCGGTGAAGAGGGGTGAAGAGGATGGAACTCTGTGCTCTGTTGTTGCTCAGGCGCTGAGTCGTGTCCGACCCAGCGACTCCCTGGATGGCAGACCCCAGGCCCCTGTGTCCTCCACTGTCTCCTGGCGCCGTTCAAACTCTGTCCTTAGAGACTCCTCCGCGGTGAGGCTGTCGAGAGAACCGAGGGTCCTTGTCTGCAAACCCTTGGCTCAGTCCCCGCACTTAGTATGCGCCTTGCCTTTGGCCATCGAGCCCTCCTCACCAGCACCGTCGCCTGTAAGCCCAGTGTGTCTGTGAGCCACTCAGACGCATGTGTGCACAGACGTCCACACGCGTTGTCTCGAGCTGTGCTCCCACGACTGCATGGAGGCGGCCAGTCTGAGAGCTGCGATTATAAAGGAAGCTTGGTTTCAGACTTAGCGCTTAGTAACGTGAAATATTTCCTTTCTGATTCTTTAAGTTGATAACATGTTAAAACAGTATGTTGGGTCTCTTGGGTTAACTAAAACATATTATTAGATCTTTTAAAATATTTTATAATGGAGCATAGATGGTTGGATGGCATCACCAACTCAATGGACGTGAGTTCGAGCAACGACAGGAGACACTGAGGGCACAGGAGCCTGGGGTCTGCCGTCCGGGGGTCGCAGAGTCGGACACGACTTGGCGACTGAGCAACAGTAGTTGATTTGCAATGTTCTGTCGTTTCAGGCGCGCAGTGAGGTGATTCAGCTATACGTGTCTCTCTCCTCTTTTCCCAGATTTTTTCCACATAGGTTATTACAGAACTCTGAGTAGAGTTCCCTCTGCTACACACAAGGATCTGAGGAGATCCTTGTTGATTCTATACAGTAGTGTGCACATGTTCACACAAACTCCTCACTCATCGCTCTCCTCCGCTTCCCCCCATGGTAACTGTAAGGTTTTTTCCTCCGAAGTCTGTGAGTCTGGTTCTGTTCTGTAAATAAGTTGTTTGGTATCATAGTTTAGATTCCACTTTTAACTGATACCCTGTGACATTTTTCATTCTCTGACTTATTTCACTTAGTGTGATCATCTCTAGGTCCATCCATGTTCCTGCAAATGGCATTATTTTTTAAATGGCTGAATAGTATTCCATTGTATACATATGTACCACATCTTTATCCATTCACCTGTCAACGGATACAGGTTGCTCCCATGTCTTGGCTGTTACAGTGCTGCTTTGAGCATAAGGGTGCATGTATCTTTTCGAATTATGGTTTTCTCTGGATATACGCTCAGGAATGGGGCTGCTAGATCATATGGTAGGTCTGTTTTTAGTTTCTTAAGGACCTTCCACACTGTTCTCCAGGGTGGGTGCACCAGTTTACATTCCCACCAACAGTGGAGGAGGGTTCCCGTCTCTCTGCACCCTCTCCAGCATTTATTGTTTGTGGAATTTTTTGATGATAGCCATTCTGGTTGGTGTGAGGTGATGTTAATATCTCATTGTAGCTTTGCTTTGCGTTTTTCAATAATCAGCAGGTGTCAAGCATCATTCCACGTGCCTGCTCGCCATCTGTGCGTCTTCTTTGGAGAGATGTCTGTTCAGGTCTTCTGCCTGTTTGTTGAGTGGGTTGTTTGTTTTGAAGCTGTTAAGTATCGTGAACTGTTGCTAAATTCCAGGGACTGTTCCCTTGTCAGTCACATCATTTGCAGATATTTTCTCCCAGCCTGTGGGGTGTCTTTTCATTTTGTTTATTGTTTCTTTCACTGTGCAGAAGCTTTTGAGTAGGTGCTATTTGTTTATTTTCATTGTTATTTCCATTATTCTGGGAGATGGATCAAAAAAGATACTGTTGCAGTTTTATATCAGAGAGTGTTCTGTCTGTGTTTTTCTGTAGGAGATTTAAGTGTCTAGTCTCAGATTTAGGTCTTTAATCCGTTTTGAGCTTATTTTTGTGTGTAGTGTTAAAGAATGATCTGATTTCTTTTTTTTTTTTTTTTGTATGTAACTGTTCAGGTTTCTCTGCACCGTTTGTTGAAGAGGCTGTTTTTCCAACACTGTAGCCTTGTCTCCTTTGTCATCAGTGCATTGGTGACGGGGCGTGGTTTATTTCCGGGCTTTGTATTCTGTTCCATTCATCTTTATTTCTGTTTTGTGCCAGAAAATGCTGCTTTTGATGACTGTAGCTCTGTAGTGTAGTCTGAAAACAGGGGCCTGATTCTTCCTGCTCCATTTTTCTTTTTCAAGATTGCTTTGGCTTCTGGGTTTTGTGTGTTTCTGTACAGATTTTTAGGGATTTTTTTTTATTCTAGTTCTGTGAAAAATACTATTGGTAATTTCACAGGGATTGTGTTGAATCTGTGGATTGCCGTGACTAGTATGCTTCATTGTGACAGTTTTGATTCTTCCAGTCCAAGCATGTGGTATGTCTTTCCATCCGTGTATCATCATCACTTTTGTCCATCAGCGTCTTACAGGTATCGGGATATGGGTCTTTGGCCTCCTTAGATACTAGGTTTATTCCTAGGCGTTTTATTGTTTCTGTTGCAGGGCTAAATGGGATTGTTTCCCTAATTTCTCTTTCTGATCTTTCAGTATTAGTGTGCAAATACGCAAGAGATTTCTGTGTATCTCTGTTGTACATGCACCTCACTGCGTTTATCGATGAGCTCCAGGAGGTTTCTGGAAGCTGCCGTAGGATTTTTTGTGTATAGTGTCATGTCATCTGCAGATATTGAAAAATCCTTACATCTCTGATAAATCCCCGTTGACATGGTGTATGACCCTTTAAATGTATTGTTGGATTCGGTTCGCTGGTGTTTTGTTGAGGATTTTTGTATCTTGTGTTCATCAGGACTGTCAGCCTGTGCTTTTCCTTTCCTGTGACACCACACCTGGTTTTGGTATCAAGGTGATGGTGGCCTTGTGGAGCGAGTTGGGCAGTGTTCTGTCCTCTGAAACTTTGGGGAAGAGCTTCAGAAGGATAGGCATTAACTTTCCTCCTAATGTTTGGTAGAATTTGCCTGCGAAGCCATCTGGTCCTAGACTCTTGTTTGTTGGAAGTTGTTAAGTTTCAGCTTCAGGACGTCTGACTGATTGGTCTGTTCATATTTTCTCTCTCTTCCTACCTCGTTCCGTCTTCCTTTCTTCTTGGAGTTTGTCGGTTTCTTCTGGGTTGTCAGTCTTACCGGCATCTAGCTGCTTGTGATGATAATCTCTTACGAGTATTTCTCTGCACTGTACCTTCTCTTTTTTCATTTCTGATTTCATTTCTTCTTTTTTTTGGATGAATGTGGCTAAAGGTTTATCAGTTTTCTTTATTTTCTCAAAGAAATGGCTTTTTGGCTTCATTGACCTTTGCTGTTTTTTTGTTCATTTCTATTTTTTCTCTCTTGCTCTATGATTTTTTCAAACTTTGAGGTTTTGTTGTTGTTCTTTGTCTAACTGCTCTAGGTATAAGATTGGGTTGTTTGAGGGGGTTTTTGTTGGTTTCTTGAGGTACGTTTGTATTGCTGTAAACTTCCTCTTAGAACTGCTCTTGCTGCATCCCGGAGGTTTTCTGGGCTGTGATGTTTTCATTTTCACTCATCTCTAGGAATCTTTTGGTTTCCTCTTTGATTTCTTCAGCAATCCGTTGTGTGTTTAGTAACATTGTTTAGCCTCCAGGTTTCTGTGCATTTTACAGTTTTTTTCTTGTAGTTGATTTCTGATCTCATAGAGTTGTGGTCAGAGAAGATGCTTGATATGCTTTCAGTTTTCTTGAGTTTGCATAGGTTTGCTTTGTGACCCAGCGTGTGATCTGTTCTGGAGAATGTTCCTTGTACACTTGGGAAAAATGTGTGTTTGCTGATTCTGGATTAAATGCTCTATGAATATTGATTAAGTCCATCTAGTTTAATGTGTCATTTAAAGCCTGTGTTTCATTGTTGATTTTGGTGTTAGATGATCTGTCCGTTGATGAAGCTGGGGTGTTAAAGTCCCCACTATTACTGAGTTACTGTCGGTTTTCCCTTTTATGGCTCTTAGTATTTGCATAATATATTGACGTGCTCTTGTGGTGGATATATAGTTACAGTTATATTTTCTTGTTGATCCTTGTGATCATTATGCAGTATCTCTTTTTGTCTCTTATAAGTCTTTATCTTAAAGTCTATTTGTAGGATTTCCCTGGCAGTCCAGTGGTTAAGAATCCGCCTTGCAGTGCAGGGCACATGGGTTCGCTCCCTGGTTGGGGAACTAAGATCCCACGTGCTGCAGAGCACCTGAGCCTGCCGGCCGCAACTGCCGGGCCCGCGTGCCACAGCTGACGGCTGGGGCAGCCCAAGAAGCACATTTGAGAAAAGAAAGTCTGTTTGTCTGATAGAAGTGTTGCTCCTTGAGCTTTTTTTTGATTTCTGTTTGCATGGAGTACATTTCCCTATATTTGAGGTGGGTCTCTTGTAGATTAAATGCTCCAACCAAAAGACGTAGACTGGCTGAAATGGATCAAAAGGAAATCAGTCCTGAATATTCCCTGGAAGGACTGATGCTGAAACTGAAGCTCCAGTGCTTTGGCCACCTGATGCTAAGAGCTGACTCACTGGAAAAGACCCTGATGCTGGGAGGGATTGGGGGCAGGAGGAGAAGGGGACGACAGAGGATGAGATGGTTTGATGGCATCACTGACTCAATGGACCGGAGTTTGGGTGAACTCTGGGAGTTGGTGATGGACAGGGAGGCCTGGCATGCTGCGGTTCATGGGGTCGCAGAGTCGGACACGACTGAGCAACCGAGCTGAACGGCACTCAGTCTCTGCTGCTGTGTTCAGGCTTGCGAGGACCCTCTCTAGTGGCGGTGCACGGGCGTCTCTCACTGCCAAGCACGGGCTCTTGGGCAGGTGGGCTTCGGTCGCTGGCGCTCACCGGCATCAGCAGTTGTGGCTCGCAGGCTCCAGGGTGTGGACTCGGCAGTGTGGTGCATGGCTTAGTTGGCCCACAGCGTGTGGGATCTTCTGGAGCCAGCCTTGGCAGGCGGTTTTAACCACTCTACCTGCAGGGAGGCCCCTTCTCTTGATTGATGATTAGCATTGTGTTTGGATTCCCTTTTCTTTTTCGTGTATCTGTTGTAGATTTTTCTGTTTGCAATTACCACGAGTTTCTCTTTAAAAAAAAAGACAACTGAGTGTTCGGCTGCAGCAGGTTGGCTGCAGCACGGGGGCTGTGCGCTGTGCCCGCAGGCTCTCGTGTTCGGCTGCAGCAGGTTAGCTGCAGCACGGGGGCTGTGCGCTGTGCCCGCAGGCTCTCGTGTTCGGCTGCAGCAGGTTAGCTGCAGCACGGGGGCTGTGCGCCGCACCCGCGGGCTCTCTCCGTGTGGCCCACAGACTCGTGTGGTGTTTGGGCTCAGTACTTGTGGTGTGGGTGTTCAGTAGTTGCATCGCGGGGGCTTAGTGGCTCCACAGCGTATGAGATCTTGGTTCCCCTGTGCTGGGCTGAGTCAGTCATGGCCCCATGACTCAGTCTGCGACCCCATGGACTGTAGCCCACCAGGCTCCTCTGTCCATGGGATTCTGCAGGCCAGAACTCTGCGGGGGGTGGCCACCACCAGGGATCAGACTGCGTCCTCTGCCTTGCGAGATGGACTCCTAACCAGTGGCCCACCAGGGAAGCCTCACTGTGAGGGTTTGACATGGCATCTTCTGTATAAACAAGGTTTGTGTGTTTCTTGAGCTGCGGGCCCTTTCATTTCAAATGCGTCAGCAGTCTCTCGTGTCTGCTCCCCTGGTTCCCGGTGCCTGGTTTGATGTCATTTCGTGTGGGGGTGATTTCCTACCTTTACTGTCTGTTTGCTTTTACTGGTAAGCATTTCTGTTCATAATTTCCCTGTTTGTAGTTTTGGCCTTTTCTTTTCCACTTGGAGAAGTTCCCTTCATATTTGTTACAAAGCTGGTTTGGTAATGCGGAATTCTCTTAGCTTCTACTTGTCTGTGACTCTTGATTTTTCCCTTAGACGTGAATGAGCGCCTTGCTGGGTGGGTCATTCTTGGTTGTAGTTCTTCCCTTAACACTTTGAAAATGTTGGCCACGCCCCCTGGCCTGCAGAGTTTCTGTTGAGAAATCTACCATACCCTCAGGGAGTTCCTTTGTGTGTTACTGTTACTGTTCCTTTGTTGCTTTTAATATTTTTTCTTTGCCTTTGATTTTTGCTAATTTGATTACTGCGGGTCCCGACATGTTTCTCCTTGGGTTTATCCTGCCTGGGACGCTCTGTACTTTGTGGACTTGAGTATTTCTTTTCTCCTGTTAGGGATATTCTCGGCTGTCACATCTTAAGATAGTTTCTCGGGTCCATTCTCTCTTCTCCGTGCGAATGTTGGTGCCTTCAGTGTTGTTCCAGAGGTCTCTTTCTTCCTTCCCTTTTCCTTATTCTGCTCCACGGCAAGGATTTCCAGCATTCTGTGTTCCTTTTCCTTATTCTGCTCCACGGCAGGGATTTCCAGCATTCTGTGTTCCAGCTCACTTTATCTGGTCTTCCTCCTCGCTTATTCTGGTTTGATCCCCTCTAGTGTATTTTTCGCTCCAGGTATTGTTTATCTGCTTGTTTTCTCTCTATTTCTTCTGGGTGTTCGTTAAACACTTGTTGCACCTTTTCTGTATTCCCGCCATTCTTCTTCTGAACTCGTGGGTCATCTTCACTATCATTATTCTGAGAACTCGTGGGTCATCTTCACTATCATTATTCTGAGAACTCGTGGGTCATCTTCACTATCATTATTCTGAGTTCTTTTTATGGGAGGTTGCCTGTCACCGCTTCACCTAATCGTCATTCTGGGGTTCCAGCTCCTTCCTTCCTTTGGGAACATTCCTTTGATGTCTCATTTTGTCTTAGCTTTCTGTGACTGTCTTTTCTGTTCCACGGGCTGCAGAATTGTCATTCTTGCTTCTGTCGTCTGTTCCCTGGTGGCTGAGGCTAGGAGGCTTGTCCTGGCTCCCTGATGGGACTCCACTGGCAGGCAGAATTGGGTCTTATCCCTCTGGTGGGAAGGACTGTGCTCAGGGAGACCTGAAGCTTGTCTGCTGATAGAGCGGGCCGTGTTCCCGTGCCGTGTTGCTTGGCCTTAGGTGACCCAGCACGGGCTCCTACAGGATGTTTGATGGGGCTGATGGCGGCCTTCGGGGGCATCACACCAGTGGGCACTTCCCAGAGTTGCCGCTGCCGCTGCCTTTGTCTCCACAGTGAGCCTCAGACACGTGCCCTCCGCACCCGCCACAGCCTCTGCAGGAGATCTGCAGTGCCAGCCTCTCACCAGGCCACCGCTTTCCCCCCGGGGCCTGGGGTACACAGGTCCTCGTATGTGCCCTTCAGGAGTAGAGTCTCTGTCTCCCCCACTTGCGTGGAATTCCTGCAGTCACACCTGCTTTCCCTCAAAGCCGGATTCTCTGGGGGCCCCTCCTCCCATCGCCAGAGCCCCAGGCTGGGATGCCCGCGTGGGCTCGGGCCTCTCATGCCCAGGGGAGAGCTTCTCCAATGTGACTGTTTCCCAGTCTGTGCATTGCCCCCCCGGAGGATAAGGGGTTGGTTTTATTGTGCTTCCTGCCTCCTGCCCTTTCACTGTGGCTTCTTTGTCTTTGGGCATGGAGTATCTTTTTAATAGTTCCAGTGTGGTTTTTGCTTTTTGATGATGGTCATTTTTCATCAGTTGCGATTTTGGTGGTGGTGTGAGAAGGGAATGACTCAGGTCCTTATACTCTGCCATCTGGAGCGGATCTGTTTTTGTATGTCTTTTTCTTCCCTACCTCTTTGGTTCCTTCTTTTGTGATGTGATGACTGCCTTTCTTGTCATGTTTGGATCGCTTTTTCTTTTTTGTGTTTATCTATTGTACAGCTCTGGTTTGTGGTTACCGTGATGCTTTGCTACCGAAGTCTGTATGTAAGCAAGCTGTTTTCCGTTGCTGGTCTTCTAATTTCCGGTGCGTTTCCAGTGTCCTGCATTTGTTCCCTCCTCCTCTCACAGTTGCTGGTTTTGATGTCGTGTTCTGTGTGGGGGTGATTTCCTACCTGTGTGCTTGCCTTTGCCGGTGAGTTTTTCTGTTCATAATTTTCATGTTTCTAGTTGCAGTGTTTAATTTTCTGCTTAGAGAAGTTCCTTTAGCGTTTGTTACAAAGCTGGTTTTGCTTGTCTGCAGAGCTTTTCATTTCTCTGCCAAATCTGAATGAGAGTCTTGCTGGGTAGAGTATTTTGGTTGCAGCTTCTTGCTTTTTGTGACCTTAAATACCTCATCCACTCCCTTCTGGTCCACACAGTTTCTCCTTGAAGATAAACTGATAACCTTATGAGATTTCCTAGTATGTTACTTTATTGCTTTTCCCTTTTTGCTTTTAATATTTTCTCTTTTCGTTTTCTCAATTTGATTACCATGTGTCTTGGCATGTTCCTCCTTGAGTTTATCCTGCCTGAGGCGCTGCACTTCCTGGACTTGGGTGACTGTTTCCTTTCCAGCGTTATGAAATTTTTCAGCTATCACCTCTTCAGATATTTTCTCAGGTCTTTCCTCTCTCCTTGTGGGCCCCACATAATGAGAATGTTGGCAGATTTAGTGTTGTCCCAGGCCTCTTAGATTGTCCTCATCTCATTCCTTTTTCTTTATTCCATGGCAGTGATTTTGAACATTTAGTCTTCCAGTTTATTTATTCATTCTGCTCAGTTATTCTGCTGTTTATTCCTTCTAGTGTGTTTTATTTAATTGAAGGTTAATTGCTTTATAAAATTGTGTTGGTTTCTGCCAAACACCGACATGAATCAGCCACAGGTGTACATATGTCTCCTCCCCACCAAACCTCCCTGCCACATCCCTCCCCATCCCACCCTCTAGGTTGACACAGAGCCCCAGTTTGCGTTCCCTGAGGCATCCAGCACATCCCCGCTGGCTGGCTGTTCTACATGTGGTAAGTGTCCATGTTACTCTCTCCGTACATCCCACCCTCTCCTTCCTGCCCCCTACCGTGTCCGTAAGTCTCTTCTCTGTGTCTGTGTTTCCATTGCTGCGCTGCAGATAACTTCATCAGTATAAACTTTCTAGATTCCATGTATTTGCATTAGTATATGATACTTGTTTTTGTCTCTCTGACTGACTTCATTCTGTATAACTGACTTTTTCATCCACCTCCTCAGAACTGACTCAAATGCATTCCTTTTTAAGGCTGAGTAACATTTGATTGTATACACGTATCACAGCGTCTTCATCCGTTCACCTGTCGATGGACATCTGGGTTGTTTCCATGATCTTGGTATTGTAAATAGAGCTGCGGGGAACATTGGGGCACATGTGTCTTTTTCAGTTTTGGTTTCCTCAGGGTATATGCCTGGGAGTGGGATTGCTGGGTCATATGGTGGCTTTATTCTTAGTTTTTTTTAAGGAATCTCCATACCGTCTTCCATAGTGGCTGTATCAATTTACATTCCCACCAGCAGTGCAAGAGCATTCCCTTTCCTCCACACCCTCTTCAGCATTTATTGTTTGTAGACTTTTTGATGAGGGCCATTCTGACTGGTGTGAGGTGATAGCTCATTGTAGTTTTGATTTGCGTTTCTCTAAGAATGAGCGATGTTGAGCAACTTTTCGTGTTTGTTAGCCATCTGGATGTCTTCTTTGGAGAAATGTGTATTTAGGTCTTTTTTCCACTTTTTGACTGGGTTGTTTGTTTTTCTGGCGTTGAGTTGTATGAGCTGCTTGTATACTTTGGAAATTAATCCTTTGTCAGTTGCTTCATTTGCTATTATTTTTCCTCTTCTGAGGGTTGTCTTTCACCTTGTTAATAGTTTCCTTTGCTGTGCAGAAACTTTAAGCTTAATGAGGCCCCCCTTGTTTACTTTTGTTTTTATTAATCTAGGAGGTGGGTCATAGAGGGCCTTGCCTTGATTTATGTCATCAGGTGTTCTGCCTGTTTTGCTCTGAGAGTTGTGTAGTTGCTGCTCTTACATTTGGTCTTTAATCCATTTTGAGTTTGTCTTTGTGTAGGTGTTAGGAGGTGATCTGGTTTCATCTTCTACGTGTATCTGTCCAGCTTTCCCACCACCGCTTATTGAAGAGGCTGTCTTTGCCTCTTGTATATCGTCTATTCTTGCCTCCTTTGTCAAAAATAAGGCACCCATAGGTGCCTGGGTTCCTTTCTGGGTTTTCTCTCTTGTTCCATTGGCCTGCATTTCTGTTTTTGTGCCAGTACCATACTGTCTTGATGACTGTGGCTTTGTAGTATAGTCTGAAGTCAGTCCCTGACTTCTGGGAGGTTGATTCCTCCAGCTCAATTCTTCTTTCTCAAGATTGGTTTGGCTATTCGGGGTCTTTTGTGTTTCCATGTAAATTGAGAAATATTTTTGTTCTGGTTCTCTGAAAAATACCATTGGTAATTTGAGAGGCATCACATTGAATCTGTAGATTGCATTTGGTAATATAGTCATTTTCATAGTATTGATTCTTCCAGCCCAGAAATGTGGAATCTCTCTCCATCTGTGTATGTCATCTTTGATTTCTTTAATCGGTGTCATAACTTTCTGTATACAGTTCTTTTGTCTCCTTAGGTAAGTTTATTCCTAGACATTTAATTCCTTTTGTTGCATTGGTGAATGGGATTGATTCCTTAATTTCTGTGATTTTTCATGGTTAGTATATAGAAATGCAAGTGATTTCTGGGTATTGATTTTGTATCCTCTAACTTTGCTAGATTCACTGATGAGCTCTAGTAATTTTCTGATACCATCTCTAGGGTTTTCTCTACAGTGTCATGTCCTCTGCAAACAGTGAGGCTTTAATTCTTCTTTTCCAACCTGGATTCCTTTCATTTTCTTCTCTGACTGCCGAAGCTAGGACTTCCCAAAACGATGTAAAGTAATGGTGAGATTGTGCACCTTGTGTTGTTCCTGATCTCAGAGGGAATGCTTTCAGTTCTTCACCATTGAGAATAATGATTGCTGTAGGCTTATCATATATGGCCTTTACTATGTTGAGGTAGGTTCCTTCTGTGCCCATTTTTTGAAGAGTTTTTATCATAAATGTGTGCTGAATTTTGTCAAAGGCTTTTTCTGCATCTATTGGGATTATCATATCTTTCAATTTGTTATTATGGTGTATCACATCAATTTTGTGTATAGAATCCTTGCATCCTTCAGATAAACCCAAATTGATGATGGTGTATGAGGTTTGTAATGTGTTGTTGGAATCTGTCTGTTAGAATTTTGTTGAGGGTTTTTGCATCTGTGTTCATCGATACTGGCCCGTAACTTTGTGTTGTCTTTGTCCGACCTTCTAGTGTATTTTTCATTCCAGTTACTGTGTCG
Organism: Bos taurus; assembly: GCF_002263795.3. Classification (NCBI taxonomy): domain Eukaryota; kingdom Metazoa; phylum Chordata; class Mammalia; order Artiodactyla; family Bovidae; genus Bos; species Bos taurus. The sequence goes on along the minus strand of NC_037354.1, from coordinate 40,205,059 downwards.
TACAGCTTTTTGTTGGTTAAATTTTCTAGGTCTCTGTTAAACGTGTTGTGTATTTTATTGGTCTATTCTTCTGTTCCTGAGATCTTGGACCATCTTGAGTACCATTACTCTGAATTCTTTTTCAGACACATTGCCTCTCTCTACCCCACTTGGTTATTTTTCTGGGGTTTCATCTTGTTCCTTTGTCTGAGACATATTTCTCTGCCATCTTATTTTTGCCCAACTTTCTGGGTTTGTGGTCTCCGTTCCTCAAGGCAGAACCGTAATTCTTCTGGGTTCTGGTGTCTTCCCCGTGGAGGGTGAGGTTGGTTCCGGGACTTGTGCAGCCCTCCTGGTGGGAAGGGCTGGAGCCTGCCCGCTGGGGGCACAGCTGGGTCTTGGCCCTGTGGTGGGAGGACCATGTCAAGGGGTGCGTTTGAGGCAGCTGTGGGCTCAGCACCAGCCTGCCGCCGGTGGGGCTGTCCTCTTGCCCATCATTTGGCCTGAGGTGTCCCCGCACTGGAACCCGCCGGCCGCTGGGCAGGCCAGGCCTCAGTGCAGACGGCGGCCTCTGGGGGCGTCTGCTCTGACGGGCGTCCCTGGTCCCTCTGCCCCCAGTGTCCTTGTGCCCCCGAGACCCTCTCAAGCAGCCCATGGTCTGGGCCCCGCTCCTGTGCAGTCTGCTTTCGCTGGGTCTCAGTGCGCGCGCGCCTCGTGTGCCTCCACGAGCGGAGTCTCTGGTCCCCCCAGTCCTGTGGACTCCTTGCAATCCAGCCCCGCTGGCCTCCAAAGCCAGATGCTCCGGGGGCGGCTCCTCCCAGCGCCAGACCCCCGGGCTGGGCAGCGGACATGGGACTCTGGTTGTTGTGAGAGAATCTCTGTGGCATCGTCGTCCAGCGTGTGGGTCGGTGCCCCTCCCGCAGAAAGGTGTGGGGTTCATTTGTTCTGTGGAAGCGCCCCTCCCACTGGTCACTGTGGCTGCTGCTTTGTCTTTGGAAGTGGAGTGTGTCTGTCAGGAGGCTCCAGTCCTCCAGCTGCTGGTTGTTCGCAGTTAGCTGTGACTCTGGCGCTTTCATGAGTGGATGTGAGCCCGGGCCCCTTCTGCTCTGTGGACATGTCTCCAGCCTGCTGACCCTTCAGTACCTGCCGGGTGCTGCGACGCCAGGCGCCCGCCGCGGCCTGTTAATCTCGCCTGGCGTGCCTCCCCGAGTGCTCTGAAAGCGGCTTCCTGAGCCTGACCTCAGGCTGGGCAGGGAGGGCCGGGCTCCCCACCCTGCGTTTCCTTCTCAGGCAGCCCCGCGCAGCAGGTCTCCCGGGGTGGCCCCTCCTGTGCGCGGCAGCCTCGTCACAGCGCAGCCCCCGTGGTTAGACGCTCCGGTCAGGACCTGCCCCTGATGGCCAGACAGTCAGTGCAGAGAACGAGATGGGGAACGGGTGTTTTCTTTGCCAAAACACTTAGAAATCGCCAGATTCCATACGCCCCTTGCAGGGGGTTAGCAGGTGGAGAGGTTCCTCGATGAGTGAGTGAATGTTCGCTCGTCACTGCTGTGTGGCTGCGTTGCCCGGTGCTGAGGGGACAGCAGGACATTCCCCATCTAAGGGTTCGCACTGTCACGCGGCAGTGATGGCCCCCGCCCCGAGCCAGCCAGCGCCACAGGGAGAAGCCGGGCAGGCCTCCTGCGGCTCAGGACGGGTGGAGGGAGCTGTGGGGGCACAGGTCCAGGCCGCCGGGTCTGGGGGGTCTGGCCAGGAGGGCCGCGCGCGCTCACGCGGGGCAGGCGCATCCCACTGTGTTCCCTGGGTGTGTGCTGTCCGTTGTCTGTGACCCCGTGTCGCTGCCCACACTGAGCCCCTGAGGACAGTCTCGTCGCGCAGCCCCTGCTGTCAGGAGCTCATGGCGGGGCTCTAGGGGTGGGGGGGTGGCCATGGGTACTTGGGGGGCTGCCTCATCTGCAGGCCTGACCAGGGTGGCCGACACTTCCAGGCCGGCTCATCACACTTGCCCGGAGGCTGCGGCTGCTGCTGAGCAGAGGGCTGGGCTGCTGGGGACCCGGCAGCCGTCTCCCATGGCCTTGTCACAGGCCGGCCGTCCCCTGCACCCCATCTCAGGGGCAGGGCGCGGGCTGCGCCCCCTTTGCAGGCGGGCTCACGTTCCACTCCCCAGAGGAGGAGCCACACAGAGTGGATTCAAACAGCCACGTGTGTTACACCTCAGCTTTTAAACAGTTTTATTTCATGTTTCAAAAACAATGGGGTGAAGTGGTATAAAATGGTAGTTTTTAGGACGAGTGTTCCCTGCTCCCCGAGGCAGCGACGGTGTGTTGAGCCCCAGGTAGAGGATCGGCCGCTGGCAGACCCGCGTGGAGGGTCCCAGGCACAGCCGGTGTGGACACCTGGCAGGGCCGGGGAAGGTGGAGTCCGGGGTCTGGGGGCCCGCGGCACTGGGACGACTGCGGCCGGAGTCTGCGCGCGGCTCTGCCCTGCCCACCCGCGGGGTGGAGGAGGGGCGCGGACGGGCCGCCTGCCCGCCCGGGGCCCTGCTTGGCACCCTGAGGAGGGCCAGAGCCCCTGCCGCGAGGAGGGCCGGCCTCGCCCGCCTGTGAGCGCTGCGCCCCCGCCAGGCCACTGGTCCGCAGGGGCTCTCAGACGAGGGGTGCCCACCCCAAGAAGGGCTGGGTCTGCCGCCGGGGCTGTCGTGGGACGAGCCGGAGCCCCGGGCTGTGTCTCCGGGGCCCACGCCCTCCCCCGGCCCCCGCGTTCTCCCCTCCCGACGCCCGCTCTACTTGGTCAGTGGTGTTGGACTCTCCGGGGAGAGAGGCCACAGGACAGAGTGGAATCGCTTCATCAGAACCGCTTGTCGTCTGGCCTGAGGAGCGAGGCCCTGCAGGGTGGAACAGGCCCGGGACGCTGCGTCTGAGCATGGGTTTCGGGGGAGCCTTGGGCGCCTTGCAGACCCTGGGGGGCTCTTGTGTGCAGGAAGCTGCAGAGGCTGATCTGGTGCCTGTTGGTCCCACCGGAAGCGAGGGTAGAGGCCCCACGCCGTGAGCCTCTGTGGACTCAGGGACGCAGGTCCCCTCCTGCCGGGCACCACCTGGCTTGTGCCCTCAGCCCGCGCCTCGTCTCCTGGGGCTTCCTAAGGAGCGAAGGCCCGTCTCGTGACGTCCGGGCCCCTCCACGCTCTGACAGCAGGGCAGCTGCTGGCCTCCGTGGGAACGCTGTCTGAGCAAGCCCCTCCGGTGGTGTGACGGGGGCGCCATGCTCTGACTCAGGGCCACCGCTCCCGGGGGGGCCGGTCAGCACAGAGGGCCCCGCCGGCTGGGGGCGTGAGGCCAGCTCCCCAGAGGCAACCGGGTGCTGGGGGTCTGGGGGCGGAGGCTGAGCGCCCGGGACCCACGTGCCCCAGGACTGGCTGGTGGCTGCAGGCCGGGGTGGCGGTGGTGCCTGCCTCCGGCAGATACTGCAGTTCAGTCCTTCACAGACAGCGAGGTGCCCTGACCGGAGGTGGAGTGACCTTGGCCAGCAGGGCTGCTTCTCCAGGAGACCCCGCCAGGCCTCCAGCTGAGCCCCTCCCCACCGTGGGGCTGCCCTGCTCCCCCGGCTGCGCCCAGCCCTTCGCTGGCTCAGCCTGCCACCTGGGGTCACAGTCTCGGGGCGGGGGTGCCCGGGGCATCCCCCGGGTGGGGGGCCAGCTCAGTCCAGCCTTCCTGAGCCCGGAGCCCCTGGTCTGTAAGAAGCGTCGTCAGCCCGCCAGCTCCTCTGCTAGCATAAACGGAGAGCATGTGGAGTGCTGGCTTTGCGCTGGGCGCTTACAGTGTAAATCTTGGCCTTTTTTTGGTAGACTAAGCTCTTCAAAAAAAAATTGACTCTTCTTCCTCTTTCATCCCCAGCACCTGGCGCAGTGCCGGGGATATAAGTAGGTACTCAGTGAATGTTTACTTGAGTCAAATGAATCACTTTTAGCCTAAACAGATATTTCTCAAAATTTCTTGTGTCCTATTTATTATTCCCTAAATAAGGTTTCGCCCTTGTTTTGACGTGTGTGGTCTTTTGGAGGAAGAGCTGGAGCAGCGATGGCACCCAAGGCGGGTGGGGTGGGGGGCTCATCCGCCCCAAAGCCCTTGGAACCTTCCTGGGATTCCCTCCCTGGGTCCCCAGGGAGGCTGTCAGGCCAGGCCTGTGTTGATGATCCAGCCGTGGTGGTTTCCTCCCAGATTCTCAGAATCTGCACCAGGTACACCCCAGAGCAAGACACTATGACGTTTTCGGACGGCCTGACCCTGAATCGAACCCAGATGCACAACGCCGGCTTTGGCCCTTTGACTGACCTGGTGTTCACCTTCGCCGGCCAGCTCCTGCCGCTGGAGATGGACGACGCGGAGACCGGCCTTCTCAGCGCCATCTGCCTGATCTGTGGAGGTACCACCGCCCAGAACACCCTCGTGAGAGTCTGTGGAGAGCAGCTCACACTTGTAAATTATGGGAGACTCTTCATCTCCACTTTGGAGTTGTTTTGCATGGAAAAGGACATGTGGATAAAATCAGGCATGCATGCTTAGAGTTCGTTGCATTTTTCCGTATTATAAGTTAAAGGCATTTGGGGTTTTCCTGCTCTGAAATACCAAAATGCTACTTCTGCATTGCCACAGCTGCTGTTTAAAAGGTAGGATCAGACCATCGTAAAGTGAACTGCCTGGGGACATTCTTAGGATGAGTCAGGGAGCCTGCTGGTGCTGTTTGCCAAGGCCGGGGCTGGGAATTGTAGTCCCGGCGTGGGCCCCCACCTCTGGAGGGCTGGTGTGAAGCCAGGTTCTGTTTGGTGGTGACACCCTCACTGGCCCCCCAGGAGCCCGAAACAGGGTGGTTAAGGAGCTACTGCCTTTAACTGGGGGCTGGTTTACCTGCATTTTAACCATCTGGGTCAGGGCTCCTCTAATTCAGTTCAGTAGTGACACCTCCTGGTCACGAGAAGTAATTCTCTGCTGGGGATAAAAGCCACCAGCCTTCCAAATGTGGTTTGACCAACAGGGCAGTCGTTTTCAAGTATCACAGCTCACAGCAGTGGCATCTGTGTGCTCAGTCACGTCCATCTCTTGTGACCCCTTGAACTCTATCCTGCCAGGCTCCTCCTCCATGGGATTCTCCAGGCAAGAATCCTGGAGTGGGTTGCATTTCTCCTCCAGGGGATCTTCCCGACCCAGGGATGGAACCCGTGTTTCCTGCATTGGCAGGCGGGTGCTTTACCACTGAGCCACCTGGAAAGCCCAGAACAGCCGCACACACCTTCAAATGTGTTTATGGGATTGAATCTCAAGATTAATGTGAGGAGGCGGGGGCGTGGGCAGGACTCGCCAGAGTACAGAGCTCATTCTGTCCTGACCTCAATTATTTAATACCTTGTTTCTGGAATCCAGATCGTCAGGACCTTGAGGAACCAACAAAAGTAGATAAGCTACAAGAACCACTGCTGGAAGCACTAAAAATTTACATCAGAAAGAGACGGCCCAGCAAGCCTCACATGTTCCCAAAGATCCTGATGAAGATCACAGACCTCCGCAGCATCAGCGCGAAAGGTGCGTCCCGACCGCCGCACCCCCCCGCCAGGTGGGCTGGCCGTCCTGACCGACTGCTGCACGTGGCGTTTTTAGAAACCCTGGGTTTTAATGCGGGGCGTTTGACAGTGGGTACCTTTCTGTTACCATTTTGGAATTCATTTCTCACTGACAAAAAGAAGTAGGGTGCCTCCTCTTAAACCTCATACCTTAGCCCACGCAGTGATCTTAGCAGATTATGAGAATAGCTTTACAGTTTCGTGTGACTTAAGAGATTAGAAAAAGCATCTCCAAGAGAACATACTGAATCCCGGATGGCTGGCTTTGTCATTTTCTCGTTGCGTACGTGTCATTCCAGCTTTCCACACACTCTTCGGTTAATGCCAGTTTTTCCTGATCACCCAAACCTCAAGAGAAAACCAGCGGTGCCCCAGGCGTCCGTTGCGTCCCCTCCCCACAGGCAGCTTTGCTTGTGCACCTCTAAGAAAGGGGAGTTTTCTTCCCGGAGAGGTGTTCCTGTTCTTGCCTAGTGATTTCCAGTTTGCACGGCCACTGGGGCAGTTACAGAAGTGCGTGGAGCCACAAGCCAGCTGCGGGCCAGAGCAGAGCGCTCCTGCGTGAGGGCAGGTGGGCCGCGTCCCTGGGCGGACCTGCGGCTTCCCCTTCCCCAGGACCGCTGAGCAGGGGGCTAGGTCACGGTTCAAGGTGCTTCCCCTTCCCCGAGGACCACTGAGCAGGGGGTCAGGTCACGGTTCAAGGTGCTTAGAGGCACAGCACTCGTGTTTGACGGGCAGTTTGCGCTCCCGAGCCCCTTCTCAGAGGCCTGGGAGGACATGTAGTGCCGACCACTGGCGTCATGAGGGCTCTGACCTCAGCAGTGACGCTGCTGCGCTCGCCCAGCAGTGCTCACGGGATGGGAGTCCTGTGACCCACGTCGTCCACACGGGGGGCTTGGGCACTTGCAGTGTGGTCGGTGCCACTGAGGCAGTGTTCTGAGTGGCAGGCAGTGTGACGGATTTTACCCGGGCCTCCTGCGTTGCAGGCAGATTCTTTGTCGCCTGAGCCCCCAGCGAAGCCCTTCAGTATTGAGGAGCCACAGGTAGCCAGCGGCGGGGCCGCTGGCGTCCCCTGGGGCCCCTCGGGTCCTCCGCCTCTCCTGGGGCACTGCCGTCTTTTTGGTCTTTTCAAGAGACACTTCCTGGTCTTGCGTCAGGAGCTTCTCTGTCAGTGATGCTGAGTGAACACATACCAGGACTGTTTCCCAGAACTGGCCGAGTGGTGGAGTCGATCACATCTCCCGTCCTCCCGTCTCCGCTGCTGCCCACGGCGGGAGCAGGGGTGTCAGCGCCGTCCCAAGCGCAGGCCCCGGCGCCCCGAGCTCCCCCACCATGAGGGGGTGAGAGCGGACTCGGGTATCCCTGTCTACCGGATTCTGTTCTCTCTTTCTAAAAGGTGCAGAGCGTGTAATTACCTTGAAGATGGAAATCCCTGGTTCGATGCCGCCGCTCATTCAGGAAATGCTGGAGAACTCTGAAGGGCACGAGCCCTTGACCCCCAGCTCGGGCGGACACACGGCGGAGCCCAGCCCCAGCGTCTCCCCCAGCTCGGTGGAGCACAGCGGCGTCGGCCAGTCCCCGCTGCTGCAGTGAGACACGTTCTGGCTACTCCAACATTCCCCAGAACCTTCACTCCTGGGATTTAAAATGCAAGAAACATTTTTACTGCTGCTTAGTTTTTGGACTGAAAATATATTAAAACTCAAGAAGGACCAAGAAGTTTTCGTATGTATCAATATATACCCCTCACTGTCTAACTTACCTAGAAGTACAAACTTTTTAAATTCTAAAAATCAGCCATTTCATGCAACCCCAAACTAGTTAAAAGCTTCTATTTTCCTCTTTGAACACTCAAGATTGCATGGCAAAGACCCAGTCAACACGGTTCACCCGGGTCATGTTTCCGAAGACTCTGTACATACAGCAGTGCGTCCGCGGCTCTCCTCTCATGTCCCACACTCCAGGTCACCAAGGCCCGCGGTCGAGGAGCAGATTACTGTGCGTGTCCAGTTAAGAGAGGGTCAAAAGGATAAGTGTTTTGCTTTCACAGATCAAGACATCCAGGTAAGGAAGCGGAGTATTGTAGTGTGATGAGATAAGGCTAAAGATGCTCTAATTCGGTTAGTGTAGACGCTTGTCCTTGCTCTTCGGATGCTCTCAAACCGCGTCTTTTATTTCCTGTCGCCCAGTAAATGTATACAGATTCACTGCACTAGCAGGAGAGAGTTCTCTATCAGTGTAACTGCCAGCTCGGTTATCAGACGTCATTTGTTCAGTTGTTGATGTCACTTTAAATTAAAAGTGGTTTAGTACTTGTTCAATGACGTAACTACACAATTTTTTACAGTGATGATAGCCTCCAAGGCAGCAGCACTGTCCAGTGTTAATAGGTTTTTGTTTACCTGTTCACGAGCCATTACGGAGGTTTCATGGGATGGCGATGGGCTGGTCTGCCACCTGTACCAGGCAACTCTGTGTCCTGAGAGGTAGGGGCTGATCCCCCCAAAGTCATGGGCAGAGAGGCTGCATCCTCGGGCCTGGTTCAGTCACTCTGAAGTGGGGTGGCATGGTTAACAGATACAAGTGTCAGCTTCTTAGTTCTCATTTACGCACTAGTGGATTTTTTTTAATATATTAGCAGGTCTGTGATGTGCTCTCACTGGCTGTTTGTACATTGAGATCGTTTAACAGTGCTTTCTATGTTCATATACTGTTTACCTTTTTCCATGGAGTCTCCTGGCAAAGAATAAAATATATTTATTTTAAAGGTGTATGGGAGCTTTTACTGCACGTTCATCTTTAGTTAAAGAGACGGAGAACACAGTTCCATTTTTAATGTTTAAATTTCATTTCAAAAAGCAGGTCTGTAGTCTGCAATCATGACAATTAATTAAAATCTGTGCTAATGCACAAGTCTATAACAATTCTACAAGCCAATCAGACAGTACATGACATTTCAATGAGTAAAAAAGAGCATAAAACTGTATGTGTAAGAACAAAATGTTAAAAGGCCTACCACAATAATAAAAAACCATCAATTACATCATCACATTAAAATAAGCCAGATGTACAAAAGTCTGAGACAGAAAAGACAAAAAGGACAACACAAGTTATCTTCTGAGAACTGTTTCTGTGCTCGGTGGGCACTTAATTAAACATCGCAAAATCGACATCTTCCTCGTCAGAGTCTGCAAAATATTTTACTTCTTTCCTTGCCCGGCCAGTCCGCGGCAGTGACGGTGGCTCGGTGGTGAGGTCTGAGGGGAAGAGGTCCACATCTGAGTCCTCATCAAAAGAGGTTTTCTTCGGCTTCTGGGGTTTAAAAAAAAAAAGTTAAAACACCAAAGTTAAAGAAAAGGACTAGTTATTCCTTCACTTATTTTGAGACATACTGAAAATAATTGTTCTTGTAAGATCAGAACTATAATGCTAAGTAACTTAAGTGTGAGGCCCATTACCTAATTCTCTGTAATAGTAATACTTACACCATTACTTCTTTCTAAACTTATGTTACCCAGCAACTATGCTCAACTATGCACAGAAAAGTAAAAATTCAACTTACTGCTAAGTACCTATCAATTCATGAGAAGAAAACAAGACTATTCACAGTAGGTTGTACACAAGGTAAGTATTTATAAACATGCAGAGAATGGTCACCAGGAAGGACCCCAGTCCCAGCAGACGACTGGGTGGAAAGGGTCAATGTAAAGAGAACACCACACAGCTAACAGCATCTGTTTGTATTTTTAAGTTTTAAAAGGAAGACACAGAAAAGGGGGGGCATTTGATGTTATTAATTTACCTAAAAGAGATAGTGTACTTCTGGAGAAGCATCAGGCTAATTGGGAAAATTATCCACAAAGGAGTTCAAGTTAGAAAATCAAATTGGTCCTTGTCAAATCAATTTGCAAAAAAGAAATAATGTTTATTCAATCTGAAAATATTTCAGTTAAGGAAGCATGTAACTTCTGCCGCTGGAGGAAGTGGAGTACTCTTAAGTAGGCTACTTTATGCAACACTTGTATCCAAGAGATGGTCCTGATTATATAAATTTTATACCTGGATAACTTTTTAACCATAAACAAGCCCCCTATGGATAAGAGATGCTGGGTTAAAGCTGTAATGAGACATTCTAGTAATAAGCAAACTAAGCCAGTTACACATCATCTTAAAACCATACATTAAAAGATGCTCCTATTACCTTGCTTGGTGGTTTGGAGGTTTTCCTGCCAGGATTGTAATCACCTTCGTTTTCAGAGCCAGATGCTTTCCTTTTCTTTGCCCCTCGGCCTTTACCTTAAAATGATACAAAGCAGTTATTTCTCCCAAAGTTAAGTGCAGGATAAAAAGATAACCACCAGAACACACTTTCCTTCTTGGGCGTGCCCAACTGGCCCTGCAACCCTGATCTCAGTGTGACTGACATAGAAAAAGTCTGTCAGCATCACTTGAGTCACGCCAACCCCAGAACCTAAGGTATTTCACAAACACAGGTAAACTAGTGGGGACGTCCTAGTGACAGATTTTAATAACCAAGCCCCTAATACATAAAACATCTGCACATCCCATGGTACCTGGGCCTGAAACAAAAATCTTGGTATGTAGTACTAAAAATTAGTTCCTAATTTGCCACAGACTAGTACTTTTAAAAATATAATATGAATCCCTAGGAAAGTAATATATGTGGTTTAAATGCTTACTCTAAATTTTACTTATCACACTAGTAACAACCAGTGCATATCCCATTTTAAGCAGCACAATCCTAAAGTAAATCACCCCAGCATTAGTCATGAGAGCACCTGTCAAATCTCCACATTCCTTCTCAGATTCAAATCACCCCCCTGTAGCCTAGTTTTTTTGTCTACCTCATTCTCATTGGAGGAAGAAGGGGAAAAGGTAAAACATGAATGGTTATCAAATGTTCCTACAGTGAAGCCAGAGATAGAAAATAGAACTAAATGGCAACTCTAAATGTGTTAAAGTTCGGGAACTATGGCTAGATTGTATGGTAAGAAAAGATAGCTATGTGGCCTTGGGATGTCACATTTGATCAGATGAGTCAGTAAGATGGCACTGTTTGAAGCCATGCACGTGAATAGGTCCACCTCCCAAGTCCCTGTTTCTCGTCTGCCCCCATTCTCCCTTGGGGCCATGTAGGTCTCTCTATCTCCTTACCCCAACCACCACTTGAAGAAATACACACGCTGACGGCAGTATCTTATCAGGTGGTGAAAGACCGAACTGCTACCGTTAGAGAAACCACGTCTTCCATAGAAAGCACCCCTGAGACCCGCAGACCACGGGGAGAGGAACTGGTGCTGTGCCCAGGAGGGGCCCCGAGGGCAGCTGTTTCCACTCCCAGACGAGGACGAGGCTCTGCCTGCCAGTCCTGGCTCCAGCTTCCTGCAAGGAGTCCCACACTTTAAGAGGAGCCCTCACTGCCTTTTAAGGAATGACTTCCAGTGAGTCCCCTGCAGGGGGTCTTTGACCCATTCTCTGGTTACAAAAGAGGTCTTTGTTCCACAAATCAGGAAATTGAGACTCAAACTGGACCAAACTGCTATATACCTCCTTCAGTTCAGTTCCACTCATTTGAGGATTCTAATTGAGCACTGATTCTTAGAACATTGTTTATGGAAGAGTAAAGCGACTTAAAACAGGTACCCAGTCTCTCTAACCTCAATGAGTAGAAGAAACGAATGCTTTGCACGTGGAGTGTGCCGAGATCGTCACACAAAGGTAATCCTCACCTTTCGGTGCTGTTTTCTTTGGAACGCCGAATTCAGAATCCGAGTCAGAGTTCACAGTCTCTACTTTCTTCTGTTTGGGGGCCCTCTTGGGCTTAGAGGCTGTATCTAAAGACGGTTTTCCTATTAAGCAAATGTCCATTTCACAGATCAATGTAATATACTTACCAACAACCCAAGCTGAATCGAGTCCCGTAATGATGGGATTTCTTACTGCTGACATGGAAATGAGTGGCCCTGCATAGTAACCATGGTCTCTCTCATCTGGTGCCAGCGTAAGGCAAATAACTGCTCACAGGTGGCAAAATGCTTTTTATTATATGTAACTTGCCTTTTGATAATTCAAGTGATGTTTTAAACAAGGGCCATTAAAGTGAGTGAGTGAGGGTGAGAGTAGGTCACTCCTGATCCTCCTGAGCCGGAGCCTCGGGGCAGGCGGGTGTTGGCTGTGCTGGCCTTAAGTTAACACTGAACTCTTAACTTGTTAGGTTTCACAGGAGTGAACAGCTTGATGAAGGAAACCGGCTGATCACTGGAAGAGGCAATGGCTCCAAGTGTTCAGGGTGGCTCTCAGGTGTTCCCATCAAGATAAGATGCTTGCAGGGAAGTCTGAGCACCCCAGAAGCCCCCCTGACCCTCACGCACACTGCAGTTAGGGCTGTCTGGGAGGCGATGTGTGAGGGCAGCTGGGAACGGGTCGGGTGTAGAGCTTGGCATCACTGAACGCTTCACCACACGAGAAATCTGAGAGCCGGTATGAAACCAGAGTGAGCTAGCCTGAGGGCAAGAGCCCTGAGACAAACCAGCTTCCCTCAGTCACTGGTGAAGGGGCGGGTACAGCCGCACGGAGGAGAGTCCGCCAGTGAAGACAGACAAAGGCATGCGGGCGAGAGGCCCGTTAGCCAAACGATTTCTCACCACGGCCCTCGTGTATGCAGAGGAAGCAGGGCCTTCCCTTGCTTTTCTGCTCCTCTAATAGCTGTGTATCTACAGTGGTGATCTGTGTGCCGCCTTTTTCAGATGTTAAAGGGGCATTCCAGACTGTTTACTGACTTGCTGGGTGAGTAGACACGGAGCACTAACACTGACCCCCGAGGGGTGTGCCTTAGTGCTAGTGACAGATTCAGGACTCAACTCAAATCAGCCTGTTGATAAACCACCTAAGGTTATGGAAAAGAAAGAAGCCACCCAACTCAAAAAAGGGCCCAGGAACGGCCAGTGGCTCCACGGCATGAGTGCAGGCAGGCCCCACACAGCACGACCAGCTGCGCTAGGGACAAAAGCTCACTACAGGACACCTGTACCAGAAAGCTGTCTTTTGATACCAGCACATGGGATTATTTTATAAGAGCTTTAAAATGAGATCTTACAGACATTTTAATAATTACCTCAATAGTTAAGTAAACCAGAGGGATTTTCAGTATATACTTTTATACTTTATAGCTATTTCTATTGAAATACTAGTGCAATTAGTTTCAAATTGTATTAAATTTGCTTTAAAATCAACTATATACGGTTTATGCGATGCTTAACAAAAATAAGTACATACCCTTTTTAGCAGCTACTGTTTTACTTGGAACTTTTTCTGTTTGCTTCAGACCAAATGATGGTGAAAATACAGAAGCAGAATCTTCTTCATTACTGTCAAATTTAGCTGAATCTAAAAATTAGTTATTTTTTTCAGTAAAGACATTCTATAAGGAACACTAAGTAGTTAAACTTTATTTTTATTGATGACATCTCTAGCTAGATAATAAATCTTTATATGTTTCTATTTTGTGATCATATAGTCCACAATACACAAACAGCGGAAATAAAAATATTACAGTGTTGTATTTCAAAACTGTTAACCCTGTAAAACCACATAGAAATGCACAGAGTAATAAAAATTCTTAATACTCCCAAATGCTAATCATTTAAAACTGATCAATTCAAAAATACTGATTTTAAATGAGGTATTTAATAAAAGTTCTCACTGTGATTATTTTAGTATATACACAGCTAATCATGTCATGAATATCAATAACAACATTCAGCAATTTTACATCATTAAAGTTTAATTTAAAAGGCAAGTAGGTACCTTCTTTTTACAGTGTAAAAAGAGTGTAAAAAAAGTTTACTTTTACACTCAATTTAGTCAGTTTTTCCCTCCATCTTTCCTTTCCTCAAACCAAAAAGGTACTCAAAATGGCAACTTGGATGTGAGTGAGGCTTTTACATGGCTGTTCTGACAGGCTTTCAAAAATGCATTATCTATACATACCTTAGAACATGTACCAGATCTGTGTATGTCTGTCTACATGTATGACATCACCAGATGGTCAGTACTGAAATCAGATTGATGATACTCTCTGCAACGGAAGGAGCAGCTCTACATCCACAAAAAGAAGACCTGGAGCTGACTGTGGCTCAGATCATCAGCTCCTTATCGCAAAATTCAGGCTCAAACTGAAGAAAGCAGGGCAAACCACTAGGCCATTCAAGTAGGACCTAAATCTAATCTCTTACGATTATATAGGAGGTGACAGATACACACAAGGGCTTAGGCCTGGTAGAGTGCCTGAAGAACGTGGAGGCTTGTGGCCCTGTACAGGAGGCAGTGACCAACACCATCCAGCCAGGTGGCTGGATGAGCAGGCCTCACAAACAGAAGGCGAGGGGGAGAGGGAAAGGCACCCAGCTGAGTGAAGAGTTCCAGAGAACAGCAAAGACAGCTAAGAAAGGCTTAAGTGAACAGTGCAAAGACAGAGAGGAAAACCAGAGAATGTGAAACAGACTAGAGATCTCTTCACAAGAAAACTGGAGATATCAAGGGGACATTCCATACAAGGACGGGCATGATAAAGGACAGAAACGGTAAGGATCTAACAGAACAGACTAAGAAGAGGTAGCAAGAATACACCGAAGAACTATACAAAAAATGACCCTTAATGACCCAGATAACTGCCATGGTGTGTGGTCTCTCACCTAGGACCAGGCATCCTGGAGTGTGAAGTCAAGTGCCCCTTAGGAAGCATTACTATAAACAAAGCTAGTGGAGGTGATGGAACTCCAGGGGAGCTATTTAAAATCCTAAATGATAATGCCATTAACGTGCTGCACTCAGTATGTCAGCAAATTTGGGAAACTCAGCAGTGGCCACAGAACTGGAAAAGGTCAGTTTTCATTTCAATGCCAAAGAAGGGCAGTGCCATAGAAAGTTCAAACTACCACACAATTTCACTCATTTCACATGCTAACAAAGTTATGCTCAAAGTCCGTCAAGTTAGGCTTCAGCAATATATGAACCAAGAACTTCTAGATATACAAGCTGAATTTAGAAAAGGCAGAGGAACCAGAGATCAAATTGCCAATGTTCGTTGGCTCATAGAGAAAGCAAGGGAATTCCAGAAAAACATCTTCAGTTTCATTAACTACACTAAAGCCTTCTGACTGTGTGGATCACAACAAACTCTGGAAAATTCTTAAAGAGATGGGAATATCAGACCACCTTTCCTGTCTCCTGAGAAACAGGTATGCAGGTTAAGAAGTAACAGTCAGCACCAGACATGGAACAATGAACTGGTTCAAAATTGGGAAATGAGTACGTCAATCCTGTATATTGTTACCCCGCTTAAACTTATATGCAGAGTATATCATGTGAAATGCTGGGCTGGATGAAGCACAAGCTGGAATCAAGATTGCTGGGAGAAATATCAATACCTCAGATATGCAGATGACACCACTCTAATGACAGAGTGAAGTGGAGCTAAAGAGCCTTTTGGTAAGGGTGAAAGAGGAGACGGAAAAAGTTGGCATGAAACAACTTTCCAAAAATTAACATCATGGCATCCGGTCTCATCACTTCATGGCAAATAGATGGGGAAAAGTGGAAACAGACATCTATTTTCTTGGGCTCCGAAATCACTGTGGATGGTGACTGCAGCCATGAAATTAAAAAAGCACTTGCTCCTTGGAAGGAAAGCTATGACAAATCTAAGCAGCATATCAAAAAGCAGAGACATTACTTTGCCAACAAAGGTCTATATAGTCAAACTATGGTTTTTCCAGTGGTCACGTATGGATGTGAGACTTGGACCATAAAGAAAGCTGAGCACGGAAGAATTGATGCTTTCAACTTGTTGTGCTGGAGAAGACTTGAGAGTCACATGGACATCAAGGACAGCAAATCAGTCAATCCTAAAGGAATTCATTGGAAGGGCTGAAGCTGAAGCTCCAGTACTTTGGCTACATGATGTGAAGAACTAACTCATTGGCAAAGACCCTGATGTTGGGAAAGACTGAGGGCAGGGGGAGAAGGGGGCAAGAGAGGATGAGATGGTTGGATGGCATCACTGACTCAATGGACATGAGTTTGAGCAAGCTCCAGGACATAGTGAAGGAAAGTCTGGCACACTGCAGTCCACGGTGTCACAGAGAGTCAGACACACCTTAGCAACTGAACGATGACAGTCTACATGTTTATCCAGCTACATGATGTGTATTCAAAAAATGGAAAATAGTAACTCAAATATAACTGGATGTGTTTTGACCTTAGAAATTCTACACACAAATGTAGGCAATTTAAAAAAGTACGCACACTGATTAAATTTGCTTCTATAAAGGTTTTATCTTATAGCTACTAGAATTTAGTAAAAAACTGGCATATTGGTAGGCTTGTAGCTTGAAAAATCCTGTCATAAACCTACTCTCATTGCCATGAAAATTTTCAGCCTTCCAACGTTTCTGTCTATACTTTTTCTCCTTAAAACACTCACACTCCTCACCCCTCACACACACAAACACGTCAGCACCTGCCTCTCCACCTAAGTGCTTCCATAATGCCAATACTGACCGTTTAGTTAGAAATCACATCAGGAAAAAATAAACCTTATTACACTGAAGAAAATGTAAAGAGAAAGTAAGTTTACTACTCATAAAAAAAGCCATAGCAATAATATGTAAATAGCCAATGAAAAGATGAAATGAGCATACCATCTTCTGACTTCTGAGAGTATGAAGGAAAAGAGAAGAGAGTCCCAAAATCCTGACTCTTCTTGTCATGGGAAGACTTTCTATTGAAGAGAAAGAAATCAATCACCACTTAAGTCACCATCTCAGCCTTAAGAATTTACATATAATACGCACCACAGGGTTATAATTACACAGCAGGTTAGCCCTCTCGTGTGTTTCTCTTTGTAAAAACAGGGCAACCAAGCTCCTTTTTGCTCTCTCATAAGCATTAATGTGCATACACAGACTCCAGACAAAACAATTACTTAACAGAAAAGCAAAAGTTCCAAGTTAATCAAAATACCACTAAGTTTTATGGTTGACAGAACCACTTCAGAATTTAACATCAGTAAATTATTGGCAAAAATCCAAGAAGAAAGTCCGTCTCCGTCAGAGGTGGCAATAATCTGATTTCTCACACTTTACTGCATGTGGTAAAATACTTCCTTAAAAATCTGAAGCAGTTGACAAACTTCATACCCTACATGTTCCTGCTCCCACGCACCAGACGCAAGAAGAGTTAACCACGGCCAAAGCAAAGGAGGCAAAGCAAAGCTCCCAAACCACGACCAAAGCGAAGGAGGCAAAGCAAAGCTCCCGATTCTAGCGACGTCATAACTCAACTTGACACCCTTGGTTCAGAGCAACGTCCCCCACACCCGCTGCCTAATGTTTTACATGGAATTTTACTGGAATGCAGCTACACGCATCCATTCACTACCATTTATGGCTGCTTTTTTGCTACAGTGGCAGCACTGAGTAGTTCAAGAGACCATATGCCTGCAAAGCCTAAAATGTTTACTATTCCAAATTTTTATGGAAAACATTTGCCAACCTATGCTCTCAACTATAAGCAACAGTTACGTAAACAGCTACAATATTAACCCAATTTATTCCTTCCTGGGGAGGGCCTTATCCAGAATTGTAACAGTTTCTTGGTGCTTTTACTGTGAGATCTGACAGATGCCAAGACACCCGACTGCACCTTGTCAGTGTTACTTACTCTGGAGCAGCTTTCGATTTGCCTGGTGAGAATGTGTATTCATCTTTATCTAGGCCATCTGAGGGGACAAACTCCTCTTCTCCATCATTTGCTATGGGAGATGCTTTGACCTTCAGCTCCTCTAAGTCATTATTGTCGTCATCATCATCGGCGTCATCTTCCTCCTCTTCCGAGAAATCGAATGTATACTTTGGCCGTTCAGCTAAGACAAAAACAAAAATGACTTTAAACCCAGCTTTATCAAAGTGAAATATTATTCCAAACCATACACTTGAAAAATAATCTAGCAGTCTCCGAAAACATGCAAGAGAAAAAGACAAGCATCGGAGAATAAAAGTGCCTGAGTTTGGCCTCAGTTACGCGGACGGTCCTAACGTCTGGCCTGCACTCCCAGGAGGCTCCGGGGTCACGCTCAGGTGCCCGGAGAATGCAACATGACCCTGATGAGCGTATCAGGATGCTGCTTTTCATGCTTAAAAGATATTCCAAACAGTGAGGAGAGGAGACGTGGCCACTGTAAAAGTGACTACTAATATGCGACTCCCCCATTTCTGCAATTACAAAGGACAACTTGTATATCTTTAGAAAGTGCCTTCTCTTAACTTCTTACATAAAAACTTCTATCATCTCTCTTCACAGTAGTTTTACCATGAAATAACAGAAATAGTAATTTTTCAGATGAATGAGGAGAAACAGAGTTAAGATCTCAATATATTAGCAAAATAATATAACACATAAAAAGCACCCACAGGAAAGTTATGACCAACCTAGATAGCATATTCAAAAGCAGAGACATTACTTTGCCAACAAAGGTCCGTCTAGTCAAGGCTATGGTTTTTCCTGTGGTCATGTATGGATGTGAGAGTCGGACTGTGAAGAAGGCTGAGCGCTGAAGAATTGATGCTTTTGAACTGTGGTGTTGGAGAAGACTCTTGAGAGTCCCTTGGACTGCAAGGAGATCCAACCAGTCCATTCTGAAGGAGATCAGCCCTGGGATTTCTTTGGAAGGAATGATGCTAAAGCTGAAACTCCAGTACTTTGGCCACCTCATGTGAAGAGTTGACTCATTGGAAAAGACTCTGATGCTGGGAGGGATTGGGGGCAAGAGGAGAAGGGGATGGACAGAGGATGAGATGGCTGCATGGCATCACTGACTCGATGGACGTGAGTCTGAGTGAACTCTGGGAGTTGGTGATGGACAGGGAGGCCTGGCGTGCTGCGATCATGGGGTCGCAAAGAGTCGGACACAACTGAGTGACTGATCTGATCTCATGGAGAAGGGCACACTGGTATAATGCAAATAAGCTTTACTATAATTTCTAGCATATACTACGGAATAAAAGTTTAAAGTCATTTGGGTGCTATGCAACTTTATACTTCATTTTAAATGTATGGGAAAAGCCTAAATACAATTTTAAAGCTGTTAATAAATTAATTTTCATGTAACTTGATATACTATTAAAACTCACCTCTGAACTAATGCAACATTGTAAATCAACTATAGTCTAACAAAAAAAATGTTTACCTCCGTTATACTACCTATGTACTTTATGAAAAGAAATTCAATTACTTAGCGATTGAAGGCCTGAAATATAAAAGTATCTCCCAAAGAAAACAATCAGAATGTTTTTTCATTTTATGTAAATTAGGACTTAAAATTTGAGAAAAACCTATAAAATAGGACACTCATGAGTTTTTAAGTATTTGAAGACTTCAAATTAATAAATATTCAGAAAGGATCAAATCACATGCTTAATACTAATATACACTAGCAAAATGGGATTCTACAACCTAAACTCTGGCACTGCAATTATCTAAATAATGCTGTGTGCATATGAACCAGACTATAAAGTAGGGAAATTTCTCATGATATAAGAAACAGACGACACAACAAAAGGAAACCAACGCAGCACGGCCTACGGACCCCACGCTGCCTGTGGACCCAGCACTGCTAGTGCCCTACACCAAGGTACACACGTGTGTGCTCTGTCACTCAGTTGCATCCAACTCTTTGCAACTCCCTTGGGCTGTAACCCAGCAGGGTCCTCTGTCCATGGGATTCTCCAGGCAAGAATAGTGGAGTGAGATGCCACGCCCTCCTCCAGGGGAGCTTCCCGACACAGGGATCGAGCCCGCGTCTCCTGTGTCTGCTTGCACTGGCAGGTGGATTCTTTACTGCTGAGCCCACATCAAGGTACATTTTCTAGCAAACATCTCCTAACTCTGGACAGAATGTAACCCAAACTTTATTGTAAAAGTCAGTAAGAAAACACTTTCTCCAGATTTCACTTTGGAGAAATGTATGTCCAACTTTGCTAGAAAAGATCATTCCATAAAGAAGGCTTTTTGGTCTTTGTGAACTAACTTCTGAAATACGAATGGTTTACTACTTCAGTAATATTGATGATACTAACAATACCAACTTATGAGTAATACTAACTTTCTCAAACCACAAAAAATAACAAAATAAGTATAAAATATATCAGAATACCAGCCGCTCTCCTAAGTAAAGAGTCTCTTGGAATAACCACAGGTTCTGTTTCTTCCAAGTCACTTTCTGACTTGGATTCATCATCTGACCAAGGATTCCGTTTCTTCACTTTCTTTGCACTCGGTTTACCAGATGATGTAGGTGTTTTTCTCACCCTGGTACCTAAAAACAAATGAGTAACAATAAGGTATGTATCAATACTTACCTAAATATCATTAGTAAAAATAAAACTATTATAACGAAAAGTTCATTATAATGTTTGTGAGAACCGAAGATATTACTTCACCTACCAGAAAAACAGCACAAAGAATCTACTAATGCCCTGAACATACACATTTTCTCACAAACAAAAAACTGTAGTGATCCCTCACCAGGCTCTTTTTTCTCCCTTTTGGGTTTGGGGCCTCTGTGTACAGGAGCTGACGGGATCGGCGCCTCTTCCCCACCTTCCACTGCTGCTCCGCTGAGCTCTTCATCAAAGTCCACTCGGACTGCTGTGGCATCCAGATCGCCCTATACATTAAAAAGGAAGCCAAACCATCAGTAAAAATACAAGCCGAATTAATATCATATGTACTTTAGAGGCACATTTCCAGTCAATAGAGAGCTTTTCTGTATCAGATGAATAAAAAGAATGCGTGGGTCTACTGAGGCCCTAAGAGATGACACTGATCAGACCATGCTTTTTATGCAGCTATGGAAAATGATCCTGCTTACCACCCTAATCTATCAGTGCATTCTGTGAGATGACAGCTACTTAAAACCAACTGTAAGAAATAGGAAGGCAGCTTCTGATTATCCAAGGGACTTTCAGACTCAAAGTTAAGGACAAGGTACCAAAAGGTACCTGAAAAATTCATTGCTAGAGCTCAGGCCTCTATCCACCAGGAAAAAACCTTCAGATTATTGAAGATAATAAAAATAATCTTTAGATTATTATTATGAGAATAAAACATGACATGTCATATACTGCTAAGCATAAGACAAAGTCCCCTGACCCTGAAACGGAGAAAGAACAGAGTGACCTGTGAGGAGACGTGAGCAATCCTGCCCAGGGCCGGACAGACAATAGGGAAAAGGAGCCCTTTCCACTGGACACTGAAGACTCGGGCACATCCACCAGTTAACTGGATACTGAAGACTCGGGCACATCCACCAGTGAACTGGACACTGAAGACTCGGGCACATCCCCCAGCGAGTGAGGAGGGAAAGGACGGTGACTCGGTCTGCTGGCTCAAGGACAGCTGAGAGGGAAGGTCCATCACGTCTGACTCTCTGTGACCCCATGGACCGCAGCCCACCAGGCTCCTCTGTCCATGGGATTCTCCAGGCAAGAGTACTGGAGGGGGCCGCTATGCCCTCCTCCAGGGGAGCTTCCTGACCCACAGATAGAACTGGCATCTCTTATGTCTCCCTGCATTGGCAGCCGGGTTCTTTACCACCAGTGCCACCTGGGAAGCGTAAGGGCAGCCAGGTGGAAGCTGAATCACTGCACACAAGGGGTCACTGTGAATAACCAGTCTTGTCTTTTGGAAATATCACCCTGGTGGAAAGAGATAAGACAGAGGAATGAAGTGAAGAAGGTAGAGTCAGGACTGGCTGACTACAGACAGGATTGCTGGAGCCACATGGCTCACCTTAAACTGCCTCAGAGAAAATATACTGAATCCCAAGATAGTGTCAGTGGGGACCAAGATAAAAGCGTGGGTTTGGGGACTCTTTTATAGTCAGTCAGTAGGACTAAGTTACTGATTAAATGAGATACTCACCAGCTTCTGGCCTATGTTAGTGATGGCTGATCATGCCCAAAGCTAGATCAGGCAGAGGCAGGAGGGGAGTTTTAAAACTAGGATTAAGTCAGGCATGCTGAGTGTGTGGGGCTTGGGTGCATTCTGATGGCTGCGTTAGTCCAGCTCTCCTGGAACCATGACCACTTCAGGACATCGATTCAAGAGTCATCAAGTGATAAACGCTCTGAGCACAAATGCAATCACTCAAGGAGAGTACAAAAGGCGCAGAGAAATGTGCTGAGAACGGATCCTGACTAACACCATGTGAAATGGAGAGAAGAGAAGCCATTTCCAAGAAGAGAAAGCTCTGTGTGCAGGTGAGCGTGTGAGACCCTGGTTCTCAGCACAGCAGGAGAGGGCTCCCCCGCAGCCCAGTGCCCCATCTGGGGCTCCACTCTCTCTCTGCACAGAGAGCCCTCCGGCCTCACCCAGTGCCCAGGCTCATCTCCCAAGTTCCCAGGTTCACCCGGCACGCTCTGCTTCTAAACTCAGCCTGCCCAGAAAAGTCAGCCTTTCTCCTTGTGACCATCAGGCTCCTGCTTCCTCAGCTCTGAGATGTTTCCTTCCTCTGGCTAACCGACCCCCATTCTCCGAGAGGCTTTTAAATCCACTGTAACATCAATCAACCCAATGATAGAGGCTGTGTCTGATGATCTTTTAACTAAAGGTAAAAACAAATAGTAAAAGATGACAGTTTACTTCAAAAGCCAAACAGACCCTTTTCTACTGTAAGACTTCCTTAACTGGTCATGATACAGAACTAAAGTTTATGGTTTATACTTGTTGTTGCTACTGTTCCATGATTTTAATTTAGAATACTGAGTAGAATATTTCTCTTTCTTTTTAGAAATGGGATGAAGTCAAGTCTCACTCTTTACATGTATGTGGGTCCTTGAGTAATGTCTTCATCCTATGTATGGATCAACTGCTTTCATGAACAAATGACTTCCTATCACAGTGAAATAGCAATACATTTGAAACAAAAAATACAGCATGATTTCATAACAGTAAAATTACGATTCCTACAAACATCATTACTGAGGTGGAGCCCACCCGCGAGCCGTGTGCTACCTTTCTCTTCTTCAGCAGCTTCTTGCTGGCATCTGCCTTCATGGCAGTGATCTCAGGAACCACTCTCCTGCCGTAAGGGGAGGGCATCGTCTCTTCTAGCTGAAGCTTCTTCACCTTAGGTTTGCCAACCTTCCCCTTGATTGCTTTTCCGGCCATCCCGGCCAGAACGTCTTCTCGTTCCTGCGCTTCCACTTTCTGGAGAGGAATCATTAAGGATGGGGAGGAAGGTGGGGCATAAACAACTCATCAGAAAAGATAATTGGGACTGCAGAAGAAGTCAAAGCTCATTTTAGTCAGGAACAGAGCTTTCTTTTCAGGTGATCTAACCTAAGAAAAAAACAATTCTAAACCAGAAGGCCTGGGCTATAGTCCCAGTTCTATCTAACAAGCTTCTCATTTGTAAGACAAGGGGTTGTAACTAAATGGCCTACGTGGTCCCGCCCAGCCCTAGAACCCTATGACATATGATGGGGTCAGGACCGCTGATGCCCTGGTATCATCAGAGGCCTAGCGAACCGTACAAAAAGGCAATTCTGGTAACAAATATGACGCCGTGCTTTACTCTTGCTTTACCTTGCTTCAATCTTAATGGATATTAATTTTTAAATGTATAAGTCAGCAGGGAAAAGTCTCAAATTTAAAAAAAAATAACTCATAACAGAAGAAAAGTATAAATCAAGGCAACACGTGATACTGTGATACTTGAAAGATCATTAAAATTCCAGAAATTGTATTAGGCAACTAATATACCACACTCATTCTTAAGAGTTTGAATTCTGACTTAGGTTATAAAACTAGAGCATGTGGAAAATAAATCAATGAAACAACTAAAACCAATAAATATAAGTAATATCATGATTAATAATAAATAGTAATTTACCTTGTACTACTCAAAATTAGATGATCATATTGCTACCATATTGCTATCATATTACTTGAATATAATTCTAAGATTTTAAGTGAGTTAATTAAAAATAAATTAGGCAATTTTAGGAAAAGTTGTATTTTATATCTTTCTCTACATTTTTTCTTTTATTTTTAAAAATGGAATTCTACTTGGAGAAAACTAAATTTAAAAAAATTTTAAATTTCTCTATTAAAAGTCTAAAGAGACTATCATTCTACTTTTTAAAAATCAAATACCTATATTTAATCACATATATATATTGTTCTTACCTCTTTGGGGGGAAAACATTAAAATTGAAGCAATAAGCTAATTTGAAGTCAGTTAAGCAATTTTAATTAGTAGAGAGTATTAGAATTTAACTCATTCTAAAATCCCACTCCATAGCTTTTATTCATCTACATCAGACATAACCGTTTTTTGACTTCATATAGCTAGAAGCTTAATCCTCTGCAGCTTATAAACACATTAACCTTTGTAGAGTTAAAGGAAATCCTAAGATAATTTAATTTTAAAAACTTTCATTTTGTTTGATAAACATTACTCTTTCAAATATATTTTAATGGAGACTTAACCTACATCCAGTTCTTCAACAAAAGCTGCTAAATCTTCTTTCCAAAGATCTGAAGGAGATTTCCTTTTAAGATCACTGACCTCTCGCCCCTATAATAAAAAAGTAGTGTGATTTAAACATTCAGTTATAAATGTATAATTTTTAAATGGATAAAGGATATATAAAACTATTTTTGGAAAAGAAAAATAAATATATGGAAAACACTGAAATAATTTCAAATTATTTAACCCACAGAAGTTCATACTTTTGCATCTCTCTGTTTAATCAGTTCTTCAACTTTTTCTTTAGTAAGAGACCATAGAGACATATTTAAAATATAATTAAAATCAGGGCCTGAAGGAGTTCCTGAATCAGAGGAACTATCATCATGCTGGTTTTGTGATTCTTCCTCTTCTGCTGCCTGCAAAGAATAATAAACTTTATATTAAAGTCCTGTATAATATGAAATCAATGTTGAATTTTACTGAATACTAAGTTTAAAATTCCACACATGCTACACTCTTAAAGCTACATCTTCAGGGTGGTGGGTTTATTTTAGATTATCTACAAGATTATCTATGAAAATATATTTCCTATAAAAAGTTTAAATTTTCTAAAAATGCAAAATAATGTCATCAAAAGGAATAGTATATTCAGCCTCTATTCAGGAATCTGGTGAAAAATTAACAGCTTGAGAAGACACTGCATCTTAACTGTGACAGAGCAGAAGTAACACTCTATCGTGCACTTTGTCAGGTCTTTGCACTGGAGAGTGAATAAACAATTTGAAACCTAAAAAAACATGTTTTACGGTTATAATAAATATGTTAAGATAGTCAGTCCCTAAGGGTGAATTCTTTTCTCAAGCAGGAACACTCAAGTAAGGACTAAGAAAAATTCACTTAAGAGTTGAAGAGCTGGTAGGTTAGAGTAAGAATTGTAAGGGCTATTCAAAACTTGTATTCATAAGGTCTTTTTTTCACAGAAATAGTTACAATTAAAACAATCTTCTTACACTAATACTAAATTTCAAAATCCAATGAATTTATTGTAAGTGACATCATCTTTAAAATTTTTTAAATAACAACAGCTGTTAAAATAAAATTGAATCTCAATTGTTAAAGGCACTCAGATCATTAAAAATGACTGAGTTAACCATGATACTCCATAAAACAAAAAGTTCACTTCCAGTAATCAAAAAAGAAAAGAAAAAAAGCCTTACAATTTAAAAAAAGTTTTACAATTTTAAATTTTCAGTAAAATAATGTATATATAAAAAAATTAAAGTTTAAGTTTATTTTAGAAGAGATAAAAATAAAAATTACAAAGAAAGATGCTTCATTGCATTCAAAGTATAAACTCAACTAAGTAACATTATCCAAGTAAGGAATGCTGTTGTTCAGTTGATAGACTATATAAGTATCTAGATAATTTAGGACAAATTAATACAATCTACAGCTTTTAAAATTTCTTCATGAAATAGTGTGCTGCTATGGAATTTCTTACACTACTATTAAAATACTATTAGGGTGTCAGGTGTCATAAAATCCTATTTAGACCCACACTTCAGAAGTCTATTTGCTCTAGGTTTTAATGACACACCAAGTATTGTTAATGAGTGCTCCATAAATGTGTATATGTATCACTGTTAACATGAAGATGACTAAGGACACTTTCAGGGGAAAAAAGAAAAAAAAACACCGCTTTTCAAGTTCCAGTGACAATTCTACCATGCTTTTGATCTTCTGATTATCTACTTTATAATTCTCTCTCCTTCAACTCTACATAACAAGACACTCTTGTAAGAGCAGCTCCTTCTGTTTCTGAAACCCCCAAAGTGAACAACATGCTGAGAGATTTTTGAGGGTTACAATGAAAGTACTGAAACCAAGCATGAGCTTTTACCCGTGAGGTCTATTTGCACCAGAAGGGCATTCTCAAACCCTAAACACTTTCACTTTTAAAAACTAAACATTAAATTCATTAGCTTACTAGCAAAATTTTTAAAGATATAATTTAAACCAACAGTGATACAGAAGGGCAAGTAGTGTATAAACCATAACTTGAGGTGTAAGAATGCAATAAAACACACTGAAAGGAAAGCAAGTGCTTAAGGCATCTTAATTTTGAATACTCTCCCACTTTGTCCTACCCACCTCCCTCAATTATCTCAATATGTAAATTGATATATAATTCATTTTAGTTTTACTCATTCTAGTATATGTCATTCTAATGACAGTTCAAAATTGAAAAAACTTTAATGTAAATGAAAGCAGTATTTCTACGTAGTTTGAAATATACGAAAAACATTATGGTTGAGAACTCAAATGCTGGGAAGTTTAATGTTTCAGTGCAAGTTATATCACATAATCATAACTATTTTTTAAAATGCAAACATTTGCATTTAAAATGCAAACAGTATTATATATGTATACAATATTCAATTAAGTATCTGAAAACTAATCATTTCCAAGTTTCTTCTTTTTTGTACATTTGTGTTCTCAATCACAATGTGGTATCACCTCTTTAAATTATCCACAACAGCAAGAAGCTAATTTTTGAGAGAACTCTCAAAGTTTCAATATTCCATTCACTGAATTAGTATTAGTACTCTATGATCTAAAATGGATAATTTAATTAACAAAACATCAGACTTTTAATCTGAAGTCCCAGGGTTAAAATCTCCAGCTAAAGATCTACGCCAAGATCAGAGCACACACATGGGGCTCAATAAATACTGCTAAGTATTAACCATTCCATCTCTCATATCCCCAGAGTACAGGAAAGCCAGATCGAGGGAGTGGTGACCCCACACGGTGACTGCAGACTGCCCGGGGGGGATCATTTACGCACGACCAGAGCAGTTCCCAGAGTGACTTGCACCACACACCACCACCACCACCACCACCGTCCTTTACCAGCAGCTCACAAAGAAGGCCGAGGAGACTGAGCTACCTCCTCAAACCTGGAGCCACAGTCGAGGCCCAGGCAGAGCCACACTGGCCATGAGCTTTGTGGTGGGTGTGCACTGCCAATTCCTGTACCATATCCGTTTCATGGATAAACAGAAGACTTCAGTCTCCAAACACACCACTCAGCACTGTTAGCAGTACTAAATTCAAAATTCAGGGGTTGGGTTTTTGGTTCGCTTTGGAAGTTGCTTTTAAAAGCTTCTCTGAATGTCTCATTCTGCAAATGATTACCTTTTCTTGTGCTTCTTTCCAGGCTTTCACTGGGTCAGATTCATAACCTCTCTGGACTAACATTTGAATCAAATCTTTCTTTGACCTATTCTCTATGTGAGGGAAAAATAAAGTTAGGATCAAGAAAAGAGATTCAATTTGTATTTGTTTATATTCTACTGATAAAAATGTCTTCTATTAATAAAGTTTTTTTTTCCATTTTAATTAATGTTCAAATTTTTAAAGGTTGCATCTTACCTATAGTGATTTTCCCTTGTATCTTCTCTAAAATGAAACGGGCTTGATTATTAAGCTTAGTAGATTCTGCTCCCAACATTCCTACAAGCCACTCCTTTCGTAAACCATAATAGCTTAATCGTAAATCAAAGAATTCTTTCAAAATATCTTGCACAGTTTCATACTTCTTCAGACATCCCATATGATCAAAGAGTACCTATGCAAAATACAAAATTTTCAAAGATTATATAAATCTGTGTTGGTATTTTTAGCTTGTGTTATGTCCTACAGTATTTAAAATAACCATAATACACTTACATGAATACACACCACTCCTAAAAGCCAGAACCAAAATTATTCAGCACATTTCTGTGAATATTCCTTCGATAACTTTGAGAAATGGATAAAATTTCAATTCTCAAAACTATGAAAATATGTTACGTTGGAATAAATTTTTAAGATAGGACCTTAAAATAAGGTTCTTATTTAAAACTATATAAACTATGGCTATAAAACCACCTAATATTTTTTTCAAACTAAAAAGAAACACATTCTATCTGTAAGTTTTTAAATGTTAAAGTTCTCTCTTTCCTGTATATTCAGATGTGCATTTGCCTCTCCTTTGATTTTTTGAAATGTGCTATAATTCACTCAAACTTCAACCTAGGGAGAAATCTTACTTCTCTATCCTTTTTATCCTTTTTCTATCAGTCATGGCACTTTTTCTCAGTCATTGTGCTATTGCTGGATTTTTTTTTCTTTTTTAAGTCTAAAAGCTAATTTGGAATGGAACGAGAATAATCATACATACTCACTTTTATTTTCCTCAATTATTTATAAGCTTAATAAAGCAGATTATAGTTACAAGAAGATGAGTACTTCATAATTAAAATGCTAATAGAGACAGACATAAGGCACACAGAAAGCCTGCAATAATCACACCCAGAACTTCAAGTCTGTGTGTCAAAGTATGTGTACCCTGTGTGTTCAAGCCCAGATGCAAAATGCAGAGCTGGGATTAAGAGTAGAGGATAATATTAGAGGAAAAGGAAAGTATCTCTAGATTCCTTAGCAAACATACAAGGGGAGAAGCATTCAGACTTACTACATTCACTTGTGTCATGAAGCCGGTTGCAAAAACCCCACTTACAAAATAAAAGAAAGGTTAAATTCATAGTAAATCTAGTTCACGTACCATGGAATTACAAGTAAGAGTAGTTTGAAGTTTAAAAACTTTGTGCAATCCAGCAGCTTCTGCTTGTGCTAGCTTCTCTTCAGTCATTTTCACTACAAATTTCACAGTTGTATCAGTATGATATTCTTTATAATCAGAAATTAATGCTGGTGTTTTATCTGTTCCATTTAGCATAGGTTCTAAAACCTGTTCTTTGTATACCTACAAAAGATTAAAAAATAAGTAATCCTTTCATGACACACATTCATGTTCTTAAACTACAAGTCACACACTCTTTTAAAATTCTCAATTCCAGTCGGGAGAAAAAGGGGAAACCTCCAGCTCCACCATCTCCGGCCCAGCCACTGCAGTCAGCAACATGCAGGGATCTTAATGGAGAAAGAAGATGACAAGGGCACAGCTCTGATCTGCCCAAAGGGTGAAAAGAGGCTGAGAGTGCAAACAGGATGGCATCAGCTAGAACTGACGACTTGACACCCGCCTATACTGACTGACGTGAATTTACGGACCACACTTGCAAGGGTTCCAAACATTATTCCTTACTCATTTCATATTCTACTCATTTCAGTGTAAACAAGATAACAGTCTTTTGAAAAGTTAGCTTCAGTCATTCTACATTTAGATAAGTTAAAAAACATTTTAATTACAATTTGAATATTCATAAGAATGTGTCAAAAATGCATGCAGGAATGTTTAAACACTCTATAGACTCAGGGCAAACAGAGATGGCATCCCATTCAAACCAGAACACACTATCTAATGCAACCGCCCTCCTCAGGCAGCTTGCATCTTGTACCAACCTGTGTCCAAGTTCTGACGGGGAGCTCGGTAATCTCCACCGTGTTTCTATCCACCACAAATATCTCACCACTGACTGCATACTGGTTTTGACCAAGTTCTTGGATCGTTCCTTTAAAGTTTTTGTAGTTTGGAAGCTGAAGAGACAAATAAAAATCCCTTATGGGCCCAACTCCTCACCGAGTGCCACCTCTGAAGGCCCCCAGTCAGGAGCTCTTGCCAGCTCAGGTTCACACGAATGAACCCAAATTCCTCTCGTCCACAGCAGGCCCTCTCCACACAATCGCTCGGGCTTGAATTCACAGCTTCTGTTCTCAAAGGCCCAGCATTCCCTAACCTTGAAACCTTAGTGTCATCTTTCCTAGTCTTCCAAGAATACTACTTTTTGTCCCCAGTCTATTACCTAAATCCTTCCTTCTCCTGTAGATTAAAAATTCTCTAAATTCAGATTCCTCAGATGTTATGTTAGCTCTGCAGTCCAGAGCCAATGATCTGCCTTCCAGATCACTACTTATATGTCTCGAATATTTTGAATATTCTCACTGTCTTCTACCCAGCATGCCCTCACACCCTATATAACTATATGAGTCTCACTCAGCCCCTCAGGCAAATGACAAGGCCCTCCCCGCACCGCGCCCCCACCCCCCCGCCCCCGCTTCTCTGATCCCTATGTGTTACTATCACTACGCAGTCAGGTGCACAGCAGAGCACATTTCTCCTGGCACACTGAGCAACTAGCACTGTCCTCTGTCACTGTGAACCACATGCCCAGACGTCCTGCCTCGACAAAAGATTAACTTTTTGAAGACAGGGATCATAATATTTTATCTCACCACTTAGCACAGTATCATATATAGAAGATTATATATATATGTATATATACATACACACATATGTAAATGTAAGAAACATATTAACTTAATACTCAATATATCTGAAATAATTAAAATAAAATGCAATAATCATTGTAAGTAATCTGATACTCCTGTTAGAAATATTTTAAAGTACTTTATTTAGAGGAAAAACAGATTTTAAATCACACTCAATCTAATTTTTTTAAATACAAAAATGAAATAAAACTTGGAGTGAAATACATAAAAATATTAAGCTTCTATATACATGGAGTATGTTTTCCTCTTTGCTTATGAATCTAGACGATTTTAAACCATGTAGAAGAGGGCAAAGCATGTCGGAGGTTTTCCTTAGAGGGAGTTGGGGAAGAGCTGAACAATCAATGATGTGAGGAAAGGGGAAAAGTAAATATGGAGACATATTAAAATACCTGCAGTGTGTTTTTAAGTATC